>NC_138980.1:82359707-83559707 GCF_964341445.2 Mesoplodon mirus | reverse complement strand
CTGAAGGATTAGGTTCTGCAGTCAGATGGGATGCCCAAAATTTGAAACTTACTTAAGGCATAGGTTTCCCTTCTTCAGTTTCTGCTGATTTTGCTGGTAAGCATGATTGCGCAGGAATTAGGATTCCCTGCTTCAGATGAAGGCCCCAGGTCTATTCAGTAGCTTTGCAGGGCCCAGTTATAGTACAGAGCCTAGGAGGTGCAGAATGGTTCTAGAGCTAACAGCTACACCTTCCAGATCCCTGGATTGCACAGTTAAGGTAAGTGTTCCCAGAGCAATAGTTCCAGGGACAGCTTCCAGATTTCCAGCTTCCCTAAATGTGGTCAAGATAGCAGCTCCCATAGTGGGCCAGAATCATTCTGAAATTATTTCTAGAGTCCAATTCTCTGTCTCTTTAAATGATTTTATAAGTATCTAATTCCCTGATTTAAATTACTTCCAGCTTGAAATAGAGTGTTTTCTGTTACCTGTGACTGAATTCTGATTGATAATAGTGTTTGAGGTAGTAGGTTAGGTATTTAACCTACTTGGGTTTGAAGGAAGTGAGGATTGACCTACCATTAAACAATGGAACAATAATAATCTGTGGAAGCTAGTGGTGAAATAGTTAAATTATTACCTGTATTCACCTGGCTTGAGGTGCCTAGAGGAAACATGACTTTGATAACTGAGTGATAAGGTGGCACAGTATGAAGACATGATGAGTAGGGGTGAACTGGCTACTGCATACTGCGTTAGAGAGATTAAAAAGAGAAATGAAAAATTCAGGGCTTTAAATTATCCACTCAGTGTGGTTAGAGGACTAGGAAATTTTTAGCTTTAAAAAAATCTTCTTTCTTGTGGCTGTTGGTAGCCGGAAACCAGAGTCTGACCCTACGGCTTGTTAAATTACAACATGGGTTGAATTCAAACACTTGCCAGGTTTCTTACGTAAAAATGCATATCTTGGGAAAAAGTAAGATTCTTGAATTTGGAGAGGTGATCCTTGGAAGAATTTGGAAAGTTCTGTTTACTCCAAAACTAAACCCATTGACCTTCCAGTGACAGCAAATATAGCCCCTTCTATCCCGTGTTCTAATCTTTCCTTGCTTTAAAAAGCTGTGGTGACTTTTGTTGAAGTTGTCACCTAACCAGGGGATACGAATTTGCCTCATGTTCCATTCTACTTAAAGCAGTCCTTCTGGACCTGTAAGTAGAATCTGATCCCACAGGGACCCAGTTACAAAGGCACACATGAAAGGAAAATACGTTGCACTTCAAAACACTGCAAAATTTTGCCAAAAGAAGTAAAGAAATGTGCTGATTCTCACAAGATTTATAGATCTTACTGTGTACCTCATTGCACAGAAGCAGCTAGCCTCATAGAAGAATGAAATGGCTTATTGAAGACAGCAATTACGATGGTAGGTAGAAGTCAGCTCCTTTTGAATTGGGGTCCACAGAGAACGTGAAATCTTGTCTCAACCAGTGACCAATGTATATATGGGTCTGGGAAGAAAGAGGTGCAATTGGGAATATCACTGTTCACAGTATGCTGATGACAGTCTTCCCAAACTATTGCTTCTACCTTACTATGACTAGGAATGCAAAGCGTTCATTGGCCAGGTCTAAGTTCCATGTCAACCCTCAGTATCAAGCATCGGGTCCACTCAAAACAAATGGTTTGAGAAGTGGGCAGATGGTAGTTCTCCAAAGGAATATCTGAATATGATTGCCAGAAGAAGGGAAGGGAATTCTGGGTAGCAAAACAACTGTCATGTCATCTAGGAAGCCATTGCCCCAAGTATCCCTTATACCATCATAATGACTGAAAATCTACCACAAGCAAATAATTACTGTTGTTTAAAATTTGCCCTTTTAAAAATGGCAGGGACTTCCCTGGTGGCACAGTGGTTAAGAATCTGCCTGCCAAAGCAGGGGACACAGGTTCGGTCCCTGGTCTGGGAAGATCCCACATGCCGCGGAGCAACTAAGCCCGCATGCCACAACTACTGAGCCTGCACTCTAGAGCCCGCGAGCCACAACTACTGAAGCCCGCGCGCCTAAAGCCCGTGCTCCGCAAGAAGAGAAGCCACCGCGATGAGAAGCCCGAGCAGTGCAAAGAAAGGTAGCCCCTGCTTGCCGCAGCTAGAGAAAGCTCGCACACAGCAGTGAAGACCCAACACAGCCAAATTAATTAATTAATTAATTAATTAATTAATTAATTAATTCTAGGAAAAGACAAAAAAAAAAAAAACCCAAAACCTGCAAACACTTTCTACTTAGTGGATTATCCTCATTGTAAAGATGAGAGATTAAGTAATCTGTCTAGAGTGGTAGAAATGGGACTTCATACAAAGCTGTTTGACCACAAAGCCCCTACTTTTAAAGAAAACAAAGTAAGCAAATCATGCATATGCTATAAAATTTAAAAGGTGCAGTTAAGGAATATATAGTAAAAAATAAATTTCCCTTTCACCCCTGCCCCTCAGATACCAGTTTACCTGGAGTGTCTGTTACCAATTTCTTATTTAATCCCCTATGTATATGTCCATACATGTACAAGCATATACACACAAATATTTATCCTAAAAACACAAAAAGATAGCACGATAAGATTATTTTATGCTTTTTAAAAAATATATCCATCTGACTGTCTTGGCGATAATTACATATTAGTAAAGCAGTATGGCCTTGTTGATTTTGCTAATATCTACAGTGTTTATTGTCTATATAGAGCTTTATTTGTGTAACTAGCCTTACTTATACATCTTTAAGTTCTTTCCAAGCTTTTGCTATTATTAAAAAATGCTGCAATGAATATCGTTGTACAGATAGCTTTTTGCTCATATTTAAATATATTTGCAGGATATAGTCCTAAAAAGAGACTTTTTGAATAAGAGGGTATGTGTGTTTTTAATTTGTTAGTCACTGCCAGATTGCCTTCCAAAAGGATGATTTCAGTTTTTACTCCCACCAGCAGTATTTGAAAGCACCTATTTTCCTGTACTATCCTGCTCAACTCGGTACTATCAAACATTTTGATCTTTATCAATCTGATAAATGGAAATGGTTATTTTTCTTATAGGTTTAATTTGCTTTTCTTTTACTATGGGTGATTTTTAACATCTTTTCTTAAGTCTAAAAGTAATTTGTATTTCCAGTCATGTTAAGTGTTCATATCCTTTATCTCCTGGGTTGTTAGTCCTTTCACTTTGATTTATGGTAGTTAACTGTAGACTAATGAAATAAGCTTTATTTTGCTCTGTTACCAATAGTACCCTCATTTGTTCACAGTGCTGTTACTCTAGGCAGAATCTTATTTTCACTTCACTTATGGTTTCTATTGCTGTATTTTAAAATACGGTAGTCTTTTTGGTGTACAGAGTGAGATTGGGATCCCATTTGCCTTTCCTTTCTAGATAAAAAAAACTTCCCATTCCCACAACTATGCAATGTTGCTTTCTTGAGACGATAACAGCTTAACAGCTCTGTCTGCCTTGTGTCCCTCATGGTCCAGTAATTTATCAGTGCCTTTCAAGCTGCTTCCTCAGAGTTGAGCTTTATTTTCTCTTATTATTAATTTATTATTTCTATAGAGGCATAAATGTTGATTTGATATGTTGTATAACTTAAACTTCCACAGTGTCACATGTCATTTGTATCCTGCATAAAGTGTGAAGCTCAGCCAAGAGGCGAAGTCATTTCCAATTTCACGCAGGCAGTAAGTACAGAAGCTGGGGTTGGATCAGCTCTACCGTGCTGACTACAGAAAGGGTGAAGACTGGAGGTAGTGGTTGGAGCTGCCGAAATCACAGGCCTCAGAGGTGAGCAGGCGGGGATGGAAGGAGCATGTGAGGACAGAAGGAGCGCTGCCGCTCAGGTGCCTGGGAGCCTGGGCTGGGTCCTCGGAGGGCACACCTCCCCACAGCCACCAACCCCCCGGGCAACCCCCGTATAGAGGACAGAGCTGGGTTGGGTCTAGCAAAGTGTGGTGGATTCCTTCCCTTAAGGCACTGGGGTTGTCATCTGAAGAGAACAGGTGGACCGACTGGTCAGAGGGAATGCAAGTTCCTGCCATGCCCCCCAGCTAGGCAGCCCCTGGGCCAGCTCCCCGCTGAAAGAGCAGGACTTGATCCAGGTCCACAAGGACGGAGGGAGATGTTTAGGGAAGGCTGGCCTCTGCCTCTGCTCAACAGACTAGCACTCTGACCACACAGCAGCCCCGTACACAGTCTTCAACACATGGATCAGGCTGGGGCCTCTGGCTACAACCCACGGGAGAGGGACAGAACCAGAGGCAGGGGTTAGTCTGAGATGGCTTGGAGCTCCCAGAAATCTATCTTCTGGGTATTTTCCCCAAGGCTCAGCTGGTCTTGAGCACTCCTGCCAAGGATTGGCTCAGGCAGCCAGGGACCACGTGGAAAACCTTGCCGTTGTTTTGATGCTGATGGCTCTCAGGAAGATGGCAGCTATTCAAAAGGAATGTACACACCTCTGAGATTTTATGAACCTTTTAAAAATAAGCCCTAGATTTTCTAAAGCCTGCTATAGCACCTAGCTTGAACTTGGTAAAGTGTGTGAAACTGATTTAAAAAAATTGTGTGGGCCTCTGGGTATAAGTACATGAATAGATTTCTGAGGGAATCTACTTAAACCTTCTGAAATCTGTATTTTTTCAGATAACTGTATATTGTTGTTTCAAGAACTTGACTATTAGACTATTAGATTATTAAGTATTGTATCCAACAGCAAGATTTTTACCTTGGTTTAAAATGAAATAAATAAGTAGATAAAGTGCCTTAATATTGATTGAAAACAAGATCTCTTAGAAAATGTATGTAGTACTGTGTACTCGGCCTAGTCATATAGGTATACTTTTTATAGTAAGAATTCATAGTACTTTCTGGATTCTTACCAGATGCAATAAAAAATTAATTCACTTTGTAATGCGTTTCTGCCCAAAATTGAAAAATAGAAAGTCAAGAAAGTAGTTACTGTTGCTATTAACAGAAAATGACGTTTGTGTTTCAATTTGGTAAAATAATTTATGCAATTAAGAAGAAGTGAGGCATGGTGGAGACAGCAAGGGTTAAGAGTCAGATACAGCTGGTACCAATTCTGCCTCTGCCACTAATGGCTCTGTATTCAGGGACAGTTACTTAACATCTCTGAGCTCCCTTAGTTTTTTCTTTTGTAAATGGGGATAATAAAAACTATCTTAGAAGATAGTTGAGAGGGTGATGGCACAAAACAGTCGCTCAGTAATGTTACTGTTTATTAATGACATGGAAAGTGAATTGTCAACCAAGAGCAAAATGTACTTCCTTTGAATCAGAAAGAATTAGGTTCCCAAACTAAAGCTGGTTACAGTTACTAAATGTAAATTAAACCATAATCTCTTTGGATTATTGACTTTTCTTTATATCTAATAGAAACAGTTTGGAATTTGTAGGAAGAATTTATAGCAAAAAAT
Organism: Mesoplodon mirus; assembly: GCF_964341445.2. Classification (NCBI taxonomy): domain Eukaryota; kingdom Metazoa; phylum Chordata; class Mammalia; order Artiodactyla; family Ziphiidae; genus Mesoplodon; species Mesoplodon mirus. Next base: position 83,554,252 of record NC_138980.1, on the reverse strand, counting down.
CAAAGCCTCGTGGGTGGAAATATTACTCCCAAATTTGGAAACATTAGGTATCCACAAGCAAGTCTCTCAGCTACTCTCTGCCACAGTGTTATTATTTCTAAAATACTTACGATAAGGAGCCACTTTCAGGCTAAAATTAAAAGACAAAATGGCTTTGTTTTGGAAAAACCGATTCATCGATATTTTTTTCCCATTGCTATAAAAAGTATTTGAAAATGAATCAAAACAAAGTGGTAAAAAATCTTGGTATGTATTTTTTCCTTGGATAATGAGGTACTCATTCAAGTCCTCTTGGAAAAGGTTATTTTGTGCTCTGGTCAAGGTGGCCTACTTTCTTTTTGTGTGGAAAAGAAATACAAATAACTTCTGAAGTTATTTGAATTAGAAGTTATTTGTATTTTCCCAGGGAGAAAATTAGAAGTTATTAGAAGTTAGAAGTTAGAAGTTTGAAATTAGAAGTTATTTGTATTTTCTCAGGGAGTGTTCACTTTGGGAAGAAAGAAATTAGAAGTTATTTTTATTTTCCCAGGGAGTGTTCACTTTGGGAAGAAAGAAAATTATATGCCTGAAGAACATGGTTGGCCAATTTATTGTTGTTTGTCTATGGTAGGCCTAAAAGGAAATACATAGAATTCAAGGTTTTTTTTTTTTTTCCCTAGGAAATGCAGTGTCTCATTTTGTTTTATGATAGAATACTATCCTCTCCCTCGTTTTAGTGTGTTCAAAGGTGAATTATTTGAGCCCACAATCTGAACCAAACCATATATATATATATATATATATATATATATATATATATATATATATGAAATATATTTATATATATATTCATATATATATATGAAATGGAGCAAAGAGAGCATATCAGAAGTCTTTCCTTACAGGAAGGTTTCAATAAGTATGTTTTCCCTCTTCTGAAAGATTGTTCAAACACATTTTAATTCCTCTAAAGTGCTCATTTTGAGAAATTGTCTACAAAAATAAATTCTTCCCTCTGAATTTTTTCATATTCATATGGTCTTTTTCCTGTGTTCTCTATGGAAAAATGAGTATATCAGCCACCTGGGATATTACATAGTTGAGGACTGTCATCAAGAGGAATGTGTAATTGCAATTATCCTTAGCTCCAAAGGAGTTTGCTATGGACACATAAAATAAATTGATTTGTACAAATGGTAGAGCCAAAGAGGAATCTTTAGAACCAGGTGTTGGCAGAATTATTTCATTCATTTGTCCTAAGTGCCCTCTCCTGGTCACTGTGAGTAACGTGCAAGAGCTTATTCTTTTTCTAGATCTGCTTTGCTATGAAACATGGTATGTGCGACTATACATGTACTCCATGCTGGGCTTCCTATATGAGGAAAGAAATCTGGAGAAAAGTGAGTCTCAACCTTACAAGAGTTAGAGTCTTATTTCCCTCCCTCACCCTAGTACCTTTGACCATCAAGATATATTTAATTAGCCTTGTATGGGAGGGTAATACTTTTGTTTGTTGCCCAGCGTGCTCTTCTCTTTTCCTCATGACTTCACCATCGATCCAAGGGAATCCTGTATATGACCTGTTTGTACATGACAAGAGTGATGTGTGGAACAGGAAGCCAGCCTAGAACTTGAGCAGGTGAGGAAATGAACATCCTCCTCTTCTCCCATGCTCACTCATACAACAGCATTTGTGTAAGCCATAGGAGCGACAGAACTCAGGAAAAGGGAGCATCCCAATGTGATTGAGTGTTAAACCTAAATATCTGTGAAATCACTGAATTTTACTTTAAGTTTTTGGTATCAGGCATAATGGTGGGTGGCCTCAGAATGAGAAATTATGTGAAATTTATTACTGAAAAATTTTACCTTCTATACTTGTTTAAACATTGTGATTGAACTAGGGATTCTTCTGCCTAATGACTTCAACAGAATAACACAATTTTTGATCAGAGAGATTAGCATATCAGAGTTGGGAGTGACTGCATATGTCGCCTAACCTAGTTTCTAGTCTAAGATATAATCAGACTTTCGATCTCTTCTGATAGAAGAGGTAAGTGTATTTCCCCACACAAAGAATAGGCTTGCTTTCTGTTTGTTAAAAAAGCAGTAGATTCCTCAAGGTCAGTGTACTTTAGCTGTGATGCAAACCCACTGTGTGCATCAAATCCAAATAGATCTGAGCATATTGGTTCATGTTGATGGGACTTGGGGACAGGAGAACCCGTGTAAATATGCAGATACTCATACTCCTTGCTGTGCCATGAGTAATGGAGTTCTGTGTTCCTAATCAAAGACTTGTGTCTTCAGCCAGCACCCATGAAACAGTAACAGGCTAATTTCTTACTCTGTAAGTAGAGCAAAATCAAATCCCAGACCTGACAATAGCCTTCCACCCAGCTGAAAATATTTTTTCACTGTAGCATTCTATAATTAATATTTTTACCTTCTTTATATGTTAGAAATGAGAGCAATTCCAAAAGCTAATTCATTTATCTTATTCATCTATCCCACTGTGATAATAAACTATTTATAGAAATCAAATTTTAAAACAATCAATATGTTATTGGCAGAAAAGCAGACACATAACTCAATGGAACAGAACAGAGAGCCCAGAAATAAACCTACAAACTTAAGATGAATTTATCTACAACAAAGGAGGTAAGAATATACAATGGCAAAAACACAGTCTTTTCAATAAGTGCTGCTGGGAAAACTAGACAGCTACATGTAAAAGAATGAAATTAGAACATTTTCTCACACCATATACAAAAATAAATTCAAAATGGATTAAAGATACAAATGTAAGGCCAGAAACCATAAAACTCCTAGAAGAGAAAATAGTCAGAACACTCTTTGACATAAATCGTAGCAATATTTTTTTGAATCAGTCTCCTAAGGAAAAAGAAACAAAAGCAAAAATAAATAAATGGGACCTAATTAAACTTAAAATCTTTTGCACAGCATAGGAAGTCATTGACAAAATAAACAGACAACCTACTGAATGGGAGAAAATATTTGCCAATGATATGACTGGTAACAGGTTAATATCCAAAATATATAAACAATTTATACAACTCGATATCAAAAAATGAATAGCTCAATTAAAAATGGGCAGAAAACCTGAATAGACATTTTTCCAAAGAAAATATAAGATGACTAACAGGCACATGAAAAGATGCTCAACACCACTAATCATCAGAGAAATGAAGATCAAAACCACAGTGAGATATCACCTCACATCTGTCAGAATGGCCATCATCAAAAAGGCTAAAAATGACTTAAGTGTTGGCAAGGATGTGGAGGAAAGGGAACCCTGATGCACTGTTGTTGGGAATGTAAATTGGTGCAGCCACTATGGTCAACAATATAGAGGTTCCTCAAGAAACTAAAAATAGAACTACCATATGATTCGGTAATTTCATTTCTTGGTATATATCCAAAGAAAGTGAAAACACTAATTCAAGAAGATACATGTACCCTAATGTTCATAGCAGCCTTATTTACAGTTGTCAAGATATGGAAGCAACCTAAGTGTATATCAACAGATGAATGGATAAAGACCTGAGATATATGAGATATATATATATATATATACACAAACACACACATACATACACAATGGAATATTACTCAGCCATAAAAAGAATGAAATTCTGCCATTTGCAACAATTTAGATGGACCTGTTATACTTAGTGAAATAAGTCAGACAAAGAAAGACAAATACTGTATGTTATTTATATGTGGAATCTGAAAAAAATTAATATAACAAAACAGAAACATACTTAAAGGTATAAGTAACAAACTAATGGGTACCAGTGGGGAGAGGAAAGGGTAGAGGGGCAAAATAGGGGTAGGGAATTAAGAGATACAAACTACTATGTATAAAATAAATAAGCAACAAGGATGTATTGTACAGCACAGGGAAATATAGCCATTATTTTGTAATAATTTTAAATAGAGTATAATCTATAAATATACTGTATCACTATGTTGTATACTTGAAACTAATATAATACTATAAATCAACTATACTTCAATATGAAAGATAAAATAAAATTTAAAAAATCAGAATGTAAAAATATGTTACTCGTATAAATAGTATATTTCTTATTAGAAAGCAAAACTTTAGCAAAATTTTAATGAGGCATACTGTACACCTGGCTCCCCTAAACAGGAAAATAGCTAAAATCCAGCACCGATTTGATAATTCTCTGTTTCCCTCACCAAAATTTTGAAGGGAGGGAATATACATATTCAGTCACCACAGATAACCCTAGAGCCTACCACACTGTTCCTGGTACATAAAAGGTGTTCAATTAACAGTCTTAAATGAATAAATAACAATACTCTAAATTTTGTTAACTCTATGATGATGAGCCCAAGGTAATGTCTCTAATTACCATAAAAATGACCATGATGAGTAAGTTACAAACGATGGCTGGAATGGTTATGGTAAAGGGCTCATTACTTTAAGATTGATTTTATATTAATTGGATACATATTTTTCCAATGATCTTTCTTTTTTTATTTTATAATTATTAATTTTTATTAAATAACATTGCATAAAATGACAAGACTTCATCTAAAATATATTCTTAACAGGGATGACATCACACCTAAAGGGGCAAAAATTGATTATTGAGGGCCAAAAAAAATCTTCTTGTTTTTATGTCTAAAGCATAGATAATACATATGTTATATAAACAGATATTCGGTGTATCTATAGTATTAAAATTTCATGGGGAGAGTGATTAGGAAAAAAATTGTCTAAAAAGGGTCCTTGGGTCCATGATTTTCTGATTCCTCATTCATATAGAATATGAGCTCCTGCTGTGCTAATTAAACTATTAAAAGATAAAAATTTTGGCTCTGGAGCTCATTCATTCCTCTTGAAATGCTCAGGGCAACCAGAAGTCCCAGATTTTCTGCCTAAGATGATATTGGCTCTTGTTGCCTAACCATGTATCATGTATCAAATTTTCTTCTGTCTCACATTGAGAATCTGTCTTCAAACCAAATGGTATTAACATGTCAGAGAACTAAAGGAGAGATGAAAAAGATTTACCTATGTATTATCCCTTCTCAAGTTTTCTCTTCTATTCCCACTCCTACCCCTGAAATATAATCTTTGACATGAAGGATAAAAAGATGATTTTCCCAATGTACTTTAGCTACCACCCTCATCCCCACCCCATCTCCCCACCATCACCCCTCCACCTCACACACAAAAAGACTTTCAGGGCAGGCCCCATCTAAAGTCGTGCAGTAGACAATATTTTTTTTTTATTAGTTTCTGCTTTATAACAAAGTGAATCAGTCATACATATACATCTGTTCCCACATCCCTTCCCTCCTGCGTCTCCCTCCCTCCCACCCTCCCCATCCCACCCCTCCAGGCGGTCACAAAGCACCGAGCTGATCTCCCTGTGCTATGCGGCTGCTTCCCACTATCTACCTACCTTACGTTTGGTAGTGTATATATGTCCATGCCTCTCTTTCGCTTTGTCACAGCTTACCCTTCCCCCTCCCCATATCCTCAAGTCCATTCTCAAGTAGGTCTGTGTCTTTATTCCTGTTTTACCCCTAGGTTCTTCATGACATTTTTTTTCTTAAATTCCATATATATGTGTTAATATACGGTATTTGTCTTTCTCTTTCTGACTTACTTCACTCTGTATGACAGACTCTAGGTCTATCCACCTCATTACAAATAGCTCAGTTTCGTTTCTTTTTATGGCTGAGTAATATTCCATTGTATATATGTGCCACATCTTCTTTATCCATTCATCCGATGATGGACACTTAGGTTGTTTCCATCTCCAGGCTATTGTGAATAGAGCTGCAATGAACATTTTGGTACATGTCTCTTTTTGAATTATGGTTTTCTCAGGGTATATGCCTAGTAGTGGGATTGCTGGGTCATATGGTAGTTCTATTTTTAGTTTTTTAAGGAACCTCCATACTGTTCTCCATAGTGGCTGTACCAATTCACATTCCCACCAGCAGTGCAAGAGTGCTCCCTTTTCTCCACACCCTCTCCAGCATTTATTGTTTCTAGATTTCTTGATGATGGCCATTCTTACTGGTGTGAGATGATATCTCATTGTAGTTTTGATTTGCATTTCTCTAATGATTAATGATGTTGAGCATTCTTTCATGTGTTTGTTGGCAGTCTGTATATCCAATGATCTTTCTTTTCCATTTTAAAAAGTGAATTAGAAACATAAGTATAATAATGCCTAAAGTAATAAACAAAATGGAAGAGAAAAAAGCTTTCTATTATGGAAAATTTCAAACATATATAAAAGTAGAGAGAATACTATAATGAGCCTCCAGGTACCCAGCAACCGGTTTCAACAATTATCAAACATGGCCAATCTCATTTCATCTATAACCCTATTCCTCCACTCCTCCACTTTGAAACAAATCATGAGAGCATGAGAGTTTATCTATAAATACTTGAAAACAAACATATTTTTAAGTGAAAAGAATAAAAATTTCCATAAATAATAGAAGACTGTCATGAACTTAATATTTCTAGTCAACTGAAACATGACCAGAAGTGGTGTTTCACACTTTTTAGTACTTTTTAGTACTTTTATTTCATTGGTATGGTCAGCTCTAATATCTGCTCAAGCAGAGAGATATATTAAAGCTCTCCTTTTTTTTTTTTTTTTTTGGCCACACCGCATGGCTTGAGAGATCTTAGTTCCCCAACCAGGGATTGAACCCAGGCCCTGGCAGTGAAAGTGCCTGAATCCCAACTACTAGACAACCAGGGAGTTCCCTAATTTTTATTACTGAATTTAGAATGTATTGATTTAACTAGATCAATATTAATGGAAACAAAATAAAACCATTTCAATCCTAAATAAAGTTTTCCATTAGAAAAAATAATATTTTCCAGTTACCACCATTTTCGGGATAGAATTGTTAATACTTGACTTCTATGATAAGAAGTCTAAAAATAATTATTTTTCTCTATTAAAATGGCCATATTGGGCTTCCCTGGTGGCGCAGTGGTTGAGAGTCCGCCTGCCGATGCAGGGGACACGGGTTCATGCCCCGGTCCAGGAAGATCCCACATGCTGCAGAGAGGCTGGGCCCGTGAGCCATGGCTGCTGAGCCTGCGCATCCGGAGCCTGTGCTCCGCAACGGGAGAGGCCACAACAGTGAGAGGTCCACGTACCACAAAAAAAAAAAAAAAAATGGCCATATTGATTTTTTTCAAAACTCCTGATATTATAATTTGGCAATAGAAACATTTTTTTCAACATCTTTATTGGAGTATAATTGCTTTACAATGTGTTAGTTGCTGCTGTATAACAAAGTGAATCAGCTATATGTATACATATATCCCCATATCTCCTCCCTCTTGCGTCTCCCTCCCACCCTCCCTATCCCACCCCTCTAGGTGGTCACAAAGCACCAACCTGATCTCCCTGTGCTATGTGGCTGCTTCCCACTAGCTATCTATTTTACATTTGGTAGTGTATATATGTCCATTCCACTCTCTCACTTCGTCCCAGCTTACCCTTCCCCCTCCCCATGTCCTCAAGTCCATTCTCTACGTCTGCATCTTTATTCCTGCCCTGCCCCTAGGTTCTTCAGAACCTTTTTTTTTTTTTTTTTGCTTTAGATTCCATATATATGTGCTAGCATATGGTATTTGTTTTTGTCTTTCTGACTTACTTCACTCTGTATGACAGTCTCTAGGTCCATCCATCTCACTACAAATCACTCAATTTTGTTTCTTTTTATGGCTGAGTAATATTCCATTGTATATATGTGCCACATCTTCTTTATCCGTTCATCTGTGAATGGACACTTAGGTTGCTTCCATCTCCGGGCTATTGTGAATAGAGCTGCTATGAACATTTTGGTATATGTCTCTTTGAATTATGGTTTTTCTCAGGGTATATGCCCAGTAGTGGGATTTCTAGGTCGTATAGTAGTTCTAATTTTAGTTTTTTAAGGAACCTCCATACTATTCTCCATAGTGGCTGTATCAATTTGCATTCCCACCAACAGTGCAAGAGGGTTCCCTTTTCTCCACACCCTCTCCAGCATTTATTGTTTGTAGATATTTGATGATAGCCATTCTGACTGGTGTGAGGTAATACCTCATTGTAGTTTTGATTTGCATTTCTCTAATGATTAGTGTTGTTGAGCATCCTTTCATGTGTTTGTTGGCAATCTGTATATCTTCATTGGAGAAATGTCTATTTAGGTCTTCTGCCCATTTGTGGATTTGTTTGTTTGTTTTTTTGATATTGAGCTGCATGAGCTGCTTGTAAATTTTGGAGATCAATCCTTTGTCAGTTGCTTCATTTGTAAATATTTTCGCCCATTCTGAGGGTTGTCTTTTCATCTTGTTTCCTTTGCTGTGCAAAAGCTTTTAAGTTTCATTAGGTCCCATTTGCTTATTTTTGTTTTTATTTCCATTTCTTTAGGAGCTGGGTCAAAAAAGATCTTGCTGTGATTTATGTTACAGAGTGTTCTGCCTATGTTTTCCTCTAAGAGTTTTATAGTGTCTGGCCTTGCATTTAGATCTCTAATCCATTTTGAGTTTATTTTTGTGTATGGTGTTAGGGAGTGTTCTAATTTCATTATTTTACATGAAGCTGTCCAGTTGGCAGTAGAAACATTTTTTGAGAGTTATGTTAGTGAGCCTATGTATCAATATTTTTGTGTTTGCATATACACACAGTGAAAATGCCTTAGAGTTATGAGAAAATTCTGTAGTTTGTTGGCTTATATTCAGTAAACACACACAGGTTTAGCTGTACTTTCTCAAATAATAAAATAACAATACTTGTAGGTAAATAGCTGCTGTTCTAAACCTCCTGACTGTGTTTCTGCTGCATAGGCCACCTGGATCTCCCCATGATCCAGCATCTAAAAGGTTAAAATTTATCCCAGCAGAGAACATGGATGACACTGTCCTAGCAATAAGCAGCCCTCAATCTGATTGATAGGTACCCCTGCCTTACTGATTGTTAAACAATTTGAAAAACTGATCAAGTTTAGAAGATGGTATAGTACTGATCCACGTAGAAGATGAAAGGTGGGATAAACAGTGACAGGAAAATAAGGAATAGTCCCAGAAAAACAAGCTGGAGATAAGTAAAAAACTTGGCTAAAAGTTCCCTATGTACATAAAAGAAACAGAACTTAGTATTTCAAAGCTAGACTAAGGCTAAATAGAACATAAAGACAACAATAAAAAAAAATCACAGTAGGATTGTATATACTGTGCCTGAACTGAACACTATAAAGCAAGTAAATGAAAACAGAGTTGACTTTGTTGATAAAGGATGCTGCTGGTGGGCACCATAAAAAAAAAAATTCTCCTGTAATACAATGAATTTGCTGTGAATGATTTTGTAAGAAGCTCTGTTAACTTATGACTATTTGATCAACTTGCCATACTAGCCAATCTTTTCCACTCCTCTCCATAAAGCACAGATTGGTGCCCACAGTTAGCCAAAGGTGGACAGTTGGCTGAGCTCCTACCAGTTGAGGTATGTTTACCCATATAAGAGTCAGTTCATAGAGCTAATAAGTGAGTTTAACAAGGCTGTAGGATATTGAATCAATATACAAAAATCAACTGTATTTTTATGCTAGCAACAATCAGTCAGCAACTGAAAGTAAAAAACAATATCATTTCCAACATCCTTAGATAATATGAGATACTTAGAGGTAAATCTGACAACATATATACAAGTCCCATTCACTGGAAACTATACAAGAGTATTGAGTGAAATTAAAGAAGACCTAAAGTAATGGACAGACATTGCTTGTTCATTGTTCAGAAGATGTTAAGATATTGTTAAGATGTTAATTCTCCCCAATTGATCTATATGTTCAGCTCAATCTGAAAAAAAAAAAAATCCCAGAAGGCTGTTTTGTAGAAATTGACAATCTAATTCTAAAATTCATATGGAAATGAAAAAAGACTTAATATAGCCACAACAATTTTGAAAAAATAGAACAAGTCAGGAGACCAAACACTACCTGATTTGAAGATTTATAAAGCTACAGAAAGCAAGGCAATGTGGTATTGCTTTTAAGGTAGGCAAATTTTTCAATGTAACAGAGTACAGAGTCCAGAAACAGACCCACAAGTGTATGGTCAATTGATTTTCAATAATATGCAAAGGTAATTGCGTGAAGATAGGATGTCTTTTCCACAGATGGTGTTGGAACAAATAGCTATTCATATGCAAACAAATAAATTTCAACCCATATCTCACATCACATACAAAAATGAACTCAAATGTAGAATCTAAAACTATAAAATTTCCAGAAGAAAACACAGGAGAATTTTTTTTTTATCTTGGTTTAGGCAGAGATCATAAATACAACACCAAAAGCAGGAACCCCCACACAAAAAAATGATAAATTGGACTCCATCAAAATTAAAACTTCTGAGAATTAAGACAAGTCAGAGATGGGGAAAACTATTTGTAAATCATATATCTGATAAAGAGCTTCTATGCAAATTATGTAACGAACTCTCAAAATTCAAAAATGGGTAAACAAAAATTTTAAGTGGGAAAAATATTTTAACAGACTCTTACTAAAAAGACCTATGAATAGCAAATGAGCATCTGAACAGATGTCAAAAATCCTTAGTCATTAGGAAATGCAAGCAACACCACAAATACGAGATACAACTATACAGCTATTAGAGTGGCTGGAATTAAAGGACTAATATCATGTGTTGGCAAGGATGTGGAGGATCTTTAACACTCATATATTGCTGTTGGCAATATAAAATGATACAACTGCTTTAGAAAGCAAGTTGGCAGTCTCTTAAGAAGTTAAATATGTACCTATCACGATCCAGCCTTTATACTTCTAGGCATTTACTCAAGAGAAATGACAGTGTATGTCCATACAAAGACTTATAGACAAACATTCATAGCAGCTTTATTTGTGATAGTAAAAAACTGGAAACGACCCAAATATCTATGAAATGTGAATAGATTAACAAAATTTGGTGTATCCATACAATGGAATACTACTCAGCAATAAAAAGAACTGAGCTATTTATGAACACACAACATGGGTGAATCTCAAAATCATTATGTTGAGTGAAAGAAGCTAAATGCAAGAACATATGTTCTATATGATTCCATTTATATAAAATTCCAGAAAATGAAGACTAATCTATAGTGTAAGAAGGTTAGCACTGGTTGTCTGGGGATAGTAGATTCAGGTTGAATGGGGGGCAGGAGGGAGGGATACAAAAGGGACAAGGAAACTTTTAGAAGTGATAACGTGTTCACTAATTTGATTATGGCATTGATTTTCATGTGTGTGTGTATATGTATATATATATATATATATATATATATATATATATGTTTGATGCACCGTTATGATTTTAAAAATCAACAAAAATGTGTTAAGGCCTATTAGGTACAACCTATCATACTAATAATTATTCAGCAAACAAATAAATATAAAAAGCTATCTTTGCCATTAAAGAGTGTGAAGGGTAGCTAGAAGAAAGTTTTAAATGAGAGAAATTAAATAGAATAAAAATTTTAAATAACTTTTATTACAAATGGAAGCGGTACCTCTCACAAGGCAGTACATGGTTAAGTGTCCAATGAACCTTCCAGACAATGGTTGCCATGGGAAATCAGAGGTTCATCAAAATCTGGGCTACTTGGGGAAGATTTTCTTCAAAGAAGTACGACTGAAGTTTGGTCTTGGAGGGTTGTATAACATGCACCAAATGTTTGGCTAGACCTAAGAAACACACAATTGCTTTTAATAAATTGTTGGGCTGATGTTCTCTGTTCAGAGAGTCAATATGTTCAGGAATGCACTCTGCCAGTAAAAAGTCAGTCCCTTTAGATTATGATGCTGACAACCCTGCCAGCAGGTCACCCTTCTCCCAGGCCAAATGCACAGTGTGACTGAAGTCTTAAGAGGTCGGTCAGAAATAGCCCACTTGTCGGACCTGGGATGTGTTTGTGGAACTGTGTGTTGAAGCACCTGTACCCACCCATGTCTGGATGTAGTTATTAGTCCTTCATTTTCCCAAGTGGTAAACTTGTTCACAGATGTTACTGGAGGGAAAGAAAATGTTTAGTGTTTACGCAGCAAATCTGTTCTGAAGAAATCATTCTGCTCAACTGAGGAAATGCCACAGTTATTTTGGTATTCCTTTAATTTTGGAAGTCTGCATTATTTGCAGGGCTGACCAAAAGACTTTTTTAAAAAGCCACAAATAAACATCAAATTCCTGTTTAATATGGTGATGTTACTGGTTTTTGAAAAACAAAAAAAACAGTCAGTCACTCTTGCACCCAACCCCAAAAGCTAGTGGACTTTCTGGTATTGATAACCCAGAAACCTCATGACATAAACCTTATTTTATTTCTGAGTTGGAACATCTACCTCAAAAAGTAGGCTCTGCAGGAAGGCCCTTTCTATTCTTAACGTTTCTGAAACTTGTAGCAAAGAGCAGACAGAGATAAAATAAAGCTAAGAGGAAAGTTTCCAAAATTGATCTCTCATCAACAGACAAGGAATTCCCACCTCAAAAAAAATTATCTTTATATCTTTTTAACTTAAGCCTTTTCTCAGCTGAATAAATGGAGAAAAGTGCATTTGGGTTCTTTATTTTATCCTTCTTATTGCCTAAGAAAATGTTTATTGTCTCTCAGGAAATAAAGACAAAGGAACGATAATTTATAATTTTTTTCCCACATGTGTAATAACCTGTGTCATTTGGCAAACTGAAGTAATTCTAGGATCAGTTGGGATTGCCTATTCTTTGATTAGTTTAAATAAAACTTGATGTAAGCCCCTCTCTGAAGGTTCTCACGTGGGGGTAGTTGAAGTAAGGGGAGGAGGGGGAATGTCTTCATTTTTTCCTGGCTTTCATCTTTCATCTTAAGCTCCTGCTTCTATTGAATTTCTAATCTCCACCTTTCCTTTCACCTACAGTCTATGACACTGACTCATACTCCCCTAAATAATACTGCTGTGTGGGGGGGAGAATTTTCTGAAGATTTGGAACCAAGGGTATGGATAGGATGAGGTGGAGCACTTCACACTGCATATTAGCTGTGTTTGTAAAAATACTCCAGACATTTCTATAACCAACAGGCCCCCTTTTCTAATAAGGACCTTGCCTCTCCCACACTGCAGCTTTCATCCCCACGCTTCACATCTCCTTGTCACTTCTTTAGAGTTTTACTGGTCCCTCAAATCTAAGATTCCTATAGAGTAGTTCCTCTCTCAAACTTTCCCTAGATCAGAACTCTCCAACTGTGGTGATGGAAATGTTCTATAATCTGCTCAATACAATATGGTAGCCACGTGTGCCTACTGAGCACTAGAAATGCATTAAATGTCACATTTAATTTTAATTAATTTACATGTACATTCAATAGCTAATGTGGCTATTATAATGATTGTTATATTGGATACCACAGCTCCCAACCATCCAACATTGACCAAGAGGCCATTCTTTCCGAACTGGACAGGCTTATTAAAGTGTGTTTCTGAACACAGATATTTAAAAACAGGAGCAGTTATAAACCAGGAATATAAAAAACAGGAGTTTTTTTTTTTCTTTCCACTTGCTAAGTATCTAATATGGTCTGTGTCCATGTGCATGAAACCTAGCCATAAAAATACTGAAAAGGGGAAAAAACCCTCAATTTAAACCTTTAGTATTCTATTGCCCCAGCCATTCTCTCTCAAATACATCCTTTTAAACATGCTTATATATTCATTTAATGCTAGTGTCCAAATGTAAATTAGTAAATCATGATTCTGTGTTGAAGTTCCTGACAAATAACTTCTTAGAGTAGCCAAACAATTAAATATATCTAAGTCATGGTTTTAAGATGTGCAATTTGTGTTTCTAATTTTTAGGACACACTCCAGTTACATTTTTTTTTCTTTTGTCGGTTACATCTAAGGAAGTTTGGCATGCTAAACAATGGAATCATGTGCTTCAGTCTCAGCTTAATAGTCTTTCCTCTCAAAGAACTAAATATGCCTCTGTTAACATTGTGCATCAAATTGTTATTTCTTCTGGTATAAAGAATAAGCTCTGGAGCACTACAATTCTTTTGAAGGAAATATTACTTATCCCAAGAGTGTAGATTTTATTTTACAATATATATTTGCCTTCTACATTTCTTCCTTTAAAATGTTTATTGCAAATGTTAATTTTAAACAGATGGGTTTTGTTTTGTGATGGAGAGGATCGAGTGTGCATTTAATAGATGCTGTGAACACTTCTCTTCGCAAGTCCATTTACTTTTGGGCCAAGTCCTGACATGATTATTTCCTTGCTGAAACACTCCCTTGTTTAGCTATTTGCTTGTTCTACCTTTCCATTTCTTCTACATTTCCTCCCTGCTTGGTAAGCAAGGCAGCTGCCTTCATTCTGTTGGGCAAAAAGAGCTCTGCCAAAGAAACATTTGTTATCAAACTAGTAATTTATTTCCTTTTAATTTGTCACACTAAGTAAAATCTCTACTTTTATCCAGTCAATATTAGTTTCCATTATTAGCATCTTGTTTTTTAAACGTTGAATCATATTGATTAGTTAAACTCTTATTTTGTCACCCATAATGTATATTAATTTGCTTTTAAAGTCACGAACATCTTTATTACATACTTTAGTTATAAAAGTAACATAGTCACATGAATTAAAATATGAACTGAAGGAAAATATAATGTATTTTCCCACAATCCACCACTTTAATGCAATCACTAATTTATTTATTTTCCCATGCATGTTTTCACATAGCTATAATAATGATGTCCATACAATTTAGTGTCTTATTTTGTAATTATTTAACATTTTATCATAAGGCTTTTCCATGTTATGACATAGTCTCTTCAACCCTCTTTTTTATAATCATCATTTCAGTGACTATATATTATTCTATTCAGGGGCACACTATAATTTATTTAAATAATCCCCTATTGGTGACCATATGAAATACATCTGGTATTTAAGTTTGATAAATGAGACTCTTAAGAGCATCTTTGTGCTTATAGCTTTTTACATATTTTGTTTAAGTTAATGGGTGTTTATTTATCTATAGACTATCTATTAATTTGTCTAGATCTAAATCTAATAGAGTATATCTGTGTAAATCTATTTATTATTGATTTACTATGATAGTTAAAATTTGAAACCCTAACATCAGGCAAGGGTACAGCCAATTAGTATATTAGGAAGAGATAATTTTTTACAATTTAAATATATTAATTAATTTACTCAAAATACCCTTTTTGAGCAGTATGTCAAGTACTATTCCTGACATATTAGGAAGGCAACAATGACCAAGGGAGACACCATCTCTGTCCAGATAAAGCTTTCTTTATTATGAGTGGTGCAGAGTAGTCTACAGAAGAGACAATACTTTGATGGAGGACATAGATATCCTATAAAAACACATAGATGGGGGTCAACCTTCTAATTACAGAACCTTCTAGGGCTTCCTAGAAGAAGTAACTTTTAACTAAAGCGTAAAGAATAAAGAACTAGTCAGCAAAGATGTCGGGTGGGATAGGGAAAGAGGGTAATGCACTTCAGGCACCACTAATGGCATGTGAAAGCCCACAAAGCAAGGGAATGTGTGTGGTGAAAAAAAAAAACAAAAAGCAGTGTGCTTGCAGAGGAGATCGTGTGTAGGAATATTTGAAGGTTTCTTTTGCATTTTGCTTAACATTCATCAACAATCAGATTTAAACCTTGACGTATCTGTTGAGCAGATAATCCAAGCTTCCTTTCCAACGAAAGTCATCCTATCCTAATACCAAGCAAAGTATTAGAGGGCCAGTTAAACTGCACCCTTGCCAGCATCAGATGGTGTCATTTAAGTTCTTTTAATAGCAGGAGAATGAAAAAGATATTATTTATGTTTTAAGTATCATTTCAAGATCTATAGAGTGAGTTGAGGGAAACCCTCAAGGGAAGCTGTATTCAACAAGGTATCCCATAATTCTTTTCCTGAACACTGAAATTTGTATTGTTTCTCTCTCCTTTGGCTTCAAGTATTGAAAGCCCATGTTAATTTGTAAATTTGTTAGTGGAAAGGATCATGTATTCTATTCCTTTTGGCCATGAACACTTTATAATAAATTATCTTTTCATATTGATTAACAAAGAGCTGTATCCTTAAAGAATGTGTCGCAGTAGAATTAAATTTTGATTGTGAATATTTCAATAAAAACAGTTCCTAATAAGCGTTTCTCTTTAGAAAAATGAAAACTTAAGTGTGGATCGTAGACTTGCAGAAGACTTGGAAAGCAGGAGTAGAGAGTGTAAAGAAGGTATTAGCCCCAAACAATAATGAAATGGCTCCATATCATACCCTATTCACAAATTTTCCTCGTCTGAGCCCTGTCCACAATAGCCATTCAAGGGGAAACTGGAAAATACTTTTGAAATGTAACTTCTTATAAACATCAGATGTGAGACCTTTTTTGTTACATGGCCAATTTTTCAATGTAATATAGACCAGAAGAATCATGGTTTCCTTTATACTCTTTGGCTATTAGGTCATACATTAGTAGGTACAACCTTTATCTTGGGGAGTCATGAAGAGTTGAGCTAGGTGAGGAGGATAGTAATTAATGCAGTTGTTACCCCCAAAATTAGGTGGAGTAATTTAATTTTGATTTGGTTATAAAAATCATCATAACTAATATTTCCAGTCCTATCATATGACACTTGATAGTCACTGTTTAAGTAATTAAACAGTAATTCACTGTTTAAGTACTGTGGCAGTCATTTTACTGTTAACTTCTGATTCTCCTCCTTCTGGGCATATGGTAGTTATCTTCATTCCCTGCCCTCCTTAAGGCTGTACTTGCTTTGGCCAATGGAATGAGAAGAAAAGTGATGTGTGCCTTTTTCAGATGGGAGCAATAGCTGGTGGAAGATGGAATCAAACAGGCTTGATTTGAACCATATCCATACAATAGCCATTGGGAAATGTGGAATTGTGAGAACTATTGAATGAAGAATGAACTTCTATAATCATAATAAGAAGAAAATGGACAATTACAAATCAGTCTTTTTCTAGCCACATGTCACCTGTTTTGTGGAAAAGCTAGTAACCCTCAAATTCTTCTAAAGTAGTCCTGAAAGTTCAAGGAAACTCTTCCTGTGCTTTGCAGCCAAATATTTTGGCTGCAGTGTGCCATCTGTGATCTTCTCTTTTGCTCCAAATCTCTATGGCAATGGCAATGAACGAAGTAGTCGCTCTTTTGACAATGCACAGCCGAGGTGTTTCTACCACAGTACAGCAATTGCTGAGCCAAGATGGCAGTGCCCTAAGCCAATGACAATGGCACCTAAACCAAAGCTCTGACTGTTGCATTTAATACAAATGCCCCCTTACATTGTCATGTAAGCTTCTAGCATCAATATAGCAATGCCATATATGCTCAAAAATCTTATTTGTATTAGTTTTTATTCATTTTTAAAATTACAATCCTCTTTGTCTCTGAGCTCAAATATGAGATCATGGTGACTAGACCACAGTTACAGACATAAATGGGGCTATGCTCAGAATCATCCTTACCCTCTGTCCTGGCAATGAGTACCCCAAAGAAACCAATGCATCTAAAAGATTCCCTCTCTTCAGATAATTTCTCTTCTGGGAGTCTCCATAGGCCCTTTTGCACATAATGATTTAATAGATGCAGTCTATCCATGCTCCACACTTGTCTTAGGGTGATCATTGGTTAGCCCCAAGTTGTGTACTCACCTACAAATACTTTTCAAGCTTGCTGAGTTTCTTTGATCATATTAACAAGAATGTTGCGGATATAAGAAGATACTGAACTAGAATTGAATTAGAGTGAAATGGAGAAAAAGAAAATAATTACAGTACCTGGACACTTTCCATTCTCCTTTGCTGTTCTCAGTTTGTTGGTTTCCATCCGTCTTGATGCAAGATAGCTGACACAGCCCCATACCTACCTCCTTCTTCAATCCTATTCAAAGCAGGAAGCCAAAGGAAAGGACAGGAAGCAGCTTTCTCTTTGCACACCTCTGTCCAAATCAAGGGGGAAAATCCTTGCCAGAAGCCCTCTGACATCTTGCTACTCAAATTGTGGTCCTCAGACGACAGCATGGTCCATCACCTAGGAACGTAAAATGCAGCATTTGAGACCCTATCCTGATTACTGACTCAGATTCTGAATTTTTAGCAAGATCCCAGGTAATTCTCATACACAATAAAGATTGAGAAGCACTGCCCTTATAAACTTTTTCTAATGTCTTTTTAGCTAGAACTTGGTGACATAGCTATCCCCAGGTGGAAGGGAGGATGGGAAAGTAATCTTCCTTTTTTTAGCCTCTTTAGTAGGAAAGAGGAAAGGGAAAATGAGGCAGGGAATGACTGTTGGTGGAAAAACTCCCAGGATCTGCCATAGTATTTCTCTGGAGAAAGGGTGGTGCAGAACGCCATGCTCCCTGCTGTTCAGTGTTACCCTCTGTGGCTCTCTGGGTTCATGTAACCTATGAAACCCGCCCAGAGAAGGAAGCACTGGCCTCATCAGTAGTATTTTTAACAGCAGGTTGAGACTTTACCTGTGTGGTTTTAGAATGGTTTCTTGTTTTTATAATCTTGAGGTTTAAGAGTGCTGTCTAACCCAGGGGAATTCAAAGGAAAAATATTAAAGCTAGTATAATTGAAAAGAAGGTGAAAATTGTAAAATAGCAGGTTTCTTTTCTGCTCTGGTTGGTATGCAACATTTTTTCACTGAAAGCTGCTAATAAAATTTATTTTCATGTACATTTTTTTTCCTTGCTATGCATTAGTTTTCTGGCCTTATTGAAAATTTGTTAAGAAAGTTGTTTATAAGTATGAAATAACTGGCTTAGAGGTTTTTAGTTTAATTTTTTAAATGAGAATTATGTTGTTTCAATGTTGAGGCATTAATAAGCTAAGCTGTCTTAAGGATTTTCATAAGGTAAAATTCTAACAAGTTTTCCAATCATACAAAGTAATAACACAAGGATAAAATGGCATATAGAAAAAAATAATAAAGGAAAAATGTGGGGGACCTCTCAATCATGGGACAAGGACCTTGTAAACTCCAATTTAAGCCAATTTTGGTTTGACTTCCTGGTGATTATGTGATGATTTATGTGTGGTAGTATAGCAATAACAGATGTCCTTTTTTGTCTCAAAATACCTCTACATATTTGTTTGAAGCCTCCTAAATCAGTGATCTTTCCCACTGGTTGTTTAAAGGACATTTTGAGAGTGGATATGGGGCTACATTCCTATCCTTCCCAACCAAATCTTTATTTTGTTTAATTCAAGGGAAAATGTATGTTCCCAATGAACCCATCTTGCTATTGCCTTAGCTGTTTGATATGATAGAATAAATTGGGTGTAACTCCAGAGAAACAGAAATTTTTGCAGAAAAAAAACAAAAACAAAAACAGAAGAATCTTCAATATAGAGATGGCTGTTTGATTTCGGAAATGCTGCAGACACACTCAAGAGCATGTCCTTAAATCCAAAGTACAAATGAGTCAGTGGTCGTGTACAGACGAGCAAAGAGTTGGAGGGCAGGTCAGTCCTTACAACACTTGGCATGTTTTAGGTGCACATAGTTCTCATCAAGTTGGCTGAGAGGCCTCTACAGAGATCTCTTGGGAGACTGTGGTGCCCACTAAAACAACTGTGACTTTCAATAAAAATTTATGCCATGGATGCCAAAACAAACTTGTGAAAATTGTTCACTTTCAGGCAACCTGGACAAAATCCTTAGGAGGGCTGAAGTCACCATTTAAAAGGCTCCCTATAAGAGCCAAGAGAAATGTACCTTTGATTTATTCAAATACAGGTTCTAGTAAATGGCAAATCCACAGTCAGCCAAATTTGCATTTCATACCTGGAGTCTGGATTTGGCTTAACCTAATCTGGCCAGTGAAAACAGTGAGACTCCTTGGTCCTTGCTCTCTGAGCTGCTAAATGGAGATTTCAGGAATGTGGTCAAACTAGATCTTAAATTTAAAGATTTGGTGGTTAATTGGAGGTTTGGGGGACGTCTTGTTTTCATTCCTTCAGATAGACCATATTCATTGAACCAAAAGGAAAATAATATTTTCAACAAAGCAAAAAAGCAAGTTCGATTATGAAACTCAAGGAAATATTTTTTTTCTTTATTTGAATTTCAGATTCTCATCAAATGTGAGTTGTATTCAGTCTGCTTAGTAGTAAATCAGAATGTCATCACTTGACGTTGGCAAAGTTACCTGGTAATGAGGATGAAAGGTGTATGGAACAATTTGTGTCTGAGTCACCAAGCTTTCCTTCAACAGGACAAATGTGTCATCTGTTTTGTCATGGCTGGTCTTGAGCAATAGAAGCTGTGGTGGCCATAGAGAGGAATGGGAAGGGCACCAACGTGCAGGTCAGAAGGTGATATGCACACATAAGTATACTTCTGTAAATGCATAGACTTCCTGGAAGAATGCACAACAAACTGGTAACAGAGGTTGCTGCTGCAGTAGGTCCTGAAGTGGGAACCTGGTGAGTCTAGGGTGGGAAAAAAAGTTATTCTTTGTGTATACCCTTTTTTCATTTTTAAACTTTTCTGCATGTTTATCTCTCTCTCTCTCTCTCTCTCTCTATATATATATATATATATATCCCATTCAAGAAAATGAATAATGATATCAAAAGAGTGAGAAAGAATACATATGAGTATATATATATATATATATATATATATATATATATATATATGTATGTATTTGACTCCACATTAAACCAGATGGATCATTTTCTCCCTCTAGACCTTAGAAACCTGTTTTCTAAAATGAAGTGGCCTAGAGTTTAGACTAGAGAAATAGCTAATATTTGTTAAATCAGGGACTCCACAATTATAGAAAATAAAAATTTTCATCTGAGTCTGATGTTGGAGAGATACAACATATATAGTTGATAATAACAATATGAACCAAAAGCCATATCTTACTAGCTATAAAGTTCAAAATTCTATTGAGCAGCTGCCCTGAGAAGGAACATTCGGGAAGTAAGAGGGGAAGAGACAAGTTGCTTCTTATTGGGTGGAAGCTGTGGTGGACAGGAGAGCGAGGTGGCTAGCGGCCCAAAGGACAATACGAAATAGGACACATTCATGGGCAGAATGGCTTAAGACCATGTTTGTCTAACTGGGGTCATCGCTTCACAAGAGCCTCTGCCCGTGTTTGCTTTATCTGGGAACAAACTTCGGTGTGGCTGCCTTTGACCAGCCCAGTTGACCTTGTCTTAGCAGTTTCCTGTAACTGGGCTCTGTCCTCATACCTCAGTGTATTCACTTGCCCACAATTCAGACATCTCCTAACTTTATTCTTGCCCACTCTAATTCCATTATAGCTTTCACTGGGGAAGACAGCTCAGTTCTCTGTCCTTGCACTTTCTCTAGCTGGCTTTTGAGTTGCAGAAGTGATTTCACCCTTAGTCACGTAAGACTGAATGTCTGCTGCCTAGTTTGGGGCAGATAGTGTGGAAAAGAGACTAAGTTTCAAAGCCCATCAGGCAGGGCCTACATTCACATTTCAAAGGTTTCCTCACTTGGCTGTAGAAATATGACTAAGCTGCTTAAAATCTCCATGCCTGCTGCTTCATTTGTAATGTAGTCCCTTAGTTATGTACCATGAGTCTGGAAAAAACTGTTAACACAAGCTATTCTGGAAAGACAGCATTCTCATTTGAACACTCGGAGAATCCAGAACACAAGCCTCAACCATGGCACTATCGACCCTTTGAACCAGATAATTCTTTGCTGTGGAGGGCTGTTGTTGTGTGTTGTACAATGTTTAGCAGCATCCCTAGCCTGTACCCACTAGATGCCAGTAGCACTTACCCAAACCCATAAGTGACAACCAAAAATAACTTTAGACATTGCCAAATGTAATGTCTCCGAAGGTGGAGGGGGAAATTGCCACCAGTTGAAAACTACTGATTCAGAGGATGATCTTCCTATCAAGTTTCATTTTGGTTCGTACAGAGTCAGACTAGGGTGGATATCTGGACAATATTGTCTTTTTTCTGATGTTCCTTACCTTGTGCCTTCAATCCAGCTTCATTAGGCAGCTCTCTAGGGCGACAGGAACATGGTTGCCTCAAGAGTTAAGGCTTTCAGAGTTTAGGGAGAGCTTCTACAAGGCAAACAAACTTGGCCTTGCTGATATTGACCAACTTTTAGGTAAAGCTTTCACATGTTATTACTGTAATCAAGTTTCTATCTCAGCAAAGCTCTGTAGGAAATCAGGGAGTGAGGAGACGCAGAAAATTCCATAAAAAGGGAGAACTCAGTAGCAAACTGCCTGCCTCAAGAACTGGCAAACTACAAGAGTAATCCCTCTCCTTTCTTTCTTTCTAGGTCTCAGAATACAGCACTCCCTGCCAACCAGCTGCCATCTCTCCCCACTCAGTCAGTCTGGTGATCAACAGCATCCACGTCAGGAACTGCAGGCTGTGACTTAGGTTTTGAAATCTTCTTGGATGGATATTTATATTTATCAGGTCTTGAAGTCAAGCCAAGGAATTTGTACTCTCAATAGGATGGTTAAGAGAGAAGAACATTTGTAATAGGTGGGAGGGTGACAGTGTTAGATGCTTCAGAGTCATTTTGGGTGATGGGAACTGAGAAATACTCCAGGATGAGTTGATCAGGATGGCACTCATGATGTTCTAAGATGATGCTTCAGTGAGAGAAGAGGATAGGAATCAGAAGATAGGCAAAGAGGATGTTTAAAATGAAGAGAGATATGAGGAGAATGGGGGCAGTGGCTTAGACTCTTCTTTATGAAGAAGAGGGTGGGTGCACACAGCATATACAGATTGTTTTTAAGACAGAGGACACCTGAGACTCTCTGATCGTTGAGGGGAAGAAGCCAGTAGAATAGAAGAGGTGCTAGAGAGGAGGGACCAACCAAGGAAGCAAAATACCAGAGAAGAAACATCCCTCCCCTTGAGACTTGTGAAAAGAAGTAGAATAAGAGGAAATTCCCTTATAATTTACTGTTTTCAATTAAAAAGTTGAAATGCCCTTCATAAAATGCACATGAAAAAGTAAAATATGAGACTGTTATCAGCCAGGAACACTCTAATTTAAACCAGCTTTAGAAATCTGTGGGTAATAAACTAGTGATTAAGTGTTTATTAAACTTTTATTGTTCACATGCCCTAAGCGTTTGGACTTCTGCCAATTCTCTGAAAAGAAAGACAAAATTATTTCAAAATGTTTACATTATATTAAATAGAAAACTTTGAGTATTAATCTGGACTTAACATCTTGTAACTTTTAGTCATCTTCAACCAAGCTGGTCACTAATATCTCTTATAATGAAAAAGGTGTGTGCCCAATTAAGTGGTTGAATATTGGCTAAGCACCTATGATTTACAAGTACTGTGCTCAGTCCTGGTTTAGTGGCTGTCAGAAAAAAGGTGGAGGAACAGGGTGGAGAGCTGTGCCAGGATGGCCTGGAAAGCCAGAACTGTGATGAGCTGTCCAGACGCACAGCAAATATTTAAAGCCTAGAATCTCCGGCCCTTGAAACAGGAGGTTTTATAGCACAGTATATACAAAATATTTTATTATCAGTGGAGTAGTGGATATAATACTGAAGAAACATCCTCTGTCCGTAGGAAGGGAGATCAAAAGAAAGAAATCCTTCTCTTTGCCTTGGCAATGTTTTCATTGTGCCAAAGATAAAGCAAGGGAGTCCTTTGACGAACTTTTTATTGGAGTCTGAGTTTAAATATGTGGCACATAAACAAATAACAATCTCCTCAGCTTAGACGCCTCATCAGTTTAAAATAGACCAATAATATCTTCTTGCCTGAAGATAGTTGGCTGGGCTGGATGCTATTTTTAAAGTCCACTTGAGCTCCAAGATTTCTATTTCTATGATAAAACCAGTCTGATGCATAGAAAA
The DNA here is from genome assembly GCF_964341445.2 of Mesoplodon mirus. NCBI lineage: Eukaryota > Metazoa > Chordata > Mammalia > Artiodactyla > Ziphiidae > Mesoplodon > Mesoplodon mirus. Next base: position 83,530,299 of record NC_138980.1, on the reverse strand, counting down.
TATAATGCATGTATTGTTCCTTTTCAAACAAATCCATTTTTCTCTTGAACACAGTTAGGGACAATTTACCGTGCTTTTTTGTTTTGGCAATTTAGGAAGGGTTTCCATGGTCTCTGTGGCCTCTTGCTCAGTTTTTCTGTGCATCAGCTTGACCATAAGATTATCTGAGGCCAACATTGTCACCTCTTTGGATGTATGTCTGCTGGGCATGCATTCTCCCTGGGGGCAGTAAAAATTGGTTTTGGGGGTGATGTTATCTTAGATAATACATTGGTTTGTAGGCCACCAAAGGGCCATGATACATAAACAGATATAAGGTATATCTGTGGTAATTAAATTTCATGGTGATGGTGTGGGGGAGAATTAGGAAAAAAAATGTAAAAATACTCGGAGGGGGAGCAATAATAAAATAAATGGAGAAACACTGCCCCGGGCAAAGAGTCCTGAGGGAGTGTAGGGGTATAGGATATTTTGGGTAAGACTTTAACCCATCAAATACAACAGTTTTTTTTTTTTAAGTTTTAGAAGCCTATATTTAAAGTATATCTTCTGCCTTTCTTTCTAATCTACTACAGGACACATTTTGCAATGTTTTAAATTTAGACATTTTCAAATTTACTTTCTGTAAAGACCTTTCTTGTGACAAAAGGCATATCTTGAAAAACGACTGTCTCTTTTGAGGTCAGACTGTTCTGTGTGACAGTCTGGAAGAGAGGTCTTGCAGGAGGCAGTAGAAGGAGAGTCATTGAGCACGCAAAAGACATACGTTTAAATCCCAGATTTGCTTTGGATGAGCCTTGCAATAAGGGGCAAGCCGAGTAAAGCCACGGAGCCCCTGTTTCCTCATTTGTAGAACAAGGCTGCTAATGCTTCCTGTTGCAGTGTTCTAAAGGATTTGAGACAACCGATGTCAGGTGGCTGGAGCTGGCTGTTAGGTGGTAAGGCAAGGGGTAGAAGAGGCCAATAACTGGGTAGAAGAGGACAAGATGCCCAGTGGACCTATTTTGGCAAATTCCACAAACATCCTATTTGAGTTCCTGCTGCTGTTAAAAAAACAAAAAAACCAAAAAACTTCCACCCAGAATGAGGCCCTGCACAGTTTAAATAAATTCAAAAGGACTATCAGTAACTTTCAGAGTAAGATTTGGGCTTTGCATCAATGAAGAGACATCAGGACAAGCAGAGATACCATCAAGGAGCAGCATTTCGCCTGCGCCATAAAATCACCGTGATTTAGTCCTTTAATGAAAAAAGGGGTTGTGCAGGCAAAACAGCTGTGGTTTTATGAGGGGAAAATAAGCCAGAATTCCTTGTGGTGGGGCTGTTGCCACAAGGGGTCAGATCTGGATTATTGGTGGAGGCTGGCATATCCTACAGTGACACAAACACGATTGGAAGTCAAATAGCTTGAAATAACTTGCTTGTTTTAGGGGAGAATAGCTCAAGCAATAACAAACCTGACTAGCTCTGTTTAAGTAAGGGCTTCAGTGTTTTTGATCTGAGGTTGAGTTGAGTGTCTGGAGTGGGAACAGAAGAAGGAATACCATTATCTTTAAGCTGCCCTGGTTGCTGGTTGCCCACTTAGCACATGTGAGCAGTTTAACTGTCACCATGAATAAGGGCTTTTTCCCCCCCAAGGTTATAAACAGAGATGCATAAATATTTTGGATCCATCAGCCTCCAAGTATTCTTCAGATGTTTTGAGTTCAACAAAACAGAATACACTGTGCTGAGTACATTCTCCCTTGCTTTTTGAGGATCACGTGTGATTTATAGGAAATGGAATCCATATGTTTCTGCTTCATTTACACTTAACTCATCAAAAGACTGTGTTGTAAAGCTATATGATGTCCAAGACGGCTTTTTGAGCTTGGTGTTTTTTTTAAATAAGCTGCTTAAAAGTTTTTGTTCCTTTAAAAGTTAGAGAGAGAAGAGAAAGATACCTAGGAAGGCCTGTTTTGCCAAGATGAAATAGATTTGAACACCAGGAAGTTCAATTTAAGCTGAAACTACAAACCAAAGAATTTCAAATGGGTCCAGAATTTGGAAGAAAACAAAGGTTCCTCTCCAGTCACTTTCCGAAGCATCTCCGATGAATGCAGAAAAGCAGCTGGCAACTCAGCAACCCCACTAAGGGAAGAGAGGGCTGTGAATGCACCATTAGTGACCCAGCTAACACATGTGCCCACTGCTGGAAGAGCTGTTATTCTCAGGCATCCTGAGAGCAGTCACTCTAGTCCAGATAAAGAGCTTTTTGCCCTATTTTACCATGGAAATATCTGCGCTCCTGGTGTTTTCCCGGGGTTGTCCTGTCCTAGGCCAGCATTTCCTATTTGTTCTTCTGCCATCTGGCCCAAATAGCTGGCCACTAGACTGAATACTGTGTGTGCATTTGGGATGGTGTTTATTTATTGGACAATTTCTTTAGAGCAATATCTCGTTTAGCTCACAACAGGGCCAAGAAAGCATGCAGTATGTATAAAGGAAGAAATATGTTAACGAAGGACCCACAAGTTTGTAAGAAGCCAAATGTAAAACTAAGTTTTCTTTCGCCATCTCAATATTTAGTCACTCTCATAGCAGCTCTTTAATCATTTTAGACATGCTTTATCATCTATATATGGCATCTTATGAAAGTTTTCAGGAGAAAAGCACCCAAATTAGAACTATTTAATGTGATAGTATAATTGAGATAACTATAAATCTCTGTAGAGGACTTATCTGCTCATCTCTAGAACAATATATAGTGTTCGATGTGAAACTTCATTATCCAGTGAGGTCTTTTAGATTGTGTGGACTGAAGTCATTTCAACAGAATTAATAGTCCTGTGAATTACTTATATATACCAAGTCAGTTATCTGGGCGTAAGGGGCAGGATTTTGGAGTCTTTTTTTTTTTTTTTATGTGCAGTTTATTTTTATTTATTTATTTATTGACTGCGTTGGCTCTTTGTTGCTGCATGTGGGCTTTCTCAACTTGCAGCAATCGGGGGCTACTCTTTGCTGCAGTGCACAGATTTCTCATTCTGGTGGCTTCTCTTGTTGCAGAGCACCGGCTCTAGGTGCGTGGGCTTCAGTAGTAGTGGTATGCAGGCTTCAGTAGTTGCTGTGCATGGGCTCTAGACTGCAGGCTCCGTAGTTGTGGTGCATGGCGTTAGTTGCTCCACTCCACATTTGGAATCTTCCCAGACCAGGGATTGAACCCATGTCCCCTGCATTGGCAGGCGGATTCTTTTTTTTTTTTTTTTATACCATTTTTATTGGAGTATAATTGCTTTACAATGTTGTGTTAGTTTCTGCTGTATAACAAAGTGAATCAGCTATATGCATACATATATCTCCATATACCCACCCTCTTGCATCTCCGCCCACCCTCCCTATCCCACCCCTCCAGGCGGTCACAAAGCACCGAGCTGATCTCCCTGTGCTCTGCGGCTGCTTCCCACTAGCTGTTTTACATTTGGTAGTGTATATATGTCCATGCCACTCTCTCACTTTGTCACAGCTTACCCTTCCCCCTCCCCATATCCTCAAGTCCATTCTCTAGTAGGTCTGTGTCTTTATTCCTATCCTACCCCTAGGTTCATCAGAAGCATTTTTTGTTTTTAGATTCCATATATATGTGTTAGCATATGGTATTTGTCTTTCTCTTTCTGACTTACTTCACTCTGTATGACAGACTCTAGGTCTATCCACCTCATTAGAAATAGCTCAATTTTGTTTCTTTTTATGGCTGAGTAATATTCCATTGTATATATGTGCCACATCTTCTTTATCCATTCATCTGCTGATGGATACTTAGGTTGTTTCCATCTCCAGGCTATTGTGAATAGAGCTGCAATGAACATTTTGGTACATGTCTCTTTTTGAATTATGGTTTTCTCAGGGTATATGCCTAGTAGTGGGATTGCTGGGTGATCTGATCTTTATGATTTCTTTCCTTCTGCTAACTTTAAGGTTTTTTTTTCTTCTTTCTCTAATTGCTTTAGATGTAAAGTTAGGTTGTTTATTTGAGATTTTTCTTGTTTCTTGTGGTAGGATCATATTGCTATAAACTTCCCTCTTAGAACAGCTTTTGCTGCATCCCATAGGTTTTGGGTCATCATGTTTTCATTGTCATTTGTTTCTAGGTATTTTTTGATTTCCTCTCTGATTTCTTCAGTGATCTCTTAGTTATTGAGTAGTGTATTGTTTAGCCTCCATGTGTTTGTATTTTTTACAGTTTTTTTTTCCTGTAATTGATTTCTAATCTCATAGCGTTGTGGTCAGAAAAGATATTTGATATGAGTTCAATTTTCTTAAATTTACCAAGGTTTGTTTTGTGACCCAAGATATGGTCTATCCTGGAGAATATTTCATGAGCACTTGCGAAGAAAGTGTATTCTGTTGTTTTTAGATAGAATGTCCTATAAATATCAATTAAGTCCATATTGTTTAATGTGTCATTTAAAGCTTGTGTTTCCTTATTTATTTTCATTTTGGATGATCTGTCCACTGGTGACAGTGGGGTGTTGAAGTCCCCTACTATGATTGTGTTATTGTCGATTTCCTCTTTTATGGCTGTTAACATTTGCCTTATGTATTGAGGTGCTCCTATGTTGGGTGCATAAATATTTACAATTGTTATATCTTCTTCTTGGATTGATCCCTTGATCATTATGTAGTGTCCTTCTTTGTCTCTTGTAGTAGTCTTTATTTTACAGTCTATTTTGTCTGATATGAGAATTGCTACTCCAACTTTCTTTTGATTTCCATTTGCATGGAATATCTTTTTCCATCCCCTCACTTTCAGTCTGTATGTGTCCCTAGGTCTGAAGTGGGTCTCTTGTAGACAGCCTATATACAGGTCTTGTTTTTGTAACCATTCAGCCATTCTATGTCTTTTGGTGGTAGCATTTAATCCATTTGCATTTAAGGTAATTATCGAATGTATGTTCTTATTACCATTTTCTTAATTGTTTTGGGTTTGTTTTTTAGGTCTTTCCCTTCTTTTGTGTTCCCCGCCTAGTGAAGTTCCTTTAGCATTTGTTGTAGAACTGGTTTTGTAGTGCTGAATTCTCTTAACTTTTGCTTGTCTGTAAAGGTTTTAATTTCTCCATCAAATCTGAATGAGGTCCTTGCTGGGTAGAGTAATCTTGGTTATAGGTTTTTCCCTCTCATCACTTTAAATATGTCCTGCCACTCCCTTCTGGCTTGCAGAGTTTCTGCTGAAAGATCAACTGTTAAACTTATGGGGATTCCCTTGTATGTTATTTGTTGCTTTTCCCTCGCTGCTTTTAATATTTTTCCTTGTATTTAATTTTTGATAGTTTGATTAATATGTGTCTCAGCATGTTTCTCTTTGGGTTTATCCTGCATGGTACTCTCAGCCCTTCCTGGACTTGATTGACTATTTCCTTTAACGACGTTTTTGACTATAATCTCTCCAAATATTTTCTCAGACCCTTTCTTTTTCTCTTCTTCTTCTGGGACCCCTATAATTCAAATGTTGGTGCATATAATGTTGTCACAGAGGTCTCTGAGACTGTTCTCAATTCTTTTCATTCTTTTTTCTTTATTCTGGCAGGCCGATTCTTAACCACTGTGCCACCAGGGAAGTCCAGGATTTTGGAATCTTGAAATTTAGAGTTGTTTCCCCTAATTCCTAGCCCTATAGAACACTTAATAAAATGTTTCTTAATTTCATCATCCAGTGCTAACTGCTGTTAACATTTTAGTATATGTTCTTTCAGCTCATGCATGTGGGCATGTGCATGCATACACAGACACACACACACATTTTAATGAGATCATATTTATTCTGCTTTGTAGCTTCTCTTTTTCGTTTAGAAATATATTATGGACTTTTTCCTATGTTAATAAACTTTTTTACCTCATCAGGTTTAATACTTACAGAATTTTAAAAATAATGTTTTTAGGATTGTACTATGATTAGCTTAATATTTCAGAGTCTTTTAATATGTAGGGTTTTAAAAAATCTTTATTTTAGATACATTTTTAAATGTTGACCTTAGTTTTTAAAAATGTTTTCTATATTTTAAGACACATTAGAAAATAAACTAATTATCTTCTGCATCTTGCATTTCATTATATCTTGGACCAACGCACACTTTGAGAACCATGGAGAATATCCATCTCCCTTTTTTAGAAGAGGCCAAGCTCTCCTATATAGATGATACTTTTTAAAGACCCTAGAAAATATCAATAGGACAATCAGTAATTTTTTTCTTCCTTAGGAAAAAAAAAATGTTTCCACCCCATTCCATTGCCAAGAAGAGCCTTGTGACTTAAATTAATCTGCCTCCCTTTCTGTGATGTTTAGTCCACTGGTAAAACTCTCAGAGTCAACTTCAAAGAAAGTTGAGATCCATACCTATTTTGCTGTTTGTTTCTGAGTTTCTTCACCCCTTGTTTTGGAGTTTTCCAATCTGTTACTATAGAACTCAGTCCTGTCCCTTTTGTTGACAGGTTGCCAGGATACATCCTGGCAACAAAGGCTGGGGTTCCTGTTCCAGGCAGCCAGCCTCACATACTACATGAACTCTTGCAAGAGGGGATGTGAATCGTGGAGCTCCCAGCTATTCTGCTCCTGTTTCCACCAGCTCCCTCATTGAGGGGTTCAGCAGGTCATGACAGAAGCCAAAATAGAAAGATGAAGAACAAATGTTACAAGGTGAGTCTCCCAGAAGGTGTTCTTTCTTGGTTGTCTGTCTCAAATCTTACCTTTCAACTAACAATAATAATCTTGATCTCTTCCACTTCCTTCTCACCACTATGTAGTAATATTTCCTTGCTATAGAAAAGGAATCCAAAGAAAATTAACCAATTCTTAAGTTAAAAAAACCCCTCAAATACTACTAAACACATGAACAAATATCGTTTTACTTCATTGGATGATTCTGACAATAATTGAACTATGGATTAAATGTTTTAATGGCTAAAAGAATCCAATTCCATTTAAAGGGATGATTTTTAAAATTTTCTTAAGAAAAGTTGATAAAATATATTTTTAACATAAATTCAGAATTATCCATGAAAGAAAAGGGGTGATAAAGGCTATAGTTACTCAGTTGACTTGGTAGTTTTTTTTAATTGAGATAAAATTCACATGGAGTGAAATGTAACTGATCTTAAGTTTAAATTCAAGTTCCTAAAAAAACAATGAATTTGATATATATATACAACCATGTAAACCATCAGCTTAATCAAGACATAGGACATTTCTATCACTCAGAAAGTTTCCTCACATCCCTTCCAGTCAGTCTCCCCTCCATAGGCAACCACTGTTCTGATTTCTATTACTAGAGAATAATTTGGCTGTTCATGAATTCTATATGAGTAGAATCACACAGTATGCATTCTTGTATCTGACTTCATTGGCTCAGCAGAATGTTTTTGAGATTGTTCCTGTTGCTGTGTATATAAGTAGTTCAATTCCTTTTATAGGTGAGTATTAATGCAGTACAGAATTATTCCACATCTATTTATCTATTTTCCTATTGATTGATATTTGGTTTGTTTTCAGTTTGGGTCTCCTATAACTAAAGCTGATCTAAACATTCTTGCACAAGTCTTTTGGTGGACATATGTTTTCATTTATCTTGGGTTCAGACCTAGGACTAAAACTGATGGCTGATAGGGTAGACATATGTTTATCTTTATAAGGAGCATGAAATGATATGTCACTGTGGTTATAATTTGCATTTCCTTCATGACTAATGAAGTTAAGCATTTTTACACAAGCTTGTTGGAGATTTGCATCTCTTTTTTGTTAAGTATCTATTCATATTTCTTGCTCGTTTTAAATGTGTTTTTCTTTTTATATCATCTTTATTGATACATAATTCACATACAATAAAATGCACACATTTTAAGTACACAGTCTGATGAGTTTCAACAAGTGATTACATCCATTTTACCACCAACGATAAAATATAAGAATATGTCCATTAACTTTGTATTTCATTCTCCACCCACCTATCCACCAAGTAATCACTGATCTACTTTCTGTCACAGATTAGTTTTGCCTGTTTAGAATTTCATATAAATGAAATAATTCAGTATATTCTCTTCTGCATATGATTTCTTTTATTCAGTATAATATGTTTGAAAGAGATCTATGTCATTGTGTGTAATTTGTTCATTTTTATTGTGAAGTAATATTCTGTTGTATGAATGTGCCATAATTGGTTTATCCATTTACCTGTTAATGTGTATTTATGTTGTTTCCAGTTTTTCACTGTTAAGAGCTGTTATGAACATTTGTTTTATATTCTATTTGTGGACATATATTTTCATTTCTCTAGGATAATTATTTAGGGACAGAATGTCCATGTCATTAGGTAGGTATATTTTTAACTTTATGAGAAATTGTCCGATGGTTCTCCAGAGTGGTTGTAATGTTTCACATGCCTACCAGGCATATATGGGAGTTTTGGTTTTTTCACATCCTAACACTTCATATTGGCAATTTTTAAAATTTTAGACATCCTAGTGTGTGTACAGTGGTATCTCTGTGGTTTTAATTTGCATTTTCCTGACGAACAACAACTAATGATATATACTATTGTTTCATGAGCTTATTGATATTTTATACATTTTCTGTTGTGAATAATCTATTCAAAGCTTTTGCCTGAATTAGGCAACCCATATTGGGTTGCTTGCCATATATGTGTCAAATATATGTATTGAAAACATTTCTTCCCAATCTGTGGCTTATCTTTTAATTTTCTTAATGGTATTTTTAAAGAGTAGAAGTTTCTAATTTATATGAAATAAAATTTTAAATTCTTTTTCTTTTATGTTTAGTGCTTCTTGTGATTTGTCTAAGAAATCTTTGAAAATATTGAGGTCATAAAGTATTTTCCTATACTTTCTTCTAGAAGCTTTATAGTTTTAATTTTTATATGTAGTTCTATGATCCACCTCGAGGTAATTTTTGTGTTTGGTGACAGTAGATGGTTGATATTCATTTTTCCACTACATGAATCCAGTGGTTCCACCATCATTTGTTTAAAAGATTTTCCTCGTGCTATTGAATTGTCTTGGCATCTTTGTCAAAAAAGAATTGATCACATATGTGAATCAGCCATATTTCTGGACTCTATTCCACTACATTAATCTATTTATTTGTCTTTATTGGCATCATTAATTTTTAATAAGCCAGCTCATCTTGGCTTGCATGTAATGAAACAAATATTCAAAACAGATATACAAGTTGAGTCCTTCCATGACTTCTTGCCAGTGGAACCATGCACAAGTGTTTGAATCAGGTTGGGCATTCTGTCTTGTATGTTGTCCAAATCTTTACCTAGGCAGTAATCTGATTTTAAGCAATTCTGTAATAAGCAAAAGCCAAAAATATACATTTATAAATTTAATCAAGAATGATAATCCCAGTAAAAGGGATGCATTTTTCAAGCCCATTTACACAGAATGTACCTTGAACTTAATTTTCATTCGTTCAATAATTTATTGAGTGTCTACTGTATTCCAGACACTGTTCTAGACAAGGAAAGTGGGAGTAAAATATTTCTTTGTTCATAATTTCTATAAGGAAACAATACTTATAATCTCTACTCTATTGCCTGTTTAACAGTGTATGTCTCACAATTACAGAGAAAAGAAACCCTATGCCTGATAAAATAAGCATCAGATTAAAAGTTTTTATGCATTCCTATGAATTGACAGAAAATTACCAGCACTCAAATGTTTAATAAGGAAAAATATTTCCTCAGTCTTTCCAAGTTTGCTATCACCATCATAAATATCCATTTCTTCTGAGCCTGAGAATGTAAGCTATCATTTCTGTCAGTTGCATTTTCCAATTTGTTTTAGAAATTGAATCTTATATATTATTTCTAAGAGAACTTTGTTCACAAACTGGACCTTAATACAGCTGTTTCTTCTCCAGATCTATATAATTTAAATGAAAATTATTTTATTCTAATATATATTTTTTTATTTTTTTAATTTAATTTTATTTATTTTTTTATACAGCAGGTTCTTTTTAGTCATCAATTTTATACACATCAGTGTATACATGTCAATTCCAATCACTCAATTCATCACACCACCATCCCCACACCCCGTGGTTTTCCCCCATTTGTGTCCATACATTTGTTCTCTACATCTGTATCTCAAACTTCTGCCCTGCAAACCGGTTAATCTGTACCTTTTCTCTAGGTTCCACACACATGTGTTAATATACGATATTTGTTTTTCTCTTTCTGACTTACTTCACTCTGTATGACAGTCTCTAGATACATCCACGTCTCAACAAATGACCCAATTTCGTTCCTTTTTGTGGCTGAGTAATATTCCATTGTGTATATGTACCACAACTTCTTTATCCGTTCGTCTGTCGATGGGCATTTTGGTTGCTTCCATGACCTGGCTATTGTAAATAGTGCTGCAATGAACATTGGGGTGCATGTGTCTTTTTGAATTATGGTTTTCTCTGGGTATATGCCCAGTAGTGGGATTGCTGGATCATATGGTAATTCTATTTTTACCTTTTTAAGGAACCTCCATACTGTTCTCCATAGTGGCTGTATCAATTTACATTCCCACCAACAGTGCAAGAGTGTTCCCTTTTCTCCACACCCTCTCCAGCATTTGTTGTTTGTAGATTTTCTGATGATGCCCATTCTAACTGGTGAGAAGGGATACCTCATTGTGGTTTTAATTTGCATTTCTCTAATAATTAGTGATGTTGAGCAGCTTTTCATGTGCTTCTTTCCCACCTGTATGTGTTCTTTGGAGAAATGTCTATTTAGGTCTTCTGCCCATTTTTGGATTGGGTTGTTTGTTTCTTTAATATTGAGCTGCATGAGGTGTTTATATATTTTGGAGATTAATCCTTTATCCGTTGATTTGTTTGTAAATATTTTCTCCCATTCTGAGGGTTGTCTATTCATCTTGTTTATGTTTTCCTTTGCTGTGCAAAAGCTTTGAAGTTTCATTAGGTCCCATTTGTTTATTTTTGTTTTTATTTCCATTACTCTAGGAGCTGGGTCAAAAAGGATCTTGCTGTGATTTATGTCATAGAGTGTTCTTCCTATGTTTTCCTCTAAGAGTTTTATAGTGTCCAGTCTTACATTTAGGTCTTGAATCCATTTTGAGTTTATTGTTGTAGGGAGTGTTCTAATTTCATTCTTTTACATGTAGCTGTCCAGTTTTCCCAGTACCACTTATTGAAGAGACTATCTTTTCTCCATTGTATATCCTTGCCTCATTTGTCATAGATTGATTTCTAATCTCATAGTATTCTGGTCAGAAAAGATGCTTGATATGATTTCAATTTTCTTAAATTTACTGAGGCTTGATTTGTGACCCAAGATGTGATCTATCCTGGAGAATGTTCCGTGCACACTTGAGAAGAAAGTGTAATCTGCTGTTTTGGGGTGGAATGTCCTATAAATATCAATTAAATCTATCTGGTCTATTGTGTCATTTAAAGCTTCTGTTTCCTTATTTATTTTCATTTTGGATGATCTGTCCATTGGTGTAAGTGAGGTGTTAAAGTCCCCCACTATTATTGTGTTACTGTCAATTTGCTCTTTTATAGCTGTTAGTAGTTGCCTTATGTATTGAGGTGCTCCTATGTTGGGTGCATATATATTTATAATTGTTATATCTTCTTCTTGGATTGATCAAGCAATCAATGTTGATCATTATGTAGTGTCCTTCCTTGTCTCTTGTAACATTTTTTTATTTTAAAGTCTATTTTATTGGATATGAGTATTGCTACTCCAGCTTTCTTTTGATTTCCATTTGCATGGAATATCTTTTTCCATCCCCTCACTTTCAGTCTGTATGTGTCCCTAGGTCTGAAGTGGGTCTTTTGTAGACAGCATATATATGGATCTTGTTTTTGTATCCATTCAGCAAGCCTGTGTCTTTTGGTTGGAACATTTAATCCATTCTCATTTAAGGTATGTTCCTATGACCATTTTCTTAATTGTTTGGGTTTTGTTTTTGTAGGTCCTTTTCTTCTCTTGTGTTTCCCAGTTAAGGAAGCTCCTTTAGCATTTGTTTTAGAGCTGGTTTGGTGGTGCTGAATTCTCTTAGCTTTTGCTTGTTTGTAAAGCTTTTGATTTCTCTATCAACTCTGAATGAGATCCTTGATGGGTAGAGTAATCTTGGTTGTAGGTTCTTCCCTTTCATCACTTTAAGTATATCATGACACTCCCTTCTGGCTTGTAGAGTTTCTGCTGAGAAATCAGCTGTTAACCTTATGGGAGTTCCCTTGTATGTTATTTGTCATTTTTCCCTTGCTGCTTTCAATAATTTTTCTTTGTCTTTAATTTTTGCCAATTTGATTACTATGTGTCTTGACATGTTTCTCCTTGGGTTTATCCTGTATGGGACTCTCTGTGCTTCCTGGACTTGGGTGGTTATTTCCTTTCCCATGTTAAGGAAGTTTTCAACTATAATTTCTGCAAATATTTTCTCGGGTCCTTTCTCTCTCTCTTCTCCTTCTGGGACCCCTATAATGCGAATGTTGTTGCGTTTAGTGTTGTCCCAGAGGTCTCTTAGGCTGTCTTCATTTATTTTCATTCTTTTTTCTTTATTCTGTTCCACAGCAGTGAATTCCACCATTCGTTCTTCCAGGTCACTTATCCGTTCTTCTGCCTCAGTTATTCTGCTATTCATTCCTTCTAGTGTAGTTTTCATTTCAGTTATTGTATTGTTCATCTCTGTTTGTTTGTTCCTTAATTCTTCTAGGTCTTTGTTAAACATTTCTTGCATCTTCTCGATCTTTGCCTCCATTCTTTTTCCAAGGTCCTGGATCATCTTCACTATCATTATTCTGAATTCTTTTTCTGGAAGGTTGCCTATCTCCACTTCATTTAGTTGTTTTTCTGGGATTTTATCTTGTTCCTTCATCTGGTACGTAGCCCTCTGCCTTTTCATCTTGCCTATCTTTCTGTGGATGTGGTTTTTCATCCACAGGCTGCAGGATTGTAGTTCTTCTTGCTTCTGCTGTCTGCCCTCTGGTGGATGAGGCTATCTAAGAGGCTTGTGTAGATTTTCTGATAAATATTATTATTTTAAGTAATTTCCCCAAACTCTCTGGTGAATGAAACATTTTCAGGAGTATATGCAATTCAGGAAATAAGTTGTGAGTGGTGAAGAATGTGAATGATTCCAGAGCACCCTTCCTGAGGCAGCAGTGGAGATTCCCATGGAGTCTTAAAAACATAGAGAAAGCTTTTCTAAATATTACAGTATACAAGTACAGCAGGAGGCACACACAGTGTTGGGGGTAACAAGAAAGGAAAATGTAAAGGAGGCAAGTTGCTAACAGTTCAAAAGTGATGACAAACTGCAAATAGAATTTCCACAGTGCAGTGCAACCAAACATTTATTTCAGAGAAGCCTCTAAGAGGAGGCTAATGGAGTTCTCTGCAAACAAAATTTTGTAGGATTCTGGTTGCGCTGAGTGCTATTTAGTAGATTCACATTGATTAATAGTTGGATGTTTCACTGTTAAAATATAATGGAGTGTCATTTGTATGCTCTAATTCAGGGGTTAGGAAACTTTTCCTATAAATGGCCACATAGTAAATAATTTAGCCCTCGTAGGCAAAAGCAGTCAAGACAAATACATAAATGAACAAGCATGGCTCTGTTCCAGTAAAACCTGATTTACAAAAAGAGGTGGACGGCTGGCCAGGTTTGACCAGTGAGCCCTAGTTTGCCAACACTTGTTCTAATCTTCAAGGAATTCTGATAAAATATCTTCCAAAATTATACATTGACATTTAAAGAACTGTGGCCTCAAAACTGTTCTTCCTCAGAGTGCCCGGTACTTTGGGGGGCTCTCTTCAGAAGAAATATGACTTCAAAGGAGAATTAAACTTTGAAAGTACTATGCATTCAAAATGCATGTGGTCAAGAAAGACAATATATGAATAGCTCAGCTCAGGAAAACCTAACTGTGTGTTTTTCCTTCAGTTTTCTACCTAGTCATACAGCACCCGATACATGTGTCTACCTAATCATAAGGCTACCTCTGGTGTACTTGTCTAGATCTGTTCTTGGCGGGGAGCTCTATGCCGTAGATGCTCATTGCTCATTACTTGATGAGCAGTCTTTACCATAAGGTACAGGGCTTGGTCCAAGCCAATGACTGGATTCTCTTTTCTCTTAGATTTGGTAAATAGACAGTCTTCCTTCAGTATTCTTGGGCGTTTGGATCCAGGACCTCCTGTGGGAACCAAAATTAATGGATGCTCAAGTCCCTTATACAAAATGGTGTAATATTTGCATATGACCTATGCACATCCTCCAGTACACTTTTAAATCCTCTCTAGATTACTTGTAATACCTAATACAAAGTAAATGCTATGTAAATAGTTGTAAATACAATATAAGTAATATGTAAATAGTTCCCAGTGTATGGCAAATTCAAGTTTTTTTTTAACTTTCTGGACATTTAAAAAATATTTTCGATCTGATGTTGGTTGATTCTGCAGATGCAAAACCCACAGATATGAGTGACGTACTATAGTTATGCTTCTAAATATAGAATGGTAATCCCTTTTTTAAAAATTATTGGAATATAGTTTATTTACAATGTTGTGTTTGTTTCAAGTGTACAGCAAAGTGATTCAGTTATACATATACAAATATTTATTCTTTTTCAAATTCTTTACCCATATAGGTTATTACAGAATATTGAGTAGAGTTCCCTGTGCTATACAGTAGGTCCTTGCTGGTTATCTATCTATATATAGTAGGTGTATATGTTAATCCCAAGCTCCTAGTTTATTCCTCACCCCACCCCAGTGTTTCCTCTTTGGTAACCGTGACTTTGTTTTCGAAATCTGTTAATTTGTTTCTGTTTTATAAATAAGTGCATTTATATCATTTTTAAAAATTAGATTCCACATATGAGTGATATATTTGTCTTTCTCTGTCTGACATACTTCACTTAGTATGATAATCACTACGTCCATCCATGTTGCTGCAAATGGCATTGTTTCATTCTTTTTTATGTCTGAGTAATATTCCATTGTATATATGTACCACATTCGCTTTATCCATTCATCTGTCAATAGTCATTTAGGTTGCTTGCATGTCTTGACTATTGTAAATCGTGCTGCTATGAACATTGGGGTGCACGTATCTTTTCAAAGCATGGTTTTCTCCAGATGTGTGCCCAGGGTTGGGATTGCTGTATCATATGGTAACTCTATTTTTAGTTTTATAAGGAACCTGCATACTGTTCTCTATAGTGGTTGTACCAGTTTACATTCCCACCAACGGTGTAGGTGGGGTCCCTTTTCTCCACACCCTCTCCAGCATTTATTGTTTGTAGACTATTTGATGATGGCCATTCTGACCAGGGTGATGTGGTACCTCATTGTAGTTTTGTTTTGCATTTCTCTGATAATTAGTGATGTCGAGCATCTTTTCATGTGTTTTTTGGCCATCATATGTCTTCTTTGGAGAAATGTCTATTTAGATCTTCTGCCCATTTTTTGATTGGATTGTTTGTTTTTTTGATATTGAGCTGCATGAACTGTTTGTGTATTTTGGAGATTAAACCCTTTCAGTCACTTCATTTGCAAATATTTTCTCCCATTCTGTTGGTTGTCTTTTCATTTTGTTTGTTATTTCCTTTGCTGTTCAAAGGTTTTAATTTCATTAGGTCCCATTTGTTTATTTTTGTTTTAATTTTCATTACTCTAGAAGGTGGATCCAAAAAGATATTGCTGCAGATTACTAATCCCTTGAGTTAATATTGTTAGGAATATTAAACAAGGGTTAGATGGTCAGATATTCCTAAGACTTGAGAAAATACCACAAAACTAGCTTTTAATTCTTTCTTTCCAAAAGTCCTTTTCTGGTTTTATTCATCTATTTAATTAATGAGCTTGATTCTTGTTTAAAAATTTAGGTTAAAATTAAGCTAATCTTACTCAGCTCATTCAATATTCAACATATTTTGTCAGTGCCTACAATGTGCCTGGCACTGGACTAGGTGCTGGGCATCTAACTATGTAGAAAGCAATGAGCCCCTAATGTTCATGGAGGTTACACCCAAGTGAAGGAAAAGAATACTACACAAGTAAACAAACAAACAAGGTAAAAACATGCTGTAAGAGCTGTGAAGAAAATAAACAGCCTTGTCATAACTGTGATAGTGGTGGTGGCAGTGGTACATGTGTATGTTCATGTGTGTGCATGTGTGCACACCTGTTTCTGTATGTTGCATGTGTGTGTGTGTTTCTGTGTGTGTGTGTTTTAGGAAGAAATTATTAGAGAAAGAGTAGTCAGGAAGGGTCTGTCTGTTTGAGTCAATGATATTTTAACAGAGATCTGGAAAATGAAATGAGAAAGCTATGCAAAGACGGGGAAGATTCTAGGCAGTGGCAAGAGCATGTGCAAAGCTCCTTTTCAGTCTCTCCCCTAACCTACCCCAGAGTAAGAACGAGTTTGGTTTATTTGAGGAACCAAAATGTGAACATGGACGAAGCACAGTACAGGTGGGAGAGAGTAAAGGGAGACCAAAGCAGAGGCTCAGGGACACACCAGGTTGCAGAAGTTCAAGGGTTTGGATTTTATTTTGAGAATAGTGCAACAACCACGGAACATTTAGTCAGGGGAGGTATAGGATTTGTTTTATAACTTAAGTAGGTGAATATGACTGCTCTGGAAAAAGAAAGATTAGGCAGTGGGAGTGGTTATTCACCCACTATGCCTGAAACAGCATGTGGATGGCGAGACCATCCATTCACCTGCGTGGCAGTAAACTTAAGAGGGCAGGCAAAACATCACAAGAAGTTTTCCAACATCACTGGAAGAATGGAGACAGGTGTGAAAGAATATGAGAAAGGAGAGGCATTAAGATGCAAAAAGCAAAAAAGACAGGAGAGGAGAAAGTGAGCAGAAAGAAAATATAAGAAAATGACTAGTGTAAAATAAAATGTTTACTTTTCTGTGAAATCATTAAAATGCACTTATACAGGGATAAAAAATACTAAATCTTTTTTTTAGAGTGTCTACTAGTCCCTTTTACCTTTTCTCTTGATCTCCTCTCCAAACCCCACATCTCCCATGCAAGCCCACAAGGAGATCAAGAACTTAGTTAGAGAGCTGGGCAAAGGAAGGCATCCTCATGATCATCTCACCTGCCTTCACTATCAGTATGACTTCTCCCAAGTCAAAAGATGTGGTCAAAGTTTACTTTAGTAATTACTGTGAAATAAACAAAGAACAAAGTGAAAAGTATTGAGGATTGGAGATAGAAGAAATACACGGTTGGAGAAAGACTCAGAATTCAATGTTTAGCCAACAATTGTTCTTATTAGTACCATCTGACCTAGTTACAATCTAGCATATCATTACCAAATACATGCTAGATGGACTGGAATCTTAGCATGGATTCACTGCCAAATGAAGATTTTGACAATGATTATCAGTCTGTTCTCTTGACCTAGAAGGAATATGGAGAGAAATGTATAGAGGGGTGTGTGTGTGTGTGTGTGTGTGTGCAATTAGAAGCAGAGTGCTCACCAAAGTGATAATAAATATATCTAATAAGATTCCAGCCTCTTGCCAAGTGTATATATTAATTGAAAGGATGGAAATACATATAGTTTGTGAAAAATTATTTATATTGTAGCTCTTTTTAAAATCAGAAATGTGTAGTAATTAGTTTTCATATTATTTGAATCACTTCAAGGCATTTTCTCTCAAAAATACCAAATGATTGTGCAATATTAAAATAAGATAAATCTTGGATTGCTTTATCTGTTCAGTTCCAAGTGAACCATATTATATATGAAACACATAACATTTCAATCAACAAAAATTAAAATCACATTTTCCTCTTCAGTTAGCCTATTTCCTATGTCAAATACCATGTCAAGTGGAGTTTAATTATTTTAACTATTGGGGTGGTTATGGGTAACAAGAAGTTTCCAAATAAACTTTTCAACAGAGACTCTTAGGAAATGCTTACTGATAAGTAGCACAGGAACACTGTTCTAGCTGTAATTACTGAAATGGACACTATCGATTGTGTGACTAAATAAAATAGGTTAGGTTTTGATTCACCAACAATTTAATAACATATAGTGTAACTGAATCTATTTCAATCTTAATTTTGTAACTGGAATTTTATAATTAATCTAGAGAGATAAAAATTTGTAGCCTAAAATTGTGTCATCCTTCCATATGATATTTACAAGACAGATTTAAAATCTATACATTTTCAAATCGTGATTTCATAATGTCTTACGATAGTTCAGCTTATTCTATTTCTCCCATATAATTGTGATATTATAAGATTCTGGTATTCAAAAAATCAGAAAATTAGAAAAACTATGAACAAATAGTTACAACACTTAAATGGAAGCTTCAGAAGACAACTGTGAGAAAAGAACAGTGAACAGAAAAAGTGAAAACAAGAAATTTATAAAGCCCACTGAAAGTAAAGGTGGACTTAGTAAATGCATCCCATCTGCACCCTCCCACTCTGGGATCCAGAATAATGAAATAATTCTCAAGATAGAGAGGAAGGAAAAGCTTTTTTAGTCAACTTAGGAGTTAATTGTCATATATGTCTTTTAGTGGAGTAGCCTTTGCAGATGGGACTTCTGGGCCTAAAAGGACAGGAAAGGTAAAGGAGGAGAATGAAAGGAAGAGGATGCTCACAATGACTCTTGTTGGTGTCCCATGGACCTTGGCTGATGGCATTCTCTGAAAAGTTCACCTGGAGGCTAGGATAACCACAAACCTTTACAGAAAAACTACAAAGGAAAAGAGCTCTGCTAGACCCTAGGCTTGGTCCATCTGTCCTATATGAAGATAGTAGAATCACATAATTCAAATAATGCCATAGTAATAGTACAGTAGTTGCATCCATGAAGGAAAGGCCAAGACCATCACTGAAGCACTGGTATTATTGAGAACCTGATTGCTTTTTTTCAAAAAAGACTTCTTACTTTGATAAAAAGATATGCCTCTGTTTCTTTAAGTGACTAGAATAGGATTCTTTTTATTTGTAGTGACACACAATCCTAACAGATACATAAGTGAAGTAAACGTGCTGTAATAGCCTATTAACTCATAGATGGAAGGGTTGGATTATTTGGAAATATCTCTAATGGTGGTCGTGGTAATGGGAACTCAAAAATTATGTCCAAAATATCTGTTCCAGGCTCCACTGCCAGAGGCAGCATTCTGGGCTGAATGAATTATTAAGTAAATCCAGCTGCAGCCGGGCCTTCTTAGTGGACTCAAGTGTACTTAGGGCATTTATTATAAGGATACATGTGCATGGAAACACAGGAGAATCAACAGCCAGGCCTCAGGAAGCTCAAGAACTACCTGTTCCAGGGGAATTCCTGGCCAAAGAGTTGAGTGGACTCTGTTCTCCAGGCCAAACACCAAAATAATGAATAGGTAATTTTTATAAAACCTTCAGAATTCTTGAGGGAAATCAAAGGAATTTTCAACCAAGTTCTTTTTATTTCTGCTGATTATTCAGTGTTAATAATCAGGTATTGTCCCCATTGGCTTTTCAGCTCTATACTCATTAGGTCTCTTTATTGAATTGTTTCAAAAGCCTGAGTAGAACTAGAGACCCGACCCTGCTTTCCCGTTTAGGAGAGGTGAAGAAAGAGCCCTATCCACAATCAAGCTCTGCAAGCCTGACCCGGTCACTGCTTTTCCACCTGTGAGGTGGCCTGCTTCCTCTTTTATATTTGACATTACAAACATTAGTAACATCTGAATATAATTTCTCATTTCTTATTTGGAACATTGTGACAAGCTTCTTCCATTCTCTAATAGAATTATCACAAATCTCCAGGAGTGCAGATATTCTCTAGAAATAGTGCAAGATATAAAGACTAAAGAACATTGTATGTCTTCTGCACCCAGGCAGCAGTGACAGCCCCTCATGGTTGCTCACCTGAGTGTTCCAACATTGGCCTGTTCCCATGCTCTACCCTGTTTCACCCACAGTCACTCCATCTCCTTTTCTATCTTCTTTTTTTTTTTTTTAATTTTTAAAAATTGAAGTGTAGTTGATTTACAATGTTGTGTTAGTTTCAGGTGTACAGCAAGGTGATTTGCGTGTGTGTGTGTGTGTGTGTATATATATATATACACACACATATATATATACACACATATATATGTACAAAAGTATATATATTCTTTTTCAGATACTTTTCCATTAGGTTATTACAAGATACTGAATATAGTTCTTTGTGCTATGCAGTAGGTCCTTATTGTTTATCTATTTTATATAGAGTAATTTATATCTGTTAATCCCAAACTCCTAATTTATCCACCATCTCCCTCCCCAGCTTTCCCCTTTGGTAACCATAAGTTTGTTTTCTATATCTGTGGGTCTATTTCTGTTTTGTAAATAAGTTCATTTGTATCATTTTTTTGTAGAATCCACATGCAAGTGATATCATATGATATTTGTCTTTGTCTGACTTACTTCACTTAGTATGATAATCTCTAGGTCCATCCATGTTGCTGCAAATGGCATTATTTCATTCTTTTTATGGCTGAGTAATATTCCATTGTATATATATTCCACATCTCCTTTTTTATTTTATTTTATTTTATTTTTATTAATTTTTATTGGAGTATGGTTGCTTTACAATGTTGTGTTAGCCTCCACTGCACAGCAAAATGAATCAACCATACACATACAGATGTCCCCTCCCTTTTGGACTTCCTTCCCATTTAGGTTACCACAGTGCATTAGGTAGAGTTCCCTGTGCTATACAGTATGTTCCCATCAGTTGTCTGTTTTATACATAGTATCAATAATGTATATGTGTCAATCCCAGTCTCCCAATTCCTCCCACCCCACCTCTTTCCCCCTTGGTATCCATACAATTGTTCTCTATGTCTTTGTCTCTGTTTCTGCTTTGCAAATAAAATCATCTGTACCATTTTTCTAGATTCTACATATATGCATTATTATACACTATTAGCTTTTCTCTTTCTGACGTACTTCACTCTGTACGACAGTCTGTAGGTCCATCCACTTCTCTACAAATGACCCAATTTTGTTTCTTTTTATGGCTGAGTAATATTCCATTGTATATATATACCACATCTTCTTTATCCATTCATCTGTCTGTGGACATTTAGGTTTCTTCCATGTCTGGCTGTTGTAAATAATGCTGCTATGATCACTGGGGTGCACATATCTTTTCAAATTAGAGTTTTCTCTGGGTATATGCTCAGGAGTGGTATTGCAGGATCCTATGATAACTCATTTTTATTTTTTTAGAGAACCTCCATACTGTTCTCCACAGTGGCTGCACCAATATACATTCCCACCAATGGTGTAGGAGGGTTCCCTTTTCTCCACACCCGCTTTAACATTTATTATTTGTGCTCTTTTTGATGATGGCCATTCTTATTTGTGTGAGGTGATACCTCATTGTAGTTTTGATTTGCATTCCTCTAATAATTTGTGATGTTGAGCATCTTTTCATGTGCCTTTTGGCCATCTGTGTATGTCTTCTTTGGAGACATATTTAGCTCTTCTACATAGTCTGTCTTCTTCTTAGGCATAATTTATTTGTTGTGATGTTTCATGCTGCTGTTCTTCAGCTTCACAGCTCTTTCTCAGTGTCCTTTCTTCTTTAGCAACCGTTGCTGTTATCTTTTCCAAGAGAGGAATTGTGATTGAACCAGTTCATCTCTTCATATCCAGCCATGTCATAGACTACTGGTGAGCCTATGATGGATAGCCCTTGTCCAATGCCCAAGTTCTGACACAATCAGCTTGGGTTGGGGATCAGGAGTTGAATAATATGCTACAGAACATGACCACCCAGGGCCACATATCCGGTGAGGGGGTGGGGCAGATTTCCTTAGCAGGGGCTGAGTATGACAACACCATAATTATAATATTTCATACTGCTTTGATCTGATAATTTTAAAAAATGTACTCATATTTCCCATAACTTTTCAGTATTTTTTTTCCTTTTCAGGACTACAGGTTGGATTGTCTTTTAATGAAATATGAATAAAATGTTATTTGAATTAGCTGCAGAATGAAAATTTTGGAATTCATCAGAATACTTTTAAAAAGGAAGAATAATTTTAAAAATCTATAGTTAGTCTTCTAATTACATTTTTCAGCCTGCAGGATTATTTATGAAAATATGGGGCAGAAGACCTATTAGAACCATATAATAACAATTATGATATCATACTTACTACCTACCAGACAGTGTGCTAAGCATTTTATCTTACTTTTAATCCTCATAATAACTCTGCAAGGTATTATCATCCTACCAAACATAAGGTGAAATTGAGGCACAGAGAGGTTACATATCCCAAGATTCTGTAGCTGATAGACATTTTGGAGCAAGTGTTTAAAATAGACCTGAGTTTATTGCAAAAGTACTTTAAAGTGGAGATTAACAGAGTATTACTGGGTTCTTGGTGAAAGCTACTTTTTCTGCTTTTACTTAGCAAATTAGACTGTACCAATGTATTTGAGAGCTTGCTTTAACTTGGACTCTATTTCCTAGATGTGTTAGTGAAATCTTGATTATGATTTTAATGACCTGAGCCCATGACACACAGAAAGAGGCATGGGAATTGAGTTAGCATCCAAAGGGAAGATGCTGTTGTAAATAAACTCTTTCATTCTTGAAGCTCTGTCTAAATGCAGCAAAATTCTACAGCAGAAGTTCACTTTCTAGTCCAGAAGTATTTGTCAAGATTTTTAGCAAAAATGTTTAGACATATGTCAGCTACTAGTAACATAAGATGGGGCATGGAGCTAACTGCCTGAAGCAACATTAAACAGAATTTCAGAATTGGAAGGAGCATACAAGTCTGGCTCTGTGTAGTATACCTAGTCTCAAGAAGTTAGGTACAAATTGTATTTAATAAATCAGAGGAATCTATTTTCCTACTAAAAGTTTACTTGCAGAGTAGACTCTGCAATGGATCCTTTTAGGAAATCAAAGAACTTCCTTTGCCTAGTCTTTAAATGTTAAATGTTGATGTTCTCCAGATTTCCTCACTCATGATCTTTTTTCAGTTGTATGTTATACATAAGAAACTCTATAAAAGTTCCCCATTTCCTATAGGGAAATCAAAATTCTTGAGATTAGTTATAAGGCTTTTCATAATTTGTTCCCAGTATACCTTCCCAACTACTTATATAAGTTATTCACCATTCTTTTCCCTTTCTCACTTTACCCACTACCCACCTTACTGCCCATCTACACACACGCACACACACACAAAACCACTCACATCCATCTACAAACTCATATATACACGTCCATTTACATACTCATATCCATCTACATACTCATACCCACACACCCATATACATACACACTCACACTCTTCCACTCACACCTATTCACACCCCCCAATCACTGACACCCATGTACATATACACATTCACTTACATCCATACACATTCACTTACATCCATACACATACCACATCTAACAATTCACACCTCTATCCATACACTCATATCACACCCATCCACTCACAGTCATGTACATACCCACACCTATCCACTCACCATCTACACACTCACATATACATACACTCACACTCATACACATACATTGATATATATACCTATAATCTCACCCATCTGCCTTCTCATTTGCTCAAAGTAATCCTTATGTCAAAGTGCCATATTCTGATTCCTACAATTCTAAATAGGAAATGACTCTACAAAATGGAAAAGTGTTTTCAGCTCAGACTCGGAACTGGAAGTAACCTTTTCCACCCAGGAAGGGTTTAAACATCCACCTCCAATTGTTAGAGAAGGCTGACTGAGGTCCTGAGGACAGAGTCAAAAGGAGAGAAGGAAAATATTATGCATGCAGCACTTTGACAAGAAATATAGTCAGTTAACCAAGAGCAGAATGTATTAAAGTCAAGTTTCTGAAGATAATAGTTAATAAAGACTCTACCAGTTGTAAATATGCAGATACAGAAACAAAGAATACAGTCAAAGAGGACAGGGGAGAGCAAGCTTGAAGTGTGTACAGGAAAGACACATAGACCACACAGAGAATGCAAAATCTGAAGGATTATTTCTTCAGTCACACTGGTTGAGGATTCTCACAAGAGCTAGAGAGAGATACTGGAACCCATTCTATAATGTTATGTGAATATTTATGTTTTTGTTACTATAGAGTAAATTGAATTATAATTCTCATTGTAGAGGGCTGACTGGGGCTTCTCAGCAAGGCCCCTGGGATGGAGTCACCCTCGTGGGGTTTCCAATGGAGACTAGAACTGGGTGACCCTGAGCTGACTATTAAGATTCTGGGTCACAGTGGTGCCAAAACTAGTTGAGCAACATTTTTGCAGAAGGCTCCATTCACAATGCTGACATCTTTCTTTTGGTGTGTTTTAGTCTTCTATTACTGCCTTAGCAAAATACCATAAAACAAGAAGCTTAAAAGAACCCCATTATTTTATCATTCTATAAGTCCATAACTCCATTATTTTATCATTCTATAAGTCAGAAGTCCAACATGGGTATCCTGGGGTAAAATCAAGGTGTCAGCAGACTGTGTCCCTTTTTGCAGACCCTGTGTTTGTTTCCTTGTCCTTCCCAGCTTCTAGAGCCACCCACATTGCTTGCACACAGCCTCTTCCCTCCACTTCTTTTAAAGTCAGCAATGGCTACTTGAATCCCTTTTTCCTTCAGTTGTCCCATCTCTTTCACTAGATGGGGGAAAGTTTCTCTACTTTTGAGAACTCATGTGATTAGTCTGAGCCCGTCACTTCTCATCCTGCTTTCTCCAGAATATAATGGAGTTGAAATATAAGACACACTTTTCTAGTGGTGAGCTGGTCTGTGTCTTCAGAGCAAATTAGCAGTGAGGTCAACCACAGGTTGCCGCATTCTTCACTCCCTTGCAGATGGCACCTTGTTCTTAATGTGTTGGGTTGTCCTTCTAGACTTAAAGTGGATACAGACAGACAATGGGAACAATGAAACAAAGAGAAAGAGAACACAGGCAGTGGGAGAAAAAAAAAAGCCTGCGGGAAACACAAGAAACAGTAAAAAAAACAGCATTCACAGAATTGATTTTAAATTGAATTCTTCCAATCAAATACTCCAATCTTTCCAATCCTAGGTGTGACTTAAAAAATACACACAGATCTTCCTTTTGTTTACTAAAGAAAAGAGAACAAAGCAGTTGATACTCTCACTGACTTCCTTGCTATTTGACACTTATTGGGCATGGGGTGGAAGGAGGTTTTCAGTAAACTTTAAACCATAAAAAATTTAAACTACAAACTAAGAACGTTTGCAAATAAAGAGCTGTCACCACATTTTATGTTTGGCCTGGGCTCTGGGAACCTGGAGAATGAACAAGTTTCTCCTAGACACCAAGAGACTCCTTTTAGTGGTTTTCTCCAGCAGGGGATAGCCTTTGTAAGATTTCCTGAGCAATGACAGGTTGTAGTGGAGGATTCTAACCATCGACAAGTTCAAACCATCTGGCCTGTGAAAGAGTTCCTTGTTCACAAAATTCAGAGATGTTGAATGAATGACAATAGCTTTTTAATGACTTATTTACATAGGAGGATGAGGGATGTGGGGAGAAAAGCAACAGAAAGCCCCTGTTCAGAAACACCCTTCAGCTGGTGGGCGTACCCAAAAGACTGAGACTCCAGGGTCACCACCAGAGAAGACATGCTAAACGTATCAGGAAGTAAGAGCCACATTCATTTACACATAACAGAAACCCAGCCTTGCCTTTTGGGCTCCATCCTGGTTTTGACTTTCTTCCCAGGGACTTTCCTCAGAAACAGCTTTGTGTGGAAAGAGCATTATTAACAAAAGGTGTTGATGTCTGTAATGAATGGTAATGATGATCAGTTTAAGTGTTAACCAGGCTTTGGGAGGCACCGACCTCCTGGAGCTGGGTAGAGCTAAGGCACAACTTTGAGGCTCTTGTAGGACAAGTGGGTGATGTGGTTAAAAAAGGTTCCTTCAGAATACAGTGAGGCCCATCCGTCTTATGCCAATCTATCTTGGCCAAGAAGATCCCATCAAGGGCAGCTATATTCTTCATTGTGTTTGTTTCAACCTGGAGGCACTAGTCTAGTAACTGCACTTCTGACACTAATGCTCTGTGTCTTGGAAGTCTTTGCCAAAGATATTGCACTGAGTTAGCTCTCTGAGACAGTAAATCAAGAGTGTGAAGACGGTGGGAACTCTGTGCAAGCATATCACATAATGGGAACTGGTAAACAATGAATCTATTTGTAGTTCTTTTTAAAATTTAATACTGAAACAAGGGTATCTAGTTTTTTCCCCCATTATTTTTTATCATAATACATCAAATTTAGACACTTAATGGATATTGGATATCTCATTCTTTATGAGAAGGAATTACTGTACTGTGCTGTTCTTATACATTTTCAGTTTAAACGAACATAGATGATACTTGAGAAAATGGTCAGCTTGGCAGAAAGAAAAAGTTCACCAAATTCTATAATCCCTGCAAGGAAGCATAAGTCTCTTAGGAAGTATTTCCAGCCCAAATCTTGGAAATGTAACAATAGTCTATATTATTAATAGCTTATTTATGGTTCTTTTTATTGACTGGTTCTTTCTTAATCTAATAACTTAAGATATCCAACATTCTTCACTTGGGAAATCATTTAATGGTAAATCAAGGGCCACTGACTAAAGCAGAAGAGTAGCTCTTATTATATCAATGGATAACTAAATAATTATGGGAATGCTTCCAAAAAGTTCAGATGGTTTCCAAAACACATTTCTTGCCTGTTTATGTTTTTCTTTTTCCTTTCGTTCTTCCTTTTTTTTTTTTTTTTTTCCTTCTATCATCTCTCCTGTGGCTGATCTAAACACAGGCTGCTTGATTTTTTTTTTTTTTCCTTCTGAAATTAGGTTCAACATTTCCTATGACCCTTTAATAATGTATGAAAATTCTTTCTCAGGTCACTGGTTCTTTTCTTTTTGCCTTGGATAATTCTCTCCTTCCTTGAACCAAGTATTTCATCCTGACTCAACTTTCATTAGGAAGTTTCCCTTCTGAGTTTTTACCAGTGAGTATGTCATGTTTTTAGTAGTTGTCTCCCAGAGAAAAGACTTCAACTGTGTTCTCAGTTTTCCGAGGGCAAGTGCTCCTTATAGTGATTTTCAAATATTTAACTGAGGAGAAAAATGGAGGAAAAGGGCATTTTAAAGCTAGAATCACAAAACGGTCACAAACTCAATTGAGTGAGAATCAAGCATGGCTTTTTATTTTATTTTATTTTATTTTATTTTCTGCGGTATGCGGGCCTCTCACTGTTGCGGCCTCTCCCGTTGCGGAGCACAGGCTCCGGACGCACCGGCTCAGCGGCCATGGCTCACGGGCCCAGCCGCTCCGCGGCATGTGGGATCTTCCCGGACCGGGACACGAACCCGTGTCCCCTGAATCGGCAGGTGGACTCTCAACCGCTACGCCAGCAGGGAAGCCCCAAACATGAATTTTGAATTGAACAAGGGGCTGATGAGAAACTTTGTAAGAGTGCAGATTGGCTGTCTGATCTATAGGTTCAGCCTTTACTCAGTATCCCAGCTTATGTTTGATATTGCCACATTGGAAGATGGGCTCTAGGCCTGATCTTCCAATTTTTCAGAAGAAACCAAAAATCCCAATTTTGTGTGACATCTCTCAATTTTAAAATAATGGCAACTAATTCACACATTTTTAACTCTATGCAGGCCAAAAGGGGCATATCTCTGAGCCAGGTCTGGCTTATGAAACATTTCTTTAAAGTCTTGAAAAAGAGCTATTGGAATAGAGTTATTTTATTGGAATCGAACTATCCCAGATGTCAGAAAATATGGCATGTAGATTTGTTTGTTATTCAATGGCTGACTCTCCCAGTTTTTTGTCTATCCTTTGAATTTCTATACATTATAGGCCTCTAATGCGACTGTCCTGGTGGTTTCCATAACCAGTTCTCCATCACTCCAAATGTCAATATTACAATTACACAGTCATACCTGTGTGGCATTTATGACTCTTGCGTACTCTGTGATTTGGATACTCAATATAGAGTGAAAATTACAGGCTCGGTCTAATAATAGCTTTCATAGGGTGATATTATGAGCCTTAACATAAAATGCCCTTGCAGAAGGCTCTACTTAGAAGCATAAAGAGTGCATTTCTCCCATTTTTGGTTTTCATAGCTTTCCTAACACCATAGACTCTTATGTCTACACCTGACAATTAGATGGAATAAAAGTGAAAGAACTTATATCTTGGTTTAAAATTCTTCACAGTGAAGGAGAGACAAGGAAGGGGAAATTTTTCATTAGCTATTCAAAATCAGCCTGGGAATGTCAGTATGGACACCCAGATTCCCTAGAAGTCATGCCTCAGGCTAAATGGCTTTTCTGAAAGTGTTTCCATTTTTTACCTTTCAAACACTGCTCCTGTCTTTCCCAAGTCCTACCACCTCCAGTTCCCAGTTGCTCTTTTGTCTACACATATCAGAATTACTGAGGACTGCAAATGCCACTGTCCCAGGAGGTACCCAGAAGGGAGTGAGAGAACCAACCAGGGTGACTGGACCAGCTCCCCTCAACACTTCCTGGTCATCTCTGATCTATGAATGGGATTGCCTTACTCTGACTCCCCCTGTGGCTGCAGTGGCCTTATGGCTGGGAAGTCAGTACAGGAAGAGTATCATATAAAATTAAGAAGAATATGAATATGCCTAAAATGGCAGGTTTCCCCTTATGATGTAATTCAGTTGATCACAATGGAAGAGCAACATTTTCTAGCTCTTGAAGGCTCATGATGGTGTAAACATTATAAAGATATGTTTTCAGTGGTCTGAATGAGTTGAGGGTTGAATATTAAGCATCATATTATTTTCTAAGATGCTATGAAATAATTCATTTAAGTTTATTGCAATAGTAAGGTAATATGCAGCTTGAATATCACAGATTTGTATTGCTTATATTCTGAGAGTGGCTGTATCAGTCAAGAGACAGAAACCATACCAGTTGTTTAAACAGAGAGAATATAAAGAGTTGTTAACCAGGAATGAAGTTGTTACCTAGGTAACTAGCAAAGTAAAAAGAGAGAACTATTGTATAAGGGAGGTGGCAGCTACCATTCCTAGGGCTGAAGTATCAGAGGGAAGAGGTTTGAATTATTACGACTTAGCAACTTAGAAGAAGCACCCTATGGAGCTAAAAATCTGATTTCCAAAGAGGAAGAACAGACTGGCTGATGGTGCTGTCTGTTGGGGGAGGGGAAATCAATCTGATTTGCAAATGTTGCAAAAACTGTAAACTGGTTTCAGCTACTGCTACAGAAAAGAACTGCTTTTGCTGAGATAAAGAAGTATTGCTGGGGTGATACTCACAAGAACCGAAAGCAGACAGGAAACGCTTTAAAAAGACACAAGTCTTCTCTCTCCTCTAACCTCACATTTTCCCCCCATTACCAGTATTGGTAAATCATAATGCAAGGCTGGCTGGCAAAGCAGAAATGAGGTGTGCAGAGTCTCAGTGCCAGCATCACAAAGATGGATATAGGAAAGAGTATGGAATACAGAGACAATGCATTAATAACTGGCACAACAATGATGCCTCCTAGCTCTTTCAAAATCTCATGGAAAAAAATAAGATTGTATCCTTCTGAAGCAAAATGTCAATTAATTTTTTTCTTAAAAAAAAAATTCCAGGAAAGGAGGTATTGTGAATCAGTTTCTTAAGAACCATTGGCTTAGTACTTAAAGTTTCAAGCTTTTTTATTTCTGATTTTTAGGGAAAAGTATATATTTAATAAGTCAATTTTGCCTAATAAAACCTCTCAATTTTTTTCCTCATCAAAAAACGGTCCTGAAATTTGAAATGTCACTAATAGAATTCATTTTATGCCTAGATAATGACAACTATTCAACTATAACTCAGTGTTAGGTTTTCATGTGAGTAAAAGACTCTTATAAAAATTGGCTAAAATACAAATAAACATTTATTTCTCTTATGTAAATAAGGCCCAAGGAAGGCACTCCAGAGCTTCTATGATGGCTCTAATATTATCAGGGACCAAAGTTCATCAACATCTCTACTCTGTCATGTCAAGGGTTACACAAATATAATCTGACCCAAGATGGCTGCTAGAGCTCCAGCCATTAGTTATCAGTATGAAGGAAGGGCAGAGGAGCAGGTTGTGTCCCCTACTTTTCAATAGGAGCTTTTACAAGTGCCACATAATATTTCCATTAGCTACAAAGAAACCTGTAGGTTTTTGTCTGGGAAATCATGTGCCCAGCTAGAAAGTGGGGGTCTGTTAACTTGAGAGAATTTGCACAGAGTAACTATTGGTAGGGAACTAGCTGTCTCTGCCAGACTCTGGGAGGGATATTACCTAATCAATCATAATTCTTAGTGTAAAAGAGTCTATCGGCTCTTTTCTGAAAGCAAGATTTCATTGGTAAGGAAGACTGGAGTGTATATGAGGGTACCAGGCAGGGGAGGCTACTGAATGGGGTGGATGGAGGATATTGAAGACAAACCTCCTCTATTTTATAGTTTTACTCAGAGCCAGCATAAGTCCCAACTCCACCTTTCTTATTTATTCATTTGTCCATTTAAAGAATTTGGATTCTATACTAACAGAGAAAAGGTCATGTATCCATGTTTATTTTGTTTCAAAGAGCTAAATTATTTTTCAAAAGACTTCATCACACTTCTGCTTGTGTTCTTTCCCCTCTCTTTTAGAGAAACACCTCCTAATGCTAAGATGGGTTTTGGATTTTCATGGTTATTATATTCATCTTTGTGAGTTTGTCCCTCCCTTCCCATGAACACCAAAGGGCATGGAAAAATGGCATCATATTGATAAAACGTGATACCTTCCAAGACATTCTTTAAACAGTCTATTTGCAAATATGGTCAAAATGAATCATTCAGGCCAGTTGGAGTGAACATTTCTCCATGGATGCTTGGGGTGAAACTGGCTGGCTTTGCAAAGTGGTTCTCTTTATAAACTAGCAGCATTGCTTTACGATGTATCTGGGTGACAGGCCAAATTCTTAAGTGATTTAAGTATAAGTGTTTAGTATTTTCCAGCACTCTCACTTTTAGAACTAACTTATAGGATAGAGCAGCTGACTATGCTGTGCCTTGTCACATTGCCTTAGCAGAATCACTGGCAGAAACATCATAAATTTCTCCAGTTCCCCAAAATTTCACTTGCTTCCAGCTACCTCATCTTCCATACATTGATACATTTAATCACAATAAGACAATTTTCAGGAGGACACTGGAGGAAGAAAGAGGATGATTAAAAAAGAAAAGATGAAGATTCAATGGGAATTTTATGATGCTTTGTCATTTTTGCTGCAGAGAAAATATTTGTAGTGCACAAGCACCTGCATGCATAAAGATCCATCCCTAATCAAAATAGTGACAGGGCTGCAAACTGAATGCCATCTGACCTCTTTGGGAAGCCTTCACTTTCACCCTGCAGCCAATTCCCCTCACCCGCCACCTGCAGCTAGTAGTATAGATTTTTGTTAAGGATATTGGTGAGATCAGGAAAGGATTATGTATTGCATACCACACAGGGAAAAACTTCATCTAGAAAACCATTCACAGCAAAATAAAATGATCCCTATTGCTTAAGGAAAAACACTGTCTTTAGTAACCTCAGTTTCTCACCTGCTTTTTCCATCTTGGAGATTTCTCTTCTTCTGTGCCCTATTCCCCTCCTCCCTTTCACCTCTTCCTTCTTCTAAAAGGGAACATAAAAGCAGGTGAGAACTTAGTTACCTTCCCATGGGGTATATGAATCATACATTAAAACAGGGATAATAAACTTAAGAGAAGAAGCTCTGCCGGTGGAATTTTAGGCAGAATGAATAATGGAAAGAGTCGAGCATTGGAGCCAAAGAGAGCAGGAATTGATTCCCAGTTCTGTCATTTAGAAACTGACTGTCTTGGGCAAGTTACTTGTCTTTTCTGAGTCACAGTTTCTTCATTTGTAAAAAGAAAATAATAATACCTGCATCATAATCATTTGAGAATTAAATGAAATTATGTAAATAAAAATTACAATATCTGATGCATAGCTGGCACTCAGTAAATATTAGTTCTCTTACTTTATGATTAGGGAGATGCAGGAGGTGTTGGAGCAAGTCATTGGGCTTTCTCAGAATTCTCATCTCCAGGGAGCAGTGTGAGGAGGGGGTCAGACTGCAAGCAAGTCTAGGGAAATAAGCTCACTTGATAACATTGATTTTTCCAATCTGTCTCCTTAAGTACTTTTGCTGTCTGCAACTTCCTGGTATCAAGGAAAATGGGAAACTGAACCAGGAGATCCTTGGTGAACAAGAAATCAGAACCAAAAAAGCAGAGTGGTTTGGAGGATTATTTCAGTCATGTGCTGTTTAAAACCTGATGAAATAATTTTACTGGATTCTTTGTGTTCTCTAGAGCCATTTTCTCTTTGGATGGTGATGATCAAGTGATAAATTTTGTTTCTTCAAGCTTCATTTTCTGTGTTGGTCATTCTGTTTGGGGCCAACACATTCTTTTGTCACATGTGTTAATATCACTGTCTTAGGATCTGTCAAAATGAAGAATAACTTCCTTTTCTGTGCCAGACCTGATTTGATAGCCTTAATTGCAAAGATTTAGACCTTTCTTGGCACCAAAATACGGGAACTGGGTGCATATCTCACAATTCTTTTTGTCCCTTATCAACCGCAATGCCCAAACAGTGTTTTGATATTACCAGCACGGCTGTCCTTGCTGTGCCTGAAGCCGTGTCTGCTGTGGTCTGCAGGGTCCAACCTCAGATCAGGTGCTGCTCCCTCTGTGAATAGGAGCCTCTAATCCAGAGTGAGGTCATCCCTCAGGAAATGAAGAAGGTCCTAGGACTTTTGAAAATTATCTTTCTTGAGGTAGATTGTAGACCTGGGATAAAACTGACTCATGCCTTTACCCAAGGTAAAAACTCCTTTGGCTTCTGACCATAATGAGATCTTATCAGCCCTTTCTTCTGGTTTAATAAAATTGTTGGCCATATTTTTTACAAAAGGTAATTTGAAGATAGATAGATAGATAATATCTATATAGAGATATATCTATAGAAAACAAGAACGTGAACACAATAGCTATAAAAAGAGCATCAAGTGAAGTCTGAGCATCTTCATCCCAGGAAAGATGTACAGATATACTACCAGGAAGAGTATAGCCCTGGGTTGCATCCTTGGCTTGACAGTTATGGCCACAATTTAATAATACTCCAGTCCCATGATGAAGAAGAGTGGATACCTGGTAGGTTACAAGAAGATTACATCTCTCTGATGGTTTCCCTGATAATCCTCCTATTCACTATTGAATTACTTCTTCTGCCGGTTCTTAACCCTAGGCCCATGGACACTCAAAAATTCTAGCATATTACTATAGCTCAAGTAAAAGATAAATCACAACTAAAAATATTTGATAAATTATTTCAATAAAATTAGTTTCACTTGTACTAGTAAGAATTTTATTTTTTGCTTTTAAAATTATTATTCTGGGAAGAAGTCCCTAGGCTTCAAAGAACTGACAAAGGAATCCATGGCACTAAAAAGAATCCCTAAGGTAGTGGAAGGAGGTCTTTTTACATGATCTGCAGTTTCATTAATCTAATTTTCAGAGACCTTGGTTCTCTCCTGCATGATCTCACCACCATGCCTCTTGGTTTGTGCCATATATGTCTGTGATGTGCTATTAATGTCCATCTTCCTTTGGGCAGAACACTACTTTCAACACAGTAACAGTGCAATTCATAATGGAAATTTTTTTTGTATTTATTTCAATGTTTACTGAACAAATCCTAAGTGCTAGTTACTATGCTAGCCAAAAAGGATACTAGGTCAAAAAAAAAAATCACTGTTCTTTATCAACTTAAAATCTAAGTGTGTGTGTGTGTGTGTTTGTATGTGGTAACTTCTTGATTTATGTTTCCCCTGCAGATCTTGGAGGCATCTGAGGTTTCATGGGGACTTTCCAGCATTCCAGACTGCTGCCCTGCAATGAAGCTCTGAGTCACTGTCTTTGGGTCTAAGGTACTGGCTACAATGTGGAACCCCAGAACAGCCAACCTGACTAACCTTCTCTCTAAGCAGAAGCCCAAAATATGTCTGGCCTGAAATCAGAGCAAGCACTAGAGAAAGACTTCTTTGTTAATGGAAAGAGGAAAGGAGAAAAGGGTTTCCAACACGTTGCAACAGTCTTTCCACCATTCTAAAGAGCCTACCTTCCTTATAAACCAAGCTGTTCTATCTAGTGCATGCCATTCTAGCTTTTTGGCAGAAATAGAGCATGTCAATCCTGGTGAAAAAATAAAGACGGACCCTCAGAAAAATAGACCTGGAACTGTAATACTCCTAAAACGGTCCAGTAGGAGGATTATGTCGGAAAGTCAGCCCAGCCCCCCTGTGATCCCATCCCGCAGGCCCGGGTTCCAGGTGTGCCATATCTGTGGCCGAGAATTTGGGTCCCAATCACTTGGCATTCACAAGCCCCAGTGCTTGGAGAAGTGGCATACTGAAAACAGCAAGTTGCCCAAGCACCTGAGGAGGCCAGAACCTTCCAAACCACTGCCTCTCAGTGGAAGTGGATCCTACAATCTTCAGGCAGCATTCCAGAGTTCCCAGGCTCAGCTGCTGCCCTGTGAATCCTGTGGTCGCAAGTTCTTGCCAGATCGGCTTCTTGTTCATCAAAGAAGCTGCAAGCCGAAGGGTGAGGGGCCCAGGGCACCAAACCCCAACAGTTCTGATAATCTTGCTGCTCTCAAGAAAGCTTCTGGTGGCATCCCAACCCGACCAAGGGCTCTCATCTGCTACGTTTGTGGTAGGGAATTTGGCACTCTGTCCCTTCCTATACATCAGCCCAAATGCCTGGAAAAGTGGAAAATAGAAAATGACCAGCTCCCCAGGGAGTTCTGCCAGCCACTACCGCGGAAGCCTCAGCCCCTTCCAACTGGACAGTCCAACCAAGAGGGGCCGAGTCGAGCTCAGCTCGTACCCTGCCCAAATTGTAGCCGGACCTTTGCCCCTGACAGCTTTCTGGTACACCAGAGAAGTTGTACAGCTCAACTTAGTGGGCCAAAAGTTCAGGATTTGACATTATGGAGTAAAGGTGGCCTCAAAGAGTCCACTAATTCCAAGCAGCAAAGGAACATGGCAGTACCCACTGTGACTGATAAGGTAATTCGTGCCACATGATATGCACTGGGTGGGTCTGGGGGGTACATTCTGCCTCCAGGGGAATGAGAGAAAAATGTCCCCAGAATCAGCTCCCTCAACTCCTAGGATGGTTTTTTTCAATGCCTTATTTCTGCCTCAGTACAGCCTAACTTGACCCCCTGTCAGACTCCAGGGCTATATCTCTGTTGGCAAAGTAGACATAAAAACACCCTTGCCTGGTGGATTCATAGTCCTCTTCCATTCTGCTGCCTAAAAGAGAGATGGACTTCTTTCTTCCTTGATCCCTCATACCAATAATCCTTGGGAGAGACTGTTATTTGAAAATGAGTCAGTAATGCTGTGTCTACATTACAGAGATATAATTCCCATTCCAACAGCCAATATTTATTACTGGTTTATTTTAGTCATCTACCTTAGGAATTCATTTTTGGCAATGCTGGTTATACTGAGTTTATCGTACTAAAATAAAATCTGTGTCAAAAACCCCAGATGACTTTAGCATAATTAAACACTGGAGCACTTGCAGAAATAAACATGCTCTAAAATGCAGCATGTTTTCTTTTAACAATTATATGGTTGTAGTACCTGGGGAATTAACCCCAGTGCAGACCCAAAGCCAACTATGTGTGTTCATGGATCTAGGAAGTGCTCAGTTTCCGCTACTGCTCTGTACCCTGTGTTTGGGTCAGACACCAGGCCATGACTTGGGCAGTTGTAAATAACCATGACCCTAGGGATCCCCAACCTGTATGGTGAAATGTTGTTGGGCCTTCACCTGAAATTTCATCATCAACCAGGACTGGGGAAGGATGCAAGATAGAGTGTGGTCCATGTGTTTTGTCCTTCCATGAAGCCAGGGAAGTTGTTGTGCTGCCAGGTGTCACACCTTACAGAGCATCAAGTCGTGAGAAATAGGAGGTGGTCAAAGTCTTTTCTCTGTGACTTGCTACTTGAAATGTCCCACCTGCAGGGGTTCTTTAAATGAACTGTTCTCAGGAAACTAAGGTTACCCAAGCTATTGCAAAAATTAAACCAGAGGGATTGGGGGATGGGTAGCCATACTTCATTTTTTTCTTCGTTACTTCTTTTATTGAATTACTTTGGCAAATGTGGGGTACTTTTTCCTAACTTCTATGTTTAAAATGAAATCTTTAAATGAGATCTTTCACTTACTGGTTTAGAAGGTTCCAAGGCAGTGATCCTAAAGCTGAAGAGTCAGACTAATGGGCATATTTTCCGATGAACTTGAAAAAGAACAGCTAGTTTCTTTGCCGAATGAAAACCCGAACTCGTAAGTGTGGCATGGGCTTCAGGCTGGTCTCATAAACATGAACTGTTTTTCTCATCTTCTGGCTGTTGCTTTTCTTCCAAAACGTGTGGGGTCTGGATTAAGTGAGCAAAAGAATCCATGTCTTAGAGCCACAAATCTGAAACTAGTGTTCTGACTTTCAGCCCTGTTTCCTGATTGTATGCATTTGCTTTAAGTGTTCTCATTACAGATCTCAAGATAGGAAAGAGTGTGGTCAGAATTCTCGTGCTTGTTGCTGTAACACATACTTTGTGCTCCCAAGAGTGGAGCCAGCAGGCTGAGCATAGCATGTTCTCACTCAGTCACGACTGCTGAGAGAGGCTGGCCTGGGCCCCCGGCTTCACAAGAGGACACCCCTGACTCACTCAGTCATCTGGAGGGAAGAATGTCAGGAGGAGAGGCCAGTGAGGGCTGTTGGTGACTTGCGCTTTTAGATCAGAGTAGAAGGAATCCTTTGGAACAGGGGCATCTAGAGGACACAGCTCTGTCAGAGTATGACCAACTCTGAAAAGGTGCGTGTCAGTGAGAAACTGGCACCCACTGCCATCAGATGTGTGCTGGCCCTTTTGGGGACCACACAGGCTTTAGTGGAGGGCATAGAAATGTCA
Organism: Mesoplodon mirus; assembly: GCF_964341445.2. Classification (NCBI taxonomy): domain Eukaryota; kingdom Metazoa; phylum Chordata; class Mammalia; order Artiodactyla; family Ziphiidae; genus Mesoplodon; species Mesoplodon mirus. The sequence continues at coordinate 83,493,141 of NC_138980.1, read as the reverse complement.
TCCAACATAGGGTCCCTTTAGCTGCCAGATTTGGAGCAAGCTTGGATTCATTAAAATGGAGAAAACTCCTAGTCTTCTGAGAGGCATAAGATCTCTTGAACCAACAGACTTTATCCCTTCCCTTGAAAAGACATTTGCCACTGCATTGTGCTTTCAGCAGAAAGCCTCTCCTGGGTGGTGTAGTTTTCTCTTTTGGTTGCATTTTGACCCTGTCTATTGCTGTTTTTCTATCTTTGTATCATTTAAGATTTAGATAGTGCAGTGAATCATTCATTTCCATAAAGATCACCGCCTTGTGCATTATTAGATTTCAGAATTTCATCTGCCTGTGGCAGCCAGCTTTTGGCTGACTGTGAGACACATGCATTGTTTTTTCAGTTCAGATGTTTGCTTCCTCTCTTCTCATGTCAATCAGAACAATTTCCCTCTAGAATCCTTGATCTGACTTCAGATTAGAATCAGCAATCTTGCCCAGTGTTCTCAGGGGGCTCAATCTTGTGGTGAACTCAGGTGAGAAAAATATTTTCAGAATCATGATCACATAACTTGGAAACAACTCATTGCAGTTGGGTAACAGTGACTGTTTCGCTGGCAGAGTGGATTACCCTCCGCTCGGAATGTTCCTCCTACATAGATTGGCTCAGTTCTCTGATGACACAGATGCTCCTGTTACCCGTCAATCAAATCTAAACAAACAAACGCTGCTAAGACGATCCTCCTCCAAGTCTCGATGGGCATTCTGTGCCAGCTCTGCTTTGCCCTCTCACCACTGAATGGGCTTGAATTGTTCCATTGCTTCTCATCCAAAATGTAGGGCTGAATTCACTCTCTCTGATCTCACAGTGAAGTTGTGAAGGATCCCAAGCAGCATGTAAGAGGAATAAAACCCTTGATGCGGATTTTTATTTAAAAGGACCTAGAGTCTGTCATACAGAGTGAAGTAAGTCAGAAAGAGAAAAACAAATACCGTATGCTAACACATATATACGGAATTTTAAATAAATAAATAAATAATAAATGGTTCTGAAGAACCTAGGGGCAGGACAGGAATGAAGATGCAGATGTAGAGAGAATGGACTTGAGGACATGGGGAAGGGGAAGGGGAAGCTGGGATGAAGTGAGACAGTGGCATGGACATATATACACTACCAAACGTAAGGTAGATAGCTAGTGGGAAGCAGCCGCATAGCACAGGGAGATCAGCTCGGTGCTTTGTGACCGCCTGGAGGGGTGTGATAGGGAGGGTGGGAGGGAGACACAAGAGGGAGGAGATATGGAGATATATGTATACATATAGCTGATTCACTTTGTTATACAGCAGAAACTAACACACCATTGTAAAGCAATTATACTCAAATAAGATGTTTAAAAATAAAAAACAAATAAAAGGTGTGACTGCCTGGGGTGTTGCTCTCCCATTATATGGTGTCAGAGCAACATCAAACTCCCCTTTTTTCCTCTAAAAGAAGGAAAGCCTGAACAAGCAATATCCAATTTAGCAAGATTTTAAAAGTAGTGTTAATTCCAGGTGAAATTTGATGCATAATATGGAAAACTATAGATTATCATTTTAAATTTTAATATTGCATTTATTTAATGCAACCCTTTGATGTCTGTTTTAGCAAGCAATGGTCTAAGTAATGCTAGAAGTATACAAGAATAGAGGTCACTATTACCTCTTATTTTAATATGAGTGAATACATTTTAATATTTACATTAATATTTGGGAAAAATTTCCCTTTTCTATAAGCTGATAGTATTTCATTCTTTGACTTAAGGCCTTTCTGGCTAATTGGAACACAGATTGACAGAGTTAATTAAATATAACTACAACCTAAAATGAAGCATTTGTTTAATTACCTTTTATTAGTTACATAATGCTTAGGGTTATTTTCTTAGTATTTTTCTGGTAACATGTGAAACACTGTTTCTAAAAACCCTATACTATATTACAAAATAGGCACTATTTTTCTTTAGGGAATGTCTTTTTTTTTTTTTTAATAAAAAATTGTCTCTCTGGATGTAGTTTTAAGCTACCTTTGGCATCCTTGATGCTCAGGTTTGAACTAAAATCCCATCAGACATCTCTAGCATCGGGTGCTGCCATCTGGTGTTTTCTTTTAATGTAATGTCTTCTACACTTAAAAATATTGTTGCCTTTCTCTTTGTGTTACCTTCATATTTGAGAACGTGCCCTTATAATACAAATTCAAATTATTTAGGGCTACAGTTATATATTTGGTTTAATATCATCAGTGCTGTTCCATAGCTAAATATCTCATTCTCTAAAGGCAAACCTGTCAGTGGGAAAGTCACAATCAGAAAGACTCAGCAGGGTAGGATGGATGTTCTCACATTGTCAAGTGTTGTGTGTGTGTGTGTATGTGTGTGTGTGTGTGTGTGTGTCAGGTAAAAAGTATTTGGAGTTTATTAGGAGGAATAGAATAAAGGGAAGTAACTTTTATTAAATATCTTTATGATCAGTACTTCATATACATGTTCTCATTTTAATCCTCATAATATTACTATATGACAGATATTACTTCCCTACTTTCCAGGTGGGGAAACTGACATTAAGCAAGTAGCCCAAAGTCACACAGTGGGCTCAGAAATGGTGTCAGAGCCAGATCTGTCTAATTCCAAAGAACAATACCTTTTTATGTCACTAAAGAGAGAGGCATATGTGTGGTACAAAAGGGTATGGCTATGCTGCCAGGCTTATAAGTGTTAATTAAGCAGGACAAAGAGGACAGAAGTTTGTTCATTCAATAAATATTTATTGTTAGGCATTGGACTAAGTACTAAATATAGAGTCATAAAGAAGGTAGACACAGTCCTTGATCTCCTGGAGTTTTTAGTCTTATGGAGGAAATGATAGGAAATAAATAAAAATAAATATAAACATTCAAATTGTAATGTGACAGTGTCTAATGGTGGGAGGTGGACATTTAGGTTCTTGGTTAGAGACAACCTCATGACATTTCAGCTGAGACATGAAAGGTACGAAAGCATTAGCCAATAGTCAGGATGTGAGGGGATGGGAACGACAGGAGGAGACATGCTGGCTAAAGGTAGCATGTATGAAGGCCTTGAGGTAAGAGAGCTCTTAAAATGGAACTAAAAAGTCCACATGTGGCCAGAGTGTGATGAAGGGAGGGGGTAGGCACACAAGATAAAGCTGTGGAAACAGCACAGTTTCTGCCAGCTGCCCAGTGGACATAGGGACATCAGTTATTTGGCTGTTGCAGGAATCCAGGTAAAAGCACATGAGAGCTTGGCCTAGGGTGTTGGTAGCAGAGATGGAGATGAGGTATAATGGGCAGAACCTGGTAATAGGTAGGATGTGGAGGAGTAAGGAAGGGGGTCAAGGATGACTAAGATTTCTAGCGTGAGCAACTGCACTGCTTGTGTCACTTTCTATAATGGGAAAAACTTGAGAAATGGGTAGGCTCTTGGGGATAAAGCCCAATTGTTTCATTCTGGACATAGCAAATTCAAAATGCTTGTGAGATATCTAAGTAGGTAAGTCAGGCTGAATATATAAGTCTGGATCTCCAAAGAGGAATTGGGCTGGGATATACATTTGTGCATTGTTAATATATATTTAAAGTCATCAGAATGAGTATAGGGCTAGAAAAATCAACCCAGGGCTGAGCCCTGAAGCATTGCAGTATTTAGGGGTTAGAGGAGAAGGAGCTGGAGAATAAGTGACTGGAAACACTGGAGGAACGACTTGAGAGCATGGTGCCCTGAAAGTTGTGACAGGAGAAAATGTGAAGAATAAGGGTGGGGAAAACAGTACGCAATGCACAGAGGTAGGATGAAGGTTGGAGTAGGATGAAGGCCAAAAAATCTATTTGATTTGGCAATGTGGATTTAGTTTGACACACTTGGAGAGAACACATTCAGAGTCGTGACGGGGGTTGCAGACTGTATGGATGATAAACATAGGATGTGTTTTGAGAACTTGGGCTTAGAGACTAGAAGAGAAATAATGGGTAGGCTAGAAATAGAGATTTTAGGTTAAGAGAGGTTCCCTTAGAAGATGGGAGCTTGTAGACTACATTTGAATATGCTGGATATTGATCCAGTAGAGAGCAGGAGAGGTGATAGGAGCAAATGTAAAACCTGGAGGAGAAATGGGCACCAAGGTGGGATCCCAGCCTGTGCAAAGGGAGAGGATTAACAAGAGGGGACATTTCTCCATTTCAGGAGGAGGTTGAATGCAGGTGGAGGTAAGATTGTAGGTTGTTAGTGGGAAGACGAAGGAGCTACAGTCTGTTAGCTTAGATTTTATATTTTCTCAGTGAAATACCAGGTAAGCTTATCAGGCCTATCAGATGAGAAAGAGAGACATATAAAGAGAGAGGGAAAAGTGAATCTTAAGGGTCTACTTAGTCCTTTGTCTCTTCATGCCCTCAGTTAAACTGAGTTTCTGAAATAAAGACAGGCTCCTAGAACTGTTTGCCTCTTTAATTCCAAAACACAAGCATGACTTGGAACTCTTTGGAGGTGGTAGATAAAAAGTTCAGTGTGATCCTTCTGTGGGTTCTTATCCTTATAGCCATCTTCAGTGGCCCTAGTTCACCTCGTCATGCTCATCAGTGCTGATCATGAAAACCAGGCTCGACCTCACAAACCAGCCCCTGATGATGCTGCCAGCTGGGCCACTAATATCCAGCTCCATGTGCCATTTCTTCATCTTTCTTTTCATCTTTTCATTTTCATCTTTCTTTGGTGCCAACCATGCCTGAATATCAGGGCAGCATTCTAGGATCCCATGGCTCTCAGGTGTACCAAGCGCAACTCTAAGGTAACAAGAGCATTCCCTTCTGCCCTGTTGGCTCCAGAAACCAACCCAAAGGAATCTGTGTGTATATAGCATGTGTTGAGGGTGAGAGTTACACATCTGATGTGAGAGCAACAACATCACCAATGAAATTGATATATATTACTTCCTAATATAAAAATTTGAAGAATAATACTCATCTGTACAAATTACACTCTAACGTATTCATTTTTAAAAATCAGCCTCAAATTATAATTATACGTATGTCGTACATATCCATAATGAGAGAGACCATAATAGATATAGCTACCTCTCTCAGAGCCCAAAGATGAAAGCAAAAATAGGTGGTCCTTGCATTGGTGCTCCAATATGTGGATTTCTGCTTCTCTGAAAAGAAAAATACTGATGGTAACCTCTGTGATAAGAGAGGATCACATATTATAAATTCAGGTATTTTTCAAGCCTAAAATGAACAGATCTACAACATGCTGTACCCTCAGATAATTTTTCTAGCTTAAATGATTTCATGTGTCTTCCTAAGCCTGCTCTTCATGTCACCCCCATCTCTCTCCTTCCAGCCCCAAACACACAGACATCCACATTTTCTAGTGATAGATGCTTAGGAAATCTTTATGTAATGACCGAATGGATATACATAGTTCTTAGAAACCTAAATTCCAAGGTCAACAATTAAAATCTCTCCCAAAATTCTTAGACCTCCACCAAAGGCAGTGCAACACAACCTTGAAAAAGTTCCTCTTGAAACGGAGGTGATTGTCCTATGAACAGACTCTCACTGCTAGATGTGAGGACAAGTTCAGCTTTATGAATAGGTGGAAATTGAGAGAATTTGACTTAGGACTCACCTCTTGCTTTCCCTTTATATTATGTAATTCATCTCCTTCTTACATCCATTGTCTCTTTCACATATTTACCTCTGTGAGGCTGTCTTATAGGGAGAGAGATGTCCTACAAATTGAAGAAGGGTCTAATAAATGGAGGAAATCAATAAATTTCCAATAATCCTGCTCCAAGCACCAACTCTGATGCCATAATGCTGTCATTAAAAGTCCCCAAGCAGCTCTCACATCCTGGCTACCTTTGTTTAAGCAGAAAAGGTAAAAACATAAAGATATCACTGGTCCCAACCTAAAGCTTCAGGAAATCAGAGGCAGAGGGTAGAGAGACAGAGAGGAAAGGGAGAGATTGGGACCAAAAACTCTGATAAGAAAAGAAAAGGAAAAGACAACGACCAAAGAACAAAACTATCTCCTAAGGTTAGAATCCTTTCTGTCCTATATCCAAGATGATATTTTTCTTCTTTTCATTGGAAAACTTCTTTCCTGGGCCTTCCCCCAGAGCTGGGGGCCCTTTAGCATACAACTTGTAGACAAACCAGTCATGGGAAATAACCTGTCTTCCAAGTTCCAGGTCAGATAGTGCCTATGCTTTACTCTTTTTCTCTCTAACTATAGCAGCTAGAAAAACTGTGTCTGCCACAATTTTTAGGTTTCTCCTTTCTTGTCCCCATTGCTTCATTTTACCCTGTGACCTGGAGCCATCTGACCATGAAGGTCAGGCCTGGTGCCAAACTGAGGATCACAGGAACCAGACACCAGGGACACATCCATTTTCTTCAAGGAAAGTCATTCTTACAAGAATTTGCCAAGAGGTTGAATCAATATCTCAAACACCTCACTTTCTAACCAATATCCTTCCAAGGGATCAGAAAAGAACGCTTCCATCTCAAATGTGAAAAGAAAAAAGAAAAAGAAAAACCTTCAGCTAAGAAATTGTATTCCTTTCATAAACAGAAACTAATTTGGAATTCGTACTTTGACTTAGATTTTTCAGCCTTTGTATGTTAGGACAAGGAAGTAAATAGCTAAAATGCCAAACATGTATTCAAAATACCAACAGTTTGTTTTAAAAAAATCAGGAACATGAAAATACTTTAATGTTAACAGCATTTCCAAATGAATGACTAAGTCTTATTGTTAAAAGGAGCAAAACAAAACTCCAAATCACAAATAGCAGACTCTCTAATAGTTGGCCAATAGACAGGTTAGATTGGAAAATTCCTTTACGTGGCATCCAGTGATTTCCAAAAAACAATTTAATTTCAAACAATGATCCTTCCAGATGTGACATTTGGGTAGGATTGTTTGAAAATGTGAAATGTGAAGTACCAGTGGTATTGAGACAATCAAACTCTGCGATTGTTGAGGTTTGAGACTGAACTACAGAGTTACTCCTATATATTAAAATGCTATTAGTACTTTGTCTGCGTGTGTAGGACATGCCTGGGGGAATGGAAACTTAATTATACACTTTCAGTCTCAGTCAAGTTTGTTGAAATTGTGTTTTAAATGGCCACAGGCAAAACTCTGACTTTGGGAATGGCTTTGGGTGACCTGGATCTCCTTTCCCTTTCAGCACCTTCTGCATCTTCCCCGCTCCTACCAACCCCCATATTTTGATACTGTTGGAAGGGGGTCGGGAAAATCTGATAAAATTCTTCATGGAAAAATCTCTCGCATAAGACTATTTGCATTTTGAAAGAGGATCTGGGGAGAAAGTATTTTAATCCAAAGGAATGAACTTTTGAGGTAGTCGAGAGAGCAGAAGTAGGAATTTTATAGGTTTCTCTCAAATCCCATGCAATGGCTGACTGTGGACACATAAGGCAGAGCGTGATACTCTGCCAATGATGGATGACATTACTCCTCATGTTTCTAGAAGCCACTGAAATCAAACAGACCTGGAATCAGTTGACAGATGCACAACAAAATCACATATCTCTGAACAAATTACTTCCCTCAGCCTCAGTTCGGCAGGCAAGAGCTTAAATGTGAGAATACCCACAAAAGACCTGGGATCATGTGTGACAAACCACCACATGTCATCTCCTCTGTGCTCCCTTCACAGTAGCAGTGCAGTGACAGGCAGTCTGAAGATCCACTGTCTGGGTGAAAAGCAACTTCACCATTTACTAACAGCTCTGTACCTCAGTTTCCTAGTTTGTAAAATAGGGGTATTACATTTTATCCAGAGGATTATTATGAGAAGTATTGAGATAAAGCATGTTAAGTGCTTAGTACAGGGCCTGGCACATAGAAAGTGCCTCGTAACTGTTAGCTGCTACTTGGTCAGACATTTTCAATATTGTAATACGCACATGGATTTCTAAAAGAGGTTTTACTCTTTTTTCCACAAGTACAGGGAAGAAAAACTTTCCCTCATATTTCCCCATCTAACCTTACTGCATTCTACGACATGCCTTGTGCACTTACCACAGACATTTCAATTATTTGGCCTAATAGAAGAGATCAAGAGTGTGGAAAATCTAAAACAGCAGCTATGGCTCAAATTCTTTATGTTTAATTTTGTCATGCAGAAAGAGGAACACTATTGATGGAATGATACCCATTCAAAAGCTGCACAGTCACATAACAATTCCCTCAGACCCTGGCAGGATTGGCCCTGTTTTTGACAAACTGGAATCCAGCTAGGAGTGAGGGAAGCAAAATATCCTCTAGCAAGTAAATGACTTAAGGATTATGCACAGTTACTGTGTGGAAGTGCTGTTGGACCCTCCTCCCTTCATGGAGAGTTTTCTTTTGCCTAAGGACAGGTTTCCAGCCTCCTGTCAAGTTCAAAGTGCCTAAGTGCTTATACTCAAAGGGAGCAGGTAATTTTCAGTGTGACAATTGCTAATGTACCACTGTGCATTTGTTTTCTAAAATACCTCCCTACTTTTTAAATCCCAGAGCCAGAGATTCAGTCCTTTGACTCAAAGCACTGACTCCATAGGAAATTCCAGCTAAAATGCATAGATCCCCTAGCTAGGTAGCAAACCATGTCTAGCTATTAGCATATTAATACAGATTAACCATAAGTTTAGCTCATTTCTTAGAAATGAGATGTAAGGCAAATACCTTTTATTGGGGAGATAAGTGGGGAGAGGGAGTGAAAGAACAGCTGCTCTAAGTCACAAGCTCATATGCTTTCAGGGTTTGGGCAGCTGCATGTAGGGCCATAGGGAATGGTGGAGCCTGTGTTATGCTGTAGAGTAAGTCCCACCTAAGGATATTCACACTGGAAACTTTTAAGAACTTTGTGCCAGTCAAATAAAACTTGGAAGTCCATTGGCTGAAATGGTGGCCAGTCCATCAGTTTACAATCTGAGATCCAGAGTGTAAAACAGAGGGGACATAGTTCCATGGGGTAGCCTGGGTGAGATGCTGTAAAGAGGACAGCCTGGGTCATGAAGGACCCATGAGGGGACCAACATAGTTGTGTAGTGATTGAGTACAGGGTCCGCTGGCACACATGCTTCATGCCGGGGCAAAGGGTAGCTCACCCTAGCTGCCAAACACCATTTGGATCACGTGTGGGAGACTCCAGAACAATGAAGCGATTCTTGTGGGTCAGATATCTGGGAGCCAAAGCTTCTAAAAATTTTACAAGGCCACAAAAAGTCCAGGACCCTAGAGAGGTTTCCCATCTGGAGAGTAGTCTTCAGAACTAATCAGTCTGACTGAGTTCAAACATATCAATGGGCAAAGAAGTCAAGAATGCTTACTCCACTCAGCAAGCCCCTTTCTCCCCCTGCCCCTGTTTCTTGACTAATTTCAGGGGGAATGGGCTCTGTACACACCAAATAGGGATCTGTCAACTAGACTTATTGCCTCAGACAAAGAGCTTAGGAAAAAAATAAAAAATATTCCCAAATAAAGGTGGTGAATTTAAATACGATCATTCCCACAGTTAGGGCCAGTTCCCGGTTCTGTCCCTAGCATAGTGCCTTGCACATTGCCTGTAATCAGAACATTCTTCTGAGCAACAGCATCTGGGCTACACTTGAACCACCTCCTGAGAGACAGCCCTTTCCTCCAAACGCATTTCCATTTAGTGCCATTCTCATCTGCTGAATCAGTCTCAGCTGTGTTTTCAGCAGATGTCTCTGGTTTCTTTCCACTCACAGTGCAACTTCAGTGTCAATATTTAGAATCCAAGTGCTTTATTGGCTTTCACGAAGTTGAAAAATCTCTGATTCAACCCAGATATTTACAGACTGGCTCGTTACCAGTCATGCTCCATCTGAGAAACAAAGTACACATCAACCTATAGGGCGAATTCTAGGCCATGTCCTGAGACAGGGCAAGGATTGTCCTGTGTATTCTTTTCCATGGCCACCATATTTAAATTGTGTTATCTTGTGACTTGTGTCATTACAGATGATTGATGACAACCAGATGGTTTGAAAATGTCTTAAGGTGGGGCATCTTTTTCTAATTTACTCAAAGTGGTGGTGCAGGCCACAGGGATAGTTTCCCTTTCAGGACATTCTCACACCTCTGGGTTCTTTGATTTCTCTTTGACTCTTAGGTTAATGAATGTCCCCAAATGAACACAGGGTATGTGGCTGTTTTGCTACAGGGATGTTATGATGCAACCTAAAAGGAAGAAAAAGGACCATTAAACTTTCAGCAGTGTTTGTTTCTAAGTAATGTGTGAAGCATGTTACCTGGGGGAAAGAGCGAGGCATTTTATTTACATACATAATTTGGTAATAAAAAAGACATCTTTTACATTTTGATATAGCTGCTTTGGCCCAGCCCCACTAAAATAGCCTCTTTGAAAAGAACAGGCCAACTGCTTCAATGACAGCAAATAAATCCAGGTAACTATGGCCTTACAATGTGCAAATGTGCGAGGCTTCCTTTGTTCCCTGGTAGCAGGGAGGTAATTGTACGTGTGACCTTTTAAAGGCAAAGCTCTCAGCTCTCTTTCTTCCTGAGGGGATTGAGTCTGGAAATGATCATTGAAGGCTGAAAGGAGGGCAAAGGCAAAGCCAGGGAAAATGTAGTGGAATGGCTAGTGTGATACAAAGAGAGCCTTACAATACCCCTGAGATTAACTGAGGAAAACGACTAACTTAACTTACTTGTCTTTTGTGCACAGGTACTCATGCTCGTGCATGTGTGTGTGTGCACACGCACACACGCACACACACACTCATATACTAAAGGACCTTGAACTTTCTCTTACTAGAAGATGAGAAACTGGCGTTAGTTATGTTTCAAATGCCAGATGCCATACACATGGGCACAGAGGGCTAGCCCTGCTTTTAATCTATCCATCCCTGGTGCAGGGGCTCAGGCCCTGACATTCTAAAATTGGATTTTCTGGATGAAATTGTATGTGAATGGAATTGTTACCCACTGCACTTACTCTGGCAAAAATGTTAATGTCCTGGAAAAGAAACTCAATAAAACACTTTATAATTTTCTCTAGTTCTTTTTTTTTTTTTTAATTTTCCTCCCATGGTATTTTTTTTTTTCAACTGGAGAATTTCTTGGGCGACAAATTAAAGGGTTTAGAATTTAGATCACTTAAAAATATTCTCCAGTTTCTGGCAGAAGTAACCCTAAAACACATTATTTGATTTTGGAATTTCATCTGACAATGTGTATTGCTGACTTTGAACTGACTGCATTGCGTGAGCAGGGGGATGCAAAAATACTCCACTAAACTAGGTCTGCATGAGTGGTGTTTAATCAGCTTCACTGAGGAATGATATACAAACAATAAACTCCATCCATTAAACACATGCAATACAATGAGTTTTGAAAGTTTTATGTACCTGTCACCACCATAACCCCTGATTTGATTTTTAGCCATTACAGCTTAGTTTGGATGTTATATAAATGAAATCAGGCAGAAATGTAATCTTTTATGTCTGACTTTTTTCAGCATAATGATTCTGAGTTTCATCCATGTTGGTGTGGGTAGCAGTAGTTATTTTTTATTGCCAAGTAATAGTCCATTGAATGGTGGAATTACACTTTGTTTATCTATTCATGGACGTTTCCAGTTGCGTTAGAGTTTTTATTATCACTTAAGAGTGCTGCCTACTTCAGTGCAGACAACCAGTTTACATTTTTTCAATACGGAAGAATCAAGGTGTTTTAATATGTGAAAAGTATAAATTGCCTCATCTGGCCCATTCCTTGATCTGATTCTATCTCAAAGGTCCTCATCTTTGAACTGAGGTCTCAACACAGTCAAGACAGTTTCCATTACTGTTTTTCATTGCCCAGTCTCTGCCTGACTCCCACATAATACAGTGCCTTCACATGGCCAAGGCAGCTCTCTTGGTGTAGGAAGTATTTGCTTCTAGTACTGTCTGTCAAATCCCTCCCCAGCTACTGAAGCATGGCTACCTTCTAATGACAGGAGGATGGAGTCTGGGGTCAGGACCAAGGTGGGAAGCCAGGGAGACCCTTAGAAAAGGTGCTGATCTTTGACTGCATTCTTGAGGTCTGATACTCATGTTTTAGTCCTGTACTGAATAGCCCAATTCCTGCTTTCACACTTCCTCTGGTCAGTTATTCCACTATGGACTTTAAAGCTTTCATGTTAACATACTACAGTACTGTTAAGCAGTTTTTGAATAGGTCATGTTGTTGGGCAATTTGTTTGAGGGAGTTCTGCCCACATCAGTACAATTCTACCCATTCAACAAACCCATTTCAATTATCACCCTCCTCACTGGTTTCTGGTTAAGACTCTTTCCTTTCTTCCTACTTCAGGCTCCTATAGCACTCTGTCTCTGTATCATGACACATAAATTTTGCCTTCTAATTTAGTTTACATGCTTGTCTCCATTACTAAGGAAAACTAAGGATTGGGGTTCCCCATAACCTCCAGTAGGGTGAAGGTATATACTCAATTTAAATGCTTGTTGTTGGAAGGAGCAGATGAATAAATCCTTGGAGGCAATAAAATAGAGGACTGTGGCCTCTACCTTGGGGAATAATGTTGAGTTTGGTGTGGCTAGCAGACCTGTTTCATGGAGCTTAGGCTGGGCCTGAATGAAGTCAGTCTGAAGTGTTTGGACTTTATTCTGTAGTCATAGAGAACCACAGAAATTCCTGATATCAAATCAGACCAGCCAAGTTTGTACAAAACTTAGTCAAGTGCACAGGGTGAGGAAGCAGTTGGGATGCTGAATATTATACGATGATTTTTCGGTCCAGCCACAGTGAGTGACACAGGACCCAAGGGGATGGTTCAGTCCATCCATCTCTCAAATCATCTTTTTGGCTGTCACTTTTCAACATAAGATGGCTCATACCCTACAATCCCATCTAGTTATTTGTGAATTCACTTTTTGGTGAATGCAGCCAAGCTAGGGAAACAAGCCTGAATAAAATGAAAATATTAGGAAGAGCTATACTTTGATCATCTTATGGTGGAAACAGACTCGTGCTAAATCCTGTCCTCAGATTATTTTTCCAGGCCTTTTTACTGCTTTTTGAAGTAATAGAGCTGAATTCTAGGACTTCAGTTGAGTTACATCATGCAAACATTTAACTAATGTATTTTCAACTATAAACCATTGACAAAATAAAATAGTATTGGAATAATGTAATTTAAGATATTGTCAATATTTTCATTTTGCATTGTACTTTTATGCTATGCAAAGGTGTATTCATTCTTAATGTTATTTTAATCCCAGTTACTAATTGGTTGCATTACTAAACTGTATTATATTCAATACCTTGAATATCATCTTTTATCAGTTATTTAAGGAATTTTCAGAAAGCAATTGGGTCTCCACTTGATTTTTCCTTTTAGGACTGATTTTATTACCTAATCTCTGCTTAAGTTTTGACTCGGGAGTTGACATTCTTTTTTATTACTTTATTATTCTTATAAAAATGACACAAGTTCATTACAAAAGTTCAAGCTGTTATAAAAGTATAAAATTAGCATAAGTTACCCCAGCTTAGTTTGACCTTAGTGAGTATCATTCCAGACATCTATGTAAATAACATACAAATAAATAGACCTGCAGGTTTTCATAGAAATGAGATCATCACATTCAAGTTATTATTGATAGAGGTAATATATTTAATTTTACTTGAATTCAACAAAAATAAACCAAAGTGAAACTTATGATATTGCTGAACTGCAGAAATATATTTCTTCACTAAAAGAATGTTAGCTTTTAAAGGACCCACTAATGCTAAAAAACAAAGATACATTATTAAAGAATATGAAAATTTTTTTTAACTATATTTCAATTGTATACTGCTTTAATTGACTGTTTGCCATGAAAGGTGGAGAATTTAGGACCATTAACATCCTTGTACCTACCTCTCCTTCTGTGGCCAATTTTTGTAAGTAAGGTATTTTTATTTGTCAAGGTGTGTTGCTTTTCTATTCTCTTCCCTAACCATAATTTCTATAGTCATTTTACCTTAGTTCTGTGTTTAAATTGATTCATTGCCATTCTTATAAATCTATATTTCTCCATATGGATTACAGCTTCAATATTTCTGAGCTTTTTTCTTTGTTTGCTGTTTTTGTTTCATCTCTTGATTGCTTATATGTTATGGATTGATGTTTTTCAAAAGTGTGTAATTTATTGATGAAACGGGGACATTTTAGAGAGTAAAAGAAGGAACTATTAATACTTAGTCAAGACAACAGGTACATTAGGGGCTGTTTTACACAAAGCAGAACTTAAGATCTTCCTAAAGCCAGAGGTGGTATATTTCATAAGTTCTTGCAAGCTTCAGTTCAGTACTTTTAGAGGCATTTAAATGGTGCCAAATGGCTCCTTACACAAAGGAGCATCTATTTGAAAGAAAAGGTTTGGCTCTGACTAAAGGCCCAATATCTCACTTCCTGGGGTTAATGGATGGGTTTTAGGGAGTCCCCCAATCATTCCAAATCATATCCACAGTTCTCTGTACATGTGCATTTTTCTGAGGAGATGGCCATTGCAACCATTATATTTTCAAAGGGGCTTATGGCTCCGTATATATTACTAATTAATATTTCACAACATAGCTCCCAAAAGCTACATCACTGGAGCATGTTCTCCTAAGTCTCCTATAAATAATATCACACAACTATAATTTCACACTATTATTACTTAGTATTTATTGTGGGATTAATATAAGAAATGACCAAATCTACTAGTCATAACTTCTACTTTAGTTTTTAATGTCTCTTTCATTAAGGTTCATGCAATAGTATTTAATGATAGGAATATCTTTTCCTTCTGACCAATTACTATACTTCCTTCTATAAGCTCTGTCACCTATTGAGTTGTGTGGTTCACTGTGGTTTTCTTTCCACCTGAGCACTCAGGGAGGTCATCAAAAGCTATGTGAAGCTATTTGAAATAGGTATCCTAGTCTAGGTTTTCTGGAACTATGTCCATTCCTCTTCAATCAACACCTCTCTTAAGGTTCTCCACTAAACCACCTTCTTTCCTTGGTCCTTATTCTTTCCCCTTTGATTCAATGGTGATATTACAAATTGTAAAAAAGAATGGATGGATGACAGGTCATCTACACTGATTAGGAGAAAAGTTGTTAAATGTCCACTTCCCTTTGCATTGCACAGTCCTGGCCTAAAAGATTGAACATGAGGCATTCCTGACAAAGAAGAGACATTAACAGAAAGAAAAAAAAATGCTGTGTGGAAAATAGAATAATACTTCCAATGGTGGCCAGAAAAATGATTGAAAACATATGAAAGTTAGTGAATTCAACTTGAAAGAAATATACACATATGAAAACTTCCCCTGAAGTGTTCAAGTGCCTCTGGCTACATCCAACCTAAACAGACTTTCCCAGGAAACTGAAAGAACAAGGGCAAAATGTGATGAGCCCTAATAAACTTGCTGTGTAGGGGCATTTAGCTGCCCCCCTAAAACAGTTCACATCAGAAATAGTGCTTATGTAGTGCTTATGTAGATCAGAACTGTTGATCTAATCCTTTGCTTTGCAGAAACTTTAGACTGACTGGCTTCCTCTTTGCCCTCCTTTGATTACACTTCCTGGAGTTGGCTTGCCCTGGCAGGCCCCGTGTAGACAAGCCCCCTGGGCACACCTTCCGCCACCCTGCCTTGCTCAGTTATGCGAGTCCCAGTAGCACACTAGCCAAGAAGCAGCCGTCTACGCTTTCCACCTGGAATATGGTCTCTTCTTCCTGTTCCTCCTCTCCATCCCCCACTCATCCACTTCCATCTGAAAACACTGAAAAGGCTAAAGAGTAAAACCTTGGCAGTGGCCGTAACCACAAGTTGGAGATTGTTCAGCTTTCTCTGGAAGTTTCAGACTGACAGTTGTGAAATTAATGAACAATAAAAGAGGTTCTCTTATCTCTGTTCAGACCCATGGGGATGCATTTTTCTCTTCAGCTGTGTGTCTGGGTTGCTTGCATTTCCCTAGAGCGTGGCTTAGGAGCAAGATGCTCAAAACCTAAGAATATGGAATATGTTGCAAGTTCAACTGCAGTTCACCCACAAATATAGAGCATGGGGCAGGCTTTGGAAAATATAATATAGAATATCTTAGCCTTTTTATGGTATTAATTTTCTCCCACATCCCTGTAAGTTATTTTGTGCCTGTCTTCTAGCCTCTGTGTCTGCCTATTTTCTTCTAATTTTTCCTTCCAGAAGAAGCCTTATGACAATGTGACATGAATGTCTTCATTTATGACCCATACAAATTATTTTGCTTACATGCTTGGTTAAATCCTACATTTGGCTCATACTTTCCATATGGAGTTTTAAGAAATTCATTATTCTCAAAGTAAAAAGAATAACTTCTTATTTTCAAACTTCAAAAACCTGCATCTAATTAATCTTTCAAGTAAATAAACATAGAAAAATAAGAAGGAACTTTTGGATACTTTGAAGATTATTACTTCTGCTTTACTCTTTCTCTTAGGTCTTGAATTCCCTAAATATTTATAAAGTCACTTTTCAAGTGTTAGACATTGCTACATGGCTAATAAGAAGGAAAGATAAAGAACTATTTCATTTTTTTGATTAAGGTGGTATATTGACATAGGTCAGTATAGAAAAATAGAATAAAAGTATTTTTCCTCAAACAATGTGCTTTTTGAAAGACTTGGCTCATCCCAGAAGGAACTCCTCTTTCCATTTTGCTTGGTCTGCATTAAATGTGGATTTACTCATCTAGAATCTGTTATTTCTGTTTGGGCATGCAGAAGTCATAAAACTGTTTCCTTCTGATTTTGATCTTGCCCTGTGCTTTTTCCACTGCAGATGTAACCCCTAAGAGTCTTGGTTAAAAGCAAGCTGATTCTAAAGCATGCACACATTTCACCATGTTTTATTTCCCCAGTGGAGACCACACGACCAACTTAATTTGGTTCTGCTTTCATGCCACCCCAGTGCTACTTCAGAAATATTGCAAAAGTTCATTTAATTCCACTGCAATTTCTTGCAGCTCAACTTAACTGGGCCTTTTCCATTATTCTGTGTGTATTCTTCCCTAATTGAATCACTATTTCCCACAGTGCTTAATCCCAGTATTTTTCACTATTCTATTTCCCAGAATCAGAATCTCTTCATTCTCTAAAGATCACTTTGCCTCATACTTAGAAGACTAAATTCATTTTATATTAGCTTCACTAGCACCTCGCTTCTCTACAATAATCTTTCTCTAACTCCACCTATTTTATTTTTCTTCCTTTTCCCCTTCCCATTTCCAGTTACACCCTTGACCCCATCTTCTCTTGCCTCCTCAGAGACCTTTTTCTATTGATTATCCCTTTTCTCTTATCTTAGTTCCCCAGCCAGGGATTGAACCCAGGCCCTCAGCAGTGGAGGCTCGGAGTCCTAACCACTGGACTGCCTGGGAATTCCCAGGCCTACGGTTTCTTATTCTCCATCCCAAACACTCCTATCCCCAAAACAGCAAAAAAACCCAAATCTTTCTTAACTCTACTTATCTCTCAAATTTTCTTTATGCAAACTTTTGGAAAGTGTATTCCTCTTCTTCTTGACCTAATCTTTAACTCCTAGCAATTTAGTTTTTATTCTTATTACTCCTTTGGAACTAAACTATCCAAAGTCACTGGCTTATAACCTACTGGTAACCAGATCTACCTGCCTTCCTCAGCCACCCATTACTCTCTGTAGCATTTGACAGAGTTGATGGCACCAACTTTCTGGAACCAGAAGTGTTTCCAGAATTCTGAAGGGAGTCTTTTTTTCTCCATGCCCAAGTTTCTTTAACTTCAAACTTGAACCTTTATCTTTTTAGGCTGCAATTTCTCTTGCTCGATCTCCTTATTGTAGATATTCTCCTGGGAATTTTTCTCCATACACTCTCTATATATGCCTTTTCTAGAATTTTTATGGTTTTAAACCTCTTTTCTGTGCGAACAGTTCTGAATCCCACTAATCCTGAATTACAGGCCTCTGTTTCTTATTTTGCCTGGACTAATTTGTGTTTAAATTCTACTAACACATCAAACTCAACAGGTCCAGAACAGAATCTCTTTTTTCTCCTTCCCCAACCTGTCTTTCCAGATTTCTCCCTTTCTGTACGTGACATCACCATCTTCCCTGTTATTTAGAATAAAACATTGGTGTTCTCTTGGACCCATGATTTACTTAACCCCAGAGCCATGAATGCTCAAGCTCTCAAAGATATGCTGCCCTGCTACTCCTTTTATATACAGCCAAACAGAATTTCCTGCAGTGAAGTTATAGGTTATTTCCCTGCCTAACAGCTTCCTATCACTTACAAAACAAAATCCAGATCTTAGACTGCCATTCATGGTTGCTCACAGCATGGCCACCGCCTACTTATTTGATTCTAGTTCTCAGCACTACACTGAGCATCAGGCAAGCTGAATTATTTGCTATTCTCTGTACTAACCTTCAGATTCCTGTCTATGGGGCTTTGCTCATGCTGTCTTTGCTCAGCCTCCAAAATCTTTCTCCATCCTTCCCAGCCCTTGTGATCTAAATTTTACCCATTCTTCAAATGCTACCTCCTTAAAGCTTTCCTTGATCTTCACAACTGGAAGAAACATTTCCAACCTCTGAATTTAATTACATTTTAATAATATAGCCATACTATTTTCTTTGGCTTCATGTTTATATGAATTTTTCCCTTCCTTTTACTTGTAATCAGTTTGTGTCTTTATGTTCATAAAATGTGTTTCTTATAAGCAACATATAATTGGGTCTTGCTTTTTTTTTAATCTAGTCTGTCAATCCATGCCTTTTAATTGTGTTCTTTGGTCCATTTATATTTACCCCAATTATAAATATACATAGAATAAAGTCTAACACCTTGGTGTTTTAATCATACTTGTTCCTCTTGCCTTAATTTTTCTTTTTTTAAATTTTTTAATTTTTTTCAGTTTTATTTTTATTTTATTTTTAAAAATTGTATTGAAGTATAGTTGATTTATAGTGTATTAATGTCTGCTGTATGGCTAAGTGATTTAGTTATACATATATATATTATTTTTCATATCCTTTTCCACTATGGTTTATCAAAGGATACTGAATATAGTGTGTTATACAGCAGGACCTTGCTGTTTATCCATCCTATATATAATAATTTGCATCTGCTAATCCCAAACTCCCAACCCTTCCCTCCTCTACCCCCTCTCCCCCTTGGCAAACACAAGTCTGTTCTCTATGTCTGTGAGTCTGTTTCTGTTTCGTAGATATGGTCATTTGTGTTGTATTTTAGATTCCACATATAAGTGATATCATATGGTATTTGTCTTTCTCTTTCTGACTTACTTCGCTTACTACAATAATCTCTAGGTCCATCCATGTTGCTGCAAATGGCATTATTTCATTCTTCTTTATGGCTGAGTAATATTCCATTGTGTGTGTGTGTGCACGCTCACGCATGCATGTGTGTGTGTGTGTGTGTGTGTGTGTGTGTATATATATATATATACATATATATACCACGTCTTCTTTATCCATTCTTCTGTTGATGGACATTAAGGTAGTTTCTGTGTCTTGGCTATTGAAAATAGTGCTGTTATGAACATAACGGTGCATGTATCTTTTCAAATTATGGAGTTTTTTTTTCTGGATATATGACCAGGAGTGGGATTCCTGGATCATATGGCAACTATATTTTTAGTTTTTTGAGGAACCTCCATACTGTTCTCCATCGTGGCTGCACCAATTTACCTTCCCACCAACAGGGTAGGAGGGTTCCTATTCTCCACACCCTCCTCAGCATTTGTTATTTGTAGACTTTTTAATGATGGCCATTTTGAATGGTGTAAGGTGTGGTACCTCATGTGGGGTTTTATTTTTTTAACATCTTTATTGGAGTATAATTGCTTTACAATGGTGTGTTAGTTTCTGCTGTATAACAAAGTGAGTCAGCTATACATATACATATACATATATCCCCATACACACTCCCTCTTTCGTCTACCTCCCACCCTCCCTATCCCACCCCTCTAGATGGACACAAAGCACTGAGCTGACCTCCCTACGCTATGTGGCTACTTCCCGCTAGCTATCTATTTTACATTTGGTAGTGTATATATGTCCATTCCACTCTCTCACTTCATTCCAGATCACCCTTCCCCCTCCTCGTGTCCTCAAGTCCGTTCTCTACATCAGGGTCTTTATTCCTGTCCTGCCCCCTAGGTTCTTCCGAAAATTTTTTTATCTTTTTTTTTTTTTTTAGATTCCATATATATGTGTTAGCATATGGTATTTGTTTTTCTCTTTCTGACTTACTTCACTCTGTATGACAGACTCTAGGTCTATCCACTTCACTACAAATAACTCAATTTCGTTTCTTTTTATGGCTAAGTAATATTCCATTGTATATATGTGCCACATCTTCTTTATCCATGCATCTGTCAGTGGATACTTAGGTTGCTTCCATGTCCTGGCTATTGTAAATAGAGCTGTAATGAACATTGTAGTACATGACGCTTTTTGAATTATGTTTTTTTCAGGGAATATGCCCACTAGTGGGATTGCTGGGTCATATGGTAGTTGTATTTTTAGCTTTTTAAGGAACATCCATACTGTTCTCCATAGCGACTCTATCAGTTTACATTCCCACCAACAGTGCAAGAGGGTTCCCTTTTCTCCACACCCTCTCCAGAATTTATTGTTTGTAGATTTTTTGATGATGGCCATTCTGACTGATGTGAGGTGATACCATGTTGTAGTTTTGATTTGCATTTCTCTAATGATTAGTGATGTTGAGCATCCTTTCATGTGTTTGTTGGCAATCTGTATATCTTCTTTGGAGAAATGTCTATTTAGGTCGTCTGCCCATTTTTGGATTGGGTTGTTTGTTTTTTTGGTATTGAGCTGCATGTGCTGCTTGTATATTTTGTAGATTAATCCTTTGTCAGTTGCTTCATTAGCAAATATTTTCTCCCATTCTAAGGGTTGTCTTTTTGTCTTGTATGGTCTCCTTTGCTGTTCCAAAGCTTTTAAGTTTCAGTAGGTCCCATTTGTTTATTTTTGTTTTGTATTTCCATTTCTCTAGGAGGTGGGTCAAAACAGATCTTGCTGTGATTTATGCCATAGAGTGTTCTGCCTATGCTTTCCTCTCAGAGTTTTATAGTACCTGGCCTTACACTTAGGTCTTTAATCCATTTTAAGTTTATTTTTGTGTATGGTGTTAGGGAGTGTTCTAATTTCATTCTCTTACATGTAGCTGTCCAGTTTTCCCAGCACCACTTATCGAAGAGACTGTCTTTTCTCCATTGTTGTATTTGTAGACTTTTTAATGATGGCCATTTTGAATGGTATTTGTCTTTCTCTTTCTGACTTACTTTGCTTACTACAATAATTTTGTAGTAAGATAAGGTGACCATATGTGCATGGTTGATCTTTGGGCTTTATATCCTGTTCCATTGGTCGATATTTCTGTTTTTGTGCCAGTACTATACTGTCGTGATTATTGTAGCTTTGAAGTATAGTCTGAAGTCAGGGAGCCTGGTTCCTCCAGCTCAGTTTTTCTTTCTCAAGATTGCATGGCTATTCGGGGTCTTTTGTGTTTCCATACAAATTGTGCAATTTTTTGTTCTACTTCTGTGAAAAATGCCATTGGTAATTTGATAGGGATTGTGTTGAATCTGTAGATTGCTTTGGGTAGTATAGTCATTTTCACAATGTTGAATCTTCCAATCCAAGAACATGGTATATCTCTCTATCTGTTTGTATCATCTCTAATTTCTTTCATCAGTGTCTTATAGTTTTCTGCATACAGGTCTTTTGTCTCCTTAGGTAGGTTTTTTCCTAGGTATTTTATTCTTTTTGTTGCAATGGTAAATGGGAGTGTTTCCTTAATTTCTCTTTCAAATAGTGTATAGGAAGGCAAGAAATTTCTGTGCATTAATTCTGTGTCCTGTTACTTTACCAAATTCACTGATTAGCTCTAGTAGTTTTCTGGTAGCATCTTCAGGATTCTCTGTGTATGGTATCATGTCATCTGCAAACAGTGACTGCTTTACTTCTTCTTTACCGATTTGGATTCCTTTTATTTCTTTTTCTTCTCTGATTGCTCTGGCTAAAAGTTTCAAAACTATGTTGAATAATACTGGTGAGGGTAGGTAACCTTGTCTTGCTCTTGATCTTAGGGAAAATGGTTTCAGGTTTCACCTTTGAGAACAATGTTGGCTGTGGGTTTGTCATATATGGCTTTTATTATGTTGAGGTAAGTTCCCTCTATGCCTACTTTCTGTAGAGTTTTTATCATAAATGGGTGTTGAATTTTGTTGAATGCTTTTTCTGCATCTATTGAGATGATATTGTAGTTTTTATTCTTCTGTTTGTCTATATGGTGTATCTCACTGATTGATTTGCATATATTGAAGAATCCTTGCATTCCTGGGATAAACCCTACTTGATCATGGTGTATGATCCTTTTAATGTCTGTTGGATTCTGTTTGCTAGTATTTTTTGAGGATTTTTGCATCTATGCTCATCAGAGATATTGGCTTGTAGTTTTCATTTTTTGTGACATCTTTGTCTGGTTTGGTATCAGGGTAATGGTGGCCTCGTAGAATGAGTTTGGGAGTGTTCCTCCAAACTTTTGGAAGAATTTGAGAAAGATAGGTGTTAGCTCTTCTCTAAATGTTTGATAGAAGTTGCCTGTGAAGCCATCTGGTCCTGGGCTTTTGTTTGTTGGAAGATTTTTAACCACAGTTTCAATTTCACTGCTTTTGATTTGTCTGTTTATATTTTCTATTTCTTCCTGGTTCAGTCTCAGAAGGTTGTGCTTTTCTAAGAATTTGTCCATTTCTTCCAGGTTTTCCACTTTATTGGCATACAGTTGCTTGTAGTTATCTCTCATGAACCTTTGTATTTCTGCACTGTCAGTTGTTGTTTCTCCTTTTTCATTTCTAATTCTATTGATTTAAGTCTTTTCCCTTTTTTTCTCGGTGAGCCTGACTAATGGTTTATCAATTTTTTTTATGTCCTCAAAAACCAGATTTTAGTTTTATTGATCTTTGCTATCATTTCCTTCATTTCTTTTTCATTCATTTCTGATCTGATCTTAATGATTTCTTTCCTTCTGCTAACTTTGGGGGGTTTTTGTTCTTCTTTCTCTAATTGCTTTAGGTGTAAGATTAGGTTGTTTATTTGAGATGCTTCTTGTTTCTTGAGGTGGGATTGTATTGCTATAAACTTCCCTCTTATAACTGCTTTTGCTGCATCCCATCACAGGTTTTGAGCCGTTGTGTTTTCATTGTCATTTGTTTGTAGATATTTTTTAATTTCCTCTTTGATTTCTTCAGTGATCTCTTGTTTTTAGTAGTGTATTGGTTAGCCTCCATGTGTTTGTATTTTTTACAGTTTTTTTTCCTGTAATTTATATCTAGTCTCATAGCACTGTGGTCGGAAAAGATACTTGATACAATTTCAGTGTTCTTAAATTTACCAAGGCTTGATTTGTGACCCAAGATATGATCTATCCTGGAGAATGTTCCATGAGCACTTGAGAAGAAAGTGTATTCTGTTGTTTTTGGATGGAATGTCCTATAAATATTAATTAAACCCATCTTGTTAATATATCATCTGAAGCTTGTGTTTCCTTATTTATTTTCATTTTGGATGATCTTGCCATTGGTGAAAGTGGGGTGTTAGAGTCCCCTACTATGATTGTGTTACTGTTCATTTCCCCTTTTATGGCTGTTAGCATTTGCCTTATGTATGGAGGTGCTCCTATGTTGGGTGCATAAATATCTACAATTGTTATATCTTCTTCTTGAATTGATTCCTGGATCATCATGTAGTGTCCTTCTTTGTCTCTTGTAATAGTCTTTATTTTAAAGTCTATTTTGTTTGATATGAGAATTGTTATTTCTGCTTTCTTTTGATTTCCATTTGCATGGAATATCTTTTTCCATCCCCTCACTTTCAGTCTGTATGTGTCCCTAGGTCTGAAGTGGGTCTCCTGTAGACAGCATATATACTGGTCTTGCTTTTGTATCCATTCATCCAGTCTATGTCTTTTGGTTGGAGCATTTAATCCATTTGCACTTAAGGTAATTATCCAAATGTATGTTCCTATTACCATTTTCTTAATTGTTTGGGGTTTGGTTTTGTAGGTCTTTTCCTTCTCTTGTGTTTCATGCCTAGAGAAGATCCTTTAGCATTTGTTGTAAAGCTGGTTTGGTGGTGCTGAATTCTCTTAGCTTTTGCTCCTCTGTAAAGATTTTCATTTCTCCATCGAATCTGAATGAGATCCTTGCTTGGTAGAGTCACCTTGGTTGTAGATTTTTCCCTTTCATCACTTTAAATATGTCCTGCCACTTGCTTCTGGCTTGCAGAGTTTCTGCTGAAAGGTCAGCTGTTAACCTTATGAGGGTTCCCTTGTGTGTTATTTGTTGTTTTTCCCTTGCTGTTTTTAATATTTTTTCTTTGTATTTAATTTTTTATACCTTGATTAATATGTGTCTTTGTGTGTTTCTCCTTGGATTTATCCTGGATGGGACTCTCTGTGCTTCCTGGGCTTGACTGACTATTTTCTTTCCCATATTAAGGAAGTTTTCAACTATAGTCTCTTCAAATATTTTCTCAGTCCCTTTCTTTTTCTCTCCTTCTTCTGGGACCCCTATAATTTGAATGTTGGTATGTTTAATGTTGTCCCAGAGATCATTGAGACTGTCCTCAATTCTTTTCATTCTTTTTTCTTTATTCTGCTCTGTTGTAGTTATTTCCACTATTTTATCTTCCAGGTCACTTATTCGTTCTTCTTCCTCAGTTATTCTGCTACTGATTCCTTCTAGAGAATTTTTAATTTCATTTATTGTGTTGTTCATCATTGTTTGTTTGCTCTTTAGTTCTTCTAGGTCCTTGTTAAACATTTCTTACATTTTCTCTATTCTATTTCCAACATTTGGGCTCATCCTTACTATCATTACTCTGAATTCTTTTTCAGGTAGACTGCCTATTTCCTCTTCATTTGTTTGGTCTGGTGGGTTTTTACCTTGCTCCTTCATCTGCTCTGTGTTTCTCTGTCTTCTCTTTTTGCTTTGCTTACTGTGTTTGGGGCCTCCTTTTCACATGCTATAGGTTCATAGTTCCCCTTGTTTTTGGTGTCTGCTCCCAGGGGATAAGGTTGGTTCAGTGAGTTTTGTAGGCTTCCTGGTGAAGGGGACTGGTGCATGTGTTCTGCTGGATGAGGCTGGATCTTGTCTTTCTGGTAGGCAAGACCACATCCGGTGGTGTGTTTTAGGCTGTCTGTGAACTTATTATGATTTTAGGCAGCCTCTCTGCTTATGAGTTGGGTTGTGTTCCTGTCTTGCTAGTTGTTTGGCACGGGGTGTCCAGCACTGGAGCTTTCTGGTCATTGAGTAAATCTGGGTCTTAGCATTGAGATAGAGATCTCTGGGAGAGCTCTCGCTGATTGACATTACAAGGGGCTGGGAGGTCTCTGGTGGACCAATGTCCTGAACTTGGCTTCCCCACCTCAGAAGCTCGGCCTGACACCTGGCCAGAGCACCAAGACCCTGTCAGCCACACAACCATGTATGTGGGGAGCTTCTTGCCTTTGGGGAAGTCTGATTTCTTCTGCCAGTGTTCAGTAGGTGTTCTGTAGGAGTTGTTCCACATGTAGATGTGTCTTTGATGTATTTGTGGGGAGGAAGGTGGTCTCCATGTCATACTCCTCCACCATCTTGAAGGTCCTCTCCCTGCCTTTTCTTTTAATCCTCTGTTCCTCTTTTCCTATCTTTCTTTGGGGGACAGTTAACTCATCAATTTTTTAGAAATATTTTCTCCTCTCATTGACTTTTTATTTATTCCTCTTGGCATGACTTTGTACTTTAGTGGTTATTATAGAGGCTAAAACATGCATCTTTAGCACATCACATTCTATGTTTAAAAATTACTTCAAAAAACTCTAAGAATTCTATGACAATCTATTTCCAGTTTTTAGTCCCTACAACTTATGCTCTTGTTTACTATAACTTTACACATTAGAGAATATAAACTCCATTTTCTTTTGTTATTATTTTTCTTTAAAGAGCCCATGGTCTAAAGTGATTTTGTCATATATATGTACAAAAATTAGAAACATTTTTTAAAAGAGTGTTTTAATTTATTGACCTATTTGCATTTTATAGTGTTTTTCCATTCCTTCTTGCAGAACCAGCTTTCTAGCTGATATTTTCCTTCAGCATTTATAATGTCTTTTAACATTTCTTGTAAATCAACTCTGCTGAGGAAATTCTTTTGCCTTTTGTGTAGATATTGATGTCTTTAGGACTTCCCTGGTGGTCCAGTGGTTAAGACTCTGTGCTTCCACTGCAGGGGACATGGGTTGGATCCCTGGTCAGGGAAGTTCCACATGCCACAAGGTACAGCCAAAAAAAATAAAAAATAAAAAAAAAGTCTTTATTTCACCTTCATTTTTGAAAGGTATTTTTACTGACTATGGAATTTTGAAATGACTTGATAATTTTTCCCTTTAAGCATTTTAAAAATGTCATCCTCTTGTTTCCTGTTCTTCATTATTTTTTTCCTGATGAGAAGTCACCTGAAATTCTTATCGTTTCCTTATTCCCTTGTATGTATTCTTTCTGTTTGAGAGCTTTCAAGCTTATCTTTGGTTCTTAGCAGTTTTACTAGTATATATCTAGTTCTGTTTTTTTATTTATCTTGCTCAGATTTCTCTGAGCTTCTCAGATATGTCATTTTTAGTTATGTTCAATGCATTATAGGCTTTAAGTTCCTCCATGGTAAACTGCCCGTGCTTTGTACTTAGTGTAAGGCCTGGAGCCAAAGGTCTCCTCCTGGTTCTTCTACTACACCTTTAGACTCCTGTGGACTCTACATGCCTGCAACAGAGGGGGGTTCCCTCTTAGTGCTCCCAAGTCCCCCCAGCAGTATACTGCTCTTATCTGGGACTAGCACATGGCCTAATTCTCCAGCTTTACTGTCACATTTAGGC
The DNA here is from genome assembly GCF_964341445.2 of Mesoplodon mirus. Taxonomy (NCBI): domain Eukaryota; kingdom Metazoa; phylum Chordata; class Mammalia; order Artiodactyla; family Ziphiidae; genus Mesoplodon; species Mesoplodon mirus. Next base: position 83,466,093 of record NC_138980.1, on the reverse strand, counting down.
AGGCCCTGTGTTCCTGAATTGGTGAGCGTTGATCTCAATGCTCCTGACTCTCTCCAGTGTTGGACTTTCACCCTCTGTTACTAGGTGCAAGACCCAGTGGGTGGGAAAGTTTCTATAGACAGGACCTACTGCACCTCTGAATGGTATGCTGCACCTCTGAATGGTTCACACTCAGCTGTCCTGCCCTTATCTCCGTGGCAGACAAATGTTGTTTCTAATTCATGTAAAGTTGGAGGGTGGGAGTTGTTCTCTTGTTTCTGCTGATCCACCCTCAAACTGAGGCAGTCCTTTTAGTTCATTAGTTTACCTTGCAACTTTGAGTATCTAATAGGCTCAAAAATTATGTTTCTGCAGGCTATCTGATTTGTTCTCATTGTTTAGGTGGGAGAAATGTTTCTTGTAATGTTCTATATCCTAGACAGAAGGGTTATATCCTTAACTCTTCCTTAGATATGGTTCTCCCAGAAACAAATGTTAAGAAAAGGATTTGAGTTCAAGTAGTCTGAGGGGAGGTGATCCCAGGAACCCCAATAAAAGTAGTGGGAGGAGAGACAGGGAAAAGAAGGAAGTCTACATAGTGTGTTAATGAGTAACTGCGATACAGTCCCACTGGGGACTTCTGGAGGACTGTATGGAAACAGCCTAAGTGAGCAAGCTGGGTCTTTATCCACCAACTCCCATGTGTAATTGATTAGTTGTCCTGCCTATAAGCGGAGTCTACAGCAGATCAAAAAAGGCAGAGACTCGCAGGTGCAGCAGAAATTTTATACATGAAGGAATGCGAGAGGGCACAACAGTGTCTGTTAAAAACTCTCTCTGTGCCAGTTAGGACATTAATTACTTTATTCCTCAGACATATTGATGTACTGAGAGGATGATTCATACCTGATTTATCTTTGTATTCTCCCAGCATGGAGAATAGTCAGAAGACAATCAATCACTATTTATTCAATGAGAAAATACCTTTTATAAAGTACCAATATGTAAAATTCTGGTTAGCTCTTCTTCATTTCCTGTCCTCCTCCCAAACCAACATCCTTACCCCCCACCTCAATCACTCAGGTAGTATAGTTTATTCTCTTAACTGCCAAAAAAGGTTAAACTCACCAGAATGGTTAGACTTTTTAAAGTTTTACTGATTTTTCTAGCTAATTTAAATGTATTATAATTTAAAAGTATAATTTCCAAACCTGAACTTTATCTAACAGATATTTTGTATTACTTGCAGCCAACAATGATAAGGCATCCACCAAGAGTTGTTTGCTACATCTGTGGTCGTGAATATGGAACAAAATCAATTTTCATCCATGAGCCACAATGTCTGAAAAAATGGCATATTGAAAACAACTTATTGCCTAAAGAGCTAAGGAGACCAGAACCGAAAAAGCCAGAAGTCAGGACCATTACTGGTAAGTTTTTGGAAGAAAAGACTTGAGTGTATAAGGGAAGACTTTTCTCTCTAAATTTAAAAGAGTAGAGGTATTCTTTTATTACTTGTTCAAGTAACTGAAGTCAGCAACATTTACTGTCTTGGCTATAGCCAAATAGAAAAAAACAGTTCCAGAATACCTGACCAAATTGTTGTCTTCAGATGCTGAGACATAAAGATACTATGTCCTGGCAAACCGTACAAGGAGAGGGACTCACTCGTATTTGCTATATTTCCCAAAAGTTACTTTCATATATTATCAAACACAAATCTTTAAAACTTTGTAGCCTAAAAAACCTTTGGGGACATCTGGAAACATGTTTTCAAATATGAATGTGTTTTAGTGTTCAAAGAGCGGGGGTACCAAAGTGAAATGCTTATAGGGTCTGCTAGTCAGGATACACAATTGAATAAATTTGTCCATGTGTGGAAAAAGGGAAGGTGGGGACTATGAGCGGGAGAGCACTGTCTTTCTTTCTTTTTTTTTTTTTTTTTTACGGTACGCGGGCCTCTCACTGTTGTGGCCTCTCCCGTTGCGGAACACAGGCTCCGGACGCGCAGGCTCAGCGGCCATGGCTCACGGGCCCAGCCGCTCCACGGCATGTGGGATCTTCCTGGACCGGGGCAAGAACCCGTGTCCCCTGCATCGGCAGGCGGACTCAACCATTGCGCCACCAGGGAAGCCCAACACTGCCTTTCTAAAGGAGACAGCTGCTACCCAGTTCCAGCTGGTGTTACACTTAAGAAATTTAAATTTACTTAAATTTACTGTGATGTATCTTTCAATAATACAAAAGAAACTGGAAATCTAGACTTCTATATGAAATGTCCAGATTTTAAAAATTTTGCAATGAATACTTTGTAAAACACTGCACAGGCTATATGACACTGGAACTTCATAAACTGCCATGTGTGGTTGCATTACAGAGCCTTATGCTTACTCATTTAGGGTGAGAAAGAAGTAGTTCAGAGAGTGTGTTTGCCATACAAGCTCAGACTTGCTCATCATCTGCCATTGTCATTTTCTCAGTTGATCTCCTGATTCCCCTCAAAGGAAAACTATTCCTGGTTTTAAGAGAATCATTCAATTAATTGATTTTCTTTATGTAACCATAGATGTACATGTCCGGAAGGTACCTTGGAGGTGATTTAGTATCAGTTAGCCCTAAGCACTCTTGTTAGAGATGTGACCCAAAGAGACTTTTTTTTTAACAACCCACAGAGTGGAATCTAGATTGTCATGATAAAGTTCTAAAGGCTGCTAGAACCTAACTATTCACAGTCCTTGCCTAAAGGAAGACTCTGCATGAAGGTGGGAAAAGAGCTCAAGATGAAGATATCCATCTGCTGAAATTAGTGCATTTGCTCACAAAGAAATTGTTCACCTCTTTGAGACTGTCTTCCCATCATTTCTCATTTGGTGTCAAAAATCTATTTCCTTCACTTCTGATCTTTATCACTTTCTCTGCTTGAGCATGCTTATCACAATTCTAGAAGAGTTGAGAGAAATGACTGGTTTGGAAGCCCTGGAGTGTTCGCCATTCTGTTATTGGCTACAGATGGAAAAGTCAGGTCCTATAATTGCACTTTCTACAGTTTTTCTCTTGGCTCCATGCTTTTGTTATTTCAGAAGTTGCCCTTCCTCTCTAGGCAAAGAGAATTCCCATGAATGTTTCCATCCCATGGACTTATTGTAGTCATAGGACTCAAATAGCCCTTCCTCCAGATCCAAAGTACAAGCCCTAAAACTTTCAGAAATGTGATGAATCACCTTCAACTGAGACTCAGTGAATACTCTGGAATTTTTGAGTCCATATTAAAACTCATATGAGTAAGGAGAAAGTCAGTGCCATTCCTTTTTTAACTGTTTTTAAAGCACTCAAAATATACATTCATATCCTGCATGGAAAGTGACACTTGCTTTATCCAAGGGAGAAATACTAGGTTGTCCTGTTGTGCTGGAGTTTAACTTCCCACGGAGAAAAAAATAAAAGAAAAAGAACATGAGTAAGCTTGTTAAAGAATCTAAGGTTTGCTATGTTTGTGTGAACCACTAGACAGAAGTCATATGAGAATTGCCTGGGCTTTAATGAGGAAATATATGCTGTGAAAATAATTTTTTTAAAACTATGTGATATATTTTTGCATGCCTGGCTACATTTTGGGGGGCCTATATTGGGAAATTCTAAGACATAGTCAATTTAATGTACTAAAGCCATTCTATTTAAATAAGTTTTATTAAAGTTAAATCCCACACTGTTTCTCTAAAATAAACCCATATGCCTTTTTTCCTGTGCTCTGCCAATGGAGATTATATATCTCTCAGCTGCCTTTGTTGTTTTCTTTTTTTTTTTTTTCTTTTTGCGGTATGCGGGCCTCTCACTGTTGTGGCCTCTCCCGTTGCGGAGCACAGGCTCCGGACGCGCAGGCCCAGCGGCCATGGCTCACGGGCCCAGCCGCTCCGCGGCATATGGGATCCTCCCAGACCGGGGCACGAACCCGCATCCCCTGCATCGGCAGGCGGACTCTCAACCAGTGCGCCACCAGGGAGGCCCTGTTGTTTTCTTAAGGACGCTTTTTTTCGTCAGATGAACTATTCTGTTTGCATTCTTCACTTTAATTACTTAAAGAATCTCTGAGTTTACAGCCATAAAGAGATGATAAAGTTTTAGGATATAATTCATCTTAAATTCACTCTCAACTGTCAGTTATGTCCTCTAAAAACATTCCACTGAAGGATTACAGAAGAAGAAAATACAAATAAATGTTCTTTTCCTTTTGTAAGCTTATATTTAGAGTCAACTGAAAGAAAGCCAAAAGTTATATTTGCAAGATAATAATGTGTAAGCAAAGATGTTAATAATTAGTGAAGAATGCATATCACAACACATAAAACAATGTCTTCCCCTTTTTAAAATCTGAGGACTGAAAAACCTCTAGTTCAGAGCTAACGGTTCTCAACCCTTAAAAGACTGAGCAGCACTTTTTTTTTTTTGGCAAAAGTAATATGATTTGTTTAAAAGCCTCAGTCAACAGGTATTTCCTGAAAATACTTTCCATAAAAAGTAGAGCATGGTTCTCCAGAATGAAAACTGATCCATTTTCCCATTTTCTTTTTCTTTTATTTTTTGTTCTTCTTTTTTTCTCCTCTGTTTTTCTTTAACTTTTCAGCCAAGGGTTTCTATGATCTTGATGCCTTAAACGAAGCTGCTTGGACAAGTGCCCAGAGCCAGTTGGTTCCCTGTAATATTTGTGGGCATACCTTCCTGCCAGACAGACTGATTGTTCACCAACGATCCTGTAAACCAAAAGTCGCCAAGTAAAGCCCTTTCTCCCTACGAAATAGTTACAGGAATTAAATCCTTTGGAAAGAGCTGGGATATGATGGGGAGGAGGAAAAGGAGGGGAGGAGAGGAAACAAGGAAAAGTGGAATTGACCAAAGGCCATCGAGCACGAGACGCCCAGCTCAGTGCTTTGGGGGCCTGGTGTGACCACTGTGTCACTGCTTTTAGCATGCAGCTGCGTGTGTGTGCCTTGGCATGTCAGGGCCTCGCATGTCACACAGTTGTCAGGCAGAATTACACGTGGCCGCGCCTCATCAGAGCTGGCATTTTTATCTCCAGGAAACTTCAGAGCCAGTTGTTGCTGTTTTTCTTCTGGTCTGATTTCCTGAACAAGATTCTGAACCTAACACTTAGGACTATTATTCAGTGAACAGAGACTTTGGGTGGTGACTTCAGGCAACTCTTTAGTTCCCGAGAAAAACTGGATTCCCTCCCATCCCTGTGCTTTCTGAAATAATGTGCCACTCCCTGCTATTTCTGATCCAGGGAAATGTTTTTAATTGAGTTAGTGACCAGGGATCTTCTTTTCTCTATAAAATTGTTCAACAGGAGACACAAACCAAAAAAGATCTAAGGACTTAAAGTACTAGAACTCATACTAGAACTCATACTCCCTTACTAATAGTGAAAAATGCTACAAGGAAAATTCAGCATCAGTGCCAGCCTCATATGTTGGGAGATTGCTGTGATGTGATTCATCACATGGGTGGAAGCTAGCTCCCTCCTCCTACAGAAGAGGTCCAGCAAGAGTTCTCTCTGCCCTCCTAGGGGCTTATAGGTGTTTTATTGTGGAGATCTAAAAGCCTGCCTGGAAGTCCTGTGCCTCCCCACCCAAGGGCCATGCACAGTACATGGGTTGTGCAGCTGCTCTGGATTTGAGTCCTTGAATGTGTATTCAGAGAGGTGGGCCTCCTGGGAGGAGGCCAGGGCCAGGGAGGTGCTCTGCCCAGGAAATTCTGCTCCCTCGGGGCAGCGCTGCTTTGCCTGGACTCCCAGCAGTTTTGCTTGAGATCTTTGTTCATTTTATGGCTGACTTTCAGCGCCATTTTGGATCCACCAGGTAGGTTCCTGCAAACCTTGCATTCATGACCTTACACAGCACAGTTAACTCCAAATTATACAAGCAAATTTATTTGACCTAATAATTTGGTCATAATCTGCAGATTATAAAAGTTTAGGTTAGGATAACTGTGTTAATTATTTGGGTTTTCCTGCATGTTCCAAAGGAAGCAAGAGATGAACTTTTTTTTTTTTTTTTTGCGGTACGTGGGCCTCTCACTGTTGTGGCCTCTCTCGTTGCGGAGCACAGGCTCCGGACACGCAGGCTCAGCAGCCATGGCTCACGGGCCCAGCCGCTCCGCAGCATGTGGAATCTTCCCGGACCAGGGCACGAACCCGTGTCCCCTGCATCGGCAGGCAGACTCTCAACCACTGCACCACCAGGGAAGCCCAAGAGATGAACTTTTTAAAAAGTCTTTTAGATATCCCCCCAAAAGATTAGCATCTTGTAAAGGATAGCCTTTAATGACTCATACCTGATGGTTTGTTCTTTTATTTTGTTAAAAAAAAATGACAACATCTAATGTGTAGTGAGTGTACTGTGGGTCAGGCACTGTGCCTAGTGCTTCCTATATATCAGTTTATATAAATCTCACATCAACCCTACAAGTAGATAGTATCCTTATTTTACACGTGAGAAAACTAATACTTAGACTAAAGTAGCAAATTCAAGGTCACACTGGACTTGAGTTAAGGGTTGGAGTCAGGAAGCAAACTCAGGACTGTTGGACTTCCAAGCCCATAATCTTATCCATTGCCATTTGTGTGCTAGATACCACCATTAATAAGATTAACTCCAACACAAATGATCTGACAAATGTCAATTTTGTACAATGTTTAGTAACTAAGGCAAATGGGAATTTTAGCATGCTTGCAGTTTGGCTGCTGGTCTGGGTTTATCTTAAACCGAGGTGAAAACAAAAGTTTGAACTGCATTGTGTTCTAAAAGCCACTTCTGTATTCTGCTGATGTTTGGAAGTCAGACAGCAAGGGAAATAAAGCAAGAGTTCTGGCCTCAACTTTGAAATGAGTGACCATTTGGGGTCATAAAGAGAGATTCATGGGCCTTCGCTTTCAAAGCATGAGAAAAACAAAACAAAACTAAAAATCTGTAGGAATTATTAAATCTGAGTTCTTGAAGCAGTTGAAAAGAAGCGGATGAGCTCTTGTAAGAACTGTGCTTCCACAGGGAACAGCTTGAGGAATGTCAAGGTGCCGACCGTGGGACTTCCACTTCTGGCTCCAGCTCCAGCTCCATCTGAGCTGGCCTGAAAATGTTACAGGGGATCAAATCTCAAGCAAGTTCAGTCACAATGACATCAATCCAAGGGCTCCCATCTTTCATCAAGGCAAGTCACTGAAGTCTCACCATTAATAGGACAGAACTCATCTGCTCTCTGCCAACTGCCCTCCCCCCAATTTGTTCACATCTGTGCAGATTTTTGTACTCTAAAAAGGAAAATGATTTCTTTAACAATGGTTGGCACATCCATGAGCTCTGAATCTGAATCTTGTAATGGTTCCCATCGATAGTCTCCTAGGTGATGAAGAGCAGGTACTAGATGAAGGTACTTGGAGCTCTTACACTGGCTCAGGTAGGTATCGGCTTGGGATGCAATGTTATTAGAGGCATCAGCAACAATACAATTCCCTCTCTGCTCTGGCAACTGGCGCTGCACAATCTTTTATTGAATTCCCCTTTAGTTGAGGTTATGGGAAGAATTCCAGGATTTCTTGATGCTCATTTGCACATTAAGTTCACATCAAAGGTGCAGGGCATGTCTTATCAGAAGGGAACACTGGAGACAGAACAAGCCTATCCTACTAAGGGATGTGGACAGGGAGACTCTTCTCCGGTGAGTAAGCATGGAGATCTGTTCGAGCTCCGTTGTGGGAGCTCCTCAGGTTGTGGGAGCTCCTCCTCATCAGGCAGCCTTGGATGTATTTCCAAGTAGGGTCCCAGTATTTCCAAGGATGGCTCCCAGATGACACTGCTTCAGCTTGGGGAATATTGGCCTGAGTCTCTTCCCAAAAAAAGAAATTCTACTGAGAAGCAGACCCATTGGTGAGCAGGGAAGAGAAAGAGGGCAGATATCCGAAGTCTTCCATCTCCTGAAAACCTGAAAACAGCCCTTGGTCTCTCTGTACTTCTGACATTAGCAGCATCTCTTATTTACACCCCCATCTAAACCAACTCATATGGCTTTAATCCCATACCAGGTCAGGTCAGGAAGTTCAGCCCCTTCCTTCCCCAACGCTGTGGGGACCTTTCCCTGCTCTGGCAATGGACAACCTTCCTTTATCATTTATTACTTCCCTCCTGACTCTCTGTCTGGCCCACATGAATGGCCGTGCCTGTTTCAGCTGGCCCTGCCCACTCTCTGTGAGCACTGTGGCCAGAGATGGAAATGAGGTTTTCCTGCACTTGGAAGAAACAGCACACATGAGAGGCAGTTGAGTTTCCGGCGGGGGCCAAATTGAATGGTGTAGAGAGAATTACACCAGGAAAAACACTGTTAATTTAGCATAGGATGGTACACTTTTATGCTTAGTTCTTTTAAATTTTTGTTATAAAAATATTCAATAGATAACACCTGTAGGGTAAAGGATAATGAAGTCTTATATCCTCCACACCCAGACAAACTTAGTTGAAACCCCACTAAGGTTGAATCTGAATGGTCTAAATTTCAACTACTATTCTTTTGGGTATAAGAGGATGAAGGAGGTGGGGAGAGGTGCTGGGAGCACAAGACTGCAGAGTATCTCTGATAATGCCTCTTATTTCTACTTCTGGAAACATGAGATTAAGCCAGCATAGATATAAACCAACTGCAAGTAAGAAAGTGAAACCTGGCCTAGGCATCATGGGGGCTAAGTCCTATCATTGATTCATACTGATCACCTATAGACCAATGTTTTCAGATAATACTTAATTGAGAGTGTGTTTGGCAAAATAATGTCCCCAAATATGTTGATACCCTAGTTCTCCAAACTTATGAATATGTTACCTTGCATGTTATGCTACCTTTGCAGATGTGGTTGAGGTTTTGGGCCTTGTAATGGGGAGAGTATCTCGGATTATCTGAGGGGGCCAAGTATAATCATGAGTCCTTAATAGTGGAATAAGAAGAAAAAATGGTGCTTGAGAGAGATAGCAGCATAAGAAGGATTCAACAGTCTATTGCTTGCTCTGAGATGTAGGGAACTATGTGCAATGACCAGAGAAAAACCTCTCCGAGTTAAGGGCATCCCCAGCAGACAGCCAGCAAAGAAACTGGAACCTCAGTCCTATAACCACAGGAACTGGATTCTGCCAACAACCTGAATGAGCAAGGAAACAGATTCTCCCCTGGAAACTCCAGAAAGGAACACAGCCTGCCAACAACTTGTTTTTATCTGGTGAGTCCAGGGTTGAACTTCTGACCTACAAAACTGTAAGAAAATAAATGTGTGTTGTTTAACCCATTGTTTATAATAATTTATTATGGCAGCAACAGACAACGAATAGAAGAAGCATCCACAGGCAGACCTCAGAGATATTGTGAGTTCATTTCCAGATGACCTCAATAAAGTGAATATCACAATAAAGCAAATCACAGAAATATTTTGGTTTCCTCATGCATAGAAAAGTTATGTTTACACTGTAGTCTATAAGTGGACAGTAGCATTATATCCAAAAAAGCAATACACATACCTTAATTTAAAAAATGCTTTATTGCTAAAAAATGCCCAATTACAATAGTAACATCAAAGATCATTGAATGCAGATCACTATAACAAATATAATAATAATAACAAAAAAGTTTGAAATATTGAAAGAATTATCAAAATGTGACACAGAGACATGAAATGAGCAAGTGTTGTTGGAAAAATGGTGCTGATAGATTTACTTGATGCAGTGTTGCCACAAACTTTTAATTTGTCAAACAAAACAAAAACTCATCTGCAAAGTACAGTAAAGAAAAGCACAATAAAACAAGGTGTACCTCTATGTGACATAGGGTAGGACCCCCAAACCTTCTATTGATCAGAGAAATAGAGTCCTCAACTCCACGTGGGACACTGGCCACCTCCACTGCTTGCATTAGTGAGAAGGTACCATAATCAAATTCAGTAGGGCCAGATAGCCCAAGAAAAACTGGCTCCAAGATTTGCTACCCGCAAAATACCCAGCTATTTTACAATATGCGCAAAATATGGATGCAAATTTTTAATGTTCTGTTAATATTTTTAATCATAAAATGGATTCTGTTACGTGTACACACTTCTTTAAAAAATTATAAATGGACAAATGCAGTTGAATTACTTGGCAGTTGACTTTTCAGGCCAATGACCCCATGACCTTGTCCTACCCACCTGTCTGTCTTTTCCATGAGCTGCAGAAAGAAAATAACTGCATAATCTGAAATGGTAGAAGGTTATTGTTATGGGAATCTCTAAATAAGGTACTAGCTGAAAAACAGTCAAAATATCCGAGCACTGAAAATGCAGATATGGCTTAAACAAATCTCATCGTTCTCTTATGATCTTTACCAGGGCTCTTCTGAGGGGCCATATGCGGATCTAAAAAGTAGGCTGGACCATCAAAGAAACGTGCTCAAAGTGTAGGGGAAGGGTAGAAAAAGCACCTGATTTGAGGACCGTCATTCAGCTGAATTATCAAGCAAGAAGTTTCCCTTCAATGCCTTCATCTCCCATCTTTGAACCTTCTGAACTCTTTCCTCCCAACCCCATGAAGGTTCCTCCAGGATCCTGCTGTCCTGTCTTCTATCTACGACTGCCCAGACTTCTGTTTCTGTTGGAGAAGAAACTCAGGTGCTCCACCTTCCAGATATCCCTCCATCTCTCCTAGTCTGCCCATCCACATTTCTTTTCCTGTGTCCCTTTCTGGACTTTTCACTAGCTATTTCATTAGAAAGAAACTTGAGAAAGTCATCCACGCTAAGGGGTTTATGGAAGTTGATGGTTTGATGCTCTATCTCTCTCAGATGGTATGGTTATTAAAAAAAAAGTTTCTTAGAAGTATTATGTCTTTATCCAAAATAATGAAGTCCATGTGGTGGAATCTTAGACAAGTTGTTGAGATAGAAGTCAATAGGGCATGGGAAGCAGGCCTCTCCTTGACCTTTAGTGACCCTCATCACACCACATAGACCTCTGTTAACTCCACACCTGAGTACAGACACCTCTGATAGGGTTTCTACTGACAGCTTGTATTAAGGTAGGCTAAGTGCTGTAACAAATAGACCAAAATATTCTAAGGGCTTGGATAAGACAGAATTTTATTTCTTGCTTTAAAAAGAGCCCTGAGCAAGTGAGCAGTATAGTGAGGCATCCCTCCTTCGTGACATCATTCAGGGCCCTAGGCTGATGAAATCTCTGCCACTTTCAACATGTGACACACAAGTTGCCCTGGTAGGTCCTCTCCTTTCCGCTCATCCACGAGGAGAAAAGAGCATGGAGTTACCTCTTCGACCTAGAAGAAATGCTCATCATTCCACTCATATTCATGGGCCAAATCTCAGCCACATGACTGTACCTGAGTGCAAGGAGGTCTGGACCTTGTGTTCTCACTGCCACAGCAGGAGGAAGAGGTGACCAGGGATTTGGGGGAATAATTAGGATTTTCTGGCATGAGCTCAAATCTCTTTCTGGCTTCTTGTTAGGGGACCACTTTCCCTTTTGTGGGAAATTGACAATATTTGGGCATAAACCTCAGAGGACAAGAAATTATTCTTGCCATCAAGGCAGGCAAGGTTGGTAAATAAGACCCCCCAAAAGATAAAACTTTAAAAAATTATAGCCATTTTCACATATCAGAAATAGCAGCATTCAATATTGGAAGGAAAGATTGTCCTTTTTTTTAATTATTTGAGGAAACACTTTAAAAGGCATTTTTGATATGCAAAGTTTAGTCCTGAGTTTAGTCTCATAAGGGTAGCTGGGGCAAAGAAGAACAATTCTGCAAAAGAATGTGAATGGCCACCTTTACAGTGGACAAAGCTCCAACTTTGAGGAAGTATTATTGAGTACACTGGTTTTTCATCCTCTTGTTAGAGACTGACAAAAAAGAAATTGGAGTTTTGGGCTCAGAACTAGATCAAGGGGAACTCCCAACTATGTGACGAGGGACTGAAACCACAGCAACACCTCAGCAAGACAGCAGGTAGGGGGCGCCCTACATTGGGACAAGGCTGGTGGACTTAGGAGCAGCAGTCACTGCTGCCGAATTTTAAATGTCCCTTTCCTGCACTCTAATTCTGTATGTTATCTTCGAGCCTTCACTTTGCCTTATTGTTAGCTGTGCTGGGGTGTGGGGTGGAGCTGTGAAATAAGAGAGAAGCCAATGTCTACACATGGACAACCAGACCAAGGAACACCTTGAAGCTACAAGGAGCCCCCAAGCAGCAGTCAGGAGCAACAGATGGCAAGCAACAGCCAAGGCAGGTGCATAGTCTCCAGGAATCCTCAGAATCACCTGAGGAGAGGACTGGGATTCCTGACATCATCTATGAGCAACTTAGATCCTGGTTTTTCAGCTAACAAAGGGGTAAGCAACCCTGGAATGCCAGAGACCGTAGGTATATGGTTAAACGTGCTTCAGTAAAGCATCATTGAACAACACAGCACTGCATGTAACTGACAAGTGGTGGTACACAGGTTCTGACTCCTGCAGCCAAAGCAGATGGGGGAAATGACATCTTTATGAAGACCTCAAGGCAGAGGGAGTTCGGAGCTGGCGCTGAAACGATGAACAGGTAGAGGCAGCAGGGGTGCTAAAGGACACACGAGGGAAGAAGCTCACAGAAACTGTGGTCTACTCCATATCCCTGTAAGCAGCCTCAGGGATGAACACTCTATATAATACCAGTATCAGCATTTTCCGGGTGAAACACAGCGGGAAGCTCTATATCCTTTATGGGGTTTTCTAAATTTAATTTTTATTTTATATTAGAGTATAGCTGATTTACAATGTTGTTATATTCTTTATGTCGATGTGTGACTTGACCACAGGAAAGACAAGTACAGAGCCTTTAGACTATGCGATCAGTTCATACAAGAAGTTATCAAAGTTAACGGCTGAGTTACTTGTTCTGGATAAAGGTATTTCTCTTCCTCTTTTTAAACATGCTTCCTGCCCAACTTCTCTCACCAATGTGGTATTTTCCAGAGATGAAGAACCCAGATCCAGAAGGTGATGAAGCATTAGCACAGAGGGTTAGAAGCAGTCCCCATATGTAACTGGGCAAACAGGGCAGGCTTAGGAGGGGCTCAAGAGCGCCCTGTTGTGCGTGGAGATTATCTAGGAGAGCAACAGTGGACAGCAAGTGAGAGGAACAGCTGAGCAAGGACGAAGGGCATGTGCAGGATTTGTGTGCAAGGAAGGTGAGGGGCAATGACAAGGCAGAGGTCAGGGTGGTCGTGGATTTATTCTTCCAACCCTGCAACTTGAGGTAAGTGCAAAGCAAATCAGAAGAGGTGTACAATTTTCTGTTTTTATTCAGGAGGGCACTGGACAAGATGACATCTAAAGGAAAAATGAGGGTGAGTGAACACAAAGGGTAGGAGGGGTATAAATCTGCTTTTCCCATTTTGTTCCCACATTTGCTTTTTCCTCCTTTTCGTCCTCTCATAGTATCACTGTCTCTGGCCCCCAGTTCCCTTTCTCTTTCCAAGCAGGCTCATTTCGCACAGCTCCAGCAATGAGCACGCTCTGCCAGAAGAGGACAGCATTGGGAAGCAATGAGCAGAGGCATCCTCACTGTGCAGGCACAAGTCCCGCCAGGCAGAGACAGGGTCTGGTTTTCTGTTTATTCTAGCAGCAAACTCTGAAATAAACATGAATTTATCCCTGAAGTCATATCAAATGACTCCTTCATCTCCCCCGCTCCCAGCTTCTTAAAGGAATAATCATAAATATTCAGGGTATAGATACCAACTTGGCTTCATAACAGGCGATGTTTCAGCCAGTTTTCTGACAAAACTTACATAGAATATTGAATGCAAATATCTAGATATTGTGAATAATTCAGGCCAAAGAGTCACTTTGCTTAAAGTATGCTGGCTCTTACTATGCAGTTGGCAGGTTGAATTTGTATTCTACCGTTTTTTGTTTTTTGTTTTTTAATGATTGCACAAGTCACTTATTAACTTCCTCAACACATATTTCTTGAGCACCTGTGAGGTGTCATGGGTTGCCTGGACAAGGGGGAGGTAAGTAAACAGCCAGGTGGTATAGATGGATGATGTGGGATTGAACTGGATTTTTGAAGAAGGAAGAGAAAGTTCTAAAAAGGGAAAGCAATGGTGAGTACAGATGACACCTGCCCCATCCCCAGGCATTATGTTATATGGGATACGGGGATCTGACAGTGTCCTTGGGGGACAGAACAGATTTAGTTAGAGTAAGAAGAATTTTTTTGAATATTTAGAGAAGAAATTGGGGATACAGGTAAATTACAGATAAACTGCTGATAACAGAGTATTAAGGAATAAAGAAAGGGTTTGAGGTAGGAAACATAGGCGGCCTCATAAGTGTATAATCGGTGTATCACATGGAGCACCACACTTAGAAGGCCCCCATGCTTGATTTAATGTCTCGATTTTACAAGCAGGAAATTCTTACTAATTTTTGAACAGGAGATCCCCATTTTCATTTTACATTAGGCTCTGTAATTTGTGTACATGAAGGTGGGGGATATGTGGAAGTCTGGGTAAAACAAGACTAGGGAATTTCCAGATCTGTCTGTGGATAAGAGTTTCCCTGATGCTCTGGGAAGCTGGAATTTCTGTTGGTGTTGAAAGCACACAAGGGTATAATTCCCAATGGTATAAATACTGATGGTCTTTTATTTATTAATTTTTAACATATTTATTGGAGTATAACTGCTCTACAATGGTGTGTTAGTTTCTGCTTTATAACAAAGTGAATCAGCCATACGTATACATATGTCCCCATATCTCTCCTTCTTGGGTCTCCCTCCCACCTCCCTAACCCATCCCTCTAGGTGGTCACAAAGCACTTAGCTGATCTCCCTCTACTATTTGGCTGCTTCCCACTAGCTATCGATTTTACGTTAGGTAGTGTATATATGTTCATGCCACTCTCTAACTTCATCCCAGCTTACACTTCCCCCTCCCCGTGTCCTCACGTCCATTCTCTACATCTGCATCTTTGTTCCAGTCCTGCCCCTAGGTTCTTCAGAACCATTTTTTTTTTTCAGATTCCATACATACGTGTTAGGATACAGTATTTGTTTTTCTCTTTCTGACTTACTTCACTCTGTATGACAGACTTTAGGTCCATCCACCTCACTACAAATAACTCAATTTAGTTTCCTTTTATGGCTGAGTAATATTCCATTGTATATATATGCCACATCTTCTTTATCCATTCGTCTGTCACTGGACACGTAGGTTGCTTCCGTGTCTTGGCTATTGTAAATAGAGCTGCAAAGAACATTGTGGTACATGACGCTTTTTGAATTACGGTTTTCTCAGTGTATGTGCACAGTGGTGGGATTGCTGGGTCATATGGTAGTTCTAGTTTTAGTTTTATAAGGAACCTCCATACTGTTCTCCATAGTGGCTGTATCAATTTTCATTCCCACCATCTGTAATGAGGGCTCCCTTTTCTCTACACCCTCTCCAGCATTTATTATTTTTTGATGATGGCCATTCTGACCAGTGTGAGGTGATACCTCATTATAGTTTTGATTTACATTTCTCTAATTAGTGATGTTGAGCATCCTTTCACGTGTCTGTTGGCAATCTGTGTATCTTCTCTGGAGAAATATCTATTTAGGTCTTCTGCACATTTTTGGATTGGGTTTTTTTTTTTTTATATTGAGCTGCATGAGCTGCTTGTAAGTTATGGAGATTAATCCTTTGTCACTTGCTTCATTTGCAAATATTTCTTCCCTTTCCAAAGGTTATCTTTTCACCTTGTTTATGGTTTCCTTCACTGTGCAAAAGCTTTTAAGTTTCATTAGGTCTCATTTCGTTATTTTTGTTCTTATTTCCATTTCTCTAGGAGGTGGGACAAAAAGGATCTTGCTGTGATTTATGTCATAGAGTGTTCTGCCTATGTTTTCCTCTAAGAGTTTTATAGTGTCTGGCCTTACATTTAGGTCTTTAATCCATTTTGAGTTTATTTTTGTATATGGTGTTAGGGAGTGTTCTAATTTCATTCTTTTACATGTAGCTGTCCAGTTTTCCAGGTACCACTTATTGAAGAGGCTGTCTTTTCTCCATTGTATATTCTTGCCTCCTTTATCAAATATAAGGTGACCACATGTGCGTGGGCTTATCTGGGCTTTCTATGCTGTTCCATTGATCTATATTTCTGTTTTTGTGCCAGTACCATACTGTCTTGATTACTGAAGCTTTGTAGTATAGTCTGAAGACTGGGAGCCTGATTCCTCCAGCTCCATTTTTCTTTCTCAAGATTGCTTGGGTTATTCGGGGTCTTTTGTGTTTCCATACAAATTGTGAATTTTTTTGTTCTACTTCTGTGAAAAATGCCATTGGTAGTTTGATAGGGATTGCACTGAATCTGTAGATTGCTTTGGGTAGTAGAGTCATTCTCACAATGTTGATTCTTTCAATCAAAGCGCATGATATATCTCTCCATCTGTTTGTATTATCTTTAATTTCTTTCATCAGTGTCTTATAGTTTTCTGCATACAGGTCTTTTGTCTCCTTAGGTAGGTTTATTCCTAGGTATTTTATTCTTTTTGATGCAATAGTAAAATGGTAAATTGGAGTGGTTCTTTGATTTCTCTTTCAGATTTTTCACCTTTAGTGTATAGGAATGCAAGAGATTTCTGGGCATTAATTTTGTATCCTGCTACTTTACCAAATTCATTGATTAGCTCTAGTAGTTTTCTGGTAGCATTTTTAGGATTCTCTATGTATAGTATCATGTCATCTGCAAACAGTGACAGCTTTACTTCTTCTTTTCTGATTTGGATTCCTTTTATTTCTTTTTCTTCTCTGATTGCTTTGGCTAAAAGTTCTAAAACTATGTTAAATAATAGTGGTAAGAGTGGACAACCTTGTCTTGTTCCTGATCTTAGAGGAAATGGTTTCAGTTTTAAACCATTGACAATGATGTTGGCTGTGGGTTTGTCATATATTTCCTTTATTATGTTGAGGTAAGTTCCCTCTATGGCTACTTTCTGGAGGGTTTTCATCATAAATGCTTGCTGCATTTTGTTGAAGTCTTTTTCTACATCTATTGAGATGATCATATGGGTTTTCTCCTTCAGTTTGTTAACATGGTTTATCACATTGATTGATTTGTGTATATTGAAGAATCCTTGCATTCTTGGGATAAACCCCACCTGATCATGGTGTATGGTCCTTTTAATGTGTGGTTGGATTCTGTTTGCTAGTATTTTGTAGAGGATTTTTGCATCTATGTTCATCAGTGATATTGGCCTGTAGTTTTCTTTCTTTGTGACACCTTTGTCTGGTTTTGGTATCAGGGTGATGGTGGCCTTGTAGAATGAGTTTGGGAGTGTTCCTCCCTCTGCTATGTTTTGGAACAGTTTGAGAAGGATAGGTGTTAGCTCTTCACTAAATGTTTGATAGAATTCACCTGTGAAGCCATCTGGTTCTGGGCTTTTGTTTTTTGGAAGAGTTTTAATCACAGTCTCAATTTCAGTGCTTGTGATTGGTCTGTTTATATTTTCTCTTTCTTCCTGGTTCAGTCTCGGAATGTTGTGCTTTTCTAAGAATATGTCCATTTCTTCCAGGTTGTCCATTTTATTGGCATAGAGTTGCTTGTAGTAATCTCTCGTGATCCTTTGTATTTCTGCACTGTCAGTTGTTACTTCCCCTTTTTCATTTCTAATTCTATTGGTTTGAGGCTTCTCCCTTTTTTTCTTGATGAGTCTGGCTAATGGTTTATCAATTTTGTTTATCTTCTCAACGAACCAGCTTTTAGTTTTATTGATCTTTGCTATTGTTTCCTTCATTTCTTTTTCATTTATTTCTGACCTGATCTTTATGATTTCTTTCCTTCTGCTAACTTTTGGGTTTTTTGTTCTTCTTTCTCTAATTGCTTTAGGTGTAAGTTTAGGTTGTTTATTTGAGATGATTCTTGATTCTTGAGGTAGGATTGTATTGTTATAAACTTCCCTCTTACAGCTGCTTTTGCTGCATCCCATAAGTATTGGTTCTTCATGCTTTTATTGTCATTTGTTTCTAGGTATTTTTTGATTTCCTATTTGATGTCTGCAGCGATCTCTTGGGTATTAAGTAGTGTATAGTTTAGCCTCCATGTGTTTGTATTTTTACAGATTTCTTTCCTGTAATTGATATCTAACCTCATAGCATTGTGGTCAGAAAAGGTACTTGATACAATTTCAATTTTCTTTAATTTACCAAGGCTTGATTTGTGACCCAAGACCAATTATCCTGCAGAATATTCCATGAGCACTTGAGAAGAAAGTGTATTCTGTTGTTTTTACATGGAATGTCCTATAAATATCTATGAAGTCCATCTTGTTTAATGTATTATTTAAAGCTTGTGTTTCCTTATTTACTTTCATTTTGGATGATCTGTCCATTGGTGAAAGCGGGGTGTTAATGTCCCCTACTATGATTGTGTTACTGTCGATTTCCCCTTTTATGGCTGTTAGCATTTGCCTTATGTATTGAGGTGCTCCTTTTTTGGGTGCATAAATATTTACAATTGTTATATCTCTTTCTTGGATTGATCCTTTGATCATTATGTAGTGTCCTTCTTTGTCTCTTGTAATAGTCTTTATTTTAAAGTCTATTTTGTCTGATATGAGCATTGCTACTCCAGCTTTCTTTTGATTTCCATTTGCACGGAATATCTTTTGTCATCCCTTCACTTTCAGTCTGTATGTGTCCCTAGGTCTGAAGTGGGTCTCTTGTAGACAGCATATATACTGGTCTTGTTTCTGTATACATTCAGCCAGTCTATGTCTTTTGGCTGGAGCATTTAATCCATTTGCATTTAAGGTAATTATTGATATGTATGTTTTTAGTACCATATTCTTAATTGTTTGGGGTTTGTTTTTGTAGGTCTTTTCCTTCTCTTGTGTTTCCTGCCTAGAGAAGATCCTTTAGGATTTGTTGTAAAGCTGGTTTCATGGTGCTGAATTCTCTTAGCTTCTGCTTGTCTGTAAAGATTTTAATTTCTTCATCAAATCTGTATGAGATCCTTGCTGGGTAGGGTCACCTTGGTTGTACCTTTTTCTCTTTCATCACTTTAAATATGTCCTGCCACTCCCTTCTGGCTTCCAGAGTTTCTGCTGAAATATCAGGTGTTAACCATTTGGGGAATACCTTTGTATGTTTTTTGTTGTTTTTCCCTTGCTGTTTTTAGTATTTTTTCTTTGTATTTAATTTTTGATAGCTTGATTAATATGTGTCTTGTCGTGTTTCTCCTTGGATTTATCCTGGATGGGACTCTCTGTGTTTCCTGGACTTGGTTGACTATTTCCTTTCCCACATTAGGGAAGTTTTCAACTATAGTCTCTTCATATATTTTCTCAGTCCCTTTCTTTTCCTTTTCTTCTTCTGGGACCCCTATTATTTGAATGTTGGTGTGTTTAATGTTGTCCCAGAGGTCTCCGAGACTGTCCTCAATTCTTTTCATTCTTTTTTCTTTATCCTGCTCTGTGGTAGTTATTTCCACTATTTTATCTTCTAGGTCACTTATCCGTTCTTCTCCCTCAGTTATTCTGCTATTGATTCCTTCTAGAGATTTTTTAATTTCATTTATTTGTTGTTCATCATTGTTTGTTTGCTCTTTAGTTCTTCTAGGTCCTTGTTAAACGTTTTTTGTATTTTCTCCATTCTACTTTCAAGATTTTGGATCATCTTTACTATCATTACTCTCAATTCTTTTTCAGGTAGACTGCCTATTTCCTCTTCATTTGTTTGGTCTGGTGGGTTTTTACCTTGCTCCTTCATCTGCTCTGTGTTTCTCTGTCTTCTCATTTTGTCTAAATTACTGTGTTTGGGGTCTCCGTTTCACAGGCTGCAGGTTTGTAGTTCCCATTGTTTTTGGTGTCTGCCTCCAGTGGCTAAGTTTCGTTCAGTGGGTTGTGTAGAATTCCTGGTGTAGGGGACTGGTGCCTGTGTTCTGCTGGATGAGGATGGATCTTGTCTTTCTGGTGGGCAGGACATTGTCTGGTGGTGTGTTTTGGGGTGTCTGTGACCTTATTATGATTTTATGCAGCCTCTCTGATAATGGGTGGGGTTTGTTCCTGTCTTGCTAGTTGTTTCTCATAGGGTGTCCAGCACTGTAGCTTGCTGGTCGTTGAGTGGAACTGGGTTTTAGCGTTGAGATGGAGATCTCTGGGAGAACTTTTGCTGTTTGATATTACATGGAGCCAGGAGGTCTCTGATGGACCAATGTCCTGAACTCAGCTCTCCCACCTCAGTGGCACAGGCCTGACACCCAGCCGGAGCACCGAGACCCTGTCAGCCAAACGGCTCAGAAGAAAAGAGAGAAAAAAGAAAGAAAGGAAAGAAAGAAGGAAAGAAGGAAAGAAAGAAAGAAAGAAAGAAAGAAAGAAAAGAGAGAAAGAAAAAAAGAAAGAAAAGGAAAGAAAGAAGAAAGAAAAAAGTTATTAAAATCAAAAATCAAAAAATTATTAAAAATTAAAAAAAATTAAAAAGCAATTTAAAAAAAGAAAGAAGAGAGCAACCAAACCAAAAAACAAATCCACCAATGATACCAAGTGCTAAAAACTATACTAAAAAAAACCCAAAAAAAACAGACGGAACCCTAGGACAAATGGTAAAAGCAAAGCTATACAGACAAACTCTCACAAAGAAGCATACACATACACACTCACAGAAAGAGAAAAAGGAAATATATATATATATATTTATATTTTAAAAAAAGAGCAACATACTCAATAAACAAATCTGCCAATGATAATAAACTCTAAATACTAAACTAAGATAAGCATAAAACCAGAAACAAATTAGATTCAGGAAGCAAGCCCTAAGTCTACATTTGCTCCCAATATCTACCACCTCAATTTTGGGATGATTCGTTGTCTATTCAGGTATTCCACAGATGCAGGGTACATCAAGTTGATTGTGGAGATTTAATCCGCTGCTCCTGAGGCTGCTGGGAGAAATTTCCCTTTCTCTTCTTGTTCACACAGCTCCTGGGGTTCAGCTTTGGATTTGGCCCTGCCTTTGCATGTAGGTCGCCTGAGGATGTCTGTTCTTTGCTCAGACAGGACAGGGTTAAAGTAGCTGCTGATTCGGGGGCTCTGGCTCACTTAGGCCAGGGGGAGAGAGGGGTATGGTTGCAGGGCGAGCCTGTGACGGCAGAGGCCGGCGTGACGTTGCAGCAGCCTGAGGCATGCCGTGTGTTCTCCAGGGGAAGTTGTCCCTGGATCACGGGACCCTGGCAGTGGCGGGCTGCACAGGCTCCCGGACAGGGAGGTGTGGATAGTGACTTGTGCTTGCACACAGGCTCCTTGGTGGCTGCAGCAGCAGCCTAGCGTTTCATTCCCGTCTCTGGTGTCCGCGCTGATAGCCGCAGCTCGCGCCCGTCTCTGGAGCTCGTTTAGGTGGCTCTCTGGAGCTCGTTTAGGTGGTGCTCTGAATCCAGTCTCCTCGCGCACCCTGAAACAATGGTCTCTTGCCTCTTAGGCAGCTCCAGACTTTTTCCCGGACTCCCTCCCGTCTAGCTGTGGCGCAGTAGCCCCCTTCAGGCTATGCTCACGCAGCCAACTGCAGTCCTCTCCCTGGGATCTGACCTCCGAAGCCCAAGCCTCAGCTCCCAGCCCCCACCTGCCCTGGCGGGTGAGCAGACAAGCCTCTCGGCTGGTGAGAGCCTCTCTGCAGGAATCTCTCCACTTTGCCCTCTGCACCCTTGTTGCTGTGCTCTCCTCTGTGGCTCTGGAGCTTCCCCCCCACCCCGCCAACCCCCATCTCCACCAGTGAAGGGGCTTCCTAGTGTGTGGAAACCTTTCCTCCTTCACAGTTCCCTCCCAGAGGTGCAGTTCCTGTCCCTATTCTTTTGTCTCTGTTTTTTTCTTTTTTTCTTTTGCCCTACCCAGGTACGTGGGGAGTTTCTTGCCTTTTGGGAGGTCTGAGATCTTCTGCCAGCGTTCAGGAGTTCTGTAGGAGTTGTTCCACATGTAGATGTATTTCTGATGTATTTGTGGGGAGGAAGGTGATCTCCAAGTCTTATTCCTCTGCCATCTTGAACGTCTCCTGTGATGGTCTTTTAGGGAGCAATGGTTCCCAGTTCTAATGAAGTAGGGATGTCTGGAGAGAGTCGGGGTCCTGGGAGCACTTCTTGTTCTTTGGATCTGGAAAGTGGGTCTACCTTAGAGCACGTGGGGCCTCATTCAGATTTAGGGGTATTTGGTGCAGAGTTGTCTCTTTTCTAGGCTGTAGTGTCATGTGTGATGGGGTAGTTAAGGGAGGTTTGTAGGCCTCCCTTAAATCCCATAGTAGACAACGCTGTATCTGGAAGAAAGGCATCTTATCAAGAGCCAGAGAGCCAGTAAAACATCTCCATGTGGTAAAGTATGTTAGACTTTTCCTGTGTGCTTATGTTACTGAACCAAACTTGGGTCTGCTTGCCCAAGCACAGTAAAGCCAATCTACTGACACTGGGTTGTGGTAAAGGAAAGTGCAGCATTTATTGCAGGGCACCAAGCAGGGTTCCAGGGCAACTAGTGCTTAAAAGACCTGAACTCCCCAAAGGCTTTCAGGGAAAGGTTTTTAAAGACAGGGTGAGGAAGGGGGGGTTATGGGATGTGTGATCAGCTCGTGGACTTTCTTCTGATTGGTTAGTGGTGAGGTAATTGGCATTCAGCATCATGAACATTCTGGTTCCAGCTGGTCTGAGTGAGGGTCTACGTGTTTGTGGGCAGCATGCAGTTAACTTCTTTCACCTGGTGGGGGTTTCAGTATCTGCAAAACAGCTCAAAGGACATGGCTCAGAATATTATCTATAGCCCTTAAGGGGGAACTAAAGGTCCTTGACTTTTTTAATGCCTAAACTATTATTATTTGGCTTTCTTTGACTGTTTTCCTTTCTTTCTGCATTTTCTCCCTTCTTTTTTTAAATATTTTTTAAAATTTTATTTTATTTTTTTGGCTGTGCTGTGTGGCTGCATTTTCTCACTTCTATGATTAAATTTATTCTTTGACTGAAATTGTTCTATAGACAAAAGACAGGCAGAGGACATGGCGGGTGGTGGAGTTTTGTTCTGGGAAGGCCCCATAGGGTCCTGCTTGGTGTTTACACTTTCTGAGTATGATGTCTAGCTTAAAGAGCCTTCTCCCTCCCCAAGACTCTATAGATTCTTACATTTCTTCTAACAATTTTCAGTTTTTATATTTAGCCTTTAATTCCTCTGAAATTTTATGCTATATGTTGCAGAGTAGGGATCTAACTTTTTTTCTTCATTGCAGTTTTTCCATATCATTTATTAGTTAGTTTATCCTATATATGAATGGATGTCGATCTGTTTTCCTATCTCTGCAACATTATCACATGGTTTACATGCTGTATCTTTAGAGGGCATTTTGATATTGTATGGCAAAGGCCTGCTTCTTTTTCAAAAAAAAAATTGGCTCTTCTTACTTATCTCTTCTTCTAGATGAATTCTAGAATCAAACATGTCAAATAACATAAATAATTCTGCTAGGATATTGATCTGTATTGAATCAAACTGTTAAATTTTTTTAAGGAAGAATTAGCATTTTTATAATATGTAGTCTTTCCATTCAGGAACACTATACAATTTGTGTTCAAAATAATAAATCTTCAATCCTGAATTCCATTCACCCACCCATGCTAATTTGTTTTGCCAGTAACAATCTTTTTGCATCTTTTCTACTTTTTTGTGGACCCCTTGGCATCTCCCTTTTCACAGCCATGTGTTTTCAGATAACTCTAAGGGGCAGTGAATACACAGGGAATGGAGAGTTTGAGGATAGTAAAACGTCACACTCAAATTTTCTAGCTACTGGGAGTTTTTGTTCTTTTCTTAAATCTATCTTGTTAATTTGAAGTATTTCTTCTCTTAAGTGCTCCAGAAAAGATTTGGAAAGTTTTGCTTTAGACCCTGAAGATGTCCACATCAATAGTTTCTCTATAATCAGATAGTTAAAATACAAAGCCATATGAAATTAAATGCCAAACATCATTGCAAATCAACATACAGCTGGAAAAGCACTCTACATAACTCAATATATTTTTCAGGAAACCAAAATCTTCAGCAATAACCATCTCGTAAAATGAGGATGTTCATAAAGAAGAAAATCATTTTTATTCAGCCAAATTATTTATTCCACCGACCAAGGCTAATCAAGGCATGTGATTAATAATATTCACTTAAAATTGCATCCTGGGAAGTGTTTTCACTTAGGTTTAATGAAAAACACTTGGAAGCAATTGAATGCTGTGGAGACGTGGTTAGTTATTATCCTTGTTTATGAATTAGCATGATTTTAAAGAGTAGTTGATGCTGAAGGCTAAAGTTTTTATTTCTTTTTCATAACAATATTCCACCCAAAACTGAAACAGAGAGATTGACAAATGTCAGAGGGCATTTAGCCTGCAAAAGGAGCCAGAAGCTAGAGATTTGGAGTCAGAGGTGGTGGGACTGGATAGTCTGATGAAAACCGTGGAGCCCAGAAGGTGGTGATAGAGGCTCTTCTCTCCCCTCCCTGTGCAGGCATCTCAAGTTGTCCAGTTTCTTAACCCAACGTTAAGGTAAACCTAATTTCAATTATCTATGGTCTCCTTGTTCTCATGGAAGCAAGAATAGGAGGAGACAGGGTAGCATAGGAGGAATGAAAACTTGTATATAAATCTGAGCCCTTGGGAAGGACTTTGCTTTCCCAAGTCACTGAAGACTCCTATTCATAAAGAACATGTATGTTTCGATAGCCTCTGTAAGGATTGTTAGGATTTTTTTGGGAGGGTGGACGATAAAATTTTTTTAATTAATTAATTTTATTTTTATTTTTGGCTGCATTAGGTCTTCATTGCTGCGCACGGGCTTTCTCTAGTTGCGGCGAGTAGGGGCTATTCTTTGTTGCGGTGCGCGGGCTTCCCATTGTGGTGGCTTCTCTTGTTGCGGAGCACGGGCTCTAGGCACGTGGGCTTCAGTAGCTGTGGCTCGTGGGCTCTAGAGCGCAGGCTCAGTAATTGTGGCACACGGGCTTAGTAGCTCCACGGCATATGGGATCTTCCCCGACCACGGATCAAACCTGTGTCCCCTGCATTGGCAGGTGGATTCTTAACCACTGTGCCACCAGGCAAGCCCCTAAAATTTTAATCATCAATAGTTTCAGCTTAATAGTAAGGTTCTTGGCAGATTTTGGTACGGCTAATTAGTTCAAAGGGAGCTTACTGAAAGGCTTAAACTACTAATGACTGTCATAAACAGCAAAAATTTAAAAAGTGTTTTCAAGCAGAGCACATAGTTAACTGAGATGTTACAAGAAGGAGCTGGAAGACTAAAGGTGCCTTTTGTTATGTTAATGAGGTGACCTTTGGAAAGTGCCCAAGGATGCTGGATGGTAGCCAGAAGAACCAAACAGGTGATTAGAGGGTTGGAACTTTCAGCTCCACCCCCTGACCTCAGAGGAGGGGAGAGGGCCCTGGAAACGGCATCAATTGTCAATGGTCAATGATTTAATCAATCGTGCCTGTATAATAAAGCCTCCAGAAAAACCCAAAGGAGAGCTTCCAGGTTGGTGAATGCATGGAGGAACGGAGAGAATGGTTTGCCTGGTGAGAGCATGGTAGCTCTGTTTCTGAATTAAGTCATTAAGTCATATGGACCCTGCTTGGGCCCTAGCGTCTCTGTCTTGGTAGGGGGAGGGTTTTTTACCCATTAGGGTGGGGTTCGGACAGCCTAATATCGAAACTGAATCTGACGTTGACAGAGCACAAGCTTTATTCAGTGGCCAAGGAATGCAGAAGCAGGAACTAAGTTCACAGATCTACTTCTCACCCATGTGGTGAAAGGGATTTAATTTTAAAGAGTAAAGGCAAAGGGAGGAGGAGTGAGGCTATTGATGAGGAGGCATACGTATTAGTCGACCAGGGAAGGGGCAGGGCTTTTTCCAAGGGAGTGGGGTGCCACCCCCTTTTTATCCTTTTTTGGTCCTGAATGTCTGGTCGTGGCCACTGGTAGGTGTGTCATATAATACACTAATGTAGTAAAAGCAGCATATAATGAGACTCAGGGTCGGTTGGAGGTCAGGTTTGTGGCCACCTTGGTCCCAGCTGGTTCCATCTGTTTTTTGTTTGTTTGTTTGTTTGTAGCTCCCTTTCTTATCTCTGGACCCTTTACTTAAAGATTTATGTTAACTCTTGCTAAGGGGTCTGGGGGTGGGGAGGTGTTGGCAGGTTTGAGCAAAGGCCTGGAGCAACTCTGGCAACAGCTCCATGCTCTTTTCCCATACCTTGCCCTATTCATCTCTCCCATCTGGCTGTTTCTAAGTTTGGTATACATTCTTTCATTAAAAAAACAGTAATCTAGTAAGTAAAATCTGAGTTTTGTGAGCTGCTCTAGCAAAATAACTGTCCCAAGGAAGGGGTTGTTGGAAGCTGTAATCTATAGCTAGTTGGTCAGGAGCACAGGTGATAATCTGGATTTGCAATTGGCATCTGCAGTTGAGTGGGGAGGGGCAGTTTTGTAGGACTAAGCCTGTGGAATCTGATGCTATCTCCAGGCAGATAGTGTCAGAATTGTGTTGAACTGTAGGACATCCAGCTGGTGTCTGAGAATTATTTTTGACATGGACCCTCCACCACAGTGGAATTGGATAAGAATCTTTAAGCACTTAGAACAGTATTGTCACAAAGAAGTTCTCAACACACCCTGGCTATTATGGCAGAGATAATTAGTGCTCAGAGCTTACTTATTTTTTCCATTGCATTTCCCAGCCTCCCTTGAAGTTAGTTTAAGGCCAGGTGCCTAATTATAGTCAATGAACTGGAGCAGGAGGACTGAGGCAGGTAAGAGCCAATGTGCCTTTGAGATCTCTCCTTCCCTGATGAAGAGAACTTGGAGACCATGAGTTCCCATTGGTAGAGTGCCAAGATAGAGCACCACCCCTGCTACATCAGGGTGCAATGAGGGTGACAAATTGTTGTGTTACATTACTGAGATTTCAAGATTAACTCATTAACTTAAGATGTCTTCACTAGGTAAGGAAGACATACGATTTTACTATTAGTTTCTTTGCAAGTATTAATTCCAGATAATGACTAATAAAATGAGTAACTGACTTCTAGTTCTTCATAAGCAGAATTTAATACCCTTGAGGGTAAGGCCTTTATCTATCTTATTTACCATTGAAACCCCAGTGCATAGAGTAGTGCTTGCTTGGCACATAATTAAGTGCTAAATATATCTTTTCTGTGCATGTACTGTGCCTTTTCAATATATATAGCACTCTTCATATGTTGTATAGTGCTCAAGAACTTAAAACCATGGTCTTTACCCTCAAGGAGTATATAATCCAAATGAGGAGACAAATATACCTTTTCTTCCCTTGCCTCCTTCCCCCCTCACCCCCCAGGTACACAAACCAATGACATTGCTGCTTCAACTAAAGACACTATATTTAAACCTTAATTTATGCCATAGATGGAAGGTGTTCCATCTATAATAGAAAAAGAGAGACCAGGTGAGTGAAAGAAAGAGGTTAGTGGCATAGCTAGAGGAATGACCCAGGATTCTGGATATGAGACTACAAATGTTGATGAGACAGAGCCAGGCTAGAAGAAAAATATGGGTGGAGAGGAGAAAGAAAAAAATTGGATGGTGGATGTCATGATAGGCCACCCAGACACCCCCTACTTCGGGACTTAAGCACTCACTCATTCCTCCAGCCGCTGGGACGGTTGACTGCTGAAGACCCCTCCATAAACAGCCCTCAGCTGAAGAGAGCCATCTGGGTCAAGGTCTCACCCTCTTTCCAGGGACAACCCATATCCAATGATTAATTGATGTTAAGATGCAAAGGCTGGGCCTCTTGCCTCAATGAAGGGTCCCAGCTCCAAGCATCCTGTGGGGTTACAGAGGCCTCTGTTGTGACCTTATCACGTTTGTCTTTGCCCAGTCCTGCTCTCCTTACTTCCCTGCAGGTATCACTTATGAAAGTAGGCCCCATACTTGCTGCATGCAGATTTCCACCTCAAAAATCTTCTCAGGGACAGGCAGCAAGTTATGAAGCATCACACAAGCCAGGAAGAGCTTAGACTTGTTGGAGTTGAGAAAACAGTCACTAATGACTTCTGAGGAGGGGAATGAGAGTCTAGGAAGGATTCGGCTGATGATGGGATGGAGGGTAGGTGGAGGCGAAGATCCTTCATTTGCAAAGGCAAAAATCACTTTGACAAAGTCTGCTCCACACTCTATGAAGCCGTTCAGTGAAATTCCATTGTCTAGACCCCAGAATATTTTCCCAGAATGTGTCTAGAATTTCAAAGTTCACTCAGGACTCTGAGCTACATGTCTGACGAAAGGAAGGGAGTGAAATTCCTTCCTTGGCTCCGCTTCAAGGAGGATCACTTGACTAGAGATGAGTGTGAGAAGTAGCCAGAGTTGAAGGTGAATGCTCTTTTTCTTGAAGAAAATGTCAGCATTTTGTGACCTTTCTCAACATAGAATTGGGATTGTGAGGGAGTGAGCAATTGAAGGGAAGACAGCATCCTTATGTGGTGAGCTGACTACAGCTGCTCATTCTTACCATTCAGATCTTAGTGTTCCACAGTAGCACTGGCCATAGAATAAAACACCAGCTGATAGGAATATTGTGTCAGGAGAGAGAGAGAAGCCAGGGGAAGACAACCAAGACGAGCTAAGTCAACCTAAGAAGCTGTGGAAAATAGAGATCAATGAATATTGTTGATTGTTTGATGTGGTAACATTTTCAGGTACGATTTATGTAACATTTAGGATCCTTTCTCTACATTAATTAAAAGACATTTTCTCTCTTCCCAACTTTGTTTTCATCTCTTACCTGTTGTTTTAAAGACGTTTGTAATGGCAGTGGGAGTACCAAAGCATCAGGTCTTAGAGAGTGATCGCTACTAGAATTATGCTCATTTCACAGAAACTATGTGCAGATCTAACAAATGGTATCAATGGAGTCTTGGAAAACTATTATTTTGATTGGAGCAGTTTTAGAAGTGTTGATTGAATATTTAAATAAGAACTTGGGGAAAAAAGTTAGCCATCATAATGTTTTTATAATGGGGCCATTAGCTCGAGTGAGCTTGGCATGCTGTCCTATTGATCGTAGGTGGATGGAGCCGATGTCCTAAGGTGTAAATGTGGGGATCTGTGGATTCAAACAGAAGAACAAAGATGGGACATCCTGAGGCAGGACGTGTGCAATGAGTGGTTTGTTTGTTTGTTTGTTTGTTTGTTTGTTTGTTTATTTTTGGCTGTGTTGGGTCTTCGTTTCTGTGCGAAGGCTTTCTCTAGTTGCAGCAAGCGGGGGCCGCTCTTCATTGCGGTGCGCTGGCCTCTTCACTATCACAGCCTCTCTTGTTGCGGAGCACAGGCTCCAGACGTGCAGGCTCAGTAGTTGTGGCTCACGGGCCTAGTTGCTCTGCGGCATGTGGGATCTTCCCAGACCAGGGCTCGAACCCGTGTCCCCTGCACTGGCAGGCAGATTCTCAACCACTGTGCCACCAGGAAGCCCCAATGAGTGGTTTTGACACTAATGAGCCCAGTAAAATGGGAATTACCTGCTTTCTAACCTTATTCAACAAACATTTCTTAATCCTTTACCTGCGCCAAGCACTGCATGGGAGTGTATTTGGCAAACTGATGAAAAATCAGAACTAGTAAGGCCTTCTGAAGTCAGAAAGATGAGGGAAAAGATAGAAGAGACAAAGGGTTTGAGAAAGGACTGAAAGTTGGAATTAGGCAAATGAGGAGAGCTGAGTCTGGATGGAGTGGTCACTGTGAGAAGCAATTGTTCTGTCAGATTCCCTTGTGAGTCCGTGGAGTCACCAGCTGGATCGGGCGATCCTGCGACTTCTGGGAGCAGAGGCATCTGTGGCACATGGGACTTTGGCTAGTTCCTTAATCTCTCTGTCCCCCGGTTCCTCATCTGTACAATGAAATTAATAACAGGACTTCAGGGGATTGTTGCTAGAAGTTAATAAAGTAACTCATCTGGAGTGCTTCACACAGTGACTTGCACTCTGTCATGGTGCTCAAATAGGTTTGCATGTGCTGTATGACAGTGGACACACTGTGTATGGACAGAGAGATCACTGGAGAATTGGAAAGGACACCAGTCCCTGGGATGTAGTCCTTTCAAATGTCTTCCCTCCCTGAGTTCCCTAGGGGATAAAAATAGAAAAATCACCCAGCATAGCAGCATGGGGAACAAAGAGGGATACATTCTCTTTGGAGTCATTCATCTCACCACAGACATCCATAGAGACATGCAATTTCTTTTCTCTTAAGTTTATAGCTTATGGAGTATCTTAGCTTCTGATGGACTGCAGGTACCTTCTGGTGAGACTTAAGCAATTTTCTCAATTTTTGCTTAATCAGAATAATTCACTCTATGTGCTAAGTCTGCATAAATAGTTTCTGACAGATGAAACAGTTTATAAATCCTCAAGAGTTTTTTTATTATCCTTGAAAAAACCTTTACACTTACTGTGTACCCTGAGGGCCTGTTGTATGGAAAGGTCTCTCACGCTAAAGAACAAAGGCAGGCGATGTTTTCTTAGAAAACAGGCATATTGTCCTGCTTGATTAAGGCTCCCTCTGACTCCAAACCTTGAAAATCCTGCTCGTTTTTAATATAAGTGCTCTAGCAAGGATAGGAATAAGCCATATTCAGAGGATTTCCATGTCAGCAGTGCCGGATCCTTGCATGACAGGTGGCAAATGGCTTTTCTTCTTTTTCTTTCACCCTTGAAACCTCTGGCATATCTGAACTCTTGTTCTTGTGTCTTTTCTGGCCTTTGAGGATAACAATGCAGCTGTGTGTTAAGCGAAGGTAAAACAGCCTTTAAAGGGATATTCTGGTTTTCATAGGCTCCACATAAGAATAAGATAAAGAGAAGTGATTTAACGTGCCCCATATGACAATATATTCTGACAGGAGACCAGAATAGCTTATTTGGAGTTTTTCCTCATCCCTGTTTTAACTCCCATCTTGACACACCAAAGCCAGTTGATAGAAGGGGTGCTCGCCTCCTGCCCTCTCTTCTTAGCTGGACACTTTGCTTTCTAGATCTTCACTCATCTAATTCCATCTTCTGACGTTAGCGTGTGTAAGCCATGTAGAGGGCTGGAGGATATCTTTGTGTGTATCTTTGTGCCCATCCCTGGATATCAATTAATTTATTAAAGGCCCTAGGGAAAAACTTTTCAGAGACATGGTGTCTGGTGACAGTTCTCCATGAGCCTCTCACGTTTCTGCACATCTTGCAACAGAGATACCAACCATCCTTTCTTCTGGGCTATCTTTCTAAGGATGTGTATAGAGTGGACAGCTTTGGGAAATAGAGCATCTCCCTCTAGAGCAAAGTACAGGCATGTTCCCTCCCCATCGTAAAAGATTCAGGTTCCCTGAGCTCAGGGTTCCCCTCCTGTGGCATAACCCACTGCATGTACGGGTTTAGTATGGCTTTCCTCCCAGGGCCCTGGGGTTCAGTGACTAACATAGAAATGTTCCTGCTCTTGCTGTATATAATGAACTGTTCTGTGTCTCTGATCCAGGGGTCCTGTGTCATCTGCTGGCCTCCATGAAGCTGTGGCAAGCTAACTTGTTGGTATGTACGTTAAAATCTCAGACCCATCTCAGTTCTTGACACATAGTTCCAAATTTAAAACGATCCTGAGAGATTTACTGATGTACAAAACCCCTGATGAGGATTCTTTTTTAAAAATTAATTAATTAATTAATTTTATTTTTTAATACAGTTTTAAAGGTTACTTTCCATTTACAGTTATTACAAAATATTGGCTCTACTCCCTGTGTTGTATAATACATCCTTGGGCTCATCTTACACCCAATAGTTTGTACCTCCCACTTCCGCATCCCTATGGTTCCCCTTTCCCCCTCCCCACTGGTAACCACTGGTTTGTTCTCTATATCTATGAGTCTGCTTCTTTTTGTTATATTTGCTAGTTTGTTGTATTTTGTAGATTCCACATGTAAGTGATGTCATACAGTATTCTGACAAGTATTCTTAGCGTGTTGACCCCTGTGACACTACACCAAACTGCTCAGCATGTCCCACTGCTTCCTCAAATTCTCAGAAACTCATGCTTTGTGTGTGTAACAATAGCTTCACTCAATCACCGTTCTTCTTGGATCATTATTTTGGAAACTTCTTAAAAATTGGCAAAAAAAGCATTTAACTCTCAGACCACTTTCTAAATATTATCAGATCTTTGATCTATGCAAGGAGGATTGAGTTCCTGTAAATGGCTTGGACAAGTTGTGACTGGCAAAAACACAAAGGCTGTCTCTGTTCCCACTGTATAGATTGGCTCAGTCATTCAGACCCATTCATTTATTCAGATAAATTTATGCATTAACTTAAAAATATATTTCACAGAGTCAAGTAAGACGGGCACATTCCTGCCTTCTTGGAACTTGTAGGCTAATGGGAAATAAAATATTAAAAATATTTTCATAAAATTATTTAATATGTCGTAAATACTAGAAATGAAATGACTACTGTGAAGTACTATGAAGCATGATAAAGGATTTAATAGGGAATTTTTTTATTCTCTCAAATTTCAAATGTAGCATAGACTAGCAAATAACTCTGCTACAAAAGTACAAAACTTTTTGAACAATTGAGATCTTTTTTCTTTCCTTTTTTTTTTTTGCATTGGATCTTTCAGATAAACAAGAAATAAGAACTAAAATTTGTATGTTCTTTAAAATTTTACCCAAATAAAGTAACATTTCCCCCTGGATAAAGTGGATTTGGGGGAGGTTCCACGATTTCTTTTAAGAAAGAAGATGTTGCTCTATTGACAATCTTTAAGAATAAGTTGAAATTTGCTGGCCATTATGTAGAAGTTAGAAGCTGAAGGGAGCATGAGACTAAAAGAGGAACATTTCACTTCTCAAAAGAATGAGGTAGACTTAAGACCCGAAGAAATTTTTTCACCTTTCCCAGCAATGTTTTATAACTATATTAGGTGACTATAGCCTGTGATGATAAGCACCTAATCTGTTAAGTTTTAAAATAAGTCTTTTGAAATTATGAGAAGGGAGACACACATAAAACAGTTGTTATTTATAACATTTCCAATTAAAATTTCAGAAAAGCAGAAACTTGTAAAATTTTCTAGGCAGCTCTCACCTTCATTCAATTCACAGGCTGATTTGAGCAGAAAAACTGCAAAATGGCAGGATCACCCAGTATTCTGGGGCTGGATGGTATAGTCTTTATCATATCTGTCTGCCTCTCTCTTTCTCTCTGCATGCATGTGATTTATATTTATCTCCCCAGTTTTCTGAATAATTCAAACATTGTGTTTTAATTTGTGAATTATTCCAAATAATGCAGATAATTGATTAAAATCTGTACTTTTGACTAGCATTGGCAAGGTTTAATCATAAAACCCAAGATATAAAAGCTATTTTTAAATGGGAATGAAGAAAGCATGTGATAGGGATTTGACTGAGGAATGGTTAAAAAAAGAAGGTATTATTATGTTCATATAGATTAAAGGAATGTAATCCCATTGAAATTCTTCTTTTAAGGTGGTGCCAGAAAGGAATTTATTTTTCTTTGTAGTAATACTAGGACTTGAAATAACTTATCTACTAATTAGTTACTTCATGGGAAAGAAAAAGCTCATTTGTGTTTGCATTACTAAACATGAAGGCAAAGAAGCCAAGATGTTGTAGACCAGTTCTCTTTATCTGTCAGCAATGGCAGATGTTTATCTCTGTTTTTCCCTGAATGCTGCATGAATATCTGGATGAGGCTGAGTTTCTGCCTAAGCAGGCAGAGCTGATCCTTGCATCCAGCAAACCACAATGCTCCAGCTATTGCTTCTGGCTTGGTAAGCCTCATTACACTACCCAGCTCATTTTAGAAGGGATTGTTCAATATGATTGTCCCTTGCTTCTAAAAGCAATTACATTACAAACTGGTGTAAGATTTCTGGTTTCCTTTCAGAGCATTGGTAGGGGAGTGTGTTTTCTCCAATTATATTGGTAGCACAAATACCCTCGCATTCAACGTTTCAATTTTATGAGACCTTCAACCCTGCCATCAAAGTCAAATAAAAGTTAAAAGCCTGCAACCCTTTCTTTCATTTCTTCATCCCTTTGAGGGAGGGACTCTTGGGATGAGGTACGGATGGGGGTAAAATGACTTTTTGTGTAAGAAGCAAGACTTCATTATATTGCCTGTGTTTGGAAATATCCATGTGGAGCTCAATTTATTTCTTCACATCTGACACTGACAGTTTCTGGCACATAATAGTAAAATTCTAGTGTTTCCTAAAAGATTCTTGGTAACTGGTTCTATTTTATCTGAATTATAGCTTATAAAATAATGTAAGCAACTAACTCATATCATATTAATAAAGGAAATTCTCCTGCTAGATCCAAGTCAGTATTACAAGTCTAAACAGAAGACAATTGTATTGGGTTTATAATGGAATTCTTAGTTCTATCTACTTCTATGAGAGTGGATCTCAGTGATGCTGCCTGGAGAATTTTGTGTAGTGTAAGCCATTTCCATTTAATGACCATCGAAACTAAGGCAAATATTTTCTTCTTTAGGATGTTATCTTTCACAAATTCCACCGACAATTCGAAGCATAGCAATTCAATGAGGGATTATAGAAGCCATACCTTGGGATGTGTTTTTAAGTGGGGTAGAATAGGGACTCTTGCTGGTCTGTATATCTCCCTATGTGTCCTAGGGTTATAAGTACAGAGATATTTACCTTAAGTACTGGGTTTTGGACTAGCTACATCGTAATCAGTTGGGTAAATTTAAAAATAATACAGATTTGAAGACACAAGTCCCAGAGATTCTTATTCAATTGGCCTGAAGCAAAGCTTTAGAATCAGTGTTATTTATAAGTATCTTACTCAATTTTAAGTTATGCCATGTTTGGGAAACTGTTTTTAAACCCATAAGCTACTTTACTTTTTCCTATAATGCTTTTTCATGAAAACATGAAGAAATAAAATAATAACTTCTGATGATGCCAAAATAAATGTCCCAGTGCTTTTGTCTGTTTGATTTTATCTTTTCAAAGAAAATGCTGTGGTAGGAAAACAGTAGGTTGTTTAGGAAGAAACAACTCAGGCAAACTTATGTAATTTGTCAAATATATTTTAGGTACTCTTGGGCCCTATGGTTGCATAGGTGTCTCTACCAGTCAGGATAAATTAGGTTATACTGTAGAAATGAACAGGCCCCAAATCTCAGTGGCTTAATATAGCAGTTTATTTACTACACATGCCACAGATCCATATGATCAACGGCAGCTTTGCTCCACAGCATTTTCTCTGGGGCTCAGGCTGACAGAGCAGCCTCTGTCTAGGACATGGCTGGTGATTGTGGAGGAGTAGCAAAGAAGGCATGGTGAGCCATATGCAGGCTCTTAAAGCCTCTGCCCAGGGAAGGTCCCACAGCCATGCCTGAATTCCATGGGGAAGAGTGTAGAATCAATCCCCCAGTAGGAGGGGATAGCAAATATTTGAGAATCAGAGTGCACCACATAATTCTCTTTAGAAAATGAACAGGGCTGATCTTAAACCAACAGAAAACAAGTATTTATTGAGTACCTACCATGTTCCAGATACTGGGAATACAACTGTAGATGGGAAACACAAAATCCCTGAACTCTTGGGGCTTTCATTGAAGGGGTGGGAGGAGGAATAAAACAAATATTTTTCTTTGAAGAAAAACAAAGCAGAATAGGAGACTAAGAGCGATGAGAGTGTTGGGAGTTCTATTTAGACAAAGTCATCAGGGAAGTGTCTTGTGAGATATTTGAGCATAAAATTGAGAGAAGAGAATGGACTCCATTCCAAGACCTGGGGGAGGAGACTTTGAGACAATGAGAGCAGCAATTGCAAAGGGCCTACAGCAGGAACATGTGTGGCCTGACAGGTACTACGAGAAGGTCAGAGTGAATAGACGCTTCCATTTCAAAAGGGAGAAATAGGAAAGAAAACAGGGGTAAGAGGTCCCAAATAAGTCCAAACTACAAGGCAAGTTCCATGAGATTTAAGGCTTAAGTATAGTCCTCTTTGACTTGATGCTCTGCCCTCCAGGTCCAGGTGGGTCAAAGGTCCCACCTTCCAGACACTGGGGCAGAAGTTCCATCTTGTAGGCCCACTAGGAAAGCAGTCTTTCCCCTGAAGCTTTGGCAGGGCTGGGTGGGAACCCCAAGACGCTGGGCAACCCCACCCCCCATGGCTTTGAGCAGAGGCCGTCTGGCCTGTTGAAAGTGAGGTGATAGGCTCCCCTTTTGAAACCAAGGGGGTGGCCCTGATGATCTCTGAATTGCCTTCAGGGTTATTCTTTCCTTGTCTCGAAGAACGGTGCACATTCATAATCAAATAGTTCTAGGGTTCCATCTTGAGAAATTCCGGAAGTCCAACAGTCTGGTCTCCCTTCATCTTTCCCATATCCTTCCTCCTCAGTTCAGACTGGCAGTTTTCCTGCTGGGGTTGCTGATTAAATCCATGGTGCACACACAGACCAATCTCTTTATCAGAGAGATGCTTGGCCACATCCTTAGTGTTCTCTCCCGAACACACTTTCTCAGTTTTGCAATACAGGTAGGATGAGAATTTGTCAAATCTCTAAGTTCTGCTTCCTTTTTGCA
This sequence comes from Mesoplodon mirus, assembly GCF_964341445.2. Taxonomy (NCBI): domain Eukaryota; kingdom Metazoa; phylum Chordata; class Mammalia; order Artiodactyla; family Ziphiidae; genus Mesoplodon; species Mesoplodon mirus. The sequence continues at coordinate 83,429,409 of NC_138980.1, read as the reverse complement.
TAACAATTCCATCTTTAAGTCATTTCTCTCTTCTTACATTTTCCTATAAGCATTCAGAAGGAGCTAGGCCTCACCTTCAACACTTTGCTTAGAAATTGCTTTAGCTAAATATTCCATTTCATTGCCTGCAAGTTCTACCTTCCACAAAACACCAGAACAGGAGCACAATTCAGTCAAGTTATTAGATACTTTATTACAAGGGTCGCCTTTTTTCCAGTTTTCAATAACATGTTCTTCATTTCTGTCTGAGACCTCATCAGAATGGCCTTTATACGCCATATTTCTACCAACATTCTGGTCAGGATTACTCAGGTATTCTCAAGAAAATGTGAGGCTCTCTCTAGAGCTTTCCTCTCCTGAGCTCTTACCAGAATCACCCTCAATGGTCTGTTCATAGCAATGTAAGATTTTTCTAGCATGCATCTCAAAACTCTTCCAGCCTTCACTCCTTACCCAGTTCCCAAACTGCTTCCACACTTTTAGGTGTTTGTAATAGCAACAGCTCACTCTCAGCATCAATTTCTCTCTTAGTCCATTCAAGCTAAGACAGAATACCATAGACTGAGTGGCTTATAAACAACATAAATGAGAAATTTATTTTTCACAATTCTGGACACTAGAAAGTTCAAGATCAAGGCACAGACAAATTCTCTGATGAGGGCCCACTTCCTGGTTCACAGGCAGCCGACTTCTTGCTGTATCCTCACAGGCTGGAGGGGGTGAGGAAACTCTCTGAGGTCTCTTTTATAAGGACAATGATCCAATGCATGACCTATTTATCTCCCAAAGGCCCTACCTCCTAATTCCATCACAATGGGGTTTAGGATTTCAACATATGAATTTTGGAGGGACACAAACATTCAGTCAGTCTATAGCAAGGTCATTGGTCATTTTGGCAAAAGAGGTTTAAGTGACGTGATATAAGGATTAAAAACTTGACTTGAGCAATAATGGAGGCTGAGAATTTGAAGAGCAATTACAGACTCTTAAGAAGTTTTACTGTGAGTGGGAACAGTTGGCTAGGGTTCACTGCTTCATAGTTATTTTTTTCCACTGTAATTGTACCATTTTACATGTTTGCCAACAGTAGTTTAAGAGTTCCAGTTTTTCCACATTTTTACCAACACTTGGTATGGCCAGTTTTTGCTAATTTTAGCCATTCTAATGAGTATATAGTTATATCTCATTGTGGTACTTTCCTGATGACTGATGATATTATTGATCATCATTTCATGTGCTTATTAGACATTTGTATAGCTTCTTTTGTAAAGTAGCTCTTCCAATTTTCCATTTTCTTATTGGGTTTTTAGTCTTTATAATTGAGTTATAAGAGTGCTTTATGTATTGTGGTTACAAGTCTTTGTCTTGTATCTGGCTTGCTAATAGTTTATTTCATGCTCCATGACTTGCCATTGTGTGTTCTCATTAGTGTCTTTCAGTAAGAAAAAGTTTTCAATTTTTGAAGAGTTCCAATGTATCTATTTTTCCCTTATGCTTCATGCTTTCAGTATTCTATCTAGGAAATATCTCCCTACCCCAATATTGCAAAAATTTTCTCTTATGCTTTCTTCTAGAAGTTTTCTCATTTTGTATATTATATTTGTGTCTGTGACCCTTTTTTAGTTACATGTTGGGCATCATGTGATGTGAGGGTTGATATTCATTTTTTCCCTGTGGATAGCCATTTGATTCAGCAATGTTAGTTAAAAAAAATTTTTTTTTCCCATTGAATGGCATTGGCAACATTGCCAAAAATCAATTGAACATACAAACTTGCTTTACTAAATTTTGGGGAAGTGATCACTCGTCCTCTATTTTTTACTATATTTGAATAAGATTGATGTATTATTTCTTTCTTCAATATTTTATAGAATTCACCAGTGAATTTATCTAGGCCTGGACTTTTTCTTCTTGGGAAGGTTTTGATAACAAAGTAAATTGCTTTAATACATATAGAGTTATTTATATCATTTATTTTTTCTTAAGTCAGTTTTGATATGTCATATTTTTTGGAAATGTATTTATTCATTTCAATATTCCTATTTTTTAGCATAAAGTTATTCATAGCATGGTCTTATTGTTCTTTAATACCTGTAGTGTTGATAACCCCTTTTTCATTACTAATATTGGTGATTTATATTATCTCTCTTTTTTTCTTGATCAGTCTAGCTAGAGTTTTGTCAATTTTGTTGATCTTTTCAAAGAGACAGTTTTTGCGTTTGCTAAGCAGTTTCTCTATTGTCCATTTTCCATCTCATTTTTTTTTTTGCGGTACGCGGGCCTCTCACTGTTGTGGCCTCTCCGGTTGTGGAGCACAGGCTCCAGACGCGCAGCCTCAGCAGCCATGGCTCATGGGCCCAGCCGCTCCGCGGCATGTGGGATCTTCCCGGATTGGGGCACGAACCCACATCCCCTGCATCGGCAGGCGACTCTCAACCACTGCACCACCAGGGAAGCCCTGATTTCTGTTTTTATCTTTATTATTTCTTTCCTTCTACTTACTTGGGGTTTACTTTGCTCTTCTTTTTCTTGTTTCTTGAAGTGAAACTTAGGTCTTTGCTTTTAGATCTTTCTTCTTTCTTATATAAAGCAACTTTTCCCTCTCAACACTGTTTTAGCAGCATCCCACAAATTTCGCAGTGTTGTATTTTCATTGTCATTCAATTCAAAATATTTTCTAACTATGCCTCTGATTTCGTCTTTAACCTGTGACTGTTACTTAATTTCCAGATATATAGGATTTTCCTAAGATATGCTATTGTTATTGATTTCTAATTTAATTCCTTTGTGGTCAGAGAATCACTTTGTATAATTTTGATCCTTTTAATTTTATAAAAACATGTTATATGGTCCCACTTATTGTCTATATTTGTCAGCGTTCTATGAGCACTTGGGGAAAAAATGTGTAGTATTCTCTAGTTTTTGAATGTAGTGTTCTATAAATTAGATCAAGACGGTTGATAGTGTTGTTCAGATCGTCTGTATCTGTACAAGGGTTTCATCTCATTGTTCTATCATTTGGTGAGAAATGGGTGTTAAAATGTCCCATACATCAGGGTTGAACCTGAGATTGTGCAGGTTCACACTGAGTATCTGAGCACATTCCTCTCCAGCTCTCCCCTCTAGGATCCTCCTCTCACTCTCCAGCCCCTGGACACTCATTTTCCTCTGGCCAGAAATATGGGATATTTCTTGGAGTTTTAGCCACTTACAGTATTGCTGCTGCTATAGCACTCCAAGACCAGAGCCTGCCGTGGGGACAAAGCCACAAAAGAAAAGAGAAAAAAATGAGCAACTTAATTTTGTCTACTTTTCAGAGTCTTCAAGTTTTTTTGTATTTTGACCAGAGTTTTTAGTCATAATCAGTGAGAGAAATGGGGCATAGGTGGATGGAGCTTTTGTGGTATGCCAATATCAAAACATCCAAAAAGTTTCAGAAGTTTTACATAGAAAATCTTTAGCCTTTTCACCAGGAATTCTGAATTTTTGTGTTTTTTTCAATAAGGTCTTCTTTATCCCAAGAATATAAATAAATATATATATTCTATCTTGTTTCTGATTTTTTTTTTTTTTTTTTGGCTGTGCCATGTAGCATGTGGGATCTTAGTTCTCCAACCAGAGATCGAACCTGTTTTCCCTGCGATGGAAGTGTAGAGTCCTAACCATTGGACCGCCAGGGAATTACCTAGTCTATCTTGTTTCTGTTAGCACTTTCAAAGGTCTTTTGTTTGTTTGTTTGTTTTGTTTTAAGCTTACTTATTAAGCCAACTAAAATTCATTTTTTAACGTTTTAGCATGGGATGAAACAGATCTAAATTTAATTTTTTTCACTTTGAATAGATGATCAATTTTTCAAGCACCATTTATTGTATAGTACATCATTTTCGCACAGAATTTGTTTCTGGATTGCCCATTCTATTCTGTTGATCATTTTGATTATTAATTTTCCATTATCTAGCATTATTACTTTAATCCTTTTTTGGTCATAATGTATATTATTCTTGTTTTATACTTGTTATTCAAGTTGAATTTTCAAAAATTGTCTGAAGTAGGAATCTAATCCTTTTTTAAAGGACAGTCAACTGTCCCAACACCACTTTTTGCATACTCCATCATATACACACACAAATAAATGCATTTCTGAATTCTAGATTCCCTATACTGTTCCATTGACCTATTTATCTATCACTTTTCCAATATTTAGCAATACTATGTTAAACCCTTTTTGATCATGTTGTATATTATTGTTTTAATGAAATTCTTTACTAAAAGTGCTAATATCTCCTACAACTGTGTATGGTGACAGGTGTTAACTAACCTTACTGTGGCAATCATTTTGCAATATATACAAATATTGAATCATTATATTGTATATCTGAAACTAAATAATGTTGTATGTGAATTATACCTCAATAAAAAAATGCTAATATTAAATTTAAGGGTTTTGTATCTAACTTTATAATAGAAGATCTATTGCATTCTCTTCTTTCAGGATTCTGGTTCTGATTTTGTAGAATCAACCCATAAAATGTTCTGATCCTGGCTTTTGTCTATATTTTAGATTTTGTCTATGCTGCTAGTCTATTCTGTTTTTAACTTCTTGAAGAAATCGTATTAATGTATATTTTTTCTGGAAGAGCCAATCATTCCAATTTAAAAAATTACTTTGTATAAAAATGTTCTCATGTTTTAAAAAATTCTGGAATTTATAGTTTTGATCTCTTTATCATTCTAATGTTTTTTAAATTCTTGATCAGGTTACAAAAAGGCTATTTATTGGTATTTTCAAAGAGGCAACTTTTGACTTTAAATATATGTTCTATTGTGCTTTTAATTAATTAATTTCTATTTCTATCTTTTGACTCCTCTTATAGTTTCTTTGGGTGTGTTTTTTCATTCTTTTCTAGTTTATGTTGAATATATGGTTCATTTATATTTAATTTTTACTTTATTAAATACTTTTAAGCCTAGGTTTATTATTATTATTATCATTTTGTGTGTGTTTTTAAGTTTCAAAGTGGATAGATTTTCCTGTCTTGGCTTCTCTCCTTTTTCTATCCTTTAGGAGTTTCTTTTTTTTGTTGTTGTTGTTTTTTTTTGGCTGTGCTGGGTCTTCATTTCTGTGCGAGGGCTTTCTCTAGTTGTGGCAAGTGGGGGCCAGTCTTCATTGCGGTGTGTGGGCCTCTCATTATCACGGCCTCTCTTGTTGCGGAGCACAGGCTCCAGACGCGCAGGCTCAGTAGTTGTGGCTCACGGGCCTAGTTGCTCCGCGGCATGTGGGACCTTCCCAGACCAGGGCTCGAACCCATGTCCCCTGCATTAGCAGGCAGATTCTCAACGACTGCACCACCAGGGAAGCCCTAGGAGTTTCTTTTGTTTGTTTTGTTTTATTGCATATTTTTGTCTACTTTATACATATTTCTTGTCTACTTTTATTTCTGAAGTTTGTTAAATCTCCCAAATTAAGATACTCTTTTGTTGCTGAACTAGTCCCAGAGCATACATCCCAAAATACCTGTGGATTGCACTTTCCATAGCTTCCCATAGCCTCTGGAACCAGCTCAGAGTTCCAGAGGGAGAGAGCTAGGAAGACAATATGCAAAGGTCCTTAATGCAATGCCTGTTGCATCAGCTCTTTGCTTCCCTAGGGAGAGCCAAATCAGCAGTATTCTTGGCAAGGCAGACCCTCTCTCTGGAGGTAACTGTATGTAATTGATGAGCAAAGCAGTCTCTCTGTGTATGACATTATTTACAAGATTTCCTTGATGTGATGAAGGAAACTGGGAATTCCCTGGGGAAAGTCAGTGTATACACTCTGAGCACTCATTCACTTCCATAAGATACAAATATCTGAACTGTTAAACAACCAACCAGTTTTGACAAGAGTACCTCCATTTCAGAGGAGGAAAGTCTGACTTGCAAAGAGACTGAAAATGTCATGGCTTCAGAGAAATATTTCCAAAGTAAATTAAAATTAAAGTTTATTATATTTCAGAGTATTCTCTTATACACTAGATAACTTTATACTAGCAACCATCCTGTGACAAAAATAAAAAAAAATGACTGTCATCACCATACTGATAAGACCATTGAATACAAAGGATCCGAAGTGACTCATCCAAAGTTACACAACTAGCACGTGGTAACATCAGTATTGGAATACACATCTTAGGACATCACATGTCTATTTACTTCCAGTTTATCATAGCAATCTCCTACAACCTAAAACTCAATCTCCATGGGAAAGTTCTTGGATTCCAATTCACATAGATGATGAAATTTTGGAAATGAGGAATTCCTCACCTGTAGTTGTTGAATAGATATCGGTTGATGTTAATAGAAATGTGCCAGATGTCTTCCAGTTTCCCTTCATCCTTTCTGCCACACTTTGCATACCAGGGGACTGACTTAAGCCTTAGCATCACAGGTTCACTTGCCCTTTGAGATCTGGTAGGGTTGACCAGTGGGAGAGCCAGCAGATCTGGTAGGGTTGACCAGTGGGAATGCCTGAGGGAAGAGGAGAATGAGGTTTGGACATTTATATCCATTTTCTCCCTGCAGGTTGATTTGGGCTGGCCATGTAACTTAAGATCTCAGCTCTTGTGAAGGGTCTTCTTCACTCCCTTCTTTTCTCCCCTATTCCAGTAGCAATGTCCTCCCCTTGCCTTCTCAGGCCTAGGTTGAGAGTGGTTCCTTGATGTTTCTTACCCCAAGTACCACACCATCCTTTCTGGTTTCTCTATAGCCTGTTCACACATTTGTAAAGGTGTCTTTTTTAAATGATCCACAAATTATCTGATTTGAATGTGCCAGCTGTTTCTTGCAAGGACCCTGACTGATATAGGAAACAAATTAGTCTTAAAGTTTATAGTTTAAGTACAAAAAGATGGGGTAAAGAGATACATTTTCTAGCCAAGCCCAAAACTATTCATATACTAACATCTGATTACTACAGTTTTGGAAAGGAGTTGACTCTTTTAATACATGCTTCGTTGGGGATTACACATTTTCTGGACCAAACTCATAATCAGATCCAAAGGATTTCTAATGCTTTATATATAGTTAATTAAATTTAACAGTAACAGGAAAAAAAGATAAAAGGAAACAACCCTTTCAGTTTCCAAAGCAGAGAGAAAAAACAGGGCATTGCTCCTAAATCACTCTGTTGCCATGTAAACTTCTTAGCCATACCACACTAAGACATCTCTTAGAAGAGTTAGAGTCTCCTGATTCTGATTCTTTGACTATTTAAAGCAGGCATGGGGCACTGCAAGGGCTCACTTTCCAAAATTCAATGTAAGAAGAGAGCGGGAATGTTGATTACGTGTGAACAGAGGGATTGAAACAATTTCCAGCAGGCGTCTATGTACACATGAGGATTCACACACACACACACACACACACACACACACACACACACACACAGCCAGAAAGGCAAACCTGCAGAGGAAAAGGTATGATTGTCAGAATTCATTCTGGTGCTTGGGGGCTAGACGGGACAAAAGGCTATTACTTTCCTTCTGAGCCAAAGCAGGGTGACATGCTGACATGTTCAGTAGTTTCTGCCAGTTGGCCACAATTTGGGTGGGTGGGAAAATATACTTCATTCCTATTCTCCTCCCTTATCCCCTGCCATGGGTTAATTTTTAATATAATGCCAGAGGAATATTGTAATTCAAAAAATAAGAAAGGAATCCAGCTACATAGTTGCTTAATAAACATAGAATAGGTTTCCACTGTCAAAGTCGAGTGAAGAGTGGAGCGTTATCCTCCAGTGGATTTGTTTTTGTTGTTTGTACAAGAATAATGCTGAATACATTTTCCTTTTTTTCATTTTAATGAGAAGGGGGACTGAAAACTAAAATATTTTGGCTGCAGCCACTGAGGGGTATGAGGTGGCACAAAATAATAGTGGGTTGTTCATACTAACAATTTTCAGTTTTGAAACGGTCCCTCTTGTCAGTCAAGGTAATGAGATAAAGTGGCCTACTAGAAATTTAAGTTATAAAATATGTGTCCTTGAACAATTATTGCAGGTTGCTAGTCTCCTGTCTCTGTTTTTACCAGTGTAATAGATATTTCTTCGGACACCAACTTAGGGGTACTGTTATGGCACAAATTAATAATAAAACAATTTGTGCATCAGTCCTTCTAGGTTTGGAACAAGGGAGATGAGAGTAAGCACTTAGAAATGAAAATGATTGTCAAAATTAACTTTTGTTTCCTAATTTCTCAAAGTGAGGATAAATAACTATACTTGAAGTGAAAGTTGATATATTGAGAACTGTAGGATTAAGCATACTATTTAAAACTGTAACTGCAATTGCTTTTTGAATTCAAAATAGTCCATTTTTTTCAAATGTCAAAGAAGAAGATGGCAAAGGAAGAAGATGCAAGACATTAAAAGCAGAAAAGATCATTGGTATGACAAAAAAAAACTAATATATTAGCTTGATGATAAAAGTAAATGGCATAATGATCTACTAAATAAACAAAATGGTCGGAGAAAATGTTACTATTATCAAGCAGAGGTGAATGCAAGCTGATGCAACGTACTTAATGATGTAGGTTAAAATTTACAGAGAAGTTATAATTATTCCTTATAAGTAAAATTATGAATAAAATATAAAATTACTGAAGATAAATGATATATTTACAAAAACACAATAACAGTGAAAGGCAATGCATTGGTTTCTATACTTTATGGATAAAAAAGACAAAATTTAAATACAGAAGATTTGAATAGCAATATGTGTAATAGTATTTAATAGATATGTAGATGTCAAATATCAAACCCTAGAAACAAAGAAATGTATCATTTTTTTCAAGGACCCATACATATTCACAGATATTTATCATACCATTTGAAACAAAAAAATAAACCCCAAAGTAGAAATACTATAAGCAACATTCTCTGACAAAAAATGCATTCAGTGCAGGAAACAAATAAGAAAATCAGGAACAAAACAAAAAAATTTTTTGTAAAATAGTTCTCAGGTTAAGTAAACAATAACATCACAGTTACAGAATATCTGAAAAATAACAGTGAGGGAAAAATTTTTAAACCATATACATTTATATTACTAAAAAAAAGAAGAATGGAAATAAGTGAATAAGGTGCCAGTTTAGCTAGAAAAATGAATCTAAAATAAACTTTAGAAAAACATAAGGAAGAAATTTTTTTAATGAGGAGCAAAAATCCATAATGAGAAAAGTGATAGAAATTATGAATTAATTCAAGACTTGGTTCTGGAGGGAGGGGGTATCAAATACAATTAAATAAATAAATAATCTACCAATACTAAATATGAGTGAGAACAAAAGAGAGAGAAAAAGCATGAATTCATAAAATACACAATGAAAAGGAGAAATGACTACAGATAATGAGAAAATCATCGTAAGAAAATATTTTGCACAATTTTATACTAATAACTTTTAAAACTTCATTTTTTTTCTCAAGAAGAAATAGACTACAAATTGTGCAAGAAACTGTGAATGTCGTTAAAGTTTTCCAAAATGGTTCTGACACAGAAGGTATCTTTGGAAATTATTTTCATTCGTCCAAGAGCCAGATTACTCCAACGTGATTTGAATTTGTTCCAGAGCAACACAAAATAAGGAATTCTCCTCATATTCTTTTATTACACTAGCATATGTGTGACAGTAACATTGAACAGATTCTCTTCTCTATCTCTCTCTCTTCCCTCTGTCTCTTCCCCTCTCTCTTTCCTCACAAAAAACTGTGAATGGTATATTAGCAGAGAGAATTTAGCAGCACATCAAAAGAATAATACAATATAACTGAGTGAGATTAACTCCAAGAAGGTATCCAATTCAGTACTGGCACATACATTGATTTCTTTCAATCAGTCAAATCACAATAGATGCTAAAAATATTTGATTAAATTCAGGACCTATTCCTGACTTTAAAATATTGTTTTAAGTCTCCCAAAAACTATAAATAAGAAGATATTCTTTACATAATAATAATAATCTAAATTTGGCAAAAAAGATAAGTAAAGTATTGAAAATAGTAATAAAAACATAAAATAAAAAATATATTTGAATAAACTGATCAAGAAATATTTTGCAGGTATATAAAAGAAAAATAAAATATTCTAAAGGACACTAAATTATAATTTAATAAATGAAAATAAGTGCCATGTTTTTGGTTGCCAATACTTAATATTTTACTATTATTCACTTTCCTCAAAATAATAATATTCATGTATTTTTATTCAATATTGAAGTACTATTTCTTTTTTCTTTTTTAAAAATATCTTTATTGTGTTAGTTTCTGCTGTACAACAAAGGGAATCAGTTATATGTATACATATATCCCCATATCCCCTTCCTCTTGCAACTCCCTCCCACCCTCCCTATCCTACCCCTCTAGGTGGTCACAAAGCACCAAGCTGATCTCCCTGTGCTATGTGGCTGCTTCCCACTAGCTATCTATTTTACATTTGGTAGTGTATACATGTCCATGCCACTGTCTCACTTCATCCCTGCTTACCCTTCCCCCTCCCCGTGTACTCAAGTCCATTATCTATGTCTGCATCTTTATTCCTGTCCTGCCCCTAGGTTCTTCAGAACCTTTTTTTTTTTTAGATTCCATATATATGTGTTAGCATACGGTATTCGTTTTTCTCTTTCTGACTTGTGAAGTACTATTTCTTTAGAAGCTTTTGAACTGTTCTAAAATTAATTTTAAAAATAGATAAATAAAAAGCTAAGACAATTTGGAAGGATCAAAAAAAGAATACTTATCCTACTAGATATTAAAATTTATGAATTACAATATCTAACACAAAACTGCTACAGGAGGCAGAAACAGTCTGAAATGAAACATAATAAAGCAGCCAGAAATAGACCCAAGGATATGTGGTAATTAAATATATGATAAAGATGGCATTTCATATTGGTGAGATGATGAATAGAATTTCTGGTATATAACATTGGGATTACTGGCTAGACATTTGGGGAAAAGAAAACTGAATCCCTTATGGTAAAATAACTTCTAGATGGATCAAAGATTTAAATGTATATAAAAAAGATAAAGAACGGGAGGAAACCAGAAACTACTAGAAGAAAATATGGGTGAGTAATTTTATAGTCTTAGAATGCAACAATGTTTCTAAGCAATATAAGTAATAAAAGATCCATAATTAAATTTTGATAAATTTGGTTACATAATAATGTAAAATTTCTCCACCATGAAATGTCTTTAAGTTAAATCAAAAACAAAATACAACCTGGGATATATATGAGAAAGAGTTAATATACTTAATATATAAAGAGCTCTAGCATATCAATGAGGCAGTCAGATACTGTAACAGAAATATGGGTAAAAAAGTAATAGGTGGTTCACAAAAGGAGAAAAGCAAGGGCTGACAAACATGTGGAAAATAGTCACTCTCACTAGTAGAGAAATGGAAAAGTAATTACATGTATTATTTTTTGCTCATGAAATTAGCAGATGTTTATGTGACTATAGGGAACACTGAATTGTCCAGGTCTTATTGGTTTAAATGTAATTCTACAGATTTCTCTAAAGCAGTGTAAGAGTGTGTATAATATCTTAAATTAGATACCTTTGGCCTAACAACTCTACTTCTAGAAATTTATCCCAAGGAGATCATTATGTAGGTTAAATTAGTATATATGAGGTTTTTCTTTAATGTATATAAACAATCTGTAAATGTCTCTCAGTATGACACTGATTCAATAAATTATAGTACAAATTATAGAACATCATATATCCAATGAAATAACAATATAGATCTGAATTTAATTATTCAGGAAGATGTTAATGACATTTTTTTTTGGTTGAGAATAGCAGGTTAAAAATAATAGGTAGGGCTTCCCTGGTGGCGCAGTGGTTGGGAGTCTACCTGCCGATGGAGGGGACGCGGGTTCGTGCCCCGGTCCGGGAGGATCCCGCGTGCCGCGGAGTGGCTGGGCCCGTGAGCCATGGCCGCTGAGCCTGCACGTCCAGAGCCTGTGCTCCACAATGGGAGAGACCACAGCAGTGAGGGGCCCGCGTGCCGCAAAAAAAAAGAAAAAAAAATAGGTAAAGAATAAACTGAAAATGGAATTATAAATAAGATCCATCTATGCAGATGTATGCATAGAAGTATACAAATATGTATTAGTTATATTTCCCTTGAATACAAGTGACAGAATCTCAGTCAAATCTAATTTAAGCAATCCAATCTATTTTTGGCTCAGATAAGCTGAAAAGTATAGTCCTGGTTTGCTTCTAGGCACATCTTTTTCAGGGCTTCAGACAGGGTCATCAGGAAGAGCCAGTTTTTCCCTCTGTTTCCAAGTTTCTGCCCTTCCTCCTCTGTGGTGGTTTTATCTTCAGAGCAATATCTCCCCTCATGGTGACAAGGAGGCTGCCACAGTTTTTGCCTCTCCTCCTCTCCATATCAGCACTGGCATGAAAGAAAGTCTTCTAATTACTCAGTTGAAAGCTCTAGGTTCATTGGGCCTGGCTGGTTAACTTAGGATGTGTGCTTATACCCAAACCAACACTGTGATCTAGAGAACGTGAGATTCTGATTGGCTTAGGCCTGTGTGCTCTGTTGTCCCACGTTCCACCATATCTCCACCATATCCATAAGTGATATAGGATAATACCTATAGCATGGGGCCTAAGAGTCAGATGGGGCAGGGGGAGAGAGGAGGAATCTCAGTTAAAGAAAACTGGTGGGATAATTATCTGGAGATGGGTAAGTGGATGCTGGGCCACTGAAAGAACAAAAGAAGTTTCTCCCTTCATGATGATATTTCTGAACACTACTACTTTTTTGTATTATTTGAGAATTTACAATTTTTAGTTAGCAAAACTATAAGAGACTATTAGCATGCATTCTCTTTACATTTAGATAAACAATAAATCTATTTTCAATATAAATAAAATACACAGATTTTTTTATATTTAGATAAACAACAAATCTATTTTCAATATAAATAAAATACACAGATATTTGTTTTTCTTGTTCATGCTATTTTTGCTTTTTTGTATTTCTGCCTTGTCTTTCACTTATTTTTCTTTCCAATAAATCTAACAGTATTACTCCTTTCTATTATCTTTCATAGCTGTTATTCAGTCTTCCAAAGTCACAGGCAAAGCAATCCATGCAAAAAGAAATAGGTGGTGGCTCCTGAATGTTTGAAGAGGGTATTAGGGAACTCATTTTGAAGTTGTATTTGCAGAGCAAACATGATTTTTACACTGCTTGAAAGTTTATATGTGGTGCTGGAGGAAAGGATGGCTTTCTATAAGCCTACTTGATACGCCTTTGGTGAATGGTTAATTCAGATCAGTGCTTCAAAACATTTGTGTACATGTGAGTCACCTAGGGATCCATTAAAATGGAGATTCCAATCCAGTATGACCATGCTGGGGCCCACAGTTCTTCATTTCTCACAAGCTCCCAGGTGATGTTAATGCTACAAGTCTATGGGCTGTTCTTCGAAAAGGAAAGATTTGGATAATATTTTCTACCTATTAAGTAAAAACTTAAGCCAGCCATATTCTGCATGCTTTTTCTTAAGATTAGAAATATGTTAAAATATACTTTTATCTATTCTGGGTTTATTTGTACATGCTACTATATTTCTATTTAAGGCTACATTTTAAAAAAATCAACAGAATTTGATTTTATTGTTTTGTCCAAAAGTTCGTTCAGGTTTTCCCAAAGGATTTTACAGAAAAACCCACAGGAATTGTTGGACAACCCAATATGTTACCTCATGTTAAAAGAAGGTAAATACTTTCATTCTTGCTCCCACTTTCTAATATAAAATCCCATATCTGTTTTTACATTAACTCCATAAGAAAAAAATGTTTTCTTGCCACCTTAAATGCTAGTTTTCTTGTTCTGAAACCAAAGGTTACTCAATTCAACTTTGAATTACATTGTGATTATGGAAAATCCTTTACTGTTCGAGCATTCTACAATGTGCTCTGTCAAGGGCAAACTCAAGAGCTGTGGGTTTCTACTTTACTGCTGCCAACTAGCATGACTTGTAAGGCAGAAGGAGCAAGGTGCAAAGAACTTCTCCTGGAGAAAAATTGTCTTAAAGTTAGATTCCCACTTGTGCAGAATGCTGGTTGCTGCTCTTCACTGCAGGTCCATGTAAACTTGGGCAGCAGACAGAGCCCAGCCCTAGTTTCAACACCAATAAGGACTGAAGGCCCAAATGGTTTAACCTGTCAGAGGCCAAATTTTGTGGGTGTGTATGAATTCACTTTTGGTTACCAACATGTTCAAAGATTTTTAACGATGTATATGTTTTTAAACTTCACATACCCTCTCCAACTCCAGGCCCTTTGCCAGTTCCTCTTGGCTCTGCTAAAATGCATGGAATCTGGGAATCAAGAGCAAGGGAGGGAGTCTGCTTTACTCAAGAGGGATGTGTATGCGTGTAAAACAGAAACACCCCTCTCCATGCCTCCATTGGTTTGTGAGCCTTTCTTTAGCTTGCCCCAGGAGCCATACTTGCTTTGGGGACTCTAATAAGCAATTCCAAATGGTAACTCTGCTGTAATTTTCACTTCTGTGTAAGCATCTCACTTGTCTTTGAGTTCCTGGCCCTGTTTTTGAATATGGCTTCCCTGATGGGTGAGCCATGATTCTATCTCCCTTAGCCCCTTGTTGCTATCCTGACTGCAGACACAGGTTACCTTACCTTTTGGGAGTTTATTTGGACTTTCAGACTGTACTCAGGGCCTACAACTACCTATGATCTTCTCTGACTCCTACTGAGGCCCACTGGCTAGGAGTTTTTCTCATTCGTACTTCTCTGGCTATGATTTTGTGAGAGTTACCAGCACTTGCTAAGTAGAGAGTGGTAATAGTAACAGCATTTATAATAACAATAAAGCTTGTTGTTGAAGAAAAATATCACCACAACCTACATTTACTTTTTTCCAGAGACAGAGACCTTTAGTAACCAGAGATGTCTCCTTTTTCAAGGCATCTGCATAGTAAACAACTTCTTTTTACTGTAAAATCATGACACTTGTTGGATAATGGATGTTGGGTTGACCATTGATGCAAGTTTGCCCTTTAGCCTTGCCAGTCTGGTGGTAGGAACAGGGACCCTGTGGTGCACTCCTGTGGCTTGGCCATTCCCCTCACAGTTGCTTCTCTGAGTCTCAGGGGACTTTACAAGAGATGTGGAGTTAATGCCTCTAGCACTGTATATAGACAGAAAAAAAGTCTTACATATGCAAGTGACTAGTTTTTAAATGTATAAGAAGAAAATGATGTTTTCAGTTTATTAGTCTTTGGGTACAAAACTTAAGCTATGGAAGAAAACAAAAAGGATTCAAATATGTTTTGAATAATCATTTATTCTAGAGCATCTGGCAAACATAAACTTGGAAATATGGAAGAACCTCCATGTTAATAATGGCCACTTTCCAAAGAACAATAAGGGACATATACTAAAAACAACAACAACAAAAAAGCCCAACCACAGTCATCTGCCACAGAAGTAATGATTGCAGGAATGGTAAAGGATGGTGATACTAAGCAGGAGGTTATGCCTTTAAGTCCTGCTAGTAAAATCCAATTTAATGAAATGAGGGTTTAATCATAAAAGCAAAGATGGCTTTCACTCCTATTTTTAATTTTATGGATGAAAAGTAAGCCTCAGAAAAGAACCAAATAAAGGCCTCAAATAAGAATAACTTAAACTCCTTTTGTGGGGGGTTGGGGAGTTTGAGAGCAGAGGATCACTTGGCAGGCAATAGATAAATATAAGCAAACTGAAAGTCCTTGACTTTGCCTTAAGTGGCAAAATGCATGATGAAGACAAGACTGAAAGAGTCTGAGTTGATAAACATGGAGGCAATTATTATTCTTATTTATTGGCTTATAAAGCACATCTTGCTTAATACAAGGTGCTGGGCTGGAAATCAGAAAGGCCGTTGAAACCCCGAAGTAGAGCCATTCTGAGAGTTGAAGTCCTGCAGAGAATATTTTTATTTACTTCAGAAGGTAAGATGTCATATGTGGAACTATGTGTACGAAGGAGTTTCCCTGAATAAGGATTATAATTGCAAAATGAATGCTGTACCATGTGCCAGGATGGCAATAGTATGTTGAACCTAAATAAAGAATGTAGGCTAAAGCATTAGAACAGATTAAGATATTTTAAATCAAATTTATTGTTATTATTTTATTTTAAAACTTTTTTCTGAATGAGGGATGGCGGGAGTGAGGTGGTGAGGAGACGCAGGAAAAGAGTTACAGAAAGAGGGGTGCCACAATGTCTAAGTAAAAATTAGTTAAGTTAATTCAGAGCTACTCAGTGGGAGGTCTATATCATATTTTCTATATTTTGTAATAAACCCCAAATTGTATGGGTCTTTTTTCTAAACTGGCAACTTTATGTGGCTATGTTCATCTATACCCAGTCTGAGTGGGCATACACACAAACCAAAAAGTTTTAAAAAATGTTGCCTGTCTCCAGGAAGTTTTAAAACTAAGTTATTTGACTTTACATCATTATTAAGGAAGATTATTTAAACAGAGACACAGTCTACTTTTTGAATATCCTACCCTGGGACTAAAATTAGCAACTAGACCCTGAATTTAAACCATTCCAAGTTGTGGAATGAATCACATTAACCTTTCTACCAGTTTTCCTGTTCAGTTTAATCTGATAGCCCCAAGAGATGGGTTCTGAAGGAGTGCCTGAGCTATTGGGGAAGGAAGTGGTTAAGAAGAAAGAAGTACATTTCTGGTCAGGGTGTCTGAGCATGCAGTGACATTACTCAGGGCTGGAGTAGATGGTGGCTAAATATCAAGTGTCATTTAGAGGTGTCAAAAGGCTTACCAGCTCTAAAATACCTGATGATCCCACCATAAATTCACTCAACAAGGATACATTTGTTAATTAAACATTTTGGGGAGACAGGGCACCTATCATGGGCAGAGTCTTGTGTTTGACATTTATGTATGATTCAAGGGAGGAATAAGACATGTCTTTGATTTCAAGAAGAGACCCACTTCATATTACCCAGGCCCTGTCAAGAGTGCAAATGAAAGCCCACATACCATATGTCTAAATATTTTAAAGCCATAAATTAAAATGTTAAACAAGTTTATTGAGATTTATCTTTGACATATAAAAATCGTGTATGTTTAAAGGCTACAATGTGATGTTTTGATATATGTATACATTATAAAAAAATGACCATAATCAAGCTAAATAACATATCCTTCACTTTTACATAATTACCAGTGTGGGTTTGTGTGTGTGTTCTTGTGTTGAGAAGTTTTAAGATCCATCCTCTTAGCATATTTCAGTAATACAATACAGTATTGTTAATTCTTGTTACCATGCTCTATATTACAGCTCCAGCACCCATTCATCTTGCAAAACTGAAACTTTGTACCCTTGCCCAACATCTCATTTTCCACTCTCTATCCTAACCTTTGGCAACCACTATTCTACTCTCTGCTTCTATGAGTTTGACTAGTTTAGATTCCAAGTATGAGGGAGATATATAGGACTTGTCTTTCTGTGTGTGGTTTATTTCACTTAGCATAATGTTCTCCAGGTGTCTTCTTTTTTAAGATTGAATAATATTTCATGGGAGGGAGGGAGGGAGAGAGAGAGAGAGAGAGAGAGAGAGAGAGAGAGAGAGAGAGACCACATTTTCTTTATCCATTCATTCGTTGAAAGACATTTAGTTTGTTTCTGTATCTTGGCTACTGTGAATAATGCTACAAAAAATATGGGAGTGGAGATATCTCTCTAAGATCCAGATTTCAATTCCTTTGGATAGATACCCAGAAATAAGCTTCCTGGATGATACGTTAGTTCTATTTTTAATTTATTGAGGAACCTTCATACTGTTTTCCATGATGTCTGCACCATTTTACATTCCCACCTACTGTACAAGGATTCCTTTTCTCCATATCCCTGACAACACTTATCTTTTATCTTTTTTTTTTTTTTTTTTTTTTGCGGTATGTGGACCTCTCACTGTTGTGGCTTCTCCCGTTGCAGAGCACAGGCTCTGGACACGCAGGCTCAGCGGCCATGGCTCACAGGCCCAGCCACTTCGTGGCATGTGGGATCTTCCCCGACCGGGGCACAAACCCGTGTCCCCTGCATCAGCAGGCAGACTCTCAACCACTGTGCCACCAGGGAAGCCCATCTTTTATCTTTTTGATGACAGCCATTCTAACAGGTGTGAGGTGATATCTCATTGAGGTTTTGATTTGAATTTCCATGAGATTAGTGATGTTGAGAACTTTTAAAAATACTTATTGACCATTTGTATGTCTTCTTTTGAGAAATGTCTGTTCAGGTCCTTTGCTCATTTTTAATTTTATTTATTTATTTAACATCTTTATTGGAATGTAATTGTTTTACAATGTTCTGTTAGTTTCCACTTTATAACGAAGTGAATCAGCTATACATATACATATATCCCCATATCTCCTCCCTCTTGCTTCTCCCTCCCACCTTCCGTATCCCACCCATCTAGGTGGTCACAAAGTACCGCTCTGATCTCCCTGTGCTATGCGGCTGATTCCCACTAGCTCTCTATTTTACATTTGGTAGTGTATATATGTCAATGCCACTCTCTCACTTTGTCCCAGCTTACCCTTCCCCCTCCCTGTGTCCTCAAGTCCATTCTCTACGTCTGCGTCTTTATTCCTGTCTTGCACCTAGGTTCTTCAGAACCATTTCTTTTTGGATTCCATATATATGTATTAGCATACGGTATTTCTTTTTCTCTTTCTGGCTTACTTCACTCTGTATGACAGACTCTAGGTCCATCCACCTCACTACAGATAACTCAATTTTGTTTCTTTTATTGGCTGAGTAATATTCCATTGTATATATGTGCCACATCTTCTTTATCCATTCATCTGTCGATGGACACTTAGGTTGCTTCCATATCCTGGCTATTGGAAATAGAGCTGCAATGAACATTGTGGTACATGACTCTTTTTGAATTATGGTTTTCTCAGGGTATATGCCCAGTAGTGAGATTGCTCGGTCATATGGTAGTTCTATTTTTAGTTTTTTAAGGAACCTCCATACTATTCTCCATAGTGGCTATATCAATTTATATTCCCACCAACAGTGCAAGATGGCTCCCTTTTCTCCACACCCTCTCCAGCATTTATTGTTTGTAGAGTTTTTGATGATGGCCATTCTGACTGGTGTGAGGTGATACCTCATTGTAGTTTTGATTTGCATTTCTCTAACGATTAGTGATGTTGAGCATCCTTTCATGTGTTTGTTGGCAATCTGTATATCTTCTTTGGAGAAATGTCTATTTAGGTCTTCTGCCCATTTCTGGATTACATTGTTTGTTTTTTTGATATTAAGCTACATGAGTTGCTTGTAAATTATGGAGATTAATCCTTTGTCAGTTGCTTCATTTGCAAATATTTTCTCCCATTCTGAGGGCTGTCTTTTCATCTTGTTTATGGTTTCCTTTGCTGTGCAAAAGCTTTTAAGTTTCATTAGGTCCCATTTGGTTATTTTTGTTTTTATTTCCATTTCTCTGAAAGGTGGGTCAAAAAGGACCTTGTGTGATTTATGTCATAGAGTGTTCTGCCTATGTTTACCTCTAAGAGTTTTATAGTGTCTGGCCTTACATTTAGGTCTTTAATCCATTTTGAGTTTTTTTGTGTATGGTGTTAGGGAGTGTTCTAATTTCATTCTTTTACATGTAACTGTCCAGTTTTCCCAGCACCACTTACAAAGAGGCTGTCTTTCCTCTATTGTATATTCTTGCCTCCTTTATCAAAGATAAGGTGACCATATGTGCGTGGGTTTATCTCTGGGCTCTCTATCCTGTTCCCGTTTTTGTTTTTGTGCCACTATCAGACTGTCTTGATTACTGTAGCTTTGTAATATTGTCTGAAGTCTGGGAGCCTGATTATTCCAGCTCCATTTTTCTTTCTCAATATTGCTTTGGCTATTCAGGGTATTTTATGTTTCCATACAAATTGTGAAATTTTTTGTTCTACTTCTGTGAAAAATGCCATTGGTAGTTTGATAGGGATTGCATTGAATATGCAGATTGCTTTGGGTAGTATAATCATTTTCACAATGTTGAATCTTCTAATTCAAGAACATGGTATATCTCTCCATCTGTTTGTATCATCTTTAATTCCTTTCATCAGTGTCTTATAGTTTTCTGCATACAGGTGTTTTGTCTCCTTAGGTAGGCTTATACCTAGGTATTTTATTCTTTTTTTGCAGTGGTAAATAAGAGTGTTTCCTTAATTTCTCTTTCAGATTTTTTATCATTACTGTTTAGGAATGCAAGAGATTTCTGTGCATTAATTTTGCATCCTGTTACTTTACCAAATTCATTGCGCTCTAGCAGTTTTCTGGTAGCATCTGTAGGATTCTTTATGTATAGTATCATTTCATCTGCAAACAGTGACAGTTTTATTTCTTCTTTTCTGATTTGGATTCCTTTTATTTCTTTTTCTTCTCTGATTGGTGTGGCTAAAACTTCTAAAACTATTTTGAATAATAGTGGTGAGAGTGGACATCCTTGTCTTGTTCCTGATCTTAGAGAAAATGATTTCAGTTTTTCACCATTGAGAACCATGTTGGCTGTGGGTTTCTCATCTATGGCCTTTATTATGTTGAGGTAAGTTCCCTCTATGCCTTCTTTCTGCAGGGTTTTTATCATAAATTGGTGCTGAAGTTTGTCAAAAGCTTTTTCTGCATCTATTGAGAGGATCAAATGGTTTTTATCCTTCAATTTGTTAATATGGTGTATCACATAGATTGATTTGCATATATTGAAGAATCCTTACACTCCTGGTATAAACCGCATTTGATCATGGTGCATGATCCTTTTAATGTGTGGTTGTATTCTGTTTGCTAGTATTTTGTTAAGGATTTTTGCATCTACGTTCATCAGTGATACTGGCCTGTAGTTTTCTTTCTTGGTGTAGTTTTGGTATCAGGGTGAAGGTGGCCTTGTAGAATGAGTTTGGGAGTGTTCCGCACTCTGCTATATTTTGGAAGAGTTTGAGAAGGATAGGTGTTAGCTCTTCTCTAAATGTTTGATAGAAGTTGCCTGTGAAGCCATCTGGTCCTGGCCTTTTGTTTGTTGGAAGATTTTTAATCACAGTTTCAATTTCAGTGCTTGTGATTGGTCTGTTTATATTTTCTATTTCTTCCTGGTTCAGTCTCAGAAAGTTTCGCTGTATTAAGGATTTGTCCATTTCTTCCAGGTTGTCCATTTTATTGTCATAGAGTTGCTTGTAGTAATCTCTCTTGATCTTTTGTATTTCTACAGTGTCATTTGTTACTTCTCTTTTCATTTCTAAATCTATTGATTTGATTCTTCTCCCTTTTTTTCCTGATAATTCTGGCTAATGGTTTATGAATTTTTTTATCTTCTCAAAGAACCAGGTTTTAGTTTTATTCATCTTTGCTATCCTTTCCTTCATTTATTTTTCATTTCTTTCTTTCTATTAAAAACATCTTTGGAGTATAATTGCTTTACAATGGTGTGTTAGTTTCTGCTTGATGACAAAGTGAATCAGCTATACATATTCATATATCCCCATATCTCCTCCCTCTTGCATCTCCCTCCCATCCTCCCTATCCCAGCCCTCTAGGTGGTCACTAAACACTGAGCTGATCTCCCTGTGCTATGCAGCTTCTTCCCACTAGCTATCTATTTTACATTTGGTAGGGTACATATGTCCATGGACTCTCTCACTTCATCCCAGCTTACACTTCCACCTCCCCATGTTCTCCAGTCCATTCTCTATGTCTCCATCTTTATTCCTGTCATTCACCTAGGTTCTTCAGAACTTTTTTTTTTTAGATTCCAAATATATGTGTCAGCATACAGTATTTGTTTTTCTCTTTCTGACTTACTTCACTCTGTATGACAGACTCTAGGTCCATCCACCTGACTTGATCTTTATGATTTCTTTCCTTATGCTGACTCTGGGGTTTTTTTGCTTTTATTTCTCTAGTTGCTTTAGGTGTAAGGTTAGGTTGTGTATTTGAGAATGTTCTTATTTCTTGAGGTAGGATCATATTGCTATAAGTTTCCCTCTTAGAACTGCTTTTCCTGCGTCCCATAGGTTTTAGGTCATTGTGTTTTTATGGTCATGTGTTTCTAGGTATTTTTTAATTTCCTCTTTGATTTCTTCAGTGATCTCTTGGTTATTTAGTAATGTATTGGTTAGCCTCCATGTGTTTGTATTTTTTACAGCTTTTTTCCTGTAATTGATATCTAGTCTCATAATGTTGTGGTCAGAAAAGATACTTAATACTACTTCAATTTTCTTAAATTTACCAAGGCTTTTGTTGTGACCCAAGATACGATCTATCCTGGAGAATATTTCATGAGCACTTGAGAAGAAAGTGTATTCTGTCATTTTTGGATAGAATGTCCTATAAATATCAATTAAGTCCATCTTGTTTAATGTGTCATTTAAAGCTTGTGTTTCCTTATTTATTTTCATTTTGGATGATCTCTCCATTGGTGAAAGTGTGGTGTTAAAGTCCCCTGCTATGATTTTGTTACTGTCGATTTCCCCTTTTATGGCTGTTAGCATGTACCTTATGTATTGAGGTGCTGCTATATTGGGTGCATAAATATTTACAATTGTTATATCTTCTTTTTGGATTTATCCCTTGATCATTATGTAGTATCCTTCTTTGTCTCTTATAATAGTCATTATTTTAAAGTCTATTTTGTCTGATATGAGAGTTGCTACTCCAGCTCTCTTTTGATTTCCATTTGCATGGAATATCTCTTTCCATCCCCTCAGTTTCAGTCTGTATGTGTCCCTAGGTCTGAAGTGGGTCTCTTTAGACAGCATCTATATGGGTCTTGTTTTTGTATCCATTCAGCCAGTCTATGTCTTTTGGTCGGAGCATTTAATCCATTTACATTTAAGGTAAAATTTTATATGTATGTTCCTATTACCATTTTCTTAATTGCTTTGGGTGTGCTTTTGTAGGTCTTTTCTTTCTCTTGTGTTTCCTGCCTATAGAAGTTCCTTTAGCATTTGTTGTAAAGCTGGTTTGGTGGTGCTGAAGTCTCTTAGCTTTTGTTTGTCTGTAAAGGTTTTCATTTCTGTGTCGAATCTGAATGAGATCCTTGCTGGGTAGAGTAATCTCGGTTGTAGGTTTTTCCCTTTCATCACTTTAAATATGTCCTGCCACTCCCTTCTGGCTTGCAGAGTTTCTGTTGAAAGATCAGCTGTTAACCTTATGGGGATTCCGTTGTATGTTATTTGTTGCTTTTCACTTGCTGCTTTTAATATTTTTTCTTTGTGTTTAATTTTTAATAGTTTGATTAATATGTGTCTTGACGTGTTTCTCCTTGGATTTATCCTGTATGGGACTCTGCGCTTCCTGGACTTTCCCTTCCCATATTAGGGAAGTTTTCAACTATAATCTCTTTAATATTTTCTCAGTCCCTTTCTTTTTCTCTCCTTCTTCTGGGACCCCTATAATTCGAATGTTGGTGTGTTTAATGTTGTCCCAGAGGTCTCTGAGACTGTCCTCAATTCTTTTCATTCTTTACTCTTTCTTCTGGTCTGCGGTAGTTATTTCCACTATTTTATCTTCCAGGTCACTTATCCATTGTTCTACCTCAGTTATTCTGCTATTGATTCCTTCTAGAGAATTTTTAATTTCATTTATTGTGTTGTTCATCATTGTGTGTTTGCTCTTTAGTTCTTCTAGTTCCTTGTTAAACGTTTCTTTTATTTTCTCCATTCTATTTCCAAGATCTTGGATCATCTTTACTATCATTACTCTGAATTCTTTTTCAGTTAGACTACCTATTTCTTCTTAATATTTCGGTCTGGTGGGTTTTTACTTTGCTCCTTCATCTGCTGAGTATTTATCTTCTCAGTTTGCTTAACTTACTGTGTTTGGGTCTCCTTTTCACAGTTTGAAGGTTCATAGTTCCCATTGTTTCTGGTGTCTTCTCCCAGTGGGTAATGTTGGTTCAGTGGGTTGTGTAGACTTCCTGGTGGAGGGAACTGGTGCCTGTGTTCTGGTGGATGAGGCTGGATCTTGTCTTTCTGGTGGGCAGGACCACATACAGTGGTCTGTTTTGGGGTGTCTGTGAACTTATTATGATTTTATGCAGCCTCTCTGCTAATGGGTGGGGTTGTGTTCCTGTCTTGCTAGTTGTTTAGCATGGGGTGTCCAGCACTGGAGCTTGCTGGTTATTGAATGGAGCTGGGTCTTAGAGTTGAGATGGAGATCTCTGGGAGAGCTGTCACCAATTGATATTATGTGGGGCTGGGAGGTCTCTGGTGGTCCAGTGTCGTGAAGCTGGCTCTCCCACCTCAGAGGTTCAGGCCTGATACCTGGCTGGAGCACCAAGACCCTGTCAGCTACACATCTGAATAGAAAAGGGAGGAAAAAAAGAAGGAAAAAAATATATTATAGAATAAAATTATTAAAATAAAAAAATTTTTAAATAGTTAAAAAATAATAAGTTGAGAACAACAAAACCAATAGAGAAATCCACCAATGATAAAAAGCCCTAAAAACTATACTAAGATAAACATAAAAATAAGAAACTAGTCAGTCACATACAGGAAACCCCAAGTCTACAGTTGCTCCCAAAGTCCACTGCATCAATTTTGGGATGATCTGTCATCGGTTTAGCTATTCCACAGAGGCAGGGAATAACAAGTTGATTGTGGAGATTTAATCTGCTGCTCCTGAGGCTGCTGGGAGAGATTTCCCTTTCTCTCCTTTGTTCGCACAGCTCCTGGGGTTCAGCTTTGGATTTGGCCCCACCTCTGCATGCAGGTCTCCCTCTGGCATCTGTTATTCACCCAGACTGGAGACGGTTAAAGGAGTGGCTGGTCAGGGGCCTCTGGCTCACTCAGGCTGGGGGGAGGGAGGGGCAGAATGTGAAACAAGCCTTCGGCAGTAGAGGCCAGCATGACATTGCAACAGCCTGAGGCGTTCCGTGTGTTCTCCTGGGGAAGTTGTCCCTGGGTCACGGGTCCCTGGTAGTGGCAGGCTGCACAGGCTCCAGGAGGGGACATGTGGATAGTGACCTGAGCTTGCACACAGGATTCTTGTTGGCTGCAGCAGCAGCCTTAGTGCTTCATGCCTGTCCCTGGGGTCCGCGCTGATAGTGCCTCGTTCCTGTCTCTGAAGTTCTTTTAGGCTGTGTCCTGAGTCTCCTCTCCTCGTGCATCCTGAAACAATGGTCTCTTGCCTCTTAGGCAGGTCCAGAGTTTTTCCCGGACTCCCTTCTGGCTAGGTGTAGTGCACTTGCCCCCTTCAGGCTGTGTTCACGCAGCCAACTCCAGTCCTCTACCTGGGATCTGACCTCTGAAGCCCAAGCCTCAGCTCCCTGCTCCCACCCACTCCGGCAGGTGAGCAGACAGCCTCTCAGGCTGGTGAGTGCTGGTCGGCACTGACCCTCTGTGCAGGAATCTCTCTGCTTTGCCCTCTGCACCTCTGTTGCTGTGCTCTCCTCTGTAGCTCTGTAGCTTCCCCCCACCCACTCCCCATTTCCACCAATGAAGGGGCTTCCTAGTGTGTGGAAGCTTTTCCTCCTTCACAGCTCCCTCCCAGAAGTGCAGGTCCTATCCCTATTCTTTTGTCTCTGTTTTTCCTTTTTTCTTTTGCCCTACCCAGGTACATGGGGACTTTCTTGCCGTTTGGGAAGTGTGAGGTCTTCTGCCAGCATTCAGTAGGTGTTCTGTAGGAGTTGTTCCACATGTAGATGTATTTTTGATGTATTTGTGGGCAGGAAGGCGATCTCCACGTTGTACTTCTCCGCCATCTTGAAGCGTCCTCTTTGCCTTTGATGTCATGACAAAAAAAAAATAATAAGTTATTGCCTTGACCAATGTCTGTAAGCTTTTTCTCTGTTTTCTGCCAGTAGTTTTACCATTTCAGGTCTCACATTTAAGTCTTTAATCTATCTTGGGTTGATTTTTGCATAAGATGAGATAAGGTTCCAATTTCATGTGGATATGCAGTTTTCCCAAAACCACTTATTGAAGAGCTTTCCCCATTTTGTGTTCTTAGCACCCTTTCAAAGTTTAGTTGACTGTAAATGTGTGGATTTATTTCTGGGCCCTCTATTCTGTTTCATTGTTTTATATGACAGTTTTTATGCCAGTACCACACTGTTTCAAATACTGCAGCTTTGAATATATTTTGAAATCAGAGAATATGAAGCTTCCATCTTTGTTCTTCTTGAACAAAATTGCTCTGGCTATTCAAGTTCTTTTGTGGTTCCATATGAATTTTAGGATTTTTTTTCTATTTCTGTAAAGAATGCCATTAAAGTGTCATTAGAGTTATGATAGGAATCACACTGAATCTGTAGACCACTTTGGGTAGTTTGGACATTTTAACAATATGAAGTCTTCCACTTCATGAACATAGGATGTCTTTCCATTTATATGCATCTTCTTTAATCTCTTCATCAGTGTTTTAAGTTTTCAGTATATTCGTTTTTTACTTCTTTGGTTAAGTTTATTCCTAAGTGTTTTATTTATTCTTTTTGTTGCTATTGTAAACGGGATTGTTCTCTTTTTTTTTTTTTTTTTTTGTGGTACGTGGGCCTCCCACTGTTGTGGCCTCTCCCGTTGCGGAGCACAGGCTCTGGATGCGCAGGCTCAGCGGCTATGGCTCACAGGCCTAGCCGCTCCGTGGCATGTGGGATCTTCCCGGACCGGGTCATGGACCCGTGTCCCCTGCATTGGCAGGCGGACTCTCAACCACCGCACCACCAGGGAAGCCCCGGGATTGTTCTCTTAATCTCCTTTTTAGATAGCTCATTGTTACTGTGTAGAAATGCCGTCAACTTTTGTATGTTAATTTTGTATCCTGTAACTTCATTGATGTTGTTTATTAGTTCAGACAGTCTTTTTGTTGAGTCTTTATGGTTTTCTACATATGATCAAGCCATCTGCAAACAGAGATCATTTTACGTTTTACTTTCCAATGTGTATGCCTTTATTTCTTTTTATTGTTTAATTGCTCTGTCTGGGATTTCCAGTACTAGGTTGAATATAAGTGACAAAAAGGATGGTACAGAGCATCCTTGCCTGTACCAAATCTTAGTGGAAAAGCTTTTGGTTTTTCTCTATTGATTATGATTTTAGCTGTAGGCTTTTCATATATGGTCTTTTTTTTACTGAGGTAAGTTTCTTCTATACTTATTTTGTTGAGACTCTTTATCATGAATGGGCATTGAATTTTTGTCAAATGTTTTTTTCCGTATCTATTCAAAGATCATGTGGTTTCTGTGTTTCATTCTGTTAATGTGGTATATCACACTGTCTGATTTGTGTACATTGAACTATCCTTGCATCTTAGAGATAAACCCCACTTGGTCATGGTGTATAGTCCTTTTAATGTGCTGTTTAATTTAGTTTGCTAGCATTTTATTGAAGATTTTTACATCTAGGTTCATTAAGGATGTTGACCTGTAGTTTTCTTTTCTTGTGGTGTCTTGTCTGACCCTGGTATCAGGGTGATCAGCATCAAAAAAAAAAAAAAATCAGTTTGGAAATGTTCCCTCTTCTATTTTTTTGGAAGAGCTTAACAAGGATTCATATAAATTAACTTTTAAAATCAAAATTAGTTAAGTAAAGCTGAAAATGTTTACATTTTGAAAATAATGAAATATCACTCAATATTTTAATAAAAATAAAACTATTTGCATTTCTAGCATTAAGTATCTCTTTTGTTACCAAGGTAAAGAATTAGTAACATGCTCCATGAATGTTCTGTCTAGAACTACATGTATGAATTGTTAAGTATTTCAGCCACCATGGGCCACCATGGACAACTCTTGTGAATATAATACCTCCAGAATCACAAACCAGAACACAAAGAAAATAGACTCTTGGCATTACAAAGAAATGATTGTTATGCAAAAATAGATTGCATTCACACTATCTAAAAGGGGAAAATTTGACAGTTAATAATCTTATCTCTTTCCTAAGCTCACCAGTGCTCATCAAATCTTCCCCTTACTTCAGAGAAACACTTGCTTCTGAGATGGGCAGTGGAACAGCCAACAAACCTTCACAACATTCAAGTGCTATCATCTTTGTTTTTGAGCACATAGGACAAGAAAGGTGGACAATGATATTCCCTAGATCTGAACAGTTTAGTCAGAAGAGCTGTTGTTTTAGAGTGACATATGCTATATTGTACCAGTCTTCAAGGTTGAATCTCAAGTGACTAAGACCCATGTGTCCTTTAATAAATTTAGCATTGTGGTGTTTGTGATATACAGGGCTTACTAAAGCATAGTTGCTAGGTCACAGGCTCTTGCCTGGGCCAAGGATGATTCCTCCATAGAGCCTATAATTTAACAAGAGAAAGAGACATATAAATCGTGAATTATAGCAGAGACTAAATGAAGGAGTGCTGTGATAGAAGAATAACAATACTCAAGTTTTATTGGCTCCTATGTCCCACTCTTACAAGTGTTTTATGTATGTTATTTCATTTGAACCTCACAGAATAATAAGTGAAGATTGCAAAATACAGAATTGTGGCACAGAAACATTAGGTAGCTTGCCCTCATATGTGAATGCCAGTCAGAGTTCACGTTTTTAAGTAGACGTTTGCTGGATATAGTAGTTTGCCAAATTTTATTTTAAACTTCTAAATAGATGTTGACTGAAAGACATTTTTTTCTTTATCATTATGCTCTTGTCAGGTTTTGCATTTTCAAGAAAAAAATTCAGCTCTGCGTGTGCGTGTGTGCTTGTGTGTGTTTTCCTAGAAATAGGGTCTTTGGTTTTTATCAGCTAAGTCTAAAACATATATGGAAATGGCAAAGGCCAAAAATAGTCATGAAAATCTTATAGAAGAACAAAGTTGGAAGATTTACACTATCAAGATTTACACTATCAAGATATATCATAAATCAACAGTTATTAAAACAATATGGTATTCAGAAAAGGAGAAACAAATCAAGGGAATATTGCAGAGAATTCAGAAACAGGCCTATAGCCCAAAGGAATTTTGATTTATGATAAAAATGATCCTGCTTAGGGTAGAGGAAGAGCAGCCATTTCAATAATGATGATGGGTCATTGGATATCTGTATATGAAAATAAATGAAATTTGATTCTCATTGCATATCATATCCAAACATCAATTCCAGGTGGATTGTAGTTCTAAATGTGAAAGTGTTTCTATAAGATAACATGGGAACATATCTTTCTGACCTTGAGGGATGAAAAGATATTTTTAAAACAGAACATCAAAGCACTAATCATAAAGAAAAAGACTTACAAATTAGACTACATCAAAATTAAGGAGTTCTGTTTTTCAAAAGACATCATTAACAGAGAGGAAAGTTAAGCCAGAATGTGGCAGAAGACATTTTCAATAAATATATCTTGCAAGGTTGCATATCCAGAATATATAAAGAACTCTTACAAATCAGTAAGAAAACAACACATAACACAATAGAAAAATGGGCAAGAAATTTGAGCAGACACTTCAGAAGAGAGAGTATCCAAATGGCCAGCAGACATGAACATGTGCTAAACCTTATTAGTCATGAGGGCAATGCAAGTCAAAACCTTAATGAGATATAACAACACATTCACCAAAGTGGCTAAACTTTTGTAAATGATCACAATACCAAGTGTTGATACGGATTTTGACCTCTTGTACTTTGGTGGTGCAAATGGAAATTGATACAACCACTTTGGAAAATTTATTTGCAGTATATATTACACCTGAAAAATTCTTATTCAATGATCTAGGAATCTAACTCCTATACCCAGGAGAAATACATATATATGTGCATCAAAACAATGGACAAAATGTTCATAGCAGTATTATTTGTAATAGGCCCAAATTGTCCATCAGTGGTAACATGGATAGATATATTGTGGTATAGTTATACAATGAATGATGTTCAGCAATGAAATGAATGAACTACAACTATATGCAACAGCCTGGGTGAATTTCATCAATATTATATTGCATGAAAGAAGTCAAACCAAAAAGCACATTCTACTTTATAAAGTTAAAAAACATGCAAACAACTCTATGGTGCAGATGTTAGGATTGTGGCTACCTTTGGGGTGGAAGAGGAATAATGACCCAAAGGGGGAATGAGGTGAGTCTCTGGGATGCTGATATGTTACACTTCTAAGGAGGCCACTGTGTAGAAATCTATCAAACTGTACAGTTACAATTTATGTACTTTTCGGTAAACAATACCGTGAATAAAAATGCGTTAATGCTGTGAAGGAAATAAACAGTGATGGAATAGAGAATATCTAGAGAAGGGAGGTCAGGGAAAGCCTTTCTGAGGAGGTGACGTGAGTTAAGTCCTAGAAGATAAGAAAGAGGCACACGGCTGGGGGAAACCCTATGCCCTTTGCAAAAGTGAGTGAGTTTCACTTTCACATGGATGGGGTAGTTGTGTGCTGAATTCATTAGTGTGTTTGTCATCTATTGAAGAGCAAGGCCCTATGATACAAAATAGATGCATTTTGATGGACTGCAGAACTAGGGAAGATTCAGAAATAGGAGATGCTGCCCAAGGGATGTACATGTGTAGCAAAGACATAGCTGAGAAGAGAGAGCCCTGAGGTATAGCGTGAGGGCACTGATTCAGTGAGAGGAAGGAAAGATGGGAGAGATGATAAAGAAAGAAAGGAGAAGGTGAAACTTAGTCTTAGCCTCCTTCATTACTTCACCTATCCTGATCTCAGAAATCAAGTGGTAGAATCAGGGCCAAAAACTTAAGGAAAAAATGACGAGGAAAGAAGAAAGCGCCTAAGGTTAGCATGTGTGCAGACCTGTTTATGAGTGCACATCAGCAAACCCACACGAGGAAACTGAGCAGACAGGACATACATAAGTAGAGGGTTTAGGAAGGTGAGAGGGAAAGGAGGGTCTCCACTAATACAGATAATGTGAAAATAGATACAGAGGTTTGTTTGACATCAATTGGGAGAAAAATTAACTGTTTTATAGACACTTCTCACCTTTTAATAAAATTATTTCATGCACAAAACTTAAGAACTGATGGGCCAAAAGGGAAACGCAAAGGAAAAAAAAGCCTTCAGAATGCCTGCCTGTGTATGATATTTGATATTATGAAGGACTGAATTAGAATTACATTCAGGAACCATGACAATGCTAAAAGAAAAAGAAAAAAATTCATTCTGTACTGGCCTTCACTAACATTTTTGCATCATTTAGAAAGCACCTGATATGTTATTCCTATGCATAAATAGATTTTACATACAAGTCTTGAAGATAGGTATATTCATGGCTTAGGCTAAAAAGTACAGACTAAAGAAAGTAGAGTCCAAACTTCTGAGCATGATAATAACACAAAGACTTACACATTCACACGCAGCTAAGTCTGGCTGGTATTTGAGAGAATGCCAGTGTAATTAATCAGTTCTCTCCAATGTTTACTTCAGCTATCTGTTGTGCACAAAATGGCTCAAATTAGTTTTGGTAGTAGAAATGGTCTGAAATCCAAAGACAGTTCACATTACTGTTCTAAAATTATAACAGTGCAACACTGTAAATTTTACTTTTCCAGGTGTGAACCAGATGGTATAAGATTATTGTAAGTTACATTCTCTCCTGCAAAGGCTTTCTTTTCAACATATTCTCAAAGATTACATAGTGATGATTCACACTTATGTTGAACACATTCCAAATTGCGTATGTAGGAAGTACTTCTAACAAAGGCTTTTGAAGATTTTTTTAATTGGTGTTTCATTGGGTGTCATTTATTTTCTAGCATTTCAGGAGAACAAGCTGAAAACAAAACATAGTGTTAGGATATTAAAATTATTAACAAGTATTAACTTAGAGTTTGTAAAGAGTTAAAAAAAGTAATAAGGCATATTTTTATTTATAGAACCCTTATTACATGAAGTAATATTCAGCTCATTACAATAAGAGATGGGATAAACAGGTATGAAATAGTTAGGAAAAGAAATCTGATATCGTAAAATATACAAATGACAAAACCCAGTGTCTTTAGTAAACTTATATATAGACCAAACATAACAAAGAGATTAATAAATACATAATATACATTTTTATGGTCAGGTTGAACAGAAATAAATTTAATTTTATTACACAATGGATAAAACTAAGGAAATATTTGGACTTCTTTCCCCAAACTTCCAACTAGGACTATGTTCTAAAAGTAAGGATTATAAAAATACAGTATACCTTTATCATATAGAAAACAGAGCTGTGAGTGAGGCGGTGGCAGATATCGTCATGTCACAACAGGGGGACTAGTGTAAGTCCTAAATGAGGGAAAGCCCTTGAGGCGCATTAGTACGTCCTGCAGTGACTGAAACTCCATTATGGGAAGAGTAATGGGGATTTTTCTAGGCTACTTGAGATGTAACAGTACTGTAGCAGAATCCTCCCTTTGACTGTACTTACTAGTTTCCAATGACTACAGCAGAGAAATTTCACCCTGTGCCTTTTCCTATTCTAGGAAAACCAGGTATCTTAGCAGAATAGCCCTGGCTCTGAGCTAATTTCTTCCGTGCCAGTGATGTATTTGCCAGACGTATGCTGGGGAGAAGCTTCTGTATGCTGTCTACCACGCAGTTATCATCTCATTAGACAAAATCTCCAGGTCCACACCCATGAGGACCCCCTCAAGATAAACACCCCCCTACCTCACCCCCTCCCTTTTACCATTTCTGCTTCCTCTCCACCTGGAGCTCTTTCTCAGACCCTCATTTCCCACCTCTCACTCTCTGTTACTCTTTTCTCATCTCTCCTCCTCCTTCCCATTTTATTTTTTCCCTCTTTTTGTCTACTTTTTCCTCTGTTTTCTCCATTTCCCCCATTTTTCCCCATTTATTCCTCCATCTTCTGCAGGTCCTCTCCCCTGACCCTTGTTTTATCCTAGCTTCCTTTCTCTCTATTTCCCCTGTCTCTCCCATCTACTTGGGGTATTCTTTTGGGATTTGGAGGGATGAATTCTCTGGGGAAGGGTACTTCTCTGAACATATTCTCCACAGAGCCTATTTCAGCAGCTCTGCTCTGTGTCACATCATTTGCCCCACTACACATCTCACGCTTGGCCCAAGCTGACCCTTTGTAACCCAAACACATTACTCCCTTTGGGAAGGTAGAGTGATTAGAGAGGTAAAAACCTTATAGGAAGTCAAAATCCTACTGATTTATTGCCATCAGCAACACATTTAGGCCAGATTGTCAAAGGCCCTCCCTTTTCAGGATCCCCTATTTTTCAGGCTTCTGATTGATTTATGCTTAAAACCCATAAATTGTTTTCTGCAAAATAAGAAGTAAAAAGACAATTTTATCTCATTAAAATGGAAACTGTTCCTTTGAAAATCTGGCCAGAAATGTTGGTGGAATTGCTCTATTCATCAAGGCTCAAAAGACCAAGAGACTCATCATCCTTAGGAGAAAACAACACCGGTGCTGTGGCTACAGTCTAACGATTTAGATAGAAGATGTCAGAGCCAGCAACTGATGTCCCTGTGATGGGTTACCAGGGCTTGCATATAGGAATGAAATGGTTCGGGTAAACTAAGCCTAAAGTATGCAAATATCATCTTCTCACTACTCTTCTCATGTATATAGGAAATACTCGGAAAGTCAGACTCGGAAAGAAGGCCCCTTGGAGCTCTGTTGGTAGGTGCTCTGCTCATGAAGTGAGTGCCAACATGGCCCCAGGTGTCCACAGTCTTGGAATATAGATCACCCCTCCACAGCAATGTTAACAGCTGTCTGGTGATGAAAACTGAGCTACTGGTTTATGTACCTACTTTTTCCGTCTTTCAAAATAACTAACTGATTGATGCTGACACTATGAATTCTTATGATAAAAATAGGAATTAAAAATAGTGCTTCTCTGTGTTATTCTTGAAAGAATTTCAGATGAAGCCAAATTCTCTCATGCTGCTCAAATCAGACAAGAAGTTATTGCCTTTATGTTTCCTTACTGAATCCCATTAGCTGTTTCATGATTCACTATTTGGTATGTGATCATGGCCTTCTTTTCTATGATTATCCCAAATTAAAGTTTACATTGTCTGCTTTTTTGCAGATTTTCTTATTGGATGAAAGAAAACATACTTAGCATCCAGTGGGAATTATGGTAATGAAAATGACCCTAGCCAGCCATCCTGGCATTAAAAATATTTGGCTTGCTAATTATAAAAGGGAAAAAAAGCCATTATGTCAGATTAAGACCTTCATCTCTTAATGGGCAGCAAGCTCAGAGTTTCTTTGTCTGAAGGATATTTTCACATAAATTGTTCCCTTTGTTTCTGAGTCCAAGGATTCTGCTTTTGTTACTTGAAAAATTAAATAGAAATTTCTAGCAATACAAGAAATATTTTTAAATAGGTAAAGGCACTATCTGAAAATAAAAAGAATGTTAATTACTTGTTTAAAGTGCATAAGAATTTAGTTTCAAGTTATATATATGTGGATACATACATACACATCCACATATAAAATCTCATGACACTTAAAATTTTCCCAAATGATCATAGAATGTTCACATTGAACAGGACTTTGGAGATCATCCAGTGGTTCTCAAATTAGCTCAGGTCAGAAACACCTGGAAGGCTTGTTACAGAACAAATGGTAGGCTCACCCCCACAGTTTCTGGTTCAGCAGAATTTGTACTTGGAACAAGTACAGGTGATACTGTTGCTGCTGGTCTAGGGACCACAATGTGAGAACCTCTGACCCAGGCAAAAACCCTTGATTTACAAACTAGAAACCTGCAGTTTCAATACACTGTCCAATGCTAAATACATGAGTGAATGAGGTGAGAGAGGAACCTGGTTCTTCTTGCTCCTACTTTCATTCTTGATCTTCTACATGAGTGTTTCTCAAACTCTAATGTGCATACGAATGACCCCCCAGGGAACTTGTTAAAACACAGACTGTAATTCAGTGGGTCTGGGGAGAGACTTGGGCTTCTGCATTTCTAACAAGCTCTCAGGTACTGTCCTTGCAGCTGATCCACAGATACACTTTAAGTAGCTAGATCCTGCACTGTCATGCAATAGTGCTGTCTTCTTTATGTTAATTACTTACACTCAAAAAATGTAGAACAGATATTCTTTTTTTCCCTAATAAATTTTATTTTAGAGTAGTTTTATGGTCACAGCAAAATTGAGCAGAGAGTACAAAGAGTTCCAATATACTCCCCTCTTCCATTCCTCCTCACTGCTCCCTACACAACCTTGTCCACTATCAACATCCCCCAGCAGAGTGGTACATTTGTTACAAGTGATGAACCTACATTAATGCATTATTATAACTGAAAGTCCATAATCTACACTAAGGTTCACAATTGTAAGTTCTGTGAGTTTGGACAAATGTATAATGGCATTTATCCACTATTACAGTACCGTGCAGAATAGTTTCACTGCCCTAAAAAACCTCTGTGCTCTATTTGTCTCTCCCTCCCCACAACCCCTGGCAAACACTGAACTTTTTACTGTCTCCATTGTTTTGCCTTTTCTAGAATGTCATGTAGTTGGGATCATATAGTATGTAGACTTTCCAGATTGACTTCTTTCACTTAGGTTCCTCCATGTCTTTTCGTGGTTTGATGGCTCATTTCTATGTAACACTGAATAATATTCCATTGTCTGGATATAGCACTTTGGAAAGCATGACTTTATTTGCTTAATGGGTGTCTTGGAATGTAGGAGCTTAGATTTAAAGGAACCATGATCCTCTGACACTTCTGACTTAGAATGAAAGCTAGAATGTATCTGTAGATTTTAGATTTTATTGTTATCACTACATCTAACATCCACCCAAACTTTCCATTTTTAGTTTGTCTAAATTCAGATTTTATCAGTTTTCTAGTTTAATAAAAGTAATTTACAAATTTCTACTTGTCCTTTAGTATATGCCACTCCAATGGTTTTTTTTAAGTCAGTATTATCTTTTTCAAATGTTATCCACACAGTTTGCCTCATTGTTTTCTTTTTCAAATATACATAAATACCTCACTATCAGAATTAGACATTGCCTGGTTCTCCATTGCCTCTACAATAAATTATTAATGCCTTACTGGCCCTATTTTTAAAAATGGATATATCCATTGAAGTACTGAAGGACATCTTTGTTGCTTCCAAAGAATGTCCATGTGCAGGTTTTTGTGTGGATATGTCTTCAACTTCTTGGGGTAAATACCAAGGAGTGCAATTGCTGGATCATATGGTAAAAGTTTTGTGAGAAACTACCCAACTGTCTTGCAAAGTGGCTGTACCATTTTTCATTGTCACCAGAAATGAATGAGGGTTCCTGTTGCTCCACATCCTCATCAGCATTTGGTGGTGTTAGTGTTCCAGATCTTGACCATTCTAATAGGTATGTAATAATATCTCATTATTATTTTAATTTGTAATTCCCTAATGATAGATTTTGAGCATCTTTTCATATGCTTATTTGCCATCTATATATCTTCTTTGGTGAGGTGGCTGTTAAGGTCTTTGCCCATTTTTTAATTGGTTGCTTTTTAAAAATTTTTTGAGTTTTAAGAGTACTTTCTATATTTGAATAACAGTTCTTTATAATATATGACTTTTACAAGTATTTTCCCCCAGTCTGCAACTTGCCTTCGCATTCTCTTAATATTCATTTTTTGGGAGCAGAAGGCATCATTTCTTGCTTAGGTTTTTATTCTTTCATAAAGTTAAGCTTTGCTGATTAGCAATAATTCTATGTCAAGGAAGTATATGAATTATTAAAAATATCTTTTACACTAACTCTTTTATTACTTCAGAAAAGGAAGAGTACTCTAAATATGCTGAGTATTTTTGTGACTGTGTTAAAGCTATTTTAATGAAGAGTTATTTAATGGTCATTGCTAGCTTGTATATATATCTATTCATTCGACAGCATTTATTATTAAGCACTGTCCCTGTGCTAGGAACTTGGAACAGGTGAGTCATAGACCCAATCTCTGTCATCAAGCCTAGTTAGGAAGGGGAGTATAAAATGCAGTGCAGAGTGTACTGTGGTAGGTGTTAGCACAAGCAATATCTATAGGATGGAAAGAGTACTGGAAGGAAGGTGTATTTAGGGATGATTTTCCAGAGGAGGTGGCTTCTGAGCTGGATTTAAAAGTACACATGGGAGTTTGACAGGGGCCGGGGGAGGGGGGAAACAGACATTCCAGTCTGAGATGTCATAGAACTTAAGACCTGAAGATCAAAGGCCTGAGCACACAGCGTTATTGGAAGTCTACATTTAGGTAGACAAAGGAGGAAGAGAAAGCAAAATAGAGATAGTGCATTTTCAGAGACTTGGGAGAAACTACTTTCCAGAGCTAACTTTAAAAATGAAATAGAATCGGTTGTTCTTGTACTCCAGCAGATGTAAACAACGAGCACCTAGCTTCTTATCTGTTCTGTAGTCTACAGGAAACCTAACACACTGTTAGCTCAAAAGGACTCATTGCTAAGGCAGACACACACTGGCTAAACTTTGGGGATTCATATAAATTTAAAAGTTGTAATTTTAAAAACACCATCTCTCTTAAGCAATTAAAATGTAAACTAATGGATGAACATCATTTTAAGTGTGGTATACTTTAAAGCAACCCAATAAAACAGAATCAGTTAGTTAGACTGAAAACTTTGGGAGTATAGAGACTGTGAGTTAAATTCATAAGCTCCTAAAGTTTAATTAACAAGTATTTTTACTTCTAATCTTGCCTTTTACTTCTTTTAAAATGTATATGTGTTTTTTAAAGAAAGGTCTTCTTTTCTCTCTACATTTATTCTCAACTTAGCTCAGTTGCAACCCCCTGTTCTTTTGGCAGCACTTCTCTTTAGGGAGCGATCGTTCTCTGACTCAGACATTTCTGCCTTTTCCCCATTCTCGTGTAAGACCTCTACCTAAATTTTCCAGCTATATATCAGCTAAAATATCCCTTCTTTCCTGTGTGGCTAATTCACTTCTCTCCAGTTTATTTTCTACTCTGCAGTTTCCCCGTCCTTCCTTGGAAGAAAGACGTCTTATAGAACTTTCTTAGCTCTCCACGTATCTATGTACAGTGATTTAGAGTTATATTGCAAATTTTCCTCCAATATGATTTTCTTAGATTGAGAGAGAATACGTGTAAATATCCAGAATCTCTTCATATGTAAACTTAAGACTTGAATTTATTACATGCCAGTTAATGAATTTTCCTGTTTTTTCTCTAAACTTTTGTCACCATGAACACTTAAATATTAAACATTGTTACCAATTTAAAGATTATTCAGTATTTAACACAGCTAAAATCATACTTATGGACTGGCTATCATGTCAATTCAAAAATCATTAACTATAAAAAATAATATATAGAAAAATAAACTTTTGACACCATTTGGCAGAAGGAAGGAAATAATAATGATAAGAGCATTAATTAATGAAATTGAAAACAGGAAAACAACAATAAACAAATAATCCAATTAGAAAATGGGCAAAAGACATGAACATGTATTTCACCATATATAGTAGATGACAAATAAGTCCATGAACGTGTACCAGCCATTAGGGATATGCAATTTATAGCCACAGTAAGATATCACTACATACCTATCAGAATGACTGAAATAAAAAAAATAGCAAAAATACCAATTGCTGGCAAGGATGAAGAGAAACTGAATTACTTGCACATTGCTGCTGAGAATGAAAAATGGTATTACTACTCTAGAAAATAGTTTCGCAGTTTCTTATAAATCTAAACATGCAACTAGCATATGACCCAGAAATTGCATTGGAGAAATCCCAAAGAAATGAAAACTTAGGTTCACACAAAAACATGTAATGGATGTTTTATTCATAATACCCCAAAACTAGAAACACCCATGTCCTTCAACAGGTGAATAGTTAAACTGTGGCCCATCCACACCACAGAATATACTTACAAAGAGGATACACTTGACAATTTGAATGAATCTCTAGGGACTTACACTGAGAAAAAAAAAATCCTGAAAGATTATATACTGTATCATTCCATTTATATAACATTATTAATATGGTAAAATTATAGAAAGAAGAACTGATTACTGGTTGCCAGTGTGCAGGAGTGGGGGTAGGTGGGTGTGGCAACAAAAGGCAACAAGAGGGAAATTTGCCTGTAGTAATATCAATATGCTTGTAGAGATGTTGTCCTGTAGTTTTGCAAGCTGTTACCACAGAGAGAAACTGGGTAACAAGTACACAGATCTCTCTGAATTATTTCTTAAAACTTCATGTGAATCTCTAATTATCTCAAGTTAAAAATTTAAAAAAATCAGTTTTAATCTTTTCCTATTTTCTAATTATTTAATAAACTTTTTATCAATACTAAAAAAAGGTATAAGAATCAAATTATGATTTTATGGAGAGGCAAAGAGGAATTATTAATCTAATTTGTGAAATACTGACTAATACTCCATAATACTAATTATCTGTGTTGTAAACCTGAAGCCCCATATGGGAAATTGCAAGACAAACAGAATATGACATTGTCTCCTCAGATCTTATATTGGAACAGGATGGTGTATTAGAAACCAAAAATATATTGGATGTGAATACAATCTCAGACTTTACATAGAGAATGTTAACAAAGTAGCATTTCTCACTTAATCTGCAAATTATAACTTTAAGTAGTGTTTCTTCTGTCATCAATGCACAGGCTTATTAATGAGTTTTATTCTCTGATGATGACATATTTATTAGCATCAAGATAGTTAATGTGGATTGTTTGGTTATTGAAATGATTCTATAATGCAAAATGAAAATCTCATCATTTGCCTGCAAAGAAAAATAATTGTAAAATACAATCTAGAAATTGAACCCTAGGGGCTTCCCTGGTAGTGCAGTGGTTGAGAGTCCGCCTACCGATGCAGGGGACGCGGGTTCGTGCCCCGGTCCAGGAAGATCCCACGTGCCGCGGAGCGGCTGGGCCCGTGAGCCATGGCCGCTGAGCCTGCGCGTCCAGAGCCTGTGCTCTGCAACGGGAGTAGGCCACGGCAGTGAGAGGCCCGCGTACTACAAAAAAATAAAAATAAAATAGAAATTGAAGCCTAGGATTCGATGCTGAGGCCATGAGATTTTCTTTACTCTTTGTACCATCGTATATGGATCTGGACACTGTAGATAACATGCTATTTATGTATTGTTATCAATTAATTTATTTAATTCTGTATTCACTTATTCAACTAACATTTACTGAGAACATAGCGTGTGCATAAAATTATGCTCAGCACTGAAGTCGAGCAGACAGGTAAATAACACTGCACCCTCAAGTAGACTTCAAAGCCACACACATCCAGAAACAACAGCATAAAACAGAAACTCTTAAATGCCCTAAGATATAGGCCATGTAAGCCAAGAACAGTCAGTGTTCAGAGGAAGTGAGTCTTTCCAACCTAGCAAAACTGGCAAAGGCTTTATGGAGAAAATGATGCCTGGTGGAATCTTAAAGGAGGCTAGGTTCAAACAGCCTGAGAGAGTGAAGGTTTAGAAGAGAGGAGTCAAGGCCCTCTGGAATTGCCAGGGAAGCCTGAAGCCATCTAGGCTGATAAAGGGATGGCCTGAATTCTATCTCAGACAACTGTCAGTAATGCTTGCTTGAATTCCCAGGGACAGGTCAGTGACTAATTTGAAAAGACATTTCTTCAGCCTTTCAGCACATTTCTGAGTGGTACCTATTTCCTTATCTATAAAATGAACTTTACAGAAATGAAGGAACTATAAATATCTAAAATACCTAAATAAATATATTTTAAAAATATTTTTATTGACAGTGAAGATAGAATAAGAGAAAGTTGACACGGGTAGCAGTCAGATAGGAAATCATTTTTAAGCATGAATATTGTAGGGGATTAGGGTTTAAGGATGGCAGCACTGAAGCACTAGGAAAATTTTGCATTTCCTGGTGGGATCTAAAGAAAAAGAAAGAGAAATTAATACTCATCATCCTAGGGCAGTGTATAAGGAGTAGATCTTTACCCGGGTCAGTGTGAGGATCTGTCAGATATAAATTTCTTTCAATCTGTGGCTGTTTGTACCTGGTGAAGTTCAGGCTGGTAAATAATTTAAGTGCATATGTTATCTACCATTAATCCTCTAAGGAGTTTCAGATGCTTAGATTTTTTCATTTGCATATTAGTTAATTTGGAACATCTTTTTTGATGCTCATCCATACACTTTCATATTAGATGGGTAGTAAAGTCTTAATGTCAGGCAGGGTCTGCTCCCAAATTTTAATTTTCTCTTTCCCTGTTCCCCAGAATCTGGATGCCCTGGTGAGTGAGTGAGTGACTGAGTGTGTGTGTGTGTGTGTGTGTGTGTGTGTGTGTGTGTGTGTGTTTGTGTTGGGGTCAGGAGGAGAGAAGGAATAAATAAAGGAAGGTGACCATGTCACATATGCACAATTGGAAAACTGATCTTAAATTTCTTTTAAACCCTAAGAACCACTTCCAATAACCAGAAAATAATTTTCATCTTAGTAAAAAAATAGCTAAATCAAATTTAATGAGCCCTACATTTTTAAAGCAGTGTTCAGTTTGACTATGAGTGTTGATCAAATCCCAAACATAACTGAGTTATCAATTTCCTCGAATGATTTTCTTTTCTTTTTTTTTTTTTTTTTGCGATACGAGTGCCTTTCACTGTTGTGGCCTCTCCCGTTGCAGAGCACAGGCTCCAGACACGCAGGCTCAGCAGCCATGGCTCACGGGCCCAGCCGCTCCGCAGCATGTGGGATCTTCCCGAACCGGGGCACGAACCCGTGTCCCCTGCATCGGCAAGCGGACTCTCAACCACTGCGCCACCAGGGAAGCCCTCCTCGAATAATTTTTAAAAGCTCAGGTTTTGACCTTGAAACTAAAATACTTGACCTTTTTTATGCCCCACCTCTAATTTGACTAATTGGTGACATAATAAAAACAACATATATGTAAGGTCTTTAAATGTTAGCACAAAGCCCTTTCCTGCTCCTCCTACTTTCTAATTCCATACAGATATTGTGAATTCATGCAACAGACCTGTTTGAATCAGCACTTTTCAAAAAAAGAAACAGTTTCAAAGCAACAGAGTGTTTTTAATTTAGCCTGATGAGCTGTATTTCAAACAGCTATGTAGATACGAGGCTTAAGAGTCATTTGCTTACACACACACACACACACACACGCACACACACACACAAACCTACTGCTTTGATGATCACAAACCAAACCCTTATAATCACAAGGTTGCAGGACTGAACTTCTTGGAAGACATGCCATCTAAGAACCCACAACTTCACAGAGAAGTTTAATTACTACATTGTCCCATGGAGCTTACCCTCAACTCTGATAAGTAGATTTCATGTTAACTTTATAAACAAAGTGTCTAAACTATTACTGCTCAGGACTTTAAAATTGCTATATGTTTTCTCAAGGAATCAGTCCCAAAACAAAGAACCACCCCCCCCCAAAAAAAAACAGTTTATAAGCTGATGTGATGTCAAATACCAGATACCACGCAGAAATATCTGGTATGAATTTTCTTCTTCATGTGAAGGTCTAGTTCACTCACCTGAATAAACTGGCTTCTGATATACATTACATCATGAGTATGAGATCAGAATTTTCTTCCTTAGATATACTTAATGTAGAAATACTTGAAGCCTGTGTTTCTTTGAATAGCTGTAGTTACAATGATTTTAAAGTATGTGTGGCCATTTGAGTATTATTGAGTACAAAGTTTTAAAGCACTGGTTCTAAATTGTGAGTTGTTCCACATTAGACAAATCACTCCACACCAAGAAGCCTGATACTTGCTCCTGGAGACCAAACTGGTAACTCTTTATCCGGACACTTAGGCTTTCTCTTGAAATCTGTGATTACCTTGGTGTCCAAGTAGGAATTGAAAGGTAGTTAAAAAAAAAAAAATAGTAAAGGCAACACAGGAGACCTAAGAATCCAAGGAAACGGATTTTTCTCTATCTTTTACAAGTGTTAACAGATTGGAATTGTAGGTTTGTAATTTTTGGCAAGCATGCTTATTTTGTACTGACAGAAGTATTTGGCTTTGGAAAGTGTGTTTGGGTCAGGTAGATGCACAACCCAGGCCATCCATCACTGGGGTAATGTTAGGACTAGGAGAGTTTGGTAGGTCAAGGAGAACAGGAATTCCCCCAGGATATGTAGCAAAGAGAAGTCCCTGGATGAGCAGGTGTCTACGGTGGCAGGTACCCATGACCCGAGTGCCCATGGTGACTGCAGGCCATTATCTCCTCCCCCACCCCGAGACATATATTTGCAAATTGCTGTGTCACCCAGACCTTCCCCACTGTGTTCCTTCCCACAATCACCTTGAAAAGTGGGAAGAGGTCCACTGCAGATCTGGGCTGGCCTTGAACATTAAGATACACCCTGAGCAGGTGTGCAATTCTAATCTGTGCTGTTCTGGGCAGTCCCAGAGATCTCACGAGACTTATGAGAGTGTGAGTCTCCCACAGTGGTCGGGTCACGCCATCCGTACTCCTCCAACGGTGGCCATTCTGTTCTGATATATAGGACAGTACAGACTGGCCATGCAGTGGCTGTGATTCGGGAGATGAGGACAGATGACAATATGTCATTATTCCTGTCATGAATGAGCACAAACCTTCCTCTGTGGATTGTACTCAGTCAGTGTGAACGTCTAAGTCCCCAAGCTGTTCTCTGAGTCTGCCTACCATCACTCACGTAGATTGTCTATGTACATATGCAAAAATCCTCCCTTGGAGAAGGTGGT
The DNA here is from genome assembly GCF_964341445.2 of Mesoplodon mirus. Classification (NCBI taxonomy): domain Eukaryota; kingdom Metazoa; phylum Chordata; class Mammalia; order Artiodactyla; family Ziphiidae; genus Mesoplodon; species Mesoplodon mirus. The sequence continues at coordinate 83,385,633 of NC_138980.1, read as the reverse complement.
CAGGCCAGATGCAGCGTTTCAGGAAAACTAAAGACAATTTGCTGTCACGTGATGCTGCAGTGTTGCTAATTACTGAACAAGAACATATAGATAAAAATGCACTCCTTGTTTGAACTGGACCTTGAGCACTTGACTCCAAGTCCTCTGTCACTGCACTGACTTTCATTGAAACTCTACAGCCTGGAAGGGTGGCAACCAGCTGATACATCTGCGATGTAACAGACGCTATTAATAGTGAGGGTCAGATGTGACATTATCTAAAATATCTTTTCCTTCTCTTGGACCTGAAAGCTTTCCTTACGCTTAAAGCATGCTTGGCCTTTCATTTATATCCTGGTACTTTGGAGGACAAGCTCTTGATGTCATTTTGCAGACATTTTGGCTTGTGGTAAAATCCTTTCACCAGGTGCATTAACTGTTTCAAAGGCATTTGTTTTTGAACCACCTAGTTTCTTATCCAATGTGACAGATTTGTATTTTCACAGTTTATGAATTTATTATATACTTCTTCATGGTGATCTATGCCCATCCTGGCATCCAGTCACTCAAGCACAGGAGAATAAGGATTTGGCACTATTCCTTTGAAACGTAGACCCCTTTTATGTGTTTTGTGGCTGGGAGTCAGAGGGGGGCGTTCCTATGAATAGATGAAAGATGAATTAATTTAACAGAATGACTATTTAAAGATAAGCTCTTTCAGGCTATACATAAAGCTGGCACTTCAGTCCTCAGTTTTGGAGTGTCTGAGGTGAGGAGGAATGCTGGAGCCCCGGCTGCTTCTTATTTGACTCACCATGAAAAGCTTCCCCCTCTGAAATGCCTGCTTTTTAGGTGTCACATAGTTCTTGCAGCTGAACCAGACTTCCTCTAAATTGGCTGGTTTACATGCAAAATATTTTGTCAGATACACATTAGCTTAGGGTACTTTCATTTCAATCTTTTAAGCTAAAACAAAAAAGACTTGTTTTCTTTTATTGAAATAGGGAGGGGCTCCCTGTAGGGCAAAGGGGGTCAGAATATTTCCTTTCCTCCATTGTTCAATGATTTTTCTTTCTAATTATCTTATGTTTTCAAGGTCTAGGCAATTTTATACATAAGAAACAAAAAAAAACTGTTTTTGAAAAATTATGTTAAAAGAAAGAAAAAAGCACATGCCTTTACAAAATCAAAACAAATATCTTAAACTGATTTTTTTCACATAACTTTTCAATCCTTTTCTAAGTGTAAACATTTAACTAAAATTTATTACATACGTATTTGAATTAACTCTTCACAGTGTTCAATTCTCGGACTCCTGCTCTTAGGAGAAGCAACTCTTTAGCTATTGAAACATGCTGAGATCAATGAAAGGGGAGAACATGAGGAAAACAAGATTCATTAGTGAGTCTTCTTGTACAGCCTTGTGATTTCCCTCCCTTTACTCACAGAGGCTGAGCCCCTCTGCTCAGATAGGCACTTCCAGGAGAGGGATCCCCAAAACTCATAGATCTATGATCCACTTTGACAGGAAATGCAGGAGGATGTGTATTTGTGGAAGCATTCTGAAAATGTCTGCCCTACAGTTATCCCCAAGTTTCCAGGCTTCTAGAGCCACCCTTTTCTTTAACATCCAAACAAACTGAATCAATATCCCAATCCCAGTGCCCCTCGCCATATTTTCAACAGATTTCCCACAGGGATTTGGTTTCCAGTTTCTCCCTTTCTCTGAATTCCTGTGCCTATGTGTCAGCCTACCCTCTTCCACATTCTCTCACCCAGCTCTGGACAGCCCTGAGGGCTACCTCACAGCACAAAGCTAGGGGGCACTGCTCATTTTGTAGTGTATGTGAATGACGTCTTCTGGAGCACATGTAGGAGTAAATGGTGGCCCTGGCTTGGGCAACATAGCAGCTGCAGAAAAAAAAAAATATCTTTTTTTTCACTTGCAAAATTACTGTTAACTCAAGATAGAGGTCTATGGGATGTGTTGGGCTAATTATTGAGAGTAATTGGTGAGAGTAATCACATCACAGGTGGGGAATTCTTTTAGACTAGGTCGGTCGGGGGAGGGGAGCAACTCAATTTTCATAGCCAAACAGGCCCATGTCATTAAAGTATTGTCTAGAAAAAAATTCTTGAAAAGAATTCTGCCTTCTTCCTAAGCCTTTGCCTTCAAATGCTAAAAGGACAGATATTTTTATTGCCTTTACAGGTGGTTTGCAGAGAAAGGAAGGAAGGATGAATGGAGACCATAGGGATGATTTAGGACTATGGCAAAGCCCTAAACTAAAAGCCTGAAATCCCTGAATTCATCTCCTATGGGCCACTTCACATTATATATTCAGCCTTTCCCAGATTGAGAGTAAGGGGGAGATGCTTTCAGACTGTTGTATAGAAATGTTTTTCTTATCTATCCAATGTCAGCCAGTTGTTTACTCTATTGATTTGAAAGTCTCCCTCTTGTGCTAGGTCTTTCTTATGTTGCCAGTTAGCTTCTTTCTAATGTCCTGTCACCATTAAGATCCACTGATTAAGGATTTATAACTGCAATCTCATTTTTATTATATATCTTCAGATGTGACGTTTTCCCCTACCATGTAAATCTACTCTCTTGAACATATTTAATTAAATGTGTGCAAAGTAATGTTCCTTTTATAATTGATTTATGAGAGCTTAATGCAATTCAAATCAAAGTCTTCAATTATCCTTCAGATAGCTTCGTCATTGAATATGAAATTAACATGGTACCATAAATTTTCTCTATGTTGTGTTAAAAGTCAGGTAAGTTGAACAAAAGCCATCATCCATGGAAAAATTAGAAAATACTGTGTTTAGATATTACTATGTCCAAAATGGTTAAGCTGTCAGGAAAATCTGCTCCTGGAAATAGAATATTAATTGGCTATTCCAAACTACCTTATAAAAGAACACAGTGGAACTAGAAGGATTGACCAGAGACTGATCATTGAATTTAGGTAAATATTCAGAGGAAATATTACAGTCTGAAAAATAAAGTTTTACTTACACTTAAGAAATACAGATAGACTACCTTTTTCATAAGAACCTTAGATAAATTTTTCTTTCCTATTATCTTAATAAAAAACCCACTTATATTACATACTGCATTTTCAGTTGCTTCTTGGAAAATAAGATTGAAATACTGTATATAATCTATACTCTTTAGAGAAAAAAATCATATGAAACAGGAATTTGAAAGTATCAGAAAAATGGGACTGAATTGAAAAGCCAGGCAACAGAAGTAATAATTGAATGTTTTATTCAGTTGGAACAGTGCTGTCTTCATCTCAGTTTGACCCATATGTGTTTCTTTTGAGTTCCCTTGTTGAACAGAACATGGTAGGCATTTCAGTGTCATTCTGTAGAAGTAGTTAGCCCACCTAGTTGCCTGGGTGTCCTCTAAAAGACTGGGCAGATTGGCCATGGGGGAGGTGAGATATAAGTGCAAGAAAAGTGATTAGTGAAATCCACATATTTCAAACAAGATCTTTCACTACCTGTTTTGTAGAATGTCAAAAAGCTGTCTTATGTTGGAGAATATTCCCTGGCAGAGCTCTCTTCCCCTCCTGGGGGGAGGAGCCCTAAGGACTGCTAAGTTATAGCTGCTGCTCTGTTAGGATATCCCATAAAGTTTCTGGTCAAAACGGCAGAAGGCAGAAGGCCAGGCTATGTTCATGAGGTAGGGAGCTGCCTCCTAATGTGCTTTGAGGGCTTTCTAAAGCAACTCTGTCACTGAAAACCTCCCCTAAGAAAGAGCCTTAAGGCCCCACCATTATATTCATTCCTTTTGCATAAAGAGGATTCTAACCAGATTCAGGAAGAACCTCTTAGCTGCACATATTACCCAAGAGATATACGCACTAGTGACCTTCATTTGTATAGTTTATCACCTTCACTCCAGATCCTATTAGGATCCAGAGGGAGTGGGACACAAGACCAGTATACTTTGGTGGCAAGTGTTGAGTGGAGACAGAAAAGTCTGAGATGTGGTACACAGCCCAGATCTAAGAATCAAGTGTGGTCCCAGGCAGCCCAGCCCAGGGTAAGGATAGTGTGTTTCTAGAGGCGAGGGACATTAGGGCCTATTTTGAGAAATGGAGGGCATTTGAAAAGTGAAGTGAGGTGGTTGGTACCCAACATAAACTTGACCTACCCCACACTTTCGTAGTTAATGCTGGCCTTGAGTAAGGAAGGGACCCTGTTTTGATGCACTCATTGATAATTGCCAAACAGGAAAACAAAAGCCCTCCCAGAAGTCTGGTTGCCTTGGGCCTCAGACGCTTCCTTGCATTTCATTGTTGAACAGGAATCTGCTGTCAAGAGCCTCTCTTCCTTGTCAGAAAAGAGGCGGGGCTTGCTGTTTTAATTGGCCACTCTTTTTTGGTCACATAATCTGCTGCAGTTGGAGATTTCATTAAAAAATTGCCTCATGTTATTTTCTTACTTTCAACAACAGTATTGAAGACAATCATAAAACAGAAGTGAAAGTGGACCCTGCTGCTTCTCTGGGGTCACAGTCAAGGCACCTGCATTTCCTTTCCTGCTCAGGGTATCTGAGAAGTAGTGGTACACATCACTCAGCATATCTTATGTCCCTGCTTTCAGACCTAAAAATGCCAGTGTGAAGAAAATTAAGCCAGATGATAAACCACCACAAGAAGGGATAATTTTTTCAAGTTTTCTTACCTGGAGAAGGTAGAGGAAAATATTACAGGTAATTGGGTCAGGCTTCAGTAACCTGAAGTATCATAAACAACCCCCTCCCACCACCAAAAAAAAAAAGGGATGATATTGTCTGCAGGTTTAATAATGATACAAAAACAAAAAGAAAGGACTGAACTACTTTTAAAAACTCTACAAGTTGCCTTGGAAAATAATTCAAAGCAGAAGGTAAAATAAATGAATCCTGTCCACTGGGCTGATTAAAGAGTGGTAATTGTATTGTCAATCCTGCCAGGAGTCAAATGCCCCTACAGAGTTCAGAATTAGAAGTGCTTGTAAGGCTCTTGATCTAGACAAATGGATGACAGACATCTGCCTGAAGGTGAAGAACAGTTTTACTAACTGTCTTGTGTGGTAATGGACAGAAGCTGACAGTGAAAATGGCTGACATGTAAGTTAAGAGGTCAGTCATCTGCCAAGACCTGTAGGCCTGGGACATGATTTGAATATTATACAGGAACACAAGGAAAGGCAACTGCGCATGTGTGATTGTGGGTGTAAACTTCACCGGTCCTGGGTCAGATCATTTATGTTGATGTTTCTTCCCATGTCACACTTCAAATCATGCCTCACTGTTGCCTGTTTCATCAGACCCACTGGGTGTGTGCATAAGGATGTGTAGAAGGTGGAGATTTTAATTGGCCCTTGTTCTGATCATTAGTTCACAGTTTTTTACTAGGAAACAGCTGCAACAATAATAAAAATGATCATAATTTTAAAAAAGGGAGGAGTATAAGAATATGTTGAAGGTTGGTTGTTATAATCATTAGATCTAACAGCAAAAGCAATAGAAAAAAAAACTAGAGACTGACTGAATGTTCTTCAATACATTGAAATATTAGCTGCTAAATAAAATGAGGTGACCTATATGTTTTATGTGAAAAGATGTTCATTGGATGCTTTTAATTGTTAAAAAAGGAATTAATTTGGGAACAAGATGCATACCTTGATTCCATTTTTTATTAAAAGAAAAAGAAATATTTTTTGATAAATGCAAGGAAGAGGATCTGGAAGGGTACACTCAAAGAAACACTTGAAGAATAGGGTTTGATATGTAAGGTTTGGAGATTTGTCTTTTAATGACGACTTCTCTGTTATATTTTTTAAATGAGTATGTATTGGTTTATTAATTTTTAAAAGCTATCAATTTTTTATTTAAAAAAGAGGGAAATGGTGAAATAGAAAGAAACAATAGAGCTGAGAGGTGTGGTTCAAAAATTTGCACTTTTGCATGCAGACCACCACCTGTGCCAGGAATGGTTAATTTTATTGCAATTATTTAGTTTGTGTTCAATTCCAGTGGTGAGTTAAGATTGATATTCTCTTTAGAATTTCCATGTGTGTTATTGTGTGTATGTGTGTGTGTATGAATTTCTGCTAACACATTGAGAGAGAAAAGAGAAATTACCTAATCATTTCCAGTTTTCTTCTTTTTTTTCTTCATTTTTGGGGGCCCTTATTACTCTTTTTTCCTTCCTTTCTCTTTTTTGACACAGTTTTTAGTTGCACTCAAACATACTATATTAGTTGTGAGTCTTTTGATTGTAAGAGATTATAATGAGCAGAAACCCAGCTCAAACTAGCTTATGCTGAAAAGAAAAGCTGAGTGGGAATTTTGTGAGCATGTAATTAAGAAATCCGGGAGCTAAAATTTTTTCATCAAGAGTTTCTTTACTTTTACATCTCTCAGCACTACTTTTCTCTATATTGTCTTCATTCTCAGTCAGGCTGTCTTCTCAGGGTAGCAAAGATGGTAGCCACAACTGCCCAAGTCTTACATCACTCTCAGAGCTAACAACCCCAAGAGAACAAGAAAGAATGCCTCTTTTTCAATAGCCCCAACCAATCTGCCCAACCCTACGGCCAGGAGGATGAGAGACTCTGATTGGCTAGTCTTGTGCCCATCCCTATAGCCAAGAAGATGAGAGACTCTGATTGGTTAGTCTTGTGCCCATCCCTATGGCCAGGGAGGCAGGTCAAGTGATAAACACATCCATCAGCTGAGGAAGGGAGAGTTCCCAGAGGAAAAAGATAATAGCTGTTACAAGAAGGGAGAAGGTCTGCCAAGTAGGCAAAAACAACAGATATACACTAAACATGGGATTTAAAATGTGTCACACTCCATATGAAGAAGTAATAGAGCCTCCCTCATCTTCTTGGTCTTCCTAAGTCTTGAAAATTTTTCCTCCTTAAGTTTCTATAAGTTGTTTTAAAAATCTCTCTCTGGATTGGGAGACAACATTGCCTGTGTTCTTCTTCCCTTGTATATCCTGTTATGAGCAAAAGACTCTTGCTTTGGTTTACCCAACTATCCTGTCATTTGCCTTCCAATGATTTATCTCAAAAGGAAGCTGGTAAAATGAAATATTCTGATTTTTAACATAATTTATTTGAGTGGGGGTGGGGAAACACACTGTTTCAGATGGGGTTTTTAAAAGCCTTGAGTTGGTGAGTTGCATAAAAATAACTTATGCTCTTTTCCCTGAGCCAGCAGTCCTTTAAAAAAAGCAGGTGTTCCGGATACTACAGATGACAAACAGCTTTATAACTTACACAAGGAAGAGCAGAGAACAGTGAACTTTTCTGCCCAGTGTTAAAGCCAAGGGCAAAATATTCCAAAATGGACTTCTCTGTAACCATTTCAAAAGATCGGAAGCCAGAGGATTAGTAAAACAGTAAGTGTACAGTCTGGTCACTTTGAAGCCTGACATATTAGTGAGTTTGCTAAGGGTGTACTTTTATGCGGATCTTTTCATGGGAAAAGATTTTTCCTTTAGCCAAGTATGAAGACACAATAGTTTTTTCTCTATCCTCAGCTCATGCTAAGCATCATCAACATCTGTTGCATGATCTACATGGAATGGGGCTATTGTCATGAAGTTTGCAGAATATCCATTGGCTACCTTAGCTTATTGATTGTAAAGGTTTATTTCTGCTTGTTGAGTTGCTGTTTTAGAGGAAAGAAAGGGAGGTTGGGTATAGGTTTGGAAAATTATGCATGCTCTCTTTTTAAAAAAAAACAAGCAAAAAAAATTAATAAAAAAATAAAAAAGCACAAGCAATCTGAAGGACAGTATATCCTGCAGCCCCTCAGTCACTGGGCATAAGGATAATGTAGTGTGTTTTTTTTTTTTTATGCTCCCAGTTTCCTTCTTTGGGAACATCTATAGAGCACATCAATAATTTTTCTCCAATACCTATCAATGAGTTTTTCTACCAAGCATCAATTTTTCTAATACTGTGTAACTGTCACATCCATCTGTTACCTCCCACCAAAACCTGAAGCTGGCTAGCCACCCTCTGACGACACTGTCATCCATTTTGACAGAATGGTGTATGATGGATGTTAGGGAGCAGGTATGATGGGGTGATTTTTCACATTCCCTAGAACCGAGCTGTCCAATAGAAATATAATGCAAGTGAAATATTCAATTTTAAGTTTTGAAGTAGGTGGATGAAAAAAGATTACAGGTGAAAATTAATTTTCAATATATTATTTAATCTAATATATCCCAACATTGTACAATTATTAATGGGATATTTTGCATTCTTTCTTCTGCACTAAGACTTTGAAATCCAGTGTGTCTGTTACACTCACAACACATCTCAGTCTGGACTAGCCACGGTTTGAGTGCTTATAACAACCTCTGGCTAGTGGCTACTCTATGGAACTGTGCAGCCCTGGAGGGACACTGCAGGCTATACTTAGAGCATTTGCTGTGGACCTGTTGTGTTTTTATAGAATATTACAGAGTTGTGAGTAGTTCAGTATGCTGTGAACAATAGAATTTTTTGTTTTTTGTTTTTTTTTTTCAAAAATCCTCATTTCCTCAAATCTGTACCAAGATTCCAAGTTCTTTCCCCCAGTCAAAGTAGCTACTAAAAGCCATTGCCAAGGTCATGACAGGTTTTAGAAAATGTGGAAAGTTGAGGAGAAGTGTTCCAAATTTCTAGGTCACAACTCTTAAGTGAAATTCCATATTAGATAAAATGTTTAAAATGTATCTACCTGATTATTTATGATTCTCATAGAATATTTCACCACCTCATGATTTTCTGCTACCTACTTGCTCTTAAATGTGTTTTGTGTTCTAGTCTCAATTCTCTAGTGTTTTGGAACAATTAATCTCCTTTCTACCTCGGCTACACATTCCCAATAGCATTGCTTGATCCTCACACCAGGGAGTATACTGTAGGGGTTCTTACTTTCTTTGAGGACTTGCTGTCTAGGGATTAGCACTATGCAGTAATATTGTTCTCATAGATGGTTTGTAAGCACTTTAATAAGTCAACATTTCCACTTGTGTTTCCCGAATATATGGTTAATGGTGTCGTTGATGATTAGTTTTGTTTTTGTATGTGTGTGGTACCAGGCCAAGGGGTAGCTGACATATGGCCCTCCTTAAGTCACTTAATTTTTTGAGGATGGCTAGGAACACTTTTGGTTTCTGCATGGTTGATGGAAGGATACTCAGCAGTCGGAGCTGTTTCCTCTGTCTGGATCTCTTCTCTCACTGTTCACATGGTTGTCCTCTTTTCTTTCTTCAAACTTCAGAGGCCTTCCCTGACCACCCAACATTATACTAGGACCTCTCTTTCTCCCCCCACCCACCCTCCAGCAATCTGTTTTTGCCTTCATAGCTCTTTGCAACATGGACATATACTTGTTTATTGACTACCTATAAGGTCAGTCTGGTGTCTCTGTTCTGTCCACTCCAATATATCCTAAACAATTAACACAGTGCCCAGTGCACAGCAAGTGCTCAAAAATATTTGCTGAATAAATGTGTAACCAAGTACTTTGCACTTTCCCAAGAACTGTATTTTTCCATTTATATCACTTTAATGGTAAACATATCAAAATCATATTGACAGCCCTAGAGTTAAATGCTGATGATACTTCTTTTGCTAAAAATGTTTCTTTAAAAAAATATTTCTTCTCCACCTGTTCCTGAATTGTTAGTCAAATCACCATTGGAGGTCTCGGTAGAATGTTAAATGCTGTTTACAAATGAAAGTCAAATATCAAACTAGAAGATAAATTTTTTTTTAAATCTTCAATTGTCAGAGAACCAATGGCAATACTAAAACATGAACTGAAAGGTTTTCTAAATAATATTTCCAATAATCTAAATGACTATAATAAAAGTGGGGTTGTGAACAACTATATACAGACCATATAGGAATCCAGGATGTGCTATTATTGTAGTTTAAGGAGAAAGGAAATCTAGTGCTATTTAATGCCATGATACAAGTAGAGAAATAGGGATATTTCTATCCAGCTAGGCAGCACTCAGCTTCAGATTTCATTTTTTCCAGCAAATTCACCCAGGTGCCATAGGCTTTCTAGAGTACATTTATTTAACAAATATTTATTTAAACTTTTTAATGTGTTCAATTTTAAGTTTTCTTAGAATATTAGCTTATTTAATTCTCATAACAATCTTTTGGGTAGGCACTATTAACATCTCATTTTGTAGCTGTGGAAACTAAGGCCTGGCCAAATGAAGTAACATTGAAGTGGTAAGAAGGGAAGTTGGAATTTACACCCAAGGAGTCTGACTCCCTGATCAGTGTGCTTAACCTCTATACTGCAGGGCTGCCTTGGACTTTGAGTTTAAAAGCATTCAGCCTATCAACAGTTACATCTTTCTCTATTCTTCCCACAAACCACCTTTAAAACATTTCCCATGATTTACAAGGAACGTTTTTCATCAGCCATCAGCTTTTCTCATCCAGTCCAATATGTATTTAGCTTTTCTCTCCTTGTTTTCTTCTAAAGAGGACCATATGTCCCCAGGACGAGGAATTGGAAACTGGAAGCTATAAATTTGTGGAAGAAAGTAAAACTCGTAAGACAGTCATATCTAGGAAGACTGAAAATCTTACTTCATTTTCAGAACTGGTCTTTCTTCACAAAAGCTGTTTGGAAATAGGATTTATTCTGGTCTGGAACAGTGGGGATTATAGTTACTTATGCATTCCATTCACTGACAGCTTTCTTCTGCTAATTAGAGGTAACCAGTTCTAAAGTCTTTGCATAGCTTATCCAAGGGGAAAAGGTTTCTGTTCTATTAATCCCTAGAAGCTGCTTAAAGTCAGAGACCAGTCTATTATAGGTTTAATCCTCATAAAATCTAAATCATTTTATTCCATTTCATAGCCATGGGCATCATCTGTAGAGCTATCCAGTCATCCCCAAATGCATGTTTTTGGTGTCAAGGTAGAATAGGTGAGAAAAAAGATGAATTACTTGTAAAGACAACAGAAACCCTGAATCCAAGTACATACATACCACAGTAATATTCAAAGCACAGATTATATGCTATGGTAACATCATTAAAATGTAGAAGAGAGACTTCGTAGTTGCCTGTAGGAACAGACGCAATTAAATATACAGTTCGGTTACAATTGGTAAGTAATCAATGGAGTGCATTTTCATAGGTTTCATATTCTGGGATTGTGGCAGGTCCCAGTGAACATGGCATGGTGTCCGCAAGTTGACCTGCGTTCCCGTTTAAATCATTTAACCACACTCAGCTGACCTACGTTCCTTTTTAAAACAACCTCATCAAATTCGTTTCAAATACCAAAACCTCCAGTTAGGGATTTAATCTGTTTATGCACACTTGTGAAATCTCTGGTATCTAAAAACGTGCCCTTGGTTACGAATACTTGGTGTTTACAGAATATGAACTTCACAAGACCTCCCAGCCATAGTTTTCCAATCTTAAGTGAATTTTCTCTCTCTTTTTTCCTTGCAAAAGGAAAGAAGCAGGATGATTTGCAGTCAGGGTCAGATGGCCTCAGATAATGTTTGGTTTTAGGCACATTGGCCTGTATCAGAGAATCATTCCTGGAAGGAAAACTACAGGTGCCCCCCCATGAGAGGGTCTCTCTCTCTCTCTCTCTCTCTCTCTCTCCCCCCCCCCTCTTAAGAGGACTTTCATCAGTGGGATATAACAATTGTTGAAACCACCCACACTGGGTCTGCATCTCCGAAATTATTTATTTGTCCTCTTGGCCCAAGTTGGAAAGTAGTGTAACCCAGCAGGCAAATTACTAATTTGGCAGCTCTGGAAAATATATTAACCCCATGGTATAGCATAGAGTATGCTGTGGCTGAATATTTAATAACTAAGATATTATTATATATACATGCCATGTTATGAAAGCAAGAATGCTGATCGTTTATCTCAAACTAAGTTGAATATTCTGACATATTTATTTCACCAACAGAAAAAAACAAATCTAAGAAGAAGTTGAATAATAAGACTGTACAATTTGAAGGGTTTTAACACTCCCCAGTTTTTGCTATAGAGTGTGAAGTATTTCCTTTAGAGATAAAAATGTTTGATGTAAAAGACTGCTTAGAAAAAACCGATTTAGAGTTAAATAACAGATCCATGACGTCAATTCACGTCAGTGACTGGAGTAGCTATTAATGAAGATGACAAAAGGAGACCGGAATTTAAAAGGGGGAAAGGATGGTATTAAAGACAAAAACCAGACAAGTGAGATTGATTTTATTCAGGCTACTGCAATAGGAAGACTACCCTGACTCTGAGTATCAGGGTGTTTCTGAGGGGTGATGTTGCGTTAGACTTTTATAGGGAAGAATAGACAAGTTACAGGTGGGATGAGTTACATTTGGGATTGCTGTAATCAGGGGAAGTCTAGGTCAGTTAGCTGAACAGGAAATGTTTCACTCTGTGTCTAGCAAGTTTCAGTGGGACAAACAGTTCTAATCTCAGCTATTCATTCATGAGACAAAGAATGGGAAGTTGGAGGGTCTGGGTCTAGTCTTGTCAGCACATTCAGGCAGAAAGGGGAAAGTCTGGCCTTCTCGTAGGTAAACAAGAGAGTCATGTGCAAATCTTATGGAGTCATGAGAAAGACTGGACCATGAGTTTGATCACGGGGAGGTGGCTTTTTGTGGTAAGTCATTTCCCGGAACATAAAATGGTGGGGGCACTTCTCAACCATCGCTGATTTCTGGGAACACAGGGCTCAGGCTGGCTTCACCATGGTCAATGGCAAATGGATTCAGATTGGAGGCATCAGTGGACACATAGGGAGATGTGACGTGACCCAAAGGAAGATTAGTTCAAATAGATCTGAAGGCATCAAGCCACTCTGGGATGGAAAAGGCTTTCCATAAAAAGTAACCTGGAAAAAGTGACCTACTAAAGACGATGTGGGTGGAGTCCCTGGAAGAAGAGACCAGTCCACTGGGCTCAGGTTGCTGCAGAAATATCACTTTTAAATCACAACTGAAGGTTTGTGGGTGAAGCTTTAGAATGGGCAGAGTGTCTCTTAGGGCCACGGTGAAGAGTGAGCCCAAGTCAACCTCAGGTAGAATAACATGTGAACCTGCACAAATCCGACTATGGGGTTAAAGTAAGTATAGTTAAATCCAGCCATGAAAACTTTGTATAGAGTTTGAATCCAGAGTTCCTCTAGGTATCCCAGCAGTTTTACAGGAGATTTGCTCCCTGCTGGTGGTTCATTATGGAAGAGGAGCACAGGGGAAAATCAGGGTCCCAAATCAGTTGATTTATCCAAAACCCCTTAATCCCTGATGGATACTTTCTTTGCGTTTTTGCCCCAGGCTGCCTCAGAACACATGGCAAGACATTCATCTGATTGTATTTTTGTACATGGTCTAATTTTTTCCATCTAAAAATACCAACAACAAAATTGCCAGTGATCTGTAAGGATAGGTAAAGCACAGTAATAGGATTAAATGGAATCTCAGGAATATCTCAGTGAATCAGGTTAACAATGCATAAAATTTCTTCTATACCCAATCTTTTATTGAAGTTGCTATAGTATCATAAGCAGCTAAGCTCCTGGGCTTGAATTTCATCTCCCTTTCCAATTCTAGCTTTATTAGAAGGGCTAAGATGAAGCAAAAGGCTAAAACTTACTCCAAAAAGAGAGAAAAGAAGAAATATTGAAGGAAAAATAATCACTGGAAAGTGAAGAAATGACCATAGAAAACAGGTCAGGTGAAGAATGATAAATTCCTAGTCACTCTCACCTCAGGCACACAAACACCCACGGGTATAGCAAAGATAAGCTCTGTCCAAAGAAGTCAAAGATAAGGAGGTGTGTACTGGGGAAAGGAGGTGGGGAGAACATGTGAGAATGTCCTATAACCAGGTGGAAAACTGGGTAAAACCATGTGTTTCTATAACCATTCCTTTCTCTGTGAAACTCAAAAATGTTCAAAAACTGGGCTCCTAATCATTCTTTATCAGTCACATTTCCTTGCTCTTGATTTTGTGGTTGTTTCAGAAGTTAAAACTGCTATAGAATTTATACTTCTGTTCATCATCTATTTCCATACTTCAGTTCTATGGCTTTTTGTAAAATGCACAGAGATTTTTCTCCTGTTTTATAAGATCTATAGTAAAGTGTAATATGTTCATACCTCCTCATCTTATTATTTACCAAATATCTGGGTATATTGTAGGATTCCCTTCCTTGTCCTCTTGTGAGTAGTGGAGCCACATAACTAGTTGTGGCCAATGAGTTGTGAGAAGTGACGCATGTAACTTCTGAGCTGGAGCATTTCATTCCCCGTATAAGACCTTCAAGTTCTCTTTCCCTCACTAGAATGACCAGCAACATTGCTGTTAGTGGCTGTTTCATTAGGCTGGAGTCTTAAAGTGAAAAAGATATGAATCAGAGATGCAGCTGACCTGAAATTGCCATATAGTGAGAGCAGGAAATACATCTTTAATGATCTATGCAAGTTTGGGGTTGTTGTTGCATGAGTGTTTGTTACCACAGCATGACCTGACCTGTCATGACACATACAATCACATTTGCATATGAAGTGTGATCTGATTCTTGATATACATATCTTATAAGTAACCATATACATTTGTACAGCAAACAAAGCAAACTTGACTCCAGAATAAAAGAGCAGTCTGGCCCAGCTGAATTATAGGTCCCAACCAGAAATCAGAAAGGACCCCAAACAGGGCTCTCTTCAGTGATCCAGACTCTGCAATGAGAAATAAAAATCTGAACCTTTAATGCAGAGTTGGATGTTTTATTAAGCAAATCAACACTTAAAGGATGGAAAAAAATGGCGTCTATTTGATCACTAGCAGTGTTGTAGCAGGTTTATCCAATTTTTGTAGCACAATAAAGATATATTATGGAAACTGTAAAAAGAAAGAGGCAGCTGTTTAATTGTAATAATTGAATGAATAATTACATGGCAACTCCTCGGCAGATGATATACAGTGAAATGAATTTCTGTACTATTTATTTTCGGTAGCTAACTCTTGAATATAAAAATCTGCTCAGTGTCACAGATCCAACTATGAGTAGTATGAACTCCCTGGCATTTAATGGGAACTGACAATTGAATAGAAGGGGAATAGAAATGGACATGAAGCAGAAATATACTAAATGCTCTAAGAATTGCATACTCCACACTGTGACAGGCATGGGAATTCTAAAAATGGGTAAATAATCTAGTAGCTATAGCTGGTAAACCATTCCATAGTTAGTACTAGCCTGTAGAGGCACCTGCTGGAATAGAAAACTGAGTATTAGAGACTAGTATTAGAGACTAGCTGGTAGTAAGAAGCCACTGAAGGAGTGGGCAGCACAGTTTATTAGCTTGATAAGAAGTCAATGTTATTTTGAGGAAGCTGGCTTTCTTGCCATCCAGTCTAAAATCTAGCTGTTTCAACCCCAATTACTTCACTACTTCCACACTTTGGTATATCAATTTGTGGTTTAGGATTTGGCAAGACCGTGCACAGGAGAAGCAAACCAACAAACAGTCCAAGTAAAAGCAGACTCATCACCTATGTGGGAAACTGTGTATAAACACAGGTTTATTTTTACAGTGTAAAAATAATCACATGGAAACAATGGTAAACATGTCATCAAAACATGTTAGAAACAGAATGAACCATAACAAAAGAACTAAAAAAGCAAACGGGGAAAATATCTGAAACAATATCTCAAAGGTTGCTCTTTTAGACTATGGCATGCTATTCCTTGGCTACACGAAAACAAAATTTTCTTTCCTCTGACAACCCATTTTCTGACCATGCAACAGAATCAAGCTCCTTCTTGTTGAACTATTTACACTGAGTTAACACCTGGCTTACTGTTAGAGAGAGTAGATGTTTAGGGCAGTTGGAAGGAAATAGCCATTTATAGCTGTTCAAAAAATTACTCATTCAGTAAGTTAAAATTTGATTTTTAAAAAAGCAGGCTGTCAAAATATTTAAGAGGATGGCAATAAAAGTATGTTGTGTATAGAACATATCAAGGGTGACACCAGCTCCATCCATATCTACTGGATGGAAGCAAGATGTGCTTTTCTTAGAGTTTATACTAGGCAAAAAAAAAAAAAAGGCATTTTTATTTTAACCAGATGTGAAAGAATTAAACCCAATATTTTCAAGTATTTTTAGTGCCATATGATGTCATCTGATTTTATATCTTCTGAGGGATAATGTGTATTTTTTAAATTGTGAAGCCAGTTTCCATGTATGTACTTAAAGTCTTATATATGATAAATTACAATAAACAAATTACAGCACTGCAGAACATGCTTTTGGCTGTTTATGTCAAAAAGCAGAGAGAGAAATTTAGTTTCTCAATAGGAAATGGAATTAAAAGCATGTGAAATGTCTTCTGTGGCCCTTCAAGGCAGTCCTTATTTCAGTGACTATTGTACTCGTCCAAATAGGTCCAGGGCAGGGATTGCTGGGCCATGTCCTCCAAATAATACAATGGCCTCTTTCCTGAAATGCCAACAAAGCAGCCCCTGGACTACATAGGCACTGTTTGCAATATTTCGCCAGTCATCCAAGGAACCACAGTTTTTAAACAACCAGGCCCTTCCTTTTTTATTGGTAATATGTTTTCAGTGACGGTCTTACACATGCTATACATCCCCATTGCCACTAACCCAGATAGGGCCGAATTTCCCAGGATCGTGGCGCCACTCTTGTCTTCTGGAACTGGCAGGGGAAGGAGGAGGCCCCTAAGCGGACAGACGAGAACTTGCTTCCTCGCACTTTTTTCTGGAGCAGCATCAGGCAAGCAGCCACACCCAGGAGCAAGAGTGTGGCCCTCAATGGCTTTGCTGAGTGAGCTTCTCTGAGACGTCTCTCCCGGGAAAGAGATTTCTTAAAAACCATTGAAAGCGTTCCAGAGGGCGAAAGCGAGACGATCGGGAGCCAAGGTTAGCATAAATGCTTCCACTCCTCCTGAGTTCATTTCGGAAACAAGGAAGGAAAGAGGCAGTCACCACTGCTGACTTGCGGATGCCTCATCCAGCAGCTCCCCACCCCGACCCCCCCCCCCCAATTAAGAAAGAGAAGCTAAGAGTAAAGTTAATATTACCGCAGGGCCGTTGGTGTATTAAATGTTGAATTAAAAAGCCATTTGCTCAGACCAAAGTCTCCTCCATCCACCACCCACACTTGAGCACAGAACATTCGGGCAAAGCCCCCTTGCCCTTCCCTCCTTGGCGAAGTCTTCTAGGGTGGGCGAGCCTGGCGTGGGGCGGGGGAGGATTGGGGGCTGAGGATTGTGCCAGCCCCTGAGGACTCTGCCAGGGGCTCCCAAAGCACAGCAGTTTCCCAGGACAGTGCCCATGTTCCGTCGCCCCCCCTCCCCGAGTCTCTTTTCCTGGCTGAGGCTGGAACCCTGAAATGGTTTGGGGACCAATGAGGTGGCAGCAGTTGACGCAGGGATCACGGTGAGGGGCGATTTCATCTCCGTGGGGAGAGGCCGCCAAGCGGGGGAGGGAGGCGGAGGAGAAAGGGGGAAGCGGGGGCAAAAAGTAGGAGGGGAGGAGCGGAGAAAGCCAGTTGAGGGGCGGCAAAGGCAGCAGAGGTACCAGAGCGAAAGGTAAAGAAGAAAGAGCAGGTTCGCTGACCGCCGCGGGCAGGAGGGCGGGCGGGGGTCCGGGGCGAGGAGGCGGCGCGGCCGGGGCGCGGGCCGCGCGGGGGGCGCCGCGGGGAGGGTCGCCGTCAGTCAGGCTGAGGGGGCTCGCGGGCCGGGGGCGGGCAGGCACCCGGCGCACTGCAACGCGAGGGCACGGCGGCCCCTGCAGCCCGGGCAGCGGTGACCGCGCCCCCATCCCAGAGGTGCGCCCGCGCCGCGCTCCGCTTCCCTCCGCGCCCCTCCGCGCCGACTCCGCGCCCGCCGCGCCGGCGCTGCCCCCGCCCGCTCGCGTCCCTTGCGGGGCCCGGGGAGCGGTGCCGGAGGCCCGGCCGCATTGTGACGTAGCGGGGCCGCGGCAGCGCCTCCGCCGCCCGCCCGCTCCGGCTGCGGCGGTTCCTGCTCCCGCCACCGCCGTCCATCCGTCCGTCCGTCCGTAGTCCGCGCTCCCGAGCCGCCTCAGCGCCGGGCGCCCACGGTGAGTCCAGGTCCTGGGCGGGCGCCGCGGGGAGGCGGGGGGCGGCGCCGCGGGCGGCTGAGCCTTTCCAAGTTTGCACCGGGCGACCTGGGCGGGTGTCGCCCTGGCTCCCACCGAGCCCCGGGCCCCCTTTGTGCCGCGAGTCCCGGCTGCTCGAGTAGCGGCGGTGCCTCTGCAGAAAGGGTTTGGGGGGAGGTCTCTACAGCAACGGCGGCGGCGGCAGCCAAGCGTCTACTCTCCTTGGGGGAGGGGGGAACAGCCCCCGCCTCAATTTCCAAAGGATTGTTCTTTTCATTTGCCGGTTGCGTGTGGGTATTATTCTTGCTGCCACCTGGGATCGTATCGGAGGCAGGGATGGGCAGTGCCGCGGCTCCTAAGAGCTGAGATAATGAGGGGCGAAGTAATAGTAATAGCAACAGCACCACCAACAATAATAGTAATCGCAGAAGAGGGACGCCTGGGGTTGCCACGGCCCAAGGGGAGCCCCTCGCTCAGCCGCACCGCGCCCACTGGCTGCTCCGTCTTGCCCGGGCTTCGACCGCCACCCTCGGGCGCCGTCCTGCGTCCCGGGCTCGTCTGCGTCAGTTTTAGCCAGGAGTGTTTGTCTCCTGGCCTTCTTCCGTGGTGATGACTTTCATCTGCAGGTGGTAAGTGAGGTGAACTGGTATTTTGGCTATTGTCAAATGCCACGTTTTGTTTATTTCATTTTTACGAAAAGAAAAGAGGGAAAATTATGAGCCATTACTGGCAGCCATACAGTTTCCACAGGAAATACTAGCATTCTTTGAGGAACACGCTACTGCTTGCAGGGAAGAAAGTCTTTGGGAAACAAAAAGGCAACAGCATTGTTGCTCATTTTCAATGGACCGCTAGGAGGGGGGAAACGTGGTGTTTTTTCCTGTGGGAACAGGCTTTCCTTGGGAAAGTTAATTAAGCTTACTATCGGTGGCCGTTTTTCACTTGCTGGTGGCTGGACCCCACTCCTGTTGGCTATTACTGACAAGTGTCCATCAAAGAGCCCGGAGGAAGGGAGAACCACTGCAGGGCAGTCTCACCACACACCACGTGCTGTGGAGCCCAGCCAGGATGCAGTTTGAAAAATGAAATAAGGGCTGTCTGGGGAGGTTTATGAGGATTACATGTGTGCAGAGTATGTCAGTCCTCCAAGGTGTCACTCTAAACATGTCATTTTCAAGCACGGCTTTCCTTGCTGAATCTGCAGGAAGGCAAAAACCTATTTCTCTTATTATGGAGCAGATGTCCCAGTTGGGAATGGGTTGAAATCTGTATATCATTTGTACATACTGAAATTTTAAAAGGCAAAGAGGACAAGGTGTGGGAAAGCAGTATGTTAATGTGTTTACATCTGGGAGAGAATGTCTGTTGGTTATTTCTGGTGCATCTCAATATTAAATTACATTCAGCTTGGTTAGAGTCTAGGGAGACACCCTTAAGGTATCCTTAAAACTATTTGAAAAGGTGTGACATTTTCATCACCATAGCAGAAGTCTCTCTGGAAGGCAGTATTAACTGAAGATTACCCATAACCAAATATGTAGGAGTTCCAGGTCTAGAAACAGGAAGAAAAAGATGGTGGTTCTCTTAAGGATCTTTGGACATCTCAGTTAGAAATTAACTATAAAAAATAAGCTATACAATTTTGAACATAAACTTCATTTTATTTAGAGCAAGCATTTCATGAGGAAAGGTTACAATATGGTGGATTGGAAATGATGCTACATTTATTGTTTTGACATTTATTGTGTATTGATATCCAAAAGGAAGGGACTAAAGCAAATGAATTTCTCTGTCTACTATGTCACAGCTTTGCTACTTCCAAGTAGTTGTTCTTGTGCAGGTGTATAGTAGAAATGCAGAACAGAGGCCAAGAAACTTTGTGTGCGCTGTTGTCTTGGAAGGAATTGTAACGGTACTTTACTGCTTTTAAGAGGAGGGAAACCCAAATAACCATCTAATACAAACAAATGATCTTTGATATTATCAGAGAAAGTCTGGAGCTGTTTTTCTTGCCATACTGAAGGCATTTCTTGTCAAGAGAGGAAATCTCCCAAGGATCAGGTACATCATTATAAGAAACACAAGGGAATTTCTCTTTTAAATGCAAAATCTAATTGAACAGCAGCAAGAGAATCGGTGACACTCTTAGAAGGCTTGTTTTTGGCAGTCTGTCAGATTAGGGTTGCAAACCACATAGGAGAAATGGTGTCTTGGGAGAAAAATAATTTCCTGGTGAAAATCAGACATTTGCTTCTGTGAAGCTTTTACCTTTATATACTTGTTTCCTTGTGCCCCTTAGACTGGTGTGCAGATTCCACTTACAAGAATTAATTTTCTGAAAATGAATCAATGAAATGGTTACTAATATGATTTATACTATGCATGATTTTTTTAAATGTATGGTTATTATCAAGATTTATGCCGTAACTTGCAAACCTCAAGGCACTTTTTTTTTTTTCAAATTTATTATTTTTGGCTGTGTTGGGTCTTCGCTACTGCGCGTGGGCCCTCTCCCGTTGTGGCCAGCAGGGGCCACTCTTCGCTGTGGTGCACAGGCTTCTCACTGCGGTGGCCTCTCCCACTGCGGAGCACGGGCTCCAGGCCCGCGGGCTTCAGTGGTTGTGACTCACAGGCTCTAGAGCGCAGGCTCAGTAGTTGTGGCTCACAGGCCCAGCCGCCCCGCGGCATGTGGGATCTTCCCTGACCAGAGCTCGAACCCATGTCCCCTGCATTGACAGGCGGGCTCCCAACCACTGTGCCACCGGGGAAGCCCCCTATGCATGATTTTTTTGCTTTACATAGGTTAGATAACTAGATTTTGTATTTTATGGTTTGTATCTTATCAGCTCTTTCTTTAAGCTTTTAAAATTAATGATCAAAATATGTGTTGAAATGATTAACGTTAATTGATATGATTGATGGCTGGGCCCTGGAAAAGTACTGATTGATTCCTAAATAGTCATTGTGTATACACTTTGTACATACATGGGATATAAAAATATGCAGAGTCTCTTCACAAGGAACTTACCAGGGGGAAATAGGACATATGAAAAATAATGGTACAAAAGATGAAAGAAGATATTTTATGATTGAGTGCCCAAGACACTGAGTAGTAATTGAAAAGGAATTCCCAGGAGAAATTAATCAAATCAGCTTAGATGTTTTATCAGTTATCCATTGCTGTGTAGCAAATCACCCCCAAATGTAGTTGCTTAAAATGACGCTATAGCTTGAGATTCTGTGGTCGGCAGTTCAGGTTGGGTTCAGCTAGGTGGTTCTTCTGTTGGTCTTGATTGAGTTCCTCGGTTATCTTCAGTCAGCTGGTAGTTTGGATGAGCTAGGATGACCCCATTTATGTCTGGCAGTTATTAGGTCACATTAACAGATAACTGGGGCATGTGCCTCCCATTCTCCAGCTGACTAGCGTGGGCTTCTTTATGTGGCAGACAAGCAGTGTTCCAAAAGCAGTGAAAGAGCAAATCCCAGTTCAAGGTGATTTTTAAGCCTCTGCTTGTACTGTATTATAGTTGCTACCTTCCCATTGGCCAAATCAAATCACAAGGTCACCCCAGATTCAAGGGATATTGAAAGACTCCACTTACGATCAGAGGGAGCTGCAAAAAATTGTAGCAATTGTTTTTTCAATCTAGTACGTGTATGAAAACACGTGTTCTCCCAAATATTTTGTGCTGAGGGATAGTGTACTATAAGATAGTATACTTGGAGACAGCCCAGAATTGAGGCTAGGGAATTGCCCTATAAATCATTGTGCTATAATCTTTGTTCTGAAAACCACAGGTAGAGGAGGAGGAGTGACAACGATAATAAAATTTTAGCCATATCCTCTCTCAATGGCGTTAGGATGGTCTGGAGACAGTAGGTTGGTAGCAGAGTCAGCAGTCCCTGGTGGGAGGTGAGGAAAGCTCTGACAAAGGTGGAGGCAGAGAGAATGGAAAGGGAGGGATCGACCTGGAAGAGCCCAGATTTATCATTAGGTGACTGATTACAGTCAGAATCATTATGAGAATTAAAAAAGCTTAAGTGATTGAAAGAATGATTGTGTTGTTGTGAGAAATAGAGAAATCAATAAGTGATTTATTTGAGGGGGAGAAGAAGAATTCAGTTCCAGGAAGGTTGATTAAAAGAGATAAATTGAATGTGAAAGTACTTTACAAGCTGCAGAGTATGCTATGAATGTCACTATTGCTTAGTGTTTAAATGGCAGTGGATTATATACCGCTAAGTTTCTCTAGTTGTAAAGCAACAGAAAACAAAATGCAACCTGGAGGATATCCTAAGGGTCAAAGGGAAGTCAGAACCACTCTCAGGATAGAAACAAAACCTCTCTGGGGGGCTGGGGAGTAGGAACTGAAGATCTTTTTCCTGAGGCACACAGCTGGAGGTCTGCCCATGGAAGGCTCTGCCCTTGGACTTAGTGAAGCAGGAAAGAGAACTCTTTGGGCCTAGTTTGAGTGGTAGGCACACTGCTGAGCCAGAAGCCTTGACTGACAGCCCCGCTAAGACAGCACACAATAGGGGATAGGTGGGTGCTTCCTCAAAGGACATGGGAGCACTGCTATCAGAATTGGGAATGGACACAGGGTGGCAAAACCAGCCAGTATCCACCAGAGATGAACACTTGAAGATTTATTTGGGCCTAGTCACTGGGAAGCAGGCAGGGTAGGAGGTGACAATTTAGGCACATTTACATAGAGATGTCAGTGCATTAATGACAGTTAAACCCATGCTAGTGGCAGGGTTTTCTCATGGAGGGAGAGTAGAGAAAGGAGAGAGCCGGCACAGTGCGTCATCCAGGTTCCTCCATAAACGTCAGTGGATATTTTATTAGAGGGGAGAGGAATGCAGAACACGCTCTGTGCTGTCTTTCACCTGAGGGCTCAGTCGAGGTGCTGCTTCGCTGGCCTTGTTTTATTGGTGGCTAGGCTGAAATTCGGGTGGTGTCCTTACTATCAGGTGCAGCTGTCAGGCCAGCCCGAAACACCTGGTCTTGCTCACATCACACGATCAGTCGCAACAGCACACAGAGCTGCTCTTTATGGAAGGGCCTCGAATGGAGCAGCTCAAACCTGAGCATACGCTTTTCTAGTTTCTGTTGCACAAGTCTAAGAACCCTGAAAGTACTCAATAAATGTTAACTTAATGAGTGAAGGTGCCAGTATCTGCCGCAGTAACATTTTGTAAAGCAGTCCGGTCTGGCTTTTCATTATTCACAAAATGATTTGCTATAAAGTCCCTAAATGTCTTCTGCAGATTTAAATATTCTAAGGTGCTAGTGTCACAGTAATACAGGTTTTTATAATCCACCACTTACAAAAATAGACTCTGGGTTTGTTTTTTTTTTGAAACACAATTGTCTTTACTTTTTGTATTTGTCAGTAAGTCACAGAAACCCAGTGTTCAAGTAGGAAGGGACATATCCTGGCTCCTGTATTGGAAAAGTTCAGGAAGGATCCAGTTCTGCTTTTGTCTTCTTCATGGTGGTAAAATGTTCATCAGCAGCTTTAGACTTACTCCCTGTGGGAAAAGAGAATAATTCAGGATTTACTCTAATTAGACCGCTTTGATCATATGCTCATGCTTGAACCTGTTCTTATGGCCAGAGATTGGGAACATGCTTCTTGGCTTGGCCTTGATGGTGGGTCCAGTCCTGGAGCCTTCAGGGATGGGAGGGAGTCTGTGTGAGAGTGGGTGGGAGATGGGAGAGGTACATGGGAGGGTGGTCAGCAAAGCCCTCCTAAACCAAATGACGTGAGAGCAGGGAACGGGTGGTTTTTAAAGAGAAAATATTGAAAAGAAGAGAAAGTGGAGGCTGTGCAAACAGAAACAGCAGATATCTACTGTTCCATCTGTTTTCCCCAGAGAACATAGCATATCTCACTAAGCCACCAAGCCATAAACCTGGGAATGGTCCTGGTCTGACTGTCTCCCTTTCTGCCTCCACCTAATCAATCACCAGGGCCTCCTGTTCCATCTCTCAATCTTACTCTTTTTCCCTGTGTTAGTTTAGACCCTCCCTGTTTCAATCCTCACAGCTCACCTCTAAAATGCTGCCTCCCATCTCCCTACCAGGCCATTCTCCTCACCACTGCCTGAGAGCTCTTTCTAAAGAACAAATAGTTAAAATCGAATCATGCATCCGTGGTCAAAAGGTACAAATTTCCAGCTGTAAAATAAATAAGTCATGGGGGTGTGATATACAGCATGGTGACTGTAGTTAAAAATAATACATTGCATATTTGAAAGTTGCTAAGAAAGTGGGTCTTAAAAGTTCTCTTCATAAGGAAAAAAGTTGTAACTATGTGTAGCGATAGATGTTAACTAGGCTTATCGTGGCGATCATTTCATAATCTATACAAATATCAAATCATTATATTTTGCACCTGAAACTAATACAATGTTATATGCCAGCTGCATCTCCATAAAAGAAGAACTGTTCAAAACTTCATGGCCCTGGGGAAGAAGTCCAAGCTCTTAACCATGAATTCCAGGACTCCCCGTGATGTGTGCCCTGCCTCCTGTTGGACATGGACACAGCAGGTGGATGGGAGTGAGGGTGTGCAGCACACTTCTTTTAACTGTCCACTGAATCTCATGCTGTGCTGACCTCTCTCACATTAAGGTCACCCAATGTCCATTTCCTCTCTCATCTTCATACTTCCGCAGGTGCTGTTGTCTCTGGAATATTGTTTCTCCTTTCTTGACCTACTGAACATCTACTCCTCCTCCTAGACACAACCCAAGTATTATTCTTTCAAGAAGCCTTTGCTGAACACCCCCTCCTACCCAGCCCCTGCCTTGGACTTGACCCTGTGGTCGGCGTTGGGTATACTAGTCTGTCTCTGTTCCTGCTCTAAATGTCTTTAGTGAGGCACTGTGCTTCCTCGTCTTTGTATATTCCTGTGCTTAGTACAGTACCTCTCACATCAGCGATGCACAATAATTTTTAAATGGATGAATGAAATATGTGTACTGAAATGTTAATCTTCAGGTTTTTAAGGTGATTTTTTAGGTTTTTTCTATTTCCTTTAACTTGATTCTCATATTTGCATCGTGGAACATTGGACATGAAGACAGGTTCTCTTTGAAATTGCTGCTCAGACACTTTTGCAGCAGTTCTCCCAACTGCCCGTTTCCTACTTGGTCACTAAGAGCTGCCTTAAGAAAGAGGTGGGACAATAGCAGTGGTCCAGAGTTAATCTCAAGGCTAGAATCTATGGCTCAGGGATCAGATGAGGAGTACTTTTTCTTCCTACCGTAGAGAGGGCACCTAACAGTTAATATCCGAGGTGTCTACTCTGTGTTGCAGTTATTCTTAGGGAATCCTTGCAGCAGCCCCAGGAAAGAGATGTTGCATTCTCAGCCTTCCTCTCTGTGTGAGAAAACTAAGATTCAAAGAGTTGAAGCCGCTAAGCTCCCTCTTCCTGGAGCCTGCAGAGCTGCCAGCCACTCATCTGGGCTGTTGAGGAGGAGACCCCATCCCTGACTGGGCTCCCAAGTCATCCATTATGATGTTTTTGTTGTTGTTCTAGAATGAAGTGACCACTTCCTAAGAATAAAACATTCCAGCTGCCTTCCTTGGCCATCAATTATGTCAGAAACACTATGGAAAAAGTTGTTTAAAGACGTAAGGACACCAGTACTCTATGTAGTTGAAATTGAGATGAATGTCTACCTTAGAAATTCCAATATGTTCTTGTGAATCTACCGTTGCCAGATAATAAAGGCCTTTTACAGAGGTTGTACTGTCATGTGTAAAATGTAGGCCTCTTGGACAGGCATGGAAGAGGCTTAGTTCTGAGAATCATGCATAAAGTTATACCAAAGATACACAAAATGAGCTAAACCCTTTGGAAGCTGCAGAAGCTTAAGAATGTTTCTTAACCTGTTGTCAGTCTGAGAACATTTTGAGGCTCTGATGAAAGCTATGGTTTCTTTCCTTAGAGAAAAAAGATGTGCACACTCACACACACACCGCTTTGTATCTGATTTCAAGGGTTTCCATCTGTGGATTTCCTGGGGCTCCATGGCCTCCAGGTTAAAAACCTTGCTTAAAAGCTGTAATCTGGAAGAAGGGTAACAGCCATTGTTGAGTGTTTACCGTGTATCACATGTAACCATTTATCATGATCACCATGTGCCAGTCCTTTCTGAAAAGCACATCATAGCCAACCAGCCCCTAAGACGTGCATGATGAGCCCTGTTTTAAGCTGTGGAGAGTGAAGTTCGGAGAAGGCACTTACTTGTCTCCCAGCTGCCAAACGGTGAGCGTGGAATTAAACGCAGAACCCAGATCTGCATCACTGCGCCTTCACTCCATTCTTCTTACCAGGAGAGGCATGAGACCCGGCCAGGGAGACCCCCAGCCTCTGTTAGTCCTGACTGCCCTCAGCCTTCAGCTTCCCCGTTGAAAGTCAGTCAAGTGGCTGCTTCTGCCTCAGGAGCCTCCTGGAATGTTTCCAGTGCGAGAGTGGACAAGGGCTGGGAAGGTCTCAGCTCACTGTCACCCGCCACGCAGAGCAGATAACATCCCTAGAGAGATGCGGCCCGACTGCCGGACCATCCCTGGGTGAGCACCGCACTTGGTCCGGAGTGCCCTTTACACACCTGGAAACTTTAACTCAGCACATCCTCAGCAACACCAACGACTGCACGTTCTCCATTTGAGCCCATCCACAGATGTTTATTGTGGGCGCCTGTTTGCCCGGCTCCACACTCGGAGCTGTGGTCACGGCAGCACACAGATGTGGGTCCTGAGCTCTCGGCGCTTACACCCGGCTCACATCTAGCAGAGAAGGGGGCTAACAAAGAATTTAAATAAAGTGAGATAAGTTGGATGAAAAGGGAAGTATAAAGGATTCATTCCATTCTTTGTAGTTTCAAAACTCTAGTCCCAAATATGTCTACTTCTCTAGCTCTTTCCATCCTCCCTCTCAGGGTGTTGAGGGAGCTTCAGGTTTCCAGTGACTTGGTTGACAGAGGAAGGGGGACCCACGAGCAGAGCAGTTCCTCTCAGGTCCCCCTTTGCAGGTGAGAAGGCAGAGTGACCAGACAACAGGTCACAGAGGGAGTGAAGACAAGGCTGACTGGCCGGTCTGGTCCTGGCAGAGCATGGCTCCCTGTAAACCACAGGCTGCTTCTCAGTTATTGGTGATGTGACCATCGTCCTTGTTTTGGTCTTCATGTTGTAGTCTCTCTGCTGCAAATGAATCCGGTGGGTAAGTACTCTTCAGGGAACAAACACACCATCAGTCTCTGCTCCCTCTTTGTAGCCCCTCTGGGCTCCCTGTGTGTCACCTCTTCTCTCATTCCACGGCTACTTCTCCCCTCTCACCCACCTGCCTCCGAGACAGCCTCCTGGGTTTTCTCCCCAAATGTCTGCTTGTGACCAGAACAGCCTGCTAGAAATAAATAGCATCCATAGATGCGAGCCCCATGGGTCATTTCAGATCCTCCAGTAGGCACAGCAAGAAAAGTAGAAGGAAACAGGTGAAATTAATGTTAATAATGTTTTACTTAACCCAGTATATCCAGAGTATTAGCATTGCCCTATGTGACCAATATTTTAAAAAATCATTAACCGATTCTTTGCATTCTTTTTTTTCCCAAACTCTTTGAAATTTGAGTGTATTTTATTGTTTTAATTTTTTAAAATTTTTATTGAAATATAGTTGATTTACAATGCTGTGTTAGCTTCAGGTAGATAGCGAAGTGATTCAGTTAGACATATATATATATAAATATATATATTCTTTTTTTACATTATCTTCCATTGTACGTTATTACAAGATATTGAGTACAGTTGGGTATATTTTATTCTTAACACAGACCAGCCATGCTTGCCATCCTCAGTCACCACATGTGGCTGGTGGCTCCTGTGGTGGCCTGCAGGCTCGGCCTCTGAGGAGGGCCTGGGAGTCCCAAGGGCAGACTCAGCCACCACCACCTCTATCCCCCTCCAGCACTTAGCTTGCGCCTCTGCCATCGCCCCACCAGGAGGTGTTGTACTCGGCTGTCTCTCTCTCGAACGTGGACCTGTGGGGGCAGGCAACGTGTCGGTCCTCTCTCTGTCCCTCGTGTAGAGTGCAGTGTTTAGGAGGCCAACAGTTGGCATTTGGGACATTGAACGCGTTAAAGGATGGGGGAGGGTTATTTGTAACCTCAGGAGCGGAAGGGATTGGTATGGGGGAGGGGGCCCACCCCTGGCTCCTGCCTTGTGATCCCTGGTTCTGTCTGGTGCCGCAGAACTGCGTTTGAGTCAGACTGAGTGGACAGGGGGCCTCGACAGTTAAAAGGGACATTCTGGCCTAGAATCGTGCCGAGCTTCTATGCGTCTAGTTGAGCGTGAAGCTTCACCTCCTCTAATACTGAATACCAGGGGAACTTATCTGTAGTTAAGCATGTTAAACTGTAACGTCTTATTTAACGGCGGTAGGGGAGGGGGCGTAAGCAGGACAGACCAAACACCAGAACAAAACTTGTCCACTGGACAAGCCTCCCAGCGAGATTACAAAGAAGGCCAGCTGACATCTAGAACATTAAATACACAAAGAAGGAATAGCCTGCATCAGGGAGCTGTTAGAGTCATAATGATGAGCTTTCTCTATGTTTCCAGTGGTTTTAGAGTCATCACTATGCCCCCTGAGAGAATGGGAGATTTATAGGCTGAGTCAATTTGCCTTTGCACATACAGTATTTAAATTTTGCAAGTTCTCCTAACCAACTAATGTGCATGTGCTTGCTGGTCTACTTTACCCCTAGTGATAAATGCCACTTAAAATAATTGATTCAACCAAATCTCAAAGATTGGTACTGTGAGAAAACCATACTAATCACATACTCAAATAAATTAAAAGTTTGTAAAGGGGAGAAAACATTAGTGTTTGATCTGTTTAGTCATATAAGCATTTTAAGAAGGACTTCTTGTATCAGAAAAGAGTATGGTTACCTCAGGCCCACTCAAAGCGTACGTTGAAATAGAAAGTGGAATTAGGCCTAACCTCTGTTTTCTGCAGTTGATTCTCATTTTCAACCTGGAAAGCTCCTTGACCTCCTTGAGGTTTTTGTTTCTCAGAGTGCATACAGGGAAAAGTAAATCCTGCTGTCACACACTGTGTAGGAGGAGGATGAATGAAGTCTAGAGAATGTTTTGAACAATTCCTCAAAGAAACTATTTGGAACAGTTGGAGGGCAAAGTAGCTGCCAATATTTTTGCAGACTAACTTCTAAAAAGTCAGAAAAATCGTAGCATACATCCAATTGTAAATGACCAAACACTAACCATGTTTAAGTAATTCAAAGATCCCTTTTTAATAAGTCAAGGGTGGTTCAAGACAGACAGTGCCTTTTATCGGTTGGCTCCAGTTTGGGGAAGGCTGCTTTCATGTGCGTCTCTTAAAAAGAACTCGTGCCTGTCTGTATCTGCAGTGTCCTTTGTCCAACATGAGGGCTCTGGTGTGCTGTGTTGGTGTAATTGAAAACCTATAAAAAGGCTGAGAGTTACTTTTGAACTGGCTCAGTGAGCTTGGACTGGATTTGTCAAAGTGGTGAAAGGTTTAAAGGAATTTTCATAAATGAGGTCTCCAACCTGTGTTTTAGCCATACAGTTCCAATGAACTCTGAGGCCCGTGAACTCAGAGAAAAGCAGTCATATCAAGATGGAAAATAATGATTCATTTTCATTCCCCGAGTTCTGCAGACATAAGCACACTTAGCCGCTGATCATCATAATTTAGGAGTACTGTTGTGCACTAAAAATACAGTTTAAAAGTCTAATGTTTAATTAAGTTGAGTACTCCAGATTAACAAGGTTACACATCTTAGCACCGGATATAGTGCAGTGTTTACTCCTGTTGATAGGAAATAACAGAGTTCTTCACAAGTTACAGGTTGCTTTGGTAAGAAGAGGGATGTAAGTTTCTCCCGCTAACAGACTTGATGGATTCTTCTTTGTGTTTCATAATGTATGTAAATGCATTTCATGCCCCAGAAGTCCTGCACACTCAGAGCTCTTGTTGGTAACAGAAAACCCAGGTACGTGCACCTAAGTAAACGTTTGGAGGATATTTGAAAGAGTGATTTTAACTAGAGCTCGTGGATGAAATCAGCTTCATCAAGTATTTGAGTTTTTAATGAAATGCATTTGTCCATTTGTTAGAATTATCAAGAAAATAGATTGTTCTTTAATGTATAATTATCAAGAGGCTAATTAATGGTTTGGCATTCTTGCCATTAGTGGGAAACTGTCAAATTAGTATCAAAATTTAATCCAGGTTGATGGTTTTCCAAAATCATTAAAACTTGCATGTAGGAAATCAACTCTGCTATTCTTTTTTCCCTTTCCCTCCCTTTGGCAAACCTCACTGCGTGACACATTGTACAATAGTTTTTAAAAATGCAAGGCTAATGCTTGCACAGCATGAAAGGGAGTAACTATGCCAACTCACTTGCCTTGTCCCTGGAAAAGACGAAAGATTTCTATGTGCTGTTTCAGTCAGGACCAGGCGTGAAAGAGTGGCCTCCCCAGGCTCAAAAGCAGAACTAAGAAAAAACCCACGGGGACAAATTTCTGTTTGATCCATTTGAGGCAGGCCCTTGTTCACAGGGCTGAGAGTTCAAAGCAGAGGCCCTTCCTAAAAGATGGAAAATAGCAGAATACTTGATTGTGTTGAGGAACAGTATCAGCTTTTGGATGGCCTGTGCTTATTACAGGATTTTATCCTATATCCAAACTCAGAACAACTTGGGGAGAAGAAGGGGAGGGTGCTGCTGAGGGACAGGATTCTGACTGCACTCCAGGATGTGTGCCCATGACCTCTCTTGGTGATTAACACACTTTAAACTTCCTTCTGGGTAGTTATTGACTCATTTCTGTAGAAAGCCACTTGTTGATTTCGGTAAGAATGTTTTCTCAGTCTGTGCAAGTAGCGCAGTTTCAGGTACATGCTATGTGATCAATACATGTTGGCTGAGTAAATGAATCCTTCAACATGTCTTGCAAGTAAATGTGTCAATAATATAAGACCTAAAGCTTACTCCACTGCAGTAAATAGAGGTTAAATGCTTGTCTTCTTAAAAGATATCAGCGTGTAACCTGTGTTATTTATACTCAGAGCATCCCTCTGAAGCAGCACACTGTCAAACAAGTGGGCACAATGCCATGTGATGGAAGGTTGCACTGCTCAGCCGCTGGTTGGAATAGGTGAGGGAATTGTAAGAGGCCTAAGACCTGCTGTTATAGAACTTTTGATGCTAGAAGGGAATTTGGAGATTTGACAGTAATGAGGTGGAAAGGTGAGATAACCAAACTGGCACACAAATTACAAGCTTTTAGGGTGTGGTGTTTATTTCCTGTCATTCGTACTGTCACCTGAAACACCCAACAGCACTCTTATAAATGGTGCGGGATAAAGATGGTGGGTGGAGGAGACTGCTACATTGGTTATGGGCATGGGTGTGAGTTTCAGAGCACAGCCTGGCTCAGCCTCTTACAGTGTGTGTGATTTGGGACAGCTTACTGAACCTCTTGATTTTTTGATATTATTTTTTCTTTCTCTAACAAGTATCTATTGATTACTTCATTTATTCAAGGTAAGTTTTGAATGATTAGGATAAAATGGGAATCATGGATATCTGATCCACTCTCTTCCTTTCTCCACCTGCTCTGTGTGCTGAGATATTTGGACTGAATCAGTAGGCTTCTTTGCTCTCTGGCTTCTGGTTGGGTTTGAATAAAGGGAGGCATCAGGAAGAGATGAGCAAGCAGGTGGGGAGAGAGAGTTTGCACTATTTATTCCTGGGCTCCCTCCTTATCAGCTCGCCTCCCTAGACTATAGGCCACTGTTTCTTGGCACATGAGCACCTCCCTAAGGCCACTTTCTGAATTCTGGTAACTGTGTCCTCCTCCAGACACTTCATACTGATAAATGCTCCCCTTTAGTCATACTAGCTCAGGATACTGCCCCATCTCTTGTAGTTTTTCCAAACCCTTCCCACACCTTTGCAAATGATCTCTTTATTAAAATACCCTCAAATTGCATTTGATTGTGCCACCTGTTTCCTCGGGGAACCTAACACAAGCGGTTACTTGTTTCAGAGGTCACTGTAAGAATGACATGATTTAGCTAGAATTTAAAACAATGATTGGCTCACAGTAAGTATTCAGCAAGGTTAAATATGATTATCATCATCAGTTGTTTTTTATTACAAAATATTGACTGTGTCATATTCATTGTTATTACAGTGTTTTAAATTTTTAAAAAGATGAGAAGAAAACAACTATCATGTTGCAGATGTTAAAAGTGGAAAAAGTGAAACAGAGAAGTCAAGGGCTAAAGTCACACAGGGCTTCAGTTCTAGAACTAAAAAATGAATTAAAGATTTTTGACCTTGTTTCTTTGCACAGGGCACACAGTCACAACATGTCTGGAAAAGAAAGCTACAACTTCAAAGTATTTAGTAAATTAAAACAGAACCTACTTGGAGTAAATGGGTATGCCAAATGTAATACATCCTATTTGTGACCACTAAATAATAATTGAGTTGAATCATGGACACCTCAGCATCTTCACCTTAATTAATGTAAGAGCTGAGGCTGAGCATTTTCACATTTATACCATCTTGGTAGTATCAAGACAGATGATCCTTAGGACTGAATTTATTACAGACTCTTGAGGGTAGATACGTTTATTTGTATTCAGAGCTGAATAGGAGACCAGCGTTATGATGCTTGTATAGTAGATTTTCTGCACACACACACAGTTTTCTAACTCCCATCTAAGGGTTCTCATTCTTAAGTCACATAAAATAGGTCACTCTGTGATATTTGGAGCCAGCTCATCTTTAACTTATAGTACAGTCATCAAACTGTTTGTCAAGAATGAAAACTAATTAATTCCCTGAAGAAGTAGTGGTCAGTTTGAAAAATGAAACATCCTACAACGTCTTTCCATTCGATAATAAATTTGTCATAATTGTTGAAAGTTCAGACCATATGGATGTATCTTTCAGTGTCTTGGAAAAATTTTATAAGTATTCACTAAGAAACTAGCAAGAAAGTGAATTTCAGAAATGTCTCTATTTTTACAATTAAGTAGAGTCAAGGGAGGTCTAGCAATCTGAAAGGCCTTTTGATGTCAGTACAAATAAGGTTTTATAGATTGTCCCTTGTATTCAAGGAGCTAAGTGGCAAAAATAAATATCTTGTTTCTAGAAGAGCTAATGCTTCTAGAAGGAATGATTGTCATTTGAACATTTGGATCTCTTTTTATTTAGCATTTTCTTTAAAGTCAAATCCAGGTAAGGTTTCTGTCGTCTTTCTTTATAAAGAATATACCTTTCATATATTGGGCACTTAACAAATGTAAACTTTCTCAGCTATTTGTTTGTTTATTGTCTTTGAATTGTCCTTTCTTGAGGAGATATTACATCAGAGTGCCGTAGTGATCTCCCAGTTGATCCTAGTGAAGCCTCCCATTGCTTCCTTCCACCTGTCTACTTCTGTTTAGATTTTCTCTCTTCCCATTTTTTGCCTTGAGTGAAATACAGTGGCATATTCACTGAGAGGAACTAGTATATTCATAGTAATTATTATTCTAAATGATGGCACTGTTTTCATCACACCAGTTGTGTTGACATGCATATGAGCAATGTGGGAATAAAATAAAGTTCTTAGTAGATCATACCCAAAATATCACACTATACTGAAGAACTTTCTGTGGCTGCTTGCCAAATGGGGGTAGTCATAGGTTTTTTTAGAGTAATGGATGGTGTTTGCAGATGGAGGACACATTGCTTTATGCAGTCAGTTTGTAAACATGCTTTGATACCTTTTCCTGTGTAGATGCAGTCTTCTCCTTCTCTGAACTTTATATCTAGTGGAGGATAAAATTGTCTATCAATAGTAGAGGCGTGGACCAAGTGCTGTAGTAGGAAGGAGGAGGGTGCAACGAGCCCCACCTGAAATCGGGAGGAAGGTGGCCAGGTTATCACGGGCTTCCCAGGAAGAGTGACATTTGCTTTAGAGTTTAAGGCCAAGTGGGGGTTCACCAGGCAGAAAACTTAGGGGAGGGTATTCGAGTCTGACAGACTTGGGAAATTATAAGTATTCTGATGTGACTTTACAGTAAGATATGTGGTGTGGAGTGGCAGGAGATAATGTTAAACTGGAATCAAACCTTAATCTGCTTCCCAGTGTGGAAAAAGGGAGCCTATGTATCTTTTTCAATGAGTGATATTAATAAATAACCCTACATAGATTCTTGTGTCATCCATGCTCGAGGTTTATACTAGCACTTGTGTTGTGACTTCCTAATTTTTATCTCTAGCCCTGGGCTAGAGATTCTCTTTGTCTTCTGCTCATCTGCATTTTGCTGTTGCATCAGCTCTCACGTAGCCGACACCCCCAAAGTAAACGCATCACCTTTCCCTCAAAATCTTGGCTCTGTCCCAACATCTTAGTTTAGTCAATGGCCCCAATTACCAAGGTAGTTATCCATGACACTCCCTTCTCTTGAACCCCCCCCAGCACCTCCTGACATCGGAACACTCAACAAGTTGCCTTATTTATTCAGTTACTTTCAACATTATTGTCTCCTTTCCATGTGCATTTCTTGTATCTTTATTCAGGTTGTCGTCATCTTTCTCTTTGATTACCACAGCAGCCTCTTAACCCGGCTCCACCCCTTTCTGCTCCGTTATCTCACGGTTACCAAGTTGATCTTTCAATTGATTGAATCAGTGACTGTGCTAGTAAATTTTTAGTAGGTTCTCATCGCCTATGGATAAAATCCAAAATCCTTAGCACAACATATTGATACAAACCCTTAGGATTTTGGCCCTGCCCACTTGTCCAGCCTCCTGGGTCCCATGACCGATCCCCTGCCCTTCTCCAGACTTACTAAATGTTGTGGAACTCCTGTAATTTCCAGTCTGTTAGTCTCCTGGGAATTTTCCTGTTCCTGTTCCCAGGCTTCTTACCCTGTCAACTCATGCCTCCCCGCCTCTGCCTCCACCCACGTTGGGGTGAGGTGTTTCTACCACTGTGTGGTGATAGGTGGTTTACTTTTCTCCACTAGATGTCAGGCCCCTCAGTGTCGGGTAGCATGTCTCATTCATGTCTGCCATATTCCCGGTGCTTAACTTCATGGCTGGTTCATAGTTGTAGCAAAACTAATAGTGTTGACAAAGCACGTATTATAGACCAGGCAAGGTGCTAATTTATTTACATATATTATCTCTTTTAAAGGGGAAAAACAAAATCAAGCTATGATTTAGAAAGAGAAAGTGGCAGAAAAGTGAAGATTGGGAAAGAGATTTGTTACAGGGAGTACAGTAAGGACAATATTTTATCAAAACAAGTGAGAATTGAAAAGAGATCCATACTACGGTAGAGGCGGTAGAAATCAAGTGGAGAGAATTTATTATGGTGATTCCTATAGATATTGAACAGATGGGTGGATGGATGGATGGAAGAATAGAGAACCCAGCATGTGTTCCTTAGAACTTGCTGTGGAACTTACTTTGTTTAACTTACAAGTCTTAATAACTTTGGTGCAGCAAGTTTATTAGGATGAGAGGAGCAACTGTCTATGTGTAGAAGCAACCTATGTGGCAACAACCTGAGAGGAGGCTAACTTAAAAGCAGAGATATTGTAAGAGTAATATGTGACACCTTTTAAAACTAGATATTTAGAATTACATGTACATATAATATTATTAAGTCCAAAATTAATTGTTCGAAATTGGAAGAATGTTATATAATTCAGAATTCTTTCAGTCAAACATGAAGCTTCCAGTGGTGTGACTGTAAGCCTAGGGATTGGCAGTAGGGAGTAATGGTTAAAAGCGAGGACCCTGGAATCAGAGTGCCTGGTTTGAATTCTTGCTCAGTCATTTACTAGCTATAGGACCTGGAGGATATTACTGAACCTCTAAAATGGAGGTACTTTCTTTGTTGGGGTGTTTTAATGATTAAATGAAAAAAGAAAAGCATGTGCTACTATAGCATAGTGGGATGTAGCAAACACTCCGTGAAGTATGGGCTCACCTCTGTGTATAACCAACCGCATTCCTTAGCAAAAGTGGGAAAGGGAGCAGTTACTGCATTTGCACTTCAACTCTTGTTTTTGACTGGCTTTCATCATGTTTTGCAGATGTGTTATAGTGGGTAAAATATTGCCTTGTTTTATATTTAAAATGACAATTTTGTTTACTAAAATCCACTTCAGGGAACTCTGTGTTTGCTAGGGTACAGCCTAAATGCATTTAGTTTTCCCACACAATTTCTTAAAAGAATTAGTGAGATGAAACACATGTTAGTGGTGAACAATCATTTAATGCACACAGTGTATTAAAATATGATACCTAGTTATGTCCTTTTGGTGGGAATTCTCGAGTTCATTGGTGTTGAACATTCATTAAGTAGTCCCTTTTACTATTCATTATTAAGATTAAGATTATTAAGATTAATTAGTAAACATTAAGATGTTTACTAATTAAACATCTTCACAGGAAGAATCTTTAAAATCTGCTTTCCAAATGCTCATATTAGTAACTATATATTTCAAGGTAAAAATATCCTAAGGAGAATTGCCCAGAAATTAAAGTATATATATATTTATTGATTTAATGACTATCTAACTGATAATGAAGAATGAATGAACCTGTAGTATTAACTTAGTGAGTCTCCTCTGAGTGTCTGCTTTTTTAGCTTCTTTGCCTTCCTTGGTTTCTTTGATTGATACAGATTCAAAACGTTTGGTGCCTCCTCTCAATCCACTGTCATTCTCTGTACTTTTACCTTGTGTTATTTTTTTCTGCAATAGCACTTACCCCAACTTAACGCATCCTAGGTTTATTTGCTTATTTATCATCTGTCTCCCCTACCTGAATATAAGCTGCTATGTGCCAGACTTTCCTTTGTTTACTGCTATATCCCTCAGTCCTAGCCTAGTGCCTGGCCCATAGCAGAAATTCAGTAGATATTTGTTGAATGAAGAAGTGTACACATGTAAGCTTGTGCTTAGCTGAGTGTCCTAACCAAGATTGTGCTGCTACATGAATGTGTTTTTGTAAACATTGTTTGCTGAATATAATGTAATGCTTATTCACTGAAAACACAAAACAGAACTTGGAAAATACAAAGAAATATCAATAGAAAAATTTTAAATCATTCTCCAACTCTGAGACAATGATTAACATTGGTGTGTTATCCCCTTCATGTATTTGATATCATGATTATGCACCATCCTGGATATATTATTTTGTACCCTGCACTTTTTTTCACTTAGCATTGTGTCATCAGCATCTTCCTGTATTTTTTTTACAAAACTTTTTTGAAGACT
This sequence comes from Mesoplodon mirus, assembly GCF_964341445.2. Classification (NCBI taxonomy): domain Eukaryota; kingdom Metazoa; phylum Chordata; class Mammalia; order Artiodactyla; family Ziphiidae; genus Mesoplodon; species Mesoplodon mirus. Next base: position 83,348,127 of record NC_138980.1, on the reverse strand, counting down.
TCTATTTTAAATGGTGGAGTAAAAGTCCATTTCTCCCCACCTCCAAACACCAACAGAAATAATGAAAAAACAGAGAAGAAAATCCATCTGTAATGAAACAAGTCATTAGCAGCAACCCCAGAGCACAAGCCTTGAAGTACACCGGCCAAGTCTATAATGTATGGATACAGGTGAAGGAAGGCATAAGAACCTACACTTATCATCTTGGACCTTGAGCAAGATGCAGATTTCCTTCAAATTAAGTGCACTGCTGTAAAAGACATCTCCAGTGTTCCCTGGATTATGGGACAAGACCTAGAGCCATAGATAGACTGTGGGAGAAGTTGGGAGTGACTCTGTAAACACCCAAGTGTCAGCACTGAAAGACAGACAAGATGGAACTGGAGGAGAAGCCATTCTGAGGTGCCATTGTAATTTTCTTGTCCCCAGCCCACTGGCTGGAAGTGAAGTGTGGAAAGGAGGGAGGGAAGGCAGCCATTGCCTGCAGGGCTTTGCTGCAAGGTCCACTGGAGCAAGCAGTGGGAGGGGCAGGGGTTGCAGAAAAGAAAGGCTTTCTGGGAGAGCTAGCCAAGGCTTCTCGGGAAACGCATTACTTATTTCAGACTGAGAACAGACTGAGACACTGAATAATATCTGGTGAACTAAAAAAGTGAATACTTTCACCTTATCTCTCTATTTGGTAGAGAGACTTGGCCACTAGGGAGAAACTAACCCATTAAGATTAGAAATAAGAATGAAATAGCTGAGCTTGTGCAAACTTCATGTAGTTTACAGAAAGAGGTTAGCACAAAGATAAGGGCCATAAATCAAAGATTAAGCAACATGGCACAAAAGGGCATGTTTCTGTAATTGTAAAATGAGCTTTGCAGGAAAAGGTGAAGCTGAGCTTTTCAAAACGCGGGAATGTCACTGTTTATTTATGAGCCGAGATAAAACTCATTTTTAGATAAATGACTAAATTGAAATGCCATAATGCATACCATTCAAGAGCTGTTGTGGTTAAAAAATGTGACTATAAAAATGTCACAGTATCACAGAACCAATTTGTTGGTTAGGTGTTTTCTGAGTCCCATCGACTCAGTTTATTGACTCCCACTAGGTTTTACTGCTGCCTGCCTTGTGTAGCCAATACACAGTAGCTATTGTAAAAGCAAGATACAGTTCTTTCTACCTCACAGAGCCCTGAAGAGTTTTGGGAACTCAGTATGAACCAGAACTCACACTGTTGGCGATGGTATTAGATGAAGTAAAAATAAAGGCACTTTATTGACAGAGACCATACCTCATTTACAGAAAAGCAGTGGGCTCTTCAAAATTCCAGTTCATATTTAATTTGAAACTTGACATCTTACATTCTAGTTGCTTACCATTTCCCTTGAGCCCTCAAACTATTATGGTATCTCTCTGCCTGATTTAGCCAAGGCTGTATAACTTGTTAGAAAACCAGTGCAAGACTGCATGAGAGCAGCAGTCCTGCATTTTGTGTGCCTTGCAGGTTAGTCATGTTCATAAATTACATTTTCATGTTATCATAGGCCACAAATGAAATTTTTGGTGACAGATGGCAATAAGGAGTCAGAAGTAATGGGGAAATGGAATATGTGTTATGGTGGATAGAAAGAGCAAGTTGGTATGGAAAACTGAGCTTTGTGAAGAGAAGAGAAGTGGATGAAGTGGATGAGTCAGGTAACAGTATGAGAGGATGGCATAGCAGGGTTTCATCCTCCCAAGAGGTTATAAGAAGAGGAACTCAAGGAAATGAAAATAGAGAGGCAAACTAATAATAGCAAACACATTTATACCATGTGCAGCCACTGTCCTAAATGCTTTACAAATGTTAACTCATCTTCACAGTAGCCCAGTGAGCTAGGAATGATTAACATCTCCACTATACAGATTAAAAAAAAAAAAAAAAAAAAAAAGGAAGCATAGGAAGCTTTAAAGTGCTTTGCTCAAGTCGCACAGCTAACAAGATGCCCAGCTGGGATTTGAACCTGGGAACCTCAGATCCAAGTCCACGCTCTTGGTCATTATAATGTATTGTCTCTCAGACATGGGTGACAAATTAAGATGATTTGTAAAAGTTTAACTGTTTACTGTACAAAAGAATGAGTTGGCAGTCAGGTCTTTGTTCAAGGTCAACACCTGACTAATTCATACTCGATGGAGTTCCAATAGGGAGGCGATGATTAAAAGGGGGCACACAGGTTCATGTCAGTGGATGTAAGGTAGTAAAATTGAGAGGGGAAAACATAGGGTGGATTAGAGAAATTATTGTGATCGCAGAGCCTCCTCTGGGAACTGTGGGTTCATATTAGACAAGCTTTCTTTTGAAAGTTCTATTCTGTAATTGAAAAATATCCTTATTCGAAAGTGTGCTGGGGCTTCTGGTGGTGCAGTGGTTACGAATCCTCCTGCCAATGCAGGGGACACGGGTTCGAGCCCTGGCCAGGGAGGATCCCACATGCTGCGGAGCAACTAAGCCCGTGCACCACAACTACTGAGCCTGCGCTCTAGAGCCCGTGAGTCACAACTACTGAAGCCCATGCGCCTAGAGCCTGTGCTCTCTGCAATAAGAGAAGCCACCGCAATGAGAAGCCCGCGCACTGCAATGAAGAGTAGCCCCCACTTGCCGCAGCCAGAGAAAGCCTGCGCAAAGCAATGAAGACGCAACGCAGCAAAACATAAATAAATAAAGTTTAAAAGAAAAAGAAAGCGTGCTAATATTGTGCAACTTTACAGTAGTCCTAGATTAAACAGCATGTGAACCATTTTGTTGTCCCTACTATGGAAATGAATTAATCACAGAATTTGGGTAAGTGTCCAGTAATTAGTGTATTGTTCTTTCAATTTCGGACCCTTAGGCAAAAATGATATTAACCCTATAAATGTGGATTTAGTGACTTCAGTTTTTAAGAAATATTATTAAATTGCCAGAGGTATTATTAAATCAGTGTAGATTTGGCCAGAATATACTTTTAAGTGCCTTTGGCAAAGTGCCTTCACTTTTAACAACTCACACAGTTAAAAGGGTGGGAGAAAGACTTTTAGGCAACTGAAATACATATTTTCAAGCATTTTTCCCCTTGACAACCAAGGTACTATATAATCTTTTCTAAAATAAAAATAAAACCTAATGTTTTGGATTCATCTTTAGTGGAATATATTTGTTGGGGGGAAGCAGTTTTACAGACAAGTTTCAGTTGAACAATTGCCAAGGACCCAAAAGATAGGCTTTTTTATACGCCACATGTAGGGCTTTGTCTTTACAATGCCAAAACAACTGCTCAGTTCAATTAACTGTTTGATTCTGGGATCAAATAAGCAAAACTAACTATTTGGCTAAATTAATCTGTTTGCATTTTTTTTCTCTCATCTTCCTCAATCAAAAGTCCCCATTTGTAGTTGTAGAGAAAGCAGATGCGCCAGTTCTTATGAAAAGGAAAAGGTGCTTCATTTATGATGTTGCAAGAAGCCTGACCTCAGTAACCTTTAATGCACACTAGTTTTGGCAGCCGGTTACTCTGGACTGTAACTGTTGCACATCGGGACCTCTGGGAAATAGACTCTATGCAGGAAGTTTATTAGAGAGTGCTCTTGGGATCAACACCTGTGGAAGGAAGGGAAGGAAGCAGGAGTGGGCAGAAGAGGTTGGGCTCTGATGCAGTCTTACCAAAGGCCTCAGCCGATACGTGGAGAGTGGAGAGGCTTTCTAGCCAGGGGAAATTCCCAGGGAAGAGGACAGCGGAGAGCTGTTGGGCAGCATCATTCCCTGCAACTGGGAATGATGTCCTTCAGTCTTGAACTGGGAACAACAGTGCCCTCTATAATAAATGACTAACATATTTTGAAATTTTAAGAAGGGAATGGAAATAATAAAAAATAATATCTACATCTTATTGTTTACATTTAAGCTATATATAGTGTTATCACAGAGGCCTCATTTTACAAGGAAATGAAGCTAAGAGAAATTTTATTTGAATGTCTTTTTTTTGCATAGGAAAGGGAAGAGGTCGTGTATTTAGCTATATACTGGTTATCAAGAGAATGCACATGTGTGTGCAAGAGTGTGTAATAGATAAATAGGATGAGCTACTTTTAGTCCTGTGCACTGTATTAGGAGCTGAACCTATCATTTAATCTGTGTATCTCCCCTGAGAGGGAGGTACTGTTCTGATTCTGCTGATAAATAAACAGACTCTGGGTAGGTTAAGTGACTTGTCTGAGATCACACAGATAGTTAGTGGTACAGTCATGACTCTGAGCTAAGTCCATCCAAATCAAAGCCCTTTTTAGGATCCCATGCTGTATTGTTGGTTCTAGTCCTCGAACCTTAGCCAAAGATTTTCTGCTTCAGTGGATAACTTTCTACCCTAGTTTTAACCATGTTTCCTTACCCAGGTTTTGTCCTCACAAACCTCAGAAATCTGGTATTTAAACTGAGTGTTTATTGCTTTTGACCCTTGAGACAATTTCTGTAAGTAAAAGAAAAATATTTTTATCCCCACTTATCAGGACTGTGGTGCCAATGACAGTGGACCAGCATCCTGTGAAAACGGGTCCCTTCTGGGATGATTTCTGCCCTGTACTTCTGCTCCCATTTACTAGATGTGTTAATGGGTAAAGGAAATTCATGATGCTAAAATATGGTTAGGAGTCAGAGGTAAAGCTGGGTGTACTGATTCCAAATCCCATGCTTGATTCGCCTTTCAGTGAGATCAATATGGGGAAAGAGATGTGTGTTTGTGTGTATGTATAGTAAGTACAGAAACAAACCAAACTTTGAATGACCCTACATTATAATCATTTCATTTATGATGAGGAGATTCTGGAACCAGTAGAAAGAAATCATTTAGGGGGCTACTAGGAGAACTATAAATTTATACACTTGAAGTATGTGACTTTTGAAATTAGTTTAAACCTCCTTTAAATTAGAATAACTTCCTGTGGGCTTCTCATTTGATTAGAGTGCCTGGACTATGTTCTTTTACACTGTGTTCAATATTTTGAGAAAATATGGTTGACTGATCCCCACACTTGAATCAGGTTACAAATGACACATTTCCATTGCTCTATGACAGTTGGCTTCCTCCGACAGCACAGTTGAAGTAGGCAAGGTTCTCTTGTTACTTTGCTTATTTTAATAGGGTACTGCTTGTGTCAGATAATCCAGAAGGACTTTAAGACATTTGTCAGATTTTCATATCATATTTCATCTTCTATAATAAAAAAAGGAATAAGGCAAGTCATTGTAATATTTTCAGTCATATATTTTCTTTAATAAAATGAAGTAAATGACAGTCTCCATCTGAAGTAGTTTATGTCTTTTCTCAAGCAACTATTACTTTATTCTTATGTCTTTGGTTTCAGCTCAAATCTTAATTTAATGGAGGGTTTCAGGAACAGTTGGATGGAACAGATATTTCTGCATGATTGATGCAGTGTCCCATATATATTGTATAACTCTGCATTATAAATTATTTGGAACTTTAATATTGAAAACAGATGACAGTGTGTTTGCTTTTTGAAATGCAGAAAGAAGGATATTGGTATATAAACGTGTAGAGATTTGAATACATCATGAATGCATGCATGTTCATTAACAACCACAAGTCAGCTTAAAAATACACATCCACAATTTATCAGTTTTAATCTAAATGTCTGTGAACTGAATTATCAGTACTAGTGCTGCGGTCAAGACCAACTAAGAATTTCCTATTACTTTTTATTGCTCTGAGTATTAAAATGGTCACAGGACTACAGTAATACTGTTTCATATCTATACATACATATATTAAATTATGCTGACACTTATAATTGATAAAGGTTTATGAATGAGAACCAAATTAAAGACGGCTTTGAGTTCTCTTTTTTTCCCCACAGTGAAGTCAGAAATCAAGTAGTAATATAATATCTTGAGAATTCATATATAATGTACAACGATTTAATGAAGACTTTCAGGTTTCACTGTTATTTTAGATCCCCATAGTATTTGAATGGGGTTTTGTATGTCATTTGAGTCTCTTGGCCTAAGTCTTCAAGGGAATGTTCATTTCCTAAAACCTCTTTATGGGCTAAACATAAGAGTTTATAGAAGGATTCACGCGCACCTCTGCTTCTAGAGTAGGGATGATAAGTCATATGCGTACAGATGCAGGGAGGTACTTGGACACCAGCAGGGGGACTGGGATATTATACAGAGGGGAGTGGTGGCAGCTCGCATATTGAGCGGTGTCCTGGCCTGAAGGAGGCAGCTGGGTTTGTGATCATTCAGGAGGTAGTGCCAGTTTCTCCACGTCTGATGTTCAAGACAAGACAAAAATATGGATGTTTTTGTAAAATTCCTTAATTTTAGAACACTGAGTAGGCCAAATCAATCCCTGATGTGGGCTACATATGGCCCAAAGGCCTCCAATGTTCACATTCCCATCTAAGTCATGGGAAACTGGAGTCCTGGGTTGTCTTGCATTGTACATACATGGAATGCCAATAAAGTTTGAGTAGGGAACTAATTATCTTAATAAAATCTTCAAAATGGAATCAGAACCAACTTTGGATAAAGTTTTCTTCTTCAAGTGTGAAAAATCCTCCAGTTTTTTGGTTTAAGCCATGTATATGTACTTTTAAGCCCCAAAAGAAGGGGGGGGAGGGAAGTTGGAATCTCGTTTCATTTGGGGTATTGTCTTTTATTGATTGGTCCAAAATTGAGCACCCAATTACCTCTTTCCCATTTATATCTCAGCATGAGATTTCCTTTCCTGATTTAAGCCTTTGTGGCCTGTTTTTTATCTGATCATTTGTCTGTCTGATATCCTTGGTATGTTTTTGTAACATTTTTAACAGTTAATGTAAGTGCTATTTGTGGAAAGCAAGCTGGTCGCCTGTGAAGGGTCTCTTGTGATTTCTCAAGTTGTTTTCACATTCGACTGATACTGGCTTCTAGAACAGAAGTCTGGGAGCTAACAATGAGTGTTAGACCACTGAACACAGGTTACTTTTCCTCTCCAAGTCTGTCTGCAGGGGCAGAGAGAAAAGATGAATGAAAATGGAAAATAAACGCACGTAGCTGAGCAGGAGGTTAATTATATTAATTTCAGACTCAACCCAGCTTGACGACAATATAATCATCTTATAAAAAATGGAATGCCAGCAAGGAGCCAAACTCCTATTACCTTTTTCCTTTTAAGAGCACAATATGTTATAGTAATCAGGAGCTTGTAAATTGCCCTTACAAGCAATTCAGAAAAAGTTGCTGTACGAAGCCTACTTAAGAGTTGGAAACAGTGGGGAGATTCTTTTCCCTGTTGCACCTGAGGTGTTTTTTCCATGTGTTGAGTGTCATTTCGGTTGTTCAGTAGAGAACATAGGAATTCTGCTGTGCTTCTCGAACACGTGATGGGTGTCGAGGAGTCAAGCTGCAGTTGAGTTACTTTAAATACTGAGAAGCCATATGTAAATAGTACTCTGTAGTGTGGTTCCTTGACTGTGTATGTGAATACAGAGAAGCATCCTGTTTTCCCCTCATTTGGACTAGAATACCTGGTAAGAATTAAGTGGGGGATGAGAATGGGAATTAGTGGAGGGAGTGATGAAATATTCCAGCGCCTCCCAACACAAACCTCTCCCTTCCCTCACCAGGGAAGCTTCTGTTCCTCTCCTTCATCAATAAATTCTAAGAATCACCGAGTGAAAGACCAGTGATTCGAAGTGTTGACACCTTGAAGCAAGGGAATGTTTCTCAAAATATTTACAGCAGCTATGAAAGTAATTTAGAAAGTTGATCTGCCCTTAACGTATTCAACCTTGTCAATTGTGCATAATGTCCTCAATATTTACTATTACTTACTGCTACAAACATAAACAATCATTTCAATGACCCTTTGTATTAAAATATGTGAACCCTTATATTTCATTATTCGAGAGAACCACATGATCCCACAGGTCCATGGGAATTTTAGAGTAAATTTTACTGCCTTGTCACCTGTGTCTAGACAAATTTATTAGGCACTTGCTGATGGTGAGTAATACCTGTTTATTAAGCTGATTTTCAGGCTTCTTACAGGAGTGCTTTCATAAATTAGCTTTAGTACTTTAGGATTTAAGCTTAAATAGAGATTAGGCATTCATAAATTGAATCAAGAGACCATGGACTGAGAGGGAAGAAAACTATTTTTAATGCATTTTTGGTCTGAAACCCCTCCCTTTCTTTCAACCCCAAGAGCCTGCTCTGCCATAAGGAAGGACATAGTTAAAGTTAGATTCTCTGGTGCCAGAAATTTCTTTATGTCTTGGCTAACCAGTGAGGATAATCAGCACCTTGTCTCCCTTAAAACTGACAAGGTACCTTTTTAAAGTGTTGAAAGAGAAGTATACAGACCTTACAGGTTGAGCAGCCTCAATTCCCTGGCCTCGATGAAATTTTGAAACTTATTTTCAGTCGTCAGGGTAACACTCCATGGTCCGTAAATGAATTGGCTACCTTAGTCATTGGCATTTTCTACGTAATGCATAAAAGGTGGTAGTGCATACTCTGAAATGTAAAATCGACATTATTCATAGGAATGCTCATTTTGTATAGTTGTATGGTACCTTAAACATAGAAGCCATCTATTACCCAGTTTGGTAAGGCTGTCGACTGTTTAGTATTTTAAGGCAAACCATTTAAAGATTCAGATTTATTCATCTTTTGGAAATTAACCCAGTCCCAAGTTTTAAGTGAAATCTGCCTAAATTCAGACAAATGCAATGAGCCTGCAGGTTTTTTAACACTTTTGTTTGGAAAACTGTAGGATTGTCTATGCCTCTTGTCACTGTTTAAAACTTTGGTCTGTCTAATGCCTCCTCAGAAGAGCAGTAAGAGCCTTTGTCTCTTGGAGTTCTGTAGGAAACTGCATTATTTTGAGGCAGGCTCTGCCATTTGAAATCCACCCCAGTATCTTGGAAATACTGCCTAGGAGGCACATGGGGTGTCGTTTGCATAGCTAGCACATAAAATAAACAGTACCCCGTGCTGAATTTACCTGTTTTTAAAATCCTTTGTCTCTCGTAAATTTACTTCTTGATTATGTCGTAGAAACAAAAATTAAGGGAGTATAAAATAAACTTTAGGAAAGTTTCTCTAGCAAATTTAAGTAAAACATGCTTTTTGTCATCTAGCCACCTCTTTCTCTAGGAGAATAGAACTTCCATGGATGGTGAGGCATGGGATGTTTTGCATTTTAGCTGTGTTCTCACAGCTCCTCCATTAGCTGCATGTTCTCACAGTAATCAGGATATTGATTGCTAGCCATCAAGATTAATACACTCCAAGTTATAATTTTTTGGTTTCTCCTTTCCTCCTATTCTACTCCTCTCCTCAGTGGCTGATCCACTGTTGTCTTATTTTCCAAGCACTCAGTCTGAGGGTAGAGAAGACTGAGCTGGTGGTTTGGAGAATGGAAGAATGGAATCAACACTACTCTGTGTCCCCCCAGTGGGAGTCACTGCCCCCAGTGCTCAGGTCCTCAGGTAGTGTCTAAGGGAATGGCAACTGCAAGCATCCAGTGACCTCTGGCAAGCAAAGAGCTGGCATTTCTCACATGATCCAGATCACTGGATATGGATGTGGGTGCTAAAGAAAAGGCAGGATCATTTCAGTCCAGATGCAGCTAGTTGTATCAATAATGCTGTCAGTCATTATTGAATCCTTATGGAGTGCCCAGTGAAGTGCAAGTACCCCAGTCATTGTCTCACTTAATTCTCATGGCAGTTCCAGGGGGCACTTTGATGACCATTATCCCCAATTTACAGATGAAGAAAATGGAGCTTATAGAGAGGCTAAGGAACTTGCCGTGGTTATTCTTCAGGTCATTGGTGGTGAAAGGACTCAACCCTGGCCCCAAACCCATGCCCTTAATACAGCCTGTGTCCTCCCAACTGTCTTCTTCACTCAGCAGTGTGTATAATGCATTCCACAATGTTAGCTTCTTCATTTGTCGCTTGTTTTCATGGTGACAGCGTGATAAGCAGGCAATACTCTTTTTCCAGTGGCAGAATGTTTAAGATATATTGTTCCTAACTTAGAGATGTATAGGGCATTTTTGCAATTGATATGTGAAACTCTATCTCTATATTTGCCTTAAGTAAGAACAAAATAGAATGTCTTTCTCTTCCTTTCCTCCTAAACTTGTGATTACACTTGCACTGGAAAAGATCCCGTGGCAGATGGCATCTTAGAGTAGTTTTAACAAATATGTTCACATCCTTCATACCAACCAGTTTTCTGATGACACAATAAAAACTGAACATTTTAATGTTGAAACCTACTTAGGTACTTAGCTGTCAAACTAAATCAGCCAAGTATTATTTTCTGCTCGCCTCTTAGATGTGGATAGCTAAATATTCACTTATGGAGTTTAACCCTTGCCAGTCAAGTAGTCTTCTCATGTTCCCTCTTCATCTCACTGTCCTCCTAACAATCAGTACTGTCTGAAACCTTTCACTCACGCAGCGACATATCATTACATTAGGCACACTTTTTTTCTAATTCAGTAATTTTCACTGGAGACTTAAAATTAGTGCAAGTTTTAATTACAGGATATTTGAAGGAACAGATGACTTTTATATGTAAGCAGTTACTTAAACTGAAATAAAATACTAGTAATCATGTCTTCCTTTAATGAGTCACTGAAAGTGTTTTGTAAGTAAGCTCTGCATAGATATTCTTTAAAAATGATATGCCATTTTTTTTTTGTTTGTTTTCTCTTTGGTAAGTATTGAGTGTTTGGGAGAGGCCAAGCATGCTTCACCCTCTATGGCAGGGCTTCTCATCCTTGGTTCTACTGACATTTGGGGCCAGATCATTTATTGCTGTGTGGGCTGTGCCTATGCATTGAAGGATACTTGCCAGCATCTCTGGCCTCTACCGACTGCATGTGGGTAGCAACCTCCTCCCGCACGTGACCGTTAGAAATGTCCAGACATTGTCCAGTGTCCTCTAGGGGCAAAATCACCCCAGACTGAGAGCCATTGCTCTGTGGTTCTTCAGATGAGAAACCATAGTTAGAGAGGGATGAAAATATCAGCTCTGGTGATGACCAAGCTACAGTGGATAATGTGGCTAACGTCTAAGGCCAGGATGGGTTTCTTTCTCTTGTTTTTTCAGACACCTTTACCCAAGTGTCATCTTACCAGAAAAATAGCACAACCTGTGACTGTCAGCCTCACCTGCTCTATTTATCTTCCAGTCTCAACTTGAGACCAGTCTCAACTGAAGTTATGTATTGTTTGTTGTCCTTCTCCCATATCAAAACGTAAGCTACATTACCCTTAAGGCAGGAAATTTTAAATTGCTTTTTAAAAATCAAAAAAAATAAGAAAAAATAAGCTACGTGAGTGCAGGAAATTTGGGTTTTATTCAGTACCATAACAGCAGAGCATAGATCAATGCCTGGCATATAATTTGCAATCCATGAGTAATTGTTGACTAAATGAGTCAATTATTTAGAGACCCTTGCTGTATAAAGGTAGAGTGAGGATATTACAGATGACAAATATAGCTTAAAATAAATTGAGAGAATTTTTAATGAAGAAGTACAGCTTCAAGTATAATAATTCTACCTAATGATTTTATAATTAATTGTTTCATAATTGAGATTTAGGGTTTTCCCTCATTTGATGGAATTAGTTGTACTAGAGTCCATTTTCATGTCAAGCAACAATGGCGTCAGATAAGAGAAAGCTTTGGGCTGTAAGGAAATGAGGAAAGAAAGTCCAGATGATGCATGAAGTCAGAAAACAATTGGAAAATACCAACATTTCTTGTACAAGCAACCACTGAAAATGTGTTTCACTGGAAGGTGCGGAAGAACAAGTACAGCATTTCTTTTTGTTTTGTAGTTTGAGAAGTTTGGAATTTAAAGCAAATAATTTATCTTTTGAGTTAAAAATTTTTATTCTATATTTTCAAAACTTTTCTTTATACTTTTTCAGCTCCCTAAATTTAACCAATCGCAAATGTTTTTTTTTTTTACATCTTTATTGGAGTATAATTGCTTAACAATGGTGTGTTAGTTTCTGCTTTATAACAAAATTAATCAGTTATACATATACATCTGTTCCCCCATCCCTTCCCTCTTGCGTCTCCCACCCACCCTCCCTATCCCACCTCTCCAGGCGGTCACAAAGCACCGAGCTGATCTCCCTGTGCTATGCGGCTGCTTCCCACTAGCTATCTACCTTACGTTTGTAGTGTATATATGTCCATGCCTCTCTTTCGCTTTGTCACAGCTTACCCTTCCCCCTCCCCGTATCCTCAAGTCCATTCTCAAGTAGGTCTGTGTCTTTATTCCCGTTTTACCCCTAGGTCCTTCATGACATTTTTTTTTCTTAAATTCCATATATATGTGTCAGCATACAGTATTTGTCTTTCTCTTTCTGACTTACTTCACTCTGTATGACAGACTCTAGGTCCATCCACCTCATTACAAATAGCTCAATTTCATTTCTTTTTATGGTTGAGTAATATTCCATTGTATATATGTGCCACATCTTCTTTATCCGTTCATCCAATGATGGACACTTAGGTTGTTTCCATCTCCGGGCTATTGTAAATAGGGCTTCTATGAACATTTTGGTACATGACTCTTTTTGAATTATGGTTTTCTCAGGGTATACGCCCAGTAGTGGGATTGCTGGGTCATATGGTAGTTCTATTTTTAGTTTTTTAAGGAACCTCCATACTGTTCTCCATAGTGGCTGTACCAATTCACATTCCCAGCAGCATTTATTGTTTCTAGATTTTTTGATGATGGCCATTCTGACTGGTGTGAGATGATATCTCATTGTAGTTTTGATTTGCATTTCTCTAATGAGTAAAGATGTTGAGCATCCTTTCATGTGTTTGTTGGCAGTCTGTATATCTTCTGTGGAGAAATGTCTATTTAGGTCTTCTGCCCATTTTTGGATTGGGTTGTTTGTTTTTTTGTTATTGAGCTGCATGAGCTGCTTATAAATTTTGGAGATTAATCTTTTGTCAGTTGCTTCATTTGCAAATATTTTCTCCCATTCTAAGGGTTGTCTTTTGGTCTTGCTTATGGTTTCCTTTGCTGTGCAAAAGCTTTGAAGTTTCATTAGGTCCCATGTGTTTATTATTGTCTTTATTTCCATTTCTTTAGGAGGTGGGTCAAAAAGGATCTTGCTGTGATTTATGTCATAGAGTGTTCTGCCTATGTTTTCCTCTAAGAGTTTGATAGTGTCTGGCCTTACATTTAGGTCTTTAATCCATTTTGAGCTTATTTTTGTGTATGGTGTTAGGGAGTGATCTAATCTCATACTTTTACATGTCCCCGTCCAGTTTTCCCAGCACCACTTATTGAAGAGACTGTCCTTTCTCCACTGTACATTCCTGCCTCCTTTATCAAAGATAAGGTGACCATATGTGCGTGGCTTTATCTCTGGGCTTTCTATCCTGTTCCATTGATCTATCTTTCTGGTTTTGTGCCAGTACCATACTGTCTTGATTACTGTAGCTTTGTAGTAGAGTCTGAGGTCAGGGAGCCTGATTCCTCCAGCTCCATTTTTCGTTCTCAAGATTGCTTTGGCTATTTGGGGTCTTTTGTGTTTCCATACAAATTGTGAAATTTTTTGTTCTAGCTCTGTGAAAAATGCCAGTGGTAGTTTGATAGGGATTGCATTGAATCTGTAGATTGCTTTGGGTAGTAGAGTCATTTTCAAAATGTTGATTCTTCCAATCCAAGAACATGGTATATCTCTCCATCTATTTGTATCATCTTTAATTTCTTTCACCAGTGTCTTATAATTTTCTGCATACAGGTCTTTTGTCTCCTTAGGTAGGTTTATTCCTAGATATTTTATTCTTTTTGTTGCAATGGTAAATGGGAGTGTTTCCTTGATTTCACTTTCAGATTTTTCATCATTAGTATATAGGAATGCCAGAGATTTCTGTGCATTAATTTTGTATCCTGCTACTTTACCAAATTCATTGATTAGCTCTAGTAGTTTTCTGGTAGCATCTTTAGGATTCTCTATGTATAGTATCATGTCATCTGCAAACAGTGACAGCTTTACATCTTTCCGATTTGGATTCCTTTTATTTCCTTTTCTTCTCTGATTGCTGTGGCTAAAACTTCCAAAACTATGTTGAATAAGAGTGGTGAGAGTGGGCAACCTTGTCTTGTTCCTCATCTTAGTGGAAATGGTTTCAGTTTTTCACCATTGAGAACAATGTTGGCTGTGTGTTTGTCATATATGGCCTTTATTATGTCGAGGAAAGTTCCCTCTATGCCTACTTTCTGCAGGGTTTTTATCATAAGTGGGTGTTGAATTTTGTCGAAAGCTTTCTCTGCATCTATTGAGATGATCATATGGTTTTTCTCCTTCAGTTTGTTAATATGGTGTATCACGTTGATTGATTTGCGTATATTGAAGAATCCTTGCATTCCTGGAATAAACCCCACTTGATCATGGTGTATGATCCTTTTAATGTGCTGTTGGATTCTGTTTGCTAGTATTTTGTTGAGTATTTTTGCATCTATGTTCATCAGTGATATTGGCCTGTAGTTTTCTTTCTTTGTGACATCCTTGTCTGGTTTTGGTATCAAGGTGATGGTGGCCTCGTAGAATGAGTTTGGGAGTGTTCCTCCCTCTGCTATATTTTGGAAGAGTTTGAGAAGGATAGGTGTTAGCTCTTCTCTAAATGTTTGATAGAATTCGCCTGTGAAGCCATCTGGTCCTGGGCTTTTGTTTGTTGGAAGATTTTTTATCACAGTTTCAATTTCAGCGCTTGTGATTGGTCTGTTCATATTTTCTATTTCTTCCTGATTCAGTCTTGGCAGGTTGTGCATTTCTAAGAATTTGTCCATTTTTTCCAGGTTGTCCATTTTATTGGCATAGAGTTGCTTGTAGTAATCTCTCATGATCTTTTGTATTTCTGTAGTGTCAGTTGTTACTTCTCCTTTTTCATTTCTAATTCTATTGATTTGAGTCTCCTCCCTTTTTTTCTTGATGAGTCTGGCTAATGGTTTATCAATTTTGTTTATCTTCTCGAAGAACCAGCTTTTAGTTTTATTGATCTTTGCTATCGTTTCCTTCATTTCTTTTTCATTTATTTCTGATCTGATTTTTATGATTTCTTTCCTTCTGCTAACTTTGGGGTGTTTTTGTTCTTCTTTCTCTAATTGCTTTAGGTGCAAGGTTAGGTTGCTTATTCGAGATGTTTCCTGTTTCTTTTTGTTTTGTTTTGTTTCTTTTTGTTTTTTCGATACGCGGGCCTCTCACCGTTGTGGCCTCTCCCGTTGCGGAGCACAGGCTCCGGACGCGCAGGCCCAGCGGCCATGGCTCACGAGCTCAGCCGCTCCGTGGCATGTGGGATCTTCCTGGACCGGGGCATGAACCCATGTCCCCTGCATCGGCAGGCGGACTCTCAACCACTGCGCCACCAGGGAAGCCCTGTTTTCTGTTTCTTAAGGTGGGATTGTATTGCTATAAACTTCCCTCTTAGAACTGCTTTTGTTGCATCCCATAGGTTTTGGGTCATTGTGTCTCCATTGTCATTTGTTTCTAGGTATTTTTAAATTTACTCTTTGATTTCTTCAGTGATCACTTCGTTATTAAGTAGTGTATTGTTTAGCCTCCATGTGTTTGTATTTTTTACAGATCTTTTCCTGTAATTGATGTCTAGTCTCATAGCATTGTGGTCGGAAAAGATACTTGATACAATTTCAATTTTCTTAAATTTATCAAGGCTTGATTTGTGACCCAAGATATGATCTATCCTGGAGAATGTTCCATGAGCACTTGAGAAAAATGTGTATTCTGTTGTTTTTGGATGGAATGTCCTATAAATATCAATTAAGTCCATCTTGTTTAATGTATCATTTAAAGCTTGTGTTTCCTTATTTATTTTCATTTTGGATGATCTGTCCATTGGTGAAAGTGGGGTGTTAAAGTCCCCTACTGTGAATGTGTTACTGTCGATTTCCCCTTTTATGGCTGTTAGTATTTGCCTTATGTATTGAGGTGCTCCTATGTTGGGTGCATAAATATTTACAATTGTTATATCTTCTTCTTGGATCGATCCCTTGATCATTATGTAGTGTCCTTCTTTGTCTCTTCTAGTAGTCTTTATTTTAAAGTCTATTTTGTCTGATATGAGAATTGCTACTCCAGCTTTCTTTTGATTTCCATTTTCATGGAATATCTTTTTCCATCCCCTTACTTTCAGTCTGTATGTGTCTCTGGGTCTGAAGTGGGTCTCTTGTAGACAGCATATATATGGGTCTTGTTTTTGTATCCATTCAGCCAATCTGTGTCTTTTGGTGGGAGCATTTAGTCCATTTACATTTAAGGTATTTACCGATATGTATGTTCCTATTCCCATTTTCTTAATTGTTTTGGGTTCGTTATTGTAGGTCTTTTCCTTCTGTTGTGTTTCTAGCCTAGAGAAGTTCCTTTAGCATTTGTTGTAAAGCTGGTTTGGTGGTGCTGAACTCTCTCAGCTTTTGCTTGTCTGTAAACATTTTAATTTCTCCATCAAATCTGAATGAGATCCTTGCTGGGTACAGTAATCTTGGTTGCAGGTTTTTCTCCTTCATCACTTTAAATATGTCCTGCCAGTCCCTTCTGGCTTGCAGAGTTTCTGCTGAAAGATCAGCTGTTAACCTTATGGGGATTCCCTTGTGTGTTATTTGTTGCTTTTCCCTTGCTGCTTTTAATATGTTTTCTTTGTATTTAATTTTTGACAGTTTGATTAATATGTGTCTTGGCATATTTCTCCTTGGATTTGTCCTGTGTGGGACTCTCTGTGCCTCCTGGACTCGACTGACTATTTCCTTTCCCATATTAGGGAAGTTTTCAACTATAATCTCTTCAAATATTTTCTCAGTCCTTTTCTTTTTCTCTTCTTCTTCTGGAACCCCTATAATTCGAATGTTGGTGCGTTTAATGTTGTCCCAGAGGTCTCTGAGACTGTCCTCAGTTCTTTTCATTCTTTTTTCTTTCTTCTGGTCTGCAGTAGTTATTTCCACTACTTTATCTTCCATGTCACTTAGCTGTTCTTCTGCCTCAGTTATTCTGCTATTGATCCCATCTAGAGTATTTTTCATTTCATTTATTGTGTTTTTAATCGTTGCTTGATTCATCTTTAGTTCTTCTAGGTCCTTGTTAACTGTTTCTTGCATTTTGTCTATTCTATTTCCAAGATTTTGGATCATCTTTACTATCATTATTCTGAATTCTTTTTCAGGTAGACTGCCTATTTCCTCTTCATTTGTTAGGTCTGGTGGGTTTTTATCTTGCTCCTTCACCTGCTGTGTGTTTTTCTGTCTTCTCATTTTGCTTATCTTACTGTGTTTGGGGTCTCCTTTTTGCAGGCTGCAGGTTCGTAGTTCCCGTTGCTTTTGGTGTCTGTCCCCAGTGGCTAAGATTGGTTCAGTGGGTTGTGTAGGCTTCCTGGTGGAGGGGACTAGTGCCTGTGTTCTGGTGGATGAGGCTGGATCTTGTCTTTCTGGTGGGCAGGTCCACGTCTGGTGGTGTGTTTTGGGGTGTCTGCGGACTTTTTATGATTTTAGGCCACCTCTCTGCTAATGGGTGTCTTGCTAGTTGTTTGGCATAGGGTGTCCAGCACTGTAGCTTGCTGGTCGTTGAGTGAAGCTGGGTGCTGGTGTTGAGATGGAGATCTCTGGAAGATTTTCGCCCTTTGATATTATGTGGATCTGGGAGGTCTCTTGTGGACCAGTGTCCTGAAGTTGGCTCTCCCACCTCAGAGGCACAGCACTGACTCCTGGCTCCTCAATTTGGGATGATTCGTTGTCTATTCATGTATTCCACAGATGCAGGGTACATCAAGTTGATTGTGGAGCTTTAATCCGCTGCTTCTGAGGCTGCTGGGAGAGATTTCCCTTTCTCTTCTTTGTTCTCACAGCTCCCGGGTCTCAGCTTTGGATTTGGCCCCGCCTCTGCGTGTAGGTCGCCGGAGGGCGTCTGTTCTTCGCTCAGACAGGACAGGGTTAAAGGAGCAGCCACTTCGGGGACTCTGGCTCACTCAGGCCGGGGGGGAGGGAGGGGCACGGAGTGCGGGGCGAGCCTGCAGCGGCAGTGGCCGGTGTGACGTTGTACCAGCCCAAGGCGCACCGTGCGTTCTCCCAGGGAAGCCGTCTCTGGATCCCGGGACCCCGGCAGTGACGGGCTGCACAGGCTCCCCGGAAGGGGGGTGTGGACAATGACCTGTGCTCGCACACAGGCCTCGTGGCGGCAGCAGCAGCCCCAGCGTCCCACGCCCGTCTCTGGGGTCCGCGCTTTCAGCCGCGGCTCGCGCCCATCTCTGGAGCTCCTTCAAGCAGCGCTCCTAATACCCTCTCCTCGCGCACCAGGAAACCAAGAGGGAAGACAAAGTCTCCTGCCTCTTCGGTAGGTCCAGACTTTCTCCCGGACTCCTTCCCGGCTAGCTGTGGCTCACTAGACCCCTCAGGCTGCGTTCACGCCACCAGCCCCAGTCCTCTCCCTGCGCTCCGACCAAAGCCCGAGCCTCAGCTCCCAGCGCCGCCCGCCCCGGCGGGTGAGCAGACAAGCCTCTCGGGCTGGTGAGTGCCCGTTGGCACCGATCCTCTGTGCGGGAATCTCTCTGCTTTGCCCTACCCAGGTACGTGGGGAGTTTCTTGCCTTTTGGGAGGTCTGAGGTGTTCTGCCAGCGTTCAGTAGGTGTTCTGTAGGAGTTGTTCCACGTGTAGCTGTATTTCTGGTGTATCTGTGGGGAGGAAGGTGATCTCCGTGTCTTACTCTTCCGCCATCTTCTCCGGAAGTCTCTGCAAATGTTTTTAAGTACCATTACCCTCAATCTTTTGAACTGAAGTAGTTGCCTTTAATAGGAAATTTGCATTTCATCATAAAGATGG
The DNA here is from genome assembly GCF_964341445.2 of Mesoplodon mirus. NCBI lineage: Eukaryota > Metazoa > Chordata > Mammalia > Artiodactyla > Ziphiidae > Mesoplodon > Mesoplodon mirus. The sequence continues at coordinate 83,329,237 of NC_138980.1, read as the reverse complement.
GACACAAAATCCTTGGCTTAGTTATAAGGCCCAGAAAGGAATGGGATAAAATGCTGTCAGCTTAGCAAATAGTAAAGATACACTTTCCACCAAATGTGTCTTTGTCTTGAAGAATTATGGACATGTGTACCAGGCAAGGTGAAGAATGCAGCCCCTTCAGGCTGTATACTGAACACCACTTGAAATTTTATATGACAAGAATAACCAACCTGGCCATGGGCAGATGCAAGAATTCACTAGTATTGTCAGCAAAAGGACCATGACAATTTATCTTTCAAAGAATGATAATATCAAATTTGTTGTAGGTTGATTAGAGTGCCCTCATGTTTCTTAATTATAATGCCATTTAGTTCTTTCAAATAACCTAATGTTTCTTACTTTTAAACACAGGATCGATATAATGAATAAGATTACTGTTTTGTTTTGTTTTTCTTTTTTTCATACCTGCTTCTTGAGACGTATGTAAAGTCCTGAAGAGTCCAAGGCAGCCCTAGGTCTGTGGATTGGGCACTGTTTATCATAGATTAGTTACAGAAGTAGAAGAGCCAAAGTGAACTATCCTATTCCTTTTTTTATTCCTGTGGCTTGGAGAGGAGTTGACTCACCCAGTCTTACACAGTATGTTGGTGATATAGGTGATACATCCTTGCTTGAGACCCTTCTCTGATGCTCTCTGTCCGGTGTTATTCCCATCCTCCATTTGTGGTATAACATGACCATATTTTATCCCTCGTGGATTATAACATTGCTCAGTGTCTGGAGCCAGGGGTTTTGGTATAGTTTTATAATGGTAATAGGATGAATGGAGGTGACAGGGAACACAGGAAAAGGGAATAGAGTAGACGGCTGCCATTCTCTGAAATTCTGTCTGATAGCAGAACATTTTAGGAATATATTCAATCAGTGGACATATTAAGTTTCCATTACATGCAAAACATCATGATAGGTGATATGGGGGATACAAAGATGAGTATGATCTAGACCTGCCCTCCAGGAAAGCATGCCTTCTAATGATTTCCTTCCTTGAGATGGTCCACTGCAGCCCATAGCTACAGCTCTTTCTGGAAGTGTTAGAGATTTAAGAAAATCATGTTCCTGTGACTTTTGGACATCCAATAGAATGGCTTACACTGTATGGTTTGGTAGCATTTTTGTAGTTCTTTAGAATTCATCCTCTCAAAGACTTTTTTTAAAACTTAAAAATGTATTTCATTTATCCCATGATTTGCACTATGTGGCTTTATATTTTCTAAGCTCCTTAACATCACCTGAAGAGGCTAAAAGTAGGATTCCAGTGTTAAAGATGAGGGTATAGAGTTTTTCTCAAATAGCTGATGATTTTTCCAGAGTCAAAATAAAACTTCCTCTTTTCTCTTCATTCAAGTAGGAGTCAGTTTGACCAATGAACTCAACTTCTGTCTTCTGCAAAGCATAGATTCATGGACTAACAGAGTTTTCGAACTCTAAAATTATTGGAGATAATCTCAGAGACAGATGAATTAGTAGACACTTAAATACACATCTTCCTGCTAGCCACTGAATAATAGGACTTTCACATTCTTATCTGCTTATCTGATAGCTTCCTGGGATTTGGGTAAATGAAGGTAGAGTTGAAATGATCTATTTGACCTGTTTTTGACATGTCCAGTCCATAGTAGCATGAGAAGTCAATTCTAAAACCTTTTAGTAGCCACAAAGAAAGTAATAATATTGATTACTGAGATACATATGAACTGTGGGATTGTTGAGAGGCACTAATGATATGGATATAATTATGGATACAATGAAAACAGTTGTCAATGGATTGTGTAGGGGTTTTTTTTTAAATCATGTTAACAATATTACCAAAAAATTAGAACACCATTTGAGGTAAGCTTTGCAGGAATGATTCCCAGATGTGAGTGAGCTAATTTTTATCATTAGATTAGATATAACTCAATGTTTTAATGCAGCTGGAGCAAAAGACATATACTTCAGTAGGACCTACAGGAAGCCAAAGTTGTTTAACTTTCTTCATTTTACTCACAGATTATTTGAAAAGATAGACTATGAATTCTTTGTCATCCGTAATATATTACAGCTTTCTGGAAGGTCTGTGTGAGAAATGCTTTTCAAAGCTTGCTGGGATAAAGTGGTCATCATAGCATCTTTACCGCAAAGAACATCTGCTTACCAGCTCTGCTTTCTTTGGTTGTAGGAGTGCTTTAGGGAATGATTTTTTTTTTTTTTTTTTTTAGTCTCTTGACAGGCTTCTGTGTTTGAGGACAGACTGCAAAGATAACAATAGTGTGTGTTTGTGTGTGTGTGTGCACATGTGCACACATGTGTAGAGCATGCTAAGATCATAAGCCTAGCCTTCTAAGGATATGTTGTTTCTCCAGGTAACTTGAAAGTCCTTGGTACTTTCACATATGTGTAGATATCCTCAATTTGAAAAAAAATAAATATTGATTTTCCTTTGTCTCCCTTCTGATTTTCAATTTCTAGTTATCAATTAAGTTATCAATTTCTAGAAATGCTTTACATTTTTAAGTAAAATAACACATTCAGTGTGACACCATGGAATGATGAGCTCTATATTCAGACAGTTCTGTTTGTATCATATTTGTAGAATATTGTGAAAAGAAATACCTAATGCTTTTTCATCTAAAATAGAACTGTGAAGTTCTTTGTTGGAGGAAGAGTTTGAATTTGGAAAACATTCATCCTGATATTTCCTCTGGTGCCATTTTGATTAAAAAACTAAAAATAAAAAATGTTTCCCTTCCTATTTCCCCTTTTTCTCATCCTTTGAGTATTCAACATAACCAAGCATATTATGAGCAAAGGAAATTGTATGTATTTTGTCTTTACTTCTTAAATTAAAAGTGATTTTCAAATGTAAAAAATACTACAAATATTGACTCTATTTATATTTTTCTCAAATTTCTGATTCCCCCATTATTTCAGATTCTGAGGGACATATATCTTTCATTCAAAATATATTAACAGGGCCTCCCTGGTGGCGCAGTGGTTGAGAGTCCGCCTGCCGATGCAGGGGATACGGGTTCGTGCCCCGGTCTGGGAGGATCCCATATGCCGCGGAGCGGCTGGGCCCATGGGCCATGGCCGCTGGGCCTGCGCGTCCGGAGCCTGTGCTCCGCAACGGGGGAGGCCACAACAGTGAGAGGCCCGCATACCGCAAAAAAAATAAAAAATAAAAAAAAATAAAAAAAAATAAAAAAAAAACCAAAATATATTAACAACTGGTATACAAATAGAAAATTTTTAATTTTCCAAGTATTTTATATGTTCCTTAAAGAAATGTGGGACATAGAAATAACTGTTTATAAAGTTTATGCCTTTTTATTTGTTCATTAAAGAGAAAAAAGATTTATAAACCTGGCTTTCACTTTCTGGAACATTATGGTCTAGAGAACTACTGTTGTTCATTACCTGATGTTCTTAAATAAGTGTTGTGATAACAAGAGTCTTCACTGTCTAAGTCCTCACAGTTTGGTTACAAGGTAAGCTGTCCTAAGAGGAAAATAAGTTACTGATGAAATTACTGGTTGTAAAAGTAGCCTTCTAAACCCTTATCAAGCTAATGCTTACTGACTGTAAGATGCTTACAACAATTTAATGCCAAAAAATGCAATGCAAAACATATAGTGCACATACAATCCATATAACAAAACAAATTGATTGCAAGAATTCATTAACTAAAAAAAAACTGATGTTGGAAAACTGCCTGAATCACATATAAATCCACTGATAGATGAGGATCCGGCAGAGTGAGACCAACGAACAATTTAAAACGAGAGAACAGAAATGGATGAGGGCATAAGTAGATGTTTCATATGAGAATTACTTTAGAATCGAAGGGTAAGAGAAACACTTGGGAAAATTGATGGTTTTTTTGAGTATTCTTCGAAATAATAGCTCTAGTTTAGGCTGAACTGCTGTATAATTTTGTCAGAAAAGAAAAATTATGTCCACTTGATTCAGTCTGTACTCCAGTTCATAGCCACAATTATAGCTAAAACTTTTCCCTTATGATATAAATTTAATGGATTTATTTAAGATAATAACCCAACATGATGTTTTTCACTATTTCAATGAAAAAGTGGCTTAGGCTTTTCCTGTCACCAGTTTTTCTCTGATAATGAAAATGTCATATTAAACCACCACTCTGAATTATCCATCACCAGTAATTATGAGTAGAATGTGCCTCAGTTGCTCCCTCCATTAAAAACCCAAATTATTTATTCATCTCATCTCAAAATATTATTTAGCACAGTAATTCTCAGCTCTGGTCAGACTTTAAAATTACTTGAGGAGTCTTTAAAAAAACTGATGCTCCGGCTCCAGTCCCAGAACAGCTAAATCAGAATCTCTGAGGGTTGGAGCTTGAGAGCAACATTTTTTTAAGGCTTCCCATGAGATTCTAGTGAGTACCACTGATAGTACATCAAAAAGGTATTAAAACCACCAACAATTCGCTTTACAACCAAAAAATGAATATAGATATGATTTTCTTCCTACTAACACTGTTCTAATGTATTAAAAAGTTCTAAGGTTTTTCCTTAAATAAGTCAAATTTGAAAAAGTAATGGTAGCATGTTAGGTCTTTCTTGACAAGAAAGAGAATTCTCTTAAGCAAAATAACTCATTTCTGTATTTTGAACTATGTATTTCTTAAATTTTTTTTTCCTGCTGTAACTTCCTCTCTTTAGAGAAAACGTCCTAGTGCTACTTTTGTTTCTGAGAGGTCAAGGACCTGGCAGGCAGGGTCTCTTCAGACTTGTCATACCTCACTTTCTCTAATCTCCTCTGCTGTACCTTCCCATGAGGCATCCTGTAGCCACTAAGTGTACCGTTTATTCCCTAAACCTATGGTGCTTCATTGAGCTGGAATACTTCTGATGAAACTCTGCCTTGCCTGTGACTGTCCTGTTTGTCTACCTGTCACGGCCCTTCCTGGCCAGCCTGTAGATCACCTCCGAACTTCCGCAGCCCTTTGCTCCCCCATCAACTGAATGTTCTTTAGAAAGAGCCACTGTCTTATATTTCTCCCCGTGTGGATATTACAATTTTCTCATACTAGGTAGACACTCAGTAAGCTCTTAAGTTAGGAAATTATGGAAAGCATCTAATGTCAGGGAAAATCTCAATGTTTCATTCAACTGTAATAAAAGTTTATTCTGTACAGATTTATTTCAAGAATTGCATTTTCTTGGTCATGGCACATTTCTACATTTGGGATAAGTTAAGCAGGCAATACCTGAATTCAGGGGTCCATCCCACCTGAAAAGACTTGCAAATACATAAATAGGTTTGCTGATTTTTATGTTTTGGAGGAAAGAAATATGAGAAGTAATTGTGTAAATCCCCTTCAAATATAGAGATAATTTCTTCTTTTTTCTTAATTCAGTTTCCCAGAATTAGTTTCAGCTAACATATTTTTTTAATTGGGATGACAAAATGTTTAATATTATTATTTTATTTCAGTACACACTAAAGAGATATTACAGTTTAGACTTGTGCATTTCTTTTGTGCACAAAGAATAATGCCTCACAAAGTGTTTACAACGATTAAAGAGTTTTGCCTGAATCATTGTTGATTACTAGGAAAGTCTTATAAGTCATCTTTCTGTGTTTTAGTTCAGACTCTGACTCACAGCTCATCATTGACCAACCTTAATTGCAAGGGTTTGGGGGCAAAAACCATGTTATTTTAGTTTTTTTGTGCTTATGTGTGCAACGAAGCCAGAGATCACATAATGTGTATGATGGGGTCATGAGACAGGTCTCCAAACCAGTGTCACACTACTTCCTGGCAAAGCCTGACCAAAAGGTAGGTCCCAGATGAGAAGATGGGTTGAAAAGAAGGGAGGAGATGAGAGCAGTGTGTTCACAATGAAGTAAGGAGAATAGATTGGGGTGGTGCTGAGGGATTTCTTGAGGATTAACTGAAGCCAGAGCACCAAAGACAATGTAATAACTAAGAAATTCAGTATTCTTGCTTATAGTGTTGAGTGCTGTTTACTTTCTTTAATCCTAAAGAGCTTTTTCAGAAACATTAACTATGTGTCTAGTGCATCAGTTACTGTAACCCAGATCTTATTTTACCTCTGCTATACCTCCAACCTTGTTCTATAGCATTTTTCTACAGCATATATACTGTTGTGTTCTCTTGGATATGAAAGTATTATCCTTTTTCATGCTTTTGTTGCCCTAAGGTTTGTTTTGTGGTGTCCTCTCTCCTCATTTTACATCTTTTCCCCCATTAATAGATGTGCTTTTTGATTCCAGAGGAAAATTAAGAATGTGGACTGATTAAAGACATGATTTCATCTGTAGTGGTTGTGTACTTGGCATAGCCAGTAAGCAGCTTTTTTGTTTTGTGTTTAATGTTATTAGGACCTAGACAGGCCTGAACAAAGGGTACTAATCGGCAGCATGTAACATCTTTGTCTGTGTTTGTACCCAGCTCTCTAACTGGGATGGTTGTACTGACCTCATCAGGGAAGGCTGGCTGCTTAGCAAATTTGGCTAACCCTATCCCAAACCAAAAGAGTTTGGTTTATATATACATATACAGTATGTGGGCTTTATACCAGAAGGCCAGATGATGCCCTTGCTCAAAAGGAAGGATTTATGGCAACGATGACCTCTTGTTTCCCAAAAAGCAAGATACTGTGATCTCACCCACTCATATCCTCTAGGAGGCTGGCATGTCTGATTCATCTAATGGCTGTGTTGGAAGCAACAAGCCTTATGAATGATTGGCAAAGTGCAGTCTTCAAAATCTTGGATGCTCAGTGTTTGTTTATGATGTTTTCCCAAATGTATTAAGTTGGTACATGTGGTAATTTCTATGAAAGTCACGTATTACCTTTTTTTCTCTGCTCCTCTTATTGGATTTTATCTAATCCCTTCCAGAAAAATGAGTTCCTTGTATAAGTAGTTCTACACTGTCGTCAAAGAAGATTACACCACTGCTTGCATAAAAATCTCAAAGGGCTTCACAAAGTTTCCAGCGATTTTTTAAAACTCTCTTTTTTATTAAGATGTCTTTTTTTAAACATCCATAGATTGAATAGCTTCTTTTAAATTATTGGAATTTCTATTGGGCTCTCATTAATAGGATTAAAATCCAATTTTTTGCTAAGTTATCTTCTCTGATTACTGAGCTTTCTACTTCTCTTACTGAAGGACAAATTGTAAATATGCAATTATAGTGATTTTTTTTTTGATTTACAATATTCTGTGGGATCATAAACATTAGAAGCCTTTCTTCATGGTTCTATATAAGGATGAGAAAATAGTTCATCCCTACAGAAAAGGTTCTTGGAGGTTTTTAAAAGTTTTTTAACCTTTTAAAAATTTCAGATAGCTTTTATATTTATTGATTTGATATTAGTGCATTGCATATTACTATAAAGAACATATACCATTATTCTGAGGTAAGATTTGACCTCACAGACCTCCTAAGTCCTCTGTTCTAAAGAAGAACCGAACTTGGAAAGTAAATATTATTTGCCCTGGTTTATAATACCTGTGTCTGAAAACAAGGTATGAGATTTGTTAAAATCTTTAAAAGTTTGCTCAATTTGATGGCCTTGTTTCTTTGGTTTACCAATTAATGCTCTTATATACAAAATCAAAGATTATTATTTACTTCTTCATTATTTTTCTAGATAGCAAAACTTTTAAAGCAAGTGCTTTATTTTGACCTTATTATATCTGATTACTAAGAAAAAAAGGCAAAAATTTCTCACTTATGAAAGAACTAAGTTTCTTTACAGTTTTATTTATCATTTCTGATTATTTTTAAATGTTTTCTTGTTACCTTGTTACCAAATATTGTTTGAAAGTCATCCATGATCTTAGCTCAATGAAGTGCCTACATTTTCTCTGAAAACTTTTTGAATTTTGCCTTCCCAAATTCAGAACCTAAATGCAGAAAAATAAAATAAAATAAATTACCAGGATATCTTTTACACCTAACACAATTTTTGAGATTTCAGAGACACTGGAACTATCACAAAGATTTATACTTTCATCTTATGAAAAGAGAAGTGCTAGAAACAGTTTTGTTTGAGATGTTATTATTGTAAAAGTTCATGGGAAGAGCTGTCTAATAAAAATAGACTCTCAACCTTCCTCATGCTACAACTGTATAAATTATTAATATAAATATTTCAGAAATTGTATGATTTATGGGAAGTTCCTGAAAATTTGTCAATTCGCCCACTTTCCACAATATTTTTAATAGACTTTATTTTTAGAGCCATATTCTATTTATTTATTTATTTTTGCGGTATGTGGGCCTCTTAATGTTGTGGCCTCTCCCGTTGCAGAGCACAGGCTCCAGACGCTCAGGCTCAGTGGCCATGGCTCGCGGGCCCAGCCGCTCCGCGGCATGTGGGATCTTCCCGGACCGGGGCACAAACCCGTGTCCCCTGCATCGTTAGGCGGACTCCCAACCACTGCGCCATCTGGGAAGCCCTAGAGCAATTTTTAATTCACAGCAAAATTGAGAGGAAGATACAGAGATTTCCTGTAGACTTCCTGCCCCCATACCTGCACAGCCTCCCCCATTATCAGCATCCCTCACCAGAGCTGTGCATTTGTTAAAATTGATGACCCTATATTTGCATATCATTATCACCCAAAGTCCACAGTTTACCTCAGGGTTTACTCTTGGAGTCCTACAGTTTATGGGTTTGTACAAATGTATAATGGCTTGTATCCACCATTCCAGCATCATACAGAGTAGTTTCACTGCCCTTTAAATCCTCTGTGTCTGCCTATTCCTCCCTCTCTCCAGATAGCTTTTTCTTGCCCACTACGAACCTTGTAAAAAGAACCAGGCTCTCATCCAAGTACTTACCAGGCCTGACCCTGCTTAGCTTCCAAGATATATGTAATCATATAGCTGATTCACTTTCTTGCACAGCAGAAACTAACACAACATTGTAAACCAATTACACTCCAATAAAGAGGTATATAAAAAATAAATAAATAAAAGTTTCATTCGGGGGGCAAAAAAAAAAATGGGCTTTTTAATCCTCATAGTTATAAGGCAAGAAAAAAATCATTGTGGGCAAATGCCCACAAGGACCATTGAGTTCCTTGAAGAGAGGATATTAGTTCATTTTTCAACAAATATTTCCTTTTGTTATCTTCATGCAGTTGAGTTACACACTATTCACTTTACACTTTGCTTTACAGGTAAGTATATGGTTAACCATAGTTGATATGCTGTGTCTCTAACTGAACAGTTAATAGAACTGTAGACTCTTGGGAACTTTATCTAGAACAGTTCTGGAATCATCACCAGCTTCTAGTTCCTCATCCCCTGTGGCTACAGAACCCCAACTACATGGGAAATCCTTTAACACACATATAGACAAAGATGATATTGCCTAGGCTCTATCTGCTTATGGCTCTGTTTATTACTGTGATCAGTTATATTGCCCTAGATGTTTTCAAAAGTATTTTTTTCTTGTGTATTGGGTTAGTAGTTAGTATCAGTAGAATTTTAGAGCTGGAAGGAATTAACAGTTACAACAGTATGGATGAATATTCCAAACACCTTGTTGAGCAAGAAACCAGACACAAGAGTACATACTTTGTGATTCCATTTATATAAAGTCAGCAAGGCCAACCAATCTGTTGTGTTAGAATTCAGGACAGTGGTTAGCTAAGGTTGGGGCGGGCAGTGACTGATAAGGGGTAAGAGGGAGATGGACTCAGTTTGTGAAAATTCATTAAGCTGTGCAATTATGATTTGTGTACTTTTCAACCAAAAGCTTAAAATAGTTATAACAGTTATAAGGTAACTGGGCGGGAAAGACAGCTGCTGAAGTTAAAGCAGGAAAAGTACAGAGGGCCCAAGATGGGGTTGAGGTGAGGCTGAGCCAGTGTGAAAACCACTGGTATGACCCAACTACCATATTTTGGAGCGAAGAAAAGAAGGGCTCCCCTAGAGACAGTGATTTGCCCAAATTACACAGCTACTTGATGACAACATTTATTAACTTATTTAATGCATATATATTGAACATATACTGTGTCTCAGCTATGGGGCAGGATGCTAGGATATAGTTGGAAACCAGATTGACCCAGCCAGACCCTGCCCCTGTTGGAGTTTAGAAGTCAGGCTTTCTAGCTGACTCATATACATGACCTGCCCTGCCTAATAGACATTTGAGTTTGCACTTCCTTGATTCACGTTAATCTTTCTATTTCAGAAAGATGGCCATTTCATTTCGTTAAGGCACAGGCTAGAATTTCCTTCCCACTTCTACTTGTTGCATCTTTTGTTATGTTCAAGGAAGAACGTTCTGAGAATTGTGTGTAGTTTAATATTCTTTACAAGAGACACTGGTCTTCCAGAGAGGCTCTGATGAGAGCAGAGAGAATTCTTGCTGCATCCTCCTCTGGGCCTGTAGACTGGAGTCCCCAACATTTCTGTGTGGGTAAACTCATTCATAGCACTAGGCTCCCAGGCTTGTCATTTGATCAGGCTCTCATCTGCATGTCAATGAGGCTTAAAGCCCATGGAAAGAATTAACTGGTCTTGGATGTTTATGCAACTTTTCAGCAAAGACAATTGAAAGGAAAGTTGCCCTGACTGAGCTGATTGTCTTGGAGCAGATATATAGTGAAATAATCATGTTAACATTATGTGACTAGGGTTATATGATATTTTCAATGATCAGCCTAGTAGGAGTTTAAACATGAGCAAAAACACAAACTAATCAAAAACAGTAAATGAAAAATCCCTTTTAAAGCAGATCAACTGGCCTTTTATTTATTTTTATACTTGTTTTTCTTTTTTCAGAGTAAAGCATAGGACAAATTCAGATTTCCTTTGGAGTTTATGAACCATGTTTTCTATTGCATTTTAAAACCAACAATATTAATTTCCAGTTGTATTTCTTTTCCTTTAGGGCTAATTAAAGAAAACATGTTTGTTTTTCTAGGCATCACTCCCAAATTTGCAAGTGCCAGGATATAAATTCTGGTTTTATGTTCTAAAGGAATGTTTGGGTTTTGAGATCACGTAAATCTTTAGTAGAATAAAAGTTCGTGTGTGAGGAGGGTACATACATTCTTTGTTCAAGACTTTAGCCTCATACCATAGACATTTCTAGAGAGGTAAGCAAATTCCATGCAAGGACTTTCCTGTTACCTCTCCACAGGTTATATAAATAAACACACAACAAACTCAACTCATTAAAACCATGTTTCATAGGCCATAAATTTATTAGGTAAGACCCCTCAAAATTTGTATATTCTCTCTTGTTTGTGTCAATGCCCTTCATATATAGGATGGCCTCCCCTAAAAAAAATCTTGAGAAAGCTTGATTTTCAAGTTCTTTCAAACCGAGAGATAGTCATATTAAGATCCTTCATGATTTTCCTTCTGAGTAAAGTTGAAGCAACTCTCTGCCAATAACGGTATAGAGTGAAGCCCCATCCTAAAAGGTGATTAGGTTATAAACTCACGGCATGAGGCAGAAATTATGTCTAGTCAGAATGACCCTTGAATGCCCACTAAATTGCCCTTAAAATCCACCTTCCCATAGGCCCAGTGCTGTCAGTTTTTCCTCCAACGTTGGAGACACTGCTTTGTCTTTGCACATCAGATGATGTAGGGCCACATTATAGGAAAAAGTAACACTAGAAGGGCACCCGACATGGTAAGATCCCCACAGCATGAAATAAATGGGAGCCAAATCAATGGGTGGAACAGCTAATTTCCTGTCTTGAGTCTCATGTTCATTATCAGGCCTAGATTCATAGAGGGGAATAGGGAGTGGAGTTTCTCACGCTATGTCAATTGCTCTCCTTTCTTCCTCCCTCTCACTGTAGAGTTGAATTTAAGTTAAATGCATACATACAGTGACACCATTATATCTATGAGGCCCCTCTAGGGCTTTTCTGTGCATAACACACCAATGGACATGTCAGGAAACATATGTTGTCAATTCCAGGGTTAAACACTTGAAAACAACACAGTAATGAGAGATTTAAGTGGTCTGTACCCCAACTCTCCTACTAGATAGCATATGATTATGGTTTAGAATAACTGGTTTTGAAGGTGGGTGGCATTTATGCATGTTTAAATATATGTAGATTGTGTTTAGTATTATGCCAAAATGTATTTTGGCAACAATAGATGTTGCAAGAGTTGGCTTCCTTTTTAACATGTGATTACACAGTTTATATGCCTAAAGTTAAAGAAGTTCTTTATGACTGGACTGAAATAATTGGGCACATTTTACTTAAAATTTCACACACACACACACACACACACACACACACACACACACACACAGGCTTCCTGACATATTGATAAAGGCATTTATGGTTTGACTGCTCCTGGGAGTTTGAGCACCATTTTTTCTCACACTGTTCAAGGGTTCAAATGGCACTCCCTCCCCAGAGTCTGGTGATGCTGGGATTAGCTCTACAACTCTCTTTGGAATCGTCCTCCTTGATCTCTTCCTTTCCTTTCTCTCACACACATATACTCTCACCACCCATCATCCATCACCAAGGCCTGTTGGCTCCACCCTCCTGCTGCACTGGAGTCTGGCGCTGGCGTGGTCCTAGCCAAGCCACTGGAGCATCAGGCCTGACTACATGGTTCCCTCCTGACTGCTGTTTCCACTCTTCCACCTCTGCAGTCTGGTCTCCAACCAGCTGGTCGTCGGCTCTCATTAAATATAAATTAGCTCATGATACTCTCCAGTTGGAACCGTTTGCTGGCTTCCCTCCACATCAGAGTAAACTCCGAACTCCTTTCCATGGGCCCATAAGGCCATGCACCCACAACCCTCCACCTGCTTCTCAGACTTGGTCTCCTCAAACTCATGCCTGTTCTCCTCCACACCAACATTTCTGCTCTCTCTGCTGTACTCCCTCTCACCACAGGCCTTTTGCACTTGCAGTTTCCTCTACTTGGAATCCTCTTCCCCCACATTATGTGTGCCTTGATGCCTTTTGTCTTACAGAAAATGGCCTTTCTTTATCCACCATAATTTAAAAAGTCCAACCTTCTCCCCCTAGTCATCCTCAACCTGCTGTTTTTCTTTATTGCACTTATTCAAACCTGAAAATACTTTATATACTTATTTATTTACTTATTTATTGTCTGATTAATCCATTGGAACTGTGGAACTGTGCTGTCCAACATGGTAGCCATTAGCCACATGTGGCTATTTAAAAAAAATTTTTTTTTTTTTGGTTGCACCGGGTCTTAGTTGTGGCAGGCGGGCTCCTTAGTTGTGGAGCGCTGGCTCCTTAGTGGCGGCAGGAGGGCTCCTTAGTTGGGGCTCACCAGCTCCTTAGTTGCAGCACATGGGCTCCTTAGTTGTGGCATGTGAACTCTTAGTTGCAGCATGCATGTAGGATCTAGTTCCCTGACCAGGGATCAAACCTGGGTCCCCTGCACTGGGAGTGTGTCGTCTTATCCACTGTGCCACAAGGGAAGTCTCTAAATTTCAATGTAACAGATTAAAATGAAATAAAATCTAAAACTGAGTTCCTCAGTTGTACTGGCTACCTTACAAGTGCTCAATAGTCACTTGTTGCTTGTGGCTACCATATCAAACAATGCAGATATAGAACATTCCCATTATCATAGAAAGTTCTATTGTATGACGCTGCACTAAAAATGAGTTTTCTCATTTCTTTTAAGAATATGTGGTGTATGTATATATACATATATAAACATATATATGTATATATATATGTATATATATATATACATACACACACAATGGAATATTACTCAGCCATAAAAAAGAATGAAATAATGCCATTTGCAGCAACATGGATTGACCCAGAGTTTATCATACTAAGTGAAGTTAAGTCAGAGAAAGACAAATACCATATGATATAACTTATATGTGGAATCTAAAATATGATACAAATGAACTTATTTACAAACCAGAAACAGACTCATAGACATAGAAAACAAACTTATGGCTACCAGATGGGAAAGTGGGGGAGGGATAAATTAGGAGTTTGGGATTAACAGATACATACTACTATATATAGAATAGATAAACAAGGTCCTACTGTATAGCACAAGGAACTATATTGTAAAAAATTAGTTTTCTTAGGGCAGTGAGCCTGTCTTGCTTGTTCACTGCTTAATGCTCGATGGCTGTGTCTGACACATGATGCTCAATAAATAGGTGGCAGGAAGGAAGAAGAGAGGGAGGAAGGGAGGAAAGAAGAAGGAGGGAAGGAACAGCCTTATATCTTTCAGGAAGAGATATATTCATCACTTTAGTATTTGTCTCCAATCCTTCCATACCCCAAAATAGGCTTAAATTTCAGGCTTAAAAAATATATTTTTTAACATATTAGGGGAGACTTGGGGGGAATATTTAATCTTCATAATGGAATCCTTTTTAATTCCCCTCCATTTGCCATCTTTCACCTCATCTGCTTAGATTCTCACTTTGGGGACTCCAACCTTCAAATAAAGACATTATCAGACTTCCAGGAGAAAAGCACATTTTTCCTGATCTCTGTCTAACACGATAAACCATTTTCCTCCCTTTATCTCTAGGATGTATGCACAATGTTATTTTTTTTCTATAAGGCTACACTTTCCAAAAGTTAGAAATATGGAATATGTGTACCTGCAGGTTATTTGTGTAACCTTTCTGCATTTACCCTGTGGAAACCACACTTTTTAGAAGTGTCTTGGCAGTGTAAGAACTCACAGCACTCTACATCACACCGATTGGAGAGATGTTTTAGCATAAGGATTATAGCTGAGTGTTGATTAAAAGCAGCACTTTCCTTCTGGCTTGCTTCAGAGCTAAGACCCTTATAAGTTGTCGCTGTGAACTTTTGAACTCAGAGAAACTTCTAGATATATGTAATAAGAAGTAAGGTAATCCCGAGCTAAGAATTTGTGTCTTCCTTATAACAAATCACATCTATTAAAAATAAGTCTGATTCTTGGCTTTTTAAGGTTTTCTTCTAACTTAATATTTTAAAAATTATCTGAAACCTTTAAATACACTCTCTAAAGGGTTTTTAAAAAACAGTTCTTAATATACAATTGTCTAGATAGGAAATCATTCCATGTAGTTGATATGAAAATTATTTTCAAATAAGAATGGTTTTAAAAACTAATTTGTCACTTTTGTTTGGTTTTAAGTCAGAGAAATATATCATTTAAGCCCAGAATAATTTACTAAATTATGTTCTGAAGTCTAGATTCTAGGAACTCATTAGATTTGAACTATCAAAATTATGTCAGAACATTTAAATTTTGGAATAGCTTTCATGTTGAATGTTCTGTTGCCGTGAGTAACAACATAGGATGTTTAAATCTTGAACAAAACAAATACACTTTGCAGATTCACTATGCCTTTCTCCAGAAAGATTAATGAATTAATGAATACCTTTATTTAATAAGATCTTATGAGAGAACTATAATAGCTATTAGAGGAAAGTCGTACTAATTTTTATTGGAAAAAAGTAGAGCATAATATGTCTTTAAAAGCCAAGTGCTCAGCAACCCATGAATCTGTAGTTTTAGAGATAAAGATCTAGGTTTCTAGCATGCATTGCTATTATTTGTTTTTGTTATTTGTAGCAACAAATAATAATGCCTTCAGCTTCTCAAGAGGATCTATACTGCAAGGATTCCTGTGTATGGAACATGCTACATCTTGGAAAACCTACTGGATTTTAAGGACCTTTTTATGCAGTCAAGGTTGATTATTTGTACTTGTGGCCAGGCTGTTTCATGCAGAAGTGGGAAAACATTGTTCCTGGGAGCACCTGTAACCACTTTCCCACAGTTCTTTTTGGATTTTAACATTTTGATGTCAGAATTGCTTTTGGCTCCTTGAGACCTAAATATTTAGTAACATAGCCAGCCTTTCCCCTCAAAAAAGTATCCCACAACAAGCAAATATGTAAGAATGCCTGGAAGCACTTCAGCTGTCTATAGCCGCACCAGTTGAACAGAATTCCTGGAGCCACTTTGGAACTCTGGGTCTTCTGTCTTCCTGACAGCCTGGATGTACAGCCATCCCCAGCAACTATATCGCAGTTTCCTTCTTGTGAAGACTGGTAATGAATAGGGTTGTATTAGTGACTGAACTGGAAACTACTGGTTCCCACCAACTCCAGCATCCAGCCCCCTGTATACTGTCTCCTCAGGACATTAGGAATCTTATTCACTGTGGATTGCAATCCTTTCTCCACCAATGACCTGCTCTGTGAACTAATGACCGGTACTTACCCCATGTCTCAGTTTTCCTGTCTCTAAAATGGGGATGGTTATAACAACTTTGCAGGGTGGTTGTAAGTTTTAGAAGTTAGGCATGTAAAGTGCCTGGCATGTGGTAGCTGCTTAAAGAGCAGTACTGTCTCTTTAGCTTCATGAAATTCATTAGCTGGAACTCTACTTGGAGAAGAGAAATGTTTTTTTGGATAGCTTTCACTTAGCACTTAAGTTTTATTTTGTAATGTCTCCAGGTATTCTCCGTGAAAAAAAGTATGATTATGTGTACCAGAGGTCTGCATTATCTGAGAGTAATCAGGAGAGGAATAAAAGCCTGCTTAAAAAGTCAAGTCACTAAACACTAGAACATGTTTTCATAGTAAACAGTAAAACACACAAACAAAATTCATGTCATTGGAATTTGTCTTGAAAAGTTAAATTGAAATTATGAAAATAAGTGCATCTATGCCTATATTTAATGAGATTTAGGTTAGATCTTTAGAATGAATTGGCCGTTAATTCTTTCAACAAAATTATACATTCATATTACACGACATCCTTTATTTTGTGTTCATCTTTGCAGTACATAATGATGGTCATTTTTGCAAAAAAAAAAAATCCTTGTGCTTCATCAAATTATCTAAAGCCTTGTCTTTTTCTTTTAATAGTCAAGTCATTCTCTTGGGAAACATCTGTTACACCATCATCCTTGTTGATATGTTTCTGAAATTACTAACTGCTCCAACTTTTTCCAGTGACCTGATCTGTATTTTAAGCAGTTAATCAACATCACTATTTCTGACTTCATGGATCCTGCATCTTTTGCAAGCTTTGCAATTTTGCTTCCAATCCACTTGCATTGTATTTGTGTTGTATTGAAGGAAGGTTTGAAACATCCCACAGTCAGTGTGGGACTGATTTCCACAGATGTAGATTTAATGGATACAGAGAGATGCTATTTGTAAGCAGGGTGGGATGTTGGGGGCAGAGGGGCTAAAACAGCCAATTCATGAAAATTTTCATATTATGATGACTTTTCTATCCTTATGCAACCTTGAAACTGTGGGCAGTTGGATAACCAGGCCTCCCTGAGTAGAATTATTTTCATCCCTTGATGAAGAGCTGTATCACTGACCTTAAGGTCCTCAGGATGAGGACATTTTTCAGCATGTTTGCTCATGCTGTCCCCTGGGTTTTCCACATCAGCTTTTCCATCAGTATCATTTGATCTTCTGCTTCCACATAATCAGTTTCTAATGACAGAACGGACACAGAAAAGGAGGGGAAGATCTTTCATGCTTCCTCAGACCTGTGTCAGCACAATCAACTTTTAACCATCCATAAAACTGGCCAGTAATGATTTTAAAAGAGTGACCCTTGCAATTTTCTACTACTGGAATATGGATGCAGTTTGGGAACAACTAAAAATGGAAGAAAACGTGTGAATGTTTTAAATTCCAGCTGCAGAGTCCTGATTTCCTAATCGTCACTGACCTCGGTACATTGAGTAATTTTTGATTATCATTGGGGATATTGTAGTAGATTTGTAGTGAAAATAATAATAAAAGCAGTAACAACTAATATCTATTGAGCACTATTCTAAGGACTTTGCCTACATGAACTCATTTAATCTCCATAAAACCCTCAGGGTTACCATTTGATCCAGCAATCCCACTCCTGGGCATGTATCTGGAGAAAACTCTAATCTGAAAAGATACATGCACTCCAGTGTTCGTAGCAGCACTGATTACAATAGGCAAGACATGTAAGCAACCTAAATGTCCATGAATAGATGAATGGATAAAGAAGACATGGTATATATTCATATATACAATGGAATATTGCTCAGCCATAAAAGGAATGAAATAATGCCATTTGCAGCAACATGGATGGACCTAGAGATTACCGTACTAAGTGAAGTAAGTCAGGCAGAGAAAGAAAAATATCATATGATATCACTTATATGTGGAATATTAAAAAAAGATACAAATGAACTTATAAACTAGAAATAGACTCACAGATTTCGAGTTACTAAACAAATTTACGGTTACCAAAGCAGGAAGGGGGGAGGGATAAATTAGGAATTTGGGATTAACATGTACACACTACTATATATAAAATAGATAAACAATAAGGACCTACTATATAGTGCAGGGAACTATATTCAGTATTTTGTAATAACCTATAATGGAAAAGAATATCTCTATATATTCAGATATAGGTATATAGAACTGAATCACTTTGCTGTACACCTGAAATTAACATTCTAAATCAATTATGCTTCAATAAATAAAAATTTTAAACAACAGTCAGAGGTCAAGTGTTCCTATTTTACAGATGAAGATTCTGAGTCTCTATCACTTAAATGCCTGTGATCATTGGATGATAGAGACCTGTCAGGAGTGTGAGATGAATACAAATATCATTGCCCACTGAGGTACAAAGATCACCAGTATAAATCACCGCCGGGGGTGTGTTGGAAATTCAGGAATCTGGGTGTTTTTTGACCCCAGGAATGGAGCAAATGAAAAGAATAATGGTGGAGAGCCAGGTTTGTCCTCTGTTAAGCTCAGAGATGTGCAGGAAAACTACAGTATCGACTTGAAGAGAACCATAGTGGATTAGAACAGAGAAATGTTAAGGCTTATCAGTAGAAATGGAATGTTTGAAGTCAGAGCACTCATAAGAATGTGTACTGGTTAGCAAGCGCAGGATCAGATTAAATGGAGGAGGAGGAAACTGGAGAATGTCTACATTTCACTAGATAACAAGAGTGGAGCAAGCCAAGAACTCCATTGGAGTTTGACAAATGAAGCAGAGGGCCAACTGAGGCTGAACTGAGCATGAACCACACTCAGAGGCCTTGGCAATGCCCATCCCCGCCCAGTAATGATATAATGATAACAAACACATGCAAGTGAATTGAATAATGTAGCAACATGTGCTCCAGCTAGCTTCCCCTTGGAGGATGGAGTTTGAAAAGTTTGATAAGGTTTGAGTCACAGACGAAACATATGGTCAAGAGGGAAAGAATCTATGTTTAAAACATTGAGTTTCCAGGTACCGTGGCTTCTGTTGTCTCACTGACTTTGTTGCACTTAATGCCGAGAGTTCAAGGAGTTGAACTCTTGTTCTACAAGTTGGCATTGCTTCCCAGGAGGGGCTTGGTCTGAAGTGACAGAGTTCCTTCTCTGGGAAACCCTGTGTACGGTGGCTGAGGTTGACCAGGACCCTGATGGTTGAGATTTGCTCCCTTTGCCATACCTCATCTGAAACAGTTAGGTCCAGGAAAAGGGGGAATGAATGTAGAACTAGAAGTAAACCTGAGTGTTTAAAATGTGGATCCAAAATGACTTAAATACAAAGGGAAAAAGGAAGAAAGAAAACATAATCCCTATTTGCCCTAGCACCTAGAACAGTGCTAGAAACTGGTGAGGACTTGTAAAGCATCTCTTGGTTGATTTTAAATGGTTCAAAGCTGAAAAATATCTTAAAACATACACATATAATTCCTCTGAAAAAATAAGCATCTGTGTTCAGCTGCTTATTGTTCAGTTATTTGACATAGTTGTGAGACTCATTTTTTTCATTGAAGTATTGTTGATTTACTATGTTGTGTTAGTTTCTGGTGTACAGACTTTTGGTGCATATTCTTAAAATGTTGTATTTAAGACAGATGTATCATCTGTACCACCATGACCTTTGCCTGCTTGCAGTAAAAGTGTGGCATCCTGTGTTTATGCATGTCTCACTAGTGAAGTCATTTGGACTGGGTGCTTCAGTATGAATGCGTGGGCAGTGGCCCACCTGAGGTCAAGTTGCCTTCATGTCAAAAAAAATAAGTATTTTTTCACTAATTTCATTTCATTTATTTTTAGTACTATTATTTATTTATATTTTTTATTTTTAAACAAATTTGAAAAGTGTCGCAGGCAGAACAACTCAGGAGACCTGTGTCCTCTTCCCAACTCTGCAGTTGGAAAACTATGCAGCCTTAAGCAAGTCACTTGTCCCTCCTAGATTTAATTTCCTTAATTTGCACACTGATAGGATTGTGCTAGATAATCAGTATTTTTTAAGGACTTTATTTTATTAGGAAGTTTTAGGTTCACAGCAAAATTGAGAAGAAAGTACAGAGATTTCCTGTAGACCTCCTGTCCCCACATGTGCACAGCCTCCCGCGTTATCAAGATCCCCCAGCGGAGTGGTACATTTGTTACAGCTGATGAGTCTACATTTGCACATCATTATCACTCAAAGCCCATAGTTTACTTTAGGGTTCACTCTTGGTGTTGTATAGTTTATGGTTTTGGACAAATGTATAATGACACATATCCAACATTATAGTATTGTACAGAGTGTTTTCACTGCCCTATAAATCATCTGTGTTATGCCTATCCATCCCTCTCCCTCCTCCTCCAAACCCCTGGCAACCACTGATCCCATTTTACTCTTTCTCTAGTTTTGCCTTTCCCAGAATGTCACGTAGTTGGAATCACTACAGTATGTAGCCTTTTCAGATTGACTTCTTTCATTTAGTAATATGACTTCAAGGTTCTCGTATCTTTCAATGGTTTTATAGCTCATTTCTTTTTAGTGCTGAATTATACTCCATTATCTGGATGTACTCCAGCTTATTTATCCATTCACCTACTGAAGGTCATCTTCATTGCTTCCAAGTTTGGGCAGTTATGAATAAAGCTGCTGTAAACGTGTGTGCAGATTTTCATGTGGGCGTAAGTTTTCAGCTCCTTTTGGTATATACCAAGGAGCACAATTTCTGGATTGCATGCTAAGTGTATGTTTACTTCTGTAAGAAACTGCCAAACTGTCTTCCAGTATGGCTGTACCATTTTACATTCCCAGTGACAGTGAATGAAAGTTCCTTCTGCTCCACATTTTTCTCAGCATTTGGTGTTGTCAGTGTTCTGGATTTTGGTCATTCTAATAGATGTGTGGTGGTATCTCATTGTTTTAATATCAGTTTCTCTGATAACATATGATATGGAGCATCTTTTCATATGCTTATTTGCCATTTGTATTTCTTATTTGGTGAGGTGTCTGTTAAGATCTTTGGTTCATTTTTTTAATTGGTTGTTCACTTTTTTATTGTTGAGTTTTAAGAGTTCTTTGTATATTTTGGATGACAGTCTTTGAGCATATGTGTCTTTCATAACTATTTTCTCACAGTCTGTGGCTTGTCTTCTCATTCTTTTGACATTGTCTTTCACAGAGTAGAAGTTTTTGATTTTAATGAAGACCAGTTATCAATTATTTCTTTCACGATTGTGCCTTTGGTGTTAGCTAAAAAGTCATCACCATACCCAAGGTCATCTAGGTTTCCCCTATGCTATCATCTAAGGGTTTTATAGTTTTGCATTTTACATTTAGATCTATGATCAATTTTGCATTAATTTTTATGAAGGGTGTACGGTCTATATCAAGATTGTTCTTTTTGCATGTGGATGTTCCGGCACCATCTGTTGAAAAGACTGTCTTTGCTCCATTGTATTGCCTTTGCTCTTTTGTCAAATATCAGGTGAGTATATTTAGATAAGCCTGTTTGGGCTCTCTATTCTGTTCCATTGATCTGTTTATTTTTTCACCAATACTCCTCTGTCTTATTACTATAGCTTTATAGTACGTATTAGGTAGTCCTCCAACTTTGCTGTTCTTTTCAATATTGTATTGGCTATTCTGGGTCTTTTGCCTTTCCATATAAATTTTAGAATCAGTTTGTTAGTATCCATGAAATAACTTGTTGGGACTTTGGGACTGCATTGAATCTATAGATCAATTTGGGAAGAACTGCTATCTTGGCAATATTGAGTTTTCCTAGCCATGAAAATGAAATCGCTCTCCATTTATCTAGTTCTTCCTTAATTTAATTCATCAGAGTTTTGTAATTTTCCTCATATAGATATTGTACATATTTTGTTAGATTTATATCTAAGCATTTCATTTTTGGGAGTATTAATGTAAATCATGTGCTTTTAGTATCAAACTCCACTTATTAATTGCTGGTATATAGGAAAGCAATTGAGTTTTGTATATTAACGTTGTATCCTGGCAACCTTGCTGTAATCACTTACTAGTTCCAGGAGTTTTTTGTCAATTTTTCAGATTTTCTAAATAGACAATCATGTCCTCTACAAACAAAGAGAGTTTTATTTCTTCTTTCTCAATATGTGTACCTTTTATTTCCTTTTGTCTAATTACATTATCTAAGACTTCCAGTACAGTGTTGAAAATGAGCAGTGAGAGGGGACATCCTTTCCTTGTTCTTGATCTTAGTGGGAAGGCTTTGAGTTTCTCACCCTTAATTATGGTACTAGCTATAAGATTTTGTAAATATTCTCTATTTAGTTGAGGAAGTTCCCTTCTATTCAATAATTTTTTAAATAGTAGCCTTCAATGGCTCTCTCTAGTGAAAGGAGACACAGAGGAGAATAGTAGTAAAAAGAGGTACATATAAGACATTTGGGTAAGGCTAGAGTTTGAACATGAAATCAGTTTGAACATAAAATCAATCTCAGAAGAACCTGTCATTTGTATTAGTGGTGGGGTTTTTCCCCTCTGGGTTCCTGCCTGCTTTGTTGCCCTCCCTGACCCTTGGTCAGTCTTGTTTGGAGTGTTCATGTTGTCAGATGTCCATCTTTTTCTTACTTTCCCCAATTCCCTGTCTGAACTTTTTGGAACTATGAACCCTAAATTTTTTGGAGTTATGACTTTGATTTTATGATACACATCATTCCCCCAAATGCAGTATGTCCTATATTTATTTTAAAATATAAAAGTATGATTTGTTTTGTGGTAAGACTTTTCTACAGGACCAGTGTGAAAAATTTTGGATACCTTTTGTGGCTAAGCTGAAGTTAACTTCTTATAAAAAATCTTTGTTTGGTTCTCTTGTTTCATTCAGTGAGCTTTTTCATTCATTCAACAAATTTTTGAGTGCCTTCCATATGCCAAACTCCGCTGAGCACTGTGGATTATGGTGAACAAGACAAAGGATCTTATCATGGGGGAGGCAGATGTGTGAGCAGATAATAATATTAAGTTATGCTGTGTACACTGAATGTAATTTGCTCCGGAATTTTGCAGAGAAGGAAGGGGCGGGAAATAATCTAAACTCGAAGTCAGGTGTAGGTTTGAATGCTTCCTTAGGAGTTACTTCCTAAGTAACCCCTCAGTTGAGTCTTTAAAGAATAAGCTTAAAGAGTAAACAGAGTGAAATCGTCAGGGTCAAGTCAGAATGAACAGAAACCACTATAGGTACTTCAAACAGAGGGAAATTAAAATAGGGCACTAGTCACTCTGGTGCTGGAAGAGTTGAGACACCAGACTAAGCACGATAAGGCAATCCTGAGATTAGCAAAAGTAGGAATGCCACTACCACCCCAAGGGCTGAGAGGATAAAGGAAAGAGGTCCATCGCCACCCACAAATTAGAGCCTTCTAGCACAATTGAGAATAATAAGAATGATGCCGGTGGTGCTGCCTTGTGGGAGCTGATGATATGCAGGAGACACCGCCCGTAGCAGGGCAAGGGTGTGTGTATGTGAGAAAGAGAAAGGGGGGGAGAGAGAGAGAGAGAGCTGCCCTCTAATCTTCTGCCCAAATCTGCCCTTAGCAGGACCTACCGGGAAGCCAGTCAGCTGGCAACGGTGCTTAGGAAGTCTAGTTACCTGAGAGAGTGGATCTATAGTAAATAGGCAAGTGATTGCACCAATGATTGGTAAATGAATAGCCAAAGGTAGGGGTTTGGATGGTTTGGGGTGGTGGTCATGAGAGGAAAAGGGTGTACACAGAGACATCAGCCTAAGCTGAAACCCGGGACAAGGAACAGCATGGAGTGTGCACAGGATGCCAGTGTCATGTCAGTTTCTGGTGTGAGTCAGACATCCGGAGGAGCTGAACAGTAGGCAGGCACACCCCATGAGGGCCCTCAGGTGCCTGGTGGGGGAACTGGCTCTCTGCCCTGTGGGCTTTGGAAAGCACCAAAGCATTGTCAGTAGGAAAGTGTCAAGGCCATTTTTGCGTTACAAGTTGTGTAGACTCAGAGAATGATTTTGAAGAAGCCAAAATGTACCAGTTTCCCTGCCTTTAGTTTTGTCCTTCTGAAATTCATTCAAGCAAGAAACAATGGGAAGCTGTAAGTTAAAAAATGGTAAGAAGGATGGAAAGGATAAAATTTTACTTGATGGGATGTTTGAATGTGCAGGCGAGGGAGAGGGGATGAGGGAGAGGGAAGGCTCAGGAATAATACCCAAGTCTCTAACCTCAGGCGAGTGGAGAATGATGGTGGAGCCAAGTAAGGTCAAGTTTGAGTTGGGGAGCCTGCGGGCATCCAGGTAGTGATATCGAGGAACAGGTGGATACCTGTACAGGTGACCCCTGTGCAGGGGTCAGTGGTTGAGTGGGAAGAGCAGTGGACCAAGACCTTTGTTTGACCTATAAGGAGGAAAAAATTAGACTCTTAAAGGAAAAGGAGAAAGAATGTCGGACAGGTCCAGGTATTATTGGATTTAGTGGTAGGAGCTGATCTTCTTCTAAATAATTTTCAAAGGATAAAGAAGTAGAAAATTGTGGTGGGTTAAGAAGTAAAAGGAGACATGAAAGTGGCAACAGTGAATGTATGTAGATGTCCCTCTTGAGATGTTTGGGTAGAAGGAGAGAAAAGATGGGATGGAATCCAAAGCTGGGATGGGTTTTATTTGTAGGGTTGGTGAGACTTGAGGATGTGTGTGGTCAGGTGCAAAAAGCCAGAGGTGGGTTTAATCTTTAGAGGATAGAGTAGAGATGGAGACCAAGGGGCTCAGGGCTGCAGTCAGGCCTGGAGAAGGCGGGGGGAATTTTCCACAACTGCCTGCCGAGGAACTGAGCTTGTGCTGCAAAGACAGTGCATTTAGAATTCTAGCCTTTGGCAAAGAGCCACGTAGCACCTTCCAGTTACAAGTAGAAAACACCTCTATGACTGTCTTACGATTTTAGGAACCAGTCACAGAAAACTAGCAGTTATATAATACTTTGCAGCCTTCTGACTGGGTTCATGATTTCATTTGACCTGTGATCACCTTGTTACACACACCTTACATACACCTCACTGTGAGTGTATAAACATAAACATATACATGCATACAAACATATATGTGTGTACATATGTGTGTGCTTGTTTATACACACACACACACACACATGTACACACATGGCTATATATATTTCATTGTCTCTGGGAAACCCCTTATTAGGAATCTGAGGCTCAGAGCAGATATGACCTCACAAACCTTTCACAATCCATACATGATTTAACCCAGGTCTTCTGGCTTCGGGTTCCTAGGGACAGACTTTGTCATTCTCATAGATTGGCCTAGAGAGTGTCATGTATAGGTACTGCCCTCTACTTTACTTCCTGGTTCCCCGGCCTTTCAGCCTCAGACATCCGGGGGGCCACTCTTCTTCTTCCAGTGGCAGGTCTTCCCCTTCTGCCCTCCTGTATTCTAATGGACAGGCTTCCCCAAATTCTGCCGACAAAGCTACCCCATCCTGGGCCCTTCCTTTCCACATACAGCAAGGAAAGACACCACCAGGGCCCTCATACTTGCAGACTTTTTCTTCATGGCCTCGTTGTCAGATTCTCTCAGCTTTCTCTGCTACCACATTTTTTCCAGTTTTGAATCCAGTATTTCTCCCCATTCTTGCTCAAGGCCCTGCCAACCCACTGCTCTTTGGAGCCACATAACCCTGGTGGGCCTCCTGATTCAGTCACGTACGACTGGAACCAGTGGGCAAGTTACTCAGCTTTATTGAAGCTAATAATTCCTCATAGCTTACTGTGAGGATTTCAGGAGAGAACGTGTATGTAAAGGGTCCAGCTCAGTGCCAGGCTTAATCAATCTTAGCTCCCTTTCCCCACCAGAGTGGCCTGGAGCTCTTATCCACATTTCCCAGCACTCAGCACACTAACATAATTAGCAACATTAGTATATCTAAAAGGCAATTACCGTTTAATTGCTCTGGCCCCAGCCAGCCTGAAGTTCCTCTCTATTCACTTCTAATTTGGAGCTAGGGGGGTTTCCATCCTACCCAGGCCAGTCACAAAATCACTGCCTTAAGAGAGAATTGAAAAAAACCTTCAGGCAGCCATTGATTACAAGAGAAAAGATTTGGTAATTCCCTCCATTTTGTTGTATAGAAAAATGCAAATACCAGTTTGTTCCTGGCCAGTGAACAAATCAGACAATTTCAAGCAGCATCTTTCTGTGACTTAGTGAATTATCCTGCTTGGTTACAGCCGCGCTGCTCTCCAGAAGGCGTGCCCTCCCCGATACGCGCTATACTGATCATTAAAATAAACTAAGTGCCCTCATGTAGATTCAGACTTAGAATCAAGTTTCAAGCATCTCTTCTTAAAAGACATTTATTTATATTACATACTCAATTTAAAGGAGTAAAGGCTCTTCCCTCAGCCTGCAAGATTTGTTTATCTTAGCGCTACTGTGAGAATTTAATGCCCAAAGGAAGGCAGTGTGTTTTATTTCTTCTCCTCCGACCCAACAGTTGCATAAAGTAACAGCAGCCTCTAATCAAGAGGAACCCGAAGTACTTTGAGATTTCGAATCCAAATCTTTACTATTAGAACTGCACACGTGCACTTGAGGAAACCTAGATTGCCTTAAGCCACACGGAAAGCATTTACATCTATACCACTTTACTTGTGATTGTGAGTTCAAGTCAATTCTAAATAACTTGAGCTGTTTGCGATTTGGAAAACAGCCTGGGCCATATAAATTCTCCCTTAGTTCTTTTTCTGTTACATCTTATGCCAAAGTAAATGGAAGCCATAGAGAACCTTTGAACGCCTCAGTTCTCAAATGACCCCAGTGAAGTTGGATTGGCAGAACCAAAGTTTAGTTTCCAAAGGAAGAATTTTTTTCTTTCCTTCTTGAAGCGTACACGTGACAGCTACCTTCCTTGGGGGAGGATGCAGTCCTTGGAGGAGGAGGAAGCAGGAGGGCTTCCTGGGTCCCCCTGCCCTGGGCCGTGTTTGTGCCTCTCAGAAATGAGCTTTCTGCCATCCGGAGCTCAGCACTGCCCTTCTTGGGGAGCCTTGGAGTCGGCATCCAGGTTTCTTAGCACCGCTGCTTCACAAGTCAGTCAGCTTCACTTTTCCCCTTCCCTTTCCCTTTCAAAAAGAGTTGTCGAAAGCAAGAGGTCTGGAATTCAATGCCACCTCTTCCTGCGGGTTAGGGCAAGTGGCTTAACTTCTCCAAGCTTCAGTTTCCTTTCCTGTGAACAGGAGATTAAAAATAGTTCTGCCCACATGGGTCCCTCTCTTCTCTGAGTGTTTTATTCTTGTACTCGTGACCACACAGTTTATTACATTACATTGTATTCTTCATGATTTATTGATTATTAGTAAATAATTTATTTAAGTATATTTTATAAGAAATAATATATATGTATATGTATATATACATGTTACATAATATAATATATATAACATATGTATTATGCATCACTGTGTTCTTACAACTAGACCACATGCCTCTTGAAAGCAGGGACAGTGGCTTCCACTCCTGTGCATCATCCTTGGAGTCCAGTGCTGTGCTGAGCACAAGATAGGTTCTCAGTAGACAACCAGTTGAGGCAGTCTTATGAAGGTTCCTCTTTAGCCATACTGTGCCTTAGGTAACAAAAGTACTATGCATCAGTCAAGCCAACATTCAGAAAAATTAATTTTACTCCCCTTATATTTTAATGTGTGCTATTTTTCTAGTATATAAATAACCCTGAAGGAAAACAGTGACATTTATGTTTTACACTTTTGCTCTAATGCAAAGGAACATATTACACGTTTTCTAATCCTTTGAAAAACAAACGTTTATGTAAGCCTTTAGAGAGGGAAGTTTAAAAAACGTTTTTTACCCTTAGCCATCAGCTCTAAGTCAGTAGTATTTGCCACAAATTGTTACTATTAGGGCATGTTTAAGAAACAGCATCACATAATTTCTTAATTCATTACCCTGAATTAAATCTCACATTAAGGTGGGCTGTATGTTGTCTGCTATTTAGGGTTGTGTTTCACTCATCTACACACTCACTCCAGGCAGTCACTGTGCCTCTGCTTAAACATAGTTAGGAATGGGGGTCTCACTACATTCCTGGGAACAGCCCTTTTCTGTTTCAAGTAAGGCATCTTGAACTGGTGTACAGAATGTTTAAAGATCTTTCTGAGATGCAGAAGTGTAAATGCCCATAATGGGTATTACTATTGAAGGAGCATGGAGAAGACTAATTGCTATCCAAAAATCTGCATGACTTGTGTATTATAAACCCGAGAAACCTCTTCTCAAGAGGAGCATATTATAGGCTCTATAGCCTATACAATTGGGTGCACCAATTGCAAATGATTAGGGAAAGATCGAGAACAGTCAGCAGAAAATCCACGATCTCCACAGCGTGGAGAGGCAGCAGTTTCAGAGTCACTCATTCCTGGCTTTGATTCCTGTCTCCAGTACTTAAGCAGCTTTGAGCAATTTACTTTTGTCTCTGGTCTTGTTTTCTCATCAGTGACATAAAAATGATATTAAGGATTAAATGAGGTTACATTTATTAAAGCAAAACACCAACACAATGTCTGGTTCAAACTGGTGTTAAACAGTAACCAGTATGAGCATTATTATTGTGTTATCACTATATTATTATTACTGTTATTAGTATAAACTCAAGGGTGCAGTTGACAGTGAGGTAATGGATGTTTCTTAGGGAAGAAAAATGTGGTGTGGGGACTCTGAGTTGGCTACCTGTCTTAAGAGGCAACTGGGGATAGGGGGTTTAATAGGAAGTGTCAGCCCCCAAACTCCACCTCCCCTCAGTGGAATTGCAAGGTCCAGCTATCCTACTTGTTTACACTGCTGTAAACCTCTTACACATACCCTTATTAAAAGGGTTGTTGGGTACGTAGTACTGATCTCATCCTTATGTAGGTAAAATACCAGCTAATTTCTTATCACTCTAATCTGTATTTTTTGGTCGGGCCAGTATTGTCCAATTAAAACAACTCTTCCCCCACCAAAAGCCCTGAGGTGCAGTGTTTGCTAATTTCCATGGTATAAGTACTCTCAGCATACCCAATTTCAAGCTTCCAACGTGCAGTCACTGAGCACAGAGTTGGGAAGAGATGTGCACAGTTGCTCAAGTCAGAGCAAGCTGGCTCCAGAGCACCACTGGGTCAGAGTGAAGCATGTGTTGTGACAGTACAGGATACGATGATTGACAGAGAAACTTACAAGCAACTAGAATAGAGGGAAAATTGTTTGTCTTCAGAATGGGCAACAGAATTCATCCAGAAAGCGATTACTTGAGCAGCGTGTTTCAATGACGCTTTTCTGTCCTTACTCTGTACTCTGCAGTCATACTTAGGACAGAAATCTTTTCCTAGCCTCTTGTGCCCAGTTGGCGGTTGGGTGGGGTCTCCCTAATGACTTCCAAATTATCAGACTGTTTCTTTAACCAGTAGTTTAAAGATTTGGTCTTGGATGTAATGCCCATGTTTATAAAAATGTCTTCCTTCCTCCCTTCTCTTTTCCCTCCCTTGCTTCCTTCCTTCCTTCTTTCCTTCCTCCCTCTCTCCCTCCCTGTCTTCTTTATTCCCTTCCCTGTGGCAGCACAGTATTTTCTATCCTCTCTTTTGTAATCCTAACAACCCCAAGAGATCATCAGAACAAGTCATAGTATATCTGCTTTGCAAAAATGGTAGAGGAATTAGAAAACTGCTATACTTCATAAATCTCTATCATGTTATTAATGTCAAAATATATAATTTTGAGGGCTTCCTTGGTGGTGCAGTGGTTGAGAGTCTGCCTGCCGATGCAGGGGACACGGGTTCGTGCCCCGGTCCGGGAGGATCCCACGTGCCACAGATCAGCTAGGCCCATGGGCCATGGCCGCTGAGCCTGAGCATCTGGAGCCTGTGCTCTGCAACGGGAGAGGCCACAACAGTGAGAGGCCCGCATACCACACACACACACACACACACACACACACACACACACACACACACACAAATATATATATATATATAATTTTGACATCAAATAATGTCATATATAATAACAATATAATAACAAAATATGTAATTTTGTTATTTGGAAATCTTCATGGTTATTCAGACACCCTCACTTCTTTAATATTTTTTATGAGTGGAGAGGGTCATTTCAGCCTCTGGCTACCTTTCTTTTGCTGTCACAAATTTAATTTTGTTCTCTCCCTCATTACAGTGCTATAAATACATTTCTGAGAACTTTTAATGAAATGATGATACCTAGCACTTTCTCGTTATAGTTAATCCCCAGAGATGATAAAACAGAATCCTCTTGAGAAGCTGTTTTGTTTCCAGCAGCTCAGCGCTGGAGCAAGTAGAATTCTGTTACAGACCATCTCCGAACTCTTAGGGTGAGGGTTGTGTCAACGTAGTGAATTAGAAAAACCCAGGTCTTCTCACTAAAGACTTCTTAAAAGTTTTTCAAGTGCCTAATGACTCAAACTGAAGAAGAAGACATCTGAGCTCACTGATTTGCCATTTACCATGAAGCCCTCTGCAGATGTGCTTGAGATCATTGCTTGCACCCTTCTAATCCTTGTGAGCTTTGTTGGAAACATGTGTTTATTTTATTCTACAAGGAAATGTATGACTGGGCGTTTAAAGACATCCTTTCTTCTGATTTTCAGTCTTACATTTGTCCACCTCATTAAAAACTTGGTGGTGAATGTCATAAAAATAGTTTATTCTTCTGGTTTCATGTCGGATTCAGCTGGCTGCAAAGTTCTACACTTCATGGCAGCCCTGACGACTTCCTGGCCATCTAGTTCATGTTACACTTTGCATTGCTCTACCACCAGAAGCTTTACCAGACTGTCCAGCCCTTGAGTGAGCCTCCAAACCCAGACCATCAGAAGCATTCCTTGAAGGTGGTTTCTGCACTTTGGATGGCTGGTGTGGCACTGTACCTCCCAGCTTTACCTTATACTAGAAAATCAGAATACCTGAATGCAGGAAATGAATCAGACCCCTTGTCTACTAACAGGATTCACGTGGATTGCCTAATTGACTTTGGAAACAAGCAAGTAGAGTTTTACTATGGGAAAGTATTTGGGGTTCTGATTGACAGTCTTCCTTTAGCCATCTTAGTCTTTGTTTCTGGATGTCTTTTCTGCTTTCAGAAAGAAAGATGACATACGGTGACATCTGGATTAGAGATGGTGATTCAGAAATTGAAATCCTAAGAGGGGCCAAGTTTAGTATTTTATTAATGTGGCTGATCACTCCACTTTGGATTTCTCATTTTGTCTTAGTCTATTTCTTGAAAGACTTGGCAGCCTGTGCCCTTTTTCCAGCTGTTCTCACAGCCCTCTCTTCAGGCTTCTCTGCTCTCAGTCCTTTCCTGCTTATGCTGGTGAATTACAAAATGAAGTTGATGTCCTTCTGTGATGCCAAAGAGGAAAAACTCACACCACAGCCTGCAAATGTTATTCTCTCTCCATATGCTTACTGGGAAAAAGCTCGGTTTTAGTCTTTGGGAAACAGACCCTATCAATGGAAGGTTCAGCTGAAGTCCCCATAGGCCTCATCAATAGATATTATAGTTTCTGCAAGAGGTACTAGAAGATTGACACCTCCTCAAAAAAAACCTTCTGAGGGAAACTGTGCAAGAAGATATATGAACACAAGGTTATTGTAAGTGGAGAAAAACTAGTCATCTCAACGTTTGTTATTCTAGACAATACCACAGTTTTTAGTGTAGAAATTCTTGACTGACTCAACAGTGATCACAGCCTGGAAGTGAGCTCAACAAACAATTGATTAAGTATTTACTCTGTGTAAGATACTGTGTTAAAAAATAGCATATTGTGGAAACTGAGGATCACACATCCCAGCTGAATTCCTAAAGGTACTTAACAGTAATCTTGTGTTTTCATCTTATGTTTTTCTTGAAATGCTTTGACACATATTGGAAATGTATTAGTTAAGTGTGCAATGTTCAGTTTTTGCACTGTCAATTGTGGTACCTCATCTAAGCCAGAAATAGATTTTGATCACTTTCCTTCCTCTAAGTATCTTTAGTAAATTCGGGCTAGGTAAAAGAATTGGATGAAAGAATTAGTGCTTGCCAAATCATACCTGTGTGTATGTACAGATGTGCAAATATTTGGTTACTACAGACATTTAGCCTACTCTTCTTACTTAATCACCTAAATATCAAGCTATACTCCTCTTCAGAAAAAAAGGGATATTTATTTTACAAAGAGTTTATTTCCTGTTTTGGTTATTAAATTAGTACATTTTAATTGGAAGAATTGATAAAATATCCATAATAAGCTTTTCTGAATTTGGTTTTAATAAAAATAAGCACATTATAATTATAATTTAAAACACATGACCAGGATTTTATTTTTTACAGTTAGCCAGTGTAGCCATTTGAACTGCTTCAAATTCAATGATTAATAATTTTAAATATCTTATGATGCATACATGTTGTATAAGCATTGAATTTTTAAGCTAATTCTTATTCAATTCTTGTATTTTTTCATTTTCCTTTTATTAGTAGACATAGGATTTACTATATTGTAGTTCTAGTGAATGGATATTCCTAAATAGAGATTCTTGCTCTGAAAAGGCTGCATCTAAAATTATAAACCTGGATCTCATTAACAGGAGAAACTTAGAACATCTTTTTTGCCATGAAGTGCTACCGAGAAGGGAATTTTTAAAGTAACCAAGGCCCAAATTTTGTAGGGTTTGGTAGGCCAATGTCTGTCCCTTGTATAGCACTGGGAATTAAAATACACACACACACACACACACACACACACAGACTTAAGACCTTCTGAGGTTTCTGGGTGGTCTTCATGGGAAATGCTTAGTTGAGTCCACTGAGGAAGTTTAATCAGAAGGGCACTAGGCATGGATCCTGTATAATGAAGTTAACATCTGTGGAGATGGAGAATATGGGGAAGAGGTCACCATCTTTTAATTAAGTGCAGATGTAGCCAGGGCTGGGATCAGCCATTGATCTTAGGTAGTAGTTCTCAAATGGGGTTCTGGGACCAGCAGAATCAGCATCATCTGAGAACTTGTTAGACATGTAAATTCTCAGGCCCCAACCCAGACCTACTGAACCAGAAACTCTCAGGGTTGGACCCAGCAATTTGTTTTAATAAGCCTTCTGGTTGATTCTTTTGCAGGCTGAACTTTGAGAACCACTGGTCTAGCATTACTCCGAAGTTTAATGCTCACAAACGATGAGAGGTATAAGAACGAATCCAAGATAACTGACTCCTGATGTAGTCTTTAATGCTCCCATGCACAGTGCTGTTTTGTCTACTTCTCTCTAAAATTTGAATCAGGATTGTCATCTGTGCTGCATACATTCTCAATAATAATTGCCAAACAAATCAACTGTAGAAATCAAGCAATCTTTGCAAAATCAAGAGTAAAGCATGACCACTTCAGGTGCGCCAAAAATCTGAAACTTGGAGAGTTTCCGGTACATAACTGGTAAGGGATCCAGTTCCATAGTTCCTTTCCAGAAGCCAGTGCAGGACATGGTTGGCATATGCCCAGGCTCAACTTCCCAGTGCTAAAAATGTTTCCTTTTCCTTCCCAGATATTTTCTTTTTGTTTGGGCCTCATTAGGTCATAGTTTTGTCCTTGTGGAATTGATAAGTTTTCATCTACAACAGAGAGTAAATTGTATTCTCACTGAATGAACAACATTCCAGTTCGCTTTTTAAAATTATTCTCCCTTTAACTCTCTGGCTCTCTCTCTCTCTTTCCTCTCCCTTAACCTCCATATTTCATTCACATTCCTGGTGGGATCAGGATGGCAGATGAAATAGGATAAAGGAAGTTCGACAAAGGTTGTCATGGTAGCACCTTGGAGAGGGGTCAGAGTTGGTCAGGATGGTCCTGAGGTCCTGGATCAGGACCGCACAGAATGTCTGACTTAGAAGGTCATCTGTTCCTCCTTTCCAATGCAGGATTCTCATCTTTCTCCCTCAGAATATCTCTCCAAACCTCTAAAGGAACAGTTTTTTGCTGGGGTGGTTGTGATCTTATCAAGGAGCCCATTCCATTTATGCCATTATTAAGAAGTATTTGCTGTGACTGGCATCCCTGAAACTTCCTCCAAAAAGTTCCCTACCCTTGAAGGCAAATCCTCCTTTTACCCGATGGCTTTTTAGATTCTTAGAGAGAGAGGAGTGCTTTTCTCCAAGTTAGATATTTCCTTAACTATGTCACATGAGGCAGAGTTTGCCAGCCACTGGCTGTCTTGACTTCCTTGCTCTGTCTTGGCATATTCTGGTTTGCCTGTGGCCTTCTTAAGTCGAAGCATCCAGAACTGAAAACAATACATATTTCCTTGTATTTACATGTGTTTATATTTTTTTCTATTCTACATTCATTTATCTTCTTTTGTTCAGGCACTGTGAGCATGGATTCTTCCCTTCCTCTTCCAAAAAGAATTTTAAATATTAAACTCAACTTTAAATCACTCACACACACACACACACACACACACACACACACACAAATACAAATTTAAAAGTACCTTTGCCTCAGGGCTTAAAAACTAAGGTCCTTTCAGGTTCTAAAGTTCTGGTATAAGTTAGTTCATTCTCAGTGACAGATTTTAGAAATGATGAAATAACCCCAAATCATTTGCAAGAATTTTAAACTACAAGCTAGGGCTCACAGCTAAAATGACCATATTTTAAACCAAATATACTTCAATTTTTTGAAGAACTACAAAAAAACCAACCTTTATAGGGTTTTGTCAGAACAATCCTGATCTCTAGAATGAGGCTCCCTAGTACAGTGGTATTTTACTTGCCTTTTCAATAAGGCATAAGGAAAGATGGTCATAATCAAATTTTCTTTGAAGATGAAGTTGAGGTATTAAATCAATTGACTATGGAATACAATGCTTTATTGGCCAGTTCACAGACACCGGTGGATAAGGTATGTTAGGTTCACAAAGGTCTATACACTTTTCTTTAATGATCCTCATGCCTATACCATTCTCTTTAGACTCTGCTGGAGAGAGGAAAGAGCAATTTGGAGTTATGGCCTGTGAACACCCAAAGCAGTACAATTCAGGACTGAGGATGCCAATGGAATTCTGGCCTAGATGGTTCGGAGCCACGGCCATGTTTCAGAACAGTCTAGGGGGTAAATCAGAAGAGCTCTGGACTTGCTATCGGGAAGTGGTTTGTCTGAGCTGGCTTTGCCCCTATTTAGGAGTACATAACCTTGGCCGACACATTCCTGAGTTTTGCTGTCTTCAAAGTAGGAAAGATATGATTGCAAACTGTGATAGACACCCTCTGCCTCCCTCTCACAGAGTTGTATTCAAGAAAGGTAAAAAAAATATTTAAGATGATTTGAAAAAAATAAAATGTTTGATATGGGCAAAGTGTTACCTTACCCCTGCACTTATGGCAAGCTGAAATAAGGGAGCAAGGCAGACGTATCACCAGAAGCCCTGTGTGTGAGGCGATCACAGAACCTCACTGAGCCTTGGTTTCCTTACCTCCACAAAGGAGATTGTAAAGATATTTGTCTCCCAGTCTTTGTGAGACACACAGGAGAGAGTATACATAAAGGTGCCCAGACCTAGCCCCTGCTATGAAGTTTTGCTTCACAAATGTTTGTGAGCTTTCAAACAGGAAATGCAGCTCCCCTTGCCCCCAAGCTGGAGCAAGCTCAATATATTACTGTACATTGAAGTCTCCTGTTTGATAGCAAATACTCGCTTGTACTTTCTCCAAACATGCCAGAAAATTTGGTGTTCCAACACATGCTCTGTTTACACTCTGGCTTTGGAAATACTTTCCTGACTGCTGTGCTTATCCATCCACCCTGGCCATCACCCTTTAAGACCCCTTTTCTGAAGCAAAAACAGCAACAGGTGTTAAATCAATGTTACCCATTCTTCTGGAAATCCTGCTTCAGAATTCTCCCCTCCAGGCCTTTGCCCGTGCTGTAACTCTACCTAGAACACTTCGTCCTGCCCCTTTGGCTCCCTCACCATTTGTATCCTCACCCTTCAGCTTTCAGCTTAGACCTCACCTGTACCAGTCACACTTCCCTCATCTCCAAGGTCTAGGTTAAGTGACTCAGGTTCCTGTGTATTTATTTGTCTCAGCAGGAACCACAGTATACATTTTTTTGAATTCGTAGAAAACATACATTGTATCTTTTATTATTTAAATATTGATTTCATTCTTCTCTTCACGGAGGCATATTTTTTTAACATCTTTATTGGCGTATAATTGCTTTACACTGTTGTGTTACTTGCTGCTGTATAGCAAAGTGAGTCAGCTATACGTATACATATATCCCCATATCCCCTCCCTCTTGCCTCTCTCTCCCACCCTCCCTATCTCACCCCTCTAGGTAGGACCACAGTATATTGTAATGGCTTATTTTCTTGTCTATTTCCCCCTTGTACTGAATGCCGCATACTGGCGAGGAGATTAGTGTTGGTCTTACCCAGCATGTACATGCGGGAATATTCCATAAATGAAGAAGGGGATGAAATCTACACAGCTTGTGCTTTTCCCTTTTCTCCTCATATGTACTTCTTGGCTCTCCTTCAGTTACCTCTTTCCAGTAGAAATTTCTTGCCTCTATCATTTTTCTGCTTCAAGACTAGACATTTAGTGACTGCCATGCTTCTGGCCGCTGTTGAATCAAAGAGTGAAAGAAACTGAGTCCAACATTTGGAATGAGTTGCTTTCTTGCCAGCCAAGCTACTGAGCCAACTGGGGACATTTCATATATTCCACTTTTTTCCACCCAAGCCTTCCAGTACGTAGTTTGTGATTTTTTTTTTTGAACTCTTGTTATATGAAAGAAAGTTCAGTATCTATGTGTAGGCTTTCAGACTGAAAATATATCCCAGTACAAATTTGGCCAAGTGTGTGTGTGAGGGTGTAGGCAGCTGTTGTGTTTTCCCAAGTGTTGGTGAATTAAAGAGTAAAGAAAGAAGTTGTAATGCAAATCAACCGAGGTTACCTCATCACCGAATGTACCCTGCTCATTTATTTTGACAAGCCCAACTTACTTTTAATTACCAGGCCTCCTAGTACACTGGTAAATGTAGCAATAGTGACTTTGGCAGAAAAGGAGAAATCTGTGTAACATGAGCCTTCAGAATGAGTCCATGCTGACTCTTTATAAATTGGAGTGAGGCAATTCATTTTAAGAAGAATTTCAGTAGAGCAATTTATGTGATCTGTGACTGTAGTGAGCCTTTTATGAGCCAAGCATACCAGACTGTGTACATTAATTGAGGGTAGTTTCTCAAAGAAGTTTTGTCGGCCACTCCAAGCCATTACCCAACAGATTTTTGTAAGCCTTCATTTGGAATTATTTTCAGAGTCAGTTTTCAAGTCACTATAAAAAAAATTTTAAATGTCACCTGAAAATCCTAATACTAGAGGGGGGAGGCTATTTTTAAAATCGATGCCTACTTTTTATTATTCAGTTGGACTCCTAGTTACTTGGAGCTTTTTCCTAAATTGAATCTTCTCTTGAAGGAAGCAGTTGGGCCATCACTGAGGTCACCCATGAGAAGGTGACATGGTGTTGATAGACCTAATAGGGCCAGAGCCTCTACTGTACATTTTAATAGGCACTAGAGGGACTTCTGTTCTTGGCAATTTATCAAAACTGTGAGAGTAGGAAAAATCCTACAGGCATTATGCACAGTTGACGCTCGTTACTTCTTTGGTCTTTTCCTGCTCTAGCTGACCTCAATTTGGAGTTTGAGTAAAGTTTCTCCCAGTGCCTTGGGGAGAAGGGGTGTGATGTGTCACCAATAGCTTCTACATGGCATTTGGGTCCTAGCCACCTAGCCCTGTGTCCTCACATTCTAATATTTGTATTCTTTCCCTCCCTATACATTTTTCCTACCCAAAGTAGTAGAGCTAAGCCATTGGAAAATGTTTCCTTTCCCTTTCTCTGCTTTCCCACCCCCTGCCCAATCTCTACTTTCACCTCTCCCTGCACTTAAAAACAGCTTAAACGCATGACATACCTACTTCAGTGCATAACAAATTAAAACTTGCCAATGTCAATGAAGAGAAATTAAAAGCCCAATTGAGCTTGAAATGGAATGATTTCAACCAGTCAACAGTACCTGAGGTGGACAGCTCTTGTAAGAGGTGTGCTGAGGGGAGAGGTGTGGCAATACGGGAGAAAGTCCTCAGAGAACCTGGGTGGGACCAGTGACTGCAGCTTGCAGGCACAGGGCTGGTGGGATGAGGATGCAGTACAAATTTATAAATGACTGGGCTCTGAGGTCCCAGAGGGGTCCAGGGCAACAATGATGTGTAGCAGTAAAAACCTCATGTAAAGGCTTTTAAGCTGGACTGCCCTTTCTGGGGAGGCTGAAAAATATTTTCCACTGAGTTGTCAACCCACTCTTATCGGCCTTGAGCAGGGTTGGCCTTCTCACATCCAAGCTGCCGGGCTGGCCACGTGGAGGATGGTCTCAGTCTTTTTCTGGGCTTGTCATTGGCACAGCTTCCACCCTCCCCCCGTCACAATAGTGAAGTGACACCGTGCAACTGCACAGTGCCAATGACAACAAGGCAAGGACCTCTTCTTCCTCAGGTTGTAAAGTGAAAGAAATGTAATCCCCGCCTCGTAGCATTTTATTATGTTTGTGAAAGTTTTCTTTTTCTAATACTAAGAGATAAAATGGAGGTTGTGGAAAAGCACAAATTGTAACATGCTGGTAGTTTATTGGTAAGAAATTTCGTTTTACTGCTGGTGTGGTATGAGAATTTAAAACAATTGTAGAATACAAATTCAACATTAGAATACAAATGAAGGAAATAGCGTTTGGCAGAAGACACCAATAAGGAAAGGGAGGAGGATGGCACTTCATGTTTAATACTGGATTCCTTTGAAGGGTCAAAGACTCAAATGCCCCCAGAGCCAGGAAGGATGTGTGGATGAGGAGAGCCGATGGTGGGTGGGAGTGGGGGGGAGCTGGGGAGCACACGCCCCGTAGACAGGGCAGCTGCAGCTCAGCTATAGCCAACTGTTATCATGGGGAATGCAGACCTGTGCTCCCAGAGCTCCAGATATTTTTTTAAGTGAAGCCAGAAATCTAGAATCTTATGTGAAAGCACCAAAGGTCTACAAGTTGGCAACAGTCAATTTTTTGGAAACACTGCTAGGGCCAAATGCATCACATCTGTGGACCAGACTTGGCCCCTGGGCCTCTGGTCTGTGCCCTCTGTAGCTGTTCATTCCATCGGTGCCTGTGTGTCAGTCAGAAACGGGGGCTCGCTGGGTCCCACTCGCTGGCTCCCACTGGGTGTGTGGGGTGAGGCAGTGCCTGAAGAGCACAATGAGAAAAGCACCCACAGCCCAGCTCAGTTTCCTTATCATGTTGGATTATTTGCAGCAGCTGCTCTAAACCTGGCCTCATCCCCTCCAGTCACATCCCAATTCCTCAGAAGGGAGTGCTCGAGGGTGTTATGTGCTCAGTGGAAGGGCAGATGGGGAAGGAAGAGGCAATATAATGATCCTTGGGACAACCACGGACTCACCCTCCAGTGCAAAGAAGCAATTGATGTTGGGAATGTGGCCAGGATTGGTGAACCACAGGGATTTCTGTACCTTATAAACGAGGATGAAATACTTGCGAAGTGGCACCTTGAAAGAAAGAAGCATTGAAACTAGACAAACGGAATTGTGTTGTAGGTAGAATAAGGCATGTTAAAGGAGATGGCCACATATGGGAGTCCATTGGGAAGTAAAGGAGAATCCTGTATGCCTTGGACCACTTAGTCTGAGGCTGGACCATCCAACCCACTGAGATAAGTATGACCTTCCTATAATGGGCTGGCACTGCTGTAACTCTTATGCTGTTCTGTAGAATAAACAATCTCACTACCAACCTCCAAGTCCAAATATAAAGATCCTGTGCCTTGGTGTCATGATTTATATTATCCACTGGATATGTTCCATTAGAATGTCTATGCTCAAAGGGAAATTGCTCTTCATGTTGTTAAACACACCTCCAACAGGGACTCAACGATTACTTGTTAATATGCTTAGTTAAGATATGTCCATTTGCATTTTGTATTTAGTTGTGTATTTCCATATATTTAGAGATCTGCTTGGTCCCCAGCTTTGACTCATGTTTTTCTACTTCATCTCGTGTTTCCATGTTTGTGGTGATACTGCGCTTGTCTGTATCCCATCCTGACACCCAGAATCATCTTTATGTTCACCAAAGCCTTGGGAACAGTCTATAAATCAACAGTTCATTGTGGAGTACAGATTTAGTGAAAAGAAATTGGATTGGAAGAAAGTCTGTTAGTTGACAAGTTGAAATCCAGAGTCTGGATTGTCTCAGAATCCACCAGAATGGAAGAGAAAGTTATTTTGAGTAATTTGCAAGCATGAGTGTGCATGTTTTTCTCTGAAAAGCTTTGTGAGGCTTAGAGGAAAAGTGATATATTTTTGCACCAAGAAATTTGTTTAAGAACCGATTTTTATATTTCTATAAATAATAAAATTTAATTTAGGTATCAAATACAAATTGGTTTTATTTTAAACTTTACTGTGATTTCAGAAGAACGTTTAATATTTATTCTAAATGGATAATCACATTTGTACATGGTAGTAGCATCCTAATTCTTTTTTAGATCAACTCCATATCCACTATAATTAAAAATATGTAAAAATGGTATATGCGTGTGGGAAGGGAAGGGAAGCACTGAAGATTGAGTCAAGTCATGGGTTTGAGGTATGGAATGGAGAGTGGTTTTCCCCCTTTGCTGCAATTATGCTATTTTTGTAAATTTTTTAAAAACCTCAAAATGAGAAATCAGTGCCTTCAGAGTTAGTTTCCTTTTAAAAACTAGGTATTTTTACATTCTTGATCTTATATCGATAAGCTCATTTTCATCAGCCTAGATTTATTTTCCCTTTCCAAGAATGTACTCCTTACTCTTTGGCAAGGTACCCCTTCCTCCTTGGCAAGGTACCCCTTCATTAGAGATCCGAAAGAGAAAAAAATAAATTATTTCGGATACTCAAGTCTGAGTACATAAGACAGTTTTTATAATAAGAAAGACAAGTTACGGGAAATGGAATCTTTTTCGATATCTGAGAGTTTACCCTGCGGAAGATAACTGCACCCCAAGGCACTGCCAGGAGATCTATATTTCTGTTCCTGACATCTGTAGGTACCACTGCCACTGCCAATGGTGATGAGGATAAGTGATGGGAAAATGAACTGGGAGGTGATATATCTTCCTTGACAGATTTAAAGAACTGCCACAGGCAGCCCCAAGGCAAGTGCTGACTGAGGACATTCTGGCGCCTGTGTCGGGTCACTCTGGCATCGGCAGGCAAAGCTGTTAGAAGCAGGGGGTGATGCAATAACTTTGTGGTTTAAATCTCTACTTAGATCCTTTTTTTGAGGGGGTGAACTGGAGGTTGTACTACAAATTCTGAAATATCCATTATTGTTGGTAAGTTAGTATCTGCCTCGTCCTTGTGTTATTACCGTGGAGATCCAGTATTCATTACTCCATGCCCAGGATCCAAAGATATGCCCACATAAACATTTGAATATGGTTGTCCTAAGATTTCAAGGTTTGCTCCCCATCCTCGAAGCCCCTGCGTTCACCCAAGGTGTAGTGGTAGATGTGGGCTGGGTCGATCTTAATATTGATCACAAGGGGAGAATCTGACCTGAGTTACTGCTCTGGCAAAGACACACAGGCACAAATGCAATACAGCGAAGGACCATGGCTGCTCCCTAGGGAGCCTCCGAGGGAGCCTGGAGGAGCTGTGCTTACTGCTTCTGGAGAGCCAAGCTGGGGACATTCAAAGGGAGGAAGTGTGCTCAAAGGCAGCCCTTGCACCCAGTGACTTTTCTCACTTTGTTTGTCTAAATATAAATGTGATTTTTGGTTATAAAACAGCTAACCGTTTTGCTTTTCTTTTGTGCTTCTGTCGGGTCCAGGACTTTATAAGGATTTGACCTTACTCAAAATGTGCAGAGAAGAATGATGGAAGCCCCTGAATACCTTGATTTGGATGAAATTGACTTCAGTGATGACATCTCTGTAAGTACTGCTACGTGCAAGCAATGCTTTCAGGAGATTCTGCCTTCATCTGTATGGGCTCCTTTCTCTGTTTGTAGTCTGTATATCCTAAACTCTTCCAACCACGTTTAGAAATTGACAGCAAAAATCCTGCCGTGGCAGACAAAGTGTGGCTCGGGGGCCTCCTGGACCAAGAGTGAATCCCACTTAATTTTGTGTGAGCTTGGGTGAGAAAGACATTTAACCTCACTGGGCTTCCCCTTCCTAATCTGTTTCATTGTTGTCAAAATTATTCATTGAGTACATTTATAAAGTGCCTGCATATGGTAGACACCTTCATAAATTTACTTAGGTACAAAATTAACCCCATCGATGTTCATCTCCTTTATGTGACTGGCTGTGCCACAGCCAGCATGCTGTAGCATTCACAAGGACACAGACTGAAGGATGGCCAAGTTATTAATTGATGAACAATAAGAGCTTCCAGTCACTGGAGCTTTCAAAACACTTGTTGGGAATACTGAGGAAGAGTCACGTGTTGATAAAGGACAGGACGGGCTGACCACTGAGGCCCTGCTTAATACTGTAATGCTGTGGGCTGATGAGCTTCTTAGTTCCCACAACACTCACAGACTTCCTGCTGCCTCCAGCCTAACTCCTGGCAGCTGAGTGGATGGTCTGCCTGCCCTTTGCTCAGAGCTGCTTGTGACTTACCCTGGGCCACGTGATCTCTTCTGCCAAAGGCCAACCAGCAAACCTACTCGCCTCTCAAACCCTAGCCCAATTGCGCTGACTCTCAAGACTGTGATGAGAAGGTTGCTGTTTCTGAACTAGCTATGTAACTTTTCTCCCCAGGACCTCCAAGGGTACACTTTCTGACCTTACTTTCCATTGATTTCTCAGTTTTTGGTCACCACTGGCAATTGTCTCAAAAATATAAGCTTTAAGGCACCTCTGACAGCAGTGTTATTCTTCTAATTTACTCCTTACCTTGAAGTAAAATATGCATACTCTATGCAAGAATTGGATTCCTGGGATGCGTTTGAAGAATCACCTGTTTAATGGATGAATCTTCCTACCTTTCCCTATTTGTGAATTCAGCCTTTCCCTCCTTCAGCTTCCAGACAGCTTTTACTAGTCCTCATTAAGGCTAATGTGAAGTGTCATTAAGACTAATGTGAAATGAGTGGTCTCTCTCTCTCTCTCTCTCTCTCTCTCACTCTCACTCTCTCTCTCTCTCTCTCTCTCTCTCTCTCTCTCTCTCTCTCGCTCTCTCTCTCCCTCCCTCCCTCCCTCCCTCCCTTTTTAAATCACTGTGCTTGACTTAAATGTGGATCATAGCATGGTTCTTTTATAACCACTCCCCTCCAGCTATTTTGAGCTGGCTGGGGAAAAGCAAGAAAAGTGAATGATGATGTGAGAGGCGGGGATAGGGTGGAATGTGTTTCAGAAAGGGGCATATGTTATGATTATCAATTCAGGGTAGCTCTCTGAGCCTTGATAATGAAGTTGCATTTTAAGAGCATAGGCTTTGAAGGCACCAGTCCGGGCTCCAGCCTCGTTCTGACCTTTGCTGGCTGGAACACAGTAACTTCATCTCTCTGAGATACCCACCTCATTTTTAAGATTGTTTTGAGGATTGAGTGAAATAATAATATATGGAAAGCACTTATCTTGGCACACAGTAAGTTGCTCTTAAAAATGGTAGCTTT
This sequence comes from Mesoplodon mirus, assembly GCF_964341445.2. Taxonomy (NCBI): domain Eukaryota; kingdom Metazoa; phylum Chordata; class Mammalia; order Artiodactyla; family Ziphiidae; genus Mesoplodon; species Mesoplodon mirus. Next base: position 83,285,123 of record NC_138980.1, on the reverse strand, counting down.
TGTTATTATTTCAATGAATACTACAATAATATTTATATGACCAATGGTGAAGAACTCCAGGGAAAAGACCAGGCATCACGTCAAGACTTTCAAAAAACACAATAGAGCAGTTATATTTACAGAAGAATCATCTGGCAGCAGCCCTTAATTTAGATGAATTAGGAATCTCCACTTGCAAGATAATAAAATATGTTAAACAATAACTGAAGCTGTTTAGCAAATTGGGATTCAAAATTATGCAATAGTTGAGCTTCTATAACCTGACCACTCAAACATAAGTAAAGATCTCCATCTGTAATTGTGTAACTGCACTCAAACTTCCCCCCTTTAAATAGATTCCTATTGTTTGTATCTTTAACCTGCATTTAAACTGAAATCAGGAAGGAAAAAAAATGAAATTGCTTAGAATTGTTAAAATAATGATAATGGTTAACACTGAGCACTTCCCAGGGGATAGGCATTATCTTATTTAATCCTCCCAACAATCTGTGAAGTAGGGAATATTATTATCTTCCTTTTACAGATGAGGAAACTGCGGTGTGGAGATGTTACATAACTTGTCCGGGCTCACCCACCTGCTTAGAAGCACTGTCTTTGGAATATCAACTTTTAGCCCCAGTACTTGGGTCGGCTTTACCCATCGCCCCTGGGGAACATTTAGCAATACCTGGAGACATTTTTCATTGTCATACCTGGGGAGGTATTCCTGGCATCTGGTGGGTAGAGAGCAAGGATGGATCTCAACATCCTGCAATGCCCAAGAAAATCCCCTACAGCGAAGAATTATCTGGCCTAAAATGTGGGCAGTACTGAGGATGAGCAATCCTGGTCTATTTTAATCCACTTAAAACTAAAGAAACTCTACTTTACCTGGCAACCTCTGTAACATGGTAGATTATTTTATAATAGTTCCATCTCATCCAGGTTCAACACCTTAAATGTGTCAGAATCATATTGCTCTATATAATGTCTTCATGGGAAAAGCAGTAAGGATAACCTCTAAAATATTGAAATGATAGGTCTCAGCCTGTTTAGGTAACCTAGGAACAATAAATTTACAACTGCTTTAGGGGCTAAACGGAGACAATTCAAATGCTAACACGGGGGAAAAAAAAAGAAAACCACGCCATGATGTGTTCAGTTTGCTAATTCACTGGCATGACAAGAAATGTAGTCTCCCATAAACATGCCTGTGTTGTTAGGATTCTGTAAACCTCCTTTTCTGACAGCCCTGAAGCTTCTTTCCTGGTGTAGTGGCAGGAGGGGGAAGGAAAATGCACAATACATTTGAAAAAGATGTTTACAAAAAAGATGCCCGAGTTTAAAACTTCTCTTCTTACTCTCCAGCCATAGCCCTTTTACATATTACAGGGTTTCTGTTTCATGATTTTCCCCTCTGGTTGTGAGCCTGGCTCTTGTTTTAATTTAAACACAAGCTGTATATTGGTACAGAAAAACAGCTAGAACTGTTTCTTTGCCTTTACCTAATGAAACAAAACACAGAAGGCAATCAAATTATTTTGAAGTTTCCCAGACTCAAAAATAATGCTCATCTTTTGCAAAATGCAGAGTTTAAACTATACATTCTTGTAACCCTGCCATCTAAAAGGGCAGAACATTGTGCAATAACTGAGGATCAGTGTAGGAGAGATGACGACACACATAAACATACGAGTTCAATGTTGGGCTTTTCTGTCACTGCAAATGTGTTTACAGATTTCCTTCTTTATTCCTATGGAAGCCAGATCTCTCTGTCTTAAAAAAGAGAAATGCTCTGGAATATTATTTTACCATCGGGTTCTTAGTAGATATGATGTATTTTTTTCTAATTTATTTATTTATTTATATTTATTTTTGGCTGCGTTGGATCTTCATTGCTGCACTAACTAGAGAAAGCCCGCAAGCTTTCTCGCAGCAAGCAGGGGCTACTCTCCGTTGTGGAGCGTGGGCTCTAGGCACACGGGCTTCAGTAGTTGTGGCTCGCGGAGTCTAGAGCACAGGCTCAGTAGTAGTGGTGCATGGGCTTAATTGCTCTGCGGCATGTGGGATCTTCCCGGACCAAGGCTCGAACCCGTGTCCCCTGCATTGGCAGGCGGATTCTTAACCACTGTGCCACCAGGGAAGTGTCCCCCATGATGTATTTATTTTATGAAGAGAGACCAATTTGCTGTCCTCAAAAATAGGATTATACACAGGACTGAATAAAGCAGAGGCCAAACCACAGATCCACTGCAGCGCTCCACTCGTGAGCCATCAAATGTTGGCCATGCCATGCACCGACTGAACTCTTTAAACACTGGTCCTGTTTAAGCCTCACATCAAGTCTGCGAGGCAAGCCCTATTTTTATCCCCTGTTTGGCCAATGAAAAAATGAGGCTTAGAGAGAGAGTCTGACTTTCACAAGGTTACAAGTAGATAAGTGGCCGGGCCAGGATTTCAATACAGAACTGTTTGACTGTGTTACTCTTTCTCTTCTGATCAACTTGGTTGAGTAGAATCATCTCTGGACCAGTCATCTCACCCATCACTATCCCCAACTGTCATTGAAACAATTGCAAAGTGCTTTTTGGAAGTAAGGGAGTTGGTATATAGTGTAAATAAATAAAATGAAAACAAGCTAGGAGAACTTAAGCAAGTCTCTTAATTTTATTGTTCCTCAACTTTTCCATCTGTAAAATGATAATAATCCATCTCTACCTAGCATCCTGGATTTTATGGAGAAGATATGAAAATTTATATATATGTAAACACACAAATATTTATATACAGACACAAATACATGTATATGTATATGCGCATCTGTATACAAATACCTACATGTACATATAAACATGTACAGGTAAATAGACACACACACATATGTGCACACACACATAAATAGAATTAAGTGCAATGCTGTATTCCTCAGCACAGGAAATTTTGTTGCCTTTCTGTGTCACCATGACTGCAGCTTTGGTGAAAGTTGACATTTTTAGAAATTGCATAGCCTATGTTTTGTGCAAATCAAATGAGATCAAGATAAATAAGTGTCCTTCCACTTTATTATCCCTTTTGACCCAAGCCCTTGCAACCCAGAGTAATAGCACAGACTTATGTGGATTCATTTTCCTAAGGTGCTTAAATCACTGGTAGAAAAATAAATTCTTACAGCAAATAAATCTCACTCTCAGTGAGTTACATTTTCCCATCCCACAGACTGGGCATCACTTGCACTAAAATACCTGACCCCCTCTGTTTTGTGTGCACTACCTTTTGCTCAAGTCATTCCACTAACACTTCCCAGATTTCATTACATTCTGACCAAGAGCTGCTTCACAGCAGTGGGAGACCTTGAGAAAGAGTGTGTAGGGCTTATCACGTGGACTTAGGCGCTGAGTTAGGGAGGGTAAAGAATACAGCTTTTGTTCCAGTTTTAGGTGTGAAAAAGACTAGAAAGATATTCAAGGTGCAGAGAACCTGGCTTGCCCCTCCTCTCTAGCAAGGGATCGGTCTAAGATCCTATTATCCTTTCCTCTTTGCTTCCTAGAATGTGACCAAGACGTTTAGGTGGCCTCTGATTGCCTCCATCCCTTCTTGGCTGTCCCCGTCAATCAGCCCTGCCCTTCCAAGCCATCACCGTGCTTACTTTAAACTTACTTATATTTAAACTTTTCTTAGTGCTTCTCAGTAGGATCTAGTTTCATCAGCTTTTCAAAATGACCCAACGTTTTTCAGTATTCTTTTTGCAATATCTTGTATTCAAGTCTCAATTACCTCTCATTGGTCCCCTCTCCAGCCTCCCCACTATCCAAAACCTCACACTTGTTCGAATATTATATTCGAACCATTTTCTTAATACCTGCCAGGAAAGGAATTAGGAATAATTTAATCCAGGCAAAATGAATTGTAAATTCATGTCCCATAACTACTGTTAGAGTCCAGGTCTAGAACCCAGGTCCTCAGACTCCGAATCTTGGACCTGACTGATATCTCTACCTGAGGTGGTAGAGAGCAACCTTATGCATAGAGTGATTTCCAAGAAGAATGAGCAGCTGCCAGATTTTTTAATTTGCTGTTATCTCACTCTGCAGGTAGCCCTGAATGTTCTCATCTTGCCCAATAGTCATGGCATTTATTAGATTGACTATGCAGGTTATTTATGCAAACTATTTACCATTTATGGACAACTAGATTTTATGTCAGTCTACTCAACAGGCCTGTATAAACATTTACAGTGCACCAGGCATGGTTCTAGGCTTGGCGTGAATGACACAGACTTGTTCTGTGCTCTCACAGAGTTTACAATACCCTATGATAACAATTGAGCATATTATGAAATGCCAGATTAACTTAACAGTAGGTTACATTTAATCACAATATCAAACTCCATTCTTGACAGTCAGTCTTTATATTTTGGTAGTGATTAATTATTGGCTCACAATTAAAACCAGGCAATCATTGAGGTCAAACAAGATGTAAAGCCAGCCATCTGCCTTACTGTGAGATAACTTTCTTTTCTAAGTCTTTTGTAATTTGTAATTTTTGCCTCAATAGTTACCATTATTTTGGCTTCATTTCTAAATGCTCATTTTTGATACTTTTTAATTAAATGATAATAGTAACTAACATTTATTGAACACATACTATGCATCAGACACTATTCCTGATGTTTTACATTATTAGCTCAAAATCTTCACAGCCACATTCTGATGTAGATACCATGAGTACCTGTCTACAGATGAAGAAACTGATGATAGACAGAGATGGACTAACTAAATTTAATTAGCTAGAAAATGGTGAAGCCAGGCTATAACGTGCAGTTTAGCTCTGGAATCCATGTATATAACCACTGTGTTGAAAATGACTTCTGCCCAGTCCCTTGGTCACCTGTGGCCACCCTCATTCACCCCCATCTTTTCCCATCCATGACCACTTCTCACAGCAGGTGAGGATCATTCAACACTGTGCTCTCATCACCTTCACCAATGTGGATCTTAATCTTTTGCCTGACTACACATATTAGCATTACAACAGAGTCATTCCTGGCATACTCTTAATATGGTCAGAACGAATTACTGAATGTTCCCAAATACCAACCACAAGCAATGTTTTAGCATAAAAGAATTTGATGATTATTAATTTTTTAAGTACCTCTTAGAACATAGGATAAAAACAAGGAAGAAGAGCAAAAATCAAATTCATTTGAAAAGAGGATTATTCATAATAATTTTCTTTAATAGAGCCTGCATGGTGGAAAGAAATATATTTAAATCAGACTGGGATACTTATATGAACATGTAGATCACCAATATCTGTACTATGTAGAGGTGGCAGTTGAGACTGTGGGAGTCCATAAGGTCACCTGTGAAACATGGAATGTGGAAAGGGAAGGATGTTCCAAGGAAGGAACTGTGCAGATGTATGTCCTATGAGGTGGGAGGAAAAAGAGGCTTCTACAAAAGAGACTGGAAAGGAGTTTTCAAAGATACAGGAGGAAAACTAAGGGAGATTAAAAAGAGGGGGAGGGATGATTTAAAGAATTTAAGAAAGGAAGTGGTCCAGAGTGGGAGGTAGGTCATTAGAAAGAGAAGGGTTTGAAAAGTGCCACTGGATTTTCCAGTTAAAACTCTTTGGTGGCCATAATAAGAGCAGTGCCTGTGGTGATAGCACAGATGGCGGGTCGTCGTGGCTGGAAGAGTGAATGCAGAGGTGAGGAAGTGGAGACAAGAACCAAGGCAGTTCTTTCAAAACAGATGGCTGTGAACCCAAGAGCAGGAAACTCCACCCACGGCCAACTGAGGAGGCAGCGTGTCTTCAGGTGGCAGGGGTGCTTCTTTAATTTTATGGGATCAGAGGAGAGAGCTGAAGTTGAGAGAGTAGCTGAAGACAAGAAGAGGGGACGATGGCAGAGCATGAGTCTGAGATGGGAGAGGAGGAGATCTGAGCACAAGCTGCGAGCTAGCGTGATGAAGGCGTGCCCTGTGAGTACCACATCCTCAGAGAAGGGAAAACAGAGCCTGATCTGTTAGGGAGGGCATGAAGTCAGGACACCCCTTCCTGAATTGGGAGGTCAGGCCATTGGAGAGGAGGTCACAATTTTAGGAGAGTATTGTGCCTCTGAAAAACTCACTTCAGCTGCGTGTCTTTGCTTTCACTACCAGCTTTGCGTGTACACATTTCTGTCATTTTATTGTGTGACTGTGGAGAGACCTGCTTGAATTTTGGAAAGCTACGTGAGAAACAATGAATTTTAGTATAGCTGTTCGGATGACTGGCCTAATTGTTTCTTTTGGAAACTTAATGCGACCTTAGTTGTTTAAAAGTCTCTAGCTTGAAAAGGTGTTGGGATTTTAGTTCTTTCATTTTCTGTGGCTCATGACCATTTGAGTAATGCCTGCTTATTCACCCAACTGGCTGCACTTTTCAGGAGCAAGGGCCAAAGCTTTTCAGTCCCGAATAGTATGTAGGGTGGTCAGAGATCCCCAAAGCCCAATGTAGAAATCACAGTCTGTTATTATGAATCCCACGCATGTTCAAACTATTTTGCATGGCAGAGTGACAACATTGATGTAAGCTGGGACGTGTAGGACTGTCTTACGTCATAGCAACTCTGTGTAGTTTGTGAAGCTAAGTTTCAATGTCTGTTCTTGGCCGTGGGTTCTCTTGGATGAGGAAAGACCAAAGAGGCCAAATAAGGTGCTGAGACAGGCTGGCTGTCCTTCCTTTTTTCCTTTCCAGTCTGAACCTGGCTCACCTCTTCCTGCCTCATCAGTTCTCACATCTTGATATACTGAGCTGCAAATCATGAGAGGCACGAAGATGAGGAACACACATGAAAAATGAGTTAGAGAGAAGAGACCAGAACATTTAACATCGTTTTACAGCTTGCAAATTGACTTCGCTTGCATTATCTCTTATGATTATCTGTGTTTTCTAGATAAAGAAACTGAGCCCCAAAGATAGGAAATGATTTATTTGTCCAGAACTACACAGTTAATAAATGTCAGAAGTAGGACTCAAATCCAGAGCTTCTGGCTCCAAATCCATTGTCTTTATACAAAAAGCTAAGGCATCAGCCAGCATTCATGCTGTTAATATATGAGAACTGTTTATTCTTTTAAATATAACGTGATTACATTGCTAGACTGGTAGTTATGGAATTTTCTAAGAAGATGAGTGCTTTATAAATATTAAGTACTACCATTATTAGTATTTTTATTGCCACCCAAATCATGGGCTACATAGGAGAATTCATTTCATTCAGTTCAACAAGTACCTAGTTTCTTTGGTAAATAAAATATTGTCCACACCCTCAGGAAGCAGAGAAAGAAATTATGTAAACATATAGATGAAATGTCACATGATGGATTCTTTAATGGACATATGCCCAAGATAAAGAATTAAAGAGCAGTGGTTCTTGAACTTCGCTATGCATCAGAATCACCTGAACGGTTTGTGAAAACACAGATTGCTGGGCCCTGCCCTTAAAGTTTCTTGGATGGAGCCCAAGAATATGAATTCCTAACAAAGTGCTTAGATGGTGTTAATGCCACTGGTCTGGACACCACACTTTGGAAGCTGAGATAAGTTCCATCCGGGAGACTCAGAGAAGATACAGTGGGGGAGCCACAAGAAATTTACGGTTACTAAAGTAGCCTGAGGATGGAAAAATGTCATGGAGAAGTAGAGAAGAGGAGTTACAAGGAAGCACAAGGAAATTGTTGGAATTGATAGATAGGTTCATTATATTGATTGTGATAATTTTATAGGTGTATACTATGCTGACACATTAAACTGTACACTTTAACTATGTGAAGTTTCTTTAAAGTTTATCCATTATACTTGGATAAAGATTTTTAAATAGATGAAGAACAGCAGATTCAAAAAAAAAAGAAGAAGAAGACCATGGGGAGAGATGTCTGAGCTCGTGGAGGGCTGCACGTGCCGTGCTAAGGCATGTGGCCTTTCTCCTACAGGCAGTGCAGAGCCACTGAAAGATCTGAAATAGAGAAGCACCCTAGTCAAATTTGCATTTTAGAAAGCTAATTAATTTTAGAGCAAGTATGGAAGCGTGGAAGAAATTGCCACTTACGACCTAAATATGAAAGAACTCCTTTGACCGTCTATAATATTATGCCCAGGGATTAATCAGATGTGTGTACAGCTTAGTATTTCAGTCGAATAGTTAATAAGTCATTGTGTGCCATGCATATGTACAAGTCAAGGACATCATCCTTTCCATTAGGCATTTGTGGGAGCCAGCACAGCCCAAGGGAACAACAGCACAGCCCAAGGGGGCAACACCTTGCCTTGTCTTTCACAAGGCAAGGTGCTTCTTTATCAAGGGCAGAAAACAGTCTTTCTCTTTCTGATTTACTTCACTTAGCATGATAATCTCTAGTTGCATCCATCTAAAATGTGACACAAATGAACCTATCTATGAAACAGAAACAGAATCATGGACCTAGGGAACAGACTGGTGGTTGCCAAGGGGATGGGGGGTGGGAGAGGGAGGGAGTGGGAGTTTGGGGTTAGCAGATGCAAACTGGTGTATAGAGAATGGATAAACAACAAGGTCCTACTGTACAGCACAGGGAACTGTATTCAGTATCCTGTGATAAACCATAATGGAAAAGAATATGATAGCACAGGGAACTCTACTCAATGCTCTGTGGTGACCTAAATGGGAAGGAAATCCAAGGAAGAGGGGATATATGTATATGTGTGGCGATTCACTTTGCTACACAGCAAAAACTAACACAACATTGTAAGCAACTATACTCCAATTTAAAAAAAAAAGAGGAAAATTTAGACACAGATACCCAGGGAAAATGCCATGTGATGATAGAGGCATAGATTGGACTGGTGTGTCTACAAGTCAAGGAAAACCAAGGATTGCTGACAACCACCCAAAGCTAGAAGAGGCAAGGAAACCTTCTTCCCTAGTGCCCTCAGAGGGAGAATGGCCCTACAGACACTTTGACTTTGGAGTTCTAGCCTCCAGAATTGTGAGGGAATAAATTTCTTTTCTCTTAAAAAAAAAAAGGGATATGAAAAAGAATGTGTGTGTGTGTGTATAACTGAGTCACTTTGCTGTAAGCAGTAATTAACACAACATTGTAAATCAACTATATTTCAATCAAAAAATTTAATTAATTAATTAAAAAAAAAAGAAGAGGTCAGTAAGGGCTGAAGCAATCAGCCAGGGTTTCACGGAAAGTGCAGAACTCAAGCTGGCCTTGCAGAGCAGTGGCATTTGCCTGGCCGGAGGAAGGCATTGCAGGCAAGGAGGCCCCCGGAGTAAAGGAACTGAAGGGGAACTGAGCTTTGAGTGCACAGGGACATTGAAGAAGCGGAGACAACTCTTCAACCTTTGGCAGGGGCTTTTCTTGAGGCATGATGGAGGAGTGGAAAAGAAGTTTGGATCAAAAAGGGCGTTTCCACTGAAAGATGTTCAGAAAAAGAATAAATTAGACAGCAACATAGAGGTAGGAAATATAGTACTTCTCAGCCATCTGCAAGCCCCTCTCCTCTCTTATCACCCAAGGATAATAGGAATCAAGGGAACAGAATATAAAGGCTTGGGTTGGGATCAAGAGACAGGGAAGGTTCGTGGGTCTTTGGTTCTGTTAGGGTGAAAATAACAGTAGTTGCTACCCTGGGAGCTGGCCATTGTCCTGAGAACGCAGTCAGTGGGCTGGCGACCTAACAGCTCCTTATAAAAGGCCATCTGTCCTGTGAACTGGGATGAAAGCCTGGGAAGTCTTCCCTTTCAGCTCCCAGATGGTATCACAATGCACTTGTGAAAGAGACTTCCTGGGTCATTTGCTTATTCCCAGATTTGCAGATATGAAAATTTTTTTGCGTGTTCGTTTTGTGAATTGTGTGTTTCCACTGTATCGATTCATATCACAACTTAACCATCTATACAGCACTCCCTTAAGCTTTATCTTCTATGCAAAGAGCAATGTACTTGCTGAAAGAAATCTACAAATTGATTTTTTTTCTTGTGTGTCCTTGTAAAGAATGGTAGATTTGTTCACAGTGTAGACTGGAGTCATTGCTGAATTTGACATTCCACATACCCTTACAGTTATCCAAAACTTTGATTTTCTGGCCTACACATCATCTTTTTCTTAGATTATTATATTTTTTATTTCCCTGACCAGGAGCAGCACCTGACTTTTTCTTCAATGGCATTATTCCCAAATTACTAACATGAATGCCCGCACAAAAGTGGCTTTCTGTGTGACCATGGATCAAGAGGTAGAGCTGTCAGGTGTGATGCAGGTTGAGGCAGCGGATGGGGCTCAGCCAGGCTAGTCTCTGCCTGGAGCTCAGTCCCTACACCAACCAGGCAGCCTGGGTTGTTCAAATTTAAACCTCATCAAATTAAAAGTGATTGCATACTGTGGACCTTTTTTTTTTTTGCGGTATGCGGGCCCCTCACTGTTTTGGCTTTTCCCGTTGCGGAGCACGGGCTCCTGACGCGCAGGCTCAGCGGCCATTGCTCACAGGCCCAGCCGCTCCGCGGCATGTGGGACCTTCCCGGACCGGGGCACGAACCCGTGTCCCCCGCATCAGCAGATGGACTCTCAACCACACTGCACCACCAGGGAAGCCCCATACTGTGGACCTTTGAGGTCACATTGGAGGAGCTGAAGATGAAGCTAATAAATTGTAGATTGTGACATGTCTGACTTTGGGGTGGGAGGTGACAGTTAGGATGCATGTGGCTGGAAATGCAGATAGCAGCATACCTGGTTTAGTTAAATACATATCATTAAAGCCCACTGAGCAACTTATTGAACTTATCATTAACTATATTTAAGCACAATCAATCTGAAATTTCCTCTTTCTAAAATTTTGCCTTGGAAGAAAAGGAAAAAAAAAAAAAGGGAATGAGGGCAAGACTTTGCCAAAGGGTGCTTTCATGGGGCACATGGCAACCAAAACAAAAGGCCCAATTTTAATTGAATTACAAACTGTGTAATTATTTAACCTGTACCAGCTGGTCTCAAGAAGCTACCAGATTTCCTCAGAGAGTTTGTACTTGGCCAGAAACATAAGGTAACTTATTAGGAACAAGAAAAATGCCTTCTATACCTATGTTACCCGCCCCCCACTCCCAAAGAGCATAATATAAAAGGGGAATAAAATCCTTGGAGTTCATTTTTGGCTTAAGAGGCAGTCCTCCCACCCTCGAGTATGTGAATGGGTTTTGCTAAAGCACCTGTAGTCTCTGAGGAATGGCTGACATAAACAGGATGTTATTGCATCAGACAGGTAAGAGTAATTTCTCTAATTAGTCATCTGAGATTTCATTTTTCACTTGGAAGTACTGGAAATTTAATTTGTTTGTGATGTGCAATTGGCGAACTGACAGTAGCTCCAACTGCGCCTCCCTCTGTCTTGCTGTCCTGATGCTGTGTGGAAAGCACGGGGGTGGGACATGTGGGACTGTCTCAATGTAGACACTTCGCTTCATCTGTCAACATCAAGCTAACTAAAGCGCCTTCGTATTGACAAATGTGTCCTAATTACACATTCCTCACTTGTAATGCTAGAATAATCCTAATGAGTTTCCCATGATCATTTTTCTTTTAGATTAAATGTTTTTTCTCAATCCCCCTTCCAGTTTTGTAACAGTGAAGTCATTCAGAATCCATGCTCATTTACATAAGAGCATTGTTTCATAAAAGTACAGAGCAAACTATTTTTAGAAAGCTGTATTTTGTGAGTTAACGTATGATTGAAGACAGGACCTGACTTGGCCTTTGATTAAAGACAGAGTTCATCCTATTTATTTTGTTTTAAAACACCCTTCTCCAAAGAAAGCTTGATTGGGATCAAACTTCGTCCCCATACATCATAGCTATTGATTTTACATTTGTTGTCGCTCTGTTGATTTTATGCCCCTTTATGTCATAATTTGTAATTTGTTATCCTGATAGCCGGCCCCTGAGTTGGTGCTGGGACTGAGCCTACAAGGTTGTTTCTTTCAATTCAGACTAATCTATCCATGAAACAGATGAGCTTTCAAACACAGAACAATGCTCTTCTCACTTTTCATAGCATTATCCTGGTATTTCCCATGGAGATGACAGTAAAATTTGTGGCAAGTAGCAACATTAGGGACATTTCTGTAGTCCAGGAGATATAGCTCCTGGCTGCCCTGGATGCTGCAGGAAGCTGGGTGCTCCTCCTCTTGGCTTTTTTTTTTTTTTTTTTTTTCCCGCACATAGATTCACTCTTAGGATTCAGAATGCAAATATTATGGCCATCTTGTGGAAAGTGTCAAGGACAGAAAATCCTTCCATCTTCTACAAGTAGCAGAAGAGATAGAATGTCTGCTGGATACACCCCACCTTATTTGTTAAAGGACTATCCAGCCCTCTTTTTAATCTGCATCTACTTACATGCTTATAGGTAGAGTCTGGGATGCTGCCAGATCACCAAGCAGCCCATTTAGGGTAAAATTAGATAGACTTTCTAGAGATATATGTTGTACTCAAGTATCACTTCTTGTGTTTTGATTTTCTGGCCAATTGAGTGAATGTAATGCTCTTATTCTAAATTGCTACTTTACACTTTTTCCTCCTCTGGCTTCCCATTCAGTATTCAGTCACGTCACTCAAGACCATCCCGGAACTGTGCCGAAGATGTGATTCGCAAAATGAAGACAGATCAGGTAAGTTTTGCTCCCCACCTCTTCTCCTTATCCTGCCTTTTAGAGTGCGGGGGGACTCCTCCTGGCATCCCTTCCCCCTCACATTGGTTGCTCCTGCTTTCTGTTTTCTTTTTCTTTTATGGCTTCTCCACTTACCCCCGACCCTCAACAAACAGATGTTAGGTCATCCTCCAAAGACTAACCGGACAGGGAGGCCCTAATGAGGACTCAGCTGTTTACAAATAAATGTAGGCAATCATCGCGGCAGCTCCAAACCACAGTATACGCAGCAATTTACTGCAAACCCGAGAAACCATTGGTGACAAAACATAATGATGCAGGCGCCAATGAAAAAATGTTGGATGCATTTACTACCCATATGGCAAGGACCAGCTTGGGGGATGGTGCTTTGCCAAAGTCTGAAACCCTATCAGGGATGTGACATGATAGAATCTGCAGTAAGACATACTGTAACAGTTAAGATTAAAGCAAAGCTTTGGAGTTTAATAGTGTAAACTAAACAGAGAATTATGGCGTGTAGATGAAAACCAGCTGGCTGACCTTTTCTCCCTGCACACCCCCGACCCTTGACAAAAAAAGTACATTCAGGGTTGTTTTTCCCCCTGTAAATCAAATTAAACCTCTCTGCTTTTCTCTCTGTGATGGGCAAAAATGAAAATAAAAAGGATATTGATGGGAATGATACCATAGCATTAAACTGTGAAATGATGTTTATTATTTTTCCAAGTAATTACTCTAAGGCATCACCATTAACCTTGCCAAAGCTGGACCTCTGATAGTAACTAGAATCCTGAGAACCACGGATGATGGAAGACTTAAGATAACCCTAGAATTATGTGTATTGTGTTTGAAAATAAATAGATCGGCCTTACCTATGCAGCTGCTAGAACCCTAGGCCTTTCGAACTGAAAGGACTGTGCAAAGCTAATGTACTTTTCTCTTGGGCCGTTTGTTTTCTTTCAACATTTTGTTTAGATGAGATGGGGAAAATAATTAATCTATCTAGGTTTGTTTATCTGTGTGTTTTTTTTTTTTTTTTGTATGAGTGAAAGTAATGATTCAATGTTTGGGTCAGAAACATCACAGAAGATAGTTTGAAGGTCAAATAAAAGTTTTCATTTACCTCCATTTAAAAAACATTTTTCTTATTTCAAATGCACTCAAGTATCTATGGGGTTAACAGAGGCTTTGGCCGTAAGGCTTATCAGGATGTGCCTCCTTAAAAGGCATCACCAGGTTCAAAGTTAAACTTCTGTGATCAGTGACAAGGGCAGCAGACAAGGTGGACGGGCCCCCGGCCTCAGAGTCCGAAGACCTCCGTCTGAGTCAGCATTCAGACATCTATCGGTTATACGACCCTGAGCCTGTGACTCATTATCTATAAAATAAAAAAGAAACTTGTTCTGCCAATGTTGCCAGGCTACCGTTAGAATCAAAATTAGGTGATGTATCCGAAGGTACTTTGTAGATACAAGATTTTCTTTCTCCTTTTTTTTTTTTAAATTGGAGATGGGGCAAGAGAGGAGACGTAACAGCAAACACTTCAGTAGCGCTTACTGGCTAGGTATTGCTCTAAGCCCTTTACTCGTATTAACTCAATTAATCCTAAAATCCTTGTGAGCTAAGTATTGTACTATTAAGATGTTTATATTATATAGATGGGCAAACTGAGGCACAGAGCAGAGAAGTAAATTATCTCGCCCAGAGTCACACAGCAGTTACGTTACAGAGCTGGGATCCAAACCCCAGGAAGTTTGCCTCTGGAGTCTGTTGTCTTATCCATTACATATACTGTCATATAGCTAGACTTAGGGATAGTAATTTAATTTTAAGATATTTTCCTTTTAAAACTTTAAAAGCTAGCATTTTCCCTCACTGATGAAGTAGAAAATTTCTTTTCTCTGTTAAATAGCTTCTCTTGCTTACCAAGTTAAGTGAATTAACCGAAGCTTTTAAAAAGAAGTTTCCTGGGGCTGGTTTATTCCATTTTCTCCAGGTCTTGTGACTTGTAGTCACTTCCACAGTAGGTGATGTTAGACATTTCTTCTGTGGTTGAGAAGGATGCCAATTTCAAGTTCAGAAGCCTTTAAACTCACCCAGAGCAAATATCCAGTGCTCAAGGTAATCACCAATAATTAGACCTGACAGGAAATGGATATATGAGGGAAAGACTCAGGCCTCTTTAATGGAATCACATGTACACCTCCAATTCGACGGACCATTTGGAGGTTGGTAAACCACTTTCTAATAGAGCAAGAGGGATCCTAGAAAAAGAAACCCATGAAAAATCAATCTCTCCAAAGCACCGCTGTAGAATTATCTATGAGCTGCTTTCAAAGAAATCTCAACATAGTAAAGTTTTCACCCTCCATTTCTGAAAGAATTGAGACAATCTCAGTTAGTTTCATGGGCATGCAGTTGTGGAAATAACCCTCCACCCCCAACACATCCCCTTAGTCTTTCCTGTTTCAACAACCTAGGAGGAGTTCGCTCCAGGAGCACTTGCACAATTTCCATCTTTATGGTAGTCTTTTCGAACAGATGGTGGCAGAAGACACATTGGCTTCTGAGAAGGGTCCACATCTTCTTCTGGATGGGGCACCCTCTGGGGGAACTTTTCCCTAAACCTCCTGTGACTTAGAACATACTCCACCAGATAAAGATGTGTCTCTTTACCTTACTAAAGTTTGTTAGGCACTTTCTGTTTTGTGTAGGTTGTCAGATGTTAACACCCAACCTGTACTAACATGTCTTTGACTAGATAGATGTTCTTGGACACAGTTGTTCTTTTATTTATTCATTCCTCAAATAACTTTTGTGTTTTCTGTCCTATGCACTGAAGACAGGGTAACAAGCAAGGTGTAGACAAGGCCCTGTTCTCAACAGCACTTACATTCTGCGGGGTGACAGACAAAAGGCAGGCAAATGAAGACATAAACCAGATTTTCCCAGGCATTGATAAGAGGTGACATGACGCATGTGATAGAGTAACTTACAGTGGATGGGGAGGGAGGGGCGTTTGGGGGATCAGGGAGCATTCTTAGGGCCCAGCCATGGGAAAGCCAGTGAAGAACAGTGAAGGCAGAGGAACTAGCAAGCGCAGCGCCCCTGAGTCAGAAATGAGCTTAGCATGGATGAGGAAGAAAAGGAAAACCAATGTGGCTGCATGGGGCAATCAAAATGAGGATGAGGCCAGGGATCCGGTCAGGGTCAGACTCTACAGGGCCCTGAGGGTCATGGTATGCAGAGTTCAGATTTTTCTCTAAGTTCTGTGAAGAGCGCTGACAGCAGGATCCCAATATTTCTAAAATCCTATTACCTGGAAAGAAGCCGAAAATCATAACTCTCAGTAGAAGAAGGGACCCTAAAAATCATCTAGTTTAAGAGGGAAAGAAAGTGAGAAAGTGCAAATAATAAAAGCAGAAGTGTACGGTGTTGACAGGGGATGGATGTGGGCAAAGGGTATACAGGTGTTCTTTGTACTGTTTTCATTCTTTCAACTATTCTATAAATTTAAATGAAAATGTTTTAATTATAAGTGAATTTTTAAAGGTCAATAATAATAATAATGTAGTCCAAAGTCCATCAGATCTTGGAGTGACTATTATTATCCTGATGGGGTCATCAGCCTGTACTTTGTCACGTGAGTGACAGGGAGCTCACAGTCTCACAAAGCTGCCTATTCATAAAGGTTAATTTTTGTTCAGCCAAAATCAGTGTCCCTCAAATGTCCATCCCTTACACCTGGCTTTTTCCTAGGGATCCTTAGAGAAGGACAGTTCCTCCTGGGCAGGGGTACCACTGACTGTTTGGAGATGGCAGTCACCCTTGGTTTTGTCTTCTCCAAACTAAAATTTCCCTCCACGGTTTTGAGCGTATCCTGCTCATGCTTCTTGCTTTCTTGCGGCTGTTGCATTTATCAGCTTCCCTATTAAAAGTGGCGCACCCAGAGCTCCACCCGAGGTTGCTCCCCTTATGGTCGGATCAGAACCTGTCAACCACACAGATCAACCTCAGGACTTACCACACACCTTTCCTGCCTTCGCTCTTGGGCTACAAAGACAAGACTGGTGCCTCCCCTTCCTGCCTGTTATTTTTAAAGTGTTCTGAGAGGAACAGGAGGGCAAATGAGCCCAGATATTGGCCCTTGGGAGCCTCTCTATGAGACATAGAGCCTAGGGCTCACCCACTTCATCCCTGGGCCCTGGGTCAGCTCCACAGTGGGCTCTGAGAAAGGCACATGGCAGGGTGTTTTGTCAGAGGCCTGGGGCAGCATTCCTGCACCTTCCACTCGCTCACCAATGCCCACAAGTCTGCCCCGGGAGTGCCCTTCCTTTAGCCGAAAGCACGGATTCCTATTAAGATCTGTATTTCCCCTGACAAGGATAATATTTTAAACTCTTTGCCATCAATTACACTACACTATGACTAAACTGAATTTTTGTGAGAAAAAGAAGTTTTGAAAAGAAGTGTGGAGGACTTGCAGATACCATAGGAAGGCAGGAGAGAGGGGAAGAACTAGGAGTTAGAAGCTTGAGAACAAACTTTGCTGGTGCTTAGAGCTGCACAGGTGCTACTGAGATCTCCCAGTTATTTCTTAGGTGCTCAGCGTACCAGGCATCAGGCCAGGTCTTCTGTGCACAGCTTATTTGTCCTCAAAATAATTCTCTGAAGGAGGACCATTATTATACCCATTTTATGGATGAGGAAACTGAGGCCCACAGAAGGCAAATAATTTGTCCAGAGTTCTGCATTTGAAACCAGTTCTGCTGACCACAGAGTCCCTATGAAGTTGAACAACCGAAGAGCAGTTCTAGTCCGAGGAACCACGTGCGGCTAGTGGAATGGGGCAAGGATTAGCATTAGGGAAGTTACGGGTGAAAAACTTACACCTCTAAAAGGGTGTTATTTATGAAATGTTGGCATGTTTTCTCTGCTTAATCCCTGCTCCTCATGTAGGAAAGGGGGACAGCACAAGGCAGGGCATGTTAACTCTGCTCTATATTTTCTCCGTATGAGGACTAAATACGTATGAGGACTAATACTAAATCGACATATGGTATTCAAATCAAACATATTCAATTTCATTGACTTCGAGCTTCTATTAATTAATTGGACATTCAGATACACATTTGTTTCAATTCATGGTGCTTTAAATGTCTTGTGATTCTTTCAAAATATGTATCTGCTCAGCTCATTGTATAACTTTCTTATGAAAGAAAGCATATAAATATTAATACAGCTTTGCATCTAAGAACTTAGACGTGTTGAGGTTGGGAAACTCGGATATGTAACAGTCATAAATGGCCCTGGAGTGTGTTCGAGAAGAGATCCTGAAGGGTTTTCAATACCTAAATAGTAGAGAAGATCACTTGTCTGACAGTGAGTAAAGGAAAATCATACTTTTTAAACTCAGTATCTGGTAAAAGCTCTTTTGGATGTATATTTAGAAACATTGCAGATTTGCTATATGTTTAGCCCTGTGCCTGCAAATTTTGTGATAAACCCTGAAAATGTATGGTTTTCTAAGATTTTCAAGGATTTTGGCCAACACCGAAAATAATACATTGACATGAAATTTATCCTATTGACACTGCTGTGACATAGCTGATGACGCTAAATATACAAACCTCCTGTTTCCAATTTTATTAAGGTTTCATGCTAAAAGCATGAAAGTTGGTATAGCAGTTTAAATTAATCCATTTCACATGATCTAATATAAAATGGACTCAAAGATTCGGGAAACACATTTGCTAAGATCTCAATCAAGAAAATGAACACTTCACCCTGATGCAGCAAAGAATCTAACATTTATGACAAAAATCTATTTAACTACAGTAAAAATTTACATACAGTAAAGCATGTAGATGAGAATGTTAGTCAAATAATTAGTTTTGCTTTTTCTTTAACAAAATTATAATTATAAAGGTGACATAATTCATTTTTTTAAAATAGTAAGTAAAAACTACAATTAACCATGCTACCAAAACAAAATTGCTGTATTTCTTTCTAGTATTTTTTTCATGAGGCATATGTTTTGTACGGTTGTCATCATAACACAAGGGCAAATTTTTTTTTAAACATCTTTATTGGAGTATAATTGCTTTACAATGGTGTGTTAGTTTCTGCTGTATAACAAAGTGAATCAGCTATACATATACATATATCCCCATATCCCCACCCTCTTGCGTCTCCCTCTCACCCTCCCCATCCCACCCCTCTAGGTGGTCACAAAGCACCAAGCTGATCTCCCTGTGCTACACGGCTGCTTCCCACTAGCTATCTGTTTTACATTTGGTAGTGTATATATGTCCACGCCACTCTCTCACTTCTTTCCTGCTTACCCTTCCCCCTCCCCATGTCCTCAAGTCCATTCTCTACAACTGCGTCTTTATTCCTATCCTGCCCCTAGGTTCTTCATAACCACTTTTTTTTCTTAGATTCCATATATATGTGTTAGCATATGGTATTTGTTTTTCTCTTTCTGACTTACTTCACTCTGTATGACAGACTCTAGGTCCATCTGCCTCACAAATAACTCGGTTTTGTTTGTTTTTATGGCTGAGTAATATTCCATTGTATATATGTGCCACATCTTCTTTATCCATTCATCTGTTGATGGACACTTAGGTAGCTTCCATGTCCTGGCTATTGTAAATAGAGCTGCAATGAACACTGTGGTGCATGACTTTTTGAATTATGGTTTTCTCAGGGTGTATGCCCAGTAGTGGGATTGCAGGGTCATAGGGTAGTTCTATTTTTCATTTTCATAAAGGCAGTTTTATCCACTGCTTTTTTCTGCCGTTGCAGAATGTGTACGGCCAACACTTTGAATGAACTACAGAACTTAGGAAAGCAGAGCCGCCCCCTCTGTCTGCTTTAAATCCATTAACACTTTGCTTAAGTCTCTGAAAGAAAGGATATGAAGTCAATGCGGGGAAAGATAGGAGCAGGGGGTGATAGAAAAATTAAAAATAAAACTCTAGTAGTGTCAAAAATAATGTAAAGGCCTGGCAGTGGCAGAGCTTAAATACACTGCATCTTTGTCCCGTCTTCTCTCCTTGAACATTTCTTCTTTTTTTTTTAAACATCATTATTGGAGTATAACTGCTTTACAGTGGTGTGTTAGCTTCTGCTTTATAACAAAGTGAATCAGTCATACATATACATATGTTCCCATATCTCTTCCCTCTTGCGTCTCCCTTCCTCCTACCCTCCCTATCCCACCCCTCTAGATGGTCACAAAGCACGAGCTGATCTAAGTCCCCTAGCTCCCTGACTTTCTAGAAGGTTGTAGAGTTAACAAAGTCAGGAATGAGGCAGTACTAGAGGAAGAGAAAACTCTGGGAATGAGACCCAGTCTCCTTTCCCATGTTTAGGTTTTACTGGACTCTAAGAAACATACCTCCCCCCTCAAAACTGGTGGGGAAATCTCTTGGTAGAAATGAGTTCAAGGGAATCAGCAGTAAGGAAAGATGAGAACTCAGAAGTAGAGAGAAAAGCATCGTGGAGGCAGGAAGGGGAAGAAATGAGGCACAGGAACAAGGAAAAACTGGTACAGAAGCAAAGTGCCTTTCACCTTGTGGGACCCCGCAGTGACTTCCTTCTCAGAAGTCAATCCTGTCATTAGGAGGAAGTGGTTTTCCCTGCCCCATGTTCCCAATCAAGGCAACAGTAGGATTGGGGAGAGGGAGGGTTATTACTGGTTTTGGATCTTCATAGAGTCTCTGAGAGCACCCCACTTCCTGCTGAAAGTGTATCCTTTTTCTTTTGTCTCCCAGTGGGCAATTTCTTCCCATTTAAAATGAGCGCGCTTTGTCCACATACCTTCTTTGCCCTGACTCTTCCCCTAAAAAAAAAAAATCACTAAAAAACTCAAGTAATAGAAACAGAATCCTAGAATCTCATAGTTGAAGGATCCTCGGAGAGAGTAAAGAATCATCTCCAAAAGTCCAGACCCTTCTGTGGCATCGATTGCTCAGGCCCTTGCATCTCACAGTGCACTCCGAGACTGGAACCAGCACCACCAACATCACTGGGAAGCCTGTTAGAAATGCAGACCCCGAGGCCTTACTCCAGACTCCAGAATCAGAATCTGTATCTTGACAAGCTCTCCAGGTGACTCATTTGTGTATATTCGAGTTTGAGAAGTGCTGACTTAGGCCACGTTTGGTGCTAATCCATCGTCCTGATGAGGTATCATGTCACTCTGTGCTCAGAATCAAGCAATAGTTCCCCAAGATGGTTCTCAAGATACACAGTGGGAAACTCTCTTAGTGGGAAACTCTTATGTGGTTGGTCTTCAAGCACTCTTCTCCTGGATCAGCAAGCTTCCTCGCATGCCGCTCTCCTCCTGCTTTCTACCTGCCAGTCTCATCAAGGGACCTGCTTCACTTCCTCAAATGTGCTGTGTTCTTTGACGTGACACGTCCTTCCTTCTCTCCTTTCGCCTCCAAGGTCACCTCCTCACAGCCCTTCACCCTACTCCCGCGACCACCGCTGTTCAGTAGAAATGTAGTGTACGCCATTTCCATAATTTAAACTTCTTCTAGTAGTCATATTAAAAAATATAAGTAGATGAGATTAATTTAATAATACATTATATTTATCCCAATAAATCAAAACTATTATCATTTTGATATGTACCACCAGCCACAGTTTAAGTGCCTAATAGCCACAGGTGTCTAGTGGCTCCTATTTGGACAGTGCAAGCCTAGATTATATTAGAACCCCTCTCCCAACTTACTATATTATCTCCCAGCTCCCTGTACTTTTCCACCTCTTTAAATATCTGTTTTAAAAATTATTGGTAATGTAGTTTAATATCAGTTTTCTCTAGTAGACTAAATAAAATCTCTTTTGGGTAATTTTGTTCATCATGGTATCTCCAGTGCCTACTGCTGTTGCTACATATACACCTGAGGTAGGATGGATGATTGAATGTGTAAAGAGGTGAAAAGGAAGCCAACTTCTTTGGGTTTTGTATCATAATTGAGCTTTGGGACAGCTGCTTTGCTTCTCTTCATTTGGTTTGACACTTTGATATTCTCTGGATATTTGATTCCTCTTTTATCTGCACCATACAAACACTCTCTAATTATTTCCTGTCTTAAAAAACGAGCAAACAATACTGCTCTGGTGGCTCCACCCTAATTCTCTGCTCCTTTTTCTTCCCACCCCAGGCCCCACTTATAGCCAACATGCTTTAGAGAGTTAACGGAACCTCAATCTGTAGTCCTCCACCTCCTGTTCACCTTAAATATCTCCAGTATGGCTTCCACCTCTTTTGGGAAGGTCACAACTTCCAGTTGGTCAAATCCATTGACACTGATGTTCTCATCTTGCTTGGCATTGCTGTGTTATTTGAGGCTATTGACCGTGCCTTTCTGGAAACATTCGCCTCCCATGGCTTTGTGATACCACCTCTCTCCTTGTTTTTCTTCTAACACTCTTACATCTCCTTAGTCTCCTTTGCAACTCCTCTCCTTTCTCTACTTGACCTTTACATATCCAAGTGGTATGGAAGTATTCAGTAGGATCCTTTCTCCTCTCAATCTCTAAGTCTCTCTGGGTTGATAGCTCATTCATTCTCATGGCTTCACATGCCCTCTACTTGCTGCTGCTACTCACCTCATCACTCTAGCCTCCTAATTAATGACCCACTCGATATCTCCATTGGATGCCTTGTGGAATTATGAAGAGGAATTCTTGAATCCGCATCCCCAACCTGTTCCTCCTCAGACCCCCCCTCAGCAATCAGCACTCAGTTTACTGAAACATCCACTCGGTGGCCGAAGCCAGGATTCTGCCTCTCCCTCATCTCCACCTCCATCTATCAGCAGGTCCTGAGTTGTCTGTGCTCAAAGGCTATCCCCATCTGTCCACTTATCTCCAACTCAACAGCCCCCAGCCAGGCCGGGCCACCTTTATGTTTCATTGGGTTAACAACCATGAACGAATACTTTGACTTCTTTCTTCACCATCAATCCTTGACACCCCATATTTCCCCCAGAGGAGGCACAAGGATATATTTTTAAATGTAAAGCAGGCCATTTCATTCTCTGTGAAGCACCCCTAAGAATACCCCATTTCACTTAAAATATAACCCAAACTCCTTTTTGTGGTCCATAAAACCCTCAAATGAGTTGGCCCCTGACAACCTCCCCCAACTTCATCTTTGATCTCCTTCACCCTAGCTCACTCTGCTCTAGATAGAAGAACTATGGAACCTGCCAGATTTTCTCCTGCATTAGGCATTTGAGAATGGGCTTCCTTCTACCCATATCTTCACAGAATCATCTTTTCTCTTGTATTTTCCCCCAGATCCTCATAATTGTCTTCTTCTCATCCTCAGGTCTTGGCTTACATGTCATCTCCATGATAAGGCTTCTCGGCTGTTCTCTATTCCAGGACCCTACTTGTTTCCATCAAAGCACTCTGCATTTTGTAATTTCTCATTAATCTGTATACTTGCTTGACTGTCTGCTTGCCCCATAAGGACGGTGATTATGTCTATTTCATTCCCCTCTGTACCCCTACAGCCATGTGCACAGAGAACATTCAGCAGATGTTTGTGGAATGAGTGGACCCTGTAAGAGTCTTTTAGCATTCTGCCAATTACTTTAGCACTTCTGAACAAGCTCTATTATATTCCTATATGTCTTGCTTATATTGGAAAGAAATTGCCACCTTTAACCAGTTGAAAGAATTGGCAGCTGAAATCAGAACAAATTTTCCGTGATAAGATGACTCTAAATTTAGGCTGATGCCTCTAAAGATAAACAAAGTAGGGAAATTCTTCCACTCAACTGTTTCTAAGAAAAGTTGTTATTAAAAACCATTTTCCTAATGTTGCTTCATAGTCAGTGGTTACCAAAATCTCGGCAGAGAGTACAGTTTGGGATTTAGCTTAAAATGAATCTGAAATGAGTACAACCAGGTTTTACTACTGGTTTCTGGAATTCCATTGCCTACATGTGACCCAAATAGAGAAAATGTGAATTGCATGTTTAGGGAATACTTTTACTTTTGATAAGGCAGTTCTGCAGTGTTATGGAGAGAAAGTTGGAGTCAGGGAACCTCAGTCCTGGTTGAGCAGTCAGCATAGTATGTAATTTTCCACGTAACACTTGAAACTCCCTCAGTTCGCATTTATTTTCAAGTGAGAATACGGAAGCACTGCTCATCCATCCTCCGGAGTTGTTGTAAAAACGTCTAGTGACATCATACACTTGACTTGTGGTCAGAAACATAGGAAGTTTTACACAAATATATTGTATTCGTTATTTTAACGATGGAGGACATTTTAGGAAAGTTCTAATTAATAAATAGCATTTGGAGGAACTTTTAAAACACACGTAAGTGTTTTGGGTTTTTTCATTGTTTGTAACAGTGCCTGAGAAGCGTGTACCGAATGGCAGTAGGAAAGGAGGCAGCAGCGCGGCTCTGCCAGGCTCTGTCCTGCAGGGCCTCTATCTGCACTTTGCTGCATCCCTGCACCTCCCCTGTCCTCTCTGCAGCCTGTAATGGAGAACTCCACCCGGCCACCAGCTTGCTTGGGCGGACCCCACGGGGCTGCCCAGAGGAAGAGGAGGCTCTAGGCTGGGCTACTTCTTCCTCCCATTTCTCCTCCCCTCCAGACCTCGAGGTGCGTCCCTCTCAAAGTGGGACTAGGTTTCATACACTTACCACTTTGTTTCTGGAAAATAGAATTCATTTAATGTTTCGTAAAAAAAAAAAAAAAGCAAACACTCATGCACCCTAAAGGTATATACCCCCTTTTCTCTTCTTGTGTCTAAAGTTGTATTCCTAATGTGGATACATGACTTCACATCGAGGAGGAAAATAAACATTTTACTGATGGCATTCTGGGAGCCATCTGTTGGAGCTGGATAGTAGAGGGTAGCGGATAGGGATTTTTCAAACCTCCCCCATCTGTCTCTTGTTCCCTTAGCAAGGAGCAGTATCTTGGTGTTTCCTGCCCTTGACAGATCAGCACTGTAGAACATTGCCACCTTCAGTTAAAACTGGTAAGCGTGGTTCTGCACTTTCCAGAAACCACACTGAGCCAGTTCTCCCCTGTTTCCACACTTCTCTGCTTGATGAGCCTCTGCACCATCCTTGGATGTGTATCTCTCTATATAATTCAGCACTGAGAGAGGAAAAAACAGAAAGGAAATCTGGTAATGGGCCTGGAGTGGGTGTGAGACTTAATCCACTCAAGAGGTTTTGCTGATGTCAGAGTGAAGGTCAGCATGCTTTTTAGGCGACAGAATAACTCTGAAACCATGCGCTTTCTTCAGAATCACTCATTTGTCTTCTATGGGAACCATACTTTCAAGGCCCAAAGGTTTAAAGTTGTCAAAATATTGAGTCTGATTTCATGATAGAACATGCGTCTTTGGTGAAGAAGTATCTTTTCTACCCAAGGTAGCAAGGGCTTTTGAGTATTTCTGTGAGTTTTTACACAATAAAGAAATGGGTGCAGATGGGGTACAAAGTGATGTGAGCAGGTCTTGACAGTTCTGGGCTGGGCTGGGAATTAGGAAACTTGGGAAACTGGGAAATCTGACTTTCTACAGCTGCTTTATATCAGCAGCCACTTAGGAAGTTTAGAACCACATCAATGAATCTTTTCCAATAATATTTTAACAACTCAATGTGAATAAATCATTGGTTGATATTTTTATAAGAAAGTCCTCTGTACTTGCCCTTCAGCCTCACAACACCATCAATAAAGGGTCTGTGACACCAATGAAAGGGATGAGCAAACAACTCCATGCGAACATTTCTCACACCCACTGGCTCTTCCCAATATCATGGCCTGACACAGTACTCCAGATTCAGAGTTAACCCAACCCTTTCTTGGGTCAGGTTCCAATCTAGTCTCCAAGGGTGGTACAGAAGAGCACCCAGCAAGTAGTCTTCACTCAGGCTCCATACCCGTCTTCTTGTTGTCATGAGATAAGTATACCTGTCACCACGCCTTAGAACCTGAAGTGTTTGTGAGGAGTAAGCCCAGAATGGATTTAATTTACATCGGATTAAGGAAACTCTTGACTCTAGCATTGACCCTCCTAATCTTTCACAACATCCCTCTCTTAGGTATAAAAATGGAAGGAAATGGAATCCTGGAGAACTTAGAAGTCATGTCCTTGAAGGTGCCTAGGTTTCCAGCAGCTGTAGAAGTGAAATTCATTGTTGTGTACATTTTAAGGCAATTACAGCTAAAGCTGAACATTTTGTTTCTCAAGGAAAATAGTATTCCTTTCACTTCTAACAATAAATAGTAGGAACACAGTATTTTATCCTAAAGACACATCCTTTTCTTCCTCTTCTTGATGTCTAAAGCTAATTTTCTAATATGGACACAAAACTCCATATTTAGAAGTAAAATAGGCATTTTGGGAGCCAGCACTGACATTCAGTCTTGAAAATTGGATCCACCATTGCAATAGCAAACTGTACATTATCTTCCTAAGAAAATACTAATTTATCAGTCCCAAGAGCCAAAGAGTTGTTCTGTGTCAGCAATCAGCTTAGCCTCATAATTATAAATTTGTGAGGATCTGTTGAAATACGTGGATCCAGAAGAATTATAGTGTTTCATAGTGAGTCATTCAGAATAAAGAGCCCTGTTATTTGTAGACATTCCATATAGTCATAGAAATTTAGAGGTGGGTCAGGTCTTAGCAATCATGTGTCTAACCCCTTTATTTTACAGATGAAGAAGTTTTGGCTTAGAACTTAGGAAATACATGAAAATACTTTCATAGGCAGCACATCTTCAATAGCTTTACCAAGACTGTCTTTGAAATATTCAACACACTCAGTGTGTCCAAAATGTGGCGAGAGTGACTCATTGTGACAAGACTCATATGTATGTAGTATACTTTGCATCTTTGGTCTAGCATATTCCTTTGTTCCTTCTTCCCCCCTCCTGCTCCCTCCCTCCCCCTTCATTCATATATTCTTTAAAAGGTTTAGTCCTTGAGCCCCAATATCTGGGAGATGCTGTGCTAGACAGAGGGCTGGTTATAAACACAAGGAGGTTCACGAGCCATCCTTGCCCTTGAGGGACTCTCAAGAGAGAAGGTGAGACAGATGCATGAGTGAATTGTTGAAACAGAGCTTTATAAACGCGTGACTCTAGGTATGGGCGGATGTATCTCAGGACACTGAGAAGCAAAGGACAACGATTCCCTGGGAAATTCAGAGAAAATGCACCAAGGAGGTAACACCTGAGGGGAATCCTGGCAGATGAGCTTCCATCTCAGGCAGAGAAGGCAGCAAAGGTGTCGTAGGAGAGGGCGAACTTGCCCAAAGGCAGGAGAAGAGAGGGAAGGACCTGGGGTATCCAGAAGGGGTGAGTTTAGTGATGGAAATGCAGAGAAAAATTAGTGACGTGAGAATGGTGGTGCTGAGATGAGAAGATAAATTAGAAAATAAATAAAAGAGCTGATGCCTACCATGATAAAGAATTTAGCTACTATCCTGAAAGTCAGGGTTTCCCAAAGCTTAGTTGTTTTAAGTAGTATTTCCACAACCTCTCTTATTTTTGTTTGACCTGTAAACCACTTGTACTATTATTTTTAACTTATTTTTCTAAAACCATTTACTTTTAAGCATATTTGTTTTTGGAAGAAACTTTATGTCAGTGTTGTAAGTAAAAAATCAATGTCACTTGCAGTAAATTCAAGGACATCATTAAAATGAATGTGATGAAAATAAAGCATTTCTGCTAACTCTTTGCTTATGAAAGTCTCTGAGCTAAAGGCCCACAGTTTCATTATTCTGAAGGGAGTTTGTAAGTTTTGGAGAGGAGTTAAAGTCACTGCAGCACCAAACTGAGAGTCCTTAAATTAATTAAGAGGAAGAAAGAGTTGAAGGTATATAGCTTGCTTACTCTCTAAGTCAGGGGGATTTATGGTTCCTGTGCACCATCTTAGATACTGCAGGGGTATGTGTCCCACATAGGGGGAAATATTGTTTTAGGCAGTACAAGCCCTCTTCAAGGTTTTTGAGCTAAGAAGTGACAAAATCAGACTTATCTAAAGAGGGGATTACTCAGGATCAAAAGGGAAACCAAAGAAGAAAAGACACCCTGCAGGGGCTGTGGAAGGGTCTAGTCAGTAAAATAAGATGAATAGAGGGACCAGATTAAAGAAGGATTTAGGATCAAGCTATGTAGGACTTGGTGCCTAAGGGATGAGGGGCAGGGATGCCTTGGAGATGGATTGCTTGGGAGGCTGCAAACATGGTCATGTGATTCAGGCCAGGTATGTGAGGAATATGTTTAAGGAAGACAGAGTGGAGTGTGTGTGTGCATATGCGTGTGTGTGTGTGCGCGCATATGCATGTGTGTGTGCTTTGGATGAGGAGGGGGAAGGCAAGAAGCAGGTGAGGGTAGGGGTGATAAGACCCCTGGATCAGAACATGCTACCTGTTACACATAACGTGCACATCCCAAGCTCACATTAAATGCTTGTTGAATAAATGGTGACCCGTGGATGGTCAGCAGGCAACTGGAAATACCCTGCTGGAGATCAGAGACATTCCAAATGCCAGTTAGATTGGAAGAGGGAACTGTGGTCTACAAATCAACCTCGAATGCATTTCCATTTACCTACTGACCATTTTAGAAACTTTGTGCCATAATCAGGTAGACAGGTTTAAGGTATATTGGGCATGTTTATGTTCATAAGATGTTAAAAATGAATCCACTCACCCAAAACAGTCACTGAGAACCTACTCATGTAAAGCAATTTGCTGGGTGCTTTGAGGGATAGAGAGGTAAATTAGACACAGACTCTTCTCACAGCGCTTGTAAAGATCTCATAAAATAATCAATAAAATTTGCAGGGATTTAAAATTTAACATGTGAAGTATTTATTCATGATTTCCAGGAAACAAGTTTAGCCTCAAAATCTTCCTATAAGCCCTAGTTAGTCTGATCTTTGTTTCCATGCATTGTAAGAAGTGTATCATGGGGTCGGGGTAGAGCAACAGTATAAGTGGAATTTTTGGTAAACTTACAGAATCGAAGTGAAAATCTTGCCTGTCATTAAGGGCCCTTTTACTTGTGTTGTGCTTAAAATACCCGTTTTCCCAGCTTAGGAGAAATAAACTAATTGCATTTTATCTTTTATGTATATAGATATATATATGTGTGTGTGTGTATATATATATATATATATATATATATATATATACATACATAAAATTGTCCTTCTCCTCAGACAGGTATATGATATAGTAATAAATTAGAGCATTCTCACAAAAACCTGTTATCTAATCCACTTTTCATAACTGGGATTTTTTCCAGGCAGTCAAGACACAGACTGGAAAGCACAGATTTCCCTCTCAGCCTAAAAACGAGTGATAGGTTTGAATAAGGAGGACAATGAGCCTAATGTTGACGCCCCTTCTTCAGTTTCTGGGCTCTTCTGTGGAAAGAAGTGTTTTCATAAGACTCAGACAGAATTCATTTCCATAGAGCATTCTTAATGGCTCCTGTCAGAAGAAAACAGCTGGGAAACATATGGTATCCATTTCCCTGTATCACTTGGAAAAAATTTCACATGTAAATAAAGCCAACATAAAAGAGTAGCCCTTTGAACCCACGACCTTATATGATACATAAATATATTGGTACAATGCTCTCGTTGTATTGGCCCACTAAGTTATGTGGCCTTAAAAATTTTTTATTGCATTCTGAGATGCACATAATCAAGAAGTTTCCAAAAAATGAAGGTAATTGGAAAATACCAGCAAATGCTATCCCTAATAATAAGTATGTATCTCAGAAATGTTAAGAAATATATATATTTTTTTCCTACTATATTTTAAGGTTTTCAGAAAATTGATGGATAAAATTTAAGGCATATTTACATTTATAAACTCTGTGTCCACAATTTTTCTGTTGGTTTAAATAAGTGAGTAACCATATATTCTTGAAAGGAAGAGAGAAAGGCCTGGCAAAAATTAGCTTTACACTTTGAGGGAGAAAAGGACATATAAAGGATAGAAAGACTTTTAAATTTATAATGGGCCAACAGGAATTAGTCTTTGCCTTTGCCTATTTACATTTCATAAATAACTAGAAAATCTAGCTCTCATTGGTGATTACCACTCCTCTGAGTTTATTAACAGGACTTTTGTCTCCTGTGAAATTAAGCTGTAAATCCCTGAGAAGGATGCTCTTTGGGCATTTAAAAAGAAATTTAATGCGTTGGACAAAGTGAGATTCAAATTCAGATACTAGCACTTGTTAATTGTCTGCTCTGTGCCAAGTACTGTATACAACTGAGAACCAGAGCCAGCAGAAGGCAAGAGAAGCAGCAGCTTAAGAGCATCTAGACACCTTCCTTCCCTTCTGGAACATTCTCTGTTAATACCTGTTTCTTACTGGACAGAGTCCAGTCCTCCCTCCACAGCTCACAGTATTCTCTTAGATTCCCAAAAGTCCTCAGAGAAGGACTGCTTCGTGCAGACCCTCTGAAACCACAAACAAAATTGTGGTCCATTTGGGGTAAAGAACTCACCCACCAATAAATAGGTACATAGCATTTAGTCTTAGAACACTCACTCTCACCTCCTTATTTTGGTTCCAGAACTTATCTGAATCCTTTTAGAACACATAGCAGTAGGACGAAGAATGACCAAGGGTCTAAATTTGGGGAACGTTTCATAATTTATATGCTGCTTTCACCCCAAGAATCAGTGGTAGCCAGGGACTGTTGCAGAAGTTACAGACCTGAGTACACCCTCGTCTTAGCTCCTTTACTCTTGTGCTCCATAGCAAAGAACAGACACATACACATGCTTTGGGGTTAAATACTCCCCACCTGCTGTTGTTGCAGAAGAGGAGAGAGTGATGGGAGATGCCTAGTTAGAGGGCATGTCCTGAAACCTCACCCCTTTGATGGGGGATGGTGTAACCTCAGTGGGAAGGGAGTAGGAATCTGTAAACTGGTGGGCTGCAAGCTACCAAGAGTGCGGGGTCATCTTCGTAGTCAAGGGAGTGTCCCAGAGAGGAGGTGGTGTCATCGAGGCTGAGGGAGGAAGGGGCAGCCGGTCACATGAGGCGGCCACACTGCGGGAGGAGGTGGTGCTTACCTTTCACCTCCCGTTACACTCCGTCTCAGCCAGGCACTTGGACGCAGACTATACAGTCTTCATCTAAACTTTGCAAGAAGTGAGAAGAAAAACAAATAGTCTGCCTACTTCACCCTCCCTTTGCACCTTCTTTCTCCTCCTGTTCATTTCCTGCTTTCCAAATGACCGAGGGCAGCAGTGACTGTTAAAGAGCACGTTCCCGTGTGAAGCTAGTGCATTATGTTGCTGTGTCATATGCCAGAAAGTACTGTTGAATGGCCATGAGCAATGGTTTACCGGAATACTCAGTCTGCGGTGGGATGAACTCAACCATGGCTTATCTCCCATGGTCCAGTCAGTCCTGACCCCTTCATTCCTTCCCGTTCTTTCCCTAATCCACCTAACAAATCACCTAGGGAATCACCCAATAGGTATCAGTTTAAGTTTGCCCAATATTAAACCATTTATCCCTTCGTTCTCTGAGACGTCGTCGTAAGCTTTCAGAGTATACCCGTGCGTGTGTGCACATATGCACATACATCCCTTCTCTCCCTGGATTAGTTTGGAAGTTCATTTAACACAAAGGACCCTATCCTCCAAGTCTCTTTTTCAGGGTGATGGCAAGTATCAAAATACTATCAAGGAGGTGCCACCACCCAGGAAATAAACCCGAGTATCTGTCTGGGTTTGTTTTCTTTAGCTGTCTGCCTTCACTATTATTACTACTTGAATTAATTTTGAGCCAATATGTCATAACTTTCTTTTACCATTGACTGTTTTTCAATGGTAAGTATGAACTGTTTGTTTTATGATATACGTTCTCTCTAAATTCGTCCCCTTTGAGCTTCGTCCTTAATTCGTCCCCGGGCTTCCTTTGAGCATTACTTGAGTGGACCATGTCTGCCTGCATGGCCACGCTATTTTCAGTGTTTCAGACAGTCCCCTATTTTAATTTATTTTAAAACAGTTTTTAATAGTCCCCTCTTTTAATTTATTTTAAAACAGTTTCTAGCTCTAGCTGGAATTGCAGTGTCTCAACTCTTATTACAAACACACAGAAGCCCACGGGAATCGCCGATGTATACAGTAAGTTCCGCCCAGTGAAGCGAGTGTCCCCACTGAAACATCAGCCAGAGACTCTGGAGAACAATGAAAGTGATGACCAAAAGAACCAGAAGGCAGAGTATCAGAAAGGGGGTGATTCTGACCCAGGCCCCCAACCTGAGGAGCTCAGCCCCAGAGATGGAGAGAGCAGCCCTCAAACTAAGAGCACGGAACCCAGCCCCTTGCTGGGCGAACTGGAGCATTATGACCTCGACATGGATGAGATTCTGGATGTGCCTTACATTAAATCCAGTCAACAGCTTGCCTCTTTTACCAAGGTGACTTCAGAAAAAAGAATTTTGGGTTTATGCACAAGCATCAATGGCCTTTCTAGCAAAGCCTGTTCGACAGGAAATGCTGAGAACTCACTGTCCAACATGACACCATTTTGTGTTCTCTCTCCTGTGAAAAGCCCTCACTTGAGAAAATCATCCTCTGTCGTCCGTGACCAGCAGAAGCTCTCCACTGAAGAATCTGAGAGTTCTCCTCCTCTGGTTAAATGTGGCTCTGCCTATGAGCCTGAAAACCAGAATAAGGACCCCCCAAATAAGACCTTTAGTGAGCCTCATGGTCGGAAAGTTGACAAGGCAATGCCAGACTGCCAGCTCAGGACCTTCCATCTGCAGTCCTCAGCACCAGACCCCAAACTAGAGGAGCAGATCGGTGGCATGAACTGGACCAGCTCCCAAGGCCCAGAAGAAAGGAGTGAGTACCTGAAAAAAGTAAAAAGCATCCTGAACATCGTTAAAGAAGGGCAAATATCTCTCCTGGTAAGTATGAATTAATTCTGTATACATGTTAACAATCTAGAGACTCCAGTTTTATCAACTCCATTCATTAGTAACAGAATGATGATGCTTTTGTTCCAATTTTTGTTTAATCTCTACTTGTGGCTTTGGTTGGGAGATGTGACTTTTGAGTTTTAAAATTATAAGTTAGGTGGATAGCACAAGGAAAAACAACTGGCTATAGAGGAGAGTGTTATTTCACTTGAACTTTGCCTGAATTCAACTGGAATAAGGACACAGAGTCTAAAACAAAAACAAAACAAAATGAAAAAAGCCCAGCACTTTCTTTAATATGAATCTTAATGTCTTTCTTTTTTGCTTTTCAAATGGTTCCCAATGCTCTCACTCAGTTATTTGTGGGGATGTCAGTTCCTTGCTGATGGGGGACCTGCCAGATACATGAACAGAGGGTCTTCTGTTTTATTCTGATCATTATTCAGAAGACTTGGACCAGGATGTTTGAAAGCATTTGCAGATAGAAACTTACCCTGGAGCTTGACTGCCCTCTGACCCACAGAGTTTTTTTTAGTTCCAGGTCTGCATGTCTAGGGAGAATGAAGAAGCTTTTCCAAAGACTCTAGACACAGAGTAATATGATGTAAGAAAAGTCTGTTCTGCCTAGGCTCAGAGAAAACTAAACTGCAGTCACATTCCATCTGCCTACGTTGTTCTTTCCTGGCTTCCAGACTTGGATCAAACAGTAGTAAGCCTGAGCTGACACTGTGGTGTTAATTAAAGTCTCATTCAAGAAAATCATCACATCTTGGCAGTGTGATTCTACTTAGGGTAGAGCCATGTGTAGATAAGTATAATGCGCTTGGTCTGTTATCACACATCTTAGTGTTATAATAGGATGATATGATTGAACAGTTTTACTAAGTAAAGTAATATTTTTTTCATCTCCTGAAGATGTCTTTTCCATTTCTCCTGGCTCTTCCTCTCTATTTCTCCTCGGTTCATTCCTTTCTTTTGTCTTTCCTGTGTTTTTATGTTTCCCAAGTGATAACACCTCTCAGTTTTACCCAACGGTCTTTATCAACGAGTTTATACTCAGGGGACTGAACTTCACTAGAGGTGAGGAAACCAAAGGCCAGGTAGCCTCCAGAAGCCCCAGGAGTTTGTTTAGGGATGAAAGTGTCTAGAGGTACCCGTGGGAGCACTATCTGAAGCACTCATCACGTAGCTAGCCGTCAGAGCCAGCTCTCCATAGTTCAAGGCAATGCAGATGGTTAAGACAGGTAGTTCATTCATTTAACAAACCTCCAACAGGGAATAAAACACAGCCCGGCCCTCAGAACTTAGCAGGAGTAGAGGAGACAGCCAGGGAAGCTGCCAGTTACCCTTAAGTGTCATCACAGTTGTTAGAAAGCCAGCTTGGAACCGCTACAGACTTGCTGACTCTTGTCTGTCACATGTCTCCCATGAAGATAAGTCACTTGAGCATTCATGTTCTAAAGCGCAGTATAACAGAAATGTCATTGAAAATCATTAGAATTCATTGCAAGGAGTTCTGACTTATTAGATCCCCATGGCTGCCATCAGAGCTTCTGGAAGCTCATCTCTTCTTCCCAGTGCCCGGAGCAAAACCCCCGTAGCATCTCCTTGTGGTTTATTGACTTAAGTTTTCTCCTCTCACTCTGTGTTCAGCCACACCTAGCTGCCGACAATCTAGACAAAATTCATGATGAAAGCGGAAACAATCTCTTACACATTGCCGCAGCGCAGGGACATGCAGAATGTCTGCAGCACCTCACGTCTTTGATGGGAGAAGATTGCCTCAACGAGCGAAATGTGGAGAAGTTGACTCCAGCAGGCCTGGCCATCAAGGTGACTGGTTGGGGGCCGGGCCCTCCACAGCTAAAAGTTGGGTTTCTATATTTGAAGATTCCTAGTAAGTTTCAGTGTTAGAATGGAGGGAGAGAAGAGTGATATGCCAAGCAAACAGCAAATGAACCTATTGTATTTAAAAGGTTAATCATTTCAGTCACTAGCTGCTTTGAGATTTTGAGACTATATTCCAATTTAGGGTAAGCTTCAAATCAGCTAATAAAGAGAAAGGAAAATGATCTGTTGCCATTCTGAGAATTTTTGTTATTCTTAACCAACCCTGGATCTGTGTGAGGCTGTTTCATTTTTTCCTAATGTGAGTATAATGAGTAAGACAGATGAGGAAAAGGTGCATTATAAGGGATGCTAGCACTCAGAAGTATTTCAGACAATAAAGTGGACTTCTAATGGATTACATCTCAAGTTTAAACGTCTGCAGTATCAGACGTTTAGAATATCAGTGCCGAGTTTGCGTTTGGCTCTTGCAGAGTACAGTATGTTACCTGTCAAAAACTCCACAAATTAATGCCAACTGGGATAGAGTTAAAACCTAGAAACTGTGGTACAGGAAAACATGGTCTTTTATAGCACTGCAGTGAGTGCCTCTGTAAAATATAACACATCACGAGAAGGTTAGCTATTAAACTAAAATTACTTTTAAGATCTTTGGTAAATAAATGTGGAATTCAGTCACATTTATTAATAAGCCAGAAGTGAAGTTTAGGGAAATATAATACATCTTGTGCTTCTGCATATGTACTTTACTTTACTTAAGAGTTATGTCTTCTAAAAGCTGAATAATCATAATTTTTATAAATGGAATTATACTGAAATTTACTAGGGGAACTTGCTAGTTAAAGAAGTCTACTTGTGAATTCACTGAAGAACGTGTTATATTTGAAAAACAAGCAGTTTCCTTCCCCAGTATACCTCTTATGCAAATCTGAATTTTTGTGTCTTCAATTTATTTATCATTCAGCAAAGATTAAAAAGTTGTTTTCTGTTTTATTTAATGTTACTCAGTGATTAGCTTTTTTGATCAAATAAGAAATCCATGACCCCAGTGAATATCATTTTCCTTTAGTTTAGTGATGCTATGTCAGATTAAGAGCTGAACTGCAGGCAGCCATCAAGAAGAAAGAGAAATGAAATGTGAAGTCAAAGTCAAGCATAGTGGACTTCAGCAATGTGTATGAGTCCACCAGGTACTGTGTTAAGCTGCTGGCAAAACAAATTTAAATGAGTCATAGTCCCTTTTCTTAAGGAACTGATAGCCTGGTGGATAAGGCAGGTAAATTATCAGTAATACAAGTGCAGGATGGCGAATTCAGGATCTAGTCCCATGTCAGAATCCTGTAGGAAGGCAGGAGTTGGGTTTGGTAATCAGTGGGCATGTGTCAGTGATGACTAAAATATTCTTGCAATGCCAGTGATTGTTGACATTTGCCTTGCCGTTTTAGTATTTATAAAATACAGTTCTCATTAGTTTTCCTGACTAATGGTGCATTTGGAATATATTCTAACTACATCGTTGGATGAAATTTTTTTGTTAATTTATATGCCTGAGTGCTTGTTCTGATAGGGTAAGGATCTTCCGAGTAGGAAGGTACATAAGAAATTTAGTGGTCATTAAGCCAACCCTGGGTAAACTCCTTCTATGGTATCCATATTAAGTGTTAATTCATTCTTAAACTGCTCCAGTCAACATAGGATCCCCATCATACAATCAGCATGCAAACTTAAACAATAAATCTTTTTGCTTCAATGAAGAACATACATCAAGCCCACAGGACTCAAAAGCTCTTATAGTTTTGCAGTCTCAGGCTTTTCATACTTTACTTCTGGACAATGATCTGAGAAATGGAAGTATTCTTTTTTTTTTTTTTTTTTTTTTTTTTTTTTTTTTGCGGTACGCGGGCCTCTCACTGCTGTGGCCTCTCCCGTTGCGGAGCACAGGCTCCGGACGCGCAGGCTCAGCGGCCATGGCTCACGGGCCCAGCCGCTCCGCGGCATGTGGGATCTTCCTGGACCAGGGCTCGAACCCTTGTCCCCTGCATCGGCAGGCGGACTCCCAACCACTGCACCACCAGGGAAGCCCTGGAAGTATTCTTTTACTGCTTTATTTAATCTAGAATTTACAAAAGCAGTAAATACAAACATTTTATAATATATGCCACCCTCTTTGGCTGTCTGTCCTGACACATGTCCTGCCTCAGTCCATTAGTATATTGTGATGGACATTGATGAAATTGAGGGAGTGCTAAGAAGTCATCATTCTTCCATTTTAGGACCTTGTTTTGAACACTAGTAACTAACTGGTGGT
Organism: Mesoplodon mirus; assembly: GCF_964341445.2. Taxonomy (NCBI): domain Eukaryota; kingdom Metazoa; phylum Chordata; class Mammalia; order Artiodactyla; family Ziphiidae; genus Mesoplodon; species Mesoplodon mirus. The sequence goes on along the minus strand of NC_138980.1, from coordinate 83,248,315 downwards.
ATTTCACCTCCTTAAGCACAGTTCTGAGAACCCTGCTGTCATTAAAGAAAACAAACTTGGTACAAATGGGCAGAAGTTGCTCAGATAACATGTCTTGGCTGACAGGAAGCAGAGTCAGAGACAAGGTATCAAATAAAAAGATTACATTAGAAAAGGGGCTCTGAAGTTATAGCAAGGCTTAAGAACATCTCCCCATACTGTTAAACTCCTTAAATATGGAACATCATAAGTTCTTGCCAGCTACATGCAGAATTTATTGAGTGCTTTATGGGGACCCAACACTAGATACTATGGGAGTTCAACAGGCATTATTAAGTGCCCTTTGGGAACAGTTAAGCAAAATAATTGTAAAGAAAGATTTCTAAAAGGTGAGAACAGTCTGTTTTCTAAAATAGAGCCAGCACAAGAAATTACTTTAGAATCTAAATGGATTTGGAATGAGATAACCTTGATTCTCTTTTTATTTCTGAGTAAGCCCAAAGACAAAATGCTGGTCTGGTGAGAAAATATATAACCTACTGATATTCCTTTTTAACATACAGTGAGTGACCGAAGGCTCAGGGACCTCAGCAGGCAAAAATCTCCCACTAGAAGTTACTAACATTTTTTGTTTTCTTGGTATTTCTATTAATGGCAAGTGATACTGCTTTCAAGTGATACTACTATGCTTATCATAGTAGTGATATATTTCCTTTTCCCTCTCTAGCAACTTTTTATTTGTTTAAATGTTTCCTTGAGTGACTAAACCTATCACACATCTAACAGAACATTCTCCCCAACAGCAGCAGAATATGCATTTTTCTCAAGTGCACATGAAATAGTCTCCATGATAGACCATATGTTTGGTCATAAGACAGATCTCAATAAATTTAAAAGGATTAAAATCATACAAAGTATGTCCTTCCACCATAATGAAATACAATTAGGTATTAATAACAGAAGGGAATTTAAGATATTCATAAGTATATAGAATTAACACACCTCAAAATAATAATTGTATCAAAAGAGAAATTACAATGGAAATGGTAAGATATTTAGAGATGAATGAACATGCAACATACTAACATTTAAGCATGCAGCTAAAGCAATGCTTAGAGGGAAATTTATAGTTGTAAATGCATATGTTTAAAAAGGAAGGAGGAGGACGAGAAGGAGGAGGAAGAGCTCAAATTATTAGCCTAATCTACCTCAAGAAACTAGAAAAATAAAGCAAACTAAATTCAAAGCAAGCAGAAGGAAGAAAATTAAATTTTTTCAAGCAAAAATAAATGAAATAGAGAATAGAAAAATAATAGAGAAAATCAACAAAACCAAATTTGGTCTCATAAAAAGATTTTAAAAAATTAACAAGCCTTTAGTTAGACTGACCAAAAAAGAGAGAAAGAAAGAGAGAGAAGACTCAAATTACTAAAATCAGAACTATTGCCTCATATTTTTGTGTTCTGTGTAAATATCCATTGATGTAAATTGTCTTGCCTCATAGACACTCAATGTGGTTCCTACACCTTTCTTTATTCAGAGGGAATGAAGCACGTTGTGTCAGTGGGGTTTTTTAAATTCTCCTAAGAAACACTGCATGCTCAAATTGTGTAATTTAAGGAAAGTCTGTAATGAATGATTTATATACAAAAGGAGGGTGGGTGGACAGGGTGCAGGGAGCCCGTGAAGGAAAGTGCAGTATATTGGGGTCAGTAACAACCAGAGCACAGTTACCAACCCAGAGCCTGAAAGGGCAGGGGAAGGACCTTGAGATAGAGAGGGTTGAGTAGAACTGCTGACTTATGACCTTTGACTGGTGGCAGGACTCAGCAGACCAGTGGCACCTCCATAAAGGGGGAGTTGAGAACAAAGGAGACCTCAAACTCACTCACTTTTCCTGGTCTCCTGTTGCTGCTTTCCATTAGCCAAACCCAGTCAGAAGCCAGGGGGCAAGGGAGCCAACACATACAGATCAGCCTCCCTGGGCAGGAAGGAGGGCAGAAACAAGAGGAGATAGATCTGAATGGGGCACCTGGAAGCTATTCAGCACATACCTGATCATGCTAGATGCCCCAGTCAGAGAGAACTATTCTGCGTGTGAATAGTTGGAAGTTGACTACTTGAAATTCCATTATCCAAATAGGAGTAAATGAAGAATGAGAAGATTACCCACCCTGTCTTGTTTTTAGAATAGTCTTCCCTGACTTCATGCCCACAGTAGTTCTTTTCTCCTGTGCTAAGGTCCTACACAATGCAAACCAGGAAAGCAGTTGAATGTCTCATTTGTCTTATGGAGTTATTGTGAGGATCTAAGAGAGCATTTTAATACAGTGTAAGGTGATGTATTATGTGCTTAGTAAGCTGACATGCATCACCTCATTTGATCTTTACAGTAACTCCATGAGGTAGCTGCTACTAACCCCTGCTATTTCATAGATGAGAAAATTGAGTATCAGAGAGGTGAGGTAAGTTGTTCAAAGTCTCGTAACTAAGTGGTGGATTAAGGGTTTAAATCCATTCCAAAGTCTGGGTCTTAATCACTAGGTTACATATGTCACAACTGCCTTCCTGGTTTGCACAGTGTGGGATCTGAGCACAGGAGAACAGGGCTACTGTGGGCATGAAATCAGAGAAGGCTTCAGTGAAAGTAGCATTTGAGCCAGTGTAATGGGATTATTTTCCTTTTCTTTATTTTGGACTCCTAACATGCTAACTTATCAAGAGAAAAAGCAGAGCTAATGGATAAACAAATTGTGGTATATTTATACAATGGAATACTTCTCAGCAATAAAAAGGAATAAACTATTTCCAAGCACTAGCTTGGGTGAATCTCAGAAGCATTATGTTGGGTGAAAGAAGCCAGATGCAAAAGAGTACATACTCTATTCTGCTGTGATAGGAATCATAGTGGTTGCCTGGGCAAAGGTGAGGCGTATGAGAACAAAGGATTACTAGAAATGTGGGCATGTGGTGGAAATGTTCTACATCTTGATTGGAGTTGTAGTTAACAAGAGAATATATTTGTCAAAATTCATGAAACTGTACTTTAAAAAGAATATATTTTATAGTTCGCAAATTATACCTCAATAAATTGATTTTAAAATAACTGATGAAATTATGAAAATGTATTAAGTAAAAATTATGCAGTTGATTTAGAGTAAAATTACTGTTCAGAAATATAATAGGTGATATACATTTATTGTAAATGAATTACGCCAAATATAAAAGCCTAAATTCATGTGATTTTTCCCTTGGTAAAATTACCACCTGTGAGGTATTTTTTCAAACCTGAATTACCTTAAATTTCTTTTTTCTTTTTCTTTTTAATCTAGAATGGTCAATTGGAGTGCGTACGCTGGATGGTGAGTGAAACAGAAGCCATTGCTGAATTGAGTTGTTCTAAGGATTTTCCAAGCCTTATTCATTACGCAGGTTGCTTCGGCCAGGTATGAAGAAATTTTTAATTATCTTCTATTTGCATGCTATGTAATCTATCTCTTTTTAAATTTTTAGTCCATTAAAATCCAAACATAAAAAATCATCAAAAATGTATTCAAAGATTTATAAGCAGTGATATTCATTGAAGCATTTTTTATGTGAAAGAAATGTTTTAAACAACCTAAATATTCCAGATAGGATATTGGATAAATAATGAAGCAACATCCATATGATGGAACTTTACAGAAAAATATTCATTATATAATATTGAATTAAAATGTATGATACAAAACTGTTCCTGTAATTTGGTACCAACTTTGAATTTTGGAGAGAGAGAAAGAGAAATAGATTAGAAAACTAGAAAAAACTATGTCACAACTTGTTTTTATCGTAATTATCACTCGGTAGAATTATAAGTGGCTTTTATTTTCTTTCTTATATTTTTCACTTTTTTCCAAATTTCCTACAATAAACAAATTTAACTTTTGTCAAAAGGAAAAATGATAGATTTTCTTGAAACCAAAATTAAGAAGAAAATCTTTGGTATGGCATTAATCGAGGAGGTCTCCGTCCATTAAAGATAAGCAATCACACTAACTAAATGAGTCTCAGTTACAACCAGTTTCTGCGTTAGGAAATCCCAGTGTGAGTAACTGATGTACACAGATCACATCCAGTGTATGCAGTAAAAAATCATCACTAACTCCCTTTGAGAAGGATGAGTATAAATTATCTTTTTTAAAAAAATTGGAACCACAAAATGCCAATCTCAGTCTTAAAAAAATATAAATAAAGTCAGCACTGTATTAAAATAGATTTAATCACATTTGTTTGTGGCAAAGAAAATTGCTTCTCATGCATATAACCTTATCCCTTTGGCTTCATAAACTTTCCCAGTGGCAGTAAATTGCGGTATTGTCAACAAGAGATTATGCTTTTTCAAGCATAACAATCTCAAATTTTAAAAATAGACTCCTAGAATATTACCACAGCCTTTCTTCAGGGGGAGTCATGTTCGGTGATAGTTTATTTTGTGCCATGGTAACTTCAATTAATATATATGTAATGTTTCCTATATGTACCAAGCACCATGCCATTGGATTTTGTGTTCATTATCTGGCTTATGCCTTAAAACAACCTTATTGGATTCTGTTGTTTTTATCCCCATTCTATAGATGAGGAGACTGAAAAAAGAAATCTTAAGTGGCTTGCATGTGGTCTAATGGCTAGTAAGAGCAAAGGCTGGATCTCAACTCAGGTCCTTTGGCTTTGGGACCAGATTCTGTTTTTCCTCCATTTGTGTAGATAATTTGTATAGCTTGTTTACAGTGGCACAGATACAGCTGCAGAAGTCTTTTTTTACAATTTTATCTAACAATACGTTGTGATATTTGGAGTATCTTAACACAGCTCGTATGAAATTTATGGAATGAAGAAAGGAGCAGGAAGAACATTTAAAATTTGTAAAAGCCAATGTCTTTGAAATAATTACTCCATTTTCTTTGTGTATTGCACTTATGAGCCCCAGTCATGGTGATCTACAAACGTAAGAATTAATAAGATTTGTTAAGATGCCCTTTTTTTGCTTAGACTGGCAAAGGGGAGAATAGTATTTTCAAATGACCAGAAGAATCATTAAGACAATAGTTTTCATAAATCATTCTCAGTATAAAACAAAATTTTATTTATTCTCAAATTGTCTGAGTAATTGTTTCATACCCCTGATTTCATTTGCTTGTGTAGAGCCTAAAGAGGAATTTCAGATATCAGTGAAAAGGCTGACTGCACTTTTGGAAGAGCTTGCCAAAGAAAAGGAGGAAAGGATTGCACTGCTGTTCTGAGACTTTAAGTCAATAATTGGGCATCCGGCCTTCTTTGTCCTGAGCAATGTTGCTTATATGTGCCAGTTTCTCTCTTCAGCTCTCACAGCAGGCTTCTCATAATTTTGAAGCTATTGGGACAGAACAAAAGAAAGTGCCATTTCTGGGACTGGTTGGGTGATAGTGTAGTTTGCTTGGCTGGACTAGAGGAAAATATGGAAAATAGTGACCTATGTGAAGAGCCATGTCAAACATTTGCTTCATGTTAGTATCGGTCTTCAGGTTGTTATTTCAAGCTGATAAGCATTTTTAATGACTTCAAGTACAATTTTGAGCAAGGCACTCCAGCAGTGCCTTCAGGAGAACATTCCTAACTATGTAGAAAATGTAGAAGCCCATTAGGACTGCAAATTCTGCCCAGCCATCCTACATCCGCCACGACCTCTTATGTAACAGATGACCTGTGGAGATGCTGAACTTGGAACCATTACAAGGCTAATATTTTCATAAGGAAGATTGTTATTGAACAGTTTTCTAATGGATTCAGCACATGCAGGTTTTTCTACATCAAGCAGGCACTTGAGTGTGTTCTGGTTTTGTTTCTTCAGTAAATACCTTTGGAAAGGATAGTACAGAGGAAAATTCCTCTCTTGGTTTATTTTAGTTGCCCTCTGCCCCTTCTATAGATTCTTAAAGAATGAGCTCCATTTGACTCGCAATTTGTGTCCTTTTTCTGGTTAAAATTACCTTTAAGGGCTCCAGAACCACAGGGTAGCCAGCAGTTTTTAGTGGTCTTCTGGAGTGATAGATCTTTGGGTGATAGGAATTGATTTTCCTCCTCTTGACACACCAGGTCTCAGAGGGGGCAGTTATTTCATTCCCTGATTGTACCTAGCAAAACCGGCCACAGGGAGCACGAAGGTGAAAGCATGAGGGACGCTCAGGGAACGAGCAGGGGCGTCCTCGGATGGGCCTGCTTTGCTGTCCCTTGAGAGAGATGCTTTCTGGCAAAACAATTGAGACAGAATTGTCTCAAGTCAAAGTCACCGCCTGTGTAACTTGGGCAGTTTTATTCGAACATGAAGGTTTAGATGGTCTCGTCCAGCATCCCAGCAAAGCTCTTGCCCTCAGGTGCTTGGGGGCTCCGGCCTGTTTTGCATTGGTCACTGGTTCAGTGGGCTCTCTGATACTTTCAACATCAAACTTATCATTTTGTTTCTGAATCTTTCATGTGACTTTTGGTCAAGGAGTTTTGCTACAGAAACAACAGGAATCATAGCATTAAGCACTTACCAAGAAAGAGCACATTTGCCTACACTATGTTCATTCTCCATTTTAAATGTTTGCCCTGATATGGATCAAAAAAAAAAAAAAAAGACACTTTTTCAAAAAAGAGAAAGCTCAGCAGTTCCTACGAATGGTCATGAACAGTGATAGGCATGCTGGTGAGGGGGTTCCTTCCACAGGCTGTGTTATTGTTTTTCCACGGTTTACTTTAAAAAGGGGAAATATTCTGTTGACTTTATTGTTTCATTGTCATGGGGTAGAAATAAGTAAACAGCACTGAAAGGGTTATGATTGCAGATGAAAGCAAACTGAAAAATCTTTGAATGGCACAAGCATTCATCTGCTCTCCAAGGACCTTTGAAAAAGCTTAACAAACACAGAGCTCAACAACCCACAGACTGACAGTTAATGTGATTTCTGTGACCCAAGGGTTGGAAAGGAAGTGTGTCCTTTATGGAGTCAGGGGTCATGGGGCAACGAGCCATGGTGGATATTCATACTCAGAAGACAGAGAACATTAGCTCCTGAGTCTGAGTTTAAATCCTAGCCCTACCCTTACTAGCTCAGTAGCCTTGCATACATTTACATTTTTTAAAAAAAGAAAAGATCTCCCTGGACCTCAGTTTCCTCATCTTTAAAATGGAGATAATAGAACCTTCTTTACAGGGTTACTCTGAGGTCCAAATGAAAAAAGCCACATGAAGCACTGCCCACTGCCAGCACATATTAGACACTAGGTAAATGTTGGCTATTATGGTTATTGGATACCTTCCACTTTATTATTTTTATTTCTATAAGTATTATTTAATATATTTATTTCACTATGAGTGAAGTATCAGAGAAATTTGGCAAAGAATTATTTAGGCCTTAACCTATTTAATCAATTCTTAGATGTATTTTTTTTTTACATTTTACTATCTCTAGATTTTACATTTATCTTACAGTAAATGACAATATGAGATTATTGCTGGCCATCTTTTTACATTTGAACATGTCAAAAACTGGAGTGAATCTTATAATTGATGGCACGTTAGATTTGATAACCTATGATCACAGACAAAGCTGCTTCCTTTAGAACTTATGATTGTAACAAAACTGTAGACATTTTATTGATACCAGTAATAAACCTGTGGCATAGTTTTCAATTACATTTTTAATTAGACTGTCCAGCAAATCTCATAAATTACATGCATTAATTGCCGCTTTAAATAAATTGCATTGCCTTTAAGAACATGCAAAATACAACATTAAAACAGGTTACCAAAAGAGCAGAAAATCTCGAGAAGAGGAAACTAGTACATGAAGTAGGTTTCAAGTCGTTAGATCTAAGTTGAATGGGTAGGTGGGTGTGTGGGTGATTGGGTGGAATGTCAATTGGAGAGGCATTCTGTAAAACAGAAATAATACAGAAGAGCCAGCCCATCCATGGGACTGCATTGGATGTTCTCTGAAAGCAATACCTATGGGAAAATGAAGATCTGAAGTTACATTCTTCCTTTAACATCTTCTTCCTGACACACACACACACACACACACACACACACACACACACACACTGGTGGGGGGCAGAGGAGAGAACCCGCAGAATGTCTAAAAGATAAAAGAAGAGGTGGGCATCATTGCATATATATCTATAACACGTATGCATTTACAAGGGCCTTCTTAGTTGGAGAAAATAGCTGTATTTGTTCTGTTCTCCTTACTAGATATTTGTCAAATAAGTCACTGTTTAAATTGTAGGTCTGTGGATCTCTGCTGGAATGTTCTCCAGAATCAGAGCAGAAAGCATTTCTCAGAGACTGGATGCTAAACATGCTTTTACCCAAACCAAGGGATTCTAGCCATCTCCATGTCCCTCTCAGAAATCCTAAGTAGACAGCCAGCCCATCCTTTTGAGCAGTGCTTCTGTGCACCGTATCGTAGGGGAGATTGTCATTTCCATTGATTTCTCAGTGAACAGGCCAGTTGCATAGCTTCTTATTAAAGTAAATTGTCCACTGCAGAACACAAAACTGAATTGGAGGGGCTGGGCAAAGACGTGCCTTGTTCTGAACAATAGGATAAACATTCTTCCTTTATGTAAGTCTTGCATGTTGAATTGGGTAAGAGCCTTAATTATAGGAAAGAATTATCCATGCCATCGTAAGAAAAGCAGGCAGGTTATCATAACAGTATGGACTGCACCTTACTGGGAGAGTGAGGGGCCAAGGCAGCTCCTGCCTCACACAGACCTTGCCCTGTTCTCCCAGGTCATCAAGCCCCTGCAAAGTCCAGGTCTCTAGATTCTTCCCAGGTTTCTACAAAGGGAAAATTCCTAGTCTTAGGAATAGTATTCTATTTCCTATAACTCCATTACTAAAAGTTATTCAGTTATATTCAGTTATTCGAAACACTGAATTATAATAAAGGGCATTTCCTGTGCATGTGGAATAGACATATCCACTATAATATTTAACTGAGTCTGAAAAACATGAAAGTATGCCTGACAAGAAGGTACATATAAAACGTTTCTGAGTATCTTGAACTCCTCTGAAATTTACTTGCTAAAGAGAGAAGCTGCTAGAGTATCAGAGAATATCCAGTTGTCTTCTTCAGTTTTCTGATTTGTAAAATAATTGAATTGGATAATTCCCTAAAATCTCTGCCACTCCGCATTCTTAACATGTAATATCATGGAGCAAACCAGGTCACCACAAGCTTGACAATGACCATTGAAGATGGCAGGACTGTCCTTTTCACCAGTAGGAGCACAGCAACCTGCCCTCTTGATGTTTCTGTATCTTAGGCATTGACTTCTAACCAGTTGGTCATGTCACTGATCTTGAGGTACACCCACTCATCCAGATCTTTTCAGGAGTTAAGATCACATGGTTCGATCATCTGTCTCCAGATAAAAATATTTTGTTTTTTTCCCTACCTAATTAGGAAAAATAAAGGAAGTTGTTGTACCTTATGCATTTGAAACATCACCTGCTCTGGTCCAAATGTCACTCCCAGCTTCCTCCAAGTTTGCCTCTGAAGAAGAGGATTAAGCACATCAGCCTATCTTATCCCACTCCTATCTCCCAACCCTAGCCTCCAGGCTTTGCTCCACCTCATTCTCTAGGGACATGGAGGGTTTCACTTCCTACAAGGTCTGTCTGCTTTTGCAGCTAACACTCACCCTGCTTTCCCGGGGTGCATTCTTGGTCGGTTGTAGGTATTGATTACATTTTCTCTTCTTGCTCTTTAGAGGGCTTACTCCCTGTTTGCTCGTGTGAAAAAGGTGTGGTACATATATTCAGTCTCTCCCTGATGTCACAGATGCCTTTATAAACAGTGCCCTGTTCCCCACATGAGGGGAGAAACATGAAAGGAGTTGGCTGTTTTTATCCAGCATTCCTTTAGCAGATTAGTTGGCATGTTCAGAAGGTGAAGGCAAATTTAATCCAGAAAAATATAAAAGTTCATGACCAGTCCAAGCAAATAACTGGAAAAGAAAATCCTTTAAAAGGCTAAGGAGAGGTTCAAGGCTATTACAAACGCATGATTATCTTTTTAAATGTCAAATTCCACCCACTAAACTTCATGCTGTTGTTTTTACCACTCTCATATTTTTTTAGCATTATATTTAATTTTTCTATTTTAAAACAGTGAATTCCCATCCCCGTGCTTTCTCCTGAGGCCAAACATAACATGTAAATACCACAAAAGACTCAGTGGGTAAAATGCAAACAGATTATGACAACACACACTGACTGTTCTATGTCTTTGCTTTTGAAAGTTTGTGTTCAAAGCTTTGGGTCCACTTCCTTTAACATAGAAGAAGAGAAAGATTTATCTGTTAAAACAAACAAAAAAACCCCACCAACATTTGGTCAGAAAAATCAAGAGGGTCCCAGTTTTATTTCAGTGTGGTTATCTTATACTTAGCAACTTAAGATGTTGCCTCTTTTTTGTAAGCCTATTGATTGTACGGTATGGGATTAGGAAGGCATGGTTGAAGCATGATAAACTTAAAGTAGAAGCTAGGTATCTCAATAGTCCAAGGTTTTACAATAATATTCTTGAAGCCTCCAGATAATATAACAAAGTAACAAAAATATTACCTTGAACTCAAAAGACTTGGACTGGTTCCAACGTTGACTGTCTCACTGTGTGACTGAGGAGGTACTCAAACTTACTGTGAATCAGTTTTCCCACCTGTAGAATAAGTAAGCAAAACAAGAGCGTTTCTGAGCTAACTTTCTGCTCTTCAAATTCTCAGAGCATTCTTCTTTCATTAACTTTAGTCAGAGATGCATGAATTTTCAGTTCATACTGAATGGAAATGTTCTCCTCGTAAGGTAAGCTTGGCTATATCTAAGCTTCACATGTTGGAGTTTTGTTTTCCTCTGTCCTTATATTAGACTTCACTACATGACAGTCTATTAATTCCAGCCTGTCCTTGTGTTTAATAGGAAAAGATTCTGCTGTGGCTTCTTCAGTTCATGCAAGAGCAGGGCATCTCACTGGATGAAGTGGACCAGGAGGGCAACAGCGCCGTTCATGTGGCTTCCCAGCATGGCTACCTCGGGTGCATACAGGTACACAGGCCTTGCTGCTCTGGAGGGAGAAATGAGTGCATCAAATAATAAAACATGGGAATTTTGTTCACTGGGAGAATGTCTGGATTAAATCAGCTTTTCCTCTTATAGTGGATAATGAGGAGTCAAACTGATACATTTGTATTTCCAGAAATGCACACAAACACTGGCATCAATAGCTGTCTGGGTTTCTCCTGGAGTGTCACAGGATGTTGAAGGGGACACTTCTTGCCCTTGCAGCATTATCTTAAAACCCGAATGCTGAGGACAATAGAAATGAAGTACCCCCATGTTCTCAAGACAGCAGGAAACCACTACCAGACTGACATCGCTGAGTCCGTCACATGGAGGGTGCACCCTTCCTGCTGTTATTAGCACACTTCACCTTCCCAAATGTCTGAAACACAGGACGGAATTTTTAAGAAAGAATTAGAAGAATTCCTCAGAGTAGCAAGCAGGAGGCTTAGGAGAGAGAGTGGTGTGGTTTTCTTCTCCCGTTCTCTGTAGTAGGACTGAGCTTCCCAAAAGCATTCAAAAAGTCCCAGAACTGATTACAGGAGGCCCTTGATATTGGTCCCCTCTGCCCGTGGGCAGGCTCAGCAGGGCCTCAGTTGGCCAGCTGCTCCACCCAAGAGCCTCCGGTTGCCTCATTCTTTTAGCCCAACATACCTTGTGAATATTACCATGTCCTTTGTGTGCAGTGATGTAGAGAGGTTGGGAAGCAGAGCCACAGGAGGTGGGGAGGCCCTTCCCCCTGCCCCAGGCCACCTGGAGGTACATCCAGGAGGGCTGCTTAGAGAGCACAGGGTTCCTACAGGAAGAGAGGTTGGCCTCTCGTCCCACAGCTGAATGCAGAGCTGCACAAAGCTGAGCCACACCCAGTGCCGCCAACCTAACAACACATAGTGGGAGGCCCTGTGAGAGTCCTCAGAAGCTTGGGGCACACATGAATGTGAAAACTGGGTATTTATTTTATATAATAGTTTACATCTGCTAATCCCAAACTCCCAGCCCTTCCCTCTCCCACCCCCCTGTATAGCGCAGGGAACTATATTCAATATCCTGTGATAAACCATAATGGAAAAGAATATTAAATAAAAAATGTCTCTATGTGTATAACTGAGTCACTTTGCTGTACAGCAGAGATTGGCACAGCATTGTAAATCAGCTATACTTCAATTAAAAAAAATTTTTTTAAAAACTGGATAGGCTTTTTTACCTAGAAAATGTAAGGCCCTGACTGACAAAACAGAGAAGAGAGCTGAAGAGAAGGAGGGAGAGTGACAGTGTGAGGAGAAGAAAAGCTTTGAATTGGAAACAGAGTTTGGAATTGACCTGGAATTTAATTTATGAACATAAATCATAATTACCAGAGTCCAACCAATCACACCATTCTCATCATTGAAAATGACCCAACATCTATGGATTTGTTCCCACATCTGCCTGAGATGTAGGAAAAGGCGATTGACAACGTTTGGCTGAAGGCCATGATTAAAGAAAATACTTTTACCTCACCAGATTTATACAGTTCAAAATATGTGTATGTAAGAACTCTAAGAAAACAACACTCTTTTTCAGCCTTATTAGGTATTGTTTCTTTTATTCCAAACTCAACGGGTACTTACTGAGGTCCTACTGTGAGCAAGGTAGACTGTATCTCAGAGAGAAAACTGGGAAGTGAGAACTTGCTCGGGAAGGTAGAGAGGACTCAGGGAGTTCAGACGATCTGGAAAAGCAGTAAATGTAAGAGGGAAAAGATTCATAAAACCGGAAAGCAGAGGTCACAGAAGAAACTCTCTGCAGAGTCTCCTCACATGCAACCACTCTGTGGAAAGCCACGCTGATAGGAAATATTTCAAGTGTCTGGGAAGTTTCCCCACTATTGTTGGCAAAGCGTGCATCTTCTAATTTAAGACACCAAGTTGTAAAAGGAGTGATGAGAAAAGAGAGAAATTTAAATTACTACCAGGATCTGCAGAAAGATGAAAGGAGTAGCATTACATTTTGTGGAGGAAAAATAATTGAATGAAGACTGAAAACTTCATTTTTCCATGTGACAAAACACAATCATATTTAATAGTATTGAAGTAGACTGTTTTTGTCAGCCAATAAATGACTGCAACCCAAAGAAAAGCAGCTGATATCACTAATTCTGTTTGAGATCTTAGTTATTTTCCTTCTTAATACGTGAGAAGAGGCAGTCTGTCTTTTCAGAGTGTTCGTCTCTTCACTTAACACAAATGATATTTTTGGCGCTAGACACCATGGATGTGGAAACTTGAATAATCTTGGAAGCGGGTCTATCCACTGGGTGTGAGAATAAAAAAAAATAGGTACAAAGAGATTGAGAGTAGAAAAGGGGATGAGCGAGGACCTTTATGAAGTGAAGAGGGGAACTGAGTATGGAAAACATTGGAAAGATAACTGCAGAGGCCAGAGTCAAGGGGAGTGATAACAGTGTGTTTATGCTGAGTCTCTGAGAGCTCAGGGTGAGGTGATCTCTGGGACACCCTGTGACATGGGCGTCGGTGGCCTTATGGCAACTTTCATGGTGAGTGATCCTAAACTGAGAGGAAAATGAAGCTCCTTAATGACTTCTGAGTCTAAGTAGTCTAGGAATTTAAAAACTACAAGTATTTCTTGTGGAAAAAACATTTTCTAGGGCTTCCCTGGTGGCGCAGTGGTTGAGAGTCCGCCTGCTGATGCAGGGGACATGGGTTCATGCCCTGGTCTGGGAAGATCCCACATGCCGTGGAGCGGCTGGGCCCGTGAGCCACGGCCACTGAGCTTGCGCGTCCGGAGCCTGTGCTCCGCAACGGGAGAGGCCACAACAGTGAGAGGTCCACGTACTGCAAAAAAAAAAAAGAAAAAACATTTTCTATTACTAAAATAAATCCAGAGGTCTACACACTGATCTTGATAGTGTCAAAAAATACTGCAGACTATGACAGTTGATTAATATTGATGTAACAGCTTTTTGTGGGGTCTGTTGTCATCACAGCATAAAAACAAGAGAGTTTTGATTTTTTTTAAATTAACAATGTCAGGGAATTCCCCAGCAGTCCAATGGTTAGGACTCCGGGCTTTCATTGCCAAGGGCAAGGATTCAGCCCCTGGTCAGGGAACTAAGATCCCACAAGCCGAGGTGCAGCCAAAAAAAAAACAAAAAAAAATTAACAATGTGAACCATGCTCCATCAAATCTCTCTCCCTTCTACTAACGGTGCCCTGGCCAGATTCCTTAACTTTTTGCTTTTGTTTGACTATTAACATTTACTTCAAACCAGTTTAAAAATCTCAGTCTTATTTCTGGTTCAAAGCATTCTCCTCCCCAACCCAGATCAGACTCAGGGTGAAAGGAACTTGGTATGGGACTGAGGCATGACTGGCTTTTTACACACCACCTAGCTCCTATTCCCCTCTCTCTTCTGGGCTCCAGTGTTGGGGACAAAGGGGACGTATGGAGAGAAAAAGTCAACTGTCTCTTTGTTTTACTGGCAGAGGTCATGGCATCTCCCTGATAGTTGTCTTGCTTCTTTAGCTCACTATGGTTTGCCACTGATGCCCTCTGGGGAAGCCTTCAGAGGCTGAATCTCTGGTGGGCATGGTGGGTGGGGACTTCAGAGGGTCCTCTAGAGCCTTCCACTGATACCTGAGGCAGGAGATCTGGCCCCAACCTCACACCCTCCTCTGCCATACAGTCCCCTCCACCTGTGTTGCACCCCACTGCCTCCTGTTGCTAAAGAGCCCTCTCCTTTTTTCTTTCTAATTTTTTAATTTATTTTATTTATTTATTCTTTTGGTTGCATTGGGTCATCGTTCCTGTGCATGGGCTTTCTCTAGTTCCATCGAGCGGGGGCTACTCTTTTTTTTTTTTTTTCTTTTTTTTTTTTTTTTTGTGGTATGTGGGCCTCTCACTGTTGTGGCCTCTCCCGTTGTGGAGCACAGGCTCCAGACGCGCAGGCTCAGTGGCCATGGCTCACGGGCCCAGCCGCTCTACGGCATGTGGGATCTTCCCAGACCAGGGCACGAACCCACATCCCCTGCATCGGCAGGCAGACTCTCAACCACTGCACCACCAGGGAAGCCCTACGGGGGCTACTCTTCATTGTGGTGCGCGGGCTTCTCATTGTGGTGGCTTCTCTTGTTGCAGAGCATGGGTTCTAGGTGTGCGGGCTTCAGTAGTTGGGGCACGTGGACTCAGTAGTTGTGACTTGCAAGTTCTAGAGCACAGGCTCCGTAGTTGTGGTGCACGGGCTTAGTTGCTCTGCAGCATGTGGGATCTTCCCGGACCAGGGAATCGAACCCATGTCCCCTGCATTGGCAAGCGGATTCTTTATTTATATTTATTTTTGGCTGTGTTGGGTCTTCGTTTCTGTGAGAGGGCTTTCTCCAGTTGCGGCGAGCGGGGGCCACTCTTCATCGTGGTGCGCGGGCCTCCCACTGTCGCGACCTCTCCCGTTGTGGAGCACAGGCTCCAGACGCACAGGCTCAGTAGTTGTGGCTCACGGGCTTAGTTGCTCTGTGGCATGTGGGATCTTCTCAGACTAGGGCTCGAACCCATGTCCCCTGCATTGGCAGGCAGATTCTTAACCACTGCACCACCAGGGAAGCCCTGGCAGGCGGATTCTTAACCACTGCGCCACCAGGGAAGTCACCCAAGAACCCTCTCCTTTTTAATTGGGTGATAACAAGCTCACAGCAAGCTCCCTTCTACAACATCTGCTCAATATATGGGACATACCCTTGTCATGGCACGTGGTGGGAATGTGGGCCCTGCCATGACAATTCTCTCCTGTTCTTTTTATTCCTGCTTGGGTAGGTTCAGCAACAGATCATGTGCGCTGCCTAAGTAAATAGGAAAAAGTAAACAAAATTCCTTCTTTTTCTTATGGGCATCCCCAACTTCAAGGGCCCACCCACTAAAAGGGACAAAGCCTCTCACCACAGACACTGCCCTGCACACCTCATAAAAGAAAGGACTCTAAGGAAGAAGGAACCTCCACCCCTTCCCAGTCTCCTTCTGAGGCTGGTGTGAGATTGATAGTAGTGGGATTGGTTGGCTGCATCATTGTAGGCTCTGAAAAGAGGCATCTGATACTGACCACTGAAAGCTCACCAGAGGCTGTCCTTTGTGTGTGATGGTACTCCACACCCCCACCCTGTCCCACTATGGGCTCTGGTGACTGGTTTTTGAACAACAGGAAAAGTTCCATTCAACCTTCTGTTACAGTCATTAAAAAATACGGATGTTTACGGGTGGACCTAGAGAATATCATACTAAGTAAGTCAGACAGAGGAAGACAAATACTATATGGTATCACTCGTATGTGGAATCTGAAAAATAATACAAATGAATCTATATACAAAACAGAAACAGACTCACAGAATAGGAAACAAATTTATGGTTACCAAAGGGGAGAGGGAGGCAGGGGGAGGAATAAATTAGGAGCATGGGGTTAACAGGTACTAACTACTATGCATCAAATAGATAAACAACAAAGACCTGCTGTATAGCATGGGGAACTATATTCAGTATCTTGTAATAACCTATGATGAAAAAGATCTGAAAAAAATGTATATAAATATAACTGAATCACTTTGCCGCACACCTGAAACTAGCAATATTGTAAATCAGCTATACTTCAATTCAAAAAAATTAAAAATAATAAATAAATAATGTTTAGAGGGAGGTTCTGATACGATCACATGTCTCTGCATTCTCTGACAGACCCTGGTTGAATATGGAGCAAATGTCACCATGCAGAACCACATGGGGGAAAAGCCCTCCCAGAGCGCTGAGCGCCACGGACACACCCTGTGCTCCCGGTACCTGGTGGTGGTGGAGACCTGCATGTCGCTGGCCTCCCAGGTGGTGAAGCTAACCAAGCAACTGAAGGAGTGAGTGACCTGTTCGTTCCATGAGAACCAAGTCTGGCTGCTCATCGTTGTGCTTAGGTTTCAGCCAGGGCTTTGGAAGGCTCCCTCCTGCTGGTCTTACAGGAATTCCCTAGTATCCTCCTCATCTTCTTTTCTTCCTCCGTCCCTAGTCCTCATGGCCAGCATTCGTGCCATTTCTGCAGAGGCAAAATGATATTGAAACAAAAAAAATGCAGAGCTAGCTTCCTAAGCAGAGAACTTAAGCCACAGTGGACAAGGGGAGGGAGCCTCTCTCTGCGTTCACATCTCAGGGTCAGATGACGTGGCAGGCGCGGAAAGCACACGTGGGCATCATTCCAAATGTCTGTCCTTAACAGTCTAGCAAATCATCAAAAGCAAGAGAGAGAGAGAGAAGAGCTAGAGATGGGCCAGTTTCTCAGTTTTCTCAAAAAGAAGAATGTATATTTGGGAAATTACGGACAGGTCACCTGGTAAATATCACTGGCAAATTTATTCTAAAAATTAAGCAGACGATTCATGAATCCTCAGAATTTAAAATCCTCAGAATGTAAACATAGCGTGATGTTACTTAAAACACTCTTTGTCTAGCTAAAATCAGTTCTTTTGTGATGAGATGATTCAGCTGGTACACACTGCATACCTAGATGCCAGGGAAGCATTTCTGGGAGGCTGCCATGAAATGCTTGAAGAAAGGAGGACCAGAGGAGAGGCCATCCGAGGGGTCTCCAGCAGGTTGAAGGATTAAGGAGCTGATGCTCGTCTGAGGGGACCAAGGTCAACCCTTGGAAAACACATCAGCCAAATGACAGCTGCCGTACTAGGAAGGGAATCACTGAACGTCAAAAATAGTACTCAAAGTAATGGTGACAGATTAGGAGGACAAACCTTAAAAATTAAATTTTAAGGAAAAAAATCAAGTTTTACTTTAAAATTATAAAAAATAATTTTTTTCCTTCTTTCCTTGTGAAAAAAGACCTGTGGTTGTTAGGAGGCCTTACTGATTAGAAGTGTAATTCATGCAACAATATGACAAGTCCTGAGATCCTCTGGTTCCTCACTAAGCTCGGGGAATTGTTTTCTCTCTCTGCTTCTACTCTCTTGCCTTAGAGGTAAGAATCTCTGTACTCCTCTGCCTCTCCCCCTGCCAGTACCTAGAATACTCTCTTTAATGAATTTAGGCTTTTTACTAGGAAAAAAATAAAATAAAATTTAAACTTAAAAATTAGAACGGTTCCTTTCCCTCCAAGAATCCTCTGCCCAGTTACACAAGACTCCCCCGGGGCAGGTGAGCTAAGCGAGCTTGAAGGTCTGGGGAAAATGCACACAGATTCATAACTCAGTAGGTTATCTTGCCACAGCGAACGTACTTGTACACATGTCTTTATGTACATGTACTGGTGTTTCTGAAAAGAAGTTACTAGAAGGGGAATTGCCAGAACAAAGTGCATACGTATGTGGATAGATGTTGCCTACTGTGCTTCCAGAACTGTTGTACCAGTGGACACTCCCCCCAGTAGTATATGGACATATCCATCAAGAGGAACTTTAAAATGGTCCAATGGAATGTTTTTCCTTAAGGTTCATCCTCAGAGAAAAGATCACAAAACTTTCCCCTGTCTCTTACCACGGAGTCGGAGAAGCTTTCATGAGTTATAGTATCTGTTTTATTGGTAGCACTCTTCAAGATTAGGATCTTGGCTGCTCTCTCTGTTGATGATCCTGGGATAAAACACACATGTATGCTAATAGACAGCAGTTCTTCCACTGTCTCCAAACTGAATGCTGTAGACAGTTGTAGTTAGGCCAATGACAAGATGAAATATGAGAGCTTACGTTGTAGACCCTAGTCTTGTACTTAATCTGCGTCTCAGTGAGGTTGGCAAAACTAGAAATGAACAGAGGAATTCACCCAGTCTAGCCTCAGTACACTGTACCCTTCAGGCTCTAGGGCATCAATAACATCGAAAGGTGCAGGAAGAAGGATGGAAAACACTAGTTTTTCAGCCCAAAATTGTGAGTGGGAGACAGTCTTGAGTGCCTTTTCCTGCTAGAATATTTTTACCAACCCTTTAGAGTTAATAAACATAGCTATTATTTAGAAATGGCAACCTTCAGCTCTCTTAGAGATCCTGATCTACAGGCGTAGGTATTATGGGTTGAATTGTGGCCTCATAAAATGATGTGTTGGGGTCCTAACCCCTAGTACCTCAGAATGTGAGCTTATTTGGAGATAGGGTCTTTACAAAAGTAATCAAGTTAAAATGAAGACACACACACACACACACACACAAACACAGAGTGTATTTTACTTTCCTTAAGTAAAAAAAGAAAATTACAAAATACAGTGTGCAGTATAATCTCATTATCTCATTTCTGAGAAATCCCTCTCTCTCCCCCCAGCTCTCCCTGCCGCCCCAAGCTGGTATGATACACTCCAAAATGTTACTCACTGTTTCTAAGTGGTTTGAATTTTTAAAGTAGTTGTATTAATTTAGCCATCAAAAAAAAACCTAAATTAAACAAAGCAAGCAAACTCTTTCCATGTTGGGTAAAAACAATTAAATAACTTGGTATTTTTTCAATAAAGAGAAAACAATGTATGGTAACACTTCATTTACTCTGGACATAGAAGCATATTATCAGAATGTGCATTAAAGTTAAGAAAACAGGTTAAAAGCCATAGGTTACAGAAAGTGAAATCTGTTTAGAAAACACATTAATTATTATAGAACTTGGAAAAAGGAAAACTGATTCTGATTTTAGAGGAGTAAGCAGTATTTACCAAACTCTGCAGTATTAGTGCGGTACCCACCCCCACCCCCCGCAAACTGTCCCCCAAAGATGTCTATCACATCCTAATCCCCGGAAGGTATGAATATGTTACCTTACATGACAAAAAGGGAATTAAGGTTGCAGATGGAGTTAAGGTCACCCTGGATTATTGGGGTTGGTCCAATCTCATCACATGAGTAACAGTAAAGAGAAGGCAGAAAAGGAGATCAGAGAGACTCAAAGTGTGAGAAGGACTCAATCTGCTCTTGCAGACTTTGATGAGGGAGGAAGGAAGGGGCTGTGAGCCAAGAAGTGCAGTAACCTCTAGGAGCTGGCAATGACTCTCAACTGACAGTCAGCAAGAAAACAGAGACCTCAGTCCTACAACTGCAAGGAACTGATTCTGCACCTGATTTGAATAAGCAGGACATAGACTTTCATCCTAGAGCCTCCAGAAAGGAATGCAGACTCTGGATACCTCGATTTTAATCTGGAGAGACCCATTCTGGTCTTCTGACCTACAGAACTGTAAGATACACATGTGTTGTTTTAAATCACTAAGCATGTAATAATTTGTTAACAGAAGTAGAAAACTAATACACTTAGCATCAAAACTGGTAGGAGCTCTCGTGAGCAGGGATGACGAACTAAACAAATGAGTTACAAGTGTTCTTAAAAGGACTGCCGAGTCTTAGATACTGGCTTGAGGAAGCCCAGTCTTCTCCTTGGCAAATGTCACTGCACATACTCAACAGCTGTCGGCTGCCTAAATTTAATTCTGTGAGAACAGATTTGGATAATAACCTTCCATCAGCCCCCAATACTCTCCTCTTCTCAGAAGTGGTCAGTCTTAGTCCTAACATTTCATCCCTAAGACCTAAGAAGTCTGTGATCTCATTTTTCTCACTTATTCTGTGACTCACTTACTGAAAACTTAATTGTCTAAAGGAGGAGCCAGCAATCTTTTCCCTAAAGAGTCAGATAGTAAATATTTTTGGCTTGTGCACCACATGTTCTGTGTCATAATTACTCAACTCTGCTTTTGTAGCGTGAAATCAGCACTCGATGATATGTAAATGAATATGTATGGCTCTGTTTCAATAAAACTTTATTTACAAAAACAGATGATGGGCTGGATTTGGCCCATAGTCTATTGTCTATAGTTTGCTGACCCTAGTCTCAAGAATGAATAAAAAATAAAAATACGTAAGAGCACTCTACTTTTCCCACTTTGAAATTTGGAACTGCATGTCAAGTTTTTTAGAAAAACATTTAGTGAGGGGTTAACACAGATGAAGAAAGATTAAAAGGAGGTTAAACTCCTTTTATAGGGTTCTTAGGTGTCAGAGTGAATTATGACACAGTCAAGAAAACTATTTGGAGGCAGTTAAATGGACTGATGACAGAAATCTCAAGTATGAATGGAGAAAAAAAGGACTCTATTCTCTAGATTCGAAAAAAGCCCTCAGAAAGGACTAATCAACTTTTAAGAATAATATATGAGCATGTGAAATATGAATATATAAAAATCTGTGAGCATATGTCTAGTATATTAGTCTGCTAGGGCTGCTGTAACAAAGTACCACAAACTGCCTGGCTTAAACAACAGAAATTTATTTTCTCACAGTTCTGAAGGCTAGAAGTCTGAAATCAAGGTGTTGACAAGGTTGGTTCCTTCTGAGGGCTGTGAGGGAGAATCTGTTCTGTGCCTCCCTCCTAGTTTTTGGTGGTTTGCTACCAATCTTTGGCATTCTTTGGCTTGTAAATGAATCACCCTGATCTTTGCCTTCATGTTCACATGATGCTCTCGCTGTGTGTGTCTGTCTCTGTGTCCAAATTTTCCCTTTTCTAAAGGACACTTCATACTGTATACTTTCTACATATATACAAATATATTAGGGAAACTTTTTCTATGCAATAGATATTCAAATATATTATCATTCTTAATAGCTGCCTTCATAGAAATAATTATAAATTATTTACTCAGTCTTATTGATGATCATTTAGGTTATAGTTTTTTTTACTAATGTGAATAATGAATATCTTTTTGGGTACTTTTGATTGCATCCTCAGGAAAATTTCTGAATTATAAGGATGAAAATTATGCACATTTGTAAGATTTTTAGATTTATTGCAACTTATCGAAAATTATCATGAAAAAAGTTTATACCTGTTAATTTTTGATAGTAGCAATGTGTCAGAGAGCTTATATATTTTGGTTTGTTTTTCCCAGACAGACAATGCAACGTGTCACACTGCAGAACCAGCTCCAACAACTTCTGGAAGCCCAGAAATCAGAGGGCAAATCACTCCTTTCTTCGCCCAGGTAATACCAGGAACGTTAGTGGTTAGAATTCTTAACTGTCTTTAATGTGTGAGCCTTCTTTTGGATTTTCTTTTAATATCTTTTAAGAAGATAACAGAAAACATTTTATTCTTATAAAGAGGAATAAAAATGAGCTATCATATGGAGAAAGGCACTGGACCTAGGGTCAGAAGACTTGAGTTTATCTCTGGCTGTGCCATTTCTTCTTTCCAGGACTATAAACAAGTCACTTACTCTTTCAGAGTCTTTTATTTCTTCATCTATGAAATGGAAATAAGGATATGTAGGTTCATAAGGTTGTTGAAGATGGGATTAATTGAGAAAATTGGTGCAAAATTAATGTATAAACAATAAAACAGTAGTTTATTGTAGTTTTATAAAACTATTTATTGTAGTTTTGTAAAACTACAAAAAAATAAATTTTGTAGTCAAAGCAAAAGGTATGAGGCATACTATACTGGTTCTGGTTGCCACCATGGAATGTTTGTAGATTGCTTGAAACAGATATTCATTATTCTTATTTCAGTCTTAGTGATTTGTAAGTTATTAGTGGCATTTAAGCCATGCAGTGATTTGTGGCTGAGTTATTTTAACCCAGTAGGAAGTCATCTCATATGTCCTTCATCCTCTTTCAGTTCACCATCCTCCCCAGCTTCCAGAAAGTCCCAATGGAAATCCCCAGATGCAGATGATGAGCCTATAGGCAAAAGCAAACCAGGAATACAAGAGGGGATTCAAGTTCTTGGAAGCCTGTCTGCATCCAGCCGGGCTAGGGCCAAAGCTAAAGACGACGATTCGGATAAAATCCTACGTCAGTTATTAGGAAAAGATATTTCAGAGAATGTCTGCACCCAGGAAAAGCTATCCTTGGAATTCCAGGATGCTCAGGCTTCTTCTAGAAATTCAAAAAAGACCCCACTGGAGAAGAGGGAACTGAAGTTAGCCAGGCTGAAGCAGCTGATGCAGCGGCCACTGAGTGAGTCTGACACAGACTCCAACAACTCTGAGGACCCCAAGGGCACGCCTGTGAGAAAGGCTGACAGGCCCAGACCACAGCCTGTCGTGGAAAGCGTGGAGAGTATGGACAGCGCGGAAAGCTTACACCTGATGATAAAGAAACACAGCTTGGCATCAGGACGCAGGTTTCCTTTTAGTATCAAGGCCTCCAAATCTCTGGAGGGCCACAGCCCATCCCCCACCTCAGAGAGCAGCGAGCCAGACTTGGAATCCCAGGGTCCAGGCTCGGGAACCGCGGCCCCAAGCCAGCCCTCTGGAGAACTCCCTCAGCCCAGCCCTGACAGCACAGCTGCCCAGAAAGTGGCCACGAGTCCCAAGAGCGCCCTCAAGTCCCCATCTTCCAAGCGCCGGACATCGCAGAACTTGAAACTCAGAGTTACCTTTGAGGAGCCTGTGGTGCAGATGGAGCAAACTAGCCCTGAACTAAATGGAGAGAAGGACCGAGATAAGGGCAGGACCCTCCAGCGGACCTCTGCAAGCAGTGAACCAGGGGATCAACTGAAAAGGCCTTTTGGAACCTTCCGATCCATCATGGAGACGCTAAGTGGCAACCAGAACAATAATAATAACTATCAGGCATCCAACCAGCTGAAGACCTCCACTCTGCCCTTAACCTCACTTGGGAGGAAGACCACAGACAGTAAGGGAAATCCCGGGAGCTCTGCTAGCAAAGGAAAGAATAAGGCGGTGAGTGCTATTTGGAGAATATCCTTTCTGTTCCTTTAAATTAATTATATTGTTCCTAACGCTACAGATTGTTGCCCTTGGCCACCTTGAGGGCATCCCCAGGAGAATTCCGGAGGATTCATGAAAAGCCAAATTCATGCGTTTCTAATGAGATATGTCGTGTTAGAGTACATTTTGAAAATACTCTAAGAGAGAAAGATTAAACAAATCACAGGAGATTGTATTCTGGTCCCTAAATTTCCCTAAGTAGTTTTGATCCTTGAGAATTAGGAGCCATAGACAGGGAGGCATTTCTACAAGATTAGACTACTAATTGATGTGAAATCAGGCCCTTCTTTGGCACTGACTCTGCAGCAGGAAGCCTTAGTTCTCCTCGTGACTGAATAGTGTATTCTCAAGCCCAATTAAACAACACATAAATAGAAGCTCTGTTTCTTAACTACTCAACTTTGGAAGGACCTTTAGAATGAATACACCACAGGGACCCCCTCGTTGGCGTTTTACGACACAAGCCCCTAAGGAAGCTCTAGTGGTCTGAAATGCTTGCCAGCACGCAGGGGACGGCAGAGTACGCCATGAACTACATTGTGTAATTGCATTTGTTGTAAAACCATGCACTATAATCTGGATTTAAATCCCATGAGTAAGAGATAAAAACATCTTTTTAGGCAACATTTCCTGCATGCTCTGTGCATGCCATGCCCTTAAAAAACATGGTATAGCAGCCAAAATGTGAAACTCTCTGAGGAATAGAAGGATCCAGAATATCCATCCTGCTAACCAGAGAGTCACACCATTTATTATTTGCCATAAGGTAAAATCCCATTCCAGTGAGCTCTAAGAACTGTGCAAATTCTTTTTTGCAATACCAAAATCAAGTTTTAGTTAATATCACTCAAATTAACTGAACACCAATTTTAATTACACTGATTTCCACCAAGTTGTCTTTGTTATAAAAGACTTTAGCATATATTTGCTTCAGCTAGGAAAGTCACACTTGTGCCCCAAACACCAGGCCTTTTGGATTAAATATGTCCAAACTTACATTGCTGGAATAAAACTTTTCCAGGTGACTTAAGGGTTCCTCTCGCTCAAGTCAAAGTTCTCAGCAGTTCCCCAGGCTCCTTAAAGTATGTCTGAAGCTTCTACCCTTTAATCTGTCTCCTGCATGCCTTCTGTTTATTGAGACTTGTGCATGTGCTGAGCTTGTTGCATGTGTTCAGATGGTTTTTAATTGCACCTTTCTAGGAGATGTACAACAGCTGCATCAATCTTTCCTCTAACACGCTGATTGAAGAGCATCTGTGTGACTATGCACGGTACGTGGTGCTAAGGGTGTATTGCTCAGCAGTGCCATGCCTTCACTTTGAATTGCATGATCTTTTACATGCCAGTCCTGGAGCACCTTTCCCAGGGGCTGACACCAAGGAAGTAGAAAATTACAACTCTTTCCCCAAATAGAAGAAGGCAGACTTGTAACTGGGCCTTAGAAAGGGAGCAAGTACCCTGTTGGAGGGGCTTCAGTCCAGCAGCAGAGGGCAGAGGAATCTACTCAGATCACAAACAGGCTGTGCTTCCCAAATGACCTTGGCTTTCAGTCTTTGTTTTAATGGAGTCAAGTACCAAGTAAGTATAGAAATGAAATTTCCTGCCATGGGTAGAATGAGTCAACCTCCGATCAGAATCAGAACTTTGAACCAGAGCTGAGGTTTTCCTTCATTGCTGGTTATAGACTGAGAGCTCCTTTAGTCAGCAGTCTGCTGCCCGCAGGAGAAGCGAGGTCCTGCCATGCTGTAGTTGCTCTACCTCAGTGTTTGGAACCACACTGCTGGTCCATAAGCCGGTCTCTGAGCTCCCATCGACAAAACAATGGCCTTTCTCAAACAGAATGTTTGTGATTCAAAATGTATGGATGGCGTATATAAAAGGATCATCTCCAAGGTCCCCAGTGGCTCAGTCTCCTCCTTGAGCAAAGTCCTTCTTCAGCAGAGCTTTCCTTCATCCCCCAGGGATACATACAACTCCCTAACAGAGCAGGAAAGAGGAGAGGGCTAAGAAGAGATCAGCTGAAGGGGAGTTAAGTCAGTGAGTGCCTCTTGACAGGTTTATTTCAGAAGAGTTAAACCCCCAACACCCTTTTAAAAGAGACTAATCATTTAAATTAAAAGAAAGCTGTGGCACGCCTTTCAGCACCCTTCCAAAATCCTCCAAAGCATTTGTGTGGTTGTGTGTGTGTGTATGTATATAATAATTACAGGTACACAAATACAAGTGAATGTGTTGTGAGTGTAAATGTTAGTTCAGAATTCTAAGGTGTAAGAAATGTCACTCTCCTTTTTTTTTCCCCTCTAAATCACGTTTAATCTGCTCCAGGTCTCCATTCAGGTTGGAGGAAGAGTAAATCTCAGTCATTTTAGGGGGTTCCCCTAGGGGTCTCATTCACTCCATAAGTTGAAGGAAGCACCTTGGAGCTTCAGTATTTACTGGTCACCAGCATTCTGCTTGGGTCAGGCTCAACATGCTGCCTAAGTCTGGGCTGCTTCTGGCCACACTGGGGCAGGGCAGCTTGGCCAGTGCTAAAAGCCCAATGCCTGGGGTGGGAAGGAGATAGAAAAAGATACCCTTTGCCCTCCCAGACACTAGTATTGGTCCACTTCTGTTTCTTCCAACCTATCTTCCCCACCCCTCTGCGTCCCCATCTTAGGTTCTGTCTTCTGGTGCCTGGAAAATTCTGCTTTTGTCCTTAAGCAGAAGTCACGAAAAATACCCTGAGGCAAGGAAGCACAAAGGCTTGGCAAACTCCTTGGGAGGGGGAGGGAGAAAACCTCTCATTTCTTCCAGGTTCCTACAGCACCAATTGTCTTGTTTCTTGTCTGGAAACAAGACAATTAGTATCCCAGTAGATTCTCCTGCCAGATATATTTCATCCTGTCTTCTTACAAGTAAGAGAACAAAGCTGACAATCTACTGTAATAGGATTACAGAAATCAGAACACAAAAGGAGGTTATGAGGTTACTCAGACATCCGACAACTGGGTTAACACTTTCCTACCCAGTTTAAGGAACAGTCCTTCTGAAGGCTCAGTTTTGAACCTGTCCGATTCACTGGCTTTATGTATTAACAGAGTTTTCCTTCAGTGATAAACAGAAACCCCCAAATTATAATATTCAATGTAGTTAAATAAACATCCAGACCCCTTCCCCTCCCTACCTTATTATAAATTAACTTATCCCTTATCATGGCTGTCGCTTGGCATGTGTTCTATGGAAAGTGAAAACCCACTAGTTTGTCCATGGCATATGAGGGAAGGTTTCTCTGATTCATCATCACACAGAGGCAGGGAGAACCAGCCCAGTCTGTTCCTTAGATAAAGCAAGGGTAGATGTATCTAGTTGAGATAAAGATTCCTCAGAGAGATGAACTAGCATGGGAATGTGGACATGAAAAATACCTAAGTGATTCTGGTGCCTGCTTCATTTTGCCTGTGGGACCCATAGAAAGGGCATCCCACAGAAAGATGCAAGAAAGAAAGGAACCCAAGTGTCCATCTGTCAGTGATGCCTTTAAATCTTGGCCCAAGAATTTGCTTGAAGGCCACATGGTTCCTCTTGGGAGCAGGGGCTGCCCGGGATCATATAACTTTGGAAAGCAATGGCAGTCATTGGGTTGGAGTTGGCTCTAAGCATTATGCTGCTGGTGGCCCTATCAGCATAGCCCTGGGAGAAAGAGTGGGGCAGTGGACCCTTGTTCCAGGCCTATACTGGAATCACATTTTAGGTCCTAAGATTTTTTTTTCCCCCAGTAAAGGAAAAATAGGGACAATAAATACAACATTTTAAAGAATGTCAGCTCTGTGAGGGGGTTCTGTTTGCTATTTATTTTTCAAAATTGGTCACAGCTTGATAGCAAAGAATCTAAATTTCTTTTCATTGCCCTTTAAAATTAGATTCAACTCTATTAATCTGAATAGCTTTTCCAGTGTGTTTCAACTGCAGAGGATGACTTTGTTTATAACAAGCAAATTTATCTTTACTTTTTCTTATAAAGGACGAGTTGGTCTTGAATTATTACAACTCCAAGGGAATGTTTGCAGTTACTTATTTTAAAATGCCAGTAAGACATTCATTTCCCAGAGTTTAAGTCTATCCAAGATCTGTCACACTTGAAGTGAGCATTGATTCTAGTTACTGATAGGCAGAGGGCATTAACCCCTGGCCACCACTGGTCACATCCCCTTTGACCACAGAGGCACTGTAGCCTGAGGGGTTAGCATCAGGAAACCCCTAATCCTAGCACCAACATGAGAGTAGACTCCTTAAAAAGACAGTAAGCAATAAACACCATTAGTGTGGGTTTTACTGCCAAAGAATTAGCCACACTGGGAATTATACATCCGGACCCAAGAGCTAGTAGCCTATATTTTACATAGATGTCAAGATTGTTCAACAGCCACTTCAAAGAGAGTGGTAAGTTTGGCCTGAGTTGATGTGAGGGTATGTCAGTGGTCATCTGCTGTGCCCAATAGGAGGTCAGAGTTCAGGGTACCCCTACCACCAGTGCACACACACGTGCACGCACACACACACACACACACACACACACATTTCTGTCCTTATTGTCAGGACATATTACTAAACGGAAAAATGAGCAAAGACATGGAAGACGTTGGGAAGGTAGAGGTGAGGCCCTGGCTGAAACCTGTCCCGAGTCGAGCATACCCTCAGCCCCACTGAACAGCATTTCCAGAATCATGATAGAAAATGCAGTCGGCACAAAAAGGAATCCCTGGTAAACAAAGGCATCTTTGCCATCATTTCTCTGGATATAATCAAATAACCACATTTTAATCTTAAATTTTTGATCTTAAAGTATTTTCATAGGTTTTTAAGGATCTTGAAGGGATAATTATATAATTACTTAGTCATAGGTATGTTATCAAGCTAGCTGAGAGTATGTTGATTGCATAGTTCTAGAGTGAATCCCCTGGAGCAGACTGAATCTTACCAATGTAACAGTTCAGAAAAGTTTGTTAGAATGCTAGTACTAAAAGGGCACTGAGTAACGCTATAGACAATTAGAGTTTCTGCCCCAAAACTGTACTTTCAAGTTCTAATCTCTGATCTGAAGTATGTTTTTCTGTGTTTTCATGTCTAATATACTAGCTCTGGGGTCCAGAGCCAATGAGTCAGGAGGAGTACCAAGGTGTACCTGGGGTGACCACCTCTGCTCCAGAAACCCCTAGAGCCTGTCTGGTCTCCTTCCCCTGCACCCTTCCCCATGTTTCCCTGGTGTTCTCTGTTTCTCCTGCCCAACTCTTGTCCCGCCCACCCCACCTCTGCCTCCCTAGGATTCACATTCATTTCAGAGAGAAAACACTTATTTCATATGGAAGCTTGGTCCCTATGACATGGAGGAAGGAGATCCGAATCTTGAACCATTTCTCCAGATTACATTCATTAAGTGACAGCTTCTCCTTTGAAATGGATCACAATTTTGCATTGTCCTTGGCTGTTGCATAGGAGGATCTTGTGTGTGTAGAAAAATGCCCATGTTATGGGGGATTGTTAAAATATTCAGATATTTCCAGTGTCTGGGCACAACTTAGCAAACTTTATAAAAGCTGCCAGAGTTTGCAAGATTCATGAGAGCATGACTCACAAATGGAGTTTCTATTCATAAGGTCCTTATACTCTCTGGGAAAAGGAGAAAGGGTGTTCCATCACAGGAAGACAGTAGAACAAGGTTTAGTATCAAAATATAATGAGTTGAGACATAGAAAAAGCAATTGCAACTAAGACCCCATGTTCTATCTTAAAGCACTGCCCTTGGAAGGCAAGAAATAAACATGTAGAACACCCATGAGCTATAGGTAGGAGGGTATGGGGGGAGTTCTGCCTTGGAAACCAAAATTATCCCACTAGAAATACATTCTTTCAGCATGCTAATCCTGCTTTAAGTGTAGTCCCAAAAGTTATGAACAAACAACTCCCTTCTTCCACCTCCAGCTTCCTTTCCTCCCCCTCCCCAGTCTGGTTTTGAATTGTGTAATTCCAAAGGGGATGAATATAGAACCCGTGTCATATTTGCACCACATGTCTGCCACCACTAGAGTGTCTGCACATTAAAAGAGCTGGGCCAGTCTATAAACTATCTTAAGGCTGGACTTTTAAAGAAGCAGCAAGTCATTTGAGGTTTAAAAGTATCAGGTAGAGACTGTACTCAAATGCCTTCCAGCACCTTCACTGAGAATATCTGCTCCAACCACAGCCAGTTGGGATTTTCCTTCCCATGCTGAGAACAGTGCAGCTGTATGACTCTCCTGGATGTCAGATTCCTGGATTGCCAGTGCCCTTGTTTCAGTGATGTCCTTAGCAATAAGCCACTCATTTTGCTGGGCCAGAATAAGGCATGTCCCTTCATTCAGCAAGTTCATAATCAAGAGAAAACTAAGAGAGGATACAGTTAAAACATAGTCAACTCGATGAAAGGTACAACTTCCTGACACCGGTGACCCTTGTTGGCACCATCGTATCCAAGTCTGTACCCCAATGTCTTATCTTGGTGCCTGGCACATGGTGAGGATTTCAGAATATTTGGCGAGAGAGGGACAGCTAGAGAGAGGAAAAGGAGGAAGAAGAAGGAAAAGAAAACTAAAAAGGACCAAGCCTGTCATCCCACAGAAAGGATGGTATACTCTGTAGAAATCTAGGCCTTTTGATTACAAGTCTACCCTCCTACAGTGAGTTTCATATTGGGTATTTCAAGTATATGTTTTTATTCTTTGAACCAGAATCTCATTTTTTTAGTAGATGGGATTTATAGATATGCTCTCAGTGAAGCTCTGAAGGAGATCACAAAAGTAGCTAAGTAAGTCTACCTGTTTTGACTATCACTGGAAAATGTAGTGCCTACGCATGGGCCATTTTAGGCAGAGTCTCTAAAATAACTTGCCGTCTGGTCACCCTGGGCTGTAGAAGTATGGAATCCATGCCTAGATGAGTCAGCAAGTTAGATTACTTGAAAAACTGTTATTTAAATGTAAGCCTTCTTTCCAATTTTGGTCACAGAGAATGTGATTTCATATCCAAAAATGAAATCAAGCAGCAGCAAATTATCTGAATAATTCATGCCAGAATTACCCAAACACTTTTGCCTTTTTTCTTTTTTTTTTTTTTTTTTTTTTGAATACTGGTAATTCAGGACTAAGTAATTGAAGGGTTCAGGGAGACTTGAATCATCCTGATATTATTCAGATAAATGCCTCAAATTAACATTTTACTTGGTATTGACTCAACTCTAATCATGCTGTGTTTTGTCCTGCAGAAAGTGTTTTTAGTGTTTTTGAGCACAGCACCCCTTATATTAAAGTAGAAATACTCCATCCATGTCTAAATGATGATGATATTCTTAGACTACAACCTAAGATTTTTTAAGTTTTATTTATTTTTAGTTTAATTTTTTGTCAAAGTGCTATAGGTACATATGATAGTAATGTAGTCTTATAACAAAAACTGGCTGTCCCTGTGCCCAACCTACTCCGTTCTCTATTCCTACTCCCCTGAGTCAACCGCTTGCTTGTCTTTAGGTGTTTTCTCTAGTATTCTGTTATTTCTTTTCTTTTTTTTAAATTTTTGGCTGTGATGGGTGTTTGTTGCTGCGCGTGGGCTTTCTCTAGTTGCAGCGAGCGGGGTCTACTCTTCATCACGGTGCACGTGCTTCTCATTGCGGTGGCTTCTCTTGTTGTGGAACGCAGGCTCTAGGCATGCGGGCTTCAGTAGTTGTGGCACAAGGGCTCAGTAGTTGTGGCTCACAGGCTTTAGAGCACAGACTCAGTAGTTGTGGCGCGTGGGCTTAGTTGCTCTGCGGCACGTGGGATCTTCCCGGACCAGGACTCAAACCCGTGTCCCTGCGTTGGCAGGCAGATTCTCAACCACTGTGCCACCAGGCAATTCCCTGTATTTCTAAATAACATGCTCATACAGACTTTAAATTTTAGATATTATCTGTACTGTCTATTGGCATCCTACTATAGAAGATAAAAATTATAGCTACCACTTATAAAGCACTTACCATGTACCAAAGAATATTCCAGGTTCTTCATGCATATTGACTGTTTTAATCTTCACAATGAATGACACAATATGGTAGATACTATTATTATCCAAATTTTGCAGATTGGAAACCAAGGCACAGAGAGATTATATATCTTGCCCAAGGTTACACAGTAACAGTGGTAATAAATTATGCAGCCAGGGTTTCAGCTCAGTCAGTCAGGTTCCAAAATCCATGTTGTCAACAATGAACCAAATTTATCCAGCTCCATTTTGGCAACCAACACTGCCCCCCACTCCAACACACACACACACACACACACACACACACACACACACACACAAACACACACCTGCTTCGTCTTCCCACCATCAATATAGTTGTATCACTTTTGGGGGTTATAAATTAGCATTTGGTGTTTATTATTATTATGACTATCTAAATATTAATCACAGTGGATCCATGCAGCATACTATTGTTACATTTCCTTACTCATGTAACTTTATGTTTTCCTTGGAGATAATAATTTTGATTTTTAAGTTTACAGTTTATTTCCAAACACTCTGCTGGAGACAGAACCCTTCTTTCAGTGCATTCAGACAAATCAGGTACCTCTCGTGTTTCAGTCTGTTCACAGAGACACTTTCTTTCCTCTTACCCAAGTCTGGACTGTGGCTATCTGGCAGTGCCACACAGCTGTCATCTGCAGTTTCCCATATACATCATTCTGGGAATTCCTTTTGCTTCTCTCCTGTGTAGAGCCCTATCTCCTGAATCTATCTTTTCCTCTTTTTTTGGTTTATTCTCTTACTTTAGTAAATATATCTTCCCATCCTATGGAGGTGAAGGGGGTGCTAAAATTTTTGAGGCCTTGCCTGGCTGAAATATCTTTGGTTTGCCCTCATATGGATTAGGAATATTTGGCTGGGTATAGAATTGTGGGTAGGAAACTATTTTCCCTTAGAATCTTGAACACATTATTTCATTTTCCTCAATGTGTCTGTCAAGAAGTTCAATTCCTCTGTAATTGCTAATCCCTTGAAAGCTTTTACGATTTTCTCTTTATCTCCGCTGTTTTGATTTCATGATATTTTGCCATGATTCCATTCTCATTCCTGGGGTGTGGGCACTCAGCCCACTTTTTAAATCTGGAAACGTACACACTTCAATTCTGGGAAGTGTTTGGTACAATATCTTTGAAAATTTTATCCCCTCCAATTTCTCTGTTCACTTTTCTGGAAATACTGTTATTCTAATGTTCAACACATTGAACTAATCCTTTTCTAACTATTTTTTTCTACTTTTCTAACTATTTTCTAACCATTCTTCTGTACTTATCCAAACTTTGGCTTTCTCTAAAAGTTCTTTCTAGAATATTTATTGAACTTTACCTTCCAACCTTTCTAATTTTTTATTTCAGCTATTATAGTGTTAATGCCTAATAGGACTTCGTTGGTTTTCTCTTTGTTCCTTTTTCATGACATTATATATGCACAATTTATTTAAATTTTACAATCAAATACAAGTGTATATTTTTATCTTTTCTTCCTTTTTACAATAAAGGTGGCATACTGTACACACAGTCTGTCTTCTTGCTTTTTTCCACCTAACACATTGGAGGTCTTTTTTTTTTTTTTGGTATGCGGGCCTCTCACTGCTGTGGCCTCTCCCGTTGCAGAGCACAGGCTCCAGACACGCAGGCTCAGCGGCCATGGCTCACGGACCCAGCCGCTCCGCGGCATGTGGGATCTTCCCGGACTGGGGCACGAACCCATGTCCCCTACATCGGCAGGCGGACTCTCAACCACTGCGCCACCTGGGAAGCCCTGGAGGTCTTTATGTATTAGTATAGAGAGAGCTTCGTTATTCTTTTAAATAGCTACATATTATTTCATTGTATGAATGTACTATTTTTAATCCTTTCTACATTTTTATTGAGAGTCTGGTCTCTTGTTGATTTATAGCAGCTCTTTATATATTACACATTATAAAAACTGACCCTTTGTGATATGAATTGCAAACATTTTCCCTGGTTTTTCTTTTCTTCTTGTTACAATTTTTTGAAGTTCTCATCACCTCCCTATATTACCTCTATTCACTTTGAATTCTGTTTCTCTGTTTATTTTGGGTTTTGTCTGTCATAGTAGCACTTCCGTCAAAAGTCTGGTGATCCCTGACTCATTCATATTTAGGAACAAGACAATAAAGCTCAATTAGAAGCTCTGGCTTTATGGGTGAGGCTTGTTGACTGGTAGATGTTTCTTCACACAGACTGATTAAGTACTAGGCTCTTTTGTTGGGAAACTCACTAATTGTCAGTATTTGTAGGACTTTTCTTTTGGCAGTTGATTTCTCAAGATAAGGAAACTCCAGTCTCCTTCTAGGGCCTATTAACCTGATTACCAGGAATCTGTAGGTCAAACTAGCAGTAGATGGGTTAATAATTGTGTTCTGTAGGGACTCTCACTTAATCCCTTGGTTTCTAGCCCCTTTAGCTGAAATCAGAGTCTCTCTGGTCCATGCCTTGCAAACTGTAACCTCCAGTCTTTCTTCACATTGGGAAAGGGATAGTCACCTGGCTGCACTGGGTCAGGAAGGTAATCTGGGGTATGAACTGCTGCTTCCAAAAAGTTTCAAATAATCTTCCCATTTTCAGCACTCACACAGCACCCACTGTCACTTTCAGAAATTCATGGGACTTCTAGTTCCCGAGTCTTGCAGTGCACATCAGTTTCCTGGCTTCCCTGACTATAGGCTTAGATTTCTGCTTTTCCTGCCTACTCTGCTAAGTCAGTTCCACATATCGATCCATCCTCCTGTTTCTGAAATATTATTGGCATTTCGTGTGTTATCATCTCCTCTCTCATTTCCCTTTATTCATTTAGGTTGATGCTTTTTTATTTCTTTATTCATTTTAGTGTTGTTTTGTAAGAAAGAGATGATAAATCTATGTTTTTAATCCATCATGTTTAATTGGAAGTTCCTAAAACATTTTTTAACCAACCAGGTTTTTCTTCCACCCTCTTCCCTTCCTTGCCCATGAACAACTCTCTGAAGTTCTATTCAGATGAATAAATAAAAATAAGAATTAATAGACTACATGGTCTTTGTAAGCAAGTACGATTTTGAGGCCATAAAAACCCCAAGCCACTTGGGGTTCTCCATCCAAATGTGTCTTCACGTGAGTGAGTACCATTCCCAGAAATCGTTTGTTTTTGTCTGGCATAGCAACAAGAAGGAATTTAGTAATATGTAGGCTTGCTCAAACTCAGAAGATAACTCCTCTCTGGAAGATTTATAATGGGACTAATATCTCATGAAAATGAATGCTTCTACCCAGAGGGAAATTCACTTAAAAAGCAAAACTGTTCCCAAGCTTGAGCTGGTACTTCTTTCCATAGGCTTATGAGGTATCAAGTACTGAGGGGAAAACAGCATTATTTTTCCCTAGGTTCTTCTTTTTCCCATAGAGTTACCTACTTGTGGTCATCCAACATGCTACTACTCAGTAATCACACACACAAAGAAAAAGCATTTCCTTTAAATTACTAACACTCAAGCTTACTGGAGAGTAAAAGGTGTCACCAGTGAATCCAGTGAATAAAATATAAAAATCTCTTGTTTCCACTCAACCAGCAGTACTATGCTTCCTATTTTGTTTGACTCTGATAAAATTCACTTGACTGTAGAATTTTGCCTGGATTCCAATCAGCATAATTGAGAAATTACTTCCAGGGCCAAATTTAAAGGTGTCCACAAAGTATGTTATTAAGTAATAACATACTTATTAATAAGTATGTTATTACTATTTATTGTTTAAAGAGTGGTTTATATGAAAAGAGAATAATTTGCCTACTGGAATGAAGTATTCTTCAGTGTGGTTTGTGTGAGGATAATTTCCATTTTTGGTGAGCTGTTTAGTGGCGTCGTATTGTAACTTGACCATAGTTTTATCTAATTTTGGCCTATGGTTTTTCTTCCGCTTAGGCATAATGACATCAATAGAAAAATGAAGAAATCCTACAGCATAAAGCACGTCGCTGAGCTAGAGTCAAAGGAATTCTTCTTATAAATCACTTTTTTATTATCTCTCATTGCTGCCCTTTGGACACCATTGGAAATGTCTGGACTATCCTCTGTGGAAATAGAATCATGAGAACAGTGCCTCACCAGCAGAAGAATAGACTATCGGGATGCCTTAAATTTATAGCACTAGAGTATATAAGACACATTTTTGGGTGATATTTGTATATATAACTTGTTTTTAAAGAGATGCTGTTTAAAAGCATGGTTGGGCAAATGTATGTTTTTTAAGATTGATTCAACCTCCCCACAGGACATTCACCAAACCACTGTCACCATTTTGTATTTCATCAACTGCATGGGTGTTTGCTGATGTTGGTTGCACTTCCCTTTCCCCATAACATGGGAAGTTTGGGCTCAGCTTCTCAGTGAGACCAGGTCAGTGCTATTGTTTTCTGTTAAGCGTGTTTTTTCTGTCATTTCTACTTTTTGTATAAAGGAAATAAAACAATGTTAACAGCCACCTATAAGCTTGGGGCACTTACCTTCTAATAAATCTGTGATGTTCTAATTTCTAAGGGGCTTTAAGAGAATTTTGATGGCCGATATTTTATTTCATGAACAAACTGCCCAGTTGAGCTGCTTTCCCATAGGGGTCAAATAAAACATTCTAGTTTTCACTAAGTACTAAAGGATCAGACAAGTATATAAAGTAAGTCAGTTCCTTCTGTCTTCTCAGATCGCAGTGTTGACATGAGAAAATACTAATGACAGCTAAGGATTTAGCCCCTTTCCTGGGTCACTTTTTTCTGCCTCTAACACATGACGAGGCCTGTCTAATTCCTTTAGGAGACAGTGTGGAGCCTGAGTTCATAACAGCTCTATTGTTGATGCAGCTCTTTGAATCCATGTAAGAGTAAGTTCCAGATGGTTTTGTCCTATCATGTAAAAATATATTTCTGTTGCAACTTCAAGGGTTTTATTTTCAAAGGGTTGCCATGGCCTGTAAGAGACCTGTCAAATTTTAGTTTGAAAGTAGAATGTATTCTTATCAGTACGAGGCAGCAGTGTATGCTATTAACAGTTACTAGCAATGTCACTGCAGTCAAACGGGGGCCATTCTGTGTCCTGGTGGACAAAATAGGCCAAGGTACTGAATTAGGAGGCGATCTTGCATAGGTGGATCATTTGACAAACTTAGGCTTGATGAGATGCAATGGTGTATAGACGAAGGAGCTAATATTAAAGTGCCTTTTATGTACCAGCCATGCTTATTTGTAGGTATTATTACTTCCATTGTATAGATTAGAAAATTAAACTTCAGAAAGTGTCAATCGTGTGTCCAAGGTACTACCACTAGCAATAGCAGAATTGGCTTTGCTACAAGTTTGCTCGTTATCCTCACGACACTATCCATCTGTCCTGTACTACACTCTCTCCTTAGTGTATTGACTAGCACACAGGAAGGGAGGGTTGTGGTGTTGGCTCTACCCCTGGACAACTCTTTGGTCTTAGGCAAGGGACACTGCCTCTTTGATAAATCTGGGAAAGGGGGAGCCTGGCTTACCTACACATCTAGGAGGTAGGTTCCTTCCAACTTATAGAGCAATGTGTCTATGAATTTCGGCCACGTTGCTCTGTCCTTGTTCAGGTCCTGTGAGTTCCTGTCGTCAGAGCCCGGTGCCGTGTGTGGTTCTGCGTTTCTCACATTGTCTTTTCCTCAAATGAGATGCCCTATTCTGATTGTGGCCCCTTGGCTTCCTATGCCCTCTTTGATTGCTTCCTCACATTTCACTGCTCTGTCCTAGAGTTTGAGATTCTACTAGAGAATATATGGCAAGCATATGTGAAATGTGGATTCCTGTGTTTCCTGCTTGGTGCAGAGGAGGTTACACGGGAGTCACATGTGAGCCAGCCTTTGGGACTTAGCCCTAGAATGGGGTCTGCAAAGGACGGAGGCCCAGAGAGCGCTCTCTCTGCCCCCCAGAGGCCCCAGTTTTGTTCTTTGACAGGCTGTGTTTTTAAACTTGAAAGTTGAAGGGGGCTGGGCATTCTGCAGGGATTTTATGAGCCAGACACAGAGTTCCCAATTAAACACAGCAAAGAAAATGTGAAGAGTTTGAAAGAAAGAGATGCTGCCTTGACCTAGAAAACTCTGGCAATTTGTTTATTGACACTATCATTTTAGATACCACAGTACTAAGCACAGAAGAACAAAGAATTTTTTAAAAAGGTAAAATAGGGAAGTCGAGCGGAATCAGATGAGCCAGACCACATGACAATGCATTCTATGTTTAATGATGTTGCTAGGACACTAAAAATGCTGGTTCTTAAATCACACATGTACATCTTTACCATCCAAGTTCCTTATGACATGGATGAATTAGATGTGCTTGAAGTTAATAGAAATGATGTTTTCCTTACCACAATCTTAGTTTTGTGCAGAATTTTAAAAATGAAAACACAAACTCTTACTTCTTTGTAGAAATGAAGACTCATTTACATGTTAAAGAAAGAGTATGTTTCCTTTTAGTAAGCCCAGCTTTGGGGTCCCGGCCCTCACTCCCTCCCATCGGGCGAGTAAAACGAGTGAAGCTCTATCTGCATGCCTAATTACATGCAGCAGAGCCGGGAACTCAGCTCCGCTACAAAAAGCTATCACAACATCTGTCAGCATCTTTTAAAGTCTGGCTGTTTTTATGTCACTAAAGGGACTTGTATTGCCAAGTTCAACACTTCAAATTAAGAATGTTTCTTAAAAAAGATAACAAGATACCAAACCTTCACCGCTTTGAATGGTTTTAATTCCCATTATTAGTATCAAGACCTCAACCCTAATAAGAAAGTTCTAGATGTACATCATGGGGTCGGGAGTGTGGATGAGACTCTGAAAGTTATCTTCAAGAAGCAAATTTTTACAAGGTTTTTTTTTTTTTTTTCCTTAAAGTGTATATTCATAAGCCACATACTGAAAGGTACAGGCTGGAGGAAATGACCATAAAAGAAATATTTAAATAATTCCCTGAAAGACTCTTTGATACAAAATGGGTTAAATGTTATTTCTTCAATAGCCTCCTGTGTGCTTAATGTTAAGTTGATAAAGCAAAGTAAGAATAAGGAATTCATTACAACAGTGTTGATACCATTTCCCCAGATAAAAATGGACTTCGTGCTGTCTATTGCCCATAACTCTGATTTGTTGATCTATCTATGTGTCCTGTGTTATCTCTGGTAACACATTATTCTTTAACTATTGCATAGTTTTATATAACTTTTCAAGCACTTGATTTGTGTCAGCTAATGAGACCATAAGTTTGTTGATCTCAGCAGTCTTTGTCGTTGATCTCAATAGAACCACCTCTCATAGATGGTGGTTAGTGAATATCTACTAGCAATTTTTTCAATATTCTTATATCCATCTCATTTTCTTCTCATTTCTTCCCCATTCATCTTCTTCCACCCCTTCCTCTTCCTCTTTTTCTCTCCGTTTCCTCCCTTGCTCTCTCTCCTTCCTGTTTGCTGTCATCTTCTCTCCCTTTTCTTCTCTCTTCTCTGCTCTCAGTTCTCAAGATCTCTAAGCCCTTTATATGGATCTGCCTTAGAAGAAACCTGGCAAAGGAACTGCAGTAAGTAGAAATGTGTTGGACCCATGTTTTCAATGAAAAGTAAATCACCTCTCCCTTCTTGCCAAAGCATGTCAACAGAACACTGATTTTTCTATAAGCTGATGTGGTCAATAACCCAGGATTGATCCATGCCAAGAATCAAGCCCTGTGCTAGGCACTCTCATTGAAAAAAAGAGACCCAGAAGTCAGTATCAACGGTAGAGGGGCTTACAAGGAGAGAGAAGTCTACCAAATTGTGTTTTTGGAGGGACTTATGGAAAAAAAAAGTCTTCTAATTGGTTTATAGCAGTGGTTCTCAAATTTTGCTGCACATTAGAATCACCTGGGGAAGCTTTTCCAAATCCGATCCCCAAGCCAAACCTCATAACAAATAAATCCAACTTTTTGGATAAAACCAACATCAGCATTTATAAAAACTGCCCCTGGACTCCAATGCGCAGTCAAGTTTTAAAACCAGTGTCTCACAGTGTGTTCGGGCACTGTCAGCATTGGCCTCAGCTGGAAGTGTATTAGAAATGCAGAATCTTCCTTCTGGCATTTACCGTAGCCTCTATTTTTAATTTTGTGATGCTGTGATCTACTGAGACAATATTTGAGAAGATAGCGTGACGGAAAAACACCCTTCCTCAAGGAGAGGGGAAGAATGATGTACCCCCTAAACCTGGGATAGGGTATGGAGAAAAGACTACTAGGTGTTCTAAGGAAGTGTCATTGGGAAGTGTCACATAATACTCTTATGTATAATGTGCCCATAAACTGAAAATCAATACAATAGTTTCATATGTAGGAAATTTATAAATCATATAATTATAGAAAGTGAGGCTTCTTTTCTGGATGGGATAGAAGACAGAACAGTAAGTTTTCCATTAAGGATGGGGTCACTGCACTTTTATGTTTAATCATAATGGGGCTAGCTTTTCAATTGTTATTGCCCCAAGTCCTAAAATCTATAGAAGTCAAGTCATCAGGAAACTACCCATCAGTCAATGGCAATAACCAAGATAAAGCACACTGAAACAAAGACTAAAACTCACTCCCCAACCACCGCTGCAGGGGCTCCCCATAATATGCCACCAAGATGCACGATGTATTTTATGACCTCATTACACGGTATAGTGCCATATTGTGTGCCAGATATGTTCCTTTGTTTACACGACATACACACACACACACACAGAGTGAACGCCTATCACGTGCACAACTCTGTCCCTAGTGGTGGAAATACAACTGTAAATCTATGGTAATGAAAGCATAATGCTTTTGATGGAATGTGGCAAGTGGGAGTTAAAATAAATTTGAAAAGTACAGCAATCTGTTGTGATGTTGTGGTCTTACTTATATTTGTATTTTATAAATATATTTTATCTATTCTTTCTGTGGAATGCGTTCTTGGAGTTGTTCAGCCAGGTAGGAACAAGGAAGGAAGGAGTTAAATTCTATTATTTGTGGTAGGCAGTGCCATTCCCTTCTCAATACCCTTTCTTCCTAATTGAGAGAAGTCAGTTAAATGTTCTCAGGTAAAATCACTTTCCCAGATGCTCTTGAAATTAGGAATGCCCATGTGACTCAGTTCTGGCCAATGAAAAGTCAGTTGAAATCATGAAGTGGTGCTTTAGAGAATTTTGTGGAGGAAGAAGCTTGCCTAGCACTTGTCTTTGCCCCTGTACTTTTCCCTCTGGGGTAGAGCAGCACCTCTTGCAGCCATGAGAACAAAGTCACATGCTGAAAAAGGAAGAAAAGGAAAGAAAAGGCACCTGGTTCCGTGAGCAGCTGCTGTGTAAGCCCTGGACTGTCCTGCATATTATCTAAGTGAGTAAACTAAGTTCTTTTCATTGACCAAGTCACTGATACCCGGCTTCTGGTAGGAGTAGCCAAATATAAAACCTAATTGAGGGATTCCCTGGTGGCGCAGTGGTTGGGAGTCCGCCTGCCGATGCAGGGGGCACGGGTTCGTGGCCAGGTCCGGGAGGATCCCACATGCCGCGGAGCGGCTGGGCCCGTGAGCCATGGCCGCTGGGCCTGCGCGTCTGGAGCCTGTGCTCCGCGGCGGCAGAGGCCGCAGCGGTGAGGGGCCTGCGTACCGCAAAAAAAAAAAAAAAAAAAAAAAAAAGCCTAATTGATGTACTCCTCATACAGAATAAGTAGTATACATCCGATAGTTCACTGGGATAAAGGTACATTTC
Organism: Mesoplodon mirus; assembly: GCF_964341445.2. Classification (NCBI taxonomy): domain Eukaryota; kingdom Metazoa; phylum Chordata; class Mammalia; order Artiodactyla; family Ziphiidae; genus Mesoplodon; species Mesoplodon mirus. The sequence goes on along the minus strand of NC_138980.1, from coordinate 83,206,639 downwards.
ACAAATTGTGTTCCATCCACCAGTAGCTCTAGATGTTTGGCTGTGCTTTACAATTAAAGTAGGTTTTGCTAGTTTGGTAAACAGCGCATACAGAATCCCATAACGCATTGTGATGTACCACCTTCAGAAGCAAGACTCACACTCCCAGCTGCTGCCAGTGCTAATAGCCCCGGAGCCTTCTCCAAGAATTGCCCTTGGCTGGAGAGAGGCACCTTGCCTAAGAGCATGCCCCTTCCCAGGGCAGCCTGTATCCAACGACTGGTCAGTGTAGGGGGTTGACATGCTCAGCCCCTCACCCAACTCGAGACAACTCCAGAAAGCCATCCTAGCTCCAGAGCTCCCCGTGGGCTTGGCCCAACTTCTTCCTCTGCCTTATCCTCTCCCCTCCCCTGTTGATCCCAGGAACCATTTATAATAAACTTGCTGTACACTAATCTCCAGGTCAGAGTCCACTTACCAGGGAACTCAGACTAGGACAGCATATTAGCATGCTCAAGTCTTGAACAATCTCAGAGTACGAAAGAAACGTTTAATCGTGTTAGGTGTTTAAACTGATTTGTAAACCAGAGGACTTTTAGAACACTTTTCACATCCCCCAGAGTGGTTTCCCTTAATATGAGTTTGGGAGCTACTGGAATCAATTTTAGATCATTGTACAAATATGGAATTTAGACTATTATGACAAAGGTTCAGTGTCAAATCAAAATGCATGTGGCCACAGCAGAACTATTTAGCCAAACTTCAAAGAAATGCAACCAGAGTTATACTCTACTGGAATACAACTAATACAGCTAATAATATCGAATTGATACTTAATGTAGTAGCCTGTGGTCATTATTATTGTAACATACCTTTCTCAGGGTCCTTCCATAGGCTATGGACCCAGATGTAATCCATCAACCTCATTTCACTGCTGATGGCTGAACTACAACCTAAGTCCCCAAAGAAATGTCATCTCTGAACTATGGAATTTCTCAAAAATCAATATAAGAAATAGCCATAAAGAAAAAAGTTTCTATATATTTTTTATAAAACTCTTATTGAAACCATCATATGTTTTAAAAGCCAATGGCTCTATTAGGAGCCATAAAATAAATTCTTAGAGTTAGTGCTAGGAAAATATCTGCTTCTATAGAAAAACTGGCATGCTTCTTTTTATTAGCTAATAAGAACCTTATATAACTTGTGTTTTCCTTTTTGTCTTACCTGCTAGGAAAAGGTCAAAAGTAAAGTTTACATTCCATCTCAGTAGCAATCCTTAGCTTAGTTCTTTCTAGTACATTCTTTCGTGGGTATCCGTGTAGGATTGGTACTGGACCCTCCACGGATACCAAAGTCCAAAGATGCTAAAGTCCCATAGTTGGCCCTCTGTGTGTCCTTGGGCTCCACATTCGCAGATTCATTCAACTGCGATGGTAACAGAATACACAAGCTGCAGCTGATAGGATCCGCGGATACGGAGGGCTGGCTGTATACCAGTCTGTCTCACCTTCACCCCCTTTCTTTTTTTTTTTTTTTTTTTTTTTCTTTTTTTTTTTGCGGTGCATGGGCCTCTCACTGTTGTGGCTTCTCCCGTTACGGAGCACAGGCTCCGGACGCGCAGGCTCGGCGGCCATGGCTCACGGGCCCAGCCGCTCCGCGGCATGTGGGATCTTCCCAGACCGGGGCACGAACCCATGTCCCCTGCATTGGCAGGCGGACTCTCAACCACTGCGCCACCAGGGAAGCCCCACACCCCCTTTCTTTATTCTTACTTCTTTACGCTTTTTCAATAGTTGTGGCGCATCTGTATTATAAGCCACCCCTAGACCTTCTGAAAATAAGTAGGCTGAAATAAATATAAAGGATCCTATTATCTTTTCCCCACCTTACCCCCTGCCTCCCCAATCCTGTCCATTCATTTTATCTAACTGATGTTGAAACCCACAACAACCGTGTGTGCAAGGCAATGCTGATTCAAAGTGCAAGAGAACTGTTACCTCGAGTTGCTCACTGTCTATCCAGGATGGGAGAGATCACGTATACACGTATGTGAAATGCAAGACAAGGAGCAGTGTGTGTGGTACGGGCTCCAGGGCCAATGTTGTTGACAGAAGGGGGAGCTCACTCTTGGTCTGGCTGAGGCCAGGCATGTGCCCTGTGAGTTTCCCATTTAATAGAAGCAAACAAATATCCTCAGACACAGTGATTGGCTACCCAGTCCCCACAGAGTGTAATCCAGTGTCAAAGTGAGGATCCCATCTGAACACGGTACTGCGTGTCCAGAGCCAAATGGCCTTACTGGTAGTTTGTCCAAGTCACAGACTCTTGGCAAATGTTCAGTCAACCTTAACTTGGCCAAGCAATGCGTATTTTCTAACACAGAGACAGGTAGGAAGAGATTCAGAAATGGGTTCTCTATTTTATTCACCTGCCAGGGCCTTAGTCCTGGCCTCTCAGAGCCTTCATTGCAAGCCCTCTTGGGCCAGCCCCATGGAGTCCCGCTGGTGGTGACCGTGCAGTTAACCCTGCCCGGCTCCACTCAAGTTGCCCTGCAATGGGGAGCACCTTCAGCTCTGCTGTGTCCCACTTCTCTGAGCTTTCTTAGCTGGTGACTGAGCACAGCAGAGGCATCAGAGTCGGCATATCTTCCTGCCAGGGAACTCCTCTAAGGGCAGGTGGTGGCCCAGGACTCCCCTCACCTGGCCAAGTCTTTCTCCAAAAGGTGCTGCAGTCTGAGACTCTTACCCCCAACCTCCCTGCACAGGTGTCCGCCCTGTGTGCCAGTCTGAAGGCTCTTCGTGCTCCTCCTGTTCCCTCCCCCTTCATCCTTCCCAAGGCCTGTCCCTCAATAATTCTCTTGCACTAAGTCCCATTTTGATGGCTGCTTGTCAGATGACCTTAACCGACACACCACTCCTTGACCTTCATCCTTGGACCCACCTCCTTTTAGTCTTTCACCCTCTTCAAGGTTCAGCCTCCTCTTGGGGTAAGCATTCAGCATGCGTTATCCTTTTCTCTCTACTTACCTTAGAAAGTAGAGGCTGGGTGGGAGGCTCTACTTCCCACCCAGCCTTCCCCCTAGCTGGGAGGCTGGGGTCAGGATGGTGCTTAGGATCCTGTGGGTGGAGGTGGGTAGGGATATGGGTCTTCTCCTGGCAAAGATGTACTTGGTGCTAGATGTATGTCTCCTGTAACTTGTGCCAAAAGAATCTATTTCCTTCCCCACCTTGAGTTATATCACAAAAAGCCATATTCTGTTCCCTTAAGCTGGTTGGGCAGGGAGAGGCAGTATGTGATTGAGGAAAACTCACCCTGTAACACAGGTAAAACATGCCACCTGAGTTCAAAGAAAAAACATGCCCAATAAGAGATGGAAAGGAGCTTTCATTCTACATTAAGCTCCACCCACCCCCTCCCCTTTTTTGCATTTCTTGTCCCTTATGCAAAAATGTTGCTGCTCACAGGTGAATAATTCACACTTCCCTTCTCTCACCCCAGGTCTCTCCTTCACATTTCCATATTTGACTTAATAAATTAAGAACATGTTAATAAATTACTCAAGTTATCTCTTGTTATTTGTAGCATTTATTTCCCTTATATTCATCTTTTTTGAGAGAGATGTACTTTTAAATATAAAGATATTTTAAATTTTCATAAATTTGTTACAGGCAATGAGTAGCAGGTACAGGGAATAAATAACAAGTTAGATTGAAAGTTACTTGTCATTATGTTATTAATGGTGGTTGCCTTTGGGGAGGCCCACCTTTTTTGTGCAGGATTTATTGTCACAGCCAATTTCTAAAACCAGTAAAGACTTCAAGGAGAAAGGAGCCATTCTATTGTAGCCTGTCTGAATGGATTCCTGACATCATGGCTGCAAACCTCCCTGTTTATCTGGATCTGCAGACACATGTGCAAGAAGAATCCCATGATTTCATATTCCGAACAACTGCTGGGTTGTAATGAGGTCCCCAGGAGGAAGCAATTCATCCTTAAGCTTCAGAGTGATCAGAAGGGAATGGAAAGTGCTTCTTTCTGTCTGTCTGTCCAAAAGCAGCATTCCAAGTGAATCCCTGGCCATTGTTTCTTCCTGGACTTAAACTCTGACAGTGAAGCAAAATCACACCTCTGATTTTAAGACCATTTTACCAGAATATATTTTGGCACTTAAAATTCTTACTTTATTTGCATATCCTTCAGCTGCCTCCTAGACATTTTAAACAGCTGAGCATCCCCTTGTGTGCTCCTTTTGTTTTCCAGACACACCACAAACCATAAGGACCACATGGACTGCAGGATACTAAGTGCTCAGTCACAAGGTTTCTTGATTGGCTACCTAATTAAGTAAATCTCCTTGCCTGGAGGAAACTAAGTTAAAATAACATTGAGGTCCGTCCCCAAGCCCGCAAGAGAGAAGAAAATTTAAAACCAGGGCTGAAAATTTCCTCTGTTGTGCAATGAGTATTGCAGAATGGCTGTCAGATGGAGTTTCAAATATGTATTAACATTTTCCTAAACATGAGTTCAGACCCCACGGTCTCCTAAATGTTGCAGGTTTGGCTGACATTAGTTCCTGGAAGATTACCCTGTTGCAGACCATCAGCCATGAAATGACTCTACCCACTCCGCCTGCTGTTAGATCTTCTTATTGTAAGGTAAGAGAGCACTTTCTCCTGCTTTTCAGTAATAAACACATCAAAAAGAAAAGCATGGGGCTTCCCTGGTGGCGCAGTGGTTGAGAGTCCACCTGCCGATGCAGGGGACACGGGTTTGTGCCCCGGTCCGGGAGGATCCCACATGCCGCGGAGCGGCTGGGCCCGTGAGCCATGGCCGCTGAGCCTGCGTGTCCGGGGCCTGTGCTCCGCAACGGGAGAGGCCACAACAGTGAGAGGCTCGCGTAAGGCAAAAAAACCAAACAAAACAGAAAAGCCTGGTATGCTGGGCAGAGACCTGAGAGATCCGTTGCCTCTCATAGCTTGCAAGAAGTAGCACATGGGTACCATTCCAGATAGAGGAAAGCGTGTACTTTCTTTAATAAACCTCCAGAGAATGAGATTCCACATTTTTTCGGTTGGGACGACCATTAATGCCAGGACTCTCTTCCTCCAGGCCTACTCATTTCTGTGGGCCCACCTTCTCAGAAATGCTCATTTTAGGACTAACCCTGTTGACCATGACAAGAATCCAATCCATTACAAACATAGAAAGAGGGCGGAACAGTCAGCTCCCGAAGCAGATAATAGTAAAAGAGGGATTAGATAGCACATCAAGTGCTCAGAGAAAGAATTGGCACTTTATTTTTTAACCATAAAAGTGTAGATCCCCTCATAAAGCCATGTTTTATTGGTATGTATGTGGTTTAATAAGACGAGAACCACTTTAAAGGTAATAAATTGCTCATATTTCCCTTGACCTATGGAATAAAGACTCATGAAGGACAGACTTCCTGGGGTTATATCATCTTGTTGGTGTATTTGTAATAATTCAGTGTTTAAGGTATCACACCAACATAGCCAATTCTTAATGACAAATTCATACCTGACAGCCAGCACTATCAGACCACTGGTGACAGAAAGCCCAGAATGAATTTACTACAATACATCTAAAATCTAGTTTAGGTACACCTCTCTTCCCCCACAGCCTCTGCAAAAATCTGTTATTACCTTGGAACTACCTGGTTTATTTCCATGTTAGTGTGTGATACCTAATATGGCTTGTTAACATGGCTTACTGTATTTTCTGGGCATTAGTGTTTATGAGAAAAACTTCAGATCTATACAAGGTTTTGGACATGTGACTCATATAAACTGGAATAAGAGCATTGTTGCTAAAACCTGGGGCTTGCTTTGAAGCCACATCTACTGTTCTTGTGAAACCATTAAGCAGAATGCCCTGAAGGGTAGGAAAAATTGCACTGAGCAATAAAATGTCAACAAACTGCAGAATGTGAACATCAAGCACTTTCATCTAAACATGCCCTTCTCTCCTTTCACTTGGCAGGGGTTTTGTTTTTAAAAAGTAATAAACTCTAGCACTCTAGTTGACCTGGGATGTGTTTAAGAAATTAAACCCTAGAGCCAGAAGCATTATGACCTTTAATGTGGACACCCTATCCCAGAAAAACCATAGAATGAGAAATATAAACAGAAAAGGAGAACAGAAATTTATGTCTCAGTTGTCTTGGTCTTGGATTTTTCTTAAAGAGAGTACACAACAAAACTATTGGCCAGAAGGAACAATCTTAAATCTGTTTAAACAGGTGTCCAGTACTTACCATCTCATGAACAGCAAATTAATACAATCATACCACAATTTTAGAAGGATATGAACAAGGAAAACCTATTCATAAGCCTGTATAACCTTTATAAACCTGGAGCAGACACAGTTTGGTCTCAGAGCAGGGTTGCAGTCAAGAAATATATTCCCACAGCCAAAAGTAATTTCAAAAGAACTCAAACCCTTTTGTTTCTTAAAAACCGTAAAGGGTATCCAAATTCAAAGACCATGACAATAGTTATTAAAACTCCCTTTCGTCTTCTACCCCTCCCCCTCATACTTGCTGCCAATCCAGAGCACTTCAATCCACAATTCCCCATAAAGTCTCTCAACACTCCATTCTCCTTTCTCTGGCTTTCCTCACCCTCTCTTTTCTGCATCACTTTATGATGTAGATTGACCTTACCTCTCTCCTAGCAGAAAAGAATCCCTATTTGTAGGAATAAAAGAATAGGGAAATTGATCTGGTAATTAGAGAATTCTCTTTGGCTGGGTAGGGTATGGAAATAGAGAACATCCCACATTCATCATTTGATCCTAACATAATTGTATCATGAGTGAAAAAGTACTGAGAAGTGAGAGCTGTATCTTCAATATACCCTTAAAACTGAGACCTAAAAAATCTGAGCGACATTATATAGATACATTATGTTTGTATAGTTCTAGAGAAACTAGAAGAACCTAGAAAAACTTGTTTATTAAAGCACAGAGAAAATCTCTGTTCTGTATCTCAGAAGAGTGGAGTTTCCTTTTGGAAGTATAAATCTGATAGGTTACCAGATGGAGGTCTAGAATTTCTTGGAGAAGGAAGCAGGAGACAAAATGTTAGTCATAGACACTGGGAAATTTCAATGTCTGCATGCAGAGATCATATGACAACGGTTTGGGGTAGTAAATCAGGGTATGCCTATACATAGCTAGCATTAGTTTTCTAATAGGTTCTATCCTACCAAATCAGGGGTTGTGAATCCAAATACCTATAAGAGTCAAGCTGTGTCCTAATCAAGTGACACTGGCTGAGTGAGAACTATGACAAAATAGAAAGGGGATGTTCTATCTAAAGTAATTACCCCCTTCCCACTAATTCCTATCATGTAGGAATGCTGGCCCAAATTCCCAGTTTTCCAAGAGAGCCTGAAAATCCATATGCTATCTGGGATACCCCCCAAATTTAGATGTTGGCAGTTTAATATTTTTCATCACTATGAATGCCAAATAGCCATGCATATGGGCTGATGCAGCCCACAGACCACATCAACTCTGAAAAAAAATTAACCAAGAAGCAACAAATATACCAACAAATATAATATTTGGTGTCTTTACCTGATTCAATATGAATATTTAATAGAATTTTCTGCAAAATATATCCACCAACAGATTTAAAAAAACTTAGAGGAAATAAAACAAGTGGCAATTTTGCCAAATAAATTGGTTCAACCATGTAAAAACCTGTAGGCTTAGGACCAAGAAGAAGTCATTATGAAAACAGGAAGCTGCCTTGAAAGAGGACACCCTTACCCAACAGTTCCACTTGTAGAAAATTATACAAAGAAAAAAATTCTTAGCTGCACAAAGATTAATATATGAGAATATCACAACAATTTTTAGCTGAAAAATGTGAAACAACCAAGTTATCCAATAATAGGAGCTTGGTTTAAATAAATTTTGTATGATATATCCATAACGTGCAAAACTAAGCACATTAAAAATAATTTAAAGGACTTCCCTGGTAGTGCAGTGGTTAAGAATCTGCCTGCCAATGCAGGGGACACGGGTTCAAGACCTGGTCCGGGAAGATCCCACATGCCACGGAGCAACTAAGCCCGTGCACCACAACTACTGAGCCTGCGCTCTAGAGCCCATGAGCCACAACTACTGAAGCCAGCAAGCCTAGATCCCATGCTCCACAACAAGAGAAGCCACCTCAATGAGAAGCCCGTGCACCACAACAAAGAGTAACCCCCACTCACCACAACTAGAGAAAGCCCGCGCACAGCAACGAAGACCCAACACAGCCAAAGATAAATAAATTAAATTTTAAAAAAATAATTAAAAAAAAATAATTTAAAACATAATTTAAAATAATGCTGCAGAAATTATTTAATAGAAAGATGTTCTTGATATTTTTGTTAAAAAGCAGGTAATGTATGCAAATAAAGTATAATTCCATTTTCTTATGTTATTACTCAGAGAAATTGAAGAAGACCTAAAAAACAGAGAAGTAAACCATTTTTATGGATTGAAAAATTCAATATTGTTAAGATGTCACTTGTCCCAAATTTAACTGTAACTTCAATACAATCCCAGTCAAATTCCTGACAGGATTTTATTTTTAAGATAGTAGCATGCTGATTTGAAAATGTCTGTAGAAGTGCAAAGGATCTAAAAAAGCCAAAATAATTTTTAAAAAGAGTAAAATAATTGGAAGATTTACATCTCTTGAGTTCATGATTTGCTGCAAAACTACAGAAATCAAGACAATTGTATTGGTTTAAGGATAGATTTATGGATCAATGGAGCAGAATAGAGTCCAAAAATAGACCCACACACATATATGGCCAATTGACTTTTGACAAATTTCCCAAAGTAATTCAGTGGGAAAAGAATAGTATTTTCAACAAGTAGCCCTAAAACAACTGGATATCTGTGTGGATGTAATGGTTATTTTTATGTGTTAACTTGGCTGGGCCATGGTACCCAGGTATGTGGTCAAACATTATTCTAGATATTTCTGTGAGGGTGTTTTTTGCATGAGAGTAAGATTTAAATCCACGGAATTTTAGTGAAGCAGATTGCCCTCCATAATGTAGGTGGGCCTCATCCAATCAGTTGAAGGCCTTAATAGAATGAAGACTGACCTCCCCTGAGCAAGAAGAATTCAGCCAGCAATCTTTGGACTTGAACTGCAACTCTTCTCTGAGTCTCCAGCCTGCCAGCCTCCCCCATCAGATTTTTAACTCACCAAGCCTCCACAATCACATGAGCCATTTCTTAAAATAAATCTAGATCTAGATATATAGATATAGATTTAGATAGAGATATAGATAAAGACATAGATATCCTGTTTGTTCTATTTCTCTGGAGAATCCGGACTAAAACTGTGGATAAAAGAAATTTGCTAGATCATAATAAAAGTTAATTCAAGATGGATCATAGACCTATATGTAAAAGTCTAATATATGAAACTTCTAGAATAAAGCTTATGATAAAAATATTTGTGACCTTGGATTGTAAGCAAAGATTTTTGTAGTTAGGACACAAAATTCCCAAACACCAAAAGAAAAAAAGATAACTTGGATTTAAGCAAAAATCTTTTGCTCTTAAAGAAGATAACATTAAGAAAATAAAAGGCAAGCCACAGGGGCTTCCCTGGTGGCGCAGTGGTTGAGAGTCCACCTGCTGATGCAGGGGATGCAGGTTCGTGCCCCGGTCCAGGAGGATCCCATATGCTGTGGAGCGGCTGGGCCCGTGAGCTATGGCTGCTGAGCCTGTGCGTCCGGAGCCTGTGCTCCGCAACGGGAGAGGCCACAACAGTGAGAAGCCCACATACCACACACACACACAAAAAAAGTCAAGCCACAGACAGCATAAAATATTCACAGCAGGTATTTCTGACAAGGAATTTATATCCTGAATATATAAAGGACTCTACTCAATTATAAGAAGGCAAACAACCCCAAAAATAAATAGGCAAAATGTTTGAACCAGTATTTCACAAAAGAAGATATAGACATGGCAGACACTTGACAATAAATCCTCAACACCATTAGTCATTAGGGAAATACAGATTACAACAAGACAAGATACCATATAGTCACTAGAAAGGCTAAAATTAAAAAGGATGACAATACCAAGTGTTGTCAAAAACGTCAAGCATCTGAAACTCTCTTACACTGCTGGTGGGAATGCAAAAGGTTACGGAAAATTGACAGTTTCTTACAATGTTAAACATGTAGCAGTTGCATGATCCAGCAGTTCTACTGTTAGGTATTTACTCAAGAGAAATGAAAACGTGTGTCCACAAAAAGCTTGAAAAAGCATATAAAATATTTATAGAAACTTTATTCATAATAGCACAAAACTGGAAAAGTCCCACATGTCCATCCACATTCATACAATGGAATACTACTCAGATATAGGAAGGAACAAACTACTCATAGATGCAACATAGTTTAATTTCAAAAACATTATGCTGAGGAAAAAGAGCCTGACACAAAAGAATATATACTGTGAATATACACAGATTTCAGGAACAGACAAAACTAATATAAACTGATGCAAACAAGAATAGTGGTTGCCTGGAGTGTGGATCCACGTGGTAAGGGGATTGACTGCATAGTAGCATGTAGGAAATTTTACGTGTGTTGGAACTGTTCCAGAGCATCATTAGGGTAGTTGTTATACAGACGAATATAAATATTTTTTTCAAAACTCACCAAACTGTGTAGTAAAATTTATGTATTTTATTGCATGTAAATTACACCTCAATAAATTCAATAAGCTGATTTTTAAAAAACATTTTCTAAAGATGGTCCCACTCCTGCCCCACAACTATGCAAGACCTCTTGTGTACTATAATCCCCTGCTGCAAACTCATGCAGAGCCTTTCCCTATTTTCTAGGGATCATATTCCCTATGATTCTAGGAATCAGTACACATATTTCCCAGCCTTTGCTCCACTAGAAGAGGTGCTTACAGGAAGTAATCTTAGATCTGACTGTGCATCACAATCACCTGGGGTGTTCATTAAAAATGTAGATTTCTGGGCCTTTTCCCTAGAAATTCTGATCTTAAGTCTACTTTAAATCCAAGGGAAATGCCATAGTGCTTTGTCCTGTGTTCACTGCTCACACCCCAACTGCACTAGATTTTGAGTCATTGCTACAAGGCTCTGTACCGAAACTCAATTCCCACTCACGTCCAGGGCTGCCACTGGACACTGGTCTCACTTTTTAAATAACTGCCTTTTTCAAATGTAAGCATCTTGAGAGGAAAAGTGATGTCACTTTTATCATTTATACACCAAATTATGAGGGCCCTGAGACAAATTAAAAGCCCAGTCTTATTGTAGGCCCTCTCCCCTCTGTCATCTCAAAACTCTCCAGGAAAGGTTACATAGATGCTGAAATATGTCCTACTCATCGTCACCACTTGTCCCTGGGATCCAGGATTAGGGATAAAATCCTTTAATGGCAAAGAGAGAATGAGAGTCTCTGCTCTGGCTTCATGTCAAGATGACTTCTAAGGGATTGTTACTAAATTATTTTGTTAAATCACAGAGTACATTTTTCTGTAGTCTGTTCCATAAGACCATAAAAATTGCAAAGGTTAAATCCCTTTTTCTGAAAACCATTATTTGCTAGTTTGGTCTGATTAGAAAAATGTCAAAGATTATACCTTCAAACCCAGGAATATCAGGATACACATGAGCATGCATATGCTACTCTTAGCATGTAGACAGCCATGACTGCTCACTTAGGCTTTCTACCAAGGCAAGCCTTTGTTTGTTGTCGCCTAGCCTGCAGGGTAACTTTAACAGCGGAATAGGATGTTTGTGTGTGTGTGTGTGTGTTTACGCATGTATGTCAGGTTGCAATCCTAATTCCATGAATTTCAGGTCTTAGAAGACCAGTAAGACATTGGACCATTTTTCAAACTGCACATTTTCTTTAGGTCCAATTGACCCTTTAATATAAATGTTTTTAATCATTTGGGCTACCATGAGAATCAGGGGATTGGAACTATAGCTGGGTGAGAAAGAAACAAAATAAATCTCTGTGCAGAGCAGTAGAGCAGTCAGGGAGGGGAAAGATTTAGAAGGCAAATGCAGCACAAGGAAATTCAATAGCTAGAGTACAATAAATGGGGAGAAAAGTGGACTCAGAAAGAAAAAGGTGGGTTGGAATGCAGAACACAAGCCTGACCTTCTCTGCAACTCTGCCTGGGGCCCTGGTGACAGCTGTTAACTCTCAAACTTCTCTACGTGTTTGGCAACACAGGCACTTTGAAGAGTATAGAGCACACCTTCTATGTTTTAGCCCAGTTTCCACTATTAAAACACTCTCTTTTTTATGTCTTCCTGACTCTTTTTTTATGTCTTCCTGGAAAAGAAAAAAAGAGACACAAGCTTATTACTTCCCTAAGCATTCTCTCTTGTCAATATGAAATTGATGGAATTGCTCTAGTCTAGGATCTCATAGGAATTCCAAAGACATCCTATTTCACTAAATTGATGACACTTCTAAGATTTTAAAGACACATAAAATTTTACAATTAGAGAAGACATTAGAAATTATCTAGTTCCAACTCTTAATTTGAAGCATTTAATCATTTATGCGAAAATAGATATTGTTAAGTGCCTACTGTAAGCCAGGAATCAGAAAGAGCCAGAAACCCACCCTGAAATACCAGTCTCCTTTGTTTACCTACTCTAAGCTGGTGGCCATAAATTTTTCTCATTGTGAGGTCGTAAGTTCTTTAGGTAACTACCTACTATATTCTTTATATTAATTCTTTAAATAGTTCCTAACTTTACCTCTTTGGGCTTCTAGAGATATAATACTAGAGACACAGTAGTAGGTAAAACAGATAAAAATCCTGCCCCAAGTGAGATTATATTCTAGAAGAGAAAAGAGTCAACAAAAATAAATATATACTATAACATCAAATAGTGATAATGAAAGAAGAAAAAGTCAAGATGATATTTCAGGTCCTAGAAGAACAGTAAGACATTGGACCAGTGAATGAGTGTGAGGCTGGTGACTTGTTAGTCAGAGTGGTTAGGAAAGGCTTCTCTGAGGTGGTGATAGCTAAATAGACATCTAAATGAAGTAAGAGAATGAACAAGGTAGAAATCTGGGAACAATGTTCTAGACCAAAAAAAAAAAAAAAACCTCTGAGTTGAAAATGAGCTTGCAATTTTTAAGGAATGGAAAGAAAACCCCTTTGGCTAACATAGAGTGAATGAGGCAGAGTGATGGGACAAGAGGTCAAAGATAAACAGGGGACAAATCATGTAGAGTTATAGGACCTTGAAGGGAATGTAGGAACAACTTAAGTGATTTTCCAAGGGCAGAGGTATAATTTGTCCTGCCCCCACCAGACTCCACAGAAGCTTTTAAAGGTAACTTAGAATCACCCTAAGTTTCTGAAGTCAAAGAGTGTCTTTATTATATCTTATTGTCCCAGTATCAAACATTATATTATTTATTTTATTTATTTATTTATTTTGCGGTACGCGGGCCTCTCACTATTGTGGCCTCTCCTGTTGCAGAGCACAGGCTCCAGACGCACAGGCTCAGCGGCCATGGCTCACGGGCCCAGCTGCTCCGTGGCATGTGGGATCTTTCCGGACTAGGGCACGAACCCGTGTCCCCTAGCATCGGCAGGCGGACTCTCAACCACTGTGCCACCAGGGAAGCCCTATCAAACTTTATAAAGTAGACCACCAGAGTAAAAGCAGATTGTGGGAAAGATGAGTAATCTCCAGAATGAATAGGATGACTAATACAATTTGAAGGGAAAAGTACATGATGAGAGAAGTAACTTCAATTTTTAAAACCATGGAAGATGTGATAGGGTCACAGTGGAATTATCTATCATTGGAAGAGGCCAGTCACTTGTGAGCAATTCCCAAATAGTGAGCCCTGAAGGGATGGCCAGAGAGGAGCCCAGAGTAACTGGCACTGGGACCTCCAGAGTCCGGCCCAGTTGGTCATCCAGAGCTGGGACCAGTGGCAGGTCAACTGGGCAGAAGACGTTGAAAACATGGCACCTATTAATTTGGATTGCTGTCTAGATCACAGATCACATTGGTAAAATATAAATAGGTCTTGCTTTCCACAAAGTACACAACTTCTCAGGCAGAACTATAAATACCACTCCTCCCAAAGGGCTATATGCCCATCACAACTGCACCAGAGAGCTGTTTACTGAGAATAAGTGATTATTTTATTATTTAAAGTTTAGATAAGATAACATGCTTCCTAAGAAATTAGTCCAGAAAAGGGAAATCCCAAGGCAATTACAAACAATTAAAAAGAAAATAAGTAATTTTACATACTTCGCATATAATCAGGTCTTAATTTTGAGCACTAAAAAAAGGTATACAACTTTTATTAATAAAAAAATCAATATTTCCTCACCCTTCTAAGTAAAGGTCAAATAACTACACGAAGAATATATCAGTTGAAGGAATTCCAAATTATTGACTCACACAGAGCCTCGTATTGCTGGGTCCAGGCTTGCTATCATCTCATTTTCTCAAATGTGCCAAGGTCTAGGAACATCCTCCTTCCTCTTGCCCTAAATAGAAATGAAGACTTGATCCCAATTGATTCTAAAAACATATTTGGGCAAGAAGCAACCATTCCAACCAATAGGGAAATGAAAGACTTGGAGATATTTTTCTTTATATGCGAACTGGAATGTTTAGGGATTCAGATATGAATCTGAGAGTCCAAAAGAGGTAAACTTAGGAATAATATAAGGAGCTACTACTTACATAGCAGGTAGTGACTTAAAGAACTTACAGCCCTACACTGAGAGAAATTCATGGCCACCAGCTTAGGGTGGGTAAATAAGGGCATGTCTCAACTCTTTTTGGTTGCCTTTAGGGAAGATAGTTGTGCCCCTTTCCTACGCATGCCTTGGTCTTTCCATCAGACATGGAATACTCACTACATAGGCAAATCTTATGCCTGTGTTCTAAAAATACACAGTTTAAGACACTAAGAGACAGTGGTTTTTATTGTCTTTCATTAGCTTGATAGTTCAAGGAGCTCAGAAGAGAATTGTAGCAATTCAAAAGAATTCATGTTGGGGGCTTCCCTGGTGGCGCATTGGTTGAGAGTCCGCCTGCCGATGCAGGAGACACGGGTTCGTGCCCCGGTCCGGGAGGATCCCACATGCCATGGAGCGGCTGGGTCCGTGAGCCATGGCCACTGAGTCCGCGTCCGGAGCCTGTGCTCCGCAACGGGAGAGGCCACAGCAGTGAGAGGCCCGTGTACCGCAAAAAAAAAAAAAAAAAAAAAAAAAAGAATTCATGTTTAGTAGAATATTTCCTGATGAGTGTTTATCTCTTAGAAATATTTAAGTTATTGGCTAAACTGAGACCTCTGTTTCTACTCATTACTTGACATTTCGTATGTCTCTCCATGTTTGCCTCAAGGAGCTTTCTCTGAATAACCCATGCCCTGGAGTTTTCTCTAAATTCCTGAAGAATTACCTATGCCCCTCATTTGTCATTTAATGTATACTAATTTATAGGATCCTTGCTTCCTTCCTCCCTCCCTTCCTTCCTTCCCTCCCCCTCTGCTTCCTCTTCTCCTTCTCCTAAAATCTATTAACCACTTACTCTGTGTGATCACTGTTCTAATCTCTTTTCAGTCAATTTTCTAATTTAATCTTATCAATAACTCTATTATTTATTCTCTCCCAATTAGTTTCTCTACTTCTTGGGTACCCAGATTGTCTTATTCCTGTTTGGGTCCTAGGTACCCCACACTCATATTCTTCCAAAGAAATAAAACTTTAACCAAAATCTGTGTGCAACTGAAGTGTACACTTAGGTTTGACATGTGGCTCACTCCAATGTAATTGAGTAATTGATTCCGCCATTCTTATTTAGTTCAGTTATTATGTCCTAGGTCTGTACATATCATTATTCATGGCCTGTCATAGAGCAAATAAAAAGGTGTTTATAGAAAGGAAAAGGGTGGGTGGGGAGAGAGAGAAGAGGGAGGAGAATGACTCACATATTACCTCATACTTGCGATGAACCACAAAATAGGTCTCCTCTTTCTATGCCTCTTCCCCTTTTCCTTTTCTTATAAATCAGCCAAGAGAAGAACATTAATTTCTTGAAGAATGCTTTTCAATGTAATTGTATAAAAATGTTCATAGTCTCAGAATGAGAGAGAAAGAGAAGAGAATATGGGATGGAGTGGTGGAGGGAAAGGGGGAATATTCCTTAAACCCTGATCAGCAATGCTAAATGGTCATTTTCCCAGAATTATAACTTATTCCAAGAAATAGTTTCCTCTTCACAAACCCTTTACAAATGCTACTACTAAATCAGTTTGCGTCTGTCCTAAGCCCTGAATCCCAAAGGCTGGGGATTCAGACCTTGGCTTCAGGAACCATCAGTGACCTATATGCTCATAATGGGAAGTGAAGGAGGAAGCTCAAATCTCAGAGCCAGCAGTAACAAGGCCAAAGTCTCTTTATACTCACAGGGCTGCTGATCCCATTCTACAGGAATGTTGAAAACAACAGCTTTCCCAGAGAGAGACCCCAAATTGTACTTTTAGGTGATGCAATCCAAGCCAAGCTTCTTTACACGGCCAGGGACAGAGCCATGGAAATTTCTGTCCATTCTACGGTTCTTCTTGAGCACTTTGGTCACCAGAAATCTGGAATTACAACAAAATAAAATTAGGAAAATTCATAGAGTACTGAAATGGTAATAATAGCTGCCTTTGGAAGATATTCCACATGCCAGGAATTGATCAACCTTAGAGATTTCCAGTTATTATAACAACCATAGAAAATATTTGATGGACAAGCATATTGGGATTCAGAGAGGCGAAGAAACTTAACAAGTGGCAGAGCCGGGATTAGAACCCGGGTCTGAGTGTTTCTCAACAAGGGGCAATTTTGCCCCCTAGGGAACAGTTGATAATAATTTGATCATCTGGAGTCATTTTTGGTTGCTGTAACTAGAGGGAGTGCTACTGTCATCCAGTGGGTAGAGGTCAGGGACGCTGCTAAACCTCCTGTAATGCACAGGGCAGCCCTCACCACGCAGAATTACCCAGCCCCAAAGGTCAAGAGTGCCGAGGCTGAGAATCCACACATCCCTACCCCCCACTCTCCATCTGTCTGACTCTAAGGCTGACTTCATGCTTTGCAAAGCATCCAGCATCTAGATATACAGGGCAACACAGATGAAATTGCAAAGCTGTGGCTGGGGGCAAAAGAGGATGAAGGCAAGTCATCGGCTTGGGGTGGAGATTTCCACTCATGTGTAATGGAGAGATGGGGAGTGACCAGACAACAGAATCCGAGCCAATAAACTTCCCATCATTTAAAATAACTGTCCCCTTTGCCAGCTGCTGAACACTACCCAGCATGGTGGAAGATACCAAAGACCCTACCAATGGCTCTGGACAAAAACAAGCACTCCAGTCCAGGGAACCTTTAACCCTGGCTGCCTTCTGACCCTTGTCTGCCTGCCTTGAGATTGTTAGAGTAACCAAGGCAGCTCATTAGGCCCTCTTATCTCAGCACCCCATGGCTGGCTGGGAGTGAACCCTGCCAATGTCTGCTTCATCACGGGCCCAGAGTCTCAGGCTATCAGCACCTGGAGCTGGGCCAGCAAGCGGCTGGGCAGGGCGGCTGGTACAAGACACCCAGGTCTGTTCCCTGTCCTCCCCCTACTAATAAATGGCTTTCCGGGCTCCGCCAGGGCATGGATCATGGGCTCCCTGTCGGCAAGACAGCCATTTTTCTATGCCAGATTGGAGCATGAAAAACAGAAACTTTCTTGGATTGTAGTTTAGTGGAAATGCTCTCTCACACATTTTCTCACACATATTAACCAGTCATAAATCAATCTACTAAGCAATGTCTATACCTCTCAGTGAAGATTTCCTCAACCCCACCAGAACTGGGCTGTGCTGGAGGAATTGCACAAGGAATTCAGTAAGAGCCTTTATGCCTTCCCCAGCACACCCTCCCCTCTGCTCCCAGCATGAGACGTAGCTCTGTCCAGACCCCAGGCTCCTCCCACAGATCGCGACCCTTCCCCAGCATGGCACTCGCCTCTCTGTATCTAGTCACTCCCTGGCTGGCGTCTGAGCTTGTCCGGAGCAGCTCTCCTGCCCACAGTTACATTCCGGTGGATCAGATTCTATTAGTTAAGTGAATAAATGGGATGCTATCTGCATAGATATCCTTTACAGCAGTTTATTTTATTTACTGCATTGTCACTTTTAGATATCTGGCTCATCTAAAAACAGAAAGCCGTGACCATGTCTGTGCTTCTTTATATTCCCAATGCCTGGTCCATTTAAGGAGCTAACTGATTGTATGAGAGAAAAGAATTAATTGAATCAATTAATGAATCAAGGTTTGAGACTGTCTTTTTTTTTGAAGTATAGTTGATTTACAATGTTGTGTTAATTTCTGCGGCACAGCAAAGGGATTCGGTCATACAGATATATACATTCTTTTTTATATTCTTTTTCATTATGGCTTTTCACAGGATATTGAATATAGTTCCCTCTGCTATACAGTAGGACCTTGTTGTTTATCCATTCTATATGTAATAGTTTGCATCTGCTAACCCCAAACTCCCACTCCAACCCTCCCCTACCACCCCCAACCTTGTCAACCACAAGTCTGTTCTCTTTGTCTGTGAATCTGTTTCTGTTTTGTAGATAGGTTCATTTGTGTCATATTTTAGATTCCACATATAGGTGATACTATATGGTATTTCTCTTTCTCTTTTTGACTTACTCCACTCAGTATGACAATCTCTAGGCCCATCCATGTTGCTGCAAATGGCAAAATTTCATTCTTTTTTATGGCTGAGTTGTATTCCATTGTATATATGTACCACATCGTCTTTATTCGTTCATCTGTCGATGGACATTTAGGTTGCTTCCATGTCTTGGCTATCGTGAATAGTGCTGATGTGAACATAGGGGTGCACGTATCTTTTTGAATTATAGTTTTATCTGGATATGCCCAAGAGTGGGATTGCTGGATCATATGGCAACTCTATTTTTAGTTTTCTTGAGGAACCTCCATACTGCTTTCTATAGTGGCTACACCAGCTTACATTCCCACCAGCAGTGTAGGAGGGTTCCCTTTTCTCCACATCCTCTCCAGCATTTGTTATTTGTAGACTTTTTAGTGATGGCCGTTCTGTCTGGTGTGAGGTGGTATCTCATAGTTTTGATTTGCATTTCTCTAATAATTAGTGATGTTGAGCATCTTTTCATGTGCCTGTTGGCCATCTGTATGTGAGACTGTCTTTATGTTTGACTTATGACATCAAAATGGCACCAGAGGTTACATAGCTATGTGTGTTTATCAAAACTCATAGAGCTATACACAAAACAGGGGGAATTTTACTCTGTATAAATTGTTTTTAGTGAAAAATAAAATTTTAAATATACCACAGAAAATGAATCCCTTTTGTCTAGTATGTAATTATGACCATTATAAAAATTTTAAAGCAGCTTTCTCCCTTAAAAATATTATACAGGGCTTCCCTGGTGGCACAGTGGTTGAGAGTCCGCCTGCTGATGCAGGGGACACATGTTCATGCCCCGGTCCGGGAAGATCCCACATGCCGTGGAGCGGCTGGGCCCGTGAGCCATGGCCGCTGAGCCTGCGCATCCGGAGCCTGTGCTTCGCAACGGGAGAGGCCACAACAGTGAGAGGGCTGCATACAGAAAAACAAAACAGAACAAAAAAATATTATACAAAAAGAAAGATGCAGGTTATTATAGAAGCATGACTTCATCGTTGTATAAAAGAACATTTCATAACTACCTTTGGAATGTCAACGTAATCTTATTTCATATACAAAATCTTGGTAAAAATGAGGCATTTCCAGTTCCTTAAGGCAACATTCAATTACAGATACGTCTTCATAGAGTAAATGTTCTTTTAGCAGATGCCACTCTAGCAAAGTTTTTAAATGATATGTGCTAAAATTCCTGAGTTTTAAAAATTATGCTTTGCCTCATGGATTTGTTTACCTCTGTCCCAACATATTACAGCAGAAAGTAACATGCATGAACTGCCAGGAACAGCTTTCTAGGGACAGAGACTTTATTGGGCACTATATTAACAGGATATTTTCAAAATTACAAATATTTCATAATTTTCAAAAAATCCCCAACTTAAGAATGGGCAAAGTGAATAATAAACAGAACACCAGGGACTTCCCTGGTGGCGCAGTGGTTAAGAATCCACCTGCCAATTCAGGGGCCACGGGTTTGAGCCCTGGTCGGGGAAGATCTCACATGCCACAGAGCAACTAAGCCTGTGCACCACAACTACTTAGCCTGCGCTCTAGAGCCCACGAGCCACAACTACTGAGCCCACGTGCCACAACTACTGAAGCCCATGCACCTAGAGCCCGTGCTCCACAACAAGAGAAGCCAGTGCAATAGAAGCCCGCTCACTGCAATGAAGAGTAGCCCCCGCTCACCACAATTAGAGAAAGCCCGAGCACAGCAACAAAGACCCAACACAGCCAAAAATAAATAAATATATAAAGTAAAAAAAAAAAAACCCTATGTTTTCTTTAAAAAACCAAAACAGAACACCAGAGATCATGTACAAAGCAAAGATTATCATGGTCCTTCTTCTTCCAGTCTTCCGTGATTCTCCCAGCTTACGTTAAAATCACCCATCTCTAAATTCTGTTGGCACTTTCTGTTTGTGTCTGTTGAGACTGGGATCATCAGCCCAAGGCAGATTCCATCTGGGCCACATGGAGAATGAATACAGTACGAGTTTTGTGTGTGTGTTCTTTTGTTTGACTTGCGGTTTTTGAAAGTTTTGAATTTGTTGTGAACATTTCCAAAATTGGCAAATTTCCTGTATAAATCCAGTGTTCCAATTTCTCTTGAGAAAACAGAAAGGTCTGGCAATGCTCAATCCACATTTCCATGTGTTTGGAGCTGAGTGGTGGCTTCTTTCTATAGAAGGAGCCTGTGCCCTGTGGTTTGCCAGTGTCTCCACAATCACTTGTCTCTAGTCCTGGTGGACTTTGAATATGCCTGGCCTAAAGAATGGCCAGGTGTATGTGACACTGTACAAACCCACTCAATGTGGGTAAGCAGGCAGAGGTCATTGGATCAAAGAATCTGCTTGTGAATGTGGTCAAAGCCATGAAGCTGGAGGAAAGGTCCACAGGCTTAGAAGATCAGGGTGTTGCTATAGAGATTGCAGGTGGCTATAGGTTGCTTTGGTTGACAGTGGGCGGGGATTCCCCAAGAGGGGGCAATGGCAATTACTGTATTTAACAACATGCTGGTATCATCTGGGACCCACATGTCATGACTGTGACAGTCTGTGCCATGGCGATTTCCTTCTATAAAGGGACCAGAACCACATGGAAGCAGGGATCCCACAGGAGTTCCACCTTTCTTCAAGGTCTACAAGTTCTCATCAGTGTCACTGCTATCTTCCAAGGCAGAGGCAGGGGCTCTGGCTTCAGAAACCTCACAGTGGCCTCATTTTGACCAACTACTCCTATCCTATCTTGTATTGGCTTTCAGTATCTGCTTTATTTCTTCAGTAAGATAGTTACTTTCTGTGGACAAGGGAAATACTTTACATCTCCCTTGTTACCTTCTAGGACGAACTACTATGTGTTAGCCAAACAGCTCATACTCTTTATTTGTTCTAAATTGAATCAGCAGACTGTCTTCAGTGCCTAAGTAAGATCATAAAGACAAAATGGCTGAGCAATCATGGCAGGAACTACACTGGGGTCATATGACAGTCAGCTTGGCCCCTGCCTTGGTCTCCATGATAGCCTGGACCTGTTTGGCCCCTGCCAGGCTGGAGGGCCCACAGAGAGAAGAGACCCTTTAAGATGCATATCTAGAAGCATTCCCAAGTACTATTAGATAGTAATGGAAATGGTACGAGGTGTCACCTGATTACACCTGAGAACAGGTATTGCATGGCTGCAATATTCTCCATGGGATTTTGAGGCTAAAAGACTTCAGAGGGCAAGTCTTCTCTCTGAAGACTGTATGGTTTCAAACAATGACCAGCCAACTGTCAAAAGGGATTTGTACCTACACTCACATAGGATTCTAGTAGAAATGAGCTCAAGCATCTATGAGAAGGAAGATCCTTCTGTTGCTGTAAGCACTGCCTTATCAGCCTTGCTGCTCTATAGTATATACCCCGCCTTCTAATTATGCCTTAATTTGGACAGTGCAAACATATAACAATTCCTCCACCAACAGCTTTTCCAATTAGTAAGAAAATCAGTGGCAGATGTGAAATCCGTGGGATGCTGGATGTAAAATGTTAATTAATTTTAAAAACCTATAAAGCCTCTGGAAAAACCTTTTCTGAGAAAACTTCGTGTGATGTCCTCATTAACACAGACCCTGAAATAGCTTTTTCTTTTATCATGCTACTTTTTGAATCTGATTCTTACCATTGCTGGGCTTTTCTCTGGACTGAAGTTGTTTGAGGAATTTATTAGCTCTTAAATCTTGGCCAAGTGGACCTGGAATCGGTTACTCTGGCCTCTTTGACCAAATGTCTACTGTCCTGACTCTGGTGAGCAACAAGGACCTCCCCACCACCACTCCCATCCCCACCCCCTCAGAACAATATAAGGAAAAGCCATAGAGTCTGTGGGTTTGTCACAGTAAATGATGAGGGCCTGGGTCTCTCCTTAGGGGTTTTATCTTATCTATGATCCAAAAGTTCTCAAGATCCCTGGAGTTGCCCTTGAGAATCTGTGCAGCAGAATTGCCCCCGAAGATGGTATAATGGGAGCAATCTCTCTGCCTCCAGGCTTAATGGGTCTCATACTTCAGGGACCATCTGGAGACAAGCTGGTCAGTAAGTCAGGTCCATCTAAGTGGAAAAAGGAGTTACAAGACCTAACAATGGAGACAGTCATTTTTAGTCACCCCTACAACAAAATTGCTAGAAGTTAATTTCTATCCCTGGAACCCAGGGTGGCTGAGGCGTTTACCTCATGGCACATAAAGTTCTCCTCTGAGGCAGAAAGCTTGCAACTCTGCATGCATTTTTCCCCCTGCTGTCACTTAG
This sequence comes from Mesoplodon mirus, assembly GCF_964341445.2. Lineage (NCBI taxonomy): Eukaryota > Metazoa > Chordata > Mammalia > Artiodactyla > Ziphiidae > Mesoplodon > Mesoplodon mirus. Next base: position 83,183,554 of record NC_138980.1, on the reverse strand, counting down.
GAGGACACCAGCTGGCTTTGGCCTGACTTGGCATTCTTTTCCTAGCTTGATCTCAGCCACTGCATCCTTCCAACATTTCTACTGCTGAAATTAAAGGAAGGGTCCTCACTGCAGGAGTATAAGAACTCTCCCAAACCAAAGATAACTCTCTTCATTTTTATGTACAACCCCTTTTGATTCTAGCCACTTTTGTTTTAATTAAATTTTACTTTTTTGAGACCTAAAAATGTCTCTTCAGAACTGGATCAGAAATAATGAAAATATTAACACTGAATATGTTCCTCAGTGAGTCTCAAACACTAATTCGAAGCCCTTGACATTGATCACTGTTTCTAAGCCTCTCAACAACTCTGTGAAGTGAGCGCTATCTGTTATCATTGCCATTTTACAGATGGGAAAACTGAGGCATTGACAGGTTGAGTCACAAAGTCACATAGTAAGTGGCAAAGCTGGGATTCAAACTCGGGTCATCTGGCTCCAGAGTCCATGCTCTGGACTAAAACATGAGACAAGTGACACTGCAGGTTGTAGTCAAAAGCTTCCCTCCATCTAATTGCTAATTGCTGTCCCTAGACTCGCTAGATATGTTCTCCCTCTCTTCCGTTAGGGTGATGTCTCTGTGTGCCTGCACCTCTGCAGTTGGCAAGGGAGCCCTTGCTTCCTGTACTCCCCTCACCATCTCCAAACCCCCGTTCCCCAGAGACACTCATCCCCAAGGTCTGGCCAATGGCCACGGCCTGATCCTTTTATTCCCAGATGGGCTCTGGGCCTTGAACAAACAGAACCCCAGTGGCTTCCCACCAAAGTCCTTTTCCACAAATAAAGAGGCAGATTCTTCCCAGTGACCCCCACCCCACCTCTTCCCTATGAGTTGCTTCATATATTTCACAAAGACTCTCCTCTTTTAAAGCTTCCCTTGATGTTGGCTGTTGACTTGGGTTCATGTGTGTACATGTGTGTACAACTGACCCCAGGTTTTGGATCTCTGAGGGATGGCAGGGAACTTCTGCCCTCTATGTAAGCGAAGGGGATTTCAATGAGAATGGAGGCAGGTTTAGGGTCCTGAAGAGCATCACAATTGACAAAAACACTTAGTGGGACTTAAAAGTCCTTTCCCATTGTTTTCCTGATCCTTTAAATTCAGTCAAACTGCTCTGATTTCAAACATTCTTGGTTCTTAAATTGCTTTTTAGCTTGTACATTTTAGAGGTGCAAAAAGAAAAACCCAACATCATGCAGGTGTGTAGAGATACTCTTAAGGCAGTGACTCCCAGCCTTGGCTGCACACTATTGCGGAGCACAGGCTCCGGACACGCAGGCTCAGCGGCCATGGCTCACGGGCCCAGCCGCTCCGCGGCATGTGGGATCTTCTCGGACCAGGGCATGAACCCGTGTCCCCTGCATCGGCAGGCGGACTCTCAACCACTGCGCCACCAAGGAAGCCCTGGGGAATTTTTTTATATGTTTTTTGTATGCTTTGTGCCACCCAGGATCTGACTTTAAAATATGTGCTGTGAATTCCTACAAGGAAACTGACTTCTAATATACACACCCTCATCCTTTTATAGCTAATGTCTCCTTTGCAGATGCCTTTGGCTTGTCGGGAAAGCCATCTCCCTCATTAGTCCCAGTCCAGTGTCCTCTGACCAGAACTTCAGCAGCCTATATGGTCTCTGTACCGGGCACAGTGCAAGTGCTGATGGGGAGTGTCTCATCCACTCCTCATAAGGACCTCTGGTTCATGCAGTTCTCACCCTCATGATACAGACAAGGAAACAGGCACAGTTTCAGTGATGCACAGGATGCTTCACAGTAGACCGTGGAGCTGACATTCAACCCGAGGTGTGTGCCATTCATTAAGGGTGTTCCACGGCTGCCCCAGCTGAAGCTCCCATCTGAGTCTTCGAAGGGAAAGTGTGAGCATTTTAATCAATGGAGGTTCAGCTTCTCAGAAAAATAGGGATGGCCACAGCCTTTGCAGGAATCTGGAGATAGTAAGAGTGGTCACCAGGGGGAGACAGAGCTTGAGACATAACGGGCTTTTCTATTTCAGCACTGAACTCAGCAAAGTGCGGAACGGGGAGGAAAACAGCTGCTGATGGAACTCTTTGTTTGGGGTTTAATTTCTTCTTCTGCAGCCACTTCCTTTTTTTCCCCTCCTCCCCCCTCTCCATTTCCTCTCCTGTTTCTAAGTGGCAAGAAACAGCTTTACCAGAGTGTACAATCCAAGGAGGTCAATCTCTTCCCTCTGCCCAGAGCCTCAGCACCTGATGTCTGAGAAAACACACTGCTTTCTGAGTTAAAAGGCACCAGTATACAGAGTTTCCATAGCTCCTGTGTCAGATCCCGGGGCTCTTGACAGAAAAACAAAAGCAACACTAGTTAATTCTTTTTGAGGAAAGAAATTGAACACTGCCAAGGCAAAGGAGAGTTTGATGTGCAATTAATCTGTAGGAATTTTTTTTTGCCATTAAACTTTAAGTTGGATTTTCAAATACCCAAACATTCTATATAAATAACAGGTATGTGAAACTATACCCATAACATCAGAAATCTTCTTTTTAAAGATATGATTATCTAATTTCTAAATTTTAAACTTTCTTAAGGCTTCTCTCTATTTGCCATACAATAGAAAGAAAATTTTTTTTTCATTGATAGAATTAAAATAAAATTTACTCTTGATTCACAGATCTGATTAAAGAAGATATTTAGCATATTGACCCCAAGCTCCTAGAGGGGAGAGACTTGGTTTTATTCCCTAGACATCTGCAGAGCATTTCCAAGTGTGTTAGCATGAGAAAGGTGCTTTCTAAATATTTATGCAATTGATTAATGAAGGAAAGAGTCATGATTACCTGGTTTCTTCAGCACAGACCCCACACCTAAAAAGAAATGCTGATCCCTGCCTCGCCACCAGGTGGCCCATCTGAGAAGACAGGTTTGCGAGAGCAGGACTCAGTCAGAGGCCGCAATAAAGAACCCAGACAGTAGCTGGCTCAGGAGTTCTTCCTCTCACTATGTCTTCCTACCCACTTGTCCTAGTCAAGTGTTACTTGGTTAAATATAGCAAAACAACCACTCAACTTAGGCTAAGGGGGAGGAAGGAGATTACCCTGGAAGGACTCAAGGATCTTTCACAGACTCAAGGGCAGGAAGTAGGGACAACAAAGCTGTTAGTAACCAAAGCAACCTCAAACTGCCCCCTGCTCCTCACCCTCCTGCCAAATGATCTGTCTTCTCATGATACATCTGCTTCTCTCTTTTCTTCTCTCTTTCCTTTCCCTTTTCTAAAGTGAAGCTTTATGTGCTTCACTGTATTTGTAGAAAAATAACTGCCCTAAACAATCCTACATGTCCCCTGAATTCAAGGTCCTGACTGTCACTGTGTCTCCAAACAGAGAATCTGGCCCAGGTTGGATCATGTGCTCACATTTGATCTAAACAGCCGTGGCCCTATGAGTGAGATTATTTCCCCTTCTACTCATTCAGGGGCACCACCCCCCCTCTTAAGGACAGCTGACCATGTCCATGGGCCTCCCATGAGGAGACGCTGCTGGTCCATGGACCTAAAGGCTACACCTCACTCTGGCCTAGTGAACCTTGATGGAATAGTGTTAAAACACTAAGGAAAAGGATTCAATGATTCTAAGTGTCTCTGATGGAAACTCCTGTATGTAAATTACAAGGGTGGCTCAAAAATTCATTCCTGTAAACAGATGGTTTGGTTGATGCTAATTTTGCAGTGTGAAATTCAATTGCATATGAACATATTTGGCAACATCTGGAGGCATGTTTCAAGTTGCCTGTGACTCTATATCTCTTGTGCATATTTCATTTCTGCAGCATCCAGAATGTGTGATCACAAAATTACCATTTCGAAAGGTGTGCATTTCTTCTGGGGGTGGGAAGTCTTGAGTAAGAAAGCAACAGTTGTAAAACATGTGAAGTGCAGCAAAGCCAAACAAAACAGATCTTTGATGGCGGTTTGATGAGATCCAGGTTCAAGGTGATGACATACGTTTGGTTAACACTGAATGGGTTCTGCACTGTAAACCTCCTCTACGTGGTTATGCACAAATGTCACAATGAACCCCAGAGAACTAGAGAACACAGGAGTCCTAAAGCACTGTCACCCAATTTGGTGAACATACAGGTCCAATGACAATGACCTAGATCACTGAAAATTTGACCCAGGTGAACATTCAGAAATAAAATAATGGCCAAATTTCTGTAGCCCGTCTTATAGCCTAGACCTTATGCCAGTGGTATGTTGTCATATGGCCACTTTTCTGTGTGAATGGTGTTTCAAGACAGGATTTTACAAGTCCTTCATCACCAAACCCAAGGATAGGGTACCGTCACAAGATTCAAATGCCTGTAGCTAAGTAGTTCATAATCATCAAAAATCATGAGCTATAATTTGCATAAAATCTTGTTTCATTGTTGTTTTATTTATCACCCAGTAAGGCATAATATTATGAGAAACAAGTTTTCAGACATCTCAATAATTTTTATTTTATTTAATAAATATTTATATTTCTCAGCATTTAAAAAACAATAACAATCTTCACAACAGCCTTATTAGATGGGTAGTATTATTAATCCAGTTTAGCAGATGAGAAAAACTGAGGTCCAGAAAGTTTAAGTAACATGCCCAAGGTTACAAGCTAGTGGATGGTTTAATAAATAATGGAAGTAGACAATATTTTTGAAGGTTCCCCTCCCCAAACAGTCCTCTTTAATATCATATTACAAATTCTACAGTCCTTTCCCACTGTCCTCTTTGATTCTCAATATTCCATAAGGCTGGCCTTAGGTAACCTCATCCTTTTACAGATAAAGAGATGGGATCCCAGATGTTAAATGGCTTCCCAAGGCTCTGAGAGTTAGTAAGAGACATAGTTAGGGCCCCACTTGGCTTTCTGACTCCTCCTGGTTCAGTGTTCTTGCTCCTAATCGAAAATCTAATATGACCTTCTGGTTGTCAGCTTGCTAAAATGACAAGACCCTCCTAAGCTGAAGATGTCCTAGTGTAAATAAATGCATGTGTTGCTACATAGAAAACACTTACTTGGTGTCTTGAGCTAATTCCTGTTGGGAAGAAGAGGCTCTGTCTATCAGCAGTTGAATTATTTTTCTGGCAGAGACAACACTCCGCATTAAAACAATAACTCATTTTCTTTGATGATCAGAGATGCTGGCTGAGCTCTGATCCCCTTCCCTTTCATCACCACAGCCCACCAAGTGAACCACCAAATCCCAAAGCAGGCTCATCCCACTAATGAGATGTGTGACTGCCCTAAGCTCTGAAGTGCTAAATCATGTCGTGCTCAGGAAGGGGGCAAGATGAAAGTGGTAGGAGCTTCTTGGTTTGCTTTTGTTTTGTGGTGGTTTTCGCTTATTTGTTTGCTTGTTTCTTTTGCTCTTTCTCCAGTTTGGCATCAGGAATCTTGTCTAGCCTCGCAGAATGAAGTGATAAGCTTTCAATTTTTTTCTTTTTCTCTAGCATCATTGTAAAAATCCATGTTTGATTATAAGATTTCTCCTATAAAACTACTAGGGCTTTCACTATGTTTTCATCTTTTTCCCAAATTATTTGTTGATTCACATGTTTACTTCTTAATTTTAGTCTTTTATATTTTTCAGATGTATTCTCTAAGTCAAAAACCTAGAGCTTATTATAAAAGGCTTTGTGATGGAAATACTTTTGCAGATTCATAGTTCAGAAAGTAGAGAAAACCACATGCCAACAGTGGGGAATGATATATGTATATAAGACTATGAACTTCAGGCTCTAGATAGCAAGGAGTTTGAACAAAAAGTGATGGCCATCTAACCATAGTTTGGCAGACGGTTGGAGAACGGTGATTTATAATCAGGAAAGGTATTGAGGTTTTAGCTTCACTTGTCCCCCTCAAATGCTCTCTGTTAGAAAGATGGAACCCAATATCGAGGTAAAAAGAAAAACCACCCAATATTGCTGAAGAGTTTCAGGCTAGACATTCCACCTTCAAACTGTCCTCTGCCTTCCCCTTGCTGCATGATCTTTGTCAACTGACAATCTCACTGAGTTTCAGGATGCTCATCTGAACATTTTTCATGCCCCAGTTACTAAGATATCTACAGAACAATCTCTCCGTGGCCACAACTAGCTTTTGCCCCTGTGTCTGGAGGGATGGCAAGTATGTACCTTCTCATGCCACCAAATGGTGTAGCTATACTTTGCTGTATTGAAGAGTATTCTGGGTCATGCCCAGGCCCAACAGAAGTGAGTTCTGTGATTGACTAACAACTATCTGCCATGAAGGAGTCATTTATTTGCCATCTCTGTCCCAGACTAAGAAAACACTTGTAGCAGTTCAGTTTCCCATTTTGTAAAGTGGTAGCTTTCTCCTTCAGCGGTCACATGAGAATCAGAAGATCATGCTTTAAGACTTTGAAACAGAAATAGACTCACAGACATAGAAAAAAAACTTACGGTTACCAAAGAAGAGAGAGGTGGGGGAGGGATAAATAGGAGTCTGAGATTAACAGATACACATTACTATATATAAAATACATAAACAACAAGGACCTACTGTATAGCCCTGGGAACTATATTTAATACCTTGTAATAACCTATAATGGCAAAGAATCTTAAAAAGAATATATATATATATGAGGAATATATAAAAAGAATATATATATATGTGTGTGTGTATATATATATATACACATATATATGTATATAAAATGGAATGGTAGTAAGATAGCTCTAGCCATGGCCATGACATTGTGCTTTGGGAAAGTGCTCACGTGTCAATAACACCATAGATACTTATAGGCCACCCTTTTAAAATGATCTCACACTCAATCTTCTCTTCCTCAGTCAGGACATCCTGCTCATGACAATATGACAAATGTTCTTCAACAATGAAGACTTCCGAACATACTAGGTTAAACAGGATAAGCTAGATAAATGTTTATATCTTGTTGAGTTTATTGGGCTCTGACTATTTTTCTCAAGTCATGACAAAAGATAAAAATAACGCTGGGTAACAGCTGGATGGATGGGTGGGCAGCCTCTGTCTCTCTGCTCTGTCTGCTCACCCTGTCATGAAAATGCTAGGTTGGAAACACCACCCCAGCAGAGAAGGGTAGATAGAAAAAAGTGAATTAAGGAGATGGGGTAGAAACAGAAGTACTAGATTCAAGGTGATGGTAGCAGCTTTAGAGTAGAGTTCCCATCCAAGGGGGACCCACTTCAGTTCACATTGTAGATGGTGGTTCTCTGGGATGAAGTGAAGGTCCAGTGAGACCATTCCCTGATGAGGGATTACGGCATTGTCTTCACACAGGTTCTCCTTCAGCTCTTTTACTTCATCATTTATTTGTTCAGCTAAAGATTTTGATCATCTACTATGTGCCAGGAATTGGGCTCTTTGGGGATTAAAAAAAGTGATCTAGACTGCTCTCAGAGGGTTCATAATTTAGAAAGGAAAAGGATACATTATAGAGCAGTAAATGCTCTAGGGAAGTTATGGAGGTCTGTCTGTTAAGGAATAAATCCTCGATGCTGAGATACTCACAAGGTATGTGTACGTATATCACAGACTAAGAGCTGAAACTAGAGATAAACAAATATTTATTATGAGCTGTGGTTTTCCATAGTTATTAGATCATTGGCTTTTCCAAAGAATTTTTATGACTCTGAAAACAAGTTTTAAAGACATTCTACCCAACATATCTGATCTAATTCTAGTCTCATTTGCTTTCTGACTCTTCAGATAAGCCTTAGCAATATTGCATTCACATTTAGCTAACTGAATATCATTTGCAGATATCCAGGTCTCTTTATGCCAGCAGTGCTCACGATAATGTCAGAGCTTCTTATTTGGGGCTATTTATATGTTTATCTGAGGCCCTTTTTCCTCCATAAACAGAGCTATTTGCTTTGCTGCCATTTCAGTGTTTCTGGGAAATTTTTTGTTTTATCTCCAGCTCTGTATCGATAGGTAGGCAAGTGCCTGCCCTGGAGTAAACCTTTCTCTATAGTCTCATATAGCTACTTAGCTCTGGAATCTTAAAGAACATTTATAAATCCTTTGCACCTGGTGGAATTTTTCAGGTAAATGAAAGGAATGATTTCTGCATCCTTATTTTGCTTCAGATCCATACTCTAGACCCAATTCATGGTTTAGCATCCTGCTTATCTGATTTTTTGTAAGAGCAAAGGTCAATACTGGAACTGATGAAGTTTTAATCCAAACTGGAAAACCTTTCCTAGAGGGAATCAGGAACTTTCTCCAGGCCTGTGAGATGGTGGTGTTAGCTCTGTGGAAATAACAGGTAGTGATGACTGTGAACCTGACTGCAAGCTACTGGTGGCAGGGATATATGCTACCGTCTTGCACCCTCTGCACCTGGGCCCCAAGACTGGCATGTGGTATACATGCCACTATGTGCTGAACTGGCTATATTCTTCAATTATGTTTTAATATATTTCAGAGGGGTGAATAATAGTGGAGAGAATTTTAAAGCATTTGTTTTATTATTTCAGTTCAAAAGGCTTTGACTGTTTTCTTGCTTTACAGTTTCTATAGTAAAAAAAAAAAAAAAACTAGTCCTTTAGTCTTTGAACTTACATTTCTGGAGTCATACGGTAAACCTAGTGCTTTTAGTAAGAATTTTACGCCTAAAGTATTTCTTTGAACCAGTATACAGAGGAAAAGATTTTTTAAAAGTTTCTTCTATGAGCAACTGATTAGTTCTCTATCACTGAATAACTTAATGACTTAAAACAATGAATCTTAACTCACAGATTCTGTGGGTCAGGAATCCAGGCACAGCCCACCTGGTTGCTTCTGGCTCAATGTCCCTCACTAGACTGAAATCAAGCTGTGGGCTGAGACATTAGCCACCTCAAGGCTTGAGTTGGGGAGGGTCAGCTTCCAAGCTCACTCAAGGCACCTCAGATCCTGGTTGACTGTTGGCTGAAGACATTGGTTCCTTACCACGTGGGCCTCTCCATAGGGCAGCTCACAACATGGCAGCTGGCTTCCCTCAGAGGAACCCTCAGAGAGAACGAGAAAGAGAATGAGACAGAAGGAGAGAATGACACAGGACAGAAGCCACAGTCTTTTTGGAAACCAATCTCAGAAGCGACATCTCCTTACTTTTCTGCTTGTTACAATCAAGTCACTAGGTCTAGCTCACCCTGAAGAGGAGGGAATTTGCACAAGGGCAAGAATTCTGGGGAATGGGGTTCATTGGGAACCCATCATAAAGGCTGCCTACCACAGGTTAGATGTAGGTGTGTGTGAGTATATACATATACATATATATACACATATCTATACATATATACACATACACACGTGTGTATATATATGTATATACACACATACCTATATATGCCTACACACACACACACACACACGCACGCAGACACAGGGGTTAAATTTAAATATCCTCCAAAACAAGATTCCACCTCTGATACAAGAAGATGATCCCTGTAGCTTCATCAGTCTGTTAGATGTCATCAAACACCTTCTTGATAGACAGGTTTGTTTTTAAGAGGACTTTCTGCTTTGAGATTTTTCTCAAGTTTGAAAATAAAATATTTATTTCTGTGTACTGAAGGAAACAGGCAATCAATAACTTTAGTTTTTGTTCCTAGGAAAGATGAAATGCGACCTTCATATTGGTTAGATAAACAAACAATCTGGGTTCATTTTCTCCAAGTCTAAACAGTGAGTTTTTCAAGTGAATAATTATAAAACCTTGCTGGGCAGTAAAGAAAACAAGCTGCTCTTAGGAAGTACTTAATATTAATAATTTATTAATAGTACTGGATGGAGAAGGCAGAATGAACGCTGGGTTGGAATTTATTCAAATGCCTTCTCTCAACCAGATATCCCAAGTTTCAGTTCCCCTGATTCTTAAGTTTTCCAGAATCAAGGAGAGGGCAATCGATGGTCATGAAATGGAATGATTTTCAAGGTTGCTACTGGATACAGGTGCCAAGCAGGGCTAAGGAGAAAGAACCAAGGAGGAGAAAACTGGCTCTTCCCACTACACAGCTTCCCCACTCATTGACTGGTCCTTCCGATGCCTTGCGGTCCCAGCACACATGTGGTGGCTCCCAGACACTTCGGACTCCCGGCCGCACCCACACTCCAGTCTTGCCTGCCACTGCTCCAAAGTCCAAGCGCGCTCAAAGCCTGGTGCTCGCTGATCTTCCTGTTTAGAACACTCTTCCTGTGGTATCCCAGGGCTCATCTCCTGTACTTCACTCAGGTCTCCTCCCGAATGCCATTTTCCCAGAGAAGACTTCCCTGTCAAAAAGAAGAAGAGAAGGGCTTCCCTGGTGGCGCAGTGGTTGAGAGTCCGCCTGCCGATGCAGGGGACACGGGTTCGTGCCCTGGTCCGGGAAGATCCCACATGCCGTGGAGCGGCTGGGCCTGTGAGCCATGGCCGCTGAGCCTGCGCGTCTGGAGCCTGTGCTCCGCAACAGGAGAGGCCACAACAGTGAGAGGCCCGCGTACCACAAAAAAAAAAAAGAAGAAGAAGAGAAGCTTGCCCTCTGTTAAAAACAGTGCCCCTGTCACTGTCTCAAAGTGCTTACTCTGCTTTGTCTTCACAGCACTTCCCTCTAGATAGAGTATATCTTACAAGTTTAGCATCTGTCTTTCCCAACTAGACTGTGGGCTCTCTGAGAGCTGGGAGCTCTTTCATTCGATACTGAATCCCCAGAACGTGGATCAGTGCCTGGCACATAGTAGGTGTGTGATTGATTTTTGTTAAATAAGTGAGTGCTTTAATTGCTTATTCTGTGCCAGACACAGTGACCAGCAGTTTCCATACAATATCTTCTATAACCCTCACAAGGGTTGGCAGGAGAGATCTGGTTATCATTACCCCTATTTTAGGGTTGAAGAACTCAAGGAAGTTAACAAATTATCTAACGCTGCCTGGCAAGTAAGTGACTCATGGGGATGTTCCTGTCTCAGTCTGTGCCCTTAACCAACTGACCTCTTTGAATGAAATGATTATACAAATTCAGTCAGCCTTGAGGTAGTTCCAGAAACTCCTGTCCAAATGTATATATCAGTAGGACTTTGCCTGGTCCCCATTGGTGAAAATGCCACCTAAATAAGATAGAAAACCACATCCAGGCCAGTACTGGCAGATCCTGTCAGGCCTGTAATTGAGTTCCTCTCCTCTCTGGGGCCCTAACTTCTCTCCTTTTCAGGAAGAGAGCTATCAAGGAAAAGTTTTGGTGAATTTTCTCTAATTTGAAAGTAAAGGGCAGAAAAGAAAACTCTCTTGGTAATTGCAAGAGGATTGATGGGAAAAATATTTAAAATGACAGGCTTGTTTCTGATGCCAGGAGAAGGCTGATGATTCCAGCATTACCAAGGGCAGGTGATTGGCACAGGGAGTGAAATGCTGGGCAATCAGGTTCTCGTGCCAAAAAGCCTGCCAATGCCTAATCTGTGGAAGCAAGTTAGGAGATGAGAGAGCTTATAATGGTCCTGAGAACATAATGGCTTAGTTTTGTTTTTTGTTCTAGCAACTCTTTATTACTTGCTGTCTGAGTGGCAGGTACCATGCAGTGCACATTACATGTGATGTCACCATAAACCCTCGGTGAGGGCAGGGATTTGACTATCAATGTGTTCATCATTTAGAAACACCAACATTTGCTCATGATACTAGACACTGAATATGTAGTCGTCACTGAATCCTGTCTATTTGACCTCTGGAGTTAGATGCCAAGAGCTGCTGGGTTTCTCCCCTAGAGAATACATCTGGTTACCATGGTATATGTAGAAACACAAAGCTTAGGTGGGGTCAGATGTGGTGTCAAGAGCTCCGATTGACTCCAGCAGAGCTGAGATGAGGGGGACTCACACCGGAAAGATCTCTGTGTATGTGCTTATACCCCTTTCACCCTCCCATTCACTAGCACCCCCAAAGCATATGGCCTGGGCTACAGTACTCACAGAGGTAGTGATTCTCAGTAAGGGGATGCCTGGGGAAGAACATGCTAGAACCCCCTAAGTCTGGGTCCACCCCTGTCTTACCCTGGGTAGGGTCACAAGGTTTTCAAAGACCAAGGATGACTTTCTAATAAAATGTAAATGAGAGACATAAGGACACAAGGGTACCCTTTTCTTTCTTTTTTTTAAATAAAGGAGGAGGAGGTGGGTAATCAAACTCTGCTGATATAGAAAGTCTAATGGTAAAGAAACCTTTAGCAACTGCCTGGCGGCCACTTTCAGTTCTTTTTGAGGCCAGCAGAGAGCGCTGTTGTCATGCACATGTGATGATTCATGTCCAACCTATCTAAGCTTCAAGTTTAGTCTTCCTAGAAAAAGATTTGATACAGTGAGGACAGTTTAGGTTAACGGAAAAAGCACTAGACTCAGAATCAGGAGATTTAAGTTTCCACCCCACCCTGCCCCTTGGCAAGTCACTCTCTGTGAATCCGTTTGGGGTCTATCAAATGAGGGATGGGCTAGACTAGTACATTTCCATTTCTGAGTACTGCCAGCCTTCCAGACCCCTGCTAGACCTTTCCATCAGCAGGGGTTCAAATCCTGCCTCTGTAGCACATTTAGTATCTGGATGATTTGGGACAAGTTACTTAATCTCCTTAAACCTCAGTTTCCTTACCTACAAATTAGGGATAACAAGTCATCATAGGATTATTCTGAGGATTAAATTAAGTAAATGTGTGTAAAGCACTTAGCACAGCATCTGATACATACCTGTCAATAAATGGCAGCTATCATGATTTACTAATTTCATTTCATCTTCACAGCAGTCCTGCCAGGTACTTAGTACATTTTCTTTTAATATATCAGTAAGGAAACCGAGGCTCAGAGAGGTTCAGAATGTAACTATGTTGACCCAGCTGAAAAGTAGCGTCCCCTGGATCTAAATCCAGCTATGCTCTTTCTACTACACTATGCCAAGCATTCTCAGATATTACACGCTGTATTTCTGCTGTTCCATCTTTTGGAGTATAAGTCAATGGTGAAAATAGCCTAGATGGAAGCAGAGACTGACTGGCATTCGCAAGATGTCCAAAGCTGAGCAAGCCTCGCCACCTGCCAGGATCAGACAAGCTTATGATGGAAGAATTGGGGTTGGTGCTGAAACTTGCGATTTGTTATCAGCCGCTGTAAACTGAGCTCTTAGCAGCTTTTTCTTGTTTTGGCCTACTTCCTTTCACCCTTACAAGTCTGTGTTGAAACTAACTCTCAAAGAGGATATAAGCCACCTTTTTCCTAAAGATCTCTGAAGGAGCTGGGTTAACTCGAGGACTTGGATAAAGTCTGACAAAATGCCATCCAGGAAGTTTCTGCTCCACCAGTGGACTTGCCATTGGCTCATCACCCACTGAGGTAGATGGAACCTCCCACAAGGGCAGGACCTCCCCACTGTTGGATGGAGTTGTGCCTGACACCCTACCTCAGGAACAATAAAGGCCACCCTTTATGTCTGCTGTCACGTTCCAACCTCCGTGTTCAGCACCCAACACATATTGTTTTAAATTCTCCCAACAACCAACCCTGCAATGTTTATATTTTCACCCCTGTTTGACAGTTGAGGAAACAGAAGTTGGGAAAAGTGGTGAGCCCCATAAGTAAGCAACTGAATTGGAGATTTGAACTCTAGATGCTGGACTCCATAATTTACTGCCCTTCCAACCCTCAGTTTCACTTCCTGACTTGACCTTGGAGGTGAAGTCTATTCTGCACCTCAAGCTGCCCTATTCCTTTGGACGGTCATTGGGTTGTATTTGGTTCCATTTGATTTGGTTTTTGTAATCAGCATACATTCTCACCCCCCATCCTTATGCTTTATGCTTAGAAGAAGCCTGGGACACATTTCTTTAGATTCCCTTGCTGGGAATCTAACAGAGTCCTGGATAGCAATTGCACTCTGGAGGCAGTGAGATGCATTCACTGGATTTAGAAAGTGGACGTTATTCTTCTGCCCCCTGTGGGGGCAAAAGAGGCATGGGCTGCACAGAGAAGAATTTTTGCAGTAGCATCCATGCCCCCTTACCAATCACCATCTCTATGCTGAGGTGGATCAGCGAAGTTGCTAAGTGTTTTCTGCAGATCCTTGTTCTCTGGGTTGTGGCAACAGCTCTCTGACTCTGGACCACAGCCATGGCAGTAAACCTGGAAGGTAGGAGCAGATGCCTAGCCTTTCCAATAATTTCATAAGAACCTAAATCTCTGCTTGAAATATTAATACTTTATATCTCATTTCCAGTCTTTACCCTGACCAGTATTATTCTTAGCTTCTTCTGCATACTTCTTTTCTTCTCCCTAAATATAAGTATACTCTTAGATTACAGATCCACTCTTCTTGTCTTCTTACTTAAGACACTTCCTAAGAGACCATTTATACCTATGGTTTCAGTTATAATCTATATGCTGTTGATGCCCAGTTCAGCATTTCCAGCCAGACCTAAACTGTGAGCTCCAGCACACACAGCCAGATCTGTACTGGACATGTTCACGTGAATATCTCCCATGCATCTTGTTCCAGGTACTATCGTTTTATAGCAAACCAGCCTAAAATGTAGTGGTGTAAAACAACCGTTTTACTATGCTCATAGATTTTTGTGGGTCAGGATTTCAAAGGGGACACCATAGGGATAGCTGATCTGTAATGAACAATGTCAGAGACCTCAACTGGGAAGATTCAAGGTTGGGACAACTTGACAATTTGGACCTGGAATCATCTGGATACACTTTCACTCACATGTTTACTGGTTGATGTTCCAGTTGGCTAGGACCTCAGCTGGGCTGCTGTCTAGATGACCTGCACGGCGGCTCTCCATGTGGTCTCTCTAGCTGGTGCCAGTGTGGACTTCCTTACAATATGGCAGCTGGGTTCTGAGAATAAGCATCCCAAGAGAGCAAGGTAAAAATGCATGAAATTTTTATGATGTAGCCTTAGAAGTCACATGGCGTCAATTCCATCATATGCTGTTGTTCATGGCAGTCACAAAGGCCCACGCTATTTAGGGGGAAGGAACATAGACCCCCATATCTCAGTGATGAATGTATCAAAGTCACATTGTTCTAAGAGCATGTGGTAGGTGAGATAAGTTTGGGACCATCTCTGGAAATATGATCTACCACACAACAGAAACACAGTATGTTCAAAACCAAAATCGCTGTCTTTCCTGCTCTCCAAACCTACCTTGTCTTAATTCTTTACCTTAGCAGATAACACTACTATCCCTCAGTTGCTTAAGCCAGAAACTTGGGAGTCAATCCAGAATCCTACCTTACCCATCACACAAATCCCTGATCTAAGCCCACTAAATTTCTTACCCAGTTCTTCCAATTTTGCCTTCTCATTATGTCTGGAACCCATTTCCTCCTTTTATCCCCATAGCCTCAGTTCGGGACATCAGATTAGGCCCCGTCTCTCTCCTTGTTCGACTTCCTGCTCTTCACCAACCCCCAACCTCAAACCCATGCCCTGAGCTGCTCTCAGGGTCTTTCTCTAAAATTCCGATCTGAGCAAGATACTCTTCTGCTGAAAACCCTTCACTGGCTCCTCAAGTTCCCACATTTGCTGTGCCAGCCCTCTACATGGGCTGCTTCTCCACCTCCACTCTTAACATTGATCACCCCGGCAGACCCACCTTCACTCTCAAACTACATCAACCCATTTCCAGTTCCCCAAGCTCCCTGCAGACTCTTCCACACTGCCGGGCCCTTCTGCACACTGCTCCTTTCTCTCTCCCTTGTCTGTCCACCTCCTCTCTGTCCTACACGACTCAGCTAAGCAATTCCTTCCCCCAGGAAGCCTTCCCAGTGTCTCTTCCCCCAGACTGAGTAGGGGCCCTTCATTTGAGTTTTTGCTCACTTTTTCTTATATTTGGCCAAACCATTAGTTTGCTTTGATTTTAGCTACCTTCCAATTCTGATCGCTCCGAGGAAATTACGTTATACAGAACTTTAAAGCTGGAAGGAACCTCAACAATCATGTAATCTGCTCCTCTTCTAAAGCGAGCATCTCATAGTCTGTATCCTTAGCACCTCAGGGCCTGGTATATAGTAGGTGTACAGAATGCTGTTTAATTAAATAAATGTCCAGACTTTTCCAGCCAAATCTGGATGTCATGGTTTTAGAAACCATAACAGTTGTCAACCTGGTGGGAATCCAGAAGTAGGCAGGTTGAGAACTTTCTCTTTGGACCCCTGAGAAGACATACCCCTCTCCACCAGTGTTAAAGGAGAGAAGCAGATTTTTTGGCTTTTAAAAGATCTTCAGTTTTCCCTTACTGATTTCTCCAATTAAATCATAATTCGTGAAAAACTCAGCCATTTTCTTTCTTCCTTCTTTCCAGTTTTGTCTTATTTTATGTCTTCTGCCTAAAATGAGAAGAAGAAAAAAAAAACAAATCCCAGGCTTCACAGTGTCAACTGCAAGCATCCAAACTAAATAAGATTTTATCTTCTCTCTTCTCTCCTTGTACATATTTAATTTCTTCTTATAATGTTGCTGAAGGCAGTATTTTATATGGTCCGAGAAAACCATAGCATTTCTTCAAGGTAAATGTAGATGTTTTCATATTTTATGAACTAGCCATCTATATCTCTGATAAAACTTTCATAAGCTTTAAAACTCCGTAAGTAGCTCTTTAATCTAAAAGTGTTCCTGGCAAAATCAAGGTGTTTTAATAGTAAAGTGATGTTTTTGCTCTCCAGAATGAAGAAGAGACTAAATGTAAAAAATAAAAGGGAAAAGGTGGTAGCACGGAAGCTGCCATTTCCTTTCCTCTTCTACAGGGAAAAAAAAATGAAAGTAAAAATCATCTCTGTTGTGACCACCAGCATTTATCAGATTTGCCTGCTGTCACTACAATGATGTATAGGGTTTTAAAGAGGAGAATCCCCGGAAACTGCTTAGACCACTTTCTCCAGTAGGATGAAGTAAGGGCTGACATCTTTGCCTATGCTGAGTTCCAACTATACTTTAAATATAATATGTAGAAAAATATTTAATTCTTGTGAGAAGGGAAGGAAAAGGCAAGAAGTGTAATAGTAGCTTTTTAAAAATTATAATAACTTAAACTTTGTAATAAAAAATAACACTAACTCATTGTAGAAATTTTAGAAAATATTAATGACAACAAACAAGAAAAACCTCCCATAATCCCACCACTCAGAGATAATTATTGTGAACATTTTAGTGCATATTCTATCAGTTTCTCTCTCTCTTCCCCCTTATCTCTCCTTCTCTCTCTATCCCCGTAATGTGTGTGTATGTGCAGATGTGTGTATAAACATGGATACAAATACATGTGTTAACAAAATAAGATTGTACCCTATATATTGTTTTATAACCTGAGTTTTAACCAATTTTTGGTAAACATTTTTCTATAATTACATTTAATGAAAGCATAGTACTGCGAAAGGTAGAGAATCTAGCCAATTCTGTCTTGTACACCAATGGCATTATAATGACAGAATTTTCAGCATCAGTGACTGGCCTAGAAGGAAGCTACTTTGGGTGGAGTTGGGAGGAAACGAGCAGCTCAGTGGTATAGAAATCTAGTCATTTCTACCCAGCATGGACTCCCCTAGCGGGTACTCCTTTGTCAGAGCTCCCTGTTGTGCTGGCAGAGACTTGGTCAGGTCGGCATCACTGTCGGATGGTTACCCATCGAACCCTGCTTTCTCCCTTTTCCTTTCACAGATCTTACTGTGATAAACCTTTGCCCTCCTAACTCTGCCTCAGCATCTGCTTGCTTGAGAACCACTGAGGCATTCCCTCTTTGGGTTCCAAGAGAGTTCATGTTCTCATTTGGCTTAAGAGTAGGATTGCCAAATAAAATACAGGACACCCAGTTAAATGTGAATTTCAGATAAACAACAAATAATTGTTTAAGTGTAAGTATGTCATGCAACATTTGGAACATACTTATGCTAACATAAATCATTCCTTGTTTATCTGAAATTCACATTTAACTGAAAACCCGAACTTTTTAAAAATTTGCTAAATCTAGAAAATTCCTCCTGGGGTCATCTTTGTGCCTAACTTGCTTCTTCAAGTAGATCATAAGATTCTTGTGAATATGGACCCCAGGTCTTAGAATTCTTTGTTTCCCCAGAGGCTCCTCAGGGAGCAGTGCTTTCTAACTGAGGGGTCCTTAAACAGTTCCAGCAGGCCCACAAACCTCCAAGAAAATGAAAGCAACGTTTTGTGTCACATAGACAAAAATTCACATGTACCATTGTTTATGACCATCTCAGTACTCCTTGGTTGCCACAAAACGCTGTGAAGCCTCCTCAGAAAAAAGTATTGCTCTTCTCATTTTACAGGTTAAAATTAAATGGAAGTTATGCATAAGGTCATATAAAAGATCATAAATGGGAGTTATGCATAAGATCATTTAAGCCACATTCTTAGGCATTGTAATCCTGCAGTCCTTTCTACAGGAAGCACGTAACATAATTTTCTCAATTGAGAGATGCCTGTAAGTTAGGTGTAGAGACAAGCCTGTTGTGAAAAGGAAATGACAGAAAATAGTGTTCCTTTGTGTGATAAACCCCCATGGGCACTTCTAAACTGAGTGAAGAAAAATGGTGAGTGTTATGGACTAATTGTGTCCCTTCCAAATTCATATGTTGAAGCCCTAAGCCCTCACTGTGATGGTATTAGGAGGTGGGCCCTTGGGAGGTAATTAGTTTTAGGATGAGGACATGAGGGTGGGGGGCCCATGATGGGATTAGTGCTCTCATTAGAAGAGGAAGAGACCCCAAAGTGCACGTGCTCTCTCTCCCTCTCTCTCTACCATATGAGGATAAGAGAAGGTGGCAGTCTGCAAGCCAGGAAAAAGGTCCTCGCCAAGAACTGAATCTGCCCGCACCTTGATCTTGGATGACCCAGGTTCTAGGACTATGAGGAAAAAAAGTTTGTTATTCAAGTCACGCAGTCTATTTTGTTGTAGCAGCCGAAGCTGCTAAGACAGTGAGTTTCTGATTATCTCTGGGTCTTGACCATCACAGCATTGTAACATGGGACCTCTGTGGGGAATAAAATAAAGATTAAATAAGTTTAGGGTGAGGTTCTTTTAAGTCCAGCCATGTGCTGATTGGGCTGTTTGCCAGAAGTTCACTTGCAATCCAGCTCTGTCTCAGCATCACTGGGGTTTCTTCCAGTTACACTACATTTTCTAAATGATGATAAGAAGTTGGGGAAAGAAGTCCTGCTGGCCTGTCCCTGCCAGAGTTTCTGTCCTGCACTCTAGGACTTGTCCTGGTCTGGTCCATGCAGACTGTCTCTGTTGTCAGCACTACTGCAGAAAAAGAGAATGTCATCCTTGCTTATAAACACAAATTGCCCTATTAAAAAATAACTCCAATAGACAAAAGCATGAACTCATAAAACATAAAGTGGGAGATGACTATTCACATTACAAAAGGATTCATTGTTTACATCACTCCCTTACGAAAAGTCTTCCAAATGCCCCTTGCTCTTGATACAAAACTCCTTTATCTGGCATTAAGACCTTTGCAATCAGAGTTTTCTCCAGGACTCCCATCTCCCAGTGGCCAGTATCCTGTATTCAAATTGCCATCCATTACTAGTTTTCTTCTTTAGAAATACCACAAACATTTTTGTCTTTGTTCATGCTGCTTTCTATGTCTTCTCCCCCTTTCTTTGCTCCAGTGGCAACAATCCCACTCACCCTTTAAATACAGCTTGGTGTATATGTGTAGTAAGGAATTTAGCCTTGTCCAAAGAGAAAGTCTGAAAGCCTCAGCTTCTCAGAGATAATCTCTGGGCCCTAGTAAGTGTCATGCTTGGTAGGAGCACCTTTGTTTGCCTGGGGCTTTTAGATCAGGCCACATAGTCTAAGGTTATGATTTAGGGTGGAAGTTGGCCACACCAGATAGTATTTAGAGTGGGGACTGATCAGAAGGACCAACAATAGAAGGTAGAGTGGAGCTTTTGAGTAAAGTGGTATCAGTTGCCTTGGAAACTGAGATCAACCATGTGAGCAACTGACCAATCAGTCAATCAAGCCTACATGATGGAGCCTTAATAAAAACTCTGCCAAGGCAGTAGTCCACGCCACACATCAATATTGTCGCACACCAACTCCAAGAGAGTGAGGCTGTCTACAACTCAGCAGGGAAAGAAAAATGGAATGTCATGTTTGGTACTTCTCCAAACTCTTCCCTAGTGCTTCTTCCCTTGGCTGATTTTAATCTGTGCCTTTTCTCTGTAATAAACTATAACCATGAGTACAACAGCTCTCAGGAGTTCTGTGAGTCCTTCTGGAGAATCATCAAAACTCAGTGGTGTGGGGAACTCCCTGAACTTACAGTTGTGTCAGAAGTGAGGTCTTGTGTAGATGGTGCTCCCTCTAGCTTCATCATTGACTAGCTCCAACAGAGTGGGCTCCTCCAAGCCCTGCCTCACGGGTTCCATATTTTTTCATACCATATAATAACACTTAATACATTAAATCAGGATTCATGCCTGATTCATGCCTGATCCATGCCTGACCCCATGGCTGCTATAACAAATTACCATACATTTAGTTACCTAAAGAAACACACTTATTATCTTATAGTTTTGGAGGTCAGAATTCCAATATAAGTTTCATCAGGCTAAAATCAAGATGTCAGCTAGGCTGTGTTTCTTCCAGAGGCTATTGAAGACAGTCTGTTACTTGGCCTTTTCCTGCTTCTCAAGGCTACCTACATTCCTTAGCTTGTGGCCCCTTCTTTCATTTTCAAAGCCAGCAGCATAGCATCTTCCTGTTTCTCTTCTCTTCTCACAGTCCTGCCACCCTCCTATAAGGACTCTTGTGATTTGGGGAGACCTACACAGATGATCCAGGATAGACTTCCTATGTCGAGATTCTTAACTTAATCACACCTGCAATGTCCTTTTGCCATGTAAAGTAACATATTCACAGGTTTGGGGAATTAGAACATGAATGTCTTGGGGGGGTATTATTTTGCCTACAATGACGCTTGATTTGTTTTATCAAAAATTCCTCTCAAGATTTATTTAACTATCATAAGCCTCCTATTTGTATTGATTTTTGTTATTAATGCAAGAATTATAATGATTTACTGCAGAATTATAGCTGAGATCCCTTACTGTATTGATAATGGCAGATCTATTTATTGGTGATAATAATAATAACTGTAGGGTCACCGTGAAGATCAGCTGAAACAATTCATGTAAACCACTGAAAACAGTGCCTGGTGCATAGAAACTATACAAATAACGTCATTTCATTGCTACTATTATTGCTCTTATTGTTATTATTACTATTATGTATATATCTGATATGTGATGATGGGGCAAACTATAGTAAAGGTCAAAATGTCCTGAAAGAGAAGACATGTCAGCTGTTTATTATAGATTTTCAGAGGATATAAGAAGTTATAAGGGACGATGAGAAGGGAGGAATGACAGTAAGTTGGAAGCATTTTATTCAGTTAAGAATCTCACCTTTGAGTATTTATCCATATCTAATGTATATGGATTATTCAGAGTAGTTTGGAACCAACACTGAAGGAAAACAGAAGGTGAAGGGACAGAGAATAAGTTACTCGGGTCCTTAGTGAAAGGAGGAGCATGTCCTGCTGGGTGGTCGGGAACACATGCAATTCTCACAGAGCTTCTCATAGTCTCACCCAGGACCGCCAGTTACTGTGAACCTCACTGCCTGTTCACAGTCCAGGGGCAGAGTAAGTAAGGATAATGATGTGAAAGTAAACACAACACGCTGGTAATTACTTCTAGGTGCTGCCCTTTGATAATATCTAATAAAATCGGACTTTAAATGTCTATCTTCATAATGCAGCTGTGATATGTTTGTTCTGGTATTACTTTTTTGTCTGTCTCAAATTTTTTTTAAAAAAGGGTATTTCATTGGAAAACAGTACATTTTTTATTTTAAGTGGAATAGAAAAAAATTGATTTTTTTTTCTAAGCCCTAATTGCAAACATGTCAAATAACATGTCACATTTAAAGGCTGTCATGGGAGCACAACAGTGTAATTGTATATGGACAGTGGTATCTAATTTAGCTGGGTTAGTATGATTTACTAGGATGTTTTGCTACTGGTTGCATTATTTAGATCTTTGATAATCTCTTTCTTTTCCCTAGTAATCTAAATCTAAAAATGGTTTGCTTTTGTTTTTTTTTTTTTTTTATCAGAAGGTCTTTTTGTCAATCAAATTATCAGGATGCAACAGGAACTAAGCCTAAAAAAAGGAGGTGAAGAAAGGGAAACCCCAAAATGTTAAGAGTTTACAAAGCAAGAACTGGTGTTCTGGGTGCAGAATAAATGGGCTAGTCAGAGCTTTAAAGGGTTTGTTTGCATGTGTTTTATGGAATTCTGTGATTGTAGGAAAAAGTCATGGCCAATTATTTTCCCTCACAAAACCCTTTTCTCTCCCAATATTTCTTAATATAATATAAATTCAGGTCAAACACTAATTTTCCAAACTTATATTGGGTTGTGACCTTTTCAACACAATTTGTTTTCAACGAGAATTGAGAGTAAGCTATTTCCAAGTCACTTCTCTATAGTACACTAGATAAGTTTAAACATCTTTGAACTTGATTAGTGTGAATGTGCCACTGTGTTTATGGGCCTACTGCCCTGTTAGGAGTCCTCTGGACTCATGAAATACAAGTACCTTTGCCATAGTTGAGGTGCTCATAAAATTCAATCATACTTACATCTGTGGCTTGGGACTCTTCACATGAGGCCATCCACATCCCCTTTTCTCAATTCCAGGCTTCAAGCCACATGCAGGATAGGTGTGAACCTCAATATCAACTGTCTCAGGAAAAAACAACAGCTTAGTCAAAGGCAGCTGGTACTTCATGGAAAACTCTGGAAAAACATCTCATAAATCATTGGATTATGATACATACTATAGCTACTATGACTCCTTCTTCCTTCTTAATTTGTGGTGGCCTTTTTATCTAGAAATTGTCATGTTGTCCACAAATGTTTTCTCGTGAGTGTTTCATAAACTGGAAGCTAGCTCTTATGGTAGCTAGGTTGTTATACCTGCAAAACCTGAAAAGGTGTTGATTTTTTTTCTGAGAGAGGAAAAGTGGTTTCTGAAAGGAAATCCCTGAAAAATTGGGTAATATGATTCTGGACATCACATAGCTCTCATCCTCTTTGATGAGACACTCTCTTTGGAAAATAGAGGGGGATTCCGGTTCTATACCACTAGGGAGGCTATCGATAGGTACCACATGATGATAAACAGCTTTTGAAAAGGAGAAAAAGTACAATAGTTGAACTAGAGTTAATTGAAAAAGTGGATTAAAGTACTGACCAAGTTGGAAACACTTATGCATATCTTCATTAAATAAATTTTTAACTTAAGACATAGAAATATGCATTCATTTGCCAATCTTTTCATTTAATGACATTCCTTTGAGTGTGCAAGTACTAACTGTAATTCTTTGTTGACTTTATTTCACAAACCAGAATGCATGATCTGTGATATCTATTTCCAGTTTCTTTAAAATGCAGTGAGAGCTTTAAGAACTTGTGATATAATGTTAGTGCTAGACCTATCTAGATTTTTAGGAAACATTTGCCAATATTTCATAATTATCTTGTCTGTACTATATTTGAGGGCAATTTTTCAGAACAACTTCGTGTGCCAATACTGCAAGATTTTGACTACTCTTTCATTCAGATCCTTACTCAGTGTTGCTATGCAACAACTTTGGGAGATGAGATAACATCTCCCCCTGGACAAAGAGTAGGCTTGCTTAGTGCTTACTATAATACAGATAGATTCCCCAACTCCAATGTTCCTCCACTGCAGTGCAAGCCAACTGCATGTATAGTATCCACTGGGCCTATCACATTGCCCTCATGAGACTTGGAAACAAGGGGAACTAATACAAATATGCTGATGCTCCTGTTGCTTGCTATGCCATGAGTAATAGAGTCCTTTGTCTCTGACCCAAGAGTCTTGTGTCCTCTGCCAGCAACCACGAAACAATAACAGGCTAATCCACAGCTTCTAAGTAGAGCAGAAATCAAATCTCAAACCCAGCAACTCTCAGTTAGATTACAGCTCAACTGGTAGTTCTGGAAATGCACAAAGATATTGAAACATAATATGTTAACTCCATGCCCTGAAAGTGCAATGGACTTCGATCAGAATGTTTTTGGTGGAAAGAAGACATGGTTATTCTGGTTAAGTTGGTTATGTACAAGTCAATTGAGACAGCAACTACCATGTGAATAAAGGACAATATTCATCTAGTTTTAATAAAAGTAAATGAGTTATAGCTGGTTACACAATACAAATAATAAACATCATGAAAAGGAGCAATAACTGAATAATTGATACATAAAGTAAAAGTTAATGATATAAAAGAAAATTGGATATTCTCTTCTATCCTTAGTTACCTAATAATAGATGATTCTTTATATTTTCTAGGACAACTAGGCAGCCATACAGTATGATTTTTAGGACTGTTAAGAATCCAGCCATGCCACTGTCGTTTGCTTGCTCAAGTCTCAATTTGATTCCTACTAGATATCTCACACACACACACACACATATTTTGACAAGGTAAATGCAGGAGTTAACCACCAGTAACATTCCCTCCATTTAAAATCCCCAGTTTTCCATTGAATAAAATCAAATTAAACTGTGAAGAAAATTAAAGGGATTGTTTTTTCTTCTTCCCAACTACTTACAACATTTTATGAATATAAAAAAATGTTCTCCTATTAAAAGTATCTATCAGGACTTCCCTGATGGTGCAGTGGTTAAAAATCCGCCTGCCAATGCAGGGGACATGGGTTCGAGCCCTGGTCCGGGAAGATCCCACATGCTATGGAGCAACTAAGCCCATGCACCACAGCTACTGAACCTGTTCTCTAAAGCCTGCAAGCCACAACTACTGAGTCCATGCTCCTAGAGCCCGTGCTCTGCAAAAGAGAAGCCACCGCAATGAGAAGCCGGCACACCGCAACGAAGAGTAGCCCCCACTCACTGCAACTAGAGAAAGTCTGCATACAGCAATGAAGACCCAACACAGACAAATAAATAAATAAATAAATAATAAAATAAAAGTGTCTATCACTTCTGGATGCCATCAACACTATTCACCATGAAACTCTACACATTTAATTTGATTTGTATAATATCAAAATTATAAATTTTAGGTACTAATTACAAATGTTTTACGTACAAATTGTAGAAAATGAAGACTATCCAGAACAATTCAAAGAAGGAAATTAAAATCACCAATGATGTCCACCAAATAGAATGGTCACTGCAACTTTGTTAGATATTTAAGTTGTTTCCAGTTATTTGCTATTGTTTAAAAAGTTGCATATTAAGGTAGCAGTATAACAGATAAACCCCTTAATTCTCAACAGATTGTGCTTATAGTGCTTATTTATTGCTCACATAGAGTGCAAACCAGTTTTTCTTCTACCGAATAGCTTTCCTTCAAATGGTGATTCAGGAATAAAATATCCTTAGATGTTATGGCTCCACCATCTTTAACATGTGACTTCCAAAGTCACCATGGAAAAGAAAAGAGCATAAAAAAATTACCAGTGAGACTGGAAGTGACACATCACACATCACTTCTGCTCACATTCCATTGGATAGAACTTAATCAAACGTCCACCTCTAACTACAAAGGAAGCTGGGAAATATGTGTTAGCTGTGTGCCCTGGAAGATGAGGAAAGGGGTTTGGTGATTAGTTAATAGTTCCTGCTCTATGGTAATTGTAGATAATCCTTGTGGGTAGATCTTCTCACATTCATGGTTGTTTCTTTAAGAGAAATTTCCAGAAATAGAGAATAATTTTATTTTTTTCTAAGTATTTTGAACACATGTCTTCTAGATGTCTAGACAAAAGACTTCTAACTTTTCATCACAGCTCTAAGAGATACAAAGGTTGAATATGTTAGTATTCCTATCAGGAACCTTGGTTTACTTGAACTTGTTGGAAAAAATCATGAATTCGTAGACTGTCTGCCCTGTGATCATTTCCCTAATGATATGACATTCATAAAAAGCTAGACTTCTTTAGATGAATGTGTGTGCATACTTATATATGTATATGCCAGAGCATAACTAAATATAATATGCAAATAAATATGCTTTAGTTATTTTTAGAGACCTATTCATGTTTCTACACAACAAAAAAAATTTACAAAATTTTTGATGTTAGAAAATCATTTTCTTAAGCATAAGTTTCTTCTGAAAATCATCCAAATTTTAATCTGTCTAGGACAACTTAAAAATTCAAATAATATATTTTTGAATTTTGAAATTTCTCATTCATACAGACCAAAAGTTAGTTCCCAATTTTTTTATTTACTACTTATTTCTCTACCATTCATAATGAACAAAAATAACCAATAAGTAAGGAAAATTCTAATGAGAGTGAATGTAATTCCCTGTAATCTAAAATATAATGATGTTAGCAGTACTTAATACATATTTGCTTGCTTGTTTCCTCTACCATACCATGGAATTAATTCACTCCACATGGAATTTACCACTTCCTAAGGGTGATCTGCATTGGTTCCCCTATATTTTCTCAATTGTTCACACATTTGATTATTGTATTTTCCTTCTTTTTGACAATTTTTCTTCTTCTCTTTGAATGATTGTGTGTTTACTAAAATTGTTTATTAAATGGGTATTTTTCACACAGTTTACCACATGCTTTTCTTATTTATACTCAGTGCTAACCATGGCATTAACTTCCCTTCTGTACTTCCTCTTTAAAGGGGTGGTTAACAACAATAATCCTGCCTCGAAATAGAAAATATGTTTCAGAGACTTGAACCAAATGAAATATCGATTCAGGTTGGAGAATATTTTGATGTTTTAGTTTTGTTACAGTTCAGTTGTTTTAGAAAATATGTAGGTTTGGATTTAGTTCAGACTGGTTCACTGGGTTTTTTTGTTTTTAATGGATTTGATTTATAGTTCTGTAAAAAGTTTAATATTGGGTTTAGGTCAGAGAGGACACATTCAGCAAAGTAGTTGTTTGTTTCCAATTTTGGTTCATGGGTCATTACAAGGCCTTGGTGTTGTAACTGTTTCCAGAGCCACAGCATGAAGTTTGCACCTCACTGTGGCGTCTTCCTCCATGAGGACAATAGATGCCATTCACTCCCAGCAGAACTGTGACCACTCATAGGAGACCTGATGATATACACCCTGTGTGAGACATGGGTATAACAAAGAGTTGCATGTTGGGGGGATTATTTGAGTTTTAAACTATGACAGCATTTTCTTTTTATTTTTCTACATATGAATAAGAGGGTTTCTATAATCTCATATTTTATATCTTTACAAGCTAAGTTTTAAGCTGATTTCTTCTCTTTGGTTTATTTAGTCATGCTATTTAGTGAGCCTTGCTGTCAGAATTATCATAGATTTTTAGATTTTTAGACTCAACTGAAAGGCTGGAGCTCTAAATGATTCCATATTTTCTTTCTTATTTTAGGGGCTAAATGTGGTGAAGGATGATCAAGTTATTGAGTATAGTTGTAATACTTTTCCAGCCTGGGAATGTTTTTTTACCAAACTACACTTAAAAATATTGGTGGGGTTGTCACTGGATATAACAATACTTAAGGTGAGGAAAGAGGGCAAAATCCTCTCACTAGAAAAACTCTTTAAAGCCTGGATAAATAGTAAGGAGAGTGTTTAATACAACTAATTTATAGATAAATGTGGTGCCAAGCTAGAGTACATTAACAAGGTAAGGCTTCAGGGTCTCTAGGTAAGATAATATATTGCTTTCATTAAAAAGCAATCTGGGGCTTCCCTGGTGGCGCAGTGGTTGAGAGTCCGCCTGCCGATGCGGGGGACACGGGTTCGTGCCCCGATCCCGGAGGATCCCACATGCCGCGGAGCGGCTGGGCCCGCGAGCCATGGCCGCGGAGCCTGTGTGTCCGGAGCCTGTGCTCCGCAACGGGAGAGGCCACAGCAGTGAGAGGCCCGCGTACAGCAAAAAAAAAAAAAAAAGCAATCTGCATGGATGATATCCACCACCACTGGAAAGTCTGCAGCTGTCACCTTTATCAGGGGAACAAGAGCAAGCCACTACATTTTAATCACTGGAGTTTGTCAGGAACAAAAAACAGCCAGCTTCCCACAAATCAACAGACATGTATCCTGATAAGGGAAGTGCCCTGGAAAAGGACAGCTACATACCACATGATACCACCTATTCTAGGGTGATCAAAGCCCAGTATTTGTTGAAGATAAATCTACTGAATTGGGCTTTAGGATGAAACAGTTGTCTTTGAACAAAGCAGATACATACTCATACAAATAACCCATGACTTAGACGTGTTTAGATCTGTATACATTTTGCAACTTGGGAAAGGATGGACAATAGAATGGCAAAGCAAGAGGCATAGGCATCCTCACAGTACGCTTGTTCAGAGAACTCGTTTCTGGCTATGTTATAAGTTGAGAAGCCATGAGGAAAAAATTGGAATAAGAGTCAGTCAGGAAAAGCATATCTGAATAGGAAAAAAAGACCAAGCAAATGAGACAGGAATGGGGAATATCTCCTACATGCTTACACCTCTCATATTTGTATTTAGGGGAACAGATGGAAACTAGCCCAGGCCCAGCTGCTGCCATTCCCATCCTGTTCTGGTAGAACTGAATGTAGGGTCCTCATAATAGACTTCCTTGCTCAAGATGTCTTTAGAGAGTCTCTGTGGTTTCAATGGAAGAACTTTAAAAAAAATAACTTAAAAAAAGGTTACAAACAAGCAAAAACAAATCAAAAAGTGAATATGTATAAATACTACAATTTTTTACAGATTAAGAGATCATAATGAAAAGCAGACCATATACAGTAATTTAGAGCTAACCAAACAGGGATTAGAATTTGCAAATAAGAGTGCCTCAAAATCAATGACATCTTAAAGATTACTGAAGTGTAGGAAGATAAGACATAAGAGGATAAAACACGATGGCCAAAAGGGGACCATTTACTCACAGGGAGAGAAAACTGAGAGGAAATTGAACTCCAGCTTTGGGAGTCATTGAGGGTCAAAACCAAGGGGAGTGTGATCTAATTTCAAAATCCACACAGGATCACAGACATGTCTCTGATTTAAATCACAGCTATTGAATGATGGCTCCCCAAATATCATTCAAACAAACTGTTAATCATACAAAAGAGTTTATTTCTTATCAAGGTAGGAGAAAACATCAGCTCCGCAGACTTAAAAATATTTTTTTAATTGAGGTGAAATTCACATAACATAAAATATACCCCTTTAAAGTGTACAGTTCAGTAGCATTTAGTAAATTCACAGCATTGTGCATTCATCACCTCTACCTAATTCCAAAGCATTTTTATCACCCCCAAAGGAAATCTCATACCTAGTAAGCAGTCACTCTCCATTATCCTTCCACCACTCCAAATCCCTGGCAACTGCTAATGTGCTTTCTGTATCTATGGGTTCACCTATTCTGGATATTTCATATAAATGGAACAGTACAATATGTGTGTGACCTTTTGTGTCTGACTTCTTTCACTTAGCATAATGTTTTTAAAGTTTATCCACATTGTAGCATGTATCAGTACTTTGATCTTTTTAAAATGACTGAATAGTATTTCAGTGTATGGATATACCACACTTTGTTTATCCACCCTTCTGTTGATGGACATTTTGGTTTTTTGTTGTTATTTTTTTCATCTTTTGGCTATTGTGAATACCATAGACTTGAGAGAAGGGCAAGTTCTGACTTATTAGAATTTTGAAGTCTGGATTCAAAGATGGTCTTTTAAAGCCTGGACTTCAGTAGGACTGGTTAAGGATCATTATACGATAGTTTAGGATTGATAGAAATGGCAAATGTCTTTAGGCAAAGGCTCAAAGAGTCTTGGGATGTGAACTGCCTGTTGATGCTTTCGATTGAAGAGTTGATTGGTCTTTCGGGAAAGTTCTGTAATAAACAATCTAGTTATTTACTTGGGCAAGAGACTCTTGAAATAGTAGAGTTATGCTACTGACAACAATGGAATAGTAAACTCATTTTAATGTAGACAGTAAGCTATGTGATATGGTTCTCATACCGCGAAAGATGGAGATCCATAAAAAGGATGCATTTTATGGCAATATGGGGAACAGAACTGCTCCTGAACAATTTCAATCACAAAATTGTATAAAGCAAGTTAACCAAGATCTACCCATATGGTGCCTCTAATAAGTAGTAAGATCTTTTGGGGCCAGAACCGTATCTGTTAACCCTTTGTGTCACAGAGGCATAGTAAATGATCTAGCACACAGTAGCAGCTTCCTTAAAGTCTCCGAGAGTAATAATATGATATTCTTGCAGTGATGATTAAGCAAACCTTCATCTCAAGATATTACATATTTTGCCAGTAAAAATGAGCACCACTCTACATATCTTAAATGAGTTGCTTCATATCATCTATGCTCACGGGAAGCTATTCTATCGTTTAATAAATAACAATCCTTTGCAGTTTGGCCATTACCCAATCTCTAAACAGATATGGGAGAAGCTGAAATGTCCTTGCAAGGTAGGAGCTGTAAAGACTAAAATAAACTTGGCAACCAGGCTAAGTATCCAATAGCTGATGCTGCTTGATAACAAAGAGCATATTTATAATGAGAATTTCCTGTAATTAAAGAAAAACTAACTGTAAAGGAGTAGAAAGAACAAATATTTCATTTCTGCTGCCTTTGGATTGATCAGAAAGAGTATTGTAAAAATAAAGACTTGGCTATTTATTTTCAAACAGGAATAATCAAAGCAAATATTGCATTGCACAAGGGAAAAAACATACTGAGTCCATAGAGGGTACACTTCTGAAAGCTGTGATACCTTTTCTAAGGTAGAAAGAGTGCACTAGTTTACCTGCCTTTAAACACTGTCTGTGGGGAAAGAAAGTGGAATTGCCCCCAGGCCCCCTGTCTTTGAAAAACAATTTCTTGTTTTGGAAACAAGAAGAATTACCTTTGCTAAAAATAATGAATATTACTTCAGAGAGATTATTTTTTTAGTCCATACTGAAGTATAAGGCTCATTTATATTTTTGCCTTTCATAAATTTCTCCCAGTACTCTCTTTTTTTCAATTGTGGTAAAATATACTTAACATAAAATTGACCCTTTTAACCATTTGTAAGTGTACAGTTCCATGGCATTAAGTACATTCACATTGTTGTGCAACCATCATCAGAATTTTTCATTTTTCCCAGCTTGAACTGTATACCCACTAAACAACAACAACCGGCTCTCCACTCCCCGCCAAGCCCTGGCAACCACTGTTCTACTTACTGCCTCTATGAATTCAACTACTGTAAGCACCACATATTAATGAAATCACACAGTATTTATCTTTTTGCGACTGGCTTATTTAGCATAATGTCTTCAAGGTTCATTCATATTACAGCATGTGTCAGAAATTCCTTCCTTTTTAAAGCTGAATAACATTCCATTGTATGTATATACTACTTTTGTTTTATCCATTCATCCATCAATGCACACTTGAGTTGCCTCCATGTTTTGGTTCTTGTGAACAGTGCTGCTATGAATATAAGTGTACAAATATCTGTTCGAGTCCCTGATTTCACTTCTTTGGCTATATACCCAGAATTGGAATTGCTGGATCGTATTGTAATTCTATGCTTACTTTAAAAAAAAATTACCATATAGTTGTTCACAGATGCTACACCATTTTATATCCCCGCCAACAACGCACAAGGCTTCCAATTTCTCCACATCCTGGCCAACGCTTGTCATTTCCTGTTTGTTTTTGTAATAACCATCCCAATGCGTGTGAAGTGATCCCCTAGTATTGTTTAGTTAAACTTCTCACTCTCTTTTGTCCTCTTTCCCCATTTTACCTCTTCGCTTTCCTTAATTTTCCCAACACTTCTTTCCCAGTTCTCCTCCTTTCTTTAGTTGAATAAGAAAATAAGCTTTTCACATACAAGGAGTACATTTTGTTTTACAGGGGGAAAAAAAGGCACATGGCAATTAATAAGACTCTCAGCCTCTGCTAAGAGGAATAACGATGACCAGTATTGACTGTTCAGAAAACTAACACATATACTTGGGGGAGTAATTTTAAGTTTATCTTGATCTTTCTGGGCAAGGTTTAGTTTGTGTCTCCTTAAGAGGGGGAGGCCAAAGAATATGCCAGTCTCTAACAGGGCTCACAGAAAGTTTTTAGGGAACACAGTACAATACCCTATTTCTTGTTACTCTGATTTTGATGTTACACACAAAAAAAATCAGGGAGCACCACTGTATTTTATTAGGCATCTGGTCAATAGGGTTCTAACCCTGGCTTTGCTGCAAACTTGCTCAGCGGTCTTGGGCAAATACTTTCAAAGCTTCTATTTCTAGATTTGTAAAATGAGGATGTTAGAGTTTATTACTCTGAGGTCACTTCTAGTTCTGGGGTCCCCTTTAATATGCAATAATCCTCAGTAGTTATCTACAGGGATAACATTTTAGAAGTAAAGAGGCAGCAACTTGTAAGTAAAAGCAATGTAGAAAATAAAACTGGATGAGTCCATTCATTAGAAAAAGAATTATCCCATTTTATGTAACTTTCTGTGGAGTGAAAGAAAGATTACATAAAGCACACATCAGAACATAGCCCATAGCTTGCTTTGGTATAAAACCACAGAACTCTTTCATGACAATATTGGTGATCTGGAAAAATCTGAATTTTATCATCTTTCGTCTAGATCTCTGTCATCCAAAGCTCTATCTGTCAGCAGAGGTTGTGGGATTTGAGTGACTGCTGGGTTATCTGGAATTCTTGGTTAATGAACATATCAGGAACCTTGGATAATTATAGAAAAGTTATAGAAATTTAAAGGTCTGGGTGTGTTTATTCCACAAGTACCTAGGAATTGATTCTTCCTTAACCATGAGCCCAAGACTGCTGGCAGTTAAATAGAGAGTCCCTTGAACAAGAATTATGATTTTCTTAGATGATTAAAATCTATGGTTGAAATAGTTCAGAAATATCTAAACCACCAATTAATAGGAGAATTTTACTCTTATTTTCATTTTAATTTACTAAATCATGAAATCCACTGTCCTTTTCCTTGTATTATTTTCATGACATACTAAAACATATTGTTTACAAATTACAATTTTGAATGACCCCATCTCTATGCTATCTTCTTTGTGCCCTTGGCCAAGCCATTTAGTCTTTCTAAACTTGTCTCAGTGTTTAGACTAAAATAGACAATGCACATTTATGGAATAAATGCATGTTTTGTACCTCCTAGACACTCTAATATTCCCCTCATGGTCATCACCGGTAAATGGTTCTGGGCAGTATTTGGTCTTCATCGGGCCATTTTTGCTTCACAGGTTGTCACTGGCACACATGCTACGTCGGCTCTTTCTAGGCTTCTCTGTTTCTCATTCAGAAGAGCCTTCTAAAGAATGCCTATCTCGTGAATAGGATCCTTGCGCTTACCAGCACACCACTAGATATACTCACTATCTTAGATTATTTTTTAAACTACTCAACCAAAGTTTGACTGGAGCTTTTATGGTTAAAGGAAAGAGAAGTTCTCTCCAAACCCCATACTAATCAAGGATTCATTTCCCATGATCATGCCCACTAAAAACATATGTGAGTTCTTGTGTGGTCCTATTTGTTCAGTTTAAATCCTTTCACTGATATTACAGACTTGGAATATTTTCTAGGATATTAAGAAATACTTTTTGCTAAAGTCGAGGGAAGTCAATAAAGGGAAATTGTGTATTACAAACCCATGTTTAAGAGTAGAGTTATACTCTGATATCCTGCATAGAACAAGAATTAAATGGTTTTCTTTGACTATCATTTTCTCTTGGAATAAAAATCTCTGTAATCCATCATCCAGAAAACTACTTAAATACCATCACTAGTCGTCTGTTGGCCCAGGAAAGAAGCCACATTGTCTTTTCTTTTTTCTTGTACTTTTCAAGAGAGAATCTGAGTATTTCATGTTGATTGCTTGATTGGCTGCAGAGGGACTCTTTAAAAATACTAAAAAAAATCAGGAATCCAGTACAAATCAAACATAAGCTGCTATCAATCATGTGTGCAGGGCATTATGTGAGGTTTTTACTCAGAAAGATGTCATTAAAAGTTGCAGAAATTAATTGGTGCCATTGAATGTAATGGCCTTTCCTGCCATAGTTTCTCAAATGTAAAGAAAAATTATGGATGACGTAAATTCCTAGTGGGATTCTTATAGATGTCTGCTTTGTTCTGTTATTGTTTATTGCAAATGTTATTACTGTGATCTATGGCCCTATCATGCTCTGTCTACACTGCGCTGCTCTTCTGAAGCCCACAACAACAGAGGGCTTTACTCATAAGCTAAGACTGTGTCTATTTGGAAATTCTTTTCTTTCATATATTCTGAAAGTGTCTCAAGGTGTTCATTTTGTGTGTTTAAATTTTTATACAAAAACAGATTTGTTCTGATTGATTAAATATTGACTTACACCATTTTTAGGATAACTCTGAATCTTATTTAAGTTCAGGGTTTGTGTTCTGCTTTCCCAGTAGGCTTGAATTCAGTGTGATAATGGCTATTACTTTGTGTGAATCAATGGATTGAGATATGCAATCTTTCTCAATAACAACATTGGTTTAATTAGTAGTGATTTAAAAATTTGACTCTTAATTAAGGAACAATTTTATGTCTCTGAAAAAAATGCTTAAAGAAAAGGTACTTCTTTTTGCATATTAAATGCTGTCTTATACTGTATAATCTGTAACTCCATATCTAAGTCATGTTAAAATTTTGTCTAACACCACTAAAGGTTAACCTTTTGCTTCCAGATATTTTGAAGGCATTTGTGGATGCCTCGTTATTCTTTTCTATTCATTTCTGATTCTATGGTGCAATATTCTAGAAATTCATGAAAAGGGACAGAATGCCCCTTGGAAAATGTAATGAATTAAGCTTGCAATTCTAGTTTACTCATCTTTTGGTTGTGTTTTGTGAAATTCTAGAGCATTTCTGGGTTACACTGTTTAAGACATATCTTGAGAATTTTAATAGTTGAGATCATGTCAAGTATTGAAATACCTATAATAGAAAGTTAAATTCAAGGCCTAGATGGCCTTCATTCACGTATGGGGAAAAGAATTAATAGTTTACTCTGAAAATTAATCAAAACAAGTGTTAGCATATATAAAAATATTGATAATAAAACTAAAGCTCTAGAAAAAAATAACAATAATTGGTTTGGGATTGTCTGACGGTATTTAAAACTGAATAAGTTCCATGGCATGTTTGGGAAAAGTCTATAAATAATGAATAACTTAATGTTTTCTTGCTAAAAATATAAATAAATATAGATATAAAATAATAGTGACCACCGAAAGAAGGTAGATGCATTGCATAGATTTCAAACCAGCAAAACAGTAGGAGAAATTTTGAAATTTTTTAACAATCCAATAAAATGCAGAAGAAAGAGGGGAAGGGGAAGCAAATAAAAAATAAATGTGTCAACAGAAAACACAAAATTTGATGGTGTAAATAAGTACAAATAGATCACTAGTCACAAAAATTCAAAAATGTTATTGACTCTATTAAGTGACAATTTATTAAAGTTTTTTCGAATTCAGCTATATCTTGATTAAAAGAAACAACTTGAAACTAGTTTGTTTTTTTAAAGTTTTGTGGGCTAAGACATGTTTATGAAAAATGAGGCTAAATCTACACAGTCCAAGAGGAAGTTAGTCAATAGGTGACTCTATCCATCAAAGTTCAACTAGAAGGACTTCCCTGGTGGCGCAGTGGTAAGAATCCTCCTGCCAATGCAGGGGACACGGGTTTGATCCCTGGTCCAGGAAGATCCCACATGCCATGGAGCAACTAAGTCCATGCGCCACAACTACTGAGCCTGTGCTCTAGAGCCCACGAGCCACAACTACTGAAGCCTGTGTGCCTAGAGCCAGTGCTATGCAACAATAGAAGCCACCGTGATGAAAAGCCTCCACACTGCAACGAAGAGTAGCCCCCACTCACTGCAACTAGAGAAAGGCCAGCAATGAAGACCAAACGCAGCCAAAAATAAATATATTAATTAATTTTTTTAAAAAAAAGTTCAACTAGGAAAGCAGAACCAGTGGAAGGTATATATTAAGAGATTTATTGCAAGGAGTTGGTTTATGCAACTGCCAGAGCTGGCTAGGCAAGTCCAAAATCCATATGGCAGACCATCAGGAAGGGCAATTCCTGGGCATACACTGTCCACAGGGGGAATTTCTTCTACTTCAGGATATCCTCAGCTCTGCTTTTGAGACCTTTCAATTGATTGAATCAAGCCACTCAGATTAACTAGGATAATCTCTTTTAGAGTCAACTGATTATGGACTTCAATCACATCTTCAAAATACCTTCTGAGCAACACCTAGATTAGTGTTTGATTGAATAACTGGGGTCTGTAGCTTAGCCAACTTAATACATCAAAAAGACCATCAGAGTAACTAAGATCTGACACTATTAGAGGTCAAAGCAGGTGTCTCTTTGTCTATAATGCTGGAAGCCACTCCTCTCAACCTAGCCACTGAACTGGATATTATCCTTGTGCTCAGATACCAGCACCATAATCAGATTCTACTAAAGCCTCCTTGGGTGACAAGTCAATTGCAAATTCTAAAAGAACAAAGATTTCATTTACCAGTATCTCCCTATCTTGTACATCATTGCTTTTAGTGGTTGGCTACTGGGCAACGCTATGCCACCCTTTGTGAATATTTTTTGTTTGCCATCTCTCTTGATACCACCCTGCCAGTGCAGGGTAACCATATTCTGCAGGCCAGGGTGAGGAAAGGACATTTAATATCCCTGTTGGAATAAAAAAATGGACAAAATATTTGAACAGTCAGTTCACCAAAGATGATATAGTGTCCTTCTCTTAGGCATGGCCCTCACAATGGACACCTGTGAGTGTCCTTTAGAATAGAGTCCCAGTGCATATAAAATAATACCATATTTCTTTCCATAAAGAGAAGCCTTTTAGAACACACTAAATACACTATGACTCTTCAGGCTGGAACTCAAGCAAAGGGATTACAGGTTAGTCACCTGTGAAATCAGCCTTTTTTAAGCATTGAAGTTCTGCAAGAACTGAATGCAAACCTCATATGATCTCTAAGGGTCTCCTCTAACATTGCCCATTAGATACTGGGCTTGGGAGAATAAATGTCTCCTGGGTGTGTCTGAGTCAGGTTTGATATGCTGAGTCTCTAGGCTTGGTAAGTATCCCAGGGCAAACTAGAAACTCAACCCTCATGTTTAGTAGAGGCACCTCTATTGCCAAAATGAGCACCCCATGCTTTCCTGTTCACTAGGTATCAAGCCCTCTATGCCTGGCTGCTGCTGCTCAGGCTTGTGATTCCCAGCTCTTCCCCTCTCAGGAGGGAAGGAAAGGGTCTGCAGCATGGGCTCTATACAGTTTCAGTTTCCTTTTTTTTTTCTTTTTTTTTTTTTTGCAGTACATGGGCCTCTCACTGCTGTGGCCTCTCCCGTTGCGGAGCACAGGCTCCGGACGCACAGACTCAGCAGCCATGGCCCACGGGCCCAGCCACTCCACAGCATGTGGGATCTTCCCGGACCAGGGCACGAACCCATGTCCCCCGCATCGGCAGGCGGACTCCCAACCACTGCACCACCAGGGAAGCCCTCAGTTTCCTTTTTGTCCCTTCTTTTCTGCCTCATTGCTGTGTCATTTCTCTAGCCCTATACAGTAAAACTTCTCTCTAAAATAATATCAGCTACTCTTCAGAATTAGTAACATCACAGGTTATATCTGTCCACTGCAGACAACATGGATCAAGTTCACATCTCCCCCAAGCACCTGAAGGCTTGCTCTTCCTGGGCTTCTTCCTAGTGACATTCCCTATCATGCAGACAATATCATCGACTACATCTTCAGAGAGAAATGAGCTTCCACCCGTCTACCTGTTCTCACATATTGTCATTTTAAGTTAAAGTATTTTTAGAGTTTTATAAATCTTAAAGATAAATTTTAGAAGTCTTTTTAAAGCGTTTAATCCACATTACCCAAAACTAAGATGTATAGCTCAATCACGCATCAAGTAAAGATTCATACATCTTTATAACGCTTTTTCTGGGTAGCTTTAATATAACAGAAATTTTGTTAAAAATCCACGTCTCTAGATCTCCTTGGAAATCTGGAAGATCAGGCAACACTGGACAAGCATCCCATCATAGTAACCTCTGGAGCTGAGTCTTGGCTGCCCCTGGCATGTGCTACCCAGTTCCTCATGGTCTCCCAAGACAAAAGGTGAGTTTTCACTGCTTTTTATTACCTTATGGCTTGACCTTCTGCAGGCTGCATCTGAGTTTGCAAGCTTTGGCTCTAATTATTGCATATTCAGATGGAATCAGATTTCATTAGGTCACTTCAGTAAGGGGGCTGCTTCTCTGGCTTTGTCCACACCGAGAATCAAACTGTTGTTGCCCATAACAAGGCAGTTCCCCTATTTCATATAATAACGCGGAAAAACTTAGAAGAGTCTTTGAATTCAAGACTATGAAAACTAAGACAGGAAAAGATGTGTTGAGAATGATTACTGCGTTATGACTAACCTACCCTGCGTAAGAACAATGTACTTACCTATATATACGATAAGTATTAAAGCAGCAGTCAACCTATTTTGGGTTCTAGTCACATTTGAAAATTGTTTCCTCAGAAGGAAAGGCACATTTATACAACAACATCACAGGTTCTTCAAAGAACTTTAAAGGTTCCTGGTCCCCCTGAGACCATCTGAGGAACCTCAGGTTCACATGTCTCAGGTGTAGACCCCATGCTCTAAAAAAAGATACAGAGGCGCTGAGGTCAGATTCCTTTTTCTCCCCACTAAAGAACCTGCAAATGAACCTTTACCTAGTGTGACTAAGTGGATAGTTCTGGGTTAGTCTGATTAAACCAGGATCTTCCTTTGTGTTCTCTGAGGTTTAGTCTCCCTGCTTTCTGTTTCATACTATTCACCTTTTTTTTGTGCACTTAGTCAAGACATACTCTCAGCTCCTCCGGGTGTTATCCACAGAAGGCTACGCTTCTTTCCAGTGGGCACTGCAAATGCAGCTGTGCCGTGCTGCTGCCTAACTCCAGCCCTCACACCTGCAAGGCTGTGCCCACCATTTTCTCACTATAGGATGAGCGTTCCTCCACAGGCCAGCACAGAGAGATTTCATCCTCTCTGCTAGGGTTAGATCTGTGGACACCAGTAGACTTCCTGGATAATGCTGTAGAACGTTCCTCTGGTAGCAAGAGCTCAAATGTGGTTGCTCAGTTACTCTCTACTCAGCATCCATCAGGATAATACACAGATGGTGGTTACACTTCAGATAGGTGCTCCCTGCAATAAAAGCTGAGAATCCCAGCTACTTAACCCATCAATTTCTGTAAAATGCATTGACATTAGGACTGGTTTGAGGCTTTGAAATTTTATAATGGTGCATCCAATGATGCCACGTGGAATCCTATTCCACAGCTTTTCTACCAACCAAGTCTTCAGTTCTTTCTGATTCTGGCGTCTTTGAATTTTAGCATTGCAGGGAGGAAGATAGGCTTTGAGATCCTGGATAAAATAACATAAATAAATAGTTCTTTAAATTTTTGACAACATATTTTTTCCTTAAGCTTTTGCCTTCAGAAAACTGCTGCCAAGAAATTCTGTATGAAGTAAGTTGCAGAGAACAATCATGAAAAGAGCTCAGAAAAAAGAGGAAATTTATCTTTTTTTCAAATGTAGCTTCTCCTGTTTTCCCTGTAGCATCAAGTCTTTAATCTTTAGCATTATAACCTCTGGCCATGTGAGGGAGTTGACATAGCTTCTGTTTGATGATAATGCCTTTTGAAGGGTCATGCCTAATATCGGGGTTTTTCAAGGGATCAAGATTGCTCATGCTTTTTGATGTTTTCCTCTCACATTCCTGATAAGTAGATAGATGACCATGATAAATGGGTATCCTGGGAAAGTGATAAGAATTCAGAGGTTTGGCATGAGTTATGTCCTCACTAATACAGAAGCAAAGATGCTTTTATCTTTCCCCTTTAATTTCTTAATTACAAAAAAAGATTTCCTATCTAAACACAGAAAGTTCTCAAAACATTTTGTGACTGTTGTCTGATACTAAAATACTTTGCTTTAAGATCCTTTCCTTGTTCCAGTTTTTGTTGTGGTTGTTTGTTTCGTTGTTGTTGATAGGGTCTTTAATAAAAGATAACATCCCCTATTAAATATTGAAGTTGTTTTCCTTTAATAGAAACACTTTGTTGCTGAAATAGCAAACACGCAAAATTTACCATCCAACCTGAGCATAAGGATATAATATTGCATATGTAAAGATTCCAAGCTGATCCCTTCCTTTCTCCCTCTAACCTAGCCTGGTTGCATAGTATGTTCATTGCCTCTGGTCTCACTGCCAAAGTCCTCAGTTTGTACACAAATGTGGGTTCTAACTGAAACCTACCCCCTCAGGCTTCCCCTCTTCTGCTTGAGCATGCAGAAGGAAAAGGTACAAATCCACATGTACTCATCATTATTCTCAGGTAGTAAATGCTGCTCTGGCCCAGGGATCTTAGCAGAATAAGACAGAAGACAGGTGCGTGGTCATTCATAGTGTCTGTGACTCTGACTGCCACACACTCATTCCTCATTCCTGCTTCCTTCTGACTGCTGACTGTCAAAATCATACTCCCTCCTGTTCACTCTTCTGTGAAAGATCTTTCCTTCTTTGTTGGTTTAGATGATTGATTTCCTTCTCTAGTCTCCAAAGCATCATGCTTTAACAATGGGATGAGGGAGAAGAACATGGATACGGGGGTCTTCAGATCTGGTTAAAATTCCTGCTCTGGTATTTATTAGCTACGTGATCTTGGGCGCATTACTTACCCTCTCTAAAATCCAATTTTCTCATCTGTAAAATGGAGATAGTAACAATTATTTATAGGACTGCTGTGATGAGTACATGAGATAAAATACATCAAAGTGTCCATGACAATGCCTGGCACAAAGCAGTATTTGATCAATGGTAGCTCCCCCATAAACATTGCATTGGCAGGGCCATGCATCTCTCCACAACAAAGGCCTGAAAAGGAGAAATATGATAACACTATTACATGTATATTAAATTGACCATTTAAATTGTAAAATATAAGAAAGCAATGAGTCTGTTCATTTCTTGTCTGTACAAATTGCACATTCTTTTATCTTTTGAGCTAGAAAAATAGGGACAGGCGAGCACTAGTATAACTTCACTGATAGTCATGTGAATTACATCACCTCACCCTGGGTGTGTTATTCACCAATATATAAGCCATTAACTTTTCTTCCTGCACAGTGAAGATCCACTAATAAAGAGAAATTTTTATGTCCAATAATCCATTCTCTCACAATAGTTCTACAAATAACTTGTAGTTATCCCCTTGATTTCTTTGACTTAACACCGTGGCTGGTTAATTACATGTCCAGTCCATCGTGTCCGCTAGGCTGTGAGCTTCCTGAGGTCATGCCATGGCCTTCTGTGTTTTCCCCAAAGCTCCTACCAGAGTGATTTGTACCCAGTGGTTAATTAATCACTCTATCAGTCCTCTGAAAGAGAAAACTCAAAGCAAACGTGTTAGTCATCCAAGTCCAAGTACGTTGGCATGAAAGTGATTCTTGTAGTCAGGAAAGAGTAAAGTTTGCTTTAATATTTCAAGCCTTCTCTTTTTTTAAATGTGCTTCTCTGGTTTGCTTTGTTCTTGTTCCATCCTAAGGGTGGGTCTAGAGAGTCTGGGGTCAGTCCTCCTGGTTTGGTAGGACCCCAGTTTCTGTCCTAGCTCTCTACCTTATTTCCCATATGACCTTAAGAAATTTCCTAATCTTTTCTAGACTAGCGTCTCCTTTATATCCAATGTTCTCATTTTAAAGATGGCATCTAAGATCCCTTAGTTCTAACAGTTTATGACAAGCATGAAAACCCATCTTGCTGATTTGGGGTATGCTGCCGAGTTTGGCCAGATAAGCGGACAAGCGACCCTCATCTGAAGATCCTAGGGAGTCACAACTGGAACTTCTGTGGGGGGCAGCAAACAAATGCTGTGACTTCCACACACCACCCTGGGCTTTAGAGACTTTCTCCTTCTTATGCGAGTGGAGGCTGCTTCATTCTAGTAATTTCTACCCCAGTGCTGTTGACAAGGCCACCCACCTTGTTTTCAGCAGCACTTAACAGCTCAGGTTCAGTCTTCTCTCTGATAGATCCAGAGAGAACTCAGAGAAGTCCAGCTTGTTCTGTGTGAAGAGAAAAAAAAAAAATTAAACTACTTTAATCATAATCACCCTCATTTGATATGTTTTCTAACATGGAGATGATATTCTGTGACTCTTCAATAAAAAACAGAAAGAGACAAAGCCAATTTCCCTGGATTCCATAGTCCCCTCAAATGAAAAGTGATGTAGCCCACTTTTTGGCACCTAATAAGCCCATTATAAAGATTTGCTGTTGAAACAAAGAACACACACTCATAACCCCGTGCTCATCACCTAAGAGCTTCCATGCTTCGAAGTCATCATCCTGTAGCTAGAGGTTTTATCTCCACTTTAAACTGGAATCTCTTTATTATCCCTATAAATGTCACTTCTCAACCTAGACTTTTTCAGTGTAGGACACAGCTGGATTTTTTTTTAAAGTCTATATCTTTTACTTTTATATTGAGCAGGTCCTGAGCTGTGTGAGTAAAGATACTGCGTGCAATTCTTGGTTCTAATTTGGAAATAGGACATACTTTCAAAAACAACAAGGAAAGAAGTATAGAGGTAGGAGTAGAGAGACAGCAACATGTATATAAATGGTATCTTTTGAAATTCAAAAAGAGAGCATTTTGCACCATAATTATTCAGATTTCTCCAGTCTCCTTTCAAACCAAGATTTGTTTCCTAGAGGCATTACAATTTAGTGAGACAAATTAGACTAAACTTTTTTTATCTCTGGTGGTTTGCACATGCACTGATTGAACTAGTATTTCTTCCCGAGATTGCCTGGGAAGATAAATGAACAGGTGAAGCAATTAGGGTAAGGAAAAACTAAAGATTGGCTGACATGATTTAAGTTTACCACTAAAGCAGTTTGTCATTTTGTCTCTATAATCTCTATCAGAATTGACTAAAACAGTAAACATAAATCATTATACTAATTTATTTCACTACACTGTGGTCTGGGAAAAGAAGATTTCATTTTTTTCTGAGAGACTTTTGGGATTCAGGCAGCCACTTTGAACTTATTTTCATGTATGTATTGGGAGGGGAATGAGAGAACCAAAAATGAGCACCTCAGTATCCTTAAAACAGTATTTTTTGGTGACAGTCTAAGTTATTTTTACTACCTTTTGCTAAAATAACTATAGGTTGTGCATTAAAAGCAGCTCAACATTGATTGTATTTTTTTAAAAAGCAAAACAATACTTAAGGTAGACATGTAATCAAATATACTGCTAAAAGTGATTTTCCAAATATGTAGTACTTAATAAGTAAGCCGTTAAGCCTTTTCTCTGAAGAAGTCTCTGTCACCACAGAGTCAGAATACCATCAACTGGGAGTTCTTACGAAACATCAACACTCTTGACAATTAGGGCTGCAACTAAGCCCTCTGAATATAGGATCAAGCATTGCTGACTCACCAAAACAAAAGTACCATCAAGAGGCCCTTGGACATATGATCCAATTGGCTACTTGAACAAAAATGGGGCCATTCACTGATTAACCTGTGAAGGTAGGGTATCATTTGTGGGGTTTTCCCTTTATTTAGATTAAATTTTTTCTTTTAAAGATAATTCTAATGGCGAACCTATTATAGATAAATAATTACTTCTGAAATTTTTATAGTTTCTGATATTTTTCAGATATTTTCATATATCTGTGTATATATACTTATGT
Organism: Mesoplodon mirus; assembly: GCF_964341445.2. Lineage (NCBI taxonomy): Eukaryota > Metazoa > Chordata > Mammalia > Artiodactyla > Ziphiidae > Mesoplodon > Mesoplodon mirus. The sequence continues at coordinate 83,139,544 of NC_138980.1, read as the reverse complement.
AGTTGACCCTTGAACAATGTAGGAGCTAGGGGCACCCATACTCTATGTGGTTGAAAATCTGCATATAGCTTTACAGTCAGCACTCTGTATCCATGGATTCAACCATCCGAGGATCATGTAGTTCTGTGGTATTTGACCTTGGGAAAAAAAATCTCTGTATAAGTGGACCCATGCAGTTCAAAACTGTGTTGTTCAAGGGTCAATTTTAATTTCAAGCCCTGTTGCCAGATTCATCTTTCTAAAGCATAGTTTGAATCTACTTGCATTAGCCTTCAAAAGTGGCTATAAAGTTCTTAGCTAAGATAGTGATTTCAGGCAGTAAAATAGTGGATGGATGCAAGATAACTGTGGGTATAGAATCAAGACCAAATTACACAATGGGGCCAAGACAGATCACACAACAGAAGTTTGCTATGGTTACTAGAAACATAACTTCAGGTAAAGACAAAGAGTGGGGAAGATATTAAATTCACTTTGGGACACTGAAATTGAGACTGCCCTGTTTGGGCGCCTAGTTAGAGATGTCTCAACAGAGAGTAAGAAGTACTAGATAGAGATAAGGGTATATGATATATGGGACTGGACATTTTTGTGCTTATTGAATTTATTTAAGATCTGCCTCTTTCTATAAGGAGGAAGAGAAAAAGGAACTAATATTGTGAGCTCCAATTCAGTGCCTTTACTCTTTACATGTTATCTCACTTAATTGTGACAAAAATCCACCAACATGTATTAAATATTAGCCACATTTTCAGTGAGAACATTGCTCAGTGGCAGAGTTAGGCTCTATCTGGCTCCAAAACTCTTTCTAAGACTACTGGTAGTCACCACTCACTGCTTCTGAAAAGATGCGAAACAGTTGCTTACAAAGAAATTTTTTTTTTTAATTTATTTATTTTTGGCTGTGTTGGGTCTTCGTTTCTGTGCGAGGGCTTTCTCTAGTTGTGGCAAGTGGGGGCCACTCCTCATCGTGGTGCACGGGCCTCTCACTATCACGGCCTCTCTTGTTGTGGAGCACAGGCTCCAGACGCGCAGGCTCAGTAATTATGGCTCACGGGGCTAGTTGCTCCGCGGCATGTGGGATCTTCCCAGACCAGGGCTCGAACCCGTGTCCCCTGCATTGGCAGGCAGATTCTCAACCACTGCGCCATCAGGGAAGCCCTACAAAGAAATTTTTTAGGTCATGTGTTAAAAAGGTAAAAATGACAGCAACTAAAGATGCCAAGGGGAAAAGTATAGATAGAGAATGACTAAGGGTGAGCAAAGAACCTCAGGGGAATACATATAGAAGTAGGGATGGGTTATAAGCAGAAAGGGGTAAACAGCTCCTTTGTGTCCTACAGAGGGGTTAAGAAAGATGAAAACCAAGAAATGGCCATTGTGTTTGGTCTATAAGGATTTATTAATGACTTTAGAGAGGGAAGTTTGCTTATAATAGAAGCCAGGTTGCAAACAGCATAATGAGATGGGAGTAAAAGAATTAGACTTAGCTACTATGCAATATTCCTCTAAAATGTTTAACACTAAAGAGAAAGAAAGAGCCATATCTTTCAAGGGAGTAGCAGGGTTAAGGAAAGAAATATTTGTTTGTTCTTGGTTTTTGTTTGTTTTCTTTTATCAAAAGGAGGCTTTAGCACATTTTCATTCAGAAAGGGAAGCAGCAGAGAAAGAGAGCTCAAAGACCAGAGGGTAATTGAAAGAGCAATATCTGGGAACATCTTAAAGAACTAGGTTTAGATATAATGGTAGTGAGTCAGCCTTTCTGCCTCTCTGAGTAGGAGCTGGTCTTCCTCTGAAAACCAGAAACAAGCAACCCTGAAGGTACAGAGTGATGGTGACACAGTGAGCAGTGAAGCCAACAGGGCACACAGGAGGAGCAGTCTCTGACCAAGAGAAGCAGAGGGGAAGGCCATAATTTAAAGGAATCTCTCTGCTCCAGTGACAGATAAAACATAAACAGAAAAAATAAGCAAAACCAGCTAAATTCAAAAATAATATTAACAACTTCACAAACCAGAAACACAGCATCGAGCAGGGCTGATGGTGCAGGTTTGCTGGTGTTAAAATCCAAAATCAGATATCGGTCACAGAAGTTCAGCTCCTATGAGGTACTTGGAACTGAAAGTTTTCCATGTAATCAAAATAAGCCTTAGTCCTTAAAATCAGTGGCTATGATGGGGCTCATCTAAAGAGGCAAAGGAAGCTAAAAATGCTACAGATGTACCCTATTTAGAGTTGCAGCTAAGGAGGTGGGAGGACAACGACCTAGGCCAAGACACAGGAATTGCTGGTTGGGTGACAGCATCTTTGATAGTTTCAATGTCGCCACAGAAAAGGAGTCCTAAAACACCACCTGTTTCTAGAATAAGAACACCAGGGGGCCTGGAAGGAGTAATTATAAATCTAAGGGAGATAGGGAGGAATATTTAACAGGGAGAGGGAGAGATCCCATTCAAAATAGAATGCAACAAAAGCAAATATAGACAAGTGGGACTATAGCAAACTAAAAACCTTCTGCTCTGCAGAGGAAACAATCAACAGAGTGAAAAGACAACCAATGGAGTGAGAGATAATATTTGCAAACCATGTATTTGATAAGGGGTTAATATCCAAAATATATAAGGAATTCCTACATCACAAAGGAAAGATAAATAAATTAACTAAAATTGATTAATCAATTAATTTTTTAAAAAGACAAACAAATCAAATAACCTAATTTAAAAATGCAAAAAGAATTTTAACAGACATTTCTTGACAGAAGATGTGCAGATAGCCAACACGTATATGAAAAAATGCTCAACATCAGTAATCATTAGTGAAATGCAAATCAAAACCACATGAGATATCATCTCATATCTGTTAGGATGTCCATTACCAAAAAAAAAAAAGGAGGTGTTGACAAGAATGTGGAGAAATTGGAATCCTTGTACTCTGTTAATAGGAATGTAAAATGGTGCGGCTGCTATGGAAAACAATGTGGAGGCTTTTCAAAAAATTAAAAATAGAAGTACCATATGATCCAGCAATCCCAATTTGGGGTATTTATCCAAAAAATTGAAACCAGAATCTCAAAAATATGTATGCACCCTCATGTACATTGCAGTATTATTCACAATAGCCAAGATGTGGAAACAACCAAAATGTCCATTGACCAATTAATAGATAAAGAAAATGTGAAATATACATACAATGGAATATCATTCAACCATAAAAAAGGAAGAAACCCTGCCTTATATGACAACATGGATGAACATTGAGAATATTATGCTAAGGGAAATAAACCAGTCACAGAAGGAAAAATACTGCATGATTCCATTTATATGAGGTAGATAAATTAGTCAAATTCACAGAAGCAGAAAGTGGAATGGTGGTTTCCAGGGGCTGAGGGAAGGGGAAATTGGGGAGTCACTGTTCAATGGATATAAAGTTTTGGTTATACAAGAAGAAAAAGTTCTAGAGATCTGCCATACAACATTGTGCTTACAGTTAACAATACTGCACTGTATACTTTTAAAATTGTTGAGGGTAGATCTCATGGTATATGTTCTTATCACAATAAAAAAAACATGGACTGCTATATTGAGAACTGAACAACAATCAAATACTACATATCAAAGCTTGTTAGATGCAGCTAATATGGAACCCAGGAGTAAATTTACAGTCTTAAATGCATTGATGAAAGAATATAGTTCTGGTAAAGGATGGTTCATGGTAAAATTCTCATCATTTTCAGATAAATTAATTGCCTCTATAAAACAACTCAGAAAATAAATTTTATTTTATTTTTTTAACATCTTTATTGGAGGATAATTGATTTACAATGGTGTGTTAGTTTCTGCTGTATAACAAAGTGAATCAGCTATACATAACTATATATCCCCATATCTCCTCTCTCTTGCATCTCCTTCCCACCCTTCCTATCCCACCCTTCTAGGTGGACACAAAGCATCGAGCTGATCTCCCTGTGCTATGTGGCTGCTTCCCACTAGCTATCTATTTTACATTTGGTAGTGTATATGTCCATGCCACTCTTTCACTTCGTCCCAGCTTAACATTCCCCCTTCCTGTGTCCTCAAGTCCATTCTCTACGTCTGCATCTTTATTCCTCTCCTGCCCCTAGGTTCTTCAGAACCATTTTCTGTTTTCTTAGATTCCATATATATGTGTTAGCATACAGTATTTGTTTTTCTCTTTCTGACTTACTTCACTCTGTATGACAGTCTCTAGGTCCATCCACCTCACTACAAATAACTCAACTTTGTTTCTTTTTATGGCTGAGTAATATTCCATTGTATATATGTGCCACATCTCCTTTATCTACTCATCTATCAATGGACACTTAGGTTTCTTCCATGTCCTGGCTATTGTAAATAGAGATGCAGTGAATATTATGGTACATAATTCTTTTTGAATTATGGCTTTCTCAGAGTATATGCCCAGTAATGGGATTGCTGGGTCGTATAGTAGTTTTATTTTTAGTTTTTTAAGGAACTTCCATACTGTTCTCCATAGTGGCTGTATCAATTTACATTCCCACCAACAGTGCAAGAGGGTTCCCTTTTCTCCACACCCTCTCCAGCATTAATTGCAGATTTTTTGATAATGGCCATTCTGACCAGTGTGAGGTGATACCTCATTGTAGTTGTGATTTGCATTTCTCTAATGATTAGTGATGTTGAGCATCCTTTCATATGTTTGTTGGCAATCTGTATACCTTCTTTGAAGAAATGTCTATTAAGGTCTTCTGCCCATTTTTGGATTGGGTTGTTTGATTTTTTGATATTGAGCTGCATGAGCAGCCTGTATACTTTGGAGATTAACCATTTGTCAGTTGCTTCATTTGCAAATATTTTCTCCCGTTCTGAGGGTTGTCTTTTCATCTGGTTTATGGTTTCCTTTGCTGTGGAAAAGCTTTCACGTTTCATTGGATCCCATTTGTTTATTTTTGTTTTGATTTCCATTTCTCTAGGAGGTGGGTCAAAGAGGATCTTGCTGTGATGTATATCACAGAGTGTTATGCCTATGTTTTCCTCTAAGAGTTTGATAGTGTCTGGCCTTACATTTAGGTCTTTAATCCATTTTGAGTTTATTTTTGTGTAGGGTGTTAGGGAGTGTTCTAATTTCATTCTTTTACATGTAGCTGTCCAGTCTTCCCAACACCACTTATTGAAGAGGCTGTCTTTTCTCCATTGTATATTCTTGCCTCCTTTATAAAAGATAAGGTGACCATATGTGTGTGGGTTTATCTCCGGGCTTTCTATCCTGTTTCATTGATCTATATTTCTGTTCTTGTGCCAGTACCATACTGTCTTGATTACTGTAGCTTTCTAGTATGGTCTGAATTCTGGGAGCCTGATTCCTCCAGCTCCGTTTTTCTTTCCCAAGACTGCTTTGGCTATTCAGGGTCTTTTGTGTTTCCATACAAATTGTGAAATTTTTTGTTCTATTTCTATGCAAAATGCCATTGGTAGTTTGATAGGGATTCCATTGAATCTATAGATTGCTTTGGGTAGTGTAGTCATTTTCACAATGTTGATTCTTCCAATCCAAGAACATGGTATATTGCTCCATCTCTTTGTATTATCTTTAATTTCTTTCATCAGTGTCTTCTAGTTTTCTGCATACAGGTCTTTTGTCTCCTTAGGTAGGTTTATTCCTAGATATTTTATTCTTTTTGTTGCAATGGTAAGTGGGAGTGTTTCCTTAATTTCTCTTTCAGATATTTCATCATTAGTGTATAGGAAAATGAGAGATGTCTGTGCATTAAATTTATATCCTGCTACTTTACCAAATTCATTGATTAGCTCTAGTAGTTTTCTGGTAACATCTTTAGGATTCTCTATGTATAGTATCATGTCCTCTGCAAACAGTGACAGTTTTACTTCTTCTTTTCTGATTTGGATTCCTTGTATTTCTTTTTCTTCTCCGATAGCTGTGGCTAAAACTTCCAAAACTATGTTGAATAACAGCAGTGAGAGTGGGTAACCTTATCTTGTTCCTGATCTTAGAGGAAAAAGTTTTAGTTTTTTACCATTGAAAATTATGTTGGCTGTGGGTTTGTCATATATGGGCTTTACTATGTTGAGGTAAGTTCCCTCTATGCCTACTTTCTGGAGAGTTTTTATCATAAATGCGTGTTGAATTTTGTCAAAAGCTTTTTCTGCATCTATTGAGATGATCTTATGGTTTTTCTCCTTTAATCTGTTCATATAGTTTATCACATTGATTGATTTGAGTATATTGAAGAATCCTTGCATTCCTGGGAGAAACCCCAGTTGATCATGGTGTATGATCATTTTAATGTGCTGTTGGATTCTGTTTCCTAGTATTTTGTTGAGGAGTTTTGCATCTATGTTCATCAGTGATATTGGCCTGTAGATTTCTTTCTTTCTGACACCTTTGATTTTGGTATCAGGGTGACGGTGGCCTTGAGAATGAGTTTGGGAGTGTTCTGCACTCTGCTATATTTTGGAAGAGTTGAGAAGGATAGGTGTTAGCTCTTCTCTAAATGTTTGATAGAATTCAACTGTGAAGCCATCTGGTCCTGGGCTTTTGTTTGTTGGAAGATTTTTAATCACAGTCTCAATTTCAGTGCTTGTGACTGGTCTGTTTATATTTTCTATTTCTTCCTGGTTCATTTTCAGAAGGTTGTTCTTTTCTAAGAATTTCTTCATTTCTTCCACATTGTCCATTTTAATGGCATATAGTTGCTTGTAGTAATCTCGCATGATCCTTTGTATTTCTGCAGTTTCAGCTGTTACTTCTCCTTTTTCATATCAAATTCTGTTGATTTGAGTCTTCTCCCTTTTTTTCTTGATGAGTCTGACTAGTGGTTTGTCAATTTTGTTTATCTTTTCAAAGAACCAGCTTTTAGTTTTACTGATCTTAGCTATTGTTTCTTTCAGTTTTTTTCATTTATTTCTGAGCTGATCTTTATGGTTTCTTTCCTTCTGCTAACATTGGGGGGTTCTTTTGTTCTTCTTTCTCTAATTGCTTTAGGTATCAAGTTAGGTTGTTTACTTGAGATATTTTTTTGTTTCTTGAAGTAACATTTTATTGCCATAAACTTTGCTCTTTTTTTTTGTTTTGTTTTTTTGGTTTTTTTGCAGTACGTGGGCCTCTAACTGTTGTGGCCTCTCCTGTTGTGGAGCACAGGCTCCAGACACGCAGGCTCAGCAGCCATGGCTCACGGGCCCAGCCGCTCCGTGGCATGTGGAATCTTCCCAGACCGGGGCACGAACCCGTGTCCCCTGCATTGGCAGGTAGACTCTCAACCACTGCGCCACTAGGGAAGCCCTAAACTTCCCTCTTAGCACTGCTTTTGCTGCATCCCACAGGTTTTGGGTTGTTGTGCATTCACTGTCATTTATTTCTAGGTATTTTTTGATTTCCTCTCTGATTTCTTCAGTGATCTCTTGGTTATTTAGTAGTGTATTGTTTAGCCTCCATGTGTTTGAACTTTTTACAGTTTTTTCCTGTAATTGATATCTAGTCTCATAGTGTTATGCTCGGAAAAGATACTTGATACAATTTCAATTTTCTTAACATTACTGAGACTTGATTTGTGACCCAAGATATGATCTATCCTGGACAGTGTTCCATGAACATTTGAGAAGAATGTGTATTCTGTTGTTTTTGGACGCAATGTCCTATAAATATCAATTAACTCCATCTTGTTTAACGTATGATTTAAAACTTGTGTTTCCTTATTTATTTTCATTTAGGATGATGTGTCCATTGGTGAAAGTGGGGTGATAAAGTCCCCTACTATGATTGTTTTACTGTCAATTTCCTCATTTATGGCTGTTAGTATTTTCCTTATGTAATGAGTTGGTCCTATGTTGGGTGCATAAATATTTACAATTGTTTTATCTTCTTGGTTTGAACCCTTGATCATTATGTAGTGTCCTTCTTTGTCCTTGTAATAGTCTTTATTTTAAAGTCTATTTTTTCTGATAGGAGAATTGCTACTCCAGTTTTCCTTTGATTTCCATTTGCATTGAATAACTTTTTCCATCCCCTCACTTTCAGTCTGTATCTGTCCCTAGGTCTGAAGTGGGTCTTTTGTAGACAACATCTATATGGGTCTTGTTTTTGTATCCATTCAGCCAGTCTATGTCTTTTGGTTGGAGCATTAAGCCATTTACATTTTAGGTAATTATCAACATGTATGCTCCTATTACCATTTTTTTAATTGTTTTGGGTTTGTTATTGTAGGTCTTTTCCTTCTCTTGTGTTTCCTGCCTAGAAAAGTTCCTTTATCACCTGTTGTAAAGCTGGTTTGGTGGTGCTGAATTCTCTAAGCTTTTGCTTCTCTGTAAAGGTTTAATTTTTCTGCCGAATCTGAATGAGATCCTTGCTGGGTAGAGTAATCTTGGTTATAGGTTTTTTCTTTCATCAGTTTAAATATGTCCTGCCAGTCCCTTCTGGCTTGTAGAGTTTCTGCTGAAAGATCAGCTGTTAACCGTTTGGGGCTTCCCTTGTATGTTATTCGTTGCTTTTCCCTTGCTGCTTTTAATATTTTTTCTTTGTATTTAACTTTTGATACTTTGATTAATATGTGTCTTGGCGTGTTTCTCCTTGGATTTACCAAGTATGGGACTCTCTGCACTTCTTGGACTTGATTGACTATTTCCATTCCCATATTAGGGAAGTTGTCAACTATAATGCTTCAAATATTTTCTCAGTCCCTTTCTTTTTCTCTTCTTCTTCTGAGACCCCTATTATTCGATCGTTGGTGCATTTAATGTTGTCCCAGAGGTCTTAGAGACTGTCCTCAATTCCTTTCATTCTTCTTTCTTTATTCTACTCTGTGGTAGTTATTTCCACTATTTTATCTTATAGGTCATTTATCTGTTCTTCTGCCTCAGTTATGCTGCTATTGATTCCTTCTAGAGAACTTTTAATTTCATTTATTATGCTATTCATCATTGTTTGTTTGCTCTTTAGTTTTCTAGGTCCTTCTTAAACATTTCTTGTATTTTCTCCATTCTATTTCCAAGATTTTGGGTCATGTTTACTATCATTACTTTGAAATCTTTTTTCAGGTAGACTGTTTATTTCCTCTTCATTTTTTTGGTCTGGTAGGTTTTTACCTTGCTCCTTCATCTGCTGTGTATTTCTTTGTCTTCCATTTTGCTTAACTTAATTTATTTGGTGTCTCCTTTTTACAGGCTGCAGTTTCATAGTTGCCATTGTGTTTGTTGTCTGCCCCCAATGGGTAAACTTGGCCCAGTGGGTTGTGTAGTCTTCCTGGTGGAGGGGACTGGTGCCTGTATTCTAGTGGATGATGCCAGATCTTGTCTTTCTGGTGGGCAGGACTGCATCCGGTGGTGTGTTTTGAGGTGTCTGTGGACTTATTATATTTTAGGCAGCTTCTCTGCTAATGGGTGGGGTTGTGTTCCTGTCTTGCTAGTTGTTTGGCATAGGGTGTCCAGCACTGTAGCTTGCTGGTCATTGAGTGGAGATGGGTCCTAGCAATGAGACGGAGATATCTGAGAGAGCTTTCGCCATTTGATGTTACGTGGGGCCGGGAGGTCTCTGGTGGACCAATTTCCTGAACTTGGCTCTCCCACCTCAGAGGCTCAGTCCTGACACCTGGCTGGAGCACCAAGACTCTTTCAGCCATCCGGCTGGTCTGGCTAAAGCTGGGCCGCCTGCAGCAGCCTGACCAATGGAAGATTCAAATTGGAAATGTTGCCTTAGCACTGGATGCTAGAGGAGATCTCCATCACTCCATACCAGAAGTAAAAAAAGGATGGACAGCTCCCTCTATGTTCTAAAGACTTCTGACAAAGGCAAAAATTCAATTTAGTTGGGAGAAGGAAAGTCTTTTCAGCAAATAGCAGAGAAATAATTGGCTATTCATATGGAGAATATTGACTTTTACTTCTTATCCATGTTGCAAAGTTAAATTCTGTTCATCCAGGGAAAATTTCAGGGCACTGCCCTGCCACCCCCAGTGATAGGGGTGGCTTGGGAAACATTAGAACCACCTGAAAACATCAGTTCCCTGCTGTAAAAGGCATCTGAATGTCTCCACCTCCTCTGAGAGCTCTAAGCTGGGGTTTTTATGAATCTGAAGTGGCTCCTCCACTGTCTCTTTCACTTTCTGCCAACTGAAGCAGAAGACTCTGAGGCTTTAGAACAGGGTATTAGTCCTCAACATTGTCGAGATCATCAAAAATGAGGAAAGTATAAGAAATTGTCACAACCAAGAGGAGCCTATGGAGACATGAAGACTAAATGTAATGCTGTATCCTTGGCTTCCCGTGGCTGCCCAGGTGTGCGTCCTCAGCAAGAATTGGCTCCTAGGCCCGAGGTTTCCAGGTACCGAAGAAAATAAATTTTAACATTTAGAACCTACAGAATTCATCAAGATGGCTAGATACTGGAACAATGCACACAAAAAAATCAATAGCTTTTTGCAATTCAGTAATAATTCATTAGAAGATGCAATAGAAAAAAATAATTACATTCACCATGTCAACAATGACAAAAAAACCCCATAAAATATAGCTAACCAAAAAGTCTTCAAAGAAAAAAAAATGTAAAACTTTACTGATATCCTTAAAATAAGAGCTAAAATAAATGGAACAATAAACCATGTTGCAGGATAGGAAGACTAAATATTGTAAAGGCATTAATGTCACTGAGGGAACTCATTTCTAATCCCAAAGTGATTATTAAAATCCCAAAGGATTTGTAAAAAAAAAGAAAAAAAATAAATAAAAGAAAGGAAAACCACAAACCAAACTATACTTCTTTAACTACATATTAATGTATGTGAGCACATTAAAAACAAAAAATAGTAAAAGTCGAGGGAAAGAGGAAGAGGGAGGATGGGGAAGCAGCTCCTGCCTTCTCTGCAGCTCAGTAGCCAAGGGTGGAAGGAAGCCACGGATGAAACCCCAAGTCAGCCCCCCCCACTGCACTGTCCCACCTTCTCAGTTCTCCCCCCTCACCGTGTGACTGACAGGGTCTTGTGTTCTGACTGGGTGTCAGGCCAGTGCCTCTGAGGTGGGAGAGCCGAGTTCAGGACATCGGTCCACCAGAGACCTCCCAGCTCCACATAATATCAAATGGTGAAAGATCTCCCAGAGATCACCATCTCAACACTAAGACCCAGCTCCACTCAACAACCAACAAGCACCAGTGATGGACACCCTATACCAAAAAACTAGCAAGACAGGAACACAACCCCACCCATTAGCAGAAAGGCTACCTAAAATCATAATAAGGTCACAGAAACCCCAAAACACACCACCAGATATGGTCTGGACCACAAGAAAGACAAGATCCAGCCTCATCCACCAGAACACAGGCACTACTCCCCTCCACCAGGAAGCCTACACAACCCACTGAATCAACCTTAGCCACTGGGGGTAGACACCAAAAACAATGAGAACTATGAACCTGTAGCCTGTGACAATGAGACCCCAAACACAGTAGGTTAAGCAAAATGAGAAGACAGAGAAACACACAGCAGATGAAGGAGAGAGGTAAAAACCCACCAGACCAAACAAATGAAGAGGAAATATGCAGTCTACCTGAAAAAGAAAACTTAATAATGATAGTAAAGATGACCTAAAATCATGGCAGTAGAATGGAGAAAATACAAGAAATGTTTAAGAAGGACCTAGAAGAACTAAAGAGCAAACAAACAATGATGAACAACATAATAAATGAAATTTAAAGTTCTCTGGAAGGAATCAATAGCAGCATAACTGAGGCAGAAGAACAGATAAGTGACCTGTAAGATAAAATAGTGGAAATAACTACCGCAGAGGAGAATAAAGAAAAAAGAATGAAAAGAACTGAGGACAGTCCCAGAGACTTCTGGGACAACATTAAACACACCAACATTCAAATAATAGGGGTCGCAGAAGAAGAAGAGAGAAAGAAAGAGACTGAGAAAATATTTGAATAGATTAGAGTTGACAACTTCCCTAATATGGGAAAGGGAATAGTAAACCAACTCCAGGAAGTGCAGAGAGTCCCATGCAGTATAAATCCAAGGAGAAACATGCCAAGACACATATTAATCAAACTATCAAAAGTTAAATACAAAGAAAAAATATTAAAAGCAGCAAGGGAAAAGCAACGAATAACATACAAGGGAAGCCCCAAACGGTTAACAGCTGATCTTTCAGCAGAAACTCTGCAAGCCAGAAGGGACTGGCAGGACATATTTAAACTGATGAAAGAGAAAAACTTACAAACAAGATTACTCTACCCAGCAAGGATCTCATTCAGATTCGGCGGAAAAATTAAAACCTTTACAGACAAGCAAAAGCTAAGAGAATTGAGCACCACCAAACCAGCTTTACAACAGATGATAAAGGAACTTTTCTAGGCAGGAAACACAAGAGAAGGAAAAGACCTACATACAAACCCAAATCAATTAAGAAAATGGTAATAGGAGTATACATATCGATAACTACCTTAAATGTAAGTGGATTAAATGCTCCAACCAAAAGACATAGACTGGCTGGATGGATACAAAAACAAGACCCATATAGATGCTGTCTACAAAAGACTCGCTTCAGACTTAGGGACAGATACAGACTGAAAGTGAGGGGATGGATAAAGATATTCCATGCAAATGGAAATCAAAGGAAAGCTGGAGTAGCAATTCTCATATCAGGCAAAATAGACTTTAAAATAAAGACTATTACAAGAGACAAAGAAGGACACTACATAATGATCAAGGGATTAATCCAAGAAGAAGATAAAACAATTGTAAATATTTATGCACCCAACATAGGATCACTTCATACATAAGGCAAATGCTAACAACCAAAACACGGAAAATCGACAGTAACACAATCATAGTAGGGGAATTTATCACCCCACTTTCAGCAATAGACACATCATCCTAAATGAAAATAAATTAGGAAACACAAGCTTTAAATGATACATTAAACAAAATGGACTTAATTGATATTTATAGGACATTCCATTCAAAAACAACAGAATACACTTTCTTCTCATGTGCACATGGAACATTCTACAGTACAGATCATATCTTGGGTCACAAATCAAGCCTTGGTAATTTAAGACAATTGAAGTCACATCAAGTATCTTTTCCAACCGCAATACTATGAGACTAGATATCAATTACAGGAAAAATATCTGTAAAAAATACAAACACATGGAGGCTAAACAATACACTACTAAATAACCAAGAGATCTCTGAGGAAATCAAAAAATACCTAGAAACAAATGACAATGAAAACACGATGACCAAAAACCAATGGGATGCAACAAAGCAGTTCTAAGAGAGAAGTTTATAGCAATACAGTCCTACCTCAAGAAATAAGAAACAACTCAAATAAACAACCTAACCTTACACCTAAAGCAGTTAGAGAAAGAAGAACAAAAAAACCCCCAAAGTTAGCAAAAGGAAAGAAATCATAAAGACACAATCACAAATAAATGAAAAAGAAATGAAGGAAACGATAGCACGGATCAATAAAACTAAAAGTTGGTTATTTGAAAAGATAAACAAAATTGATAAACCACTAGCCAGACTCATCGAGAAGAAAAGGGAGAAGACTTAAATCAATAGATTTAGAAATGAAAAAGGAGAAGTAACAGCTGAAACTGCAGAAATACAAAGGATCATGCGAGATTACTACAAGCAACTATATGCCATTAAAATGGACAATGTGGAAGAAATGAAGAAATTCTTAGAAAAGAACAACCTTCTGAAAATGAACCAGGAAGAAATAGAAAATATAAACAGACCAGTCACAAGCACTGAAATTGAGACTGTGATTAAAAATCTTCCAACAAACAAAAGCCCAGGACCAGATGGCTTCACAGTTGAATTCTATCAAACATTTAGAGAAGAGCTAACACCTATCCTTCTCAACTCTTCCAAAATATAGCAGAGTGCAGAACACTCCCAAACTCATTCTCAAGGCCACCGTCACCCTGATACCAAAATCAAAGGTGTCAGAAAGAAAGAAATCTACAGGCCAATATCACTGAAGAACATAGATGCAAAACTCCTCAACAAAATACTAGGAAACAGAATCCAACAGCACATTAAAATGATCATACACCATGATCAACTGGGGTTTCTCCCAGGAATGCAAGGATTCTTCAATATACTCAAATCAATCAATGTGATAAACTATATGAACAGATTAAAGGAGAAAAACCATAAGATCATCTCAATAGATGCAGAAAAAGCTTTTGACAAAATTCAACACGCATTTATGATAAAAACTCTCCAGAAAGTAGGCATAGAGGGAACTTACCTCAACATAATAAAGCCCATATATGACAAAACCACAGCCAACATCATTCTCAATGGTGAATAATTGAAACCATTTCCTCTAAGATCAGGAACAAGACAAGGTTGTTCACTCTCACAACTATTATTCAACATAGTTTTGGAAGTTTTAGCCACAGCAACCAGAGAAGAAAAAAGAAATACAAGGAATCCAAATCAGAAAAGAAGAAGTAAAACTGTCACTGTTTGCAGATGACATGATTCTATACAGAGAGAATCCTAAAGATGCTACCAGAAAACTTCTAGAGCTAATCAATGAATTTGGTAAAGTAGCAGGATATAAATTTAATGCACAGACATCTCTCATTTTCCTATACACTAATGATGAAATATCTGAAAGAGAAATTAAGGAAACACTCCCACTTACCATTGCAACAAAAAGAATAAAATACTTAGGAATAAACCTACCTAAGGAGACAAAAGACCTGTATGCAGGAAACTATAAGACACTGATGAAAGAAATTAAAGATACTACAGACAGATGGAGAGATATACCATGTTCTTGGATTGGAAGGATCAACATTGTGAAAATGGCTACACTACCCAAAGCAATCTATAGATTCAATGGAATCCCTATCAAACTGCCAATGGCATTTTTCACAGAAATAGAACAAAAAATTTCACAATTTGTATGGAAACACAAAAGACTCTGAATAACCAAAGCAGTCTTGGGGAAGAAAAATGGAGCTGGAGGAATCAGGCTCCCAGAATTCAGGCCATACTAGAAAGCTACAGTAATCAAGACAGTATGGTACTGGCACAAGAACAGAAATATAGATCAATGCAACACAATAGAAAGCCCAGAGATAAAACCACACACATATGGTCCTTATTTTTGGTAAGGAGACAAGAATATACAATGCAGAAATGACAGCCCCTTCAATAAGTGGTGCTTGGAAAACTGGACAGCTACATGTAAAAGAATGAAATTAGAACACTCCCTAACATCATATTCAAAAATAAACTCAAAATGGATTAAAGACCTAAATGTAAGGCCAGACACTATCAAACTCTTAGAGGAAAACATAGGCATAACACTCTGTGATATACATCACAGCAAGATCCTTTTTGACCCACCTCCTAGAGAAAAGGAAATAAAAACAAAAATAAACAAATGGGACCTAACGAAATGTAAAAGCTTTTGCACAGCAAAGGAAACCATAAGCAAGACAAGAAGACAATCCTCAGAATGGGAGAAAATATTTGCAAATGAAGCAACTGGCAAAGGATTAATCTCCAAAATATATGAGCAGCTCATGCAGCTCAATATCAAAAAGCAAACACCCCAATCCAAAAATGGGCAGAAGACCTAAACAGACATTTCTCCAAAGAAGATATACAGATTCCCAACAAACACGTGAAAGAATGCTCAACATTATTCATCATTAGAGAATTGCAAATCAAAACTACAATGAGGTATCATGTCACACCAGTCAGAGTGGCCATCATCAGAAAATCTACAAACAATAAATGCTGGAGAGGGTGTGAAGAAAAGGGTACCCTCTTGAACTGTTGTTGGGAATGTAAATTGATACAACCACTATGGAGAACAGTATGGAGTTTCCTTAAAAAACTAAAAATAGAACTACCATACAACCCAGCAATCCCACTACTGGGCATATACCCTGAGCAAACCATAATTCAAAAAGAGTCATGTACCACAGTGTTCATTGCAGCTCTGTTTACAATAGCCAGGACATGGAAGCAACCTAAGTGTCCATCAACAGATGAATGGATAAAGAAGATGTGGCACATATATACAATGGAATATTATTCAGCCATAAAAAGAAATGAAATTGAGTTATTTATAGTGAAGTGGATGGACCTAGAGACTGTCATACAGTCAAGTAAGTCAGAAAGAGAAAAATAAATACCGCATGCTAACACATATGTACGGAATCTAAAAAAGAAACAAAAGGTTTCGAAGAACCTAGAGGCAGGACAGGAATAAAGACACAGACGTAAAGAATGGACTTGAGGACATGGGGAGGGGGAAGGTTAAGCTGCGACAACGTGAGAGAGTGGCATGGACTTATATATACTACCAAATGTAAAATAGATAGCTAGTGGGAAGCAGCCACATAGCTCAGGGAGATCAGCTCAGTATTTTGTGACCACCTAGAGGGGTTGGATAGGGAGGGTGGGAGGGAGATGCAAGAGGGACAGATATGGGATATATGTATATGTATAGCTGATTCACTTTGTTATAAAGCAGAAACTAACACACCATTGTAAAGCAATTATACTCCAATAAAGATGTTAAAAAAAAAAGAAAGAAAAAAAAAAGTAAAAGTCATAAACTAAATGAGCAACAGTGGTTAGTTCTGAGATGACTGGATGGGAGGAGAAAGTGAAGAAATTTAGATTTATCTAGTCTTTTAAATACATAAATGTGTTTCCATATTATTAGTACAAAGTTTTATTTATTTTAATTTAAAAAATAATAAAACATTGTCAACACTCCATTCTAAAGTGAAAGACAGAGGCAGGGCAGTTGGCGTCAGAGATGCGAAGATGCTACACAGCAGGCTTTGAAGATGGAGGAGGGGGCCATAAGCTAAGAAATCAGGAAGCCTCTAGAAGACTGAATAATCGAGGGAACAGATTCTCCCCCTAGAGTCTTCAGAAGGAACGGCATCCCAAGCTACAGGCTTGATCTTAGGCAAGTGAAACCATTTCAGAATTCTGCCTTCTTGAATTGTAAAATAACAAATTTATGTCATTTTAAGCCATCAAATTTGTGTAATTTGTTAAAGCAGCAATAAGAAACTAGTATAAGTCCTTTGTAACTGCTGAGTTGCTTCTGAAACCTGCTCAGGCAGGTTTATGATGGCAGATTTTGTGTCACAAATGCCAGTATCACCTGAGGATTAATTCCCGCTCTTTGGGGTTACTATAAGATAGATAGTGTAAAAAAAAAAAAAAGTAAGCCCCAAGTATTTTATTTTGCTTGGGTTAAAACTGTATGTAAAACCATATTCCCCAAGCCACCACATATTTAATGAACAACTTTGGAAGACTTACATATTTTAACAACGCAAAGCATTGGTCTAGTCATTAACCTATTTTGTAAATGTGAGACCAAAGGTTGGTAATTATTTATAAATCAACTACCATAAAAGCATAAAGATCAAAGATTGTTAGCCAGGTGGGAAGAAAGTTTAAGTTATTTCTAAACATTTTCTATATTTTGGCACCACAAATTTGGTCTTTAGTCTGTTTGCTGAAAAGGATGACAAGCTTTCCCATGTTTTCTGCTTTTTTTAAATAGGAAGAGTTAATTTTATCTACTATGGATAGTAACCTTGAACTCAGACCTTATGTTATCCTTTGAAGCATAAAATTATGTTAATGCAGTACATGTTTTTTAGGAAATTATATTTGTTTTAACGTGCTTCTAGTAGGAAATTGAGTTTAGTGAACTGAGCTTTAATAGGCTCTCCAGCACCATAATGATTATTTCACTCCACCTTCACTAATTTTATTGTTTAAATCTACCAGTATATAATTGACACAAACTCATGTCTTTTTTTACACATCATTAAAAAAATCACACAAAATTTTGTGACTCATGACTCAAGTCAATTTGTTTTTGAAAAAAAATACAAAGCCTTTTCTTTAAAAATAGCGCCTGTTTCTTTATTCACATGTAAATCATATCTATAGCCTACTATATGGCTCTGAGAGAGGACAAGCAGGATGACTCTCACTGGGACAGGAGTGACCCCAGCCAGAAGCAAAGAAAAAGGGGGTGTGTATTTAAAATCTTGGAGATAAAACATTCAGTTTGTTTATTGCTCTGTATATCTGTAGCTCTTGAATATGCTTATTAAAAATATCAGATATTTTTAAGTTTGATAAAGCACACATTTGGCTAATTATCATTTTCAACCTTACCTTTATGGTAAATAATGATCAAAGTAATCCTTCAGAAATGCTGGAATCAAACTACAAAATGAAAAAGACTTCCAAAAAATTAGAATTAAAAGTTGACTTCAATTTTAATGAAAAATAACTATTTTAAAAGTTATGTATTCATATATTGTACTTTTATAGGCGAACAATTCACACACAGGCTATATGTATGCATACAGATCCCCCTTCTTCTTTGCTTTAAGTCACACTTTCCATGGCAGTTCTCAGACTTTTTATTTTTTAATTTTTATTTTTTTAACATCTTTATTGGAGTATAATTGCTTTACAATGGTGTGTTAGTTTCTGCTTTATAACAAAGTGAATCAGTTATACATATACATATGTTCCCATATCTCTTCCCTCTTGCGTCTCCCTCCCTCCTACCCTCCCTATCCCACCCCTCTAGACTTTAAAAAAAAATTTTCCTAGGAGGTCTACTTTCCCCTCCCTAAAGAGGGAAGCCCTGCAGGGGAAGAGAGTATAACACGTCAGATTCTTATGAGCTAGAAAGAGAAGTCACAGCTAAGGAAATTGATTTGCTGATGAATTAATACAGTATCAGATTTCCCCACAAGTTGCTGTGGGGCAGTTTGGCCTCATACCATCAGCCATCAGATGACCATTTCATGCTGCTCTTCTTTGCTGTGAACTGTTAACACATCAACCTCTTTGGACCACCCTGTATCTATGAGAAGGAAATGTGGCTACCATGAGGTGAATAACCAGTACAAGATCTCAGGTTTAGAATTCTAGTTTCAACCCTATCCCTGTCTCCTTACGTGAGTAGCTCACCAGTACTTATTCCCCAAATCACATTTAGCTCCTGTCTCCTTAATGCTACTTATACTTAAAATTAACAGAGGTGGGAGATACGAGTCTATAGATCAAAGACATAGTTAGTTAATGCATATTCTAGGCCTAATGTCTCTGGCACCAAATTCCTTTTGCTTATTTCATCAGCAAGGTCAAATGCTGCAGGTGCATAACAGTCTAAGCCCAGTACTCTTCACTTAGGGAAATGATTCTGAAAATGTTAGTCCTTGTATGTGGTATCTAAATTAGAGACCAATAAGTATTTTCAGATTTTTGAGTTTCAAATAATTTCAAAGGAGGCTGAAACATAAATAATTTGACAAGTTTCTGAGGTCCTGATTTTCCTAATATCTTCCCAGATGCCAATAAGGGTGCATGTAAATCCCAATCTAAACAAGAATAATGCTAAATATTGTCATGAACTAAAACTTTCCAAACTATGACATACTGTGGCATCCGACCAATATGTTGTCACCAACTAATCCCTACAATTCTTTACTTTGAATCTTGGAAATTCTGCAACTAATTCTCACTCATTAATTTCTTGTTTTGGCCTAATAAAATTGTAACCAAGGACTTCTTGTTAAGTTTTATTTTCTAAGTCAGTGCTGTGTTTTCTTTTTTACACAATAAACATCTACCTCTATTACTAGTAAGCTAAGCCTCTGAATTTTAATTATATTTGTCCTAATCTTACCCTATTAACCCTGTGACTATATATAAATTTCCAAATTGGCCAGTAAAACAATAAATCTTACCCCTTTGAAAGTTACAAACCCTGTGAGAATCCGATAAAAGCCAAAGACCCTAGTCCTAGGAAGATATATATACACACACACACACACACACACACACACACACAAAGCTTTTATATTGCATTTATTATAGCCATATAACAGAACAGTTTAGAGTTTAGGCTTTGGAGAAGTTCATGCTTCATCCCTTACAAGCTGTAATGTCCTCATTTGCTAAATCAGGATATTAAACTTATAAAAATCTGTATGGGCCTATGCACTGGTTAAATTTTTTATAAATAAGATCTTTTGCATTACATTTTGCCCCCCATACGAATATGTTTTAGAGTCAAAAATCCTCACAAATAAGACCTAATCCTGGAATGACGTAGGAGGAAAGAGGTGGGGTTTTTTTTTGGTGGGGGGGAGTTGGGGGGTTTTTTTTGCATTATGCGGGCCTCTCACTGCAGTGGCCTCTCCAGTTGCAGAGCACAGCCTCCGGACGTGCAGGCTCAGCGGCCATGGCTCACGGGTCCAGCCGCTCCGCGGCATGTGGGATCTTCTCAGACCGGGGCACAAACCCGTGTCCCCTGCATCGGCAGGTGGACTCTCAACCACTGCGCCACCAGGGAAGCCCGAAAGAGGTATTTTTATATGTAAGCTGCTTATGAATGTTTTACTAAATAATTTGTTCATGATTTTTCTATAATTCTTGTCTAATTTCTTTTATATAATTCTAGGCAAAATTTTAGAAACATCTATCAATCTAGTCTCTAGACACTGATTATCTCTAATGAGGGATGGAATTATCAAATGTCTAATTGAATGCACTCCTCAAACATTATGAAGATTGTTACCCATCCTTAGCTTGGGAAGTTAGCAATATATCACCTTCTACATGACATATTATTAAGTTTTTCAAATACGTTTATGCCATAGAGTTTCTTTATTTTGCTGCTGGACTTTTCCTGGTTCTTTCTCTGTATCTGTACATACACAGCTTTAAAATTCAGTATCAAAGCTTGGACAAGTGTGAATTTTTGGTAATTTTCTTTTCAAACATATTTTAGATCACAATAACACAAATATGTTTCTAAGAACAAACTCATTAAAACTAAAACATGGGCTTCCCTGGTGGCGCAGTGGTTGAGAGTCCGCCTGCCGATGCAGGGGACATGGGTTCGTGCCCCGGTCTGGGAGGATCCCACATGCCACGGAGCAGCTGGGCCTGTGAGCCATGGACGCTGAGCCTGCACATCTGGAGCCTGTGCTCCGCAACGGGAGAGGCCACAACAGTGAGAGGCCCGCGTACCGCAAAAATAAATAAATAAATAAATAAATAAATAAATCCTAAAACATCACCAAGTCTCAGCTAATGGCCGAGTTAAGGTGACTTCATTATTAAAAATGTCAGTCTTTACCCAAATAGTGTTGTCTATGGCAGTGATTTTCAACCTAGTAGGACCCCAACACACCTGAGGAACATGGCACATGCCCAAATCACAGCAGTGCAGCTCATCTGGCTGGAAGGTGGGAGAGAACAGAGGAGGAGGGCCAGAGTTGAGAACCACTACTCTAGTAAAATGATATTTTCTCGTGGTCCATACCATGTTTTAAGAATGAGCTGAAGGTATTGGCTAATCATGAAAGGAATTGCACTCTATCATCATGTAAAAAAAGAAATGAATCAGGGTATTGCCTCAGTTATTGTAGGCCATGATATACATGTGGTAGGGGGATAAGAGTGTTTCTTCCTTAAAAAAAGATCTTTGGTTTACATATCAGAAAGCTTAGTCGATCATACTTCACCTAAGAATACATCATGTCTTTGTAATTATTATTAAGTGATTTATTAGTCAGTACATAGGGCTCTGTTTCCAAGTAGGACACATTTTACAGAGTTTAGAACTAATCTTAAGAAACAAACACCCGGGTTTCCCTGGTGGCGCAGTGGTTGAGAGTCCGCCTGCCGATGCAGGGGACACGGGTTCGTGCCCCGGTCCGGGAAGATCCCACATGCTGCGGAGTGGCTAGGCCCATGAGCCATGGCCGCTGAGCCTGCGCATCCGGAGCCTGTGCTCCGCAATGGGAGAGGCCACAACAGTGAGAGGCCTGCGTACCAAAAGAAACAAACACACTCTGAACTGAAGTTGGGATTAAGTCATCCATGTGTAGAAGAACCTTCCCAAGGAGATGATATGTAAACGTGTACCTGGAAAAACTAGCTAGTCTTCCAATCCAATCCACTCTCTCAAACCAGGATATATCTTAATTAGTCAGTTATTTGGTAATATGTCAGACATGAGGAGATGATAAATGGGAACTGGAGAGGAAGAATCGATCAGTTTTTTTCTCCATCCTGGCTACTGGAAAGCTCAGGCTAAAATTTAAAACCCACCTCTGTCAAGCATACAGGATTTAACAGACCTGAATTTTCCATGCAAACATCAAGTCCTCCCCACCTTTTTTTTCTTTATTGGATCCCACTTTCTTATTTTTTTTAATTGAAGTATGGTTGATTTACAGTATTTCAGGTTTACAGCAAAATGACTCAGTAATACATATATATGTACATATATATTCTTTTTCAGATTCTTTTCCATTATAGGTTATTACAAGATATTGAATATAGTTCCTTGTGCTATACAGTAGGTCCTTGTTGTTTATCTATTTTATATATAGTAGTGTGTATTTATTAATCCCAAACTCCTAATTTATCCCTCCCCCTGCCTTTCCCCTTTGGTAAGCATACCACTTTCTTATTTAAAATGTTAAAAATCTTACAATAGTTTATTGTGTGTATTATTACAAACAATTTAAAATCACATATTAAAATTATAAACATTCCCACTATCTGGCTCTGCACAGGAGAGAGGGTTCTCCAAAGAGCAGACAAGAGTATGTCTGCAAGTTGGCTCTCCAAGTACCTGACATTATTTATATTCCTGGAGACCTAACAATCCACACTCTCAAAGCTTGATTCCAACAGCATTAAGATCATGCAACTACCTGCCTGGAGTCTATATTCCTAAGCAGCCTTTGGGCACTAATTCACATTTCTCCATAGGAGAGATTGTACTGACCAATACACATGAGTATTCTGGTTTTCTTGGCCTAATTTTCTTTGTAATTTTTCAAGTTGGCATTCCAGTTTATTAATTGAGCTCTTCTGAGTTCAATTCACATGAGTCAGTCCTCTAAAACCTTACCAATTTTTGTTGATCTGGTAGAATTTTGTTGCTGATCATTGGCAGGTGATGAATGGCCCCTGAAGCCTTTGTTCTGCACCCAAAGCCCTGCCCCACTCCCCGGGTTGGGGGGAGATCCCAGAGTAGCCAGAAAACCACTCTTTGGCTCCATTCCCCTTGAAGAGGAAAACAACCTCATTACACCTTGACATTTGCTATTAATTCATTTTGAGATGCCACTGAAGTTGAACGTTTCTCAGCATGAAACCTTCTACTATGCTGTTGGTGAGGTAGCCGGTGGGACTTACTTCAGACAACAAAAATACAAAGCAGCTGTGTTTAGGTCTGAAATCTACTAAAGTAGCCCAATCTCTGGCATTTTCTTTCCTTTGCAAAAACCTTCTTTATTTTGAGATCTTCTGAATAATCCATCAGATGCCTTTGAGTAGGAGACTTGTCTGTTTATTTATTCCTTCATCTAACAAACATTTATTGAGCACCTTCTCTGTGTTAAATGCTGTCCTAGGTGTTAGTTCCTGCATTATGGAACAAAAACTCTAGTGAGGAATACAGATATTTTTAAGTACATAAATAAACGTTTCCTTATACATTGTGATAAAAGACATGAGAAAAGATAATTGGTTGCTAAAGTAGATAATAACAAGGGAGAGAACTAGTGTTAGATTTTAGAGTCAGAGCACACCCTCCTGCTCCCTAAGAGATGCCTTTTAACTGGGTGAACATATGTGCCCATTTGACTGGGACAGTCCTAGTTAATGCCAGTTGTCCCAGCATAATTATTAATAGAGCCTCCTTTCCCACTGAAAGTATCCTGGTTAAGATAATAAATTATATGGTCACACTAATTTTAAACAAAGTAGAAACTAGGTAAACTGCTAGTCCTATAAGGGATAATGATTTCTAAGTACTTTGGAAAACATCCTGAGGTGAAGCTAAGCATTAGTAGTGTAATGGGCTGAGATTAACTTCGTTCCTGGCTTAATTCCAGGGGAAAATCACAGCTTCAAACATAATGTATTTAAGGGCATGAAATCAATGTTGAGTGAAGAGAAATGAAGAATGGGCTCTTCAGTAAATAAAACTTGAACCCTTTTCAACATCGTGAAGACAGAATTAGCAGAAGAGAAAACCCTAGGCCTTCGGCATCATGGAAACCTAGAAAAATTTTTATGTGAAAGCAGATAGCAGAATGTAGTCATAAAACACATAAACTGAAGGAACCTTGGAAATCAGCTCATACAGATCCCCCATCTTAGAGAAAATGATGCCACGGGACATAAATGTGAACGGTACACTTTGAGGCTGAGAATCACTGTATCATATAACACAAAAAACAAAGGATGTGGACACAGGCCACCTGTGTTATAGTCACAGTTCCTCAAGTTCATCACTTATTTTCTCTTTCCTCGGTTCCTTCAAAAGGAACCCCCAAATCAAAATACCCTCCCTACTATCTCCCAGGATTATTGTGAAGATGAAATAAAATCACATAAGCTATAAAGGGCTTTTCAGATGTAGTTGTTGGTAATACATTCATTAGCTTAGCCCATGTTCTAAGCAAAAAGGTCTAATGTTACCACAAAGTTATAGCAAGAAGTTTCCATGCCCTTTTGAGTTGAATAAAGGGGATACTGATGAGGGTTTTATAGCTCTCATATTCCTCCCTTCTCTCATCCCTCAAAATTCACCAAATTAAATACAAATAAAACATGGCAATTAGGCAATTGACAAAAAATAGAGCTTTACACACACTGGTTTGGGTTGAGGAGGCCATATCTATAAAAAAATAATATGTACCATGGTTACACAAACGTCTTCCCTTTTCGGATTGGATTACTACAAACCTAAACAGGTTCGGCAACAGTTGTTCTGAAACAACTAAACACATTTGAAACGAGGAATATAAAGCTGAGAGTGAAATCTGAGCTTTTAAAATGCACGTGGTTATACAGGATAAATAGTCTAGTGTGAGTGCTGTGAAAGGCAGCACTAAAATGGTAAGAACTGGAGTCGTGAAAAGTTCTCCTGCACAAGTGGGCCAGTGATTTTGTTTTCAAGCTGGACAACATATTCTTTTTTTTAGGAGTTCAAGATGCATTCTTTTCTCTTTGAATAAGCTATCTTTAAAAAAATTTTTTTTGGAGTATAGTTGATTTACAATGTTGTGTTAGATTCAGGTGTACAGCAAAGTGATTCAGTTATACATATAGATATATTCATTCTCTTTCAGATTCTCTTCTCATATAGGTTACCACAGAATATTGAGTAGAGTTCCCTGTGTTATACAGTAGGTCCTTGTTGGTTATCTATTTTATATATAGTAGTGTGTGTATGTTAATCCCAAGCTCCTGATTTATCCCTCCCCAACCCATGTTTCTCCTTTGGTAACCATAAGTTTGTTTTCAATATCTGTAAGTATGTTTCTGTTTTGTAAATAAGTTCATTTGTATCATTTTTTAAATCAGATTCCACATATAAGTGATATCATATGATATTTGTCTTTCTCTGCCTGACTTACTTCACTTAGTATGATAATCTCTAGGTCCATCCATGTTGCGTCAAATGGCTTTATTTCTTTTTTTATGGCTGAGTAATGTACCATTGTGTATATATTCTTAAATATATACAAGAGATCTGTTAAAACTTTATAAGGAGTTAAGTGAATCTGGTGAACATATTGAATGAGTTCAGGTAAAGTAGGCCTCAGAGACAAAAATGCTCAGGGACAAATATGATAGAAGTTTATCTGTTCATGGAAGAATCCAACCAAGAGCTCCTGGTTGGTGGGGGTTCTTCTGCACACAGTGGATGGTGGACTCTGTGGCTCTGCCCTCCCCTACATCCTCACCATCAGTTGCATCCAGCCAGCAAAAAGGCAAAAAAGTCTGGAGGAAGCACAGCTTCTTACAAAGCCATGGCTCAGACACAGCACAGCTTGTCCTCTGATCTGACTGTCTAGAACTCAAGCTCATGGCCACACCCAACTCCAAAAGAGTCTAGGAGGCAGGTTCTAATTGGGAAGAAAAGAAGAGCATGGATTTTGATAAACAGCTAGTGTTCTCTGCTATAGATAAGATTTCTAGTTACATCAGTTCTGTGCCAGGACCGACAGTGGAGTGGAAGTAAGACCAAGAAGGGAAATAGGACATGAAATGACCCACCTTCCATTCACAGCTTTCCCCATCCTACATTGTGCCCCAAAGAATGCCCAGGTTCTTATAAAGCTGACAAAGTGTGAACAAGGGGCAGAGAGTTACTGCCCTGTGTCAAATTCTTTATGTCTAATATTTTACTAATAGTTAAAAGAGATTGGTTTAAGCCATGCTGGCCTTGTGGTATCATTAGACAAAAGTCTTTGGCCAGAATATGGGCAGATCCCTTCCCTGTAACCTATATGGTACCCTGAAATCCTTAGGCTTCCTAGAATTTTTCATTTGACACCTTGGCAATGATTTGCAATTGCATAATTTTCAACCACAGAGAGTTTTAGGAACTCTAGACATTGAGACCTCTGGGACCCAAACCAATTTAAGTTATGCCCCTACTTTTCTCATCATTCTGGAAGGTGATCTCTGACTTAGCCACAAACTACTTTGAAAGTGGAGAAACCACTGGGAAAGAAGAAAGTAAGGCTTGGCTGTGGGGCTTGGTGTTTAAGTGAAAGTCAATACCTCAGGAAATTGTGAAACCACCCGTCGTTAAGTAGATGGTGTGAAGATGGAGAATATTATCTAAAAATACAAGACTCTGGCAGAAAAAGTTACTTTTCAGCTACCATTTGTGTCTCTGATTGTCTGCCTATTTTTCTCTTTCTCAAATGAGGCAGAAATTGGATTCCTAGATTTAATCTTTCCTAGCTGGTTAATAATAGGTTTATTATTTCGATCAAATTATATTTTTAATGCAAGGGACAAAGATATTTTTGAGAGAATATAATGATGTACCATGGACTTTAAGCAGAACAAGAAGGGAAATGAAGTCTGAGGGGTTTTAGCATAGAACATGGCAGGAGGTGAGGGGATATTAATGGGCTAGCTGTTTTTGTTGGAGTCACTGACATGCCAGTCTTAACCCTTCCCCTGCAGGGGGAATCAGACCCATAAATAGACCTTGCTCTATTGTTGAAATTGAAATTCTAGAACATGCTAAAATTCTAGAAACTCTACAACAATTTCTGATAAAGCTGGGTTGGGAAGCGCGGCTTAGAATTACAGCCACAGAGAGGTTGCTTAAAACTACATCCATCCTGATTCAGACTGACTTGCCCATCCACTTGAAAGGGGGCTGATCTGAGAGGGAGTTCCCAAGGGCCCCCTGGAAGGGTTTGGGAGGGAGCGGGGGAGAGAGATGTGGCTGTACGGGGAGGGAGGGCAGACATGTGAGAGGTCAAGAGTTTGGGGAATGACAGATGACCTGAGAGGCTTGCGGGCAACTGCGGAAACAGAAATCAGAGGCAGAATGGATTTGGCCTTGATTCTGACAAAAATTAGAGCTTTACACACAGGCCTGAGAGAGTCCAGCTGAGGGCAGGCAGGAGCCCTGGTTTTGAGCTCACAGGTAATTGAGGAGGGTCAGTAATAGTCAACAGCAGGGAGCAATTAACCCGTGGTATGCAAGTCCATGTGACTGATGCACAGTGAGACCAAACAATTCCAAAACTTCGGAGTTTGAAGCAGAGAAAGGTTTATTGCAGGGCCATGCAGGGAGACGGGTGGCTCATGCCTTAATATCCCCGAACTCCCCAAAAGCTTTCAGCAAAGCCCTTTTATAGGAAAGGTAAGGGAGGCGCGTGGTTAGTTGTTGCAAACTTCTGGGTGTCAGATCCTTTGTTCTTGAGGTCACAGTCGGGTCACGAAGTTCCTGCAAACTTCCACCAAAAAAAATGCTATTCTCTGTTCTGACACAAAAGGGCCAGGTCCCAAGGCTCAAGGTCCAGACTCTGGCTAAGAGGAGGGGGTCCCTGGGCTGAACCGTTACCCTGCCCGGGAGTGTTCGTCCAGCACCCAGCCTGGGTCCTCCCACCCCCAGGACCAGGTCCCCAGACCCCACCCAGCCGTCATCACTGAGGGACCCAGGTGCCCGGGACCCAGCCGGCCCTCAGGCTCCTCAGGCCGCCCAAACGGGGCCGGATTCCGAGGACTGCGACCCATGGAGACTGCCGCGGCCATTAGATCTTGGAGGCGGAGATGGGGGAGAGGCTCACTGTCGCTTTAAGGCCTGCGCCGGGTCAGTGGGCAGCCGCGGGGAGGGCTCTGGAGCCCTGCGGGACACAGCCCGCAGCCTACGCCCGACCTCCAAGCTCACGCACCAGCCCAAGGCGGAAGGACCTGGAGGACCCCAGGCAGAAGGCGGAGATCCACCTGATCCTCCTCTCTCTGCTGGGAGGACCACTGTGAGCCTGCCCACAGAGCGGGACCTCTAAGCATTGCGCTAAAGGTCTAGCAATTACGGCCGCGTGCTAAGGGAGGGCGCGCCCGCCCCGCCCCGCCCCGCCCCGCCCCGCCCTACACCAGGAGCGCGTAATTTTCCGTGAGGGTCGCTGCAGCTTCTGAGTGGGCTGGGTTGCTATTCCTCACGGTTCGCAGGTTAAAGAAAAATTATTCGTGACACTTGTTAAAGAACGGTAAGGCTGACTTTAGTCAGGGGATTGTTGCCGTAGGTGTAGGGACCACTGCAATGGCGTGTTGCGGCAGGACAGAGATTAGGCGCCACTCTGAATACCACAAGGAAAAGTGGGGATTTATAGTCAAGGAGCAGAGTGGGAGCCAGTGGATGGAAAATTACTCAGAAAACATCAGGGGTGAGGAGGGATTCTGGGTAAATTGACCTAGCAGAATTCTTGCTGAAGGTAGGCCAGGGTGATCAGACGTCACCTGGCAGTGGTGGGGGGCGGGGGGCGGGGGGAATCAGGTTCAGAGATGCGGGGTGATCAGATACCGAAATGGTGAGGCTGCCTCAACTAATTTAGCAGGGTTCTTGCTAAAAGAGGACAATGCAGAGAGGAACATGGAAGTCCAAAATCGAGGCCTAGTTGAAAAAGAGCTCAGAAGAGCCTGATTAGAGTTTGGTCGAGGTGACAATCTTTGTCAGTAGAAACATATTCAACAGCCTCAGAATGAGAGGGGACACTGGAAACTCAGAAACCAGCACGTTTTCTGGCTGGGAAGATTGTAACTATCTCTTTCTGTGAATTTGCCTCTAAATTCATTTTTCAAAATATTTGAAACTCTCTCAATATATGTAAAACGTTATTAGTTTGCACCATATAAACCTGTCAGTTTTGAAGTAAAAAGTCTGTCAAAATCAGCAGTTTCATATGATTCAACTTAATTCTGAAGGGAAGAATAGGTTCCTTGGGCACTTTGCATTTTCAATGTCAGGCAGTAAAGACTTCAGGGTTGGGAAACCCCCAGGGTGCACCTAAAAGCCTTAGGGTTCACGTTGTCCTCAGAGAACCGAAGAATAACCCTGATGCCCTGGTCACTGAAATCCTCAGTAATTCTATGTTACCACGGATAATAGCACACTTTCCTGGTGTGATTAATTCAGTGACCTCGGCAGATTTTTAAACCCTGAGACAAGAACCCAAACTCTACCTGCCTCACTCAATAAATGACCTTGATGCCTCGTTCTCAGAGAATAGAAACTATTGGGTAAGAATTTCCTCAGACTCCACCCAGACATCAGGTATTTGTCTGCAGATGAATTCAGTTAGATTATCTGGATGCCCTTGGGTATAGTGCTGAAGAATCAACTTGGAAACCTTCCTTCTGATTCTTTTGTATCGAGCCACAATACAAATGCATGGCAATTCACACATATATAATTGTTAGGTGCTTGTACCAGAGACTGACACCACCTGCATACTGCCACCGGGGTGATCTTACTAAAATACAAATCTGAGGGTGTCATGTTTATGATTTAAAGGGATCAAATGCCTTGACTTTGTTGAGGAATCCCAGTGCTCCCTACTTCTCCAGTGTTACCCCACATGCAGCCTTGCCTTCGCATGCTCAGATACTTTGCTTCCTGGAATGCATGGTACATTTCATGCTTCTGCATTTTCCACATGCTGATTCTTCAGCCTGTAAGTTTTCTTCCTGTCAAGATTTTATTTCTCTAAGTTTTCTCTACTGTAAGAAATATTTGAGTAAGTTGCCCTTTCTCAATGATCCTCTTAGCATACTTCTTTCCTTGCCTTTATCTCACTGTATTTTTAGTCTTAGTTTATTAATCTCATTCACTCACCGGGCATTACATTAGATAGACACAATGAATTTTGAGTAGAAACTTCATGAAATAACATGCTCAAAATATGAGTTAAGAATGAATAATTGCCTACAGGTTTACAACTTAGCTCCCTAGGTCCAAAAAATGTAAGAATATGTCTAATTTTGCATAGTTATACTTTATAATACTGAAAAGGTTCACAATTTAATCTTCTGTTAATTATTTTTGTGCAGAGGCAATCTTTTTAAATAGTTTTGATAATAGCTAACAGTTACTGAGCCCATATTCTGAACCAGGCACCATGCTAAGTGCTATATATACCCAGCTTAATTCTTGAAACTACACTTACAGTTCTCATTTTAAGGATGAGAAAACTGAGTAGAGATTCTCTTCAATTTATTTGATTGATAAATATGGATTTTACGTATCCTGTTTGTTTTTAATTCTTTTCACCTGAATTCCAACTGAAGCACTAAAATGTAATATCTGAAACATATCACATTTTGGATTAAAAATATAAATATCTTGATCTAGTAATTCAATTTCTACTTTTTTTAAATTTAGTTATTTATTTTATTTTTGGCTGCATGGGGTCTTCAGGCTTTCTCTAGTTGCGGAGAGCGGGGACTATTCTTTGTTGCAGTGTGTAGACATCTCTTTGTGGTGGCTTCTCTTGTGGAGCACGGGCTCTAGGCACACGGGCTTCAGTAGTTGTGGTGCGTGGGCTCAGTAGTTGTGGCTGGTGGGCCCCAGAGCGCAGTCTCAGTAGTTGTGGCACATGGGCTTAGTTGCTCCACAGCATGTGGGATCTTCTCCAACCAGGGCTCGAACCCATGTCCCCTGCATTGGTAGGTGGGTTCTTAACCACTGCACCACCAGGGAAGTCCCTCAACTTCTACTTCTTTTTCTACTATTTCTATTTGCTTCAATAAGCATCTGGTAAAATTTCTCCTAATTCCCTTTTGGAATTTCCTTTTCCTTCAGTTTTATTTAGAGTTTCCAAGTTTAGAATCACTGAACAGCAATGGATCTATGGTGCTATCCAGATCATTCAAAAGGTATATCCCTGCCTGTAGATTTTCGATTGAAATAAAATAAGATGACATGAAAGCACAGAGAAGATGAATGGCTTGAGCTGATGGGCAGCATTTGGAATTGGTTTTGTTTTCTTAGAGAACTGCAGTGTCATTTTTCTTTGTCCTATCCTGTCTCTGCTGATTCTGTCCAGGGGATGTCTTTTAATGTGAAAAATTGAGTAATAGCTTCATAAGAAGAAGTCCAGAGAAAATGCCTCCTGGATACCAACTTATCCTCAATTCACACAACCTGCTCCCTCAGAGTAATGGGCTTTTTTTCTTTATTCAATTAGACCTCAATTATGACCCAGGAAATCAGTCTCTGGACTCAATGGGAGTAAAGAGCAGGTAAGAAACAAACAAGACACATCACGCTTTTGCCTGGGACTTCTTTGGGTCAGTGGTTTCGTCTTTAAGAGTTCTGGTGAGGTAAGTTCTAAGTTTTCAGAATGCTCACTTAAGCTATAAATCAGAAGCTTCTGGTATCTTGTTGCTAGGACTCGAAATCGAGCTCAGGTGAGGTTATTGCACGCACGTACAGGCACATACACACACACACACCAACCAGGGCTAAAGGAAACTAAAACAGGAAATACGAATTCTTAAAACCCAATGAAATCCAAGTGTTAATAATCCTTTTGCAGGCAGGAAATGGCAGTGTGCATAAAGTAAAAGTACAAGATCAAAACAACATCACCAAGCTCCCCTTCACTCTCTTGCCCACACCGTTTTCCCCCAGCACAGACCAAACAATCAGCTCCAGCTGTCTCCACTCAGAGGGGGCTTCTGGCACAATCTGGCTGATGATCAGAGTTATGGGTGGAACTATATATCAATAAACAAGTATATTCTCCCCTATGTATTCTGATTCCTGGTCTAGGAGAATCTATGTTTTTAAAAAGCTCCACCTAGAGTGCAACGTACTAGCAAAAAAAAAAAAAAAAAAAACCCCAGAAAGAACCTGCAGCAAATTCTCTCTTCCACTGACACCTCCTTTTGCCATCAGAAAAAGATTACAGGACCTGGAGCAAGTCTAGAACTGGCACAAGTCTGTTTTACTGAGGATTCTCAGCAGAGTCTTTCTCTGACTTTCTGATTAGCCTTATGAATTAAGGCAAGTGAGTAAATCAGGTTTCCCCAACCTGAAGCATCTATTTTCTTGCTCCTCAAAGGAGCATTGGCGTCACCTGCATGATTGGTAACACCCACCCATTACTGAATCAGAATCTGATTTTAACAAGAGCCCCACGGTATTTGTAGGCGCATTAAAGGTTGGGAAGCTCTGCTCTCTCTCTCCATCTTTGATAGCTTCCAAGTCGATTCTTAGAAGTTAGTCCTAGTCATGTCCTTCTGGGCTAGTGTCTTTGCCTGAAAATCTGTACAGTTCTGAGTCCCTCAGGATCCTGCCCAATTCTTCAATCAAGAAAGGATAGAGTCTCAACCTTAAAGCTGAGCTGTTGCTTTGGGCCCTGCTGCCTGCCTGCCAAAATTCCTCATGCCAACATGGACCCCCTCCAAACTGTCTCCAAGAGGGTTATTTATAGCTGGGCCTCACTAGGAACACGCTGTTAGATGTGCAGAACATTCTGAGGGCAGCTATTTGTTTAAAATGCTATCTGTTAGATGCTCTCCCTTTTATGAAATAGAAGACATAATCTCAAGTCATTCAAGAAAGGCATGAGAATTGTGCTTTGCAGCTCATAGTCCAATGCTAAGTAGTAGTCAGTTTATACATATATACAGTTCAGGATATAGAGAAATATAGCACCAAAAATTATTAATGTTGATACTAATTTAAAATTCCAAATGAAAAACATATTTGGTTAACAATTTCCTGTAAGAATTTACTCAAATAGTACTACTTAATCTATGGAGGAGTGAAGTACATATCCTTGAAGTACTTGAAATACTGATAATGGGTAAATATTAAGAAATTGAGGGAATTCCCTGGTTGTCCGGTGGTTAGAACTCCACGCTTCCACTGCAGGGTGCCCAGGTTCGATCCCTGGTGGAGGAACTAAGATCCCACAAGCCACATGGTGCAGCCAAAAAAAAAAAAAAAAAATTGGAATTTGAGGTGTTAAAAGTTGTCTGATTATACCTCTTGATTACATAGTCAGCTCGGTTTCCAGTTTAATGAAAAAGGGTTATCTGCCTATCAATCAAATATTAACTGAGAGCTTACTATATTCTGTTTGCTGTATGCGGAATGACCAGTTTTCACTTAACATTTATTAAAAACCTACAATGTGTAGGATATTGTGTACTCATGATATAAAGATGAGTAAGACACTGTCCCTGCCCTCGTAGAGTTTACGACCTACAAGAGCAAGGCATGTAAACAAAAGGAATGTGATCAAGTTCTGTGGAGCATTTGTGGGCTACAGGAATGCTCTCAAGGAGGAGGATCAGTTCTGTCTTGGGGAGGCCGCAGTTTTATAAAGGCAATACTCAAAGGATCTTCCAGGCACAGGGGTTAGAACAGCAAAGGAATGGAAACATGACACTGCCTGTTACATTCAGAGACCTGTGGGAAGTTCAATATGCTTGCAATTCAGGTTTTTTTTCAAAATGACAACATAAAATGTTTCAGAAATTCATCATAAAATAAAAAATAATTTTATGTACCACTGTTATGGTACAAAAATAATGTTGTACACTGGATCAGACATACAAATATAATAGATTTCATATTTTGCTAACCCTTCCTTAGATCACTCTTCCTTTTAAAGAAAGAATACACTTGGACATATATACACTACTAAATGTAAAATCGATAGCTAGTGGGAAGCAGCCGCATAGCACAGGGAGATCAGCTCAGTGCTTTGTGACCACCTAGAGGGGTGGGATAGGGAGGGTGGGAGGGAGATGCAAGAGGGAAGAGATATGGGGATATATGTATATGTATAGATGATTCACTTTGTTATAAAGCAGAAACTAACACACGATTGTAAAGCAATTATAATCCAATAAAGATGTTTAAAAAAAGACTATATAAAGATCTTCAGCAAATCAGTATAAAAAAGTAGACAACTCAATAGAAAAATGAATAAAAGACTTTAACAGTCACTTCACAAAAGATAATAAACAAATATAAAAAAGTTATTGGGCAATAAAAAAAGGAAGAATACACTTAACATCCTCTTTTTTTTTCAAAACAAGCAAGTTTTTATTGAAGTATAGTTGATTTACAATGTTGTGTTAGTTTCAGGTGCACAACAAAGTGATTCAGTTATATATGTATTCGTTTTCAGATTCTTTTCCATTATAGGTTATTATAAGATATTGAGTATAGTTCCCTGTACTCTACAGTAGGTCCTTGTTTCTGTGTTATACGTAGTAGTGTGTATCTGTTAATCCCAGACTCCTAATTTATCCCTCCCCCTCCTTGCTCATTCTTAATTAACTGTGAGATGTTTGAAAGCTAGACTTTGGTATAGACAGGCATGCAGACACACAACGTAAGGCTTTACTGGGCAGGATAACAATAGTGACTACTTTCATAGATAGAATGCCAGATTTCAGTCAGACTAAACTCTCAAAAATTCTTTCTACTTTGCTTTTACTTATGTTTTATGGAAATGTCGATTACAAAATGGTAAGGTCTAGCTTGGAATTTGGTTTTGTGAGGTGAGCCAGGCAGATGGCACTGGAGCCGTGGGCAGGGGCTAGACCACCCATGTTAATGTTTTGGAACTTCCTTCCTTTGGGTGAAGGAGAAGCCATCAGATATTTTTGAGCAGGGAAACGTATCAGTTCCTGAGTTAAGCCCATTATGTAAGTTAATTCTATTCTCAAAACAACTCTATGGGATAGTATTGTACCCATTTCCAGTTGAACAAACAGGTTCAATGTTTCACAGCTAACACTTGGCAGAGTTTGGACGCAAACACAGATCTGTTTGACTCTACAGTCTGTGCTTCTCTATTAAATAAAATATCCCTGATATGGATAAATTAACAAGCTAAATGTCTACCATACATAAAGCAAATGGAAAGTAAAAGCCTCACACTCCATGATCTTGACTGTAAGAGCAGGAGGCATTGGAGGTGGTAGGTAGTGATGGGAGTCTTTACCTGTTGGAACAATCAATTCCACATAGTGTGATACTGAAGTTGGAAAGTGAGGGCAGTTGGAGAGAGAGAGAAACTTTTTCTTGTCTTCTATGTATACCATAACAATATTATGGGATATCTATACCCCCAGAGAACTCTGTGAGCTGGGTACTTCTGGCTTTTGATATGCTAAAGGGGAAACAAAGGAATCCATAAAATACCATCCCAAGCCTAGTTTATATGGTTATTCTTCCTACTATAAAATTCTATAGTACATGTCTGGAGCTAAAGAATATGTTATTTCTACAAGCTTTCTTTCTGTAACCAAATCTTAATTTTCCTCTAGACAAATGGATTCCTCGGGTGGATTAGGGCAAAGTTAATGTGCTCACAGAGGCACCAGAGAAAGCATATTATTAACAAAATATTGCCCCCAGTTACATATCATGTGCAGTGTGTCTTTAAGAAGGATCGTGGAAAATGTTGAGTCTCCAGAATGACATAAATTGGCTTACAAATGTGATTTTTATCCAAATTCCAGTTACCCCTTGCCTGGGATAGAGCTGCAAATTTAGGAGTATTTGCAAATATCATGTCTTCCCATTAAAATGAAAATACCTCCACAGTCATCATATACTCAGGCACACTTTCTTGATATAATACATGGTACTGCCCATTCACCTCAGCCCAACTTTTATATGTATCCTTACTCTGCAAATAATCTCATAGTTTACAAGGCTATATGTACATATATACCCATTCAGTCTCCATCTAAGTCCATGTCCAAACCCATCAAGAAATATTTTTAATCTATCTTGCTCATTGTCTTTATTTGATATTCAGATAAAGTAAATATGAGCAATTCTAACGCGATTGGTATGTTTGAGCTTGAAATTACCGCTTTCTTTGTCTCATCAATGGATTTGAATGGTTTTCACTCATGAGCTGTTAATGAAAATTTCTGGCCCATTTATTCATAAGACTTTCTACTTAAACAGTCCTGTACCAAATCTGTACCTGTTTAATTTACTTAGGAACAAGAGCCCATACATTCATTTCCTGTTCTGCTGCCAAAGTTAACCTCCTGGAGTTTTTAAAAATGTGAGTCTCTACAGAGTGAGAACACAAGGGCAGAACATAAAAAAGAAAGAAGGGTTCTGCTTCTCCTCCCCCATTATTAACTGTCGGCACCAAAGATAGTCCAGACTCGGGTTTGATGTTGGCCCATGGGGATTTCTCATGTGCCTGTGTGTGCAAGGTGATAAGTGCAAAAAAAGTCCAGAGTTGGAAAGTGCACATTGAAATTAGGAAAAGGGGAAAAGAATATGCGCCCAACAAAATGTGCAGTCATTAGGAGACGTGCCATAACTTTCGCCCATGCTGCCGGCTCTGGCTGAGCCTCAGTCTAGGTAAATAACGCCCAGCACTGTGAAGCATTAGGTTTTTAGAAGTGAAGTTAAACTGATAAATTAGACCTCATTTATTGAACAGCAGTTAGAGCCGATTGCCTAGGGAGTCGTTTGACACCTTTGAAGACCGTGCTAACTTAATTGGTGATAGTTTGGGGGCTGAAGGAAACATTTAAGCCAGGAGCAGCAGGACACCGTGCCGCATGAAAATGGAGAAGACAAGCATTCTCTCTGACAAGGGGAGTCATCTATAGATTTTTGTGTCCATTGTTTTCGCTTATTTGTGTGTGTGCTTTACTCAGTCAATCAAATATAATTGACACCACTGGGTTCTGTTGTTTTGTAGATGACAGGAGCTAATGCAAGGGAAAAAAGCTGCAAGTAAACTTCCCCCTGAAAGGCTGTGAAAAGGTTTTTCCACAGGGCCCGTGACATTTTTTGCTCAGTTGTATTAATTGATGTAGTGACAAGGCACTTGAAAAGATGATGGATACTGATCACTACACCCTTTTTTAAGGTTGGGCTATATCTTGCTATTAGCATAAGCACTTGTTTGTGCAAGGAGTGGAGAGCAGCCAGACAGAACAAAAGAAGAAATAAGGCAGCAGCTTACCCGCCATATGCACCTGAGAGGGGAGGGCATTGGTCCGTTACATAAGGGCACCAAGGCCACACTGGAGGTGGGCATTTAGTTCAAAGACTTTGAGCTTCACATCTACTCCCCTAGACCTGTGGTCTTTATAGAGGTTCTGCCCCAGTTTTTTAATCATTTGCTCAGAGCTACAAATGATTTCTCAGAGTTTTCTTAATGTCCTAACTGCTTAAGCGCCAGGACAAAAGACTGAGGGAAGGCTACTGGTGCTGGGGCTAGGGTGATTCAGGCTAGGGGAGCTAGAGGTTTGGGGATGCTCATTTCTCAGTCAGAGTCAGTGGCAATGATGTGTTAGAGGAAGCCACATGGCTTAGCAAGACAGTGCCAGGGCTGAAATGACTTTGACTACTCATGGATAGAGCTATTCAAAGAAGACCTTGAATACTTAAAAGGGGAGGATAGAGGAAGGAGTCCATGTTTTGTCTGCCCAAGTCTCCCGACGACGCTTGCAAGAATAAAATCTGTGGTCAATTGAGGTATGGCACAGTTGTGCCATAGCACCTTGAGTCTTCTTTGGATCATCTCTAATGTGTAAATCACCTTGAGTTGTTTGCATTTATCCTAAATTCACAGTGCAAATGTGTTTTCAATCACACTAAGAAAACTCCTTTAATTAAAACATTGAATTTCATTAGTTTATGAAGTTCACTCATCAAGTGCTGTCCATAATTTCTATTGTTTGGCATTTAAATTTTGAATTGCATCATTCAATATTAGGAAATTTTGAGGGAGGGCTGGAGTAAAGATTAAAGAAAAATGTCCATTATCCAAATCCTCCAGGGAAACATCAGTAGCTAAATGCACAGTTCAAGGAAGGTGAAAGCCCAGATTTGATTTTGTTCCATAAATAGTTCAAGAACTCATCACAGAAGAATTTCCACAATACATCCTGAGCAAATAGTGAAACTCCATTTTCCAGAACAAATTCATCTACCCATACTATATTTTTCAGCATCAGTAGATAGTCATGGCAAGTATACAGGAGAAATCTTTAGAAGGTCTAGTCACTGGGTATCTCATGCTCTTAGAGAAAATCCTCAATTCATTCATTGAATACATATTTATTGAGCACCTGCTATGTTGCAGACACTGGAGATGTAACAATGAGAAAAAAAATGGCATCTCTGCCCTCCTGGGTTATTTAGTCTAATATGAGAGACAGGCATTAATCGGATGATAAACCCAAATAAATGTGGAATATGGCACATGCTCTGAATGAGAGGTAAATGGTACTGTTAGGTTTATAACTAAAAGTTCAGGGAAGACTTCACTAAGGAAGTAATGACTGAGCTGAGATCTGAAAAACTGAGTTACTGACACACGAAGGGCAGGGAGGGCAGAGAGGAAAGGGAGAACAAGTCCGTCATCTGCACATGGCAAGAGGGACTAATGCAGTTCTAGGAACTCCAATAAGCCAGAGTGGCTGATACACAGAGAGCAGCAGGGAGCGTGGGAGGAGGTGAGCTCCAGGTAGGTTAGACGGGGCTACGACGACCTGGGACAAACAGCTTTAAAATCCAGATACCACGCAGGTATACTGTTCTCCTCCACCAAACTCACCTCCTTATTAACCTTTTGCCATTTTTATTTTTGAGGTCTCAGACTAGTGGTACTAGGTTATCAAAATAATGGCAAAAGCCTGGTGACTGCCTCTTGCACAGATTCCTAAAATCTCTTGCTGCAGTAAGAGGCAGAGCAAGTAAATAGGGTAGGAGGAGCTGGGTAGGCTCTCTGTGGCTACGAGAAACCTGGATAGTCATGTACCAGCTCTTCCTATTTATGTCGGGAGTTAAATGAATGTTTGTTATTGGATAGCATTGACTCTCTGCACCAACTTCAACTTGGAGAAAGATTCAGATGATTTGACAATGAAGGAATTTGCTGGAGCGGTGGGATTATACTGCAGTAACATGGAGCCATCTTGGATTGTGTTCATAATTCCATTAGAGAGCAAAATACTTCTTTTAAGTGATGTAAAAGTTAGATTTTTAAAAAGTTCTTGCTACCACAATCTTTCTAGAGAGGCTCCATTGGCAAAGGAACAAGCCTTGGCCATCACTCATTGCTGGGACCTTGGCTGTGGCAACAGCAGTGACAGAAAAGCAGATTCAGTGGACGGTCCAAGGACCTTGCAGAGAAGATGCTCGTTAGCACCAGCAGCCCCTTGCCCACTTTCACCTCTGAATTCCTACAGAAAAGCAAAACATGAAGGCATCAAAGTGTCTCTGACTTACAATTAGATACTGGAACAAAACTGAACATGAATTTAATCCTCATGGTAGAGATGCTTCTGGCACAAGGAACCATGTCTACCCTTGAGAGAGAACATGCTGAGCTGGGCCTGAGCTCCTACACACCCTCCAACCGGTGAGCACAGAACTGACACTTCACAAGTCCCCTTGATAAGACATTTTAGAAGACTCAGTGATCAGAATCCAGCATCAACAGAGATTAAATCTACACTACACCTTTGGCAAAAAACCCCTCATGGTTTTATATATGATTGGTCAAGTTTCCTTTGTTCTCCTATACACACACACAAACACACACACACACACACACACACACACACACACCCCACCTTACACTCCACTAGGGTGTTCTCCGGAAACCACCAATTACAGGGAAGGGCTGTCTTGTCCACTATATACATTATGCTCTCATTCTCTTCTTCACACATTGACATGTGTTTTTCCTCTGCCTGGATGGCTTCACCCATATCCTCCTGCTCAGTTAGAGCCTGCATGGATGCTAAGGTCCACCCCAAATCCCTTTCTCTTTGGTATGTCCTTTTACTACCACAGCTGACTCTAAATACTTTCTCCTTTCTAGTCACAATTGTGGTTTAGTGTGTTCACTTGACCTCCCCAACAAGATTGTAAGTATACACATGAATAGCAAATTGTTATCTATTGCTGCGTAACAAATCACCCCCAAATTTAGTGACTTAAACAACAACGATTCACCATTGTTCACAAGTCTGCAGGTCAGGGGTATGGTTCTGCTGATCTGGGCCAGGCTAGGCTGATCTCAGCTGGACTCAGAACAGTCTGTTGTGGGATAGGCAGATGGATCTGATGATCTTAGCTGGGCTCTCTCACGTCTCTGTGGCCCTGGTTGGAACAACTGGCTGCTTGGACTCTGGCATGAGGGCTCTCAAGCTCTAGCAAGGCTGGAGGGCTTATTCACCTGGTGAAGGCAGGAATCCTAAGAGAACAAGGCCTGGGCATGGCTTGGACCCTGTCACTTCTCCTTCATGCTGTTGGCCACATATGTGTACATACATGTATATAAAATGGACACAGATAATAAATAGATATAACATCAAGGCAGTTATGTCCATTTCAACTTCCCTCAGGTATGGCTGTTGGGAAATGCTGTGAGTCCCCTTCTGTCTCTAGCTTTTACCCAGATCATCTGCCATCCTCTTCTCTGTTTCAGGCCAGCCCATGATATGCTAATTCCTGTTAAGTCACATCAAAATAGTCACTTCCTTATAACAACTAAAAATTCTATACCTTTCTATTTGTTATTAGTCAACGTTCAGACTCTATTATGAAGTCTTCATCTAATTAGCCATGACTCCTCACTACTGCTATAAAAATCACGCTAATCCATAAAGGGGGAGAAAATTCAGAATCGTGGCTCCTCTGAGGTTCTGCAGATATGCCTGTCCCAGGTCCCTGCACATGCCAAAAACTATCCATTTACCAGTTTCCGCATAGCTTGTAACAAAATAATAAATATTTCTGGTCTGGATGCTGTGCAAAGGTGCTCTACGCATCAGGGGTTGGTTCTTTACTTGATGCGTACCCTGTCCCTCAAATACCCCTCTCCACTTCCCCTCCTTCCAGCATCATGGCTGAAATTGCCCACTTGTTGTTTCATTGGCTTTTGCTGCACAACTCCTTAATTTCTGTGTATGTGCTGGCAGGAATTGTGTTTTATGCATCCCCTTTGTCCAGTGCTGTGAAATAGTTTGGATTCTCAATAAGTTTATGATTCATCTACCACCAAATCTAAATCTTTGGCAAAGAAACAAGCTGGGAATCTCCTCTAAGCCAGGGAGAACCAACCAGTTTGAAATCATTATTTCAAAACAAATTCTGTAGGTGGAGGGGGCTGAGAGCCAGAGCTTTGGAGTCTAGTTTCCTCCCATTTTTCAGTTGTTGTAGACATCAGAAGCACAATGTTGAGCAGCACACATGGTCCGTGTCCATAAAGAGCTTATTCTAAAGGAGGGAAACGGATACGTACAAAAAAGTCAACTAAAAATTCTATGAAGAACATCAAAGTGGGTGATGTGATGGACACTGCCTGGAGGCCGTTCTAGGCTGTGTGTCAGAAAAGGCTTCACCAAGGATGTAACATTTAATCTGAGACCTGAATCGTGGAACCAGC
This sequence comes from Mesoplodon mirus, assembly GCF_964341445.2. Classification (NCBI taxonomy): domain Eukaryota; kingdom Metazoa; phylum Chordata; class Mammalia; order Artiodactyla; family Ziphiidae; genus Mesoplodon; species Mesoplodon mirus. The sequence goes on along the minus strand of NC_138980.1, from coordinate 83,097,748 downwards.
TAGGCAAAGAGCTGTGAAAAGCACATTTCATAAAGAAACAACCACTTTTGTGAAGGTGCTACTGTAGATACAGTTTCAGAGTGTTTGAGGAACAGCAGTAAAGCCAGGATGGCACATACATTATGGCTGGTGCATCAGGTCAGGTAATCCAGGAAGTAGATCCAAGACCAAAGTAGAAATGCAAGCAATGTATTGGTAAAATTCCTGTGAAATATAGAGGGGAGAAGAAGCAGGTAAAGGCTGTGAGATCTCTAGGTCATGACAGCTGGGAAAGGAGAGGCAGAAGGAAGGAGGATTGGGTACAAAGGGCCTCAGCTTACAGTGCAGCTCTGCGGAAGTTTCAGCCAGGCCACAGGGAGCTGGAATAAATATTGCTCATCTGAAGCGTTCCACTTTGGACAGAAATGTCCCAGCTCTAGTGCTCCCACTGTGTTGAGTCATTAGCTGAGAGCAGCATGAGGAAAGCACCGCCTCAGCCTGACTGCTGTGGCAGCTGGAGACTCCTCCCAGAAGGTTCCCTCTGGAAGGGAGACCTGAGTGGCCCACCTCTATGGCTTACGCAGTGGCTTCAGAACTTCTTGTAAATGAGACTCAGGATGCCAATCTACTGGGAAGAGGGGACCTTAAATACATGTCATATATTACTTTACCTCCGTGTTTCCCAACTGAGGGCAGTTTTGCCCCCTGGGGGACATTTGACAATGTCTGGAGATATTTTTGACAGTCATATCTTGGGGGGGGAGGGGCATCCAGCAAGTAGAGGCCAAATATGCTGCTAAATATCCTCCAATATACAAGACAGCCCTCTACAATGAAGAATGATCTAGTTTAAAATACCAATAATGCTCAGGGTGAGGGAAACCTGCTTTATAACTAATTGAAAAAAATATCCACCACATTTGTAAAAGAATGTAAGGTGGTGAGCGTGGGGAAGCCGATACACATGGGACACATCATGGCACATCGGAGAGCACTGTGAACCCAAAATTCCACCTTCAGATCTTGCTCATTTCCTACATCAGTGTGTATAATCTATGAAATAAATCACACACACATATTGCAAAGACGATAGAAGACAGAATGCCACATACACCCAGGAGTGCTGCTTCATCTACCAATATTAAGCCCAATATTTGGTAACTAAGTACCAAATATTGTTCTCATGGCAGGGTTGAGGAATGACGATCTTTTTGGTCAGAAGAGAAGAAAGTGGCCCCAAACTGTACATTTTTAAGTAACTCATGCAGTGTTCCTCATCGAGTTACCCTTCTAATTGAAAACATAATTATTTAACAAGTTTTAGTTATGGGTGGGGATAACAAAACCCCCATTTCCTTTCCTATAAAGGAGCCCAAACAGTGTCTCCATTATTCTGTTTCTCCAGGGTGAAACTGTAGCTGTGAAAATGTACTCTGTTCAGTCCACTGACAGAACACACTCACGGCCAAGAGTGGAGTTTCTCAGAGAAGATATGAGAATGAGAGTCTTGGAAATAATTTATTTGAAATTATGAAAGTAGCCCAGAACATGAGATCACTCTTGGCAGCCTAAAAAAAGAAATAAAATTGACTATTGTGCTCATAATGTGCAAAACCAGGATCAGCCTTCCAAGAGCTCAGCTGAAGGTTGCAGGAAGAAATCAGGTACAGAAAAATTTTCGAAAGAAAAGGAAAGAAAAACTTGTTCAATCCCCTGCCTCTGGCCTGCACTGATGCCCACATCCTCCAGAAGGAACAGTGGATTAGACTGAGGCAAAGCAAGTTCCCTGCCAGTAAATAGTTCTGGGGAAAGATGAGTTGAAAAGGATCAACTGAATTGAAGGTGGAGGTTATCTGTGCATTTCAAGTGTCTGTTTCACTTTTGTTCCACTTTATTGTAAATAATTATCAAGTGGCAGGAAAGTTTTGTACAAGTATCTAAAAGAATGAATCAGGAGAGTCGGCAGAGTTATAAGATGACTCTTCTTAGTTTGTGAAATTGTTTGAGAAGCAGGTATGGCCTTATACTTAACATAGAAAGTAAAGGTTCAACTCAGCTATTATAATCTGATAATAAAATTATAGAATGTCTCTCTCCTCTCTAGCTAATGTAGGCTTTACTTAACAAGAAAAAAAACAGAATCAGTTTCCAATAGGAACCTGGCTTCCATTCCTGGCAGAGATTCAGGATACAGAGCCTCTTGGTTTGAGCTTCTTATATTATGTAAAGAAATTCACAGACAGGAGGGTATACATTGCGTCTGGAGGGGAGGTGGGGTAATCAGACCAAACTAAGGGTTTTTCAACCTATTTGTGTCACTTACATCTTTAGAAGATTCAAGAAAAGGATTTGCCTTCTCCTTTTTAAGTTCATGGGAGAAACAGACCAATTTTGGAAGCCAGAAAATGTGGACGCCATTGTGCTACTGACACCATAGCCTTGACAAGTAAGCCCAACATCGCTGAGCCTCAGATTTCTGTGTACCTGCCTGTCTTACCTCACTTAACAGGAAATAAATTCAATAAAAGAAATAAAATCCCTTTGGCTCTTTGAAAAGCAAGATGCCATGGAAGGAAGACTTTTTAGATAATTTCCTCTACTGCAGTGGGCTTAGGTCTGGGAGATAGAAGCAAACGCTGCCAGTCCCCCTGATTGTGCATTCACTGGAGTTCACTTCCCAAGGCTTCCCATTTTGACTGTTCCCGTTCATCAGAAAATGTAGAGTGCAAATGTGTGTTCTTAGATGCAGCAGAAATAAACATCCACAAGCTTCAGAAACACGCATGAGGAGACTTCAGCTTGCATGATTCACTACAGCTTTTGACACTCTTCACAAATCAAGTTTGATTGGGTTTCTCATTGAAGCGATCTGACAGCCTAACCAGGAGGCCTCCTGGGGCTGTTCTTTTTTTTTTTTTTTTCCCACAGTAATAGATAAAAAAACAAGCCCAGAAAACAGTCAGTTGGAAGTGGTCATATCCAAACTTTGTTTTCTTTTTTATTTATTGTCATGCATTTGCTTCTTTAACCCACTCTATTGATCTTGAGTGGGAGGAAGAGGGGGTTGGATGGAAGACAAGCATTGCTCAGAGTCAGGCATCTGTGGTTTGGTCCTGAGGGAAAGAAATAAATAGTCCCAGCCTAGAATAAAGGTTGGGGCCGGGGGGGAAGGAGAAAAAAAAACAGAAGATTGACTGGCTTGCAAGGGATCCCAGTGGATTCCTGCTTACACCAGAGCATCATTTAAGCCTATGTTCTTCCATCTACCTTGTTTGCAGTAAATAGCTGCCCATTATATCAGGTCAGGCAAGTGCCGGGGCGTCACAGCTCAGTGGCCGTGATCTGCCCACAGAGCAGCAAGAAAGGTCCCCCAGAGAGCGCTTGTGTGTGTCAAGTTCTGGAGCTGTCAAGGTTCTAAGCGACAGCTTACCTTGAGAGTTTAAAACATGCAAGATGTCCCTGCTTGCTTCTCTCCTCCCCCACCCACCACTCTCGCTCTTCTTCCGTCCCCTCCTCCATTACCCCCTCCTCCCCAGTACTTTTCCCTCTTGACAATCTGCTTGAAAGAAGACAGATGCTGGAACAGTTTTCCTTAAGTCGGCTCTAATTCCATAAGGTGCAATCCACCAAATGCAACTCTGTCCATCTTTTGAAAAGGCTAAGATCCTGAGGCAGCCCCATTTATTATTTGTCTTGACACTAACACAAATATTTTCAGATGGGTTAGAGCCTGTCACTTTACTATCCTTATGTTCTTTGCCCTCAATAAATAAGACACATTAAAGTTCTTAAAGGCAAACAAAGAACTGTATCCTGGGTACCATTTGTCCTGCAGTTGCCATGTTTAATTGAACATTTTATAGCACTCTAATGCCATGTCAGGTTCTTAATGCGACATGTGTTCCTCTCTTACATTATCAGCAGCTAAGAACATCACAGAATCTTCCTTGAATTCATGTGTATGAGAAGTAAGATTTATTCTGTGCACTTCACTGAATCATTTATGAGTTGCCTTATCTCACCCAGGCAATTTTATAACTCGTAAATGGCCCCTCTGGTCTGCTGTCTGAATTTTGTTTACTGTAAAATCCCAAAATAGTATGACTATTTTCAAGATAGCAAGCTAAATTTTGCTGCAGTATAGAATTACCCTATATCTGTCCTTTACTTTGCCATTTATTTGTCCCAGATATAGGGCATGGAACCAAATGGGGGGCGGTACTAATGTCTCGAATTTTGGGGTATGTGGTCCTATGGTATAAAGGTAAGAGCCGATGTCTGTTAAATCTCAGAAAGCATTTATAGTGTTAAGCAATTATCTCTAGAGAATCTGCCCCTGTCAGAGCTGAACCACACAGAACCTCCAGCTACTTACATTCTGACAAAAATCAGCCTTGCCTCAGGAAGAATCAATATCAAAAAAGTTAGTTAAACCAGTAAGGGATTAACTATGTTTTAAAAAGAGAAAAGAATACATGAATGGTCAAAGTGGGTAATAAAAGGAGAACTGTAGGACGTTGTGCTTGGTTGTGTCATTTTCAATGAGGGAAAACCTCATGAAGTAGTTGGATGGGCACTGAGTCCTTAAACCAATGGTTTACTGAATCCTTGCAATGGACAAAATTCCCTGCTCCACACAGAGAGCTGTGAGTGGTCAGACAGACAGCATAACTCTATTCCAGTGCAGACAATGGACAAAATAATTTAAACATATTTCAGAGAAGGCTTATACAGACAGTGCAGTTTTTAGCAGCCCGTGGCCAAGGTGTAAGGAGTCTAAGTACCCTAAATTCCCTAAGTAGTCTGGGTTTTTCTATGTATTCTGGCGATAAATGCAACTTAATGTTTATTTCTGATGTCTATTTATTTCAGAATGACCCCGTTCACTTTTAGAAGCTCCATGTAATCTATAAAATGTATGAAATCGTCTTTGCTTTGAACCAAAAGCATGTCTTTAACTTTTTAAAAATTACCTTTAAAATTCAATTATAAACACAACATTGGAAATGATTTTTTAATGTTTTTCATGGGAGGCAGTGCAGCACAGTGAATTGGATCTGGATTTCATAGCTGTCTCTTGTCATTTTCCTCTCGAGTCTCAGTTTACTCATCTATAAAATGGAAATAATGAGATTCCTATTGTAAGCCAGTTATAAAGATTGCATATGAGGTGTCTAACCCAGTACCTAGAACATTCATAGGCACTAAATATATGCCTACTGTTATTTTTGTTGTTTTCACTATTATTAGATTCATGTAAGTTTGATTTGTGAAACCCCAGAATAGACTGTGTATAAAATATTGGCAGACACTTTCTCACTGTCTTTTTCTTTAACTTTCCATCATAGATCATGGTAGTAGCAGAATAAGGGTGGAGCAGTTGACTACATTCATTTATTATTTCCACCAATGTATATTGAGTGTCTAAGCATTTTGAGAAATGACAAGAGAGATGACAAATACTCCAGCTAAATAGTCATGAGAGTTAGAGTTACAACTGAAAACTTCAGTCCTCAAGTTCATATGAAATCTCCTGATAGGTGTTCAAAGGGGTGGGGAAGTTCTGGATTCTATCCATCTTGGGAAATCCACTAAATCAGATAATTCAGACTTCTTGGTCCAAAACCTCACTCCATTCCTATAGATTTATCTAAATTTCTTTAAATTTCCACCAATACCATCTTTTTTAAAAATTGAAATATAGTTCATTTACAATGTGTGTTTCAGATATACAGCAAAGTGATTCAGTTGTGTGTGTGTGTGTGTATATATATATACTTCTCCTTTATAGGTTATTAGGTTATTACAAGATATTGAGTATAGTTCCCTGTGCTATACAGTAGGTCCTTGTTTTTCATCTGTTTTATATATAGTGTGTGTATCTGTTAATCCCAAACTCTTAATTTAGCCCTCTTGCCCTTTCCCTTTGGTAAACATAAGTTTGTTTTCAATGTCTGTGAGTCTGTTTCTGTTTTATAAATAAGTTCATGTGTATCATATTTTAGATTCCACATATAAGTCATATTGTATGATATTTGTCTCTCTTTCTTACTTACTTAGTATGATAATCTCTAGGTCCATCCATGTTGCTGCAAATGGCATTGTTTCATTCTTTTTTATGGCTGAGTAATATTCCATTATATATACCATATATATATACATATGTATATGTATATATATATAATACACACACCACATCTTCTTTATCCAGTCATCTGTCAATGGACACTTGTTGCTTCCATGTCTTGGCTATTGTAAATAGTTCTGCTATGAACATTGGGATACATATATCTTTTCAAATTAGACTTTTCATCTTTTCTGGGTATATGCCCAGAAGTGAGATTGCTGGATCATATGATAACTCTATTTTTAGTTTTTTAAGGAACCTCCATATTGTTCTCCATAATGGCTGCATCGATTCACATTCCTACTAAAGGGGTAAGAGGGTTCCCTTTTCTCCACACCTTCTGCAGCATTTATTATTTGTAGACTTTTTGGTGATGGCCATTCTGACCCATGTGAGGTGATGCCTCTTTGTAATTTTGATTTGCATTTCTCTAATAATTAATGATATTGAGTATCTTTTCATGTGCCTGTTGGCCATCTGTATGTCTTCTTTGGAAAAATGTCTATTTAGGTCTTCTGTTCATTTTTTGATTAGATTGTTTGTTTTCTTGATATTGAGTTGTATGAGCTGTTTGTATATTTTGGAAATTAAGCCCTTGTCAGTCGCATCATTTGCAAACATTTTTTCCCATTCTGTAGATTGTCTTTTCATTTTGTTGTTGGTTTCCTTTGCTAGGCAAAAGCTTATAAGTTTGATTAGATCCCCTTTGTTTATTTTTGCTTTTATTTTTTTCACCTTCACCAATACCATCTATCTTTATTTATTTATTTATTTATTTATTTATTTGGCTTCATCGGGTCTTAGTTGCAACATGCGGGATCTTTGTTGTGGCATGCAGGCTCTTTGTTGCAGCATGCAGGCTTCTCTCTAGTTGTGGCATGCAGGCTCCTGAACACACAGGCTCAGTAGTTGCTGCACCTGGGCTTAGTTGCCCCACGGCATGTGAGATCTTAGTTCCCTGACCAGGGATCAAACTTGCGTCCCCTGCATCGGAAGGAGGATTCTTAACCACTGGACCACCAGGGAGGTCCTAATACCATTAATATAAAAATAGTATTGTATATTTTCTTAATTGAATTCATCATAAAGGAAGGCTGACAGACCCCTTCTTATCTCTCGATCCTTTCCAGTCATTGTAGCAACCCCTGTTATTAAAATATTTTTTATGGATTGGCAATTAATATCACGCCTATAATAAATCTTTCCATTTCCTCAAGATGTAAATGTGAGAAACATCAAAGAAATTCACTTATAAAAACCTATTTTCATTCAGTTAAGGTCAGGAAAATTTTTTATGGGTTGCTATTTGCCATGTTTCACATGGGAATAAATGAATTTGGTTTCAATCAAGGTATCAACTCTGTCCTAATAGCTTTTGACTGGACTAAACATAAGCCTCTTGGCTTGAGAAGATGCAGTTCTACAAGTATGCTTAGGGAAAGAAGAATTTACAAAAATAAATTAGATACCTAGACACATTTAATGTTTGGTTTTGAACATATTTAAGCAGGGTACATAGGAGGTAGGATGTTTATGATTTTGATGGGTGACTTTTGTCCCACTTTAACAGTCTATTCTTACCTGAGAAAGAAGAAGAGGAGATAGATGCCCACCACCACTCTCCTGGGCACCCATTTGTTTCTCAAAGACTTCAGCTTGGTCACTCCACCCCAAGCTGCTGAGTAAGGGATCTTGAGGTGTGCTCAAGCATCTGGCTATCTAGGGGCCTTGCCTTCTTTGTAATACGCTGGATTATTCACAGGCCAGCTGTATATCCTTTCTCTAAAAGGCCTCCTCTCTCGGCTCACTTATTACAGGAAGTAGCACCATGGAGAAGTTTAATTTTTCTTTTAACCATAGGATCTGAGTAAAGTGTAAAAGTGAAGTTGTTCCAAAGGAAGTACAAAGCAGGTTAGCTCAGCACCCCCATATCCCAGGTGGCAAAGTGGGTCGCCAGCGAGAGAGAGCATATTGGTACAATCCCCTGTAAAATAATTTGGTGTTACTTTCTTATCATTCAACATCTGCATGACTCAGGTATGTACCCAATTCCACTCCCAGGTATACACCATGGAGACTTTGTTGCCTTTGTGCACCCAAAGAACTGTATAAGAAACACCTTCGCAGCACTATTTGTAATAACAAAAACTGAGAACTCTCCATGTGTCTGACAGGAGAATGAATAAATAAACTGCAGTATTTTCACACAATGGATTGTTGCAAAGCAATGAAACTAAATAAATCCTATCTTCATGCAACAACAATATTAGCAACATAATGGTGTGTGAAAAAAGCAAATCAGAAAAGTATATAATATATACATATACAGGTAAGATACTACTTTTTTTATAATGCTCAAAACCATGGAAAAACAAAATCTAAGATAGTATTTACCTCCAGGATGGTATAGGTGTACGGAGGAGTACCTTAGTAGTAACAACAATATTATTAATTTTTGAGGTCTTCAATTGAGTAGTAGGTATGCTAATAATAATTTTATTACTATGCCACATGATTTACATATACTCTTGTGTGTATGAAATATTCACATGATAAAAAATTCCATTTAAAAAAATCTTACCTAGGGAATTCCCTTGAGGTCCAGTGCTTAGGACTCCACACTTCCACTGCAGGGGGCATGGGTTCGATCCCTGGTCAGGAAACTAAGATCCCACATGCCATGTGGCATGGCCAAAATATTATAATTAATAATAATAATAAAGAAAAAGAAAAAAAAACATTAAAAAAACTTTTAAAATAAAAATTTAAAAATCTTGCCTAAAACAAAATCTTAGTGGAGTTCAGACCAAACTATATATACATAGACCTCATACTGAGAGAGAATTTCTGAGCACCCAACAATGGAGACATACCTGAGTAGATGTGATGAGGATACAACACACAGTACTATTTCAGAGTTTATCTGCAACTCTTGCTTTAAATTTGCCCATGTTATTTATAGGCCTTTTTTCACATCTATTGTAGCTCATGAATGAACTTCTAAGGGTCACATTTACTAAGGAGGTTTTCATAATAATAACCCTACAGTTTAAATGCTGATGAATTCCCACAGTAGCTCTCTTTTGAAAACTCTGCTATTTTATTCTACTTCAAAATAGGATTCTATAACTTATTTTTATTTATCAGTGAGATAGAAAGTTGGTAAAAATTATATGTGTTCAAGGTTTTGAACCCCAGGGAAAGGCACTATTCAAAGTCATGAGGAATTATAATAATAAATTCATCTCCATTCCTCATATATGTAGTTGAAATGCATAAACATTAAAAAGTAAAAAATATAGAAAAAGAAATATGGGTTAACAATGGTTAATTATTTCGCAGCTGATATCATAATGGAAAATGTTTTACCCCTTTAGTCTGAAACATCGGAAATCGTTTTTATAACATTATGAAAAAAATGTCAAAATGAAAAGAAAATGTGAAAGTCAAAGTTCTGGAAAAGATCCTAAAGATTCTAATGGGGCCCTATTACTGCAACTATAGCTATTTTCACCCAGTGATTAGAAAGTGCCATTATGAGAGAAATTATTGGTTGTAAAACCACCAAAAAATATGTTGACCTAATGGCAATTTCTCAAAGATAAGTCAAAATGTTCCATGAGCTTCTCTTATTGATTGTTGTTCCCATGTGCGCCTCTGGGAATAGAACAGCAAAGAAATGTTTTGATCAGAGAAGAGTGACCTTTTCTATGGAAGTGTTTTAATGCTGTGATATGCTGAAATAACTAACTGAAAGGATAACAAAGGGGGAAAAAAACATTATTATTCTGTAACCCATGGGGAAATGGGCATTTTTATACTTTTCTACAAAATCAGGGCTCTGGTAAAATTCTTGAAGCTAGCTCTGCAATACTGTATTCTTGATTGGAGTAAGGCTTAATGTCATTACATAAGCAATGACTTCGTAACTCAAATAGCTGATTAGACCTATAGAAATGAATTAGAAAGAAGATGCCATCTACCTGAATGGTAGCAAATAAATGTTTCTCAGAGTTCTTCAAATAGAGGTCTAATCAAAGTACCAAAGACTAGTACATCACAGAAGTGAAGAGCATGGATTCTGGGTTGAAATCTCAGCTCTGCTGTTTCTAATCTTTATGACCTTGGGTAATAGTTGAAACTTTTTATACTTCAGTTTTCTCATCTGTAAAATAGGGGAAATAATGCTTCTTGCCTATTGTGAAGGTATATAATTTAATGCATATAGAGCCCTTATGTTACTGTTGGGCTGTAAGTGCTGCTATTATTAATAATGCATACAAACATGTTATATTTAGAAAAAGAGAGCCATGAAACTGTGTTTTTCATCAAAGTGACAACTGCAAAGATACCTGTACACAAAGCTCCTATTCTATCATGGTCTGACAAAGGTATACAGGGTCAATAATTAAGAAAAACATAAAAGGAAGTTTGACTTTAGCATTTTAGTTTTATGGCCTTCTACTCCTCTGCTTTTACAATGCTGCTACCTTATTGTAAGAGGCTAGTATTTTCTGAAATCTCATAATAACATGTTCACTTATCTATTCAACCAACATTCATTGAATATCTACTATGTGTAACACATGTTCTAGATACAGAAGACAATAGTGACTACGATAATAAAATCCTTGCTCTTCTGGAACTTAATTCTAATGTGTATGATGGGGTGGGGAGAGGTGAAAATATGTAAATAAACAAAGAAGATGGTCATAGTTCATGACAAGTTTTAGGATGGAAATGACAGAATGAAGAGTAAGGGAGGGCAGGGTAGACACCAGTTCAGTTGGGATACATGGGTCTCTCTAAGTAACTGCTATTCAAACTGAAATCTGAAGGAGGACACAGTCATTCAAAGGCCTCGGGAAGCATCAAGTGCCAAGGCTCTGGGGCAAGAAATAGATAGTGCTCTGAGGAAACAGAAACATACATTGGCAAGAATTGGCGCAAGATGAGGCTGGATAGAGAGGCAAGGACACTTCTCCCAGGCCCATGTAGTACAGGGTCAAGAGTTTGTTGACTGAATTTTACTCTAAATGCAGTGAGAAGCCATTGGAGGGCTTTATGTAGGGAGGTGATGCAATATGAGTTATATTTTTTGTAAATATTATTTTGCTACTTTGTGAAGAATGAGTAAATAACTATTGTTTTATGCCTGAATGTGTTTCAGTATAAACATTACCTCTTCTAGGCACTTACATTTGTCTGAGCTCAAACGCTTTCGAGTGAAATTTCTGGCCTCAGACAGCAACTGCAGGCAGAGGTTTTGCCCCTGAAATCACTCCCTGGGAACAAAGGAAACTGAGTTCTTTTGGGTTCCTGGGTGGATGAAGTTTTCCTTCCTGTTATATGTCTGCTTGTCTGCTTCCCAGAGAGAAAGATAGGGCAGTCTCCCAGCTCTGGTTCCTTAGGCTTATTCCTAGAAACGGCTGGGGGCACTGGAATATGGCCTGGAACGTTCTCTTCAGCTGCAGGCACCAAATGATGGGTCACAATGGCCACTCCCTTTAATCCAGACCACCACCGAGCTGTTTCTACTTCCTTCTTTCTTCTGCTTTGTTACTGCCAGATGCTGTGGGTGTGAGTCCACGTTTACCATTCTCTTCCTCCCCTCCACATGCTCTGCTATGAAAGGTACACAGTGGTTAGTACACAGCCTTCATTCTCCAGCACTCAGCCAGGAAGGACATTTTCAGCTCTTAGTCTCATGATGCAAAGGAAGAAAAGGATATGGTGCTCTCAGATCCTTCAAATTGAGGCGTGAGTGACACCAGAACTTACTGCTCTGCAGCCCATTTATTTGGTGTCACCTAAAGGAATATTGTGAATGCTAACACAATTGTGCCTAAAAATTAGTTCTTTTCTGAATGAGGAGATGGTCCATTTAAATTGAACTTTAGGAAAAATCACAAAGAGCAGTGAGAAGAGAGAGGGACACAGTGACCTGCATAGCCAAGAGTGAAAATGATAATAATAGTAATAACCAAAGGTATTTGAGCATCTAATCGGTGGCAAGTGAAATTATGTATATTATTGCATCAAATACTCACAACAAACCTATGAAGTAAGTACTGTCACTACTATTTTATAAAGGAAGAAACCAAGGCTAAGAGATGTTAAGTAAGTTGGCCAAGGTCACACAGCTTTTAACAAGAGCCAAGGGCCACACCCAGGCAGTCTGTCCACAAAGGCTGTATTCTTTCTTTTTAAATTTATTTTATTGAAGTATAGTTGATTTACAATGTTGTGTTAGTTTTTGCTGTACAGCAGAGTGATTGAGTTAGCCATATATATGCATTCTTTTACATATTCTTTTCCATTATGGTTTATCACAGGATATTAAATATAGTTCTCTGTGCTATAGAGAAGGACTTTGTTGTTTATCCATTCTATATATAATAGTTTGCATCTGCTAATCCCAAACTCCCAGTCCATCCCTCCCCCAACCCCCTCCCCCTTGGCAACCACAAGTCTCTTCTCTATGTCTGTGAGTCTGTTTCTGTTTTGTAGGTAAGTTCATTTGTGTCATATTCTAGGCTCCACGTATAAGTGATATGTATAAATCATATGGTATTTGTCTTTCTCTTTCTGACTTACTTTGCTTAGTGTGATAATCTCTAGTTGCATCCATGTTGCTGCAAATGGCAAAATTTCATTCTTTTTTACGGCTGAATAATATTCCATGGTATATACGTACCACATCTTTTTTTTTTAACGTCTTTATTGGAGTTTAATTGCTTTACAGTGTTGTGTTAGTTGCTGCTGTATAACAAAATGAATCAACTATATGTATACACATATCCCCATATCCCCTCCCTCTTGCCTCTCCCTCCCACCCTCCCTATCCCACCCCTCTAGGTGGTCACAAAGCACCGAGCTGATCTCCCTGTGCTATGCGGCTGCTTCCCACTAGCTATCTATTTTACATTTGGTAGTGTATATGTGTCAATGCTACTCTCTCACTTTGTCCCAGTTTACCCTTCCCCCTCCCTGTGTCCTCAAGTGAATTCTCTACGTCTGCGTCTTTATTCCTGTCTTGCCCCTAAGTTCTTCAAGACCATTTTTTTCTTTTAGATTCCATATATGTGTTAGCATACGGTATTTGTTTTTCTCTTTCTGACTTACTTCACTGTATGACAGACTCTAGGTCCATCCACCTCACTACAAATAACTCAGTTTTGTGTCTTTTTATGGCTGAGTAATATTCCATTGTATATATGTGCCACATCTTCTTTATCCATTCATCTGCTAATGGACATTTAGGTTGTTTCCATGTCTTGGTTATTGTGAATAGTGCTGCTATGAACATAGGGGTGCATGTATCTTTTTGAATTGTAGTGTTTTCTGGATATATGCCCATGAGAGGGATTGCTGAATCATATGGAAACTCTATTTTTAGTTTTTTGAGGAACCTCCATACTGTTCTCCATAATGGCTGCATCAACTTACATTCCCATCAACAGTGTAGGAGGGTTCCCTCAAAGGCTGTATTCTCACTCACTCCAATTATTTTTAAAAATTATAAAGATTTATATGTAATTATAATGCACTGTTACTAAGAAATAATGTTGAATGCTTTGTAGAAGTAGGAAACCTAGAGGAAATATCAAAAGGATTAATAGTTTTAACTATGAACTACATCTTATTCAACTTTGCATCATCCTTTCCTACTGTCATACTTTTTGAATTTATTATCATTGAATTTATTGCCCATTTATTTATGATACACCAAAAATGCTTGTCCCAAAAACAAAGATGATTTTCCAGAGGAAGGATGCCTAAACTGAGTTCTAAGAAAGATTTAGGATTTAGCCAGGCAAAGTTGTTACAAATTTAAACTCTAGTGTCAGGACTAGTGCAAAATAGCATTCCTTTACAAAATGAAAACTTAAAAGTGGAAGGAATGGGGCTGTGGTCCATCACAATAACAAGGATCGTACCACTGAACACAGTGGTCTCAGGGTCTAAGGAAGCACTCTTTATTGTATAGAAATAAATATGACTGTGTACTGGAAACTTTCCATTCTTTGGGAAAGTTGACTTCAATTCACTCTTAAAAAATAAACAAATAAACAAGTGATAGATAATGTCCATCAGTCTCATAGTCTGGGTAAGGTCTACTCTATGTTGGTTCCTGAGACCCACATTTTTGAGAGCCACATTCTATTTGGCCCTACAGTGGAACCATGATAAAAATCAAGTCTCTCCAGATTACAGAAGATCACTGTTTTTTAAAGTCTCAGCACATATTAATATAATAAATCTAGCCCGCCTAACAGATAAGATTACACACTGGCAAGATTCTTTTTTGTTGTCTTTATAATTGTTATTATTTACCAAAATGGCAGAATTGTTTTTAAAAGTTTCTCTTTCTGTAGGTCTTTGGAGACATAAGAGATATGTCCCTTATGCTAAAAGAAATGCAGTTTTGCTCTGTCCTTAAAAAAAAAAGTGTGTACTATATTGATGCTAGATGTTCTCTAAAGCACGTAGACACAGAATCAGTCTTTTGCACAGAATTAAAAATCTCATTGCATCTGGATTTCTTAGGCAGCTACGAAGGGCTAGTACATGAGAGGGCAACTTTTGAAAAATTGTAAAAGTCTATGAGTTGTATTTTGAAATGCCAAAACCAAGTGCCAAAAATACTTACTAAAGCAATTACTGTGCCAAAAATACACACAAATTAGCAAGACACTTAAAGTAGAGTTTCCAGTGGCTCTTGGGTCTCAGATAACAGGCAGGCAGTTATGTGAGATTAGACATGTTTTCTTTTCTACGTTTCTTCTCCACATTCTTCTCTTTTATGAGTCAAGTAATACATATTTGGGGCTATAAAAAATTTGGTGATAATAAAAGGAGAAAATAAAGTGTGTGGGAATTATATTGGCTTGTCTTATACAAAAATGGTTCACAAGGCCAGCATTGGTAGAAGACATAAAATACCCCTCAGTATATCCCTCAGCTCCACATCAATAAGCTGTCACGACTACTACTGCCACTTTAGCCACAGAAGATCAGCCTTCACTTGAGAGTTCACAGCCTTTCCTTGGAAGCACTCAACCTGCCTACATCTACCCCTACAATTACCCCTACCTGAAGTAGCCGGAAGACAGTCAAGCCAGCAATATTGACACTTAAAGTTGATGGCAGTTGAAGAAAATCTCCCATACATAAAGCCCTGCCTCTGTTTTCAGCTTTGGGCTACAAGGAGACATCTAGTGAACTGTAAACATTCCTAGAAGAAGTATGACATTTAACCCTTTTGAGCTTGATCACCAACTCAAGATTTTAACCTCCAGTTTATTGAATGGTTTCAGAGCAGGCATCCTGTACCTGGGATCCATAGTCCATAGGAAATCAACAGATGATCTTAAGTGGGTCTACGAACCCTGAGAACATAAAAAATTTGTGTGTGCATGCATACACATGCATATGCAATTTTCAGGAGATTCTCAAATGAATCTATGCTCAAAAAAATTTAAGACCCATGGAGCTCTATTTTCTGGCATAATTCATCTTGTTTGAGAATCCAGCAAGAACTTCAAGCAACCATCTAGCACGCTATGCATGATGAGTTAATTGCATTCAAATAATTCTCAGAAGTTAATGGAAAAAGCTGAATCAACCCCAAAAGTAGCATAGAGATCCATACCTGAAATACAACAGCATATCAGGAATTGATGGGTTAATTTCTATGGCACTTCTGCCACTGTTAGAAATGAAGCAGGGAAAAAATGAACATCTGAATTTCACATCTGTCTTCCACCTACTTACGATGGGTAGAACATGGTGTGAAATGGTTACTCCCCAAATACCCCCCATTCTTCACAGAACCGCCAGAGCCACCTTCTTAAAACAAATATCTGATAAAATAATATACTCTTCTTGAAGCCTTGTAATCATGGCTCCCTAACGTTTATAGTGAGAAGTTCAAAACATGGTTCAAGGAGCCCCATGGTCTGTTCCTGCCGTATCTTAAGCTTCAGCTCCCACCACTTCCACTCTTGCACCCTGTGCTTCAGCCAGGTCCAAATATTTGGTGCCTTGATGGTTCCATGCCCTGTGCTCCTATACATAGCACAGCCCTCCTCATAAGCCCCTACATTTCACAAATGCCCTCTCATCCTTTAAGACACAGTACAAAAGGGTTGACTTGACCTTTCCTCATAGAGTGACCCATTTTCTCCCTTGTCCCTCAACTTTTATCTGCCCCTATTTAGCTCTTATCACACTGCACTCTATGTACATCTGCCTCCCCTATTAGACTGTAAGCTCCTTGAGTTCAGAAACTGTCTTCTTCATCTGGTGGCCCCCATTGTCTGATAGCTGGTAAACAACAATAAATATTTGGTGAATTGAATACTCTGTGGATCTAGGCAAACAAGGGATCCAAGCCAAGGGGTCAAGTACCATAAGAATGAACTAGTGCTTCAAGGGAGTGCCATAAATCAGAATTTCAGTCTCTGGTTCTGGAAGAAACTGTTTGCCTTCCATCCTAACTGTACGATCCCCTAGCATGGGATGATAGCATGGGATAGAAAGGAGGCAGGACACTAGACTGGGTATTTGCACCGTGAAGAAACGGCATCTTCCCAATGATCTGCAGCTACAAAGCCTAGACTTCTATGAACTTCCTTTAGTGGATTGTAAGGACATGGGCCTTTTCTTACTGTCTGACTTACCCCTTGCCTTCCATTTCCCACCTTAGCAAGCATTGGTTTTGACTCCAACATAGGTTGAGGAAAGGAGAGATAGAAAAGGGAGGACAAAAGTTCTTTCTTGACTGTACCATTATGAAGTGGCTTCATATCCTCTGAATGTCTGCCTAGCACATATTTAAAGATGACCATTACTCTCTCAAGCACTTTCATGTCTTCTTCTGAGGTCTCCATGGAGCGTCTGCTACTGCACTGCTGCTGCTCTGCCTTAGTCCCTGGTTTGTCCACATTCCACTCACTACAAACTACTGGGATCCCTTTGCATTTCCAGGCAGTCTTCTTAAATAAGATGTAAAGGAGCTTTAGTCCAGCTTTCTCTCCACCTGGCCCACATCTGGTCTGTAAGAGAGCTCAGGCATTCTTGCTGCCTACCATTGGCAGGAGTGTGCCTGGGTCCTCACTCTCTGCCACCTCAGGTGCTAGGCACAGATTTTGCCCTTAGATTTCTCAAGCCCGTGTCTCTGCCTCACTCCAATGTGCCTTCTAACCCCTAGGAACACACTGAGCTCTCCAGGGGTTTCCTTAAGCCCCTTTCACCAAAATGAATGTAAGAGGCAATCTCCACCCCTCCTCTTTGAAGTGAAACTAGGAGTCATAGCTCGGCTTTCCCAAATTCTCAATCTCTCTTTCCTTTTTGTACCCTCCTAGGGAAGACAGCACCTATTGTATATTGGTATTTCAGTTATATGTTCCCACTTAACATCTTAACCTTAGGGTTCCTGTGAGAAATGAATACGATAATCCAGGTAAAGCCCTTAACGCAGTATTGATTAAGCCCTTTTGGAGTCACCATGCTATTATCACAACTGATGTTCAGACTATTACTTTGAAATATAGATCTGTTTAATCACCTGTCCTTTTCAGCTTTCTCTGTTACATATTTTCATTTCCCTCCGGGAAGTATACCTTTCCGGTATATGTGAAAGAAGAGCCTTTGCCAGCTTAAAAGGGACACAGTTCCATTTCAGACTTTCAACTGTCAATTCAGAAATGTGTTGACTTTAAGGATCCTTTTCCCTCACGTTCGTTGAGGTGAAATGAATCAAATTCCCATTTCCCATCCAAGATCCCATTGGCAGTGGTGGTTCTACATTTCATATTTACCTGCCTCCTGAAAGGTCCAAAACTCTTTTTTTGACAGGAAATTTCCATTTTTAAATGCTGATGTTAACATATGCTAGCACCCAAGCATTTTAGAGGAGGTGGCAATCATTTATATGTACAGAGAGACCTCATTCCATCTGAAGCCCCCCAAATTCAGAATTCAGCCTAAATCAATATTTGCATACAAGACGATACATTTTAGTGGAAGGAAGAGGTAAGAGTTTGTGGCAATGTAGCAGAGAAGCCTCTCCACCAAAAGAACATAGAAATTCCACGTAGAGTAGAATAGAAAACACTTTTTCATATATATCTAAGGTTGAATAAAAAGGGAAATCTAATGTGCTAGAAATGAAAAGCAAACACAGTGATTTTAACTGACACTGTGGAGGCCTAGAGAAGGTATAATCCTGGAAGATGACCTAGTGGGGCATATGGCCTGTGGGCTCAGGGAGGAAGATAGACTTTTAACCACCACTAAAGGCCCGCAGGAATGGTATACAGTCCATGTAAAGCAGATAGCTGGTCATGAGATCCCCATCTGGGCAGATGTACATGGAACATTGACTAGTTTTGACAGTATGCTAACCCATTAAACAACTCTCAGTAAATTTCAGAGTGTTTAAATCTTACAGGATATGTTGTCTGAATACAGCAGAATTAAGGTAGAAATCTATAACCAAAACAAAACCTTGAAATCCCCATATTTTTCAATAATGAGAAAAATAACTTCTAAATTACCAGTGGGTCAAAAAGGAAAATGAGATGATTTTTTTTAATGAATGGTAATAAAATACTACATATCAAAGTGTGTAGATGCCACTAACCCATCACTTAGAGAGAAATTTGTAGCCTTTAATGTAGAATATTAAAAATATCAGAAATGAAGAAAAGGTAAAAATCAGATAGCTAAGAATTCATCTCCAGAAGTTAGGAAAGAGGAGGGAATTAAACCCCCCAAACAGGAAAAGGAAATAGACAGACAGACAGATAGATAAAACAAATATACAATAGATGGAATCCTCAAAGTCAGTTCTTTGAAAAGACAAAAAAATTGAAAAAATAATTCTATAAAAGGTGTCAAGAAAAAAATTAAATAACAACCAATATCAAGGATGAAAAGAGAGACATTCAGATACTGCAGATATTTTAAAAGTTATAAAATGTACTATGATGTGATGAGAATGGCACTTCACTTCTCTAGTCTTCCTCCCCAAAACACAAAACCCCAGCTTAAGCACAGGAGAACATTAGAAAACTCAAATTGAGGGATACTCTACAAAATACTGACCAGTACTCCTCAAAATAGTCAAGGTTGTCAAAAACAAAGTCTAAGAAAGTGGAATATGACAACTACAGGTAATGAGATACTCTGGATGAGATCCTAAAACAGATAAAAAGGTATTAGGGAAAAACTAATGAAATCCAAATAAAGTATGAAGTTTATTTAATAATAATATATCAATATTGGTTTACTAGTTGTGACAAAAGTACGATAATGATGTAAGATGTTAGGAATAGCGAGTCTGAGATATTATGGGAATTCTTTGTACTATCTTGCAACTTTTTTGCAAATTTAAAGCTATTCTAAAATTATTATTTAAGAAAAATTATAAGAGGATATTATGAACAATATAATACAAATAAATTATAAATTTTGATAAAATGGACAGATTCCTAGAAAAGCACAACTTATACAAACTGACATGAGGAGAAAGAGAATATAGGAATATATGAATAGTCCTATAATTATTCAGTAGTTTAATTATAATTATTTGTAATTTAAAACCTTCTTACCAAAATCTTGAGCTGGAAAACTTCATTTGCTGAATTGTACCAAATATTTAAGAAAGAAATAATGCTATTCTTGCTCAAAACTTTTCCAGAGAACTAAAATAGAGCAAATACTTTCTCATTTTCATTCTATAAAACTTGACAAGGGCTTCCCTGGTGGCGCAGTGGTTGAGAGTCCGCCTGCCGATGCAGGGGACACGGGTTCGTGCCCCGATCCCGGAGGATCCCACATGCCGCGGAGCGGCTGGGCCCGCGAGCCATGGCCGCGGAGCCTGTGTGTCCGGAGCCTGTGCTCCGCAACGGGAGAGGCCACAGCAGTGAGAGGCCCGCGTACAGCAAAAAAAAAAAAAAAAAAAACTTGACAAGAACATTACAAGAAAGGATAATTGTGGACCCATGTCACGAAAACCATAACCACAAAAATCTTAAAAAAGATTTAGCAAACTGAATCCAGTGATATATAAAAAAGTTAATACAATAGAACACAACCAAGTTGAGTTTATTTCAGGAATGCAAAGTTGGTTTAAAATTTGAAAATCAATCTGTGCATTTGTCACATTCATAGAATAAAGGAGACAAATAATTTAAGCATCTCAATAGATGCCCCTGTTTATGTTAAAAGTTATTAGCAAACTAGAAATAGGAGGGAGCTTACTTAATCTAACATACTTGTGAATATAAAAAATAAAAAGAAATCTGTAGATAAAATTTCAGCATTAGTAAGTTTACAAGGTTACAGGATAAAAGATCAATATGTGGAATGCAATTTTATTCCTATAGACCTGGAACAAGCAGTTAGAAAAATTTAAAAAATTTTAAGGTACCATATATAATAGCATCAAAAGTTCCTATATACCTAGAAATAGATGTATTGAAAGATATAAAATCTTGCACACAGAAATCTATAAAATATTATTGATGGAAATTAAAGAAAACTTCTTAAATCTAGTTGCAATTAATTTAACGTAAGATGTGAGGTAAAGATTTAATTGAACTTTTTTCCAATGAGTGAAGCAACTGTTTCGGCACATTAACTAAATATTCTTTGCTGATTTGAAATGTCACATTTCTCCCACCCTAAAATTTTATTTATTCTTGGGGCTGTTTCTGGGCTTGTTTAGTCTAAACTTGTATTGATACTAAATGATTTAAATATGATAGATTTATAATATATTTCATTATCCAGTAGACAATTCTCTCATTGCTGCATTTTTAAATTCCTTGGCCATTTCTTTGTGCTTACTCTTTGTGATGAGCTTTAGAATTTCTTTGCTGCCTCTCCCTCAAAATAGAAAATTTACTGAAACTGCAAAAAAGAAAAAAATCAGCAACAAAACCTATTGGTTAACCATAAAAGGGGAGAAATTAAGGCTTGTTTATGATATTGAATCTCCCCACCTAGTATAACTCCCCACATAGTATAACTCAGTATTTGTGGCAGCTCTGTGTGAGCCATGATAAAACATGAACTTGAAATTGCTAAATCTTTCTTTGTGATAAGAATGTCTACTAATTCATGCAGGATTTTGTTTTAGAATGTCCTATGTTCAAATCCCAGGTCCATCTCCTTGTAGTGATATAATCATGCAACATAGAATTAATCTCTCTGAGCTTCAATTTCCTCCTAGAAAAAATCCTTTTTGTAGGGTTTCTCAGAGATGAAAGAGACTATATATAAAGTACTTAGCACTTCGCCTAGCACAGGGTTAACATTCAAATTATACTAGTTGTTGTTGCTATCATTGTCTATAACACCTGGTTCAACTTCTTTTCCATGAAGGCACTCAATAAATATTTGTCTAGTGAATGTATAATCATGTTTTGATCAGTGACAGTTGAAATAAGGAATTTAAATTCTCTTTAATCCATTTGTGATCATACTGGAATTAATGCAGGAAGTGAGCTGTGTACCTTTCTCAATAGCCTAAAGGAAATTGCAGGACCACTCAGCCTAATCTCCTTTCCCAGTTGATATTTCCAGGTACCTAAATAGGGTTCAGGGCAGATGATCATCAATTGCCAGCTTGAAAAGGAGTGAAAAAAGTCCCCTTACATTTTCTAAGAACAACCTTCCATAAAGAAAACTAGAGGGAAAATATTTCTTATGGAGGCTATTTTGGAGAAAAATAATTTACTCGTTTCAAAGAATGACTAACAGGAGAAACTCATTTATTTTTGTCTAGATGCTAATAGTTAAGACTTACCTGGTACCACACATACAGAAATCTCAGACACTTAAAAAATACATGAAGAAGATCTGAGGAGGTTCAAGTAACAGAAACGTGATCAGGAAAATGGGGCTTTGCTAGTGGAAATGCCCTCGTTCCTCAAAGCAGAACATGCTTCTCGCATGGTGAGGGAACAGAGAGAATGCTATCTTCAGATCAGATGTGAGGCGGTAACAACAACAATAACAAAAAACCCCTCAGGTTCATTCTGTATTCAGGGTGGGCTCCTGTAGAACATTTGTTTCACAACCAAAAGTTGACAGAACAAATCCAAAACATTTCTGTGTACATGTTTACATGTGCAGCGATTGGCATCCGCAGTGGGTCTGAAGGTGTGCCTGAAGTCCCTTATGCTTTTTGTAACATTTTCAAATTCATTGCTGTCTTCCAGATGACAGGAAATGCAGGTCTGCCTTCCTCCTGGGAGATCTTTATTCACAGACAAGTCAAAAACCCTTGACAAAAGGCAACCAAGGGAACTTGTTGACCTTTTAGCTGTCTGGCTAACATCAGTGCAAGTATTGTTCCCTGATAAAACAAGAAATTCAATTTAAGGGGAAATTTAGAAGGCATTTGAGGCACTCTCATTTTATTTTACCTCTTGGGCTGTCTTTCAAACTGAGAACAAATGTAAATAAACAAGAGCTGCGCTCTTATTCCACGGATTCAATAACAGATATCTGGCCTCACAGCTTGATGTAAATGAGACGTTTTCTCCTTACTTATCTCTCCTTTCAGCCATTTGTAGAATTTTTTTCACCCTTTCTCTCTCTCTCTCTCTCTCTCACACACACACACACACACACACACATACAAACACAATTATTTAGAAGTTAAGGCTTCACTTCTTTGGCTAGATCATTTGTTTTCTTTTTCCCATACATATCATTTGTTACGTCTTGAAAAACTATGTTCTTTTATAAATGGGAAAAAAAGAACAAATTACACCCCAGTAATGCACTCTCAAATATTTATTACTTGTGTGATGAATCCAAAGTGAAGGTATTCAAGTCAAAAGCTTGCCAATCTCTATTACATAGTGGCTTATTTAGCTTGTAGTCATTTTTTTTTAAACAGACATTGTGTAATCAAAATATTTTTCTCCATTGGCGTTGATGAAACATTCATTCATCAAACAATTATTAGGTGTCAGGCACTGTGCTAGGAGTATAAAATCAAATAAGCCAGAGGTGCTGCCTTCATGAAGGAAGAGCCCAAGGAGGGCTATGCGGGCCGGATCTAGAAGCTCACCAAAGTGCATGAATTGCTTTCATAGCTATAAAAGGACACCCCCACACACAAAGCACTCACAACGTATTCTATTTCTGCTTAATAGCATCTCATATTCCCATAATTTCTACAGAGACCTCACATTTGAACTACTCCAGCTAAACTCAGCACTTTTGAGTAATGTAATAGTTCAATATGCTGTGGGGATGCCTTGGAAGAGGGTGGAAGAAAGAGAAGAAGAAAGGAGGCTTTTTTAGATCTGTCCAGTCTTCCTTCATTAAAACAGGTTTGAAGTGCTTGCACAACATAGTACAGGAAAGCATAATAATGGGAAAGATTCTGTGAGCCTCTCAAAGTCTATAGAGTTATCAGTTACTTAGAGGTATGTGCTAAGGGTGCTGCACTAAAAGATTTCTACGTCCTTCAGAGCAAAAATTGTCGGGGAGAAGGAGGCGGGAGACCTACATGATCTTCTTTCCTTTACCATTGTGCTCTCCATTCCAACGAATTTTGTCTACGAGGAGATAATCATTTATCATGGTTTCTAACAGCAACAAAGCAGTCTTAGAAGCACACAGTGGTAACAGCTAAGCTAGAAAACAAAGAGGTTTTTTGGTTTGGTCCTCCCAGTGAACCCAATTCTTTGAACTAGAAGATTCAAGCAAGGAGTGGGTACATCACCACCCAGTTTGGCTTCACTCCAGCTCACCCACTAAGAGCATAACTCCAGTCCAATGCATTAACCCAAAGACATGTAAGCTGGGAGTGACTCGGATGGAGAACGTAGGCCACATAGGAAGGCAGGCTCTTGTGAGCTTTGCCGCTGAATGAATCCTGAGGCCCTCCTGGGCAGCTGGAAGCCAGGCTCTCAGAGCCACCCTGCCCCACCACAAGATGCCAAAGGAGAAACAAGTGAAATTACCCATGCATTAGTATTCGCACAGTTCAATCTTTGATTAAAATATCATTCCAAGAAATGGCCACCCCACTCTTCTTGCAAATTTCTACAATTTCTAATCATAGTTCTCAAGAGTTCTCAAGAGTTCACAATACTGTGACTAGGATGTTTGCATAGTGCTCCAGTCACGTGGCTTCCAGCTCAGGTTTCCTACCATCCTGTTGTTCAGCCTACAGCCTGCAGCAGCAGTTGTGGCATGACTTTGGCGTGGGCCAAACCATGAGGCCAGATGGCAGGCAGAGAGAAGCCCCAGACCTGCTCTGGGGGCTTCACAAGGAGGGTCAACACGGGGGTCTTTCAATTTGTTTTTACCTTGACTCAGTAATTCAGTAAGAAATACTTTACATCACCATTCACTATACACATACACACAAACACACACAGAGTCATAAAACTGAAAAAAAATTTCACACACACAAAAATTATATTTACAACATGCACTGTACACCACTTTTAATTTTTATTTCATTCTATTTGATTTTTCAGTTACTGGTTTTGACCCACTAAGTTGATTTTAAGACTCCATGGTTTACCACCTGTGGTTTAAAAATAGTCCTAATCTAACCACCCGCCCACCCATCTCCCAATACACATACCTTGCTTGCTCAGTAGTATTGAGGCTGCTGATGGATGCTAAGTCCATGGAATAAGTAAAAAGGTGTGGCATGAACAATAAAATTCCTACCATGTGAGAGACTTTATATGCCTGTTTAGCAGTAGACCAGGATACTCAGTAGGATTTAAGATCCTTCTAATGGGAGATCCCTACAGTAGTGTGCAGGGAATAGGCCATCACTCTCTAGCCCTACTGTCTACTCATAGATTGAAAGGAAGAGAATGAGCCTGAAACACTTACTCTCTTTGCCTGTCTCTGGTTTTGCCCCCACCCTTATTCACATAGTGTGTGCGTGAGTGTATGCATGTGTGACTTAACCATATTTCCTCTTTGCAATAAAGCTCACATCCAAAGTCAAACCTTCCATCATGTGTAACACCACTAATTAACGATCCTGTTGGGTGTGTCTATTGCATTAGACTTCAGCTACCAACACTTACAGGGTCTGGCACTGTGTGAGGCCTGCTTACTCTGTGCTCCCACAGTACCTTGCGTGTTCTCTTTCCACTACCTTCATCATAGTGGTGGTGATGGTTGCAGCAAAACTGGGTACTCTGTGAGGGAACAAAGGGCAGGAATCATGTCTCATTCATCTCCTGAATATAACTGAGAGCCTGAGATTTAGCAATTACTCAATAATTATTTATTGAGTAAATGGATGGAAGACTGGGTGGATGGATGGATGGATGGATGGACAGATGGAGAGGTGATATGTAAAAGCTCTTTTAATGTTCTTTACCTCAACCAAGCTAAGGATCTTATGATAGCCTCTCACTGGGGAGAAATATGCCTTTTAGAGAAACTGTTTTGTTTAATTTTAATTTTGGGGGACTTTTTTTGTGACTACTCCCTACTTGGAGAGTAGGGCAGGCCAGACTGCAAGTATATATTCATTTGTTTAACAAATATAACTGTACCCCCACCATATGCTTAGCCCTCTGATGGTAAAAATCTGTCCTGAGTCCTTAATATCTACTTAAAATGGATCAAAGAATGTCATGTGTGATCCATATGTGAGATCCACATCCAAGCACATTGTACAACTCACTGCTTAATCCACCCTGCATCTTATTCATCACCCAAATTTACCCGCCACCCACAGCAGAAGTTTTTTCATGGATCCTGTCTGTAGGCAAGGCAATGTTTGTTTGAAGAAATCACTATCACAATGGGATTCAAGTTTAAGGACAGTTCTTCCCCTCATCTTCACCCATGACCCTTTCAACATGTTCCAGCCTCAGACAATTATAATTTCTAAATTTTAAGTAAGGAATTATAGTTTATAAAAGACAGTCATGTAGATAATCTCAATTAATCCTCATAACAATTCTGTGAGGTAAGAGGGATCCTACAGATTTAGAGTGACCCTGTCCTGTTTTTCTCTTCCTGGTCTTTCATTTTGGCAAAGTACAGCTTTGTTCCTTGTACTGTTCCAGGGCTGGTTAGTATTAGCAGATCGCTGGATAACCTCAACATTGACCTGTGTCTGACATCAGCCAGAACTTATTCCTGACAGTGTTCTATAAAGTATGAGTGTTAATTTATATTCCCTTACCATCCACATGCCCCTGATCCTATTTTTGAATCTAGCCAATTGGTACTGATCATCTCTACTATAAAGTGCAAAAATATGGTATTTAGCAAATAGTGTTCAGAGCAATGATACAATCCTTGTGGGGTTTTTATTCTTGTAGGAAAACATTAAAGAAAAGGAATATTCACACACATATTTTATTATGTATTTATTTCATAAGAGAGAGCAAGAGATTGAGAGAGACTGGTATAAAAGAGCCCCCTAAGAAAACGCAAAGGGGCAGGAAGTGTGGGTAAAAGAACTAAAAACACAGAACTGTCAAATTCCACTGAGCCATCAAGGGAACCAGTTAAATGCTGGTGAATAGAACTCTTTCTTCCTATACATAATGTCCTGGTACTGACCCCATCCTGGCTGAAGTTTAATATACTCTGTATGTGCCAATTCTGGAGGCTATTTCTACCACTTCTGAACTATGAGTCAACTTTAGGTATAAACTTTAGACATAGTGATTTTGAATTGATTAAGACAGTGTCTGAGTATGTCAGGCCCTAAACGGACTTGTCATCACCCCCTGGGAGATGGACCCCCTTGCGTGATGCTAGGCTTTTGAGAGTCCTTGTGTGGAGATGGCACTACTATGCAGTGACCATCAGAGTAATTTATAGATAGGCTGTCAACCTGTAATGATCGAGTTTAACCATCTGCTTCAAACTCAGTTCACAGCGTTGCAGCTAAAAGTGGAAATTGCCCTTTCAGGTTAGAGTGGCTGATTAGCAGACTAGAAAAGGATGAAACAAGTAGCCATATGACTGGTTAAAAAAGGGTCAAATGTGCTCTCAGAACTCTTTATTTCTTTGGCTTCATAGACTTTTCAAAACTGCATTTTGCAGAGACAGTATGTAAAGTAGTAAAAATCTAGTCATCTATTCTTACTTGACGAGCTACTCTCCATTTCCCTAAATGTTGACGTCATGGGCTTTAGATCTCACTCCTGTGGTGAAGAAGCTTTACTGTCTTCCTGACACTCTTAGGAATCACATGCAGACAAAACCCCGTCTGCTCTCTCTATAATGTAGAAAACAATCCAGCCCACTGCACTGCCATCAGAAGGGGGCCTTGACATTTTTGTAAGACCCTGAGGTGGCTTGACCATGAAGTTGATGAAGCTTAAGCTTTAGAACCTCAAGACCCTGGACTTAATTTTTTATTTATAATTCCTTAGTATTTTGCTAAAAGAAGGCCCCCCAGGACTTCTCTGGTGGCACAGTGGTTAAGAATCTGCCTACCAGTGCAGGGGACACGGGTTCAAGCCCTGGTCCGGGAAGATCGCACATGCCACAGAGCAACTAAACCCATGTGCCGCAACTACTGAGCCTGCGTGCTGCAACTACTGAAGTCCGTGCACCTAGAGCCCGTGCTCCGGAACAAGAGAAGCCACCACAGTGAGACTCCCGTGCACCACAACGAAGGGTAGCCCCAGCTCGTCGCCACTAGAGAAAGCCAGCACACAGCAACAAAGACCCAACACAACCAAAAATAAATAAATTTATTTTTTTAAAAAAGGCCCCCCAAATTGTGCAAACTTCAGGTTCCACAAAATCCAGACCCACCTGTGGCAAGAACAAAGTCACTGAGGCAAAGAAGTAGATATTCTTACCCCTAATAAGCTACAGAGGCCATAATTCATGTTCATCGTAAATATGAATTTACATGGAGGCTGAAATTGAGAGGATGCTTCTCAGAATTCCTGCTACATCTGTGATTCTATGGCCTGAAGCGCCATCCCCATTGATCCTTCTCTGTTGCAGATCAAGCCTGATACAGAAACAATCTCTGGAAGTGGATAGCTAATGAAGGTAACAGGGAAGATGGGTATTTCTCAAATTTTCATGTGGAATTCCAAAAGATATACTTCTTCCATTAGCACTGCCCTTTCCTTTGCTAACATCATGGTAAGCACAAGACAAATAACTCAAATTGGCTGCTAAGATTCTAAGTGGTTTAAGAAAGCTGACCTTGGGGGGAACGTCTTCAATGTCATTTAACTTACATTCTATTTTTTTCAGTTGTGAAGTGTCCAAATGCCCAGGTTTTATTTGTTTGTTTTAGCTTTGTTTTTGTTTCTTAAGAGAAAGTCAATTATCAATAGTAGCCTATTTGAAAACAGCATAATCAACAGCAGATTTTAAAAAAACAACATGACTGTAAGTTCTTCTCTGGCTTCAAATACATAAAATAGGCAAGTAGTGCTTTGCTTTCCAAAGAGGTGTTTACTCTTAAAAGTCTATGAAATCTGTGCTTCCCTGGTGGCGCAGTGGTTGAGAGTCCACCTGCCGATGCAGGGGATGCGGGTTCGTGCCCCGGCCCAGGAAGATCCCACATGCCGCGGAGCAACTGGGCCCATGAGCCATGGCCACTGAGCCTGTGCGTCCGGAGCCCGTGTTCCGCAACGGGAGAGGCCACAACAGTGAGGGGCCTGCGTACCGCAAAAAAAAAAAAAAGTCTATGAAATTCAAGGAGACTTTCAAATTATTTTAAAGACCCCTTGTGTGAAATTAGCAATAAATTTTGGAAATATGCCACTGTCACAGCTGCCCTCTGATGAAGTTTGGGTTCCAATCTGTGCCTCTCCAGCAGTCTATGCGACCATTGCTCCCAGGTGGCATCGGCTTCCTCACAGTGTCCTCCTCCTGTCTGCCATGAGGGAATAAAACTGCATCTCCCTGGGAAGCTCCCACTGGTGGCTCGGAAGAAATCTGTCTGCAGAGAAAATATGGCAAGCATACTTGGAAATTTGAATTATTGCTGTCATCAGCACATTGCTCTCCCTTAGTATTGAACCTTTGACATCGAAACAATTTGCTTATATGTAGTTACAATATTTGTAATTTGCCTGGGGCTTGCTGAAACATAGGGATTCATGGTTGTTTGTAGCTTTTTAGAAAGCAGAACATCTTTCTTTGTAAACTTAATGAGAAGAAAATTAGCAAACTGATAAGTTGCCTTAAAATGTTTGCAATTATCAATTTATTTTTTATTTTAAGAAAGTACCATCAGAGGTAACTATTCTAAATTAACAGGTTAAAGTTTAATATATATATATATATATATATATATATATATATATATATATATCAGACATCTCTGCTGTTCCAAAGAAAAGTAGACAATCCTTGGTTTAAGGCTAAGCATATCCCCAAAGAAAGAAAAAAGAAAGAATCAGAAAGGAAAGAAAAATGCTGAGACCATCTGTAAACTTGGACCTGCATCTTTGTGCTTCAGGGACAGTTGTGACAATTGTCCTGATGAAAGGGAATTTATGGGTGTAAGTCAGTTGTGCCAATGTAGCTCTGGCATATAGCTGTGGGTGCAGTTGGTGAATGCAAAATCAGCCATTTGCAACAAAACATTTTTTCACCTTCACAAGATCCTCAAAGGTTTTCCATCAACCTTTCACTATGAAATAATCTATGTCTGACTTATTCCTTCTTAGACCATTGGAAAGACACTGAGGAGATCCTTGATCAATTTATATCCCAACATTGCATGATCTTAAGGAAGAAATTTTCAATCACTTCAAAAATTAGTTCTTCAGTAACTGACTTGCTTATACTATTATGGTAAGAATTGATAAAGTAGATTAAATAGGTAAGATTTCTACCTACAAAAGTGTGACTTGAAATCAACTTGCTCTCAACCCACAATATGTGGCCATTATGAAAATGCTAGCCAAATTGTTCTTTGGAAGAAAGTTTAAATAACCATGTCAGACGGTCATTTTTCTACCATTGGTTCTACTTCAATGCTCCCAAAACAGCATTATTTTATTTTTCTTATTAATTTAATTTATTTAACCTGAGACTTTTATAGGATGGAGAGGGAAATTTAACATAAGTGCAGGATAATAGAGAATAATGAATTACGATTTCCAAGGCTATGCTTTCTTTTAGTTTTTCACATATAATCATTTTTCAACATATACAGTACACTTACTCATACAACTGATCTTTCTCCCCAGGGCTGGGACTGAGGGGAGGAGTACAAAACTTGAGGAGACAGCCTCTCTCAGAGTCGAGTGAACGCACTTCAGCTTTGCCCCCTGGGTGCCTTACTTGCCTCACCTTAGCCCTGGCCCTATTGGCCCCAGTCCCACAGGAGTAACAGCCAATCTGCTAAATTCACATTCATATAGCTGTTATTTTGTCCAGTCACAAGCGTCTGGTCATATTTCCTTCCTAACTCTCCATCCAAGTGAAAGATAATAAATAACTGGCTTCAAATTCTAATTGCAGTCTAAGAATTATACGACTTATTTCTATTTTATATGGAAAGAAAACTCATCCTGTTTTATTAAGACAACTTTGTTCTTAATATTGTGTGGAAAATATCTTGGGTAAATAATTATTGCGTGATCCTGTTTTCCTAATGACTTGGGGAAATATATGGTTTATGTCAAAAGCTGAAACTTTGACCACAAGATTCATGATCAGTTTTTCCCATCACTGGTTGTGATTGAAGCAAATTACAATACCATGTCTTCTTATAAATTCTTTCATTGATCCACATTTGTTCCTTGCTTTTAATGTTGAAACATACTTTTCAGATTTATCTCTAGCATTGAATTACCTCAGGCAAGTGACAATTCTTCTGTACATTATTTGTGTTATTGAATAGTGATAAGTCTATGAAAAGCTAAGATCTTTTGCTGTAACAAGATGGTAGGTAATAACGAGAGCATTTAGAAAATATGACTTAATCCTAAAATATTGTGTTTGATTTTAATAATACATATCAAATTGTGGTTTGAAAATTTATTGGTGATATCATTGCAGAGTCCTAGAAAGGACCTCTGGCAATTGCTTATGTAGTAAGTCATTGCTTTCCAATCAAAGCATAAGGCCCAGTCAGTATCTTTATGAGTAAAGGATCTTGTGGAGAGAAATGTTTGGAAGTCTGTTTCTGAAGCATTTCAAAAAGACTAGGGGAGCAATGGCTATCTTCCCAAAGGAAGAATTTAGAATTGCACTTCACAAGAGTGGGCTTGACAACGTGAAGCAAGGGTTTGTCCATCTCTGGTTTGGGGGATGTAGCTGAGTCACAGTCATCTGTTCTTATCTGCAGAATCCTGGCTAACCTTTCTCTTCACCACATTATATTCTTCCTTACCATGAGCAGTAAACGCCGCTAAGGTACTAGCACATGGCATTCATTGTGCATTGTGTTTATATATAGGTTTAAAGAAATTGTCAGTTACAGCCAGGATCCCAGGCTAAGGGGTGGAAGAAAAAGGGCCTCCCCAGCCAGTTGAAGCACTGTCTCCATTTTGGACTCTCAGCCCTCAAGTCAAGTAGAAGCTTCTGGAAGTTCCCCCAGCAGAAGCACATGCTATCTGGAGACCGTGGGGGAGACCTAAATTGTGGAAGGCACTATCGATCAGAGAGAGGAGAAAGCCCTGATAGCAAATCCAGTAGAAACCTCACCACCTTTTTTTTTTTCCTGAAGACCTTTTCAAATCCTTCTCTAGTCACTGAGTAGAAAGCAGTAAATTAGAGCAGCAGGCTCAGAATTTGGAAGCCTCTGGTAAGTGGGGCAGGCTGAGTTATTGTTTTCTGTAACCCTCCCGCCTGCCCAGGAGTCATACATAATTGAGAAGGAGGTAAATAAGAATTAAATACCTTAAGTCTCTGTTTTTTTCTGTCCTTTGATTATACCACAATTTTATTTATGATTCCCCAAAGAGAAAGAAATTTCCCTTTTGTGCCATTGCTTTTGTAAATTGTTCAAGAATCACAAAAATGAAATACTTCACAGCGGGTTTTTCTCTGTTGCCTCTTTCCTGCTGTACTGAGCCCTTTAAAGTGATGCTTTACCTCATCCACAGCTACCCTATCCCCACCTCCTCCGAATAGAACTGCCTTAATTTCACTGTATCTTATTTACCAAAGAAGATCAAATACGTCTCAAGTCCACACTGAACCTGGTGCCATGTTCACTGGCCCTGGCCAGGTTTTTCATCATATGATATTGTTCTGTGTCTCCGGGACAGTGTTTAAGGTAGACAGTTCACATTTTTTGTTTTGCATTTGTGTTAAGAATTGAGTGAGCAGCTACACTCAATTCTGTGAAGAGTGAACAGTGAATAGAGGAAATGCAAAAACTCAGGTTTGGTTGGGTTTCAAGTATTATTTTCAGTAGCTTGGGTGGAGCAGGGGCACATAAGAAAATGTTTACCTGAATTATCTGTGCGGTCTCTCAAAGTTTCATATTTCTTTGCCCAAACAGATAGAACTTGATATATGAGCTCTCTGAATCTGGAAGTTTCTAGCAATTTGTTCTTTTCTTTAAACAAAATTTCAGGACTTTTTTGTATCACTTAGTCCCACCACCAGGAAATTTAAGAGGTTGGGGATACAGATTCTTTTTTCATGTTATCTTCAAGCTGGAGGGAATTCCTTTTAATAGAAAGGATTTGGAGTGTGAATAACAGGTTAAATGATGTCAAGGCACAGACCAACGTGATACCGTAATGATGAAGTCTTCATATAATAATTCTTAACAGATTTTAAGGGCGGGGTGGGGAGGGATGAAGTGCAGTGGGAAGTAAAATCTGCCACACATGACAGGCAGGATTCTTTTTTGACTCAAGGTTACCAAATATTCTGACTTTCTACCCTTTGAGATTTTTCTACCACTCCATCAGAGCAGAGCAAAACATGCTTGAGGAAGAAATAAAGCCCAAGATAGAGGACAAGTGACAGAGCAATGGCACGAAGGGGTATTTTATTCGTGGGAATGCAACTATAGGAACTCATAGTCAGAAATATTGAAAGTTTCTTTCCCACTCATTTATTGAATTCACTTTAAGCTCCACAGTCTGCCTGGAATGAAACACTGGAATTTTTTGTCCCCTTAGTAAATTTCAGCCCTATGTGCCCTTGTACTGTGTGCACTGTATTTTTTCATAGATACTTTTTTTTTTTTTTTTGGCCTCTCACTGTTGTGGCCTCTCCCGTTGCGGAGCACAGGCTCTGGACGCGCAGGCTCAGCAGCCATGGCTCACGGGCCCAGCCGCTCCATGGCATGTGGGATCTTCCCAGACCGGGGCTAGAACCCACGTCCCCTGCATCGGCAGGTGGACTCTCAACCACTGCGCCACCACGGAAGCCCCTTCATAGATACTTTTTATTTTATATTATCTATTACTATGTACATTTTACATATGTATATTTCAGTGTACTATATTCACCGTATACCTATTCATATCATATATATAAAGAATGGTATACCAAAATCATGTTCTATATGGGCAATTTAAGAGATTTCAAGAGTAATTTTGGCTCTACTCAACTTTCACTTTACACACTGACTCTACAAATTAATCCCCATGTATGATCAGTGTAATAATTATGCTGTTTTGGTTAAGTTTTGGTGCCTAAGCTCAGACAAATCATAGCTTCAGTAAATGAAAGACCCTGCATGTGCATTCATGCAAAGTCTGTCAGAGAGTTTTGAGGAATCGCAGAAAATGGAAGAGATGCCAGAGGAGTAAGAAATAGAAAAATGTACCAATTTTCAAAAGGAGGATAAAGATATATTCCAGAAATTAAAACTATAAAACTCATTTGACACTGATCTCTAGCAACAAAAAGCAATTTCAGGATATTTAAATAATTTGGAAGCATTTAGGAAATGATTACAATTAGCCAGCATGGTTGCACTAAGAATAATTCATAACAAGGAAAGCTAATCTCTTTATTCTATCATATTCTTCCACTGCTTTTTAAGGAAAAACCATAAAGATGGTATATCTTAATTTAATATATTCTAATGGGAAAAATGAAGAACAACATTAACTTATGAATTGCCATCAAATGAGAGGGAGCTTTTAGTCAAGCCTTCACTAATTTGCACTGAGTTTCATCTTGTCCAATATTTTTTTTTAATATCTTGGATGAAAAGTGTAGAGCAATTATATCTTGTTTGTGAATTACAAAAAGCTAGACAGGAGAGCAATTTCAGAAAATTAGTATTACCAAAAAAATCCTCAGTAGGGCTTCCCTGGTGGTGCAGTGGTTGAGAGTCCACCTGCTGATGCAGGGGACGCGGGTTCGTGCCCTGGTTTGGGAGGATCCCACATGCCACGGAGCAGCTGGGCCCGTGAGCCATGGCCGCTGAGCCTGTGCGTCCGGAGCCTGTGCTCCGCAGTGGGAGAGGCCACAACAGTAAAAGGCCCGCGTACCGCAAAAAAAAAAAAAAAAAAAAAAATCCTCAGTAAACAGTTTGAAGAGCAAAGCTTATAAAACTTCACTTACTAAGAAGAAATGTAAAGATAATCAATGAGTACAAATCTTAACTTTGCATGCACAGAATTAGGCAGATCTGTCTTAAGTGCAGAGCTTGTGGAAAGAACTAGACTTTTTTGTTGATTGAAGGTGTAACATGAGCCAGTCGTGTGAAATATCTGCCAAGAAAACAACTGCAGTCTTTGGTTACATTTCCAGTCCCCAAGAAAATGGGAGGTTATCTTCCCACGGAGCTGCATAGTAGTTGACCACACGTGGAGTATTGTATTGACTTCAAGGGAGCACATCTTAAATCTAATCCATCATCAACATGACAGAATTTCAAATATTTGAAGACAGCTTTCAAGCTGCCTCCTCCAAGCTAAGTATTGCTCTTCTTAATAGAACAAGGTGTTGTGTCATCAGGACAATTCCTTGTTAATAACACTGCTCTCTGCACATTTGTCAACAATTCTTTGTAAATGTGTCACACAGGATTGGATGGGATGCCAGATGTAGAATGGCTAGCATAGAAGGGTGTAGGACCTTCACCTGCCCTGTGCAAGTTATTTTTGTACTTATCAAGTATAAGATTATAGTGAAGCTACATCACACATTCATGTAACTTACAGTAATACTACTATACGTTTCAGCAAAAACAAATAAAAAGGAACATTGCCCACCCACTAAACATGCCTCCGAGTAAACATGAGATGAGAATGTGAATCTGGACACTCATGGGTCATAAATTTAATATTTCCTATAGTCAGGGCTAAATATGATTCAAGAGTTTAAAGATGGGTGTTTTTCCTCACCCCTAAATACATTGCCACTCTATGGGAAATTTTAGATTTTCAAGGTATTTGACTCAGTGAAAATCTTTCTTTTTTGACTTTTGATAACCATGTAAGATGCAACTCTTCTGTATATCTTTTTTTTTCTTGACAGTAACCTCACATTTTTTAACTTATAGGCAATTTTTAACATCACCAAATGCCTGTTAAATCAATTCTACTCTATATTATACTTTTAGAGTTGTTTTATTTTGTTTGAACCTAAGTATAGAATTTTATGTTTAATTCCTAGTATATTTCTTCCTATTTTATTTGACTCATCATTACAGATGATTGCTTTGTGGGATCAAATTGCTATTATACTCAGCCTTATGTCATCCAGTTTCCATGATAAGCTAAGGCCTGACCCCCCCCCCCTTTTTGGTTACCATTAGAGATTCGTTAAGACGTTTGCATGAACTATATTTCACTGATTCTACAAATGCACATTTTTCCACACTTTTACATCTTTGGGGCTTCCCTGGTGGCACAGTGGTTGAGAGTCCGCCTGCCGATGCAGAGGACACGGGTTTGTGCCCCGGTCTGGGAAGATCCCACATGCCACGGAGCGGCTGGACCCATGCACCATGGCCGCTGAGCTTGCACGTTCAGAGCCTGTGCTCCACAACGGGAGAGGCCACAACAGTGAGAGGCCCGCATACCGCAAAGAAAAAAAAAAAAGAAATATTAAATGAAGTAGAAGATAAAATGAGAAGATCTATCATATATCTAGTAAGAATCCCAACAGCAGAGAATAAAGAGAAAGCAGCAGAAGAAGAAAAATGAGATCCAAAAGACACAGTCTAATGAAAGTGTATATCTCCAAGCACAGGAAAACAACCTTAATAGCAGTCAGAGGAAAATAACAGGCTATCTTCAAAGGAATCATGATAAGAATTACAGCAGACTTCTCTTTAACAATAACAGAAGGAAAGAAATGTACACCTAGAAGAACTATCTTTCAAGAGAGTGAGGGTGTAATAAAGATATTTTTAATAAACAAGTGGAAATCATTTCCCACAAAAGAACCAGCTGAACAAATCTCTAAATGATATACTTCAAGATGGAGAATGATTACAGGATGATAACTTGGGATACAAGAAGAATTATTTTTTAATGGTAAACATGTTTATAAACCCAAACATTGTATAAAATAATAATACAAGCAGAGTTAAATTACTAGAAAATAATAGATTTAAGTTATAAGAGGAGTGATCAAAGTTAAAATTGTCTAGGATCTTTGTATATTTTGAGAGAGAGGTTGAGATATTATTTAGTTTCAAACTCTTAAGCCAAACATGTATGATAGATAATATTTCAAGACTAGTGACTAAAAGAATAGAGTAGAATTGTAGTGTATAAGTCCCAAACAAGGAAAGATAAAAACATGAAACTACACAAAAATAAAACTCAACAAAAAATTTAAATGGATTAAACTCAATAGTTAAAAGACAGAGATTATGAGATAACATTTTTAAATCCAAATATATGCTGCTGAGAAGAATACATGTAAGTATAAGAACACAGAAAGGTTGAAAGTAAAAAGATGGAGAACTATATCCCAGGTAACTACTAGCAAAAAGGAAGCTGGAAGAGCTGTTTCAATGGTAGATAACATAGGTTTAAGACAGAACACCTTGATAAAAATTTGAATTCACCAGAAATGCAGTACATTCAAAATGTATATGTACCTAATAAAACAATCTAAAAATATAAAAAGCAAAATTGATGTGACTTCAGAAGGAAGTTGACAAATCCACAACCTTTCTCAATTACTGATAATTCTATCAGAAAAAATTCAGCAATGAATATGAGTATGAATTAACAAAGATATAAAGACCTTTACATACAACAATCAAAAAATACACAATCTTCTTAAGTAGACAGAATATTTGTGACAATTATCTCGAAACCAGTTCGCAAAGCAAGATTCAAAGAACAAATAACATTGTTTGACCACAGAGTAACTAAGTTCCAAGTTAATTACAAAAAATAAAATGTTTTATAACATTTGTCTGTTTGGAAAACAGTTTGGCAGTACTTCAAAGAGTAACATGGGGTTACTCCACAATTTCCATGACCCCACAATTTCCATTCCTACGTATACACCAACAGAATTGAAAACATATGTCCTCATGAAAACGTATACACTAATGTTTATAGCAGCATTATTTATAATAGCCAAAAAGCAGAAACAACCCAAATGTCCATCAACTGTTGAACAGATAGACAATAAGTGCTATATCTACCCAACTGAATATTATTCAGCCATGAAAAGGAATGAAATACTGACACACGCTTTAACATTTGCACTTTGAAATCATTATGCTATATGAATGAAGTCAGCTACAAAATGCCACATATTATATGATACTGTTTATATGAAATGTCCATAATAGGGAAATCTATGGAGACAGAACACACATTAGTCATTGCCAAGAGATGGAAGCAGGGGGAAATGGAAAGTGACTGCTAATGGGTAAGGAGTTTCTTTTTGGAGTGGTAAAAATATTCTGTAATTAGATAGTAACAATGGTTGTACAACTCTGTGAATCTGATAAAACCACTATATTGTATATTTTACATCGCTAACAGTGATATAAGTGGAACCACTCCTGTTTCCACCTTTGGTTCCCAGATTCGTGTGATCTTCCTATTGAGAAAGAGTACCATTTAAAAGATCTTTGATTTGGGGGCTTCCCTGGTGGTGCAGTGGTTAAGAATCAGTGTGCCAATGAAGGGGACACAGGTTCAAGCCCTGGTCCTGGAAGATCCCACATGCCGTGCAGCAACTAAGCCCATGCGCCACAAATACTGAGCCTGCGCTCTAGAGCCCATGAGCCACAACTACTGAGCCCACATGCCACAACTACTGAAGCCCGTGCACCTAGAGCCCATGCTCCACAACAAGAGAAGCCACCACAATGAGAAACCTGTGCACCACAACAAAGAGTAGCCCCCACTCGCCACAGCTAGAGAAAGCCCACGCGCAGCAACGAAAACCCAATGCAGCCAAAAATAAAATTAATTAATTTAAAAAAATAATAAATAAAAGATCTTTGATTCAAATTATGCATTGTGTCCTGAGGGATGGCATTTAATCCTTATGAAGTATTGCCTCCAAGCTGGCTCTTCAGTTCTCCTGTTACCAGGTCTTTCTAACTCCCTATCAGGCCAGCAACTGCTTGGTAGCATAGAATATGATAGGTCCAGTGGATCCCATGGTCATGGGCCCACTTTCTACTTTTTATTTCTATAAAGTGTGTCCCTGTTCTGATGTAATATGTGAAATTCAGTGCCAGTTGATCAAACACAATAAATCCACAGAGTGGTACTAGAGGAAAGGCAAATTCATACCTAGGTATAAGTCTGCTCCTGTCAGTATGAATTGCTGGTCCTTCCAATGTGGAAAGGTTCTAATGTAAGCACTGAAAACATTTTCTCCCATCTCACTGCCTATGACTGGGTTACACATCCATACTTAACTAGTCATTGTGCCCCAGATGATGGAATTGGCTTCATGAAATAAGTCAATTGTATCCTACTTAAATCACAGTGGTAAGAATGGAGAGAGAAATTGACCCCCCAAAATGTAGTGTTGTTAGGAAGAAGAAAATGAAAGGCAGGCAGCCAAAAATGACAAATACAGAGGGGATAGAGAAAGAAAGGTAGGTAGATAGATAGGTAGGTAGGTAGATTAGATAGATAGATAGATAGATAGATAGATAGATAGATAGATAGATAGACAGACAGACTAGATTAACTGGTTCCTCCTCTGACTGTCCAAAAAGAAGTTTTCCTTTTCTGAATGGAATAATGTAGAGCTGGAATTCCACCAATGAAGAACAAATCTGTACTAATGCATTCACTACCAAAAAAAATGCTGCCTAAATATAAAAATCAGAACCATAGAGGAAAAAATTTCCCAACTTTATTTATCTGAGATTCAAGTCCACAGATAAGTTGAGCATAATTTATTAATCACACACTACTAGGGAATATAAACACAAGTAAAATACAATCCTGCTCACCAAAAAAAAAAAACACCAAAAAACAAAAAACCTTAAAATTCAATGGAGATCATTTGAATTTTAGACAAGGATTGTCTGAAATATCTGGAAACCAGCAAAAGTTTCTGCCCTATTGTCTTAAAATTTTTTATGTTTTCTACAGATCCTAGGGTGTCAGCACTGTGATCTTCTTTTGTTCTTCACCAAATTGAATGTTAGGCAGATCCTGGCTAATATTACATATTAGCTTGTTGATGATAATTGCCCATTAAAATTAGCAGACAGATTTAGAAAAAAACATTTGGGGGGAAAAATTCCTTCAGGGGTAGAGAGTCAGTACAATTTTTTTAAAGGAAGAGAAAAAAAAATTATAGCCTGGTTTCCAAGGTGAATAAAGACTTGAAGTAAGTAAAATCAAAAAGTTGACCAGCTGTGGGCTAGGGGTCTTCCTGGCCCTCCTCTGAACCCACCTACTCCTAGAATCTCCGTGTCTAACATTCACACTCCATATAGGAGGTCAGGTGGTAATTAATATCAAGCTCTAACTGGTTTCCAGTGGTTTTTAAATCATCTACTTGAAAACAGTACATTGTGGACTCCTACTAATCAATTTGACAAAATGAGCGAGAGAAGATATAGCAAAACATTTTCTATTAGCCAATTTTAAAACAAACAAACAAATACCCCAGGTAACAGATCTGAAGAGGGAACTCAGAGTCAGAGATTGAGAAGTTGCAGAAAGTGAGTGTTTTACAGAAGAATCAAAAACAATTAGAGCTCTTATTGGCTGGGACCTAGAACTTCTAAAGCCCACACCTGGCAGAGAATCCATGCTTACTAGAGAAACAGTAAATAAACCTGATATACACTAAGAACTATGAAAGAGTCACTCTTGAGAAATCAGAATCCCAA
Source organism: Mesoplodon mirus (assembly GCF_964341445.2). Classification (NCBI taxonomy): domain Eukaryota; kingdom Metazoa; phylum Chordata; class Mammalia; order Artiodactyla; family Ziphiidae; genus Mesoplodon; species Mesoplodon mirus. Next base: position 83,057,420 of record NC_138980.1, on the reverse strand, counting down.
GCTCTAATAGATATATGTGTGAGGTTCTCATTTATACAACCCATGTAGTATAACTTGTTTATACACCAAGAAATTAACATAAAAACTAGTTTGGAATCAGTGAAACCAATAAGACTCTGACAAAGGCAAATGCAAAGTAAAGTGGAGCCCCTAGCTGAGGATTTATAAATCACACAAGGAAACCAAACCCAAGAGGAAGATTTAGTAGACCGAACAAACAAAAGGACTGACACATCCTAAACTGTAAATAATCATTTGTTCTAAAAGAGGCTCGAAAGTATGTTAGATATCCTCAAAAAGATACTGTAAAGAAATAGAAGTCAAAAGACAAAAACAGGACATTTCAGAAAAAAGAGAGACAACAGATTTGGAAAATCAATATTCTAGAAATTAAAAGAAATGGCCTTTGAACTTACAACTCTGTAAACTGCAGAGAGAGAACTGAAGAGAGATTTAGTAAATTAACAGATGGAGTTTGAGGAAAATTGCCATAATGCATCACAGAGAGATAGAAATAAATGGAAAATATGAAAGAGAAGCTAAGAGACGTAGAGGGTAGATGAAAAACTTTGAGAAGACTTCCAAAAAAGAAAATATTGTTATAACAAATGGCGGAGGAAATTTTTTTAATAAAAAGGGCTGAGAACATTCTAGAATTGAAGAAAGATGTAGTCTGAGATTGAAGAAACATGGAAAATCCCAAGAAAAATATAAAAGCAAATTGATGCCTAGACACTCATAAATAAATTATGGAAAATCAAAAATAAAAGTGAAAATCTGAAAAGAGAAGACATTACTTAGAATGGCAATCAGATTTAGAGAAGAATTCTAGTTAGCAGCAATAAAAGATAATAAAATAATATCTTCAGAGGTGAATGAAAATATTCTCAAATCAGAATTCTATAAATAGCCAAACTATTATTCAAGAATTTTAAAAAATCATTTTCAAAGACCAAGAGATTATTTTACCTAGAGACTGCAATGGTTAATTTTATGTTTCAATTTTGCTAGGCCATGGTACCCAGATATTTGGTAACACATTATTCTAGATGTTTCCATGAAGCTATTTTTTAGATGAGATTAACATTTAAACCAGTAGATTTTGAGTAGAGCATATTACTCACCAAGATGTGGGTGAGCCTCATCTGATCAGTTGGTCTTAATAGAAAAAAAATGACCTCCCTGAAAGAGTAAGAGAGTTCTGCCAGTAGATAACCTTCCAATTCAAACTGCAACTCTTCCCTGGGTTTCCTCCACAATCTCATGATCTCATGAACCACTTCAATCTTTCTCTCCCTCCCCCCCCCCCAATTCTCTTCCCCTTCCCTTTCCCTTCCCCTTCCCTCCCCTCCCCTCCCTTCTCCTTCCCTTTCCTTCCCCTTCCCTCCCCTCCCCTCCCTTCTCCTCTCTTTCTCTCCCTCCCTCTCTTCTGTTTCTGTGGAGAACCCTGACTAACACATAGACCTACATTAAAAAGTCATGTATTAAAAGTTATACTTTGATAAGGAAAAAAAATAACCCAGAAGTAAGGGATGGATTACACTATTACAAGGACAATAAGGAGAAAAAAACAAAAAACAAAAGCAGTAACATGCTGACAAATATAAATAAATATTGACTGTTTAAAAAGGAAGGACAATAAAATACTAGACATCAATACATAGAAAATATGAGGGACATAGAGTAAAAATGCTCTAAGTTTCTTGTATTAACAACCTTAGCCTTATTAAGTATGCATTTAAAATTTGAGGGGTAGCCACACAAAAGAACAAGTGCTGGATTACTTCTAAAAGAGCAGACTAAAGAAAATTCACTTAAACCAAGACAAAAAAGAGAAGTAAAGCAAAGGAAAAAGAAAAGAAAGGAAATTTGAAAACATTATTGTCATCATCATAAATATCAATAACCTCAATAAAAGTCACTAGATTAAATTTGCTTATTAAGAGACAGAGACTCTCAGATTGAATGAAATACAAAATCCACATGGATAGGTCTTATATAATGTTGACTAAAAAGAGAAAGTTACAGAAAGAAAATTAATTTTTAAAACTCAAATAACAATTCTATATATAGTCTATAAATATATTCATATGTACTAGAAGTACGAAAACACGAGCACACATCTACTTCAGGTTGCTACTCACCTCTGGGGGGGAGTGGAAATGGGATTTATTTTTGAGATGTGTGCAAAAGAAAAAAACACTCTCTGTTTTGCAGTTTAGGTTCTTTCATGGTTATTACCTGCCATGTCCGGTGAGTCCCATCTGGATGACCGACTGTCCTATACCAAGGTTGAAAACCAATTCTACAGTGTCACCTGGAGTGTGTTAAGAAATGGGCTTTATTGCTTAAAGAGAAAACTCGTGTGGAAATCATGATCTGCAAGAGAAGACACCACGTCTCCATCGCTCTACCATCCTACAGAGATCGGTGAGTCTACGGGCTGTTCGAGGGACGTTGCCCTTCTGTGTTTCTGCTTTTTTATAGGGTAAGGCAAGAAAGCTGCCTTATTCATTGGGGAATACACTGGCTGCCTGGTGCCAGGAGGTCAGGATTTTGGATGATGACTGTTTACAGAGTTGTCTGGGAAAATTAGCTGCCCTTCACTTGAAGATCCTGGGGCCCACAGAAATTTGCCGAACCACTGCCCGGGTTAGAGACCACGAGTGCTGTGGGAAGCTGAACTTGGGTGTAGACTCTCCAGCAAGGAGATGGGGGTGCCACTAGTCTCAGCTGGACTGTTGCCCAAGCAACCTAGGGTGGCTTCCAAGATCATTTTCAAAAAACATAGATCAATGCACTATGGTATCTGTAATGTTTTATTTCTTTTTTAAAAAGGGGGCAGGGGGAGGAATGGGGAATCTAAAACAAAGACCACAATATACTAACAGTTGTTCAGCCTCAGTGGTATGTACACGAATGCTTGTTTCACTCCCTCTGCACTATATTTGAAAGACCCCCTTCCCGGGAAAGCGGGGGTGGGATGAATTGGGAGATTGGGATTGAATAGATACACTACTATGTATTATAAAATAGATGGTTAATGAGAACCTACTGTATAGCACAGGGAACTCTACTCGGTGCTCTGTGGTGACCTAAATGGGAAGGAAATCCAAAAAGACGGTATATAAGTATACGTATGGCTGATTCACTTTGCTGTACAGCAGAAACTGACACAGCAGTGTAAAGCAACTATACTCCAATAAAAAAAAATGTTTGAATAAAAATAAAAGCCCCCTTCTCCATCCTCCAATCCCACTGCTTCCCTAAATTGTAATAATCACTGCTAAGATTTTGGTGTTTTTCCAGATCATATTTTTCTATGGGTTAAAATATGAACACATAAAATATAGAGTTTGTGTGTTTGGGGGAAGAGGATCGCTCTTGCTGTCATCTTGAGTTTTGATGTTAAGGCTTTTTGTTTGTTTCTACTTGAACTTCTGGAGATTCTGGATTGTTACATATTGTGTTGGCTTTGTGCCCCTTTGTGACTATGATAGATTGGGAATTAGTCTCTCATAACATAAATATAACAGAATAAAAACTCAAAGCCTAATTCACATATTGTAAAAAGATGACTAAGAAATTTTATCATGAGGGTGGTTGGATAATCTGTCCCTTCATTGTCATTATCATCCATTAGAAGTCAAACAGATCCTGAAAAGATTTTGTTTTTTCCTACACATAGAAAGTCGTTTTGATCAAACCTATGAAACTAGGTCTTGTGACCAACTTGCTTCCTGTGCTTTGACTTTTACTTTAACCTTTACGAAAGGAAGTGATCATGTTTTGAGTGTGTGCAGATGCACATATGCGTGCTCTCTCTTTCCTGATGCTAATATCTCTTCATCTTCTGCTTCTTTCACTGAGCTAGAAAAAGGTTCCTTTCCTCCTTGGTTGAAGCACTAATTCACAACCTTTTTATTTGTCACTTTTTAGCCTGTTCTAGAATGTCTCCCTTTCTCTCCATTAAAGAGGGGTAAAATAAAATACCTCATTTTACACCTCTTAAAAGTAATTTTTATTTATACCACAACCCTTGACGCTCAAATTTTTTTCTGAAGGAACCTCCCCTGGCCACCCCCTTCCCTTCACAAGGCCACTGTTTGATGTAGTTACATTTTTATATGGAAAATATTTTCAGCAGCTCCGGTTGCTGATTTTACAAAGAATAAAAACAGAAATGGTCGCTACATTTGGCAGGAACACTTAGACCTACAGAGTAAGCCACTGATATATTCCTGCTGCACAAATGATTTGTTTTGCTTTATGAACTTGGACAAGCAACTCTTTCTTCTTCACAGCAAAATAGTCGGTAAAGGGGAAAAGACCAGCTCACCAGGAGGGAGCACGTATTCTGTTCTTTAACCAACTTTTAAAAATATGTTTTACGTCAGTATCTAAATTACATAGCGCAGGCTGGTATTTTTTTATTTTTATTATTCAAACTCTTCTGAAGGTGGGTGTGAACTAATCCTTTTGTTTTTATTTCTGGGTTGGCTTTGATGAGTTAGATATTAAGTATGACTGGTCCAGATGTCGCATATTGATGCAGGGCATAAGTGTCAGCATTTAGATGGAGAATAATTGGATTCATATCTGTGTTATGTTTTCAAATTGCTGGGTCAGTTCTGGGTCTCCTGCTGTAAATTCTTCACTGCAGGTCCAAGTAAAAGGAATGTGACAGATTTAATACCTAGAATAAGTTATTAACTGTAAAGATGCATAAAACAGTGGCACTGCTGAGCAGAGAACATTACACTGCTCATAATTCTATAAATGAAAATTAAAGTGTTTTTTATATCAGGGAAATATTTTTCTTCATTAACTCTCTTGCTTTCCTCAAGCAAAGTCTTTATGTCTGATCTCAAGTAGAACAATCACTTTTTGGCCATTTAACTCATGAATGTTTAAGTTCTAAAATCCAAGTGTGAGAGGATGAATTTGGTAAGAGAAGGGAGTTGTTTGGAATGTTTCACTTCCCAAAGGGTCAAGTGGCTACCGTTGACTGCAACCATGATCTTTCCAGAGAAAAATATATAGGCTGAATCCCATTATAAAGACTCTGAAATATCACAATTTTTTGTCACAGTGTACTTGCCTTTCTGTCCTGGCCAAAAGGAGGGAGAATTGAATTCTAGCCCCACCAATTAATTAGAAAATTGTTAGACAGAAAGAAAGGAAGGGGGAAGAAAAGAAGAGGAAGAGAAAGAAGCCAAGAATCCAGGAGGAAAAGAGATGGGTGTTTTTCACCCCTCCCTGCAAGCACCAGCATTTTGAGTGATGACTGGTGCTGGTGGATAGCTTGGGGTTTTCTGGGGCAGAATGTCAGCAGTGGCTAGTCGGTGCCTGTGGGACCACGCCACTCCCACCCTGAGAAAATTCTCCATTTCTGCAGCACCTTTTATCACACAAGCCCAGGGTGAGCAGGGAAATTCAACGCCACAATTAAATTCACTCTGCCGTTCATTTTATTAAACATTGACTGAATACCCCCTATGGAAGAAGCCAGTCCCGGTTAATAAAGAGTGTAGTATAAGTTACACAGGAGTTTCTCAAACCTCAGTCATTCAATACCACTTTCTCTATTTATTTAGCATACTTTTATGGAGGCACCATTTTAAGCACTTTATGAACATTAGCCCATTTAATCCACTTAACAGTCCAGAGCCCCCTTTTATGACAGATGTTGAAACTGAGGTTCAAAGAAATTAAGTAACTTGCCCCAGGTTACACCTTTACAAATTTTGCCATATCTACATCTCATTCGTACATTATTTACCTACTTATTTTCTTTAAATTATTCACTTTTTTCCACTTAAGTGAAAGTGTATTTAAGAAATCTTATCAGTGCATAAATGGGAAACAAACAATACTATGAGTCTAATGTGATAATTATACTTCCAAATATATTTGAAGATACATACATATGCTGCTTCATACTCATTAGTGTGGCTCTAATTTGTTTAACTGGAAAGTAACAAGTGTTGGCGAGGATATGGAGAAATTGGAACTTTCATGTACTGCTAATAGGCATGTAAAATGGTGTAGCCATTGTGAAAAACAGTTTGGCGACTCCTCAAAAAGTTAAGCATAGAATTACCATAAGACCAACAATCCCACTGCTAGATATATTACCCAAAAGATTTAAAACAGACACTCAAACAAATACTTGCACATGGATGTTCATAGCAGCATAATTCATAAAAGCCAAAAGCAGAAACAACCCAAATGGCCATCAACTGTTGGATGGATAAACAAAATGTGGTATATCCACACAGTGGTATATTATTTGGCCACAAAAAGGAATCAATTATTGGCACATAATACAAAATGTATGAATGCTGAAAACATTATGCAAACTGAACGAAGCCAGACACAAAAGGCCATGTATTGTATGATTCCATTCATAAGAAATATCCAAAATAGGTAAATCCATAGAGACAAAAATTAAATTTGTGGTTTTCAGGGGCTGGACGAAGGGGAGAATGACAAGTGACTGCTTAATGCCCGTGGAATTTCTTTTTGGGATAATGAAGATGTTCTGGAACTAGATAGTAACGATCAGAATACTTTGTGAATATACTAAAAATCGTGCATTTTAAAAGGGTGAACCTGATGATATGTGAATTATATCTCAATAAAGCCACTATTTAAAAATAAATAGCAAAAATGGTAAAGCTGCTTCAGGGATACTGAAAATATTTTATTTATAAAGAACTACTTTTCTTTTCAAATAAGAATTTCTCTGATGCTTTTCCACTGAAACAAAACACAAAATAAATGGATGGTAAGGCTAGTAAAAAAGAATATATAGATAGATATAGATACACACATACATACAATTGCATTTAAAAGCTGTATTTGTGTCCCGCCTAGAATAATTTCATATATACTACCAGAAGTAAAGGTACCAAAGTTTGGGGAACATTGCTTAATATCATAGAGGGTAAGTTCAAGTGTCAGCAAGCTTGACTTTGAATCCCAGATCTATAACTTACTATGTGAACTGGGAAAGCTCCTTAATGTCTCTAAACCTGTTTCTTCATCTGTAATATGGGGAAAATAATTGCTAGTGGTAAGGTGCCAGTATCAGGTAAGCCTGGGTTATTAACTTAAGATAACATTTCTTGAGCCCCTGCTCTATGCCAGTAAGGCAATATGCTAGAAACATTAGGTGTAATTTCATTAAATCCACACAGAAACCTCATGAGATCCAATTTAAACATAGAACCAAGAGGACAGCCTTCACTGTGCACAGTTCAAGGGGATAGCCTTCACTGTTCACAGTTCCACTAAGCACTTTTGGAAACCTAATGCCTTCTAATCTCACACCCATGCAAGGAATTATGGATGCAGAATTATCACCTTCTTCAAATTCCTTAAATTCAGTCTATTATCTTATGGACCATACTTTGTTTTTAAGATTTTAAAACATCAATTTATTATTTTAAAAAAGATTATGTCATTATTCTGATCTCTCATAAAATCTGTAACAAAAAATTATTTACATTTTATTTATATTTTATATTTTACCAGTTGCTAGTATCTTGCATATACCCTCTAAAAGATTATGTCTTAGATTGGTGAAAGAATTTACCCAAAATTCTATAAAATTTACCCAGAAGAAAAGATAAATAAAGTACAGAAACCATTATTCAAATTCAAATTTTAATTGACACTGGTGTCTTGGTGTATCCTACTGGCATCTGAGAGGCTCACTCATGTACAACAACATTCATTAACTAAAAATAAATTTCACATGTGCAGATTCGGTGACAGTAATAATAAACAAATGCCAAATCACTAAAATATATTACACCCTTGCACCAGCAATTGAAATGAGTTTGGAGTCTCTTAAAGTCCATGTGGCAATAAAAGTATGGCCCCCAAATGAATCAGAATTGTGCACATGAAACCCTTTTTCTTTTAAAGAGTCTATATAACATGTCCTGAAAGTAATAATTCAAATACTAAACATACTATTACTTCTATCTCTTGGTCTCATATTTGACTGAATTCTTAGGAACCTACCTCACAGGGAGATGCTATGTTGACCACTCAACTTTGCAAGGCAGTCAAGGTTTCTAAAACAGGCTATGTTTATAAGAGAGGGTCAAAAAGAATTTAAACAACTCTTAGTGCATCTGAGTTAATCCCTAGTTTAGTTTTTCTGAAAGTTCCCAATCTGTCCTTAATTATTTCTATTCAACTCACCCTTTACACGTACATAGCCAAGTAGGGAGAATTGGGCCCATGGGTTTTACATTTTCATTGAAAGCCAGAGGTAAAATACAACCGACTTGAATTGTGGGTGGCAGCTCACTTCATGATTTCTTCAGAGGAAATTTGATTGAACACACGGAGCTGGGCTGTGCAGCAAGACCACTATTTGCTTTGCAAGTGGGTGCATGTAGGCATTTGGCAAGCATTCACCAAAACTTCTTTCATTGGCCCATAGCTGAATTATTGTCCTTTCTGCTACCTTTCAGTTACCAAAGTAACAAGGTCAGATTCTTTATACTTAAAAAATTGTGCAAATGCAAGTTCTCTTAGCAATAACTGCTTGTAACACACTTCCATTTCTATTAACCATATTAGGGCCGTGTTACTTTCTATAGTTCCTACATTCTGGGAGCTGGATAAATGCTCCCTGACAATGCTAAGCCGTAATGCATGTATATCTATGAATATATGCAAAAGTATACAAAGTATCAAATTTTAAAAAATCTGTGTGTGTGTTTCCATGTAAGTATTACTCTTCACAAGTACCTAAAATGTAAAGCTAGATATATGTATATACAAATACATACTAAATTAGAAAAGTATAAAAGTGTGTATCTTATAATACACATACAGGGAAAAGACATTCTACTTCAAACTTTAAATAATGGCTAAATACTTAGAAAATATCATCTGCTTACAACAATAAAATACTGAATACATTTATTATTCAACCCGCATAAGCACTTCTACATTTCATTAATGGTCTTAGATTTGTTTTCTGTTAATTAAATCAAGAAAGAATAATAACAACATAGGCTCCCTGGGAAAACTTATCTGTAGTTATCTTTTTTTTAATTAGAAATTTAAAAATTCTGTCTGAAAATAAAAAGAGAAAGAAAGCACATAAGTAAAGATAAAATGAACTGGGAAAACTTGATGATGTATATGACAAATTAAAATTAAATCATAAATATATAAATAATTTAAAATCTATTGGGAAAAGATAAATATCTCAGTAGAAATGTGGGCAAAGGCCAGGAGCAGACAAGTCACAAAAGAAAGAGTATAAATAGCCAATAAACATGTAAAAACATACTCAACCTTAGTTGTAACCAAAATAAAGCTAATTTTCTTACCTAGAACAACCCCAAGTGTTTAGAAACTGATAACACCAGGGATTGGTGATTTGTCTCAATACAGGCACTCTAATTTTGTGGGCCGGGGGGTAAACTGGTTCTACCTTTTTGGAGAGCAATCCAGCAATATTATCAAGATGTAAATGTGCTTACCCTCAGAAGCCACAATTCCAAGGAAATTCTTAAGGAAATAATTAAATGAAAGAGCAAAAAGTATGCATGTACATATCATATAAATATCAACATATACATATGTAGATGCATATTTCTACGAGTGTGTATATGTATGTTTGTATGCATGCAGTGGCATTGTATATAATGTCCCAATAATGTTGAAATAACCCAAATCTCCAAAAGGACAAGACCAATTAAATAATTTATTATGACCCTTTCTTACAATGAAATAAACAACTATTTAAAAAATAATAATGTAGAGTTATATTTATTAACAGGAAAACTCCAAGCGCTATTAAGTGAGTAACTAATCTTTTTTTTTTTTTTGAGCTGCACTGGGTCTTCGTTGCTGAGCGCGGGCTTTCTCTAGTTGTGGCGAGCAGGGGCTACTTTTCATTGAGGTGCGCAGGCTTCTCACTGCGGTGGCTTCACTTGCTGCGAAACTCAGGCTCCAGGCACACAGGCTTTAACAGTTGTGGCTCGCGGGCTCTAGAGCGCAGGCTCAGTAGTTACAGCGCACGGGCTTAGTTGCTCCGCAGCACATGGGATCTTCCCGGATCAGGGATCAAACCCAGGTCCCCTGCATTGGCAGGCAGATTCTTAACCACTGCACCACCAGGGAAGTCCAGTAACCAATTTTTAAAACAGTTTTAGTCTTGTTTTTCTTTTTTTGCAAGAAATATGCATAACTAAAAAGTCTGAAGTTACACTAGAAAAACATTTTTATCTCTGAGCAGTGAAAATTTTTGTATATTTTTTTCTATCTTTCTATGTAGTTTAAATTTTTTGCAATGTATATATTATGCTTACAATTAGAAAAATAGCTAACTTTATCTTATTTACATGTTCTTCCCCAACTTAAGGAACAGCAAACAACATGACTGTACAAGTCAAGCTGCCTAATACTGAGCCTCCCAGTTATCACTTGTCACCTTAAGTGTTCCCTTCTCTCTATTTAGAATCATCCAATTTCTAAATTGCAATTTCTAGCTGTCCCTTGATCTGTGACCACAAGTAATCAACTGGAGTGATAGAATAGTTGATTCTTTTCTTTTCCTAACACTCCTAGCACAGTTCTGGTACAAATACGTATAGTATTTACTCAATAAATATTGCTTCAATTGTAGTTTCTCAAGGACCCTGGAAGCTTTTCAGTGCTGTACATGGTAATCTGATGTCTATTTAAGGGCTAAATTGGATTATCTAAAGAATGAAACTATATTTCCCTGAGGTTTCTTCTAGATCGAACTAATTAGAGCTAAACTATAATATGTAGGAGGAAGGGATTTCTCTCATTTGAAAATAATAAAACAGAAGAGTCATCAAGCTGATAGGACAGTTATTTTTGTACATTACTAAGCAGTTATGAAGCATGACAATGTGAATTTAGGGTGCATTTTATTAGAACCTCCTACTAGAGTTGGTATATGACTTGGGGGTTGAGTTCAGAGTACCCTTAAAGACCTTTTCTTGTCGTCCAGTGAAAGGCTATCACAGATCGGTAGGCAGGAGCCCACTCAGCAGGTAAGGCAGAAGGCAGTGTTTTTAGTTCACAGGAGTTGAGCAGAGCGTGGCATATTCATCTTGTAGACTTATGCCCTAAGACCTTTTACAATAATAAATTCAAAAAATTGTATCATCCATTCATCACTACCCAAGTTTTAAAGTATAATTCAGGTCCTTAGAGATACTGGATTATATTGCAATTCTTTGCCACTGACTCATCTTTAACTAGAGAACTCACTACTTTGCAAAGTTTTTATATCCTTATCTGCAGTGTTAAGATAATATGTAATCCTTAAAGAGTTTAGTTTAGATTGCTAGACTGAATCTTAAATAGTATGATGTCATTCGAGGATCTGTTGTATTTATTACTATGTTCTTTAGGTGGGGGAGGAGGAGTTCTTCATTCTCATTCAAAACTTTGGGTTTTTCTAATTTGAAAGTAATACACGCTGACTGAAGAAGAAATTGTGACAGTCCATAAAGGAATGCAAATGAAAATAGCTCAACTAACAACATTACTATTTTGGTACATTTCTTATAGCCAAGAGGTTAAGAATGTGAGCTGTGGAAACAGACTGCCTGGGTTCAAAACCCAGATCTACCATTTACTAGTTTTGTGACCTTGAGCAAGTGACTTAGCATCTCTGTGCTTTAGTTTCTCAAAGCAGGGGGAAGGCATAAGAGAGGGCACCTTAATAGGTGGTTGTGAGAATTAAATAGGTTAATATATATGAAGTACTTAGAACAATGCCTGTCACATCATCTCAGGTTAACAAACTTTAGCTATTATTTCCTTTTTTTAATTTATACATTAAATACGTAGAATCTAAACGTGTGGAATCATACTGTTTTGTATTCTGCTTTTTCACTTAACCATGTACCTCGAACATCTTTTCCTTTTCCTTTTATTTCATGAATATCTTTCCATGTCAATTAATATAGAGCTATATAATCACTTTTAATCACTACATAGCATTCAATTGTATGGAATAATCAAATTATTTAACCAATCAAAGGAAACAATTCTAAAGGATCTATTCTACCATAATATAATCTCATGATAAAGGTCCAAATTAGGTTAATAAGCCAAAAAAAGTAAAATTGTAACCTGCTAATAAATCTTTAAAGATTTTTAAAGCTGGCTTTTAAAACTAATGTAAGAAAAATAAGGGGGAGGGGAGGTGGTAGCACATAATGATCACAAAAAAATAAAATTTTTTTTAAAAACCCACTAATATGCAATCCTTATAATGTTCTTTATTGTTTATCCTTGGGAAATAATCTTAAAGGCTATCAAAAAAAATTTAGGTTAGTTTTGGTTGGTTTGACCACCTATAAGATCTTGCTTTCGATTGTTTCAGAAGGTAAACTATCAATTAACTCTGATTATCAACAATTATGAAAAATAACAAAGATTTTAATAAGAAAGCCAAATCAGGAATGACCTCAGATATTTGTCTTGTAAAATATAGAGACCATTTCAGTACATATTTCTATATAGAACTTTTTTGGTTATGGAACACTATAAAGTTTATGGTCTTATAGAAATTTTTATTGCTGTTTTCTGTTTTATAACGTTTACAATGCTGATGTCAAAAAAAGAATCATCTTATCTTCTTAGTCTTAACACCCAAGGTTTGATTTCACAGTCAGGTCAGACTTCTAAGTTTTTTGGAGGTTGTTTTGTTTTTTTTTTTAATTTATTTTGGCTGCGTTGGGTCTTCGTTGCTGCGCACGGGCTTTCTCTAGTTGCGGCGAGAGGGGGCTATTCTTCATTGTGGTACGTGGGCTTCTTGTTGTGGTGGCTCCTCTTGTTGCGGAGCATGGGCTCTAGGTGCTCGGGCTTCAGTAGTCGTGGCACGCAGGCTCAGTAGTTGTGGCTCGCAGGCTCTAGAGCGCAGGCTCAGTAGTTGTGGTGCAAGGGCTTAGTTGGTCCACGGCATGTGGGATCTTCCCGGACCAGGGCTCGAACCCGTGTCCTCTGCATTAGCAGGCAGATTCTTAACCACTGCGCCACCAGGGAAGTCCCAGACTTCTAAGTTTTAAAGTCATCTTCTTGCAGTCTGGAGAGGATATATATGGCCAGCAATATCATTGTAGCAATCTTAAAGACCAATCAAAAAAACTCCCAATTCCAGAAATATTTCACATCCCTTTTTCATTAGTTCTTTCTGCGTTTACCAGTCATTATAGATAGCAATGATGCAACTTACAGCATTATTAATCCACACTGGGGAGGGGATGATCAACCTTAAATAAATAAATAATTACTATTATTTCCATTTTCTCCTGGCCCAATCCAAGTTCTTCAAAACCCCGAGTCTGTGCTAAATTTGAAATTTTTCTATATGTGAAGGTAACTTGACTTACCTGCAGGCTCGGTGTTTTGGACTTGGCCAGGTTCATTCACATTCTAGATGGATTACAATGGACATATATTTTCAAAGAAAGGACTTAGTTTGTGACCAGAGAATGGACAACCTTAGTTAAGAGACACTAAATGCTCAACTTGGGCCTAATTTTTTTTTCATATACTTTCTTGAGGTTCCTAAACTATCCATGACTGAGAATCACTTGAGAAATTCTTAATGCAGATTCTCAGACCCAACCTCAAACCTACTGAATTAGAAACTTTAGGAACAGAGCCTAGGAATTTGTATTTATAACACTTTCCCCAAGAAATACTAATGCAGACGGCAGACACCTGTCTCTGGACTGGAATATAGGAGCCTCTTCTCTAACTGCCTGGGTTTAACAATATATTCATTTAACCATATATTTCTAAAATCTTATTGTGGATAGTTCTGTGGGCAATACCAAAGAAATACCCTGTACTCAAGTGTACTGAGCTAGCATTTCCCAAAACACATTCCATGAGATGTCTAGAGGTATTGCATGAAAACAGTGATTCATGGTCAAATAAATGTGATAAACTCTAGGTTAAACAGATTTAACATTTCTTCACTTCAGGATTTCTCAGGGCCTTTAATATGTTATGATTTTTCAAGAGGGAATCCAAACTTCTTGGTATGTGGAATTCTTTTTTCACAGAGCATGTCTTAGAACTAGTGGTCCAAAGAATACAGTTTTGGAAATACTGGCCTAAATTATCAATATCTTATGGACAATAACCATGACTTTATACATTTTTAACCCCTCATACTACCTAAAACAATTTTAGTAACACATATAAGGTTAGTTAGTTTAACAAATTCTCAGAATCTAAAGGGTAGATTTATCATCCAAGATGATTAAAATTGCAAGTACCCACAGAGTAAATCTATCATTGACTGCATTACTTATTTGTATTTCTTGTCTACTTTTGGAGTGTTGGCTCATACTGGTGCCACCAGTAAAGCAACAGTTCACTTCTGAATTACCAATCCATTTGTCTCCTACCAGTATTCAAAAATTAGGCTTCTTAAGTGCTAATATTTATGCTAAGGAGGAAGCTGTGTTGTGGAATAATGTTGCAACTGTGTGTTGGAATAATGTTGGAACTGTGACAGCAGAAACACTATAGAAGACAAGGAACTTAGCATGCCTTGGAGGTGAGAATGGTGTATACATACACCAACCATTCTAATCAAAGCAGATCAGAGCTTATAGAGGAACATAAGGACACCAAGAAAGAATATATTTCCTAGCCCAAGGAAAAGAGCTTATTAGTCCCATGACTAATTCTAGCATAAGTACCTTGCTGGGCATTATCTTGCAGGCAGTGGTACAGGAAACCATTATACAGCATGGAAGAGTGAACTTGGCAAATAAAGGATAAGAGGAATATCAAAATAATTTCTGTCATCAATTCTCCTTTTCTAGGGCTGAAGCAAACTTGTTTAATATTTTAGTTTTCTTCATTCTAAATGACATGAAAATGCTTCCATTTAACTGGGGGAGGGACAGCTGGAGTAAAAATCAAATGACTAAGAACTTAGAACTTTTACACTTTATCTTTCAATATAGAGAAGAAAAGAAAAAAGACGATATCTTAGAGTGGTTTGAAACCTAATTGTTTCTCATAGTCTGCATCATGCTTTGATGAAATGGGGGTGGTTTTCATGATGTCATCCACATGGTTTAAATAAACAGTGTACTAAGGTTAACAAGATGCAATCATAAAAGAACTAGTGGGGGATTATAGTTGAGCTAATTTGATCAACTGCTTTTAGTTCCAGAAGTCTGTAGATGAGACAGAAGCCAGTATACACATTTTGGCAGATGAAAAATCAGTTTGGTCACCACATACCTGAATGGTAATGAACATTCTTTCAAACTTCATTTTTCATCCCCAAAAGAGGAGAATCCCACTAATGCCAGTCACTGCTGCTCAAAAGCAGCAAAAAAGATAACTGTAAGTATTTTTTGGAGCCAGAAACTTGCATTCCATTGGATAGACTGAGGCTAGTCTATTGGCTCCTCCATTGTACCCTTAGATGTTTAAGTTTTCCTCTCATTATTTTCCTGTTAAAAATTAATTGGAACTAGGAATAACTATCTAAAGTTTTTAGTCACCATATGCTATGCCCTCTTTAAAAGTTGGTATTTTCTAATTATTACTCAATTACATGAAGCTAGAAGACAGTTTTGTGTACATGGAGCATGTGAGTGAGCTGAGCGGTGAGCTTTAGATATATGAGGTGGGTTTATCAGCTTTCTAACATGTTGAATACAAGGAAATAGATTTTTCTGGTATGTAAATAGAAGAAATGGATCATAAAAGAAAGAGAGCTATTTGAATTCCATAATTGCTCACTCTATACAAGACACTAGCTTAGTGTACAGGTTACAAAGTTGTATAAGTTATGGACTCTGACTTCATTACCTACTAGAGATGATGACACTTACACCAAACTATAACACCAGGTAGATAAGCCACAGAAGAGGCATAAAAAGATCTGTAGAAGAGTCAAAAATGGCAAGACTTCATCTGGTGACAAGAGTCAAGAAAAAATTCCTGAAAGAGCTTTCATTTGAGATGTTCAGGTCAAGGTGCAGGTATTTGAACATAAGGAATAAATCATAGGTAGCATGGAGAGAGGAAATGAGTTCTGTCCACGGAATACTGAGGCATTTCTTTTGGCTTACTCAGAGAAATTTGTGTACGTAGAAGGGAAAAATAAGGGTAGAAAGGTAAGTTGGGATTATTTTTTGAACAACTTTGAATTACATGAAATTTAAAGTTGGACAAAATAGTGTAAGGAGTTATTGAAAGTTTTTCAAAAGACTATATCAGAATAAAAAAATTAATCTAGAAATGGTATGTAGACACTATTGGAGTTGGGAGAGTTTAGGGATAGGGAGTCAGAAACATTTATTAAGATAAGTCTGGGGCCTCCCTGGTGGCGCAGTGGTTGAGAGTCCGCCTGCCGATGCAGGGGATATGGGTTCGTGCCCCGGTCTGGGAGGATCCCATATGCCGCGGAGCGGCTGGGCCCGTGAGCCATGGCCGCTGGGCCTGCGCATCCGGAGCCTGTGCTCCGCAACGGGAGAGGCCACAACAGTGAGAGGCCCGCATACCGCAAAAAAAAAAAAAAAAAAAAAAAGATAAGTCTGGTTGAAAGGTAATGAGAATCTGCCCTGGATGGCAGTGGGAACTGAAATGAAAACACAGAGGCATTGTGCAAGCAGAATCTATGAGGCAAAAAAAAAAAAAAAAAAAAAAAAAAAAAAAAAATATATATATATATATATATATATATATATATATATAGGACTTGACCATTGCTTGTGTGTAGTAATGAGATTGGAGAATTGAAAAGATGGATTTCAACCAAAGATGGATAACAAATGGTGGTTCCAATATTAGTGATACAAAAAAATTAGAAAGTGGGGTTAGTTTGATGGGTTTAGTTAGGTACATTTAAAATTTGGACACTCCAACCCAAAAACTCATACAGCTTAGAAAGTTTAGTGGAAAGGAGATATATTGGGAGTTTAGGAATTAGCTGATGTAGAAAGGAGTGTGAGTCCCTTCCAGCAAGAATTTGGGGTTCTCATTCAACAAATATTTAATGAGCTCTTAATATGTGCCAGGCACTGTGCTGGGCATGATTAGGAAAACTTAACTATATAAAATAGAGGGCTTAAAGTGTTTAGAATCTAGTAGTTTCCCACTCTGGCTTTTATCACTTATTTGCTGTATAACCTAAAGCAATTAACATTTCTGCAATACTTTGCTTATTTATATCTTAGGAATATTGCAATGTACATATTTAACCACTTAGTGGTGGTTGTAGATTTTTAGGAGTCAAATTGTTTAGGATCATGAGGGAGTTAATGGGAAATACTGTTACGAACAGTCATGAGGGCTAGCGGAGGCAAGCAATGAGGTAAAAGCCAAAATCCCAGTCAGAGTGGAGGAGCACGACACATAGGAAGTGTTTTAGTGAAGGCCCTGAGGTTAGAACCAAAGCCAAAGCTTTCCACTAGTGCGTCACTTTCCAACAGCGTGAGCCAGCTGTGGTTCTGAAGCACTCCCACGCCAAGTTCAAGCACTGGATCCAGAAGCCCAAGGAATGATATATAAAATTTCTGAAGAGGGACTCTGTACAGTGGGAGACAGTAGAGGAGTGTGAAGACTGTAGGAGTCTTCTTACAGTGATGGTGTTTAGTCATTCGGTTGATACTTATTTAGCGCCTACTCTGTGCGCTTGGTGCTACTTGCTGAGTGAGCAAAATAGACATGGTCCTTGACATCATGAGGTTTGTAATCTAGGGAAGGAGACAAATATTAAATCTCCTCTGGGCTGTGATAGGTGCTATAAAAAAGAAGTGCACAGTTCAGTGAACGCCTCTGATGGGAGGCCTTTCATTTAGATTGGGAAATCAAGATGGCTGCTCCAAGGGAATGACATTCGAACAAATGAGGGATAAAGCCAGCCTTCAATAAAATCCTTTATTGGGGTGGTGGGTGGACCACTATTCAGACCTATTCCTATTCCTGACTAGTAGAACATCCAATTGTAGAATCCTGAAAGAATAAAATAGCAAAAGTTAAAAAACACCAAAGTTGAACCCAGTGACTGCAGTACAGAGAGAACAGGAAATATATAAGGTCTAGCCATGCTTATCAAGGAAGCACTATGTGGTAAAACCAGTGTCTGCCATCAAAATTCATGTGACATGAGGCAAATTATTGAGTCTATGTAAGCCTCAGCTTCCTCCTCTGTAAGAGGGAAATAGTAAAAGTACATATTCCTGTGGTTGTTATGAGAATTAAATAAAATAATCCATAAAATTCATAGCATAGTCTCTAGCACTACCCCTTAATAAATGTTAGATATTGGAAAGGATTTTTTTATTGAGATATAATTCACATATCATAAAATTCACCCCTTTAAAGTGTGCAATTTAGTGGTTTCAGTATAGACATATAGTTGTGCAACCATCACCACTATCTAATTCCAGAACATTTTGTCTTCCCCCAAAGAAATCCCATACCTATTAGGAGTCATTCTCCATTCTTCCTTTCCACAGTCCATGGCAACCACTGATCTACTTTCTGTCTCTATAGATTTGTGTATTCTGGACATTTCATATAAGCAGAATCATATAATATGTGGCCTTCTGTGTCTGACTTCTTTCACTTAACATAATGTTTTCAAATTTCATACATGTTATAGCATGTATCAGTACTTCTTTCCTTTTTATGGCCAAATAGTATTCCATTGTGTGGATATACCATATACATTTTGTTTATCCATTTATCAGTTGATAGACATTTGGATTGTTTATAATTTTTGGCTTTTATGAATAATGCTGCTATAAATATTAGTGTACAGGTTTTGTATGGCCATGTTTCCAGTTCTCTTGAGTATATACCTAGGAGTAGAATTGCTGCAACAAATGTCAACTCTATGTTTAACTTTTTGGGGAACTGCCAAACTGTTTCCTAAAACCATTGCACCATTTTACATTTCCACCAGCAATGCATGAGGATTCCAATTTCCCCATATCCTCACAAACACTTATTATGTGTTTTTTTTGTTTTGGGGTTTTTTTTTTAGTTTAGCCATCCTAGTGAGTATGAAGTGGTATCTCATTGTGGTTTTAATTTGCATTTCCATAATGATAATATTGAACATCTTCTCATGTGTATAGCCATTAGTGTACTTTCTTAGGAGAACTGTCTAATCACATCACTGCCCATGGTTTAATTGGGTTACTCATCCTTTTGTTGTTGGGTTAGGTAAAGATTTTATTACAAGATTTTATTCACTCCCATGGATCCTGGAAAAAGATCAGCTCTCTAAGATGGAGCAAGTCATTATTACTTGCTAGTTGCTATACTAATAATTTGGAAGCAGAAGCTTCAGAATTAGCAGGCATGGAGGTTCTTTCATGGCTAGGAAAAAAAAAAAAAAAGCAGGGTAGACATGTTCTCCTTACTGTTACCTCCCCTTCTCTAAACCCTGGCCCTTCTCTCTCTCCATGTTGAAACTCTATCTTGCCCCCTCTTTCCCACCCCTGAGCACCCCCATTTCTGTCTCATGTGCCATCTTGAACCATTTCTATATACAAGTGTAGTCCAGAGAGGCAGGAAATTAGAGGGTTGCCTGTCTTATGACCCCTTCCAAGCACAGGGCCTGGAAGATGGTAAGAGTAAGATCAAACACCTTTCCTTTTCTGACCTCTTGTACTTAAGTCTGAACCTTGTCATTGCTGAGGCTGGCAGAGGCAACATGAAGGTGGAGGTGGGGACGAGGGGGAATCTAAGAACTAGTGACAGAAAGCGAATTCTTCTTCCTTAGGAACTCTGTGTCCTAAGGCAAGTTACTTACCTTCTCCAGAGTTTGGTTTTCCTCACCTGCAAAATAAGATGATATCTTGCAGATAATAAGTTTGGACTTCCTCTGTCTTACAAGAATTTTGTGAAGATAAAATGAGCTAATATATGTAAAAATGCCTCATAAAATGTTATATAAATGAAAATATTATTGCCTAGGAGTGAGAACTCAACTTCTGTATAGTGTCACAATTGTAGTTGAATAAGCTTTAGAATAGTGAATATCTTTATACAACACTTCTGGGTAGCTTCTGCAATATATAGTTTATATATGGAGTATAGTTTTTCATTTAGGAGTATTGTTTTGTTTTGTAATTCCTGGTAGTTTTCAAAGGCTTTATTTGAGAATGAACTAGTAAGTTAAAATCCCCTATATTCAACTTATTCACCCAGAAGCATGTTAAATAAGAACTTCTTATTTCTCTACACAGATTTTTTATCCCCAAACTAAATTAAATACTATTATATACTTTAAGTCAAAATCTGAACTAGGATTTTTATTTAATTTATTTTGAGCACTTATGAAATTCCCAGTAGTATGATAAGCATTACTTCATTTAATCCTCAAACATTCAAATGGGAAAAAAAATTATTGTGCCCATTTTCCAGATAAGAAAACTGAGACTTCACAAAGTCATGATCACCCATAGTAAAAGGCTAACCTGGAATTGGGAGTTTAGTCCATTTGGCCTCAGATCTCAGCCTTCGAACCCCCATGTTTGTGATATACCAAAGAGAAGAAGATTTCTGAAGAATTGGACGGTGATTCTTCTGCATTCATTTGTTTTATTTATTTTCACATTTCATTAAAAGATTATTTTGGAGAGACTCCACAAAAGAAATCCAAAAACTTGGAGAAGATAATTGATTTATGGACAAAGGCTAAGTGATTCCTATTTGAGCTTTAGTTAAGAAATGAGAGAAATTTTACTGAGTCAGAATTGTTAAAGATATGAATTACTAAAGGGAGTGGTGATGGAGTGGAGGTGGGGGGAATAAAGGGAGTTGCAATATCTACTTTTCTGAAGGGCTCCAAGCAGGTTAAATCTCATCTTCTATAGACTCTGCTAAATTCAATTAGGAAAGTAGAGTCAAAGGAGTGAAAAAAGCTAGTTAAATGATAGCCGCCACAAGAATATTATAGCTTATGAATGTTTATAAAGGAAAACTTCAAGTACTAAGGAGAAAAAAGAAAAACTAAAAATACCTTAAAAGCCAATTATGTTACTAAAAGGACAAAAAAGGACTAAAAAAAAGTATGAGTTAAACGTAAATAAACCCACATAAACACACATTCATATACCCACTTTTAATTATATATTTATATATAATTATAAATATATATATATATGTAATTTTAAATAGTTCTCAGCAGTAAGGGTAGAAATTTTGTTGTAGAAATAATCAAATCAATCCAAACTAAGTTCTATAAATGTACTTGCATGTCACATTCACACCATACTAAATCCTACCTCTTACATCTTTTAAAATCTTGATTTTGTTCTTCTTACTTTATGTATGTCTCATCATCTTGCCAATTAGAAACTTGCTGTTTTTAAATTATTCAGTTGGTTCGGCCTTTAAAAGAAAGGACATGAACTATACTTCTACAAAGTATAAAATTAAAATATTTATTGCTTTTAAATTACCAGTTTAAAATAAAGCCCAGCAGTGAGGATTTTTAAATTAAAAGCTTCATTCTGTTTCTCTTACTTTTTGCATGTACAATGCTGGACAGAACACAGATTCTAACGTGAACAAAGTGAAAAACGAAGGTAGAATTGAACCTCTAATGAGCAACATAATTCTTTTTCCAGAAGGTTAGACTACCAGTTTGCCTAGCAAGCTGTAAAAAGAATTTTTCACAAATCCTGCCAACTCAATACTTCCTTTTTATCAAATGTAGTTTGTTATTTTCATTCCACTTGGAGAATTAAGTTTGAAATACTGTCTGGAGTATTCTGCCTCAAAGTGTGACATGCTACTTTGTTTGATGTATGTCAGGAGCCTATTAAATATCATCACAAAGTAATGTATTTACTATGAGTTATTCCAGCAGTCTCAACAAACCAAATGCTTCTGTGAATAAGAGCTGAGTTCTATCAGTGCTTCAAATGGGCCTAGACTAACTTAGGATGTAGATATGCGGGTAAGTCCTGACTAATTATCAATGGAGATTGGTTCAAAGAGTAGCCAACATTTTCATAGATGGTTTTCACTGTACTAAGACATGCACTTTGGGACACATACATATGCGTGCACACACACACACACACACACACACACATAAATGTGCACATGCCGGAATCAGGGATAAATCCATTCTAAAATAGTCCATTTTAATCACCCTTCCAGATGTTTAGCTGTGGAAAGCTGTCTGATGCCAAATTTTACATGGACATATCATTCCCCAAATACATTTTTTTTAAAACTGCAAGTTGTAGACTTTATTTGAACTCTAAGTCAAAGGAGCAAACTGGAAAACAAAATAATATTTATGAAGCAATTGGAAATTTGAGTACTAATTAGTTTCTTTTTTTTACATCTATATTAGAGTATAATTGCTTTACAATGTTGTGTTAGTTACTGCTGTATAACAAAGTGAATCAGCTGTATGTATACATATATCCCCAAATCTCCTCCCTCGTGCATCTCCCTCCCACCCTCCCTATCCCACCCCTCTAGGTGGTCATAAAGCACCAAGCTGATCTCCCTGTGCTATGCAGCTACTTCCCACTAGCTATCTATTTTACATTTGGTAGTGTATATATGTCAATGATACTCTATCACTTCTTCCCAGCTTCCCCTTCCCCCCACCCCATGCCTTCAAGTCCATTCTCTACATCTGCATCTATATCCCTGTCCTACCACTAGGTTCCTCAGAAGCATTTTTTATATATTCCATATATATGTGTTAGCACACGGTATTTGCTTTTCTCTTTCTAACTTACTTCACTCTGTATGACAGATTCTAGGTCCATCCACCTCACTACAAATAACCCAATTTCATTTCTTTTTATGGGTGAGTAATAGTCCATTGTATATATGTGCCACATCTTCTTTATCCATTCATCCATTGATGGACATTTAGGTTGCTTCCATGTCCTTGCTATTGTAAATAGTGCTGCAGTGAACACTGTGGTGCATGTCTCTTTCTGAGTTATGGTTTTCTCAGGATATAGGCTCAGCAGTAGTATTGCTGGGTGATATGGTAGTTCTATTTGTAGTTTTTTAAGGAAACTCCATACTGTTCTCCATAGTGGCTGCATCAATTTACATTCCCACCAACAGTGCAAGATGGTTCCCTTTTCCCCACACCCTTTCCAGCATTTATTGTTTGTAGATTTTTTTTATGATGGCCATTCTGACCGGTGTGGGGTGATAAGTCATTGTAGTTTTGATTTTCATTTCTCTAATGATTAGTGATGTTGAGAATCCTTTCATGTGTTTGTTGGCAATCTGTATATCTTCTTTGGAGAAATGTCCATTTAGGTCTTCTGCCCATTTTTGAATTGGGTTGTTTGTTGTTTTGATATTGAGCTGCATGAGCTGCTTGTATATTTTGGAGATTAATCCTTTGTCAGTTGGTTCGTTTGGAAATATTTTCTCCCATTCTGAGGGTTGTCTCTTTGTCTTGTTTATGTTTTCCTTTGCTGTGCAAAAGCTTTTAAGTTTCATTAGGCCCCATTTGTTTATTTTTTGTTTTGATTTCCATTATTCTAGGAGGTGGGTCAAAAAGGATCTTGCTGTGATTTATGTCATAGAGTGTTCTGCCTATGTTTTCCTCTAAGAGTTTGATAGTGTCTGGCCTTACATTTAGATCTTTAATCCATTTTGAGTTTATTTTTGTGTATGGTGTTAGGGAGTGTTCTAATTTCATTCTTTTACATGTGGCTGTCCAGTTTTCCTAGCACCACTTATTAAAGAGGCTGTCTTTTCTCCATTGTATAGTCTTGCCTCCTTTGTCAAAGAAAAGGTGACTATATGTGCATGGGTTTATCTCTGGGCTTTCTATCCTGTTCCATTAACTTATATTTCTGTTTATATGCCAGTACCATATTGTCTTGATTACTGTAGCTTTGTAGTATAGTCTGAAGTCAGGGAGCCTGATTCCTCCAGCTCCGTTTTTCTTTCCAAAATTGCTTTGGCTATTCGGAGTCTTTTCTGTTTCCATACAAATTGTGAAATTTTTGTTCTAGTTCTGTGAAAAATCCCATTGGTAGTTTGATGGGTATGGCAATGAATCTGTAGATTGCTTTGGGTAGTATAGTCATTTTCACAATATTGATGCTTCCAATCCAAGAACATGGTATATCTCCTGAACTGTTTGTATCACCTTTCATTTCTTTCATCAGTGTCTTATAGTTTTCTGCATAGAGGTCTTTTGTCTGCTTAGGTAGGTTTATTCCTAGGATTTTATTCTTTTTGTTGCAATTGTAAATGGGAGTGTTTCCTTAATTTCTCTTTCAGATTTTTCATCATTAGTGTATAGGAATGCAAGTGATTTCTGTGCATTAATTTTGTATCCTGCTACTTTACCAAATTCATTGATTAGCTCTAGCAGTTTTCTGCTAGCATCTTTAGGATTCTCTATGTATAGTATCATGTCATCTGAAAAGAGCAACAGTTTTACTTCTGTTCCAATTTGGGTTCCTTTTATTTCTTTTTCTTCTCTGATTGCTATGGCTAAAGCTTCCAAAACTATGTTGAATAATAGTGGTGAGAGTGGGCACCCTTGTCTTGTTCCCGAACTTAGAGGAAATGGTTTCTGTTTTTCACCATTGAGAATGATGTTGGCTGTGGGTTTGTCATATATGACCTTTATTGTGTTGAGGTAGGTTCCCTCTATGCCTACTTTCTGGAGGGTTTTTATCATAAATGTGTGTTGAATTTTGTCAAAAGCTTTTCCTGCACCTACTGAGATGATCATATGGTTTTTATCCTTCAGTTTGTTAATATGATGTATCACATTGATTGATTTGCATATGTTGAAGAATCCTTACATTTCTGGGATAAACCCCACTTGATCATGGTGTATGATCCTTTTAATGTGTTGTTGGATTCTGTTTGCTAGTATTTTGTTGAGGATTTATGCATCTGTGTTCATCAGTGATATTGGCCTGTAGTTTTCTTTTTTGTGATATCTTTGTCTGGTTTTGGTATCAGAGTGATGTTGCCCTCATAGAATGAGTTTGGGAGTGTTCCTCCCTCTGCTATATTTTGGAAGAGTTTGAGAAGGATAGGTGTTAGCTCTTCTTTAAATGTTTGATAGATTTCACCTGTGAAGTCATCTGCTCCTGGACTTTTGTTTGTTGGAAGATTTTTAATCACAGTTTCAATTTCAGTGTTTGTGACTGGTCTGTTTATATTTTCTATTTTTTCCTGATTCAGTCTTGGAAGGTTATACTTTTCTAAGAATTTGTCCATTTCTTCCAGGTTGTCCATTTTATTGGTATACAGTTGCTTGTCGTAGTCTCTCATTATCCTTTGTATTTCTACAGTGTCAGTTGTTACCTCTCCTTTTATATTTCTAATTCTGTTGATTTGAGTTTTCTCCCTTTTTTTTTGATGAGTTTGGCTAATGGTTTATCAGTTTTGTTTATCTTCTCAGAGAACCAGCTTTTAATTTTACTGATGATTGCTATTGTTTCCTTCATTTTTTTTTTCATTTATTCCTGATCTGATCTTTATGCTTTCTTTTCTGCTAACTTTGGGGTTTTCTTTGTTCTTCTTTTTCTAATTGCTTTAGGTGTAAGTTTAGGTTGTTTACTTGAGATTTTTCTTGTTTCTTGAGGTAGAATTGTATTGCTATAAACTTCACTGTTAGAACTAATTTTGCTGCATCCCATAGGTTTTGGGTTGTCTTGTTTTCATTGTCATTTTTTCTAGGTATTTTATGATTTCCTCTTTGATTTCTTCAGTGATCTCTTGGTTATTTAGTAGCATATTGTTTAGCCTCCATGCATTTGTATTTTTTACAGTTTTTTCCTGTAATTGATATCTCGTCTCATAGCGTTGTGGTTGGAAAAGATACTTGATACAATTTCAGTTTTCTTAAATTTACTGAGGTTTGATTTGTGACCCAAGATATGATCTATCCTGGAGAACATTCCATGAGCATTTGAGAAGAAAGTGTATTCTGTTGTTTTTGGATGGAATGTTCTATAAATATCAATTAAGTCCATCTGGTCTAATGTGTCATTTAAAGCTTGTGTTTCCTAATTTATTTTCATTTTGGATGATCTGTCCATTGGTGTAAGTGGGGTGTTATTGTGTTACTGTCAATTTCCCCTTTTATGGCTGTTAGCATTGACCTTATGTATTGCAGTGCTTCTATGTTGGGTGCATAAATATTTACAACTGTTATATCTTCTTCTTGGATTGATCCCTCCATCCTTATGTAGTGTCCTTCTTTGTCTCTTGTAATAGTCTTTATTTTAAAGTCTATTTTGTCTGGTATGAGTATTGCTACTCAAGCTTTCTTTTGATTTCCACTTGCATGCAATATATTTTTCCATCCCCTCACTTTCAGTCTGTATGTGTCCCTAGGTCTGAAGTGGGTCTCTTGTAGACAGCATACATACGGAACTTGTTTTTATATCCATTTAGCCAGTCTGTGCCTTTTGCTTGGTGCATTTAATCCATTTACATTTAGGGTAATTATCGATATGTATGTTCCTATTACCATTTTCTTAATTGTTTTGGGTTTGTTTTTGCATTCTTTTCCTTCCCTTGTGTTTCCCACCTAGAGAAGTTCCTTTAGCATTTGTTGTAAAGCTGGTTTGGTGTGCTGAATTCTAACTTTTGCTCTGTAAAGGTTTTAATTTCTCCGTTGAATCTGAATGAGATCTTTGCTGGTAGAATAATCTTGGTTGTAGGTTTTTCCCTTTCTTCACTTTAAATATGTCCTGCCACTCCCTTTGACTTTCAGAGTTTCTGCTGAAAGATCAGCTGTTAACCTTATGGGGATTCCCTTGTATATTATTTATTGCTTTTCCCTTGCTGCTTTTAATATTTTTTCTTTGTATTCAATTTTTGATAGTTTGATTAATATGTGTCTTGGCATGTTTCTCCTTGGATTTATCCTGTATGGGACTCTCTGTGCTTCCTGGACTTGACTGACTATTTCCTTTCCCATGTTAGGAAAGTTTCAACTATAATCTCTTCAGATATTTTCTCAGACTCTTTCTTTTTCTCTTCTTCTTCTGGGACCCCTAAAATTCGAATGTTCATTTGTTTAATGTTGTCCCAGAGGTCTCTGAGACTGTCCTCAATTCTTTTCATTCTTTTTTCTTTATTCTGCTCTGCAGCAGTTATTTCCACTATTCTATCTTCCAGGTCCCTTATCCATTCTTCTGCCTCAGTTATTCTACTATTGATTCCTTCCTGAGAATTTTTAATTTCATTTATTGTGTTGTTCATCATTGTTTGTTTGCTCTTTAGTTCTTCTAAATCCTTGTTAAACGTTTCTTGTATTTTCTGCATTCTATTTCCAAAATTTTGGATCATCTTTACTCTCATTACTCTGAATTCTTTTTCAGGTAGACGGCCTATTTCCTCTTTATTTGTTTGGTCTGGTGGGTTTTTACTTGATGCATAGTTCTCTGTTTTCCCTTTTTGTTTAACTTACTGTATTTGGGGTCTCCTTTTTGCAGCCTACCGGTTCATAGTTCCTCTTATTTCTGATATCTGTCCCCAGCAGATGAGGTTGGTTCAATGGCTTGTGTACGCTTCCTGATGGTGGGACTGGTGCCTGTGTTCTGGTGGGTGGGGCTAGATCTTGTCCCTCTGGTGGGCAGGGCCACATCTGGTGGTGTGTTTTGGGGTGTCTGTGAACTTAGTATGAGTTTAGGCAGCCTCTCTGCCAATGGGTGGGGTTGTGTTCCTGTCTTGCTAGTTGTTTGGCATGGGGCTTCCAGCAGTGGAAGGACGGTTGGGTGGAGCTGGGTCTTAGTGTTGAGATGGAGATCTCTGGGAGAGCTCTCACCAATTAATATTACATGGGGCTGGGTGTTATTTGGTGGTCCAATGTCCTGGACTTGGCTCTCCCATCTCGGAGGCTCAGGTCCAACACCTGGCTGGAGCACCAAGACCCTTTCTGGAAGTCTGAGGTCTTCTGCCAGCATTCAGTAGGTGTTCTGTAGGAGTTGTTCCATGTGTAGATGTATATTTGATGTATTTGTGGGGAGGAAGGTGATCTCCATGTCTAACTCCTCTGCCACCTTGAAGGTCACCCCCAAGTTGGCTCCACAAGCTTCAGGTTTGCTTAGAAACTCCAGTCCTTCTTGTTAGCGCTCCTCCACCCCAGCCTAATTGGCTCTGTAGTCCATGCATGGGAAGGCCCCAAATACATTTTTATAAAATAAAATTGATGCTAGTGAAAGCATGCATTTAAATGTAGTACTTTGAGATAGTTTTGAAAAATAAGCCATAAATTATTTTAAGAAAATATTTAAGTTACCTATGTGTTCTCTATAATTTCGTTTACTCTTCATTTGAGCGGGGGTGGGGGGAGAGTATGTTACTTCGAAAGTATTTGTTAAGCATATGTGCACATGAGCTCCTTGAATAAGGAGAATTTAAGTGCCTTTTGGTGGGAAAATATTATCCTCACTCCTCTTTTCTCTTCCCTCTCCAAGACATGACTCATAGCTATTATAGTTCTCAGTTTCCAATGTGCTCATTTGAAATAAATGATGCTAGAATTCAGAGAATCACTTAGAGCCACTCAAAGCACTTATTAAAAGGGTTTACAGTTAACAAACCAAAATTTGTCATCACAAACTTTAATCAGAAAAAAATGAAACAACAAATGTCTTTGAAGAGACAGGAAGACACAGAGACCTGGAAAATTTGGCTTCGCTGCCTGATCATTTGGCTTTGCTGCTTCATGAGGGAGTGGAAAGAGAACTAGGCTAGCAATCAGAGGAGCTGGGTTCTGGTCCTGGCTTCACTGCCCCTTAGCTCAGCAGACTTCAGACAGCCATTCATCCTCCCTAAGCCCCTATTTCTTCATTTGTTAAAAAAGAAAAAGAGAGACAATAGTACCTGTTTTTCTTTCCTCTCTATGAATGGTAGTCCATAACCAGCAAACAATCCCAAATCCTGAATCTCTTCTCTCACTGCCCCTTTGCCACAGGCCTTAAATAAAGCCTCGATTTCCAATGAGAACATTTCTGTCAGACTAGTCTTCCTCCAATCTTATATTTAAAAAAAATACTTCTATCTACTTCTATCTTTGCTCTTTTCATCAATTTTCCCCCTCTCTCACCATTATTCTCCCTCAGTCATCAAAGCCCTGGCCCTAGGTCACCATCTTGCTCTCCAACTCAAGTCTTCCCATCCTTTAGGTGACTTCAGGTGCTGTATTCAAGAGTCAGGCAGGGTGGGGTAGGGTGGGAGAGGGATACATTAGGGGTTTGGGGTGAACATATGCACATTACTGCACATAAAACAGATAACCAACAAGGACCTACTATATAGCACAGGAAGCTCTACTCAATATTTTGTAATAACCTATAAGGGAAAAGAACCTAAAAAATTTATAATTTTTATGTATGTAAGAAAAGTTATACATATATATATATATATATAATAGAATCACTGTGCTGTACACTTGAAACTAAACAACATTGTAAATCAACTATACTTCACTAATAAAAAAAGAAAAAAAGAGTCCATTCAACATACTGTCCCCTTAGTTCCTTAATTTCCTCATCTGCAGTCACTTTCTCACAGGATCGCTTTGTCATCACCCCTAGCTATTCCACCTCTACAATCTTTAGTTCATATATCCCACACTTTAAACACAAATTTCCATTCTCCCAGCACCTTTGTTCAACACCTCCACCAAACCTGCCTCCTGACCTCACTGGAGCCTCAAGCCTTCAAGATGCCTCTACTCTCTCCCAACCCACTAGTCCTTTCCTCTCTTCACTTTCCCCTACATCCAGCTTGGATTGCTTTCTTTATCATTTCAATAACTCTTGTAAAAACCTTTGCCAAATACCTTGCGCTCCCCTATTTTCATCTTACACATTTTGCAACATGCTCATCTTAGATACAACCAATAATCCAGTTTCTCCAGGCCTGCATCTGAGGAGCCACATTTTTTTTTTCAGAAAACCGCAAAACAGGGCAGATGGAAATGACTAAATTCATGACCACCAACCTCAAGGGGACCTTCAACCCTTCAGGGCAATTCTTTCATATTTCTTAGGCCATTTCCCTTTCCCACTTTCCACAAAGGCTATTTCATACTTCTCTGCTCTCAAGCCCACAACTTTCCTACTCTGAAAAGAACCTCATCTCTTCCTTCAAAATAATTACAGAAGTTTTCAGCAAGAACTCCCTGATCTACTTTTAACCAAAACATAAGAAGCTACCTGTAGGAACCTGACCTCCAGTTACTATATGTAGGGCCTCGACCAGTAGCATCAGCATCATCTATGGAGTTTTAGAAATGCAAATTCTTAGGTCCCACTTCAGACCCTCTGAATAAGAAACTCTGGGAGGGAGAGGGAGAGCAATCTGTATTTTAACAAGCCTTCCAGATGATTCAGGTATAAGCCCAGAGTTGGACTACTACTGTAGCAGAACTATTCCTCATCCTCTTAAAGGCCAACAATCAACCTAAGCTCTGGATCTCTTCCCCTCTTATGTTCTCAGGAATTTTTCACTGTTTAGAATCCCTTCTCTTTCTTGTATATTCAACATCTCCCTCTCCGTCTTTCTTACTGACATGAAACATGTTCAAATCTTCTGTATGAGTGATCACTTTACTGGGGATGTTTTACCATATTGGCACCTTCCCAAAACAGTTCATGCCCTTGACTTCAAAGACATTATATTCTTTTGGGTTTTTCCCTACCTCTCTGGCTAGTTCTCCTCTTTCTCCTTTGCTGGCTCATCGCTTCTTCTCTGCCATTAAATATTGGGAGTTTCCCTTTTCATTGTACACTAGCAATTTCACTAAGTAAATTTTTCTACTTTCATTGCTTTGAGTGCCATCTATATACAAATTTATATTAACACTTAATGTAGACATTTGCCCAGTTCACATCATTTCTTAAGCATCCTAAAGGCATTCCAAATTCCACATGCTCAAAATTCAACTCATGATCCCCCTCCACTAAAACTAGGCACTCCGTAATACCCATCTTTCCAATTAAAAAGTACCATCTTTCTCTTTGTCATTTAAAATATTCAATCCATTATCAAAATTCATCCATTTTACCTCTTAAATGGCTTACAATATCTGTTTAATTTTCTTGGTATTCACCACAAATACTCTAGACCAAACTTCTGTCCTCTTCCTTGTGGACTACTGAAATGGTTTCCTAAATAGGTCCTTTTCTCTTGCTTCCCTCTAATCCCTCTCCTAAAACACTTGAATGGCTTCGTATTAATCCTAGGATAAAAACTGAAGTCCTTAACTTGAATTACAGACCCTGCACAATGTATCCCTCACACCTCTCTCCAACCTCACTCCTGTCACACTCCCCACAGCTCTCCACTTGATCATCGCACTGGCCTTCTTTCAGCTCCTGCAAAGCTCCATCCCACCCAGAGCCTGCACTGCCCAAACTGCTCATCCTTTCCCCTTTACCTAATTAACTCCCACCCTTCCTTCAAATCTCAATTCAAACATTGTTTTTTCTAAGAAAATTTCCTGAACCAGCCTGATAACGGTCCACATTATAACTTCATATTTATTTGTGTGATGATTCGATTAATGCCCATCTCTCCCATTATAGTCTAAGCTACATGGAAACAAAGGCAATATCTGGTTTGTTAAGCATGATATTCTCAGTACTTTGCACAGTTCCTGGCACATAGTAGGCACTCAATAAAATATGTTGCATATATAGTTATAAGATAATTTAATGATAAAGTGGCATATTTTGTGTCAGAATTAATGATCCTAAATATTTTTTGTTTGGTTGGGGGTTTTTTGGGTTTTTTAAGTGATTTATTTTTTTACTGAAGTATAGTTGATTTACAATGTTGTGTTAGTTTCAGGTGTGCAGCAAAGTGACTCAGCTATCTATCTATCTATACATATATATGGATATAACTTTTTCAGATTCTTTTCCCATATAAGTTATTACAAAATATTGAGTATAGTTCCTTGTGCTATACAGTAGGTCTTTGTTATTTATCTATTTTATATATAGCAGTGTGTATATGTAACTTCCAAATTCCTAATTTATCCCTCCCCCACAACTTTCCCCTTTGGTGACTATAAGTTTGTTTTCTATGTCTGTGAGTCTGTTCCTGTTTTGTAAATAAGTTTATTTGTATCATTTTTTTTAGATTCCACATATAAATGATATGATATTTGTCTTTGTCTGTCTGACTTACTTTACTTAGTATGATAATCTCTAGGTCCATCCATGTTGCTGCAAATTACATTATTTCATTCTTTGTTATGCCTGTGTAATATTCCATTGTATACCACATCGTCTTTATACATTCATTTGTTGACAGACATTTAGGTTGCTTCCATGTCTTGGCTATTATAAATAGTGCTGCTATGAACTTTGGGTGCATGTATCTTTTTAAAAAATTTTCATTGGAGTATAGTTGATTTACAATGTTGTGTTAGTTTCTGATGTACAGCAAAGTCAATCAGTTATACATATACATATATCCACTCTTTTTTAGATTCTTTTCCCATATAGGCCATAACAGAGTATTGAGTAGAATTCCCTGTGCTATACAGTAGGTCCTTAATAAATACATATTTTATATATAGTACTGTGTATATGTCAATCCCAATCTCCCAATTTATCCCTCCCCGCCTTACCTGCTGATAGCCATAAGTTTGTTTTCTACATCTGTAACTCCATTTCTGTTTTGTAGATAAGTTCATTTGTACCCTTCTTTTAGATTCCATATATAAGCAATATCATATGTTTGTCTTTGTCTGTCTAACTTACTTCACTTAGTATGACAATCTCTAGGTCCATCCACATTGCTGCAAATGGCATTATTTCATTCTTCTTTATGGCTGAGTAATATTACATAGTATATATATATCACATCTTCTTTACCCATCCCTCTGTTGATGGACATTTAGGTTACATTCATGTCCTGGCTGTTGTAAATAGTGCTGCAATTAACATTGGGGTGCATATATCTTTTTGAATTATGGTTTTCTCCAGATATATGCTCAGGAGTGGGATTGCTGGATCATATGGTAGCTCTATTTTTATTTTTTTAAGGAACCTCCATACTGTTCTCCATAGTGGCTGTACCAATTTACATTCCCACCAACAGTGTAGGAAGGTTCCCTTTTCTCCACACCCTCTCCATCATTTATTATTTGTAGGCTTTTTGATGCTGTCTATTCTGACTGGTGTGAGGTGATACCTCATTGTAGTTCTGATTTGCATTTCTCTGATAATTAGTGATGTTGAGCATCTTTTCATGTACCTTTTGTCCATGTATGTCTTCTTTGGAGAAATGTCTATTTAGATCTTCTGACCATTTTTTACTGGATTATTTGGTTTTTTTGATATTGAGCTATATGAGCTGTTAAATGTTTTGAAGAAACCCAAGTCGTCCTATAGACTTAGATAAGACCCAAATGTTCATTCTAAAAAAGAGACAATTATTAGAAGGTAGACTCATCTACATATGGATCACAGTCTTAATCATAGGCCAATCTCATAAGGAGAAGGGGTCATCATTTGTTAAGTACAAGAAAGTAGGGGAGAGAAACAAGAATAGCACTACACAGCTACTATAATATCCCACACTAATGCTGCTTAGATACTGTCCAAACAGAAAAGCTACATTCATGTCAGGCCTCAAAGCTTGGTTGTCACTGTGTGTGTACTGCTTCATGGCTACTCTCTCTGGGCCAAGTATAGTCAAGGCTTTCCACCATGAAAATATTAGAGCATCACTCTTGCATCTTTCCCTCTCACCCTGAAAATGCTTTTATATATTTTATATAGCAGAGAGATCACAGGCATATGAGAAAACACAGTATGCAGAGGGGGGAAAATTCCTTAAGCTTAGAAAGGCAAATCATCAAATTTTGCCAATTACTTATTTCTGTAATACTTCAGTGTATTAACCACAATTTATACACCACTACCATTAAAAATTGCAATATCTGTATGCAATTATAAAAATAATTAAACTACTGATTTAGATAGAAACTAGTAGTGAGACAGGACCACTAACCTTAAGAAAGATTTATTTAGTCTACATGAAGAATAAGTCAGAAATCTTTCTAACACTGTCAGGTAATCAGTATGTCACAGCTTTCCCCCATGAGGGGAAACAAAATCTAATGATCATTGACTCCATCTGAAAACAGCCAAAATCACATCAACAGATGGGTGACTGTCAATTAGCCATTTGTTAACCAGTGTGGATGTCTTGGCAGCTCTCACGCAACTTCAACAAAATGAAGGAAGGAAGGCATGAACAAGGATGAAGGGATGAGTTCTCCTGGATCACATTTTTAATTTTTCATGACCGCTTATATTCTTGATGGAAAAACAATTTGATGGAAAAATAATAACAAGAGAAAAAGAGACTCTTAGCCAACACAAATGGGGGCCCTTTCTCCAAGACCTTTATGGGTTACTATGTTTCTCAGAAAAGTTAACTTTTTTACTTTAAATCTGCTAATATCAGAAATATTAAAGGAAGAGAATACAGCCCTAAGTAACTCTCTATAATTATTAAAATTATAAACAAATTATTAATTTATAATAAAATTTATTCAGTATTTTCCTTTTAATAGCACTGGTTTTCATGCCATTAGAAATTTACAAATGTTAATGTTCAAGGACACATCTCAAGGTTTAAAATAGAGAAAACTATCTCCAAAACAAAAGCTTACCACATTTAGTCCAAAATGTATAAAAATCACCAAGATGCTTGTTAACAATGTAGATTCCAAGGCATGTCTCCATAAATTTCAATTTAATAGAACTGAGGTATGGACAAGGAATGTGAATTTTAGTAAGTACTCCAGATGATTTATCTGAAGAGTACACCTTAAGAAAAACTGTTATGGAAAAAGAAATTTAGATTACTCTTCTTTAAATGTTAAAGAAAATTAAAACCTTACCTCCTACAAATGCAGTGCAAGAGCAATGTACAATATTTTAATATCCTCCATTTTTCATATGACTTATTACCAGGATATGCCAGTAGCTTCTAGACCCAGTGTTTCTCAAACTTTAATGTTCATAATAATCCCCTGGGGATCTTGTTAAAATGTTGATTCTGATTCATTAGGTCTGGTGCAGGGCCCGTGGTTCTCTGCTTCTAATAAGTTCCCAGGTGATGTTGATGTTGCCAGACTGCAGGTCACAGGTTGACTAGCAAGGTTCTAGACAGTGGTACTCAAACTTCAGCATGCATCAGAATTACCTAGTCAAAACACAGATGGCTATCCACACCCAAGTTTCTGATTCATATGACCACAGAGACAGAGATTAGACTGATGCAACTGCAAGTCAAAGAATACTGGCAGCCACCAAAACTCCAAAACACACAAAAAGAAAGAAAGAAAAAATGTATTCTCCCCTAGATCCCACCCTGGACCCAGCCCTACCAACACCTTGAGTCTGGAGTGGTGCTGGAGAATGTGCACTTTTTTTTTTTTCATGCCTCTCACTGTTGTGGCCTCTCCCGTTGCGGAGCACAGGCTCCGGACGCGCAGGCTCAGCGGCCATGGCTCATGGGCCCAGCCGCTCCGCGGCATGTGGGATCCTCCCGGACTGGGGCACAAACCCGTGTCCCCTGCATCGGCAGGCGGACTCTCAACCACTGCGCCACCAGGGAAGCCTGAGAATGTGCACTTTTAACAAATTCACAGGGGATAATGATACTGCTGATCCCAGGACTACACTTTGTAAATTACTGTTCTAGGCCATAGTCTTGGGGAGGTATTATCCCTGAGAAATACCTTTCAGAACTTAGATTTTTCTCTTTTCTCAAACTCTTTAAAGAGCTCTGGCAATCAGCAAAACAAGGTATCTCCACAGATCCTAAAGAAGATCACAATCACTGTCTCCTGTTATTTCCCTTCTCTGGTCTTTTGGGAAACAGAAAGGACATGAACAGTACAGGAAAGTGCATGTCTTCAATTTAAAACAGATGAATAGAGACTCATTTTAGGCAGAGATAAGAAGAGTTTGTGTACTTGGAATTTATAGCTTATTTTTACCCTAGTACAAAGCTTTGAAATGATGTCACTTTCCTCTAAAATCTATAACCTAATGACCGTCAGACAAAAATCCCTCTAGGGAGGCACTTACAGGATGGGGGCGGGTGACTTTGGGCTGACAAGCTCTTTCCATCACCTTCATGAGACTCCTATTAGTCTTTTTAGCCAGAAAGTGCTTTCTGTGATGGAACGTGCCAGCATCTATATGGGGCTCGAGCTAGTCACCACCATGACATGGCTGAGCAATGCGTGAAGTGGTACAGCTATGCTCAGTCTTCCCTGAAGAACCTGAAATGTCCACATTTTTTTGTTTTTTTGAGTTAAAGAATTAAGGGTTTTATTAAAATGTGCTTTATCTTGTAGGGCTAACCTGTAGACATCACTGATCTCCACCTTGGCTTGAATGCATCCATGTAGTCAAAATATAGCTTTGAGCACCTGCCATGTGCCAAACATGGGTCTAGGCACTGGAGATACTTGTCACAAGAGTGACAGGATCTCAGCTCCCATGGAGCTTACACTGAGGAGGGAGCTAGTAATAAATAAGAGAACAAGGCCACTTCAGAGAGTAGCAAATGATGTGGAAAAAATAAAACAGTGTGAGATGATTTTAAAAATGACTGCTTCTTTACACTGGATGGTTAGGGAAAGTTTCTGCAAAAAGGTAATTAGTAAGCTAAGATACGAGTGACAAGAAAAAGCCAACCATGGTGTTCATCAAATTACCTAGCCAAAGTCACTTACTATTTTAGTGTATTTTTAGGGCATAGGAGACAATTTTTGATGAGGGAGGAACAGGGAAAAATCAGGAAAGTCTAAAGAATTGGGTGCTCCTTTAGCAACAGGACTGGTGGGTGTGTGGGCTGCCATAGAGGCCTTGGGTTGCCAGAAACTACAGGAGGGCATGAGTTTTTCTGGATGGGTTATATTTTGAGCCACACCTCTCAACTATTTTTGAAATCGATGCATTAAAAATAGTCAAGCTCCAATCTGGTGAGGTTCTAACCCCAACTGAGTCATTGCAGTGGTGAAATACTTAATTATTTTCAGGTTTGAGCAGCTGTGAGGGCCAGCCCCACAGGCACACACTTCAAAGACTTGGCAGTTGTTCTTAATCTTTCTATTTCTGAAGCAACAAAGAGCAGCACTGAACTTTTGCCAGTCTGGACAATATGGTCAATCAAAACTTACTGAAGACCCCAAATAGGCAGATCCATGTTTGAGGTTCTTCAGTGAATGCAAAAGAACAGTATACAGCATCCCAACGTCCCAGCCCAAAGTGCACCCAGAAACCCATTCCCACCCCCTCCCCTGCAATGCCCCCCCAACTCCAGTTTCTTCCCATCTTTCATCTGGATAGATTCAACTTTAAAGGCAGGTAGAATTTTCTAGTCATTCAAGAATAATCATTGATTCACATCTTGCTGATTGGTTTGTCATTCTTAAAGTTTACTTTACTGTCAAAAGGTATGGCACTCAATGTTCTGAAGGGTTTCCATTCATAGGTGGAGAGAACAAGAAGGGCTTGGGTGGCAGTTGTCAGTACCAGCATTGGTCTTGGTTAAATATGTGAAGCGTGGACATTTTCGATGAGATCCTCTTCCATCTGCCTTCCTCTCTTGTTCTTCCTTCTCTTCCACATGCTTCCCAGAGCTTGCTTCTGGGCAACCTGCTTTTATATTGGTTCTGCATTACACCATTCCCAAATTCTGAAAAATTTTTTATTCCCCTTTCTCCATCACAATCTACCTCTTTCTCATTCCTTCAAATCCCCGTTAGGCAACTGGTTAATCTGAAAAGTTGATTCTAGAACAGTGCTACTCAGAGTGTAAAGCCCCTACCAGCAGCATCAGCATAACATGGGAATTTACTAAAATGTAAAATATCTGCCCATCTCCAACCTAATGTATTCTGGGGGAGGGAAATAGTAATCTGTGCTTTAGATGCACTTTACATGATCCTTACATATACTTATAATTGAGAAACACTGTTATGGGGTATAAATAAGAGATTGTGGATTATTGTCACTTCCAGATGTCGTGTGTCTGCTTTTTAAACAGGCACTGGGAGTCTTCTTCTAAAAGCATAGCTATGTGAAAACTGGGGAGATGTCCTATTGTGTACCACTAACCATCCTACCTACGTAGGATGGAGCCACTGGCTTCTACGGCCCTGAGAACCACACTGATGACAGAGAGTCTAGTTTCAAACAGGGACCTCAGAATGTACACTCAGAAGCCATCAGAACATCTTGCTTGAAGCTCTTGACAGGTAGATTAGAATACCGTGGCACTCAGCCACAGCCCCAGTGTTGGGAAGAGAAAGAAAAAGAGCTCCTAAAACATCCTCCCTCACGATGCTAATGGCCCACCTCTAATGACACATCATTTATTGAATGTGAAAGGAGGTCTGATATGGGCAAGGTGTGATGACCTGGCAATTTATTTTACTTACTGGTGTCACAGACATGTTTCTGTGAGCTCAGCAGGGTCAAAGAGCTTAAAACGTTATCTACAATAAGACAAACATGTAATTTTCCTCTTGCTTTATTCTTCTATTTTGCTCTTAATGATTAATTAAGAGACATTCCTCTACTTGAGAAATTTGAGATGAGGCTGTACCAACCATTATGGTCATTCATAATAGCTAACATCTACAAAATTAAGCTTGCTTGGGAACCCATGGGGCAGAATTTCCAGCTGAGGAAGAATTTTTATTAAGCCTTATGTACCCCCCGCCAAATCTTTTCTGTACAGTAACATCCTCCCGGGCATAAATTTTCCATCAGGATTCAGCCTTCTCTGTAAAGTCTTTTAGGATGATGTGTCTTCTGGCTGGCAGTGTTTGAAAGTCAAGCAAACAAGCCTTCCAGGGCTCACATTGAGTTAAGAAAACATTTTCTGCATGACATTTAGGGCCAAATTAGGGACCAAAGTCCTCATTCTTTTACTCAAGACTAGGTTTATGTCTCCACAGGCAATGTGAAATGGGGTGTGGAGAAATGATCTCATGAAATAAATTAATTTAGACAGGATGCCTGGTTTGCTCATACCCCACAGAGTGTGTGTGTGTGTGTGTGTGTGTGTATGCGCGTGTGCGCTTGCGAGTGCCCGCGCGTGTGCGTGTGGGTTTAAGAGCAGGTTAGGGAAACAGTAACAATGAAGAGATGAAGGGAGAGCTCTACACAGTGGTAAGATCAGGCTTTTCCTCTAAGCTCTGCCACTTACCAGTCATGAGACCTCAGGCAAGACTTCCTGAGCCTCTGTTTCCTCGACTGTTATATGATTTTATGAGACCCATTTGACTACTTCCCTCAGGGTCGTGAGGAACAGAAGGGTAATTAACAACAGTATTCCATACTGATATATCAAGTTCAGTGTTACCATCATTAACTGTCCCTTCTAATATCTGCACAATTAGAGACACATTTTCTGGGGTACGTGTTCACACACCATGGCTTTGAACTTTCATTCTTTCCCACCTGGACCTTGGAGCCACACACTTACCAACACCAGATGAACTCGCTGTCCCAGTAATGATCCCAATCATAGCTGCCTCCAGAACAAGATATCAGAATAGGAAATTGAATCTGAGCTTCTCACATGGAAGGCCAGGGCATTAGTCATGGTGAGCACACTGGGGGTTTTTCATCTGCGTTTGACTGGTTAGGTTCAGTAAATCGCTTTCATTTTTCGTCAAGAGATTCCAAGTTTTATATATTTATTATCCCTCTCATTATTTCACAGCCAGCAGCATATTTTACTTGTAGCAGTGCCTAACTTGGAATAATTTTGGAAACCACAGTGCTTATGAGGCATGGCTTACTGGGGCACCAGCAAGCAAACCTTGCTCTTTATTAACAGACTGGGTTAAATATTGCTTACATTTGCACCGTGGTGTGCCCTGCCATTTCACCTTTTTTTCCTGAACAACAACTAGAGAACATTCAACCTGGGCCTCCCCATCCCCCTATCTCCACCTTGTCACAGTTTCAAGGAAGCTGGTATGAATATAACTTATGAAACTCCCCACGTTCACACTGAAAGGTATTGACCATTGAGTGGCGATGGCAATACCGTTATTTTCACAGCAAACGGCTTCAGTGAAATATAGTACAGGGTTGCCTCTTCCTCCTTCAACCCACAGTCTACTCTTAAAAAATTAGTGTCCATGGGTGGTTGTCAATATAGATCAACCTAAGGGGAAAAATATGTCCACTGAGAAGTTCTTTGGCCTGAGACTATAATGCACAAGGACCATGGTGATTACAGATGGATTTTTGCCTCTTTATATGTTTTTGTTCTTTTCCTACACTGCCCCCTCTGTGAGTTCATTTGGCTCATATTTTACTAGTATGACCATAAAGGAGTGAGTTTAGGTCACCCAGTTTATTTAACAAAACACAATTTGAGTCTCTACGTTCAGAAATAAAATGTCTATATGTTTCAGTTAGTGTTATTTTTATACATTTATTGAGATTATTGAATTAACACATTTTTCGCTAGTAAGGAAGATTTGGGTCATTCTTGTGAGTTCCCATTCAGACAATAAGATGAGATGGGAGGAGGAGGAGAGAGGTAGTATTAGAATAAGAGGAAAAGAAAGAGGAGAAGGTTAAGAAGGAGGGTAACATTCATGCTTATTCACTTTGGAATCAGGAGAGTAATAGAGAGTCTTACTGCAAGAAGTATCTAGAATGCCATTAATCGTATCTCAGTCTGGCTCTTGTGCATGCAAAGGACCTTAACAAATCAGTCACACTATTCTCTTTGTTCAGCTCACCTCAGAAATTCATGACAATACCACTGTTTTAAAAATTTAGGAAAAGACAGTCCTATAACTTTCTTAGTTTGAACTGGGCTAAAAATGGGGTTGTTGAACTGCTTTATCCCAGCACCTAGCACAATGCCCAGAACACTCAAAAAATCATTTTGGAGTGATGAGTGAGTGAACAGAGAATGTTTTCCTTGGATCTGTACTAACTAGCTCAGGTACAGTATGGTAAAGTGGTTATGAACTGAGACTATGAAGCCAGATTTGGTTTCAAACCCCAGCTCTGCCATTTCTTTGACCTTGAACTTTTTTGTATCTCAGTTTCCTTACCTGTAAGGTTAGGATATTAGGATCTACTTCATAGGATTGTAGTGAAGATAAATTGAGTAGACTCTTCTTTTTTTTTTTTTTTTTGAGGTACACAGGCCTCTCACTGTTGTGGCCTCTCCCATTGCAGAGCACAGTCTCCGGACGCGCAGGCCCAGCGGCCATGGCTCACGGGCGCAGCCACTCCGTGGCATGTGGGATCTTCCCGGACCGGGGCATAAACCCGTGTCCCCTGCATCAGCAGGCGGACTCTCAACCACTGTGCC
The DNA here is from genome assembly GCF_964341445.2 of Mesoplodon mirus. Lineage (NCBI taxonomy): Eukaryota > Metazoa > Chordata > Mammalia > Artiodactyla > Ziphiidae > Mesoplodon > Mesoplodon mirus. The sequence continues at coordinate 83,016,026 of NC_138980.1, read as the reverse complement.
ACCAGGGAAGCCCGAGTAGACTCTTCTTAAAATAGTGCATGACATAGTGAATCTGGTGAAGTGTTTGCGGGGCAGCCATGTTGCATAACTCTATAGAACACTTTCCACACCACAATCTACATGAATAGCACCCCCTAGAGTTGTGCAGTGTACAACCTTCAAAGTCACACAGTGGCCCTGACCCTTTGCTATTATTATTATTGTTATACTCTGCTTGGACTCATTTTTTCTTATTCCTCTTTGCTCCAGTATCCACAAGTTATGCAGAGAAATATGAGCATGTGTTATCTGAAGTGCAAAATAAGAAATACCTTTTGTACACATGTAAGAAAATTAAAGCATTTTCTGTACTATGTGTCTTTTTAAATATTTTCCTTCCCCAAGAGAAGCATGTGGAAAAACCTTCCAAATGAAGAGAATAAGGTCTATTCATTCAGGTAATAGCAATACACTCGGCCCAGGACCAAATCAGTTTCTTTAGGTTGAGAACATGCATACTTGCCAGCCTCAACATTATTCTGTGATAGCCTGGAAGGAAGGAACAGTATTGAGAGAGGTCAAAAAGGGCTTCCCAGAAGTATGTCTAGTGAAATGTCCAGATCCCATCTCCAGAAACCAGGAACCGCTAACCACCTAACAGACCAAAGCAGAGAAACCTCCATTGTGCCAATCCCCTCTGATGGACCATAATTTTTGCCTCATCAGAAACACGCAAAGACAACTGCCTTAAGAGCATGGAGAAACCAGTTCCCACCCCTTGAGTTCTAGCTGCTCCTTCCTTCTCAGTGTTCAAATCAGTGTCATTACATGGCTTACAAGGACAACTTCACAAACAGAAAGATAGTTTTTTAAAAAAAAAATAAAGGACAAAAATTAACTTTAGAAACTCAAATTTTTTTCAGACGGAGAATTCCTTTCCTCTAAGAAACTTGCGTTTAAAACTCAGTTAACAAAAATCCTCTCAGAAACTGAAGTTTGTTTTTTAATATTTACCACAAGGTAATTAAATAGCCATTCACAAAAGTCCAGTGAGGAAATGAAGATGCATTACCAAAAAGAGGAAGGATTTTTTTTTTTTTTTTGCCATTCCTAGAGCTTAAAAGCAAAAGAATTGCTCATCCCCCCGAAGTTATTATATAAAGATGCCTGGATAAGTGAGGATTATAATCCCTAGAATTGCAAAGAAAAATAGGAGAATGGGAGTAGTTTCTTTCATGTTGTCGATTTCTCCTACCTCACCACCATTTGGCCCAAACCTACTGAAATACATGACAGAGGCAAACACTAAATTCTGGACTGATCTCAACTTGCCATTGTCTGAAGTTGAAAAATAAGAAAGGAAGAGACAAAGAGAGGGAGAAAGGAAAGAAGGAAGGAAGGGAAAGTGGAAGGAAGGAAGGGAATGGAATTGGAGGTAAGACGTTCAGTGTATTTGCTTTCTGCAGCAAATAATAGAAAATACCACAAGAGATTAGCCCTCCAGGGTGGATGTATCAAGGTCCAGCAGAAGCTTTCCATCTTCCCACTTCTCATCCTTGGCATATAGACCTTTATCCTCAGGATAATGAGGTGACCAAGCACCTGTAGAAATCTCATTCACATTTGAGGCCAAAGTAAGGCAAATAGGCCCAAAGCTTTCTAGTTGATGAGCTTTGTCTTTTTATTTGCAAAAGGAAGCCAGTCTTAGAATACTACCCTCTATATCTCACTGGTAGAACTGTACCTGGTGATCACCACTGGATGAGACAGGTCTAGGGAATTTCACATTTCCACTTCGGAGTTAGAGGAAAGCAAGGAAGATGATTGGGAATAGGTGTAGATTTGGCCAACCCAGCTCAGCAAAATGGACTACAACAAAATGAAATGACTACAACTGCATTTAAAATGAAAGTAATTGAATTAAATTAGAAGTCTTCCAGAATGTCCTGAACTGTTTTAGAGCAGCATCTGTGGTTGTAATGAGAACCTGACAATTAAATGCCAAGTCAAACAGCACATTTGTTCATTCTTTATGCAAAGTAGGTATTATGGCTCCATAAGAAATCTGGAGAAAAGGAGTATTTGCAATTCATTTGATTGGGGTATATTCCAACTTTTGTTATACTGTATGGCGTAGAGAGTAAGAACATGGACTTTGGAGCCAAAGAGGCTTAGGTTCAAATTCTGACTCTATCACTTATAAGCTGTATGACCTTGGATAAGTAATGGGTTAGTTTCTATAAAATCCTATTTGTTCGGGCTTCCCTGGTGGTGCAGTGGTTGAGAGTCCGCCTGCCGATGCAGGGGACGCGGGTTCGTGCCCCAGTCCGGGAGGATCCCACATGCCTCAGAGTGGCTGGGCCTGTGAGCCATGGCCACTGAGCCTGCGCGTCTGGAGCCTGTGCTCTGCAACGGGAGAGACCACAACAGTGAGAAGCCCACGTACTGCAAAAAAAAAAAAATCCTATTTGTTCAGAGTAGTACTTAAATCTGATAATTATGTAAAACACCATGGCAGAATCTGCCAACTGTGCTCCACTTCTTTCTTGGTGGTAGAATTGTACTTGGGAAATAGCTGCCCAGCCATTGACTACATTTCCCAGACCTTTTGGCAGCCAGGGGCAACCAGGTGACTAAACCCCACCGAATAGAATTTAAGCAAAGTAACACTTCTTAGACCATAAACACTGCACAACACAATCCGCCACACTGAATTTCCACTTCCTGCTGACTGGAGTGGCCCCAGAGGGACTGTTGGAGACCACACAGACTACTGTGAGCCTGAGTCCCTGAGTGACTGGAACAACTAGTCCAGACTCTTACCTGAGAGAGAAATAAATTTCAACATTCCTTAAGCCACTAATTTATTGTTCAGTCTCATTATAGTAGCTTAACCTACCTTAACATTGATCCTGGCACACAATAAGCCCTCAATAAATTGTAGCTACCCCTCAAATAATCAGGAAGAAGGAAATGTCATTGTATATATTTTTTGCTTTTGCAATGAAATCACGGTATTAACACGAATAAGCAACTGAATCCCTCAGTTTCCCTGTTCTAAAATCTATAAAGTTATCTTTTAACAGACTATTGCATGTTTATTAAATTAACCTTTTCAAAGACCATTGAGCACCTAAGGCTAAATTCTAATAGTTTAGTGAAAAATAATATAAGAGTGAGTGTTGACACAATTACCACATTACTCTGACACAAGAATTCTTAAGCAAAGACTGTTGTTATTGAGGAAATAATAAGAATACACTAATCTAAGAAAAATGAAGGAATAAAACCCTTAGGGGAACTCTCTGATCATATAGTTTCAAATGAAACCCTAGTGATTCAATCAGAGCTGTATTGACTTTAAGAAAATAGTAACTTAAGTAATCATAACTGAGTTCCATTCAAGTAAAAATATTTAACATGCTCAAGGTTCAAATATTTTAAATCATAAAAATAAATTACCCAACTACACAATGATAGGAGAATTTGGGGTTTTGTACATCTTTCACTTGTTAGTTTTTTAAATTCCCAAAGACTTTCTTTTCAGTAAAAGAATTTATGTAAAGTATGCCTCCTCTCTTTTGACCTCTACTCTCACAACAAAGTAGGAGAGAGCTTTATAGAAAGTGAGTCATTTATATATGCATACATATCCCTTTTTTTCCTCATGATTTATAAATCTAAATTTAGCTCTCCTGGCTCTGGGGAGCATTCTAGAGCAATTCTGAAGGAACTAACTTACTTGAAACAGAGAGTGTCATGGATTCTTTTGATGTATAGCAATTAGACGGGGGCATTTGATTAAAAAGAAAAAATCAGTGTAGACAGTTACCTCTTACAGAAATCAATATATAAGAGTATAGAATAAAGGACGCACCTAATAAGCAACTTATTGTCTCAAGTCCAATATGAATATACTTTTCTTTTTTAAAAAGAGAAGTTAATCACAGGTTCCTTATTTTAAAGTCTTTTTAAAAAATATTTTCATGTTTATTTTCCTCTTGGACACTTTTTTTTAGGCTGCGCTGCACAGTTTGTGGGAGTCCCCCCCCCAATCAGGGATTGAACCCACACCCTCGGCAGTGAAAGCTCAGAGTCCTAACCACTGGACTGCCAGGGAATTCCCCAAGGATTCCCTATTTTCAAGAAGTATATTAGTTCCCTAAGAAATGATCACCAAATGTTTTTTTTCCCTTTGATCCCTAGATAACTATATTTTCTGCCTTTAATATTTAGGATTAATATCTAGATTCATAAATATGTGTTCTTTTAGTGTGACAGATTGCCTTAAGCTTTGACTTTTTCATCTTACCCACACTTCTGAGCTGAATTTATAAACATGTATTTAAATTTTGGCTACATTTCGATACTTTCGATATCTAATTGAATATTAGATAAACTATGATATAATCACATACTTCTTTAGCATCTATTAAGTGTACAGCACTGGGGAAAGCACCCCTAGCCCCCTTTAAAAAGATAGAACTACAAGGTAGAGCAATGGGCAAGACCTTTGAAACCTCCTGGTTGACCATCCTCTATTTCTGAGAAGGGAAAAAAAGTTGGAAGCAATTTTTCCCATATCCAGGATCACAAACCCAAGTCACAAAAGCCTAGCTCTTCTCATTCCCAGGTCAATGCTCTTAGTGCCTCAAATATATCATTTATTCATTCAGCAAAAATGTTTATCACATATCAACTATTTGCTATTTCAAATGCCAAGCAAAAATGAGGTGGGAGGGTATATATGTCCATGCCACTCTCTCGCTTTGTCACAGCTTACCCTTCCCCCTCCCCGTGTCCTCAAGTCCATTCTCTAGTAGGTCTGCATCTTTATTTCTGTCTTACCCCTAGGGTCTTCATGACATTTTTTTTTTCTTAAATTCCATATATATGTGTTAGCATATGGTATTTGTCTTTCTCTTTCTGACTTACTTCTCCTTACTTGACTCAAGTAATAAAGCTTCCTTCTCCCGAAAAAAAAAAATTAGGTGGGAAGTTTTTAAATTGCTTTAACAGCTGTTCTCAAAATGCTTCTCAGAGAGAGAATGGTCTTGGTTTGGGAAAATGCCTTGATAGAGGCTGAGGGTAAAAAGTAATCTTCAGGAGACTTAGAATTGGCTGAGCCAAAGCTTCAGGAAGAAAAGCCTGTTGATGATGCTGTTCAGACTTGGCAGTCGTATGGAGACACACAATGAATTGCAGTTTTCTTCGTCACTGTAAACAAAATGGAAACAACCAAAATACCTATTAAAATTAGAAGAGAAAATGACTTTTTAATGGCTATGCCATAAAGTACTAAGGAACAGCTTATAATAATGAAGTCAATAATATGTACTAACAGGGAAAACTCTTCCAGACATATTACCAATTGAAAAAGCAAGCTATGGAATAACTCAGCCATTTCATACCAGTTATGTTAAACATACTCCAAAATACTCTATACTTTGCAAAGGAAATATATATACAGAGAGCAGTTATCTGGAAGGATACACACTAAGCAGACAGCAGTGCTCACATCTTCTCCGTAGGAGACCTAGATTCCACATGCTAGTCAAAAAAACTTGACCCATATCTTTAGAGTTTTAATTTTTACCAGGAGAATATATATATTTTTAACATCTTTACTGGAGTATAATTGCTTTACAATGGTGTGAGAATATATTCTTTTGTTGCTTATGTAATCAAACTTTAAATATTTTAAAAATAATTTTAAAATGAAAAGAACTAAAACAACATATTTATGGATTTATGAATTCTTATTTATGGATCCTAAATTTAAATATTTTTAAATAAATCAAATTTAACTTGAAATATTTTAATAGCATTAAAGCAAAATATAAAGGATATTGACATACTAGTTGAATTTTAAGATCCATAATAGAATAAGCAAGAATATTTAATAAATAAGAATGGTTATTAAAAGAGATATTTGATATTCTTAAATTTCCTTAAAATACGGTTTCATAAAATTACTCTCATAGGTCTCACTTTCATATTTTATTGATTTATTAATATTTTTTAAAAGAATATTTACAACCTAAAATGGTTTTGACCATGAAAAGGATTAGCTGTTGTGGACTAAATATTTATAGCGGCATGAGATAAGTAAGACATTGTAAAATCTAGCCCATTTTTAGCTTTAAGAAATCCAGTAAACACAAGAAGGTAACCTAATATGCACCCCAGTGTGGATCAAGAAATTTTACTTAGTTTATATGTCTTTACGTCTTGGGGAAAATAATTAAAATACAATTTTAATGAGAAATTTTGAAACTATTTGATTTCCTTCCTCTTGATAATCAAGACTACAGCTGCAAGTCCCTTCTTCCTATATAACAAAAGTATTCTGATCCTGTGAGAGTTTCTGGTCACTTCAGCACCACCTCTCTAACTATGAGTTTTACCTATAATCTTATCTATATGAGATTATCTTGACTCAGTCTTAAGAAAGTTGTATTTAAAATTCTGAGATAGTAACTTCTATGAATTACCTGTCACTGTGGGAAACATGGGGAATGGAGAACTAGATCAAGCCTGTTGATATTTTTTAACTTGTTTTTCCAGAAATATCAGATCTGAACTTAACAATTATCCACGTAAGTAGAAGGGAACAGCCAAAAGTTATTTCTATTTCAATGTGCAAGGCATTAGATAATTTCTGAAGTAAATTTGCCTCCTTAATTATGTTTGTTTACATTGACTCTAAAATGAGTGTGGTTTGTATTCCTGAGCATGTATGGATTGATTTTCAGAGAAGGTGCTCAGAAGTAAGACAGAAATACACATGGTTTTAATAATGACTGTGGATACCCTACAAAGTACGTAATCCACACAAGGATAATAAAAGACCTTTTAGTTCACTCAATTATCTGGTTAGATAAATATAGACTAGGCAGGCTTCCCTTGTCATTTTAGCACACTTTTGGGGGGCCTCCTTCCAGGTCCACAAGTATAGGCTCTAGGAATACATGCTCATTGTTATTCCAGGTAAAATATTTTTTACAATCAGTGAATCATTAAACCCAGAGAAGGTCACTCACACTTTTAATATTTTCTGCAAGATATTCTTACACAAGACCCAGGAAAATAGGCAGACAAGAATTCAGTCTATGTGAGTAAGGACAATTACGAATCCTCAGAACCAAAGCTCCCACCATCTCTGTCCTTCCTGCCTTCATTTTTATCCTCCCTTCCTCTTTCAGCCAGGTCTGAAGTATTTCCCACAAGGACCCAGGGCAGATCCCAGTTCTCCTAGGATATGACATGTTGGTTTCTCAAGGGAAATGCCTTCTCCTGAAGTTTTTTAAAGTGCCCCCCCCCCGAAAAAAAAGATAGAACAAAAACTAAAGACGTTGAGAGACCACCTTTCTCCTTTCAACTTTAATTCAACTTCAGATTATTCACAAAGGCTCAAAGTCAAATAGTGTTATATAAGTGTTATATACAGTTAAAGGGGGGGGAGGTAGGTGGCAATCATCTAATTCAGAACAGTCATTTGTAAATGGGAAATGGAAATGGAGTCCCACAGAGAATGAGTGATTTGCCTAAATGCACATTGTGAGTTGATGGCCAACTCTGATCACCTGGACCCAAGACCTTAAGACTTCCAGGGAAACCCTAACCAGAAAAATAAAATTAAGAACTATATTTAATATCTTATAATAACCTATAATGAAAAAGAATCTGAAAAAGCATATATATGTAAGTATATATATGTGTGTGTATATATATATATATATATATATATAATATATATATATGTAAAACTGAATCACTTTGCTGTATACCAGAAACTAACACAACATTGTAAATCAACTGTACTTCAATTTAAAAAAAGTTAAATCTCCTTCAGAAAATATTATATACTTCAGTATAAACCCTAAGACAAGTAGCTTGAGAACTATGTCTAATTTGGGTTTTTCTGTAGTGCAACTAGAAGACTACCTGGGGTTGACAATATTTCAAAATTTCTTTCCTAATTATGAACATCTATTTATCTGGATGACCTAGTCTCATATTTTTCCAGTATATTCAAACTGAGTGTGTGAATCTTTGCAAAAGTAGTATTTCTTGAGCTATTTTTCCAGGCCCTCTTAAAAGTCCCGCTGTGAAAACTATTCAAGCTAGAATATGATAATAAGGAATGGAACTCTTTCTGCTGATAATATGGTTTCCATTAGAGCATAGTCTACATTTGTAGTTGAAAACCTTATTAGTTGAGTTACTATTGTATGATCAAAAATACTTCACATTTGCAAAAAGAAGAAAAATATATTAGAATAAGGTCAGTTTGACAAAAGTGTGATATTTGCAAAGAGAGCCAAGGGTTATCCATCTAGAAGGCCAAGTTAAATAAAATAAAATTAGACCTCATTTGGCCCCCCACCTCTCAGGATTAGTAAACTCACATTTCAGCTATCTTGGGGGAATGAGTTTCGCCTTAATTATCTTGTTTCCGTTGGCCCATCCACATTATTCAGACTCTTCTGACAGGCACTTTCAGCAAATATCACGCTTCCTTGTGTCTTGCTGACCTTTTTTTCAAACTGGCTTTTCCTTTTCCTTCTTAAACATTTTTGAAGAGATATCATATTTTATTTTGCTTAGAAAGATAAAATAAAGGATGAAAATGTATTCATCTACATGGCCATGAGAAGAAAATAGACATCAACATCGGAATTTTTAGAAAAACATACTCCCAACCATTTCTGAAGATGCAGACTTGTCTACAAGATGTACATGGCCACTAAACCTATGGTCTCCTGCTACACAGTGTGATCTCAAAGATGAAAAAATTCAGAGAAAAATATCTGAAATGCCAAAAATTAGCCCAATAGAAAAATTTAGACCAAAAATTTAAATTTCAAAGGTGCTGAATGTGAACTAACTTGAAGTGACATAACACATTACTACACTTCAAGAGGATCTGAAGTTACCAGAAGTCTCCAGCATTTCTACCCGTTACCTCCACATCAGTTCCCCACTCTGGATGCCTCTTACCATCTATTTCTTCTGCTCTCAAGTTGCCAAGACTCACATGAGAAAGGCCTAAAGTGTGCTGACTACTACAGGTTCATTCTTTGTTAATACCTTCAGGTTGTAGAAACACATGGACTTTGACAAAAGACAGGCCCCATCTCCACCCTATCTAAAGTCTCTTTCTGGTGGTCTCATTCTTTCTCACAGCCTGAAATGTCATCTCTTGGTGCCCTGTGTCACCACTACCTGTGCTGGACTGGGAAGCCCCCCAGATTTCATAACACCTGAATTTGTGTATAAGTTCCACCACTGACTAGCTGAATAACCATGAGCACATTACTTAAATTCTCTGCTTCTCATTTTCCTCCTCAGTTAAATCAGGGTAATCATCTTTATTATGGAAAGCCACTGTGAGGAAAGGTATATAATGTCCATAGCATAGTGACTGGTACATAACTGGGTCATAATCATAATACTTCACTGTGACTCAGCAATGTTTCCTTTCTTTCTGTTTGACTTTATTGCATTCCTCACAGGAGGTACTCTAGACAGCTCCCACAGCCCTAAGATTCCCAGCCCTCCTTCTCACTCTTGGCCACCTTGATGTCTATACAACAAGGAAATCAAAGCCATCCTGCCAATGGTTCATGGCCCCCTCTCCAGCTGTCCCGACACCCTACCGAGCTCAGAGTTTCTCAGTACTTCACTCAGACTCTCCCTCGGGCTGTCTCACAGGGAGAGGCACCTCCACCCCTTATCCAGACATACTGCTTTACTGTGGTCTTGTCTCATACTTGCTTTTTCTATCACCTCTTATTCCCTTTCTCTCTTGTGTGTTAGGGATTGAATAAATGTTTATTAAAAGTAGGTTTTCTTCCTACTCCACCAGTTCCTTCTTCTCTCTCTACAGTTGTCCAGGTATCCTAATTCAAAAAGTAAATTCCTGAACTCTGCTCTCTTCTTGAGATAGTCCTCCCTCTGATCTTTTACCAAGTCCTCACTGTAGCAACATTTAGGGACTCAGGAGCCAGGCTGCCTCTTCCACTTACTAACTGTGGGTTGTCCTTAGATAACCAACTTAACCTGTGTGAACCTCAGTTTCTTTATCTCTAAGTGGGGGGGGGGGAATAGAGTTGTTTTGAAGATAAGTGAGTTAAACCATCTAAAGCCCTTAAAACAGTGCTTGGTACATAGTAAGTGCTCAATAAATATGAGGTGTTAAACTTCCTCACCAACCACATATACCCCTTGCCTTCCAGCCATGCTTCCTCCATCCCCAGACTACCAGAGGCTTGAAATTTATTTCTTAAAGGTACTAATGGCCTCCTCATCTCCAAATGAAATATTATTTCTCATTTTGCCCCTCATTCTCCTTAAACTTTGTACAGTTTCACCCCACCCTCCTCTGGGATATCCCTTGTCTTGGGATAAGGGAGGAATTAACTGTATGCTTTTCCTATGACTCTCTCCTATTCAGGTATGAGACTTGAGAGTAGCTCTGCTCCAAGGGGGCAGAATGGAAGTGTGAGGAAGGAACTAAAGACAGACACCCTAGGGTTTTGGGGAGTTTTTGTTTTGTTTTGTTTTGTTTTTTGCCCTTCAGTCAAAAGTGTTGGTAGAAAGGCTGTGTGATTCTCCCCCTCCCTTGCCTGGATTGGGTTCTCAGAGCTGGGGACAGGAGGAGATCTAAAGAGAAATGTAAGATAATTAGATGCAGCAGCCCTTTGGAAGGAGACATGGAACATGTCCCGCACCTGCAGCCATCAAGGCTAAATCTACAGGCAGCAATAGAGTACGAATGAAGCCACAGTAGGCTGACCCAGCCCCCATCAAAGTTTCCTTTGGGCCCCTGAATGGCTCAATAAGACAACAGTGCTCAACATTCCCATTCCCCAGAGAGATAAGGAAGTACTAATGGAAGACCATAAGATTCAAAGGGGTCTCATGGTCATGTTGAAAGAACTCAGCTGTGAAGGGCAGCATGGACCGTGGGACTGGAAACCCAGTGGGATCACAAACATCTCAGAGGACGCTAGTGAGCATGGAAGCTGGCAACTAAAACCTTGATCACAAGGCTAGGGCAAAACCCTACCAGGCCAGCCACACACCTCTCCCAGTGCTCCATAGACTACATGCCACACAGAGGAGAAAAGACAGGGAGTAACACAGCCTCCCTAGCACAGAACTTGTCCTGTAGTTCTTTGTTTACCTTAGTACTGTACACACAATCATCAACAAATTTGTGTTGAATTGAGTTAATGGATTGCCTTGCTTCCTTTTGTTTTAAATTAAAATGGCACAGAAATCATCCCCCATCTTTTCTTTTTTTTTTTCACCTTCACCTTAAATGACACATTAAAAAACAATATTGGCTCTGGATAGATGAAGAAAGGCTATGAGAGGACAAATAGAAGCATCAGTACAGTACAGCTAAGAAACTAATTTGGTCTGGAATGTTCAATAAACCACTAGAGGGAGTGTGTAAATGTGTGATTGAAATAGGATAAAAAGTGCACCATGATGTTTAACTGGCAACCATGAATGCATGGTTGCCAGAATCAATCCTCTCTCCATTATAAAAAAAAATGTAAATACTTAAAGTTAGAGGGTGTGTAAAATATTTACATATTTATTTCAGATCACAAAAAAGTGTAGTTCAGTCACTAGTTTATGCAGACACTGAATTTTTTAAAATATGAAATGTAGGAATTTATAGCGACTCTATGCTATTCAGCCTTAAATAGAAACTTAATATGAGTTAACTCCCAATCCTAATGTTATATTTTAGAACCATTCAATTCAAAAATTATATATTAAATCTCATCTCTCATTTCAAAATTGCAGAAGGAACTTTAGTGATCATTTTACAGTTGAAGAAAAAGAGGTCCAGAGTAGTCATCAATTATCCAAGTTCACATACCTAGCTAGCGGATAAACTCATACTAAAAGCTTTGAGTCTAAATGAATAGAAGAACATTTTAACAAGAAGGAAAGTTACACAGCAGATTTCCTATGTAAGATCCCAAGTAACAAAGTTTTCTTAGAACTTAGTGCATCCAAAAAATGCAAAATAAAATAATAATTTTATTCCCTATCGCTCAAGCTAAAAGAGAATTGGAATTTTTTAAATGATAATATACAGTATTGGGAAAGATACAGGGACATGGTTTTTCTCATTTATCTTGGTAGAAGTATAAACTGGTAAAATTTTTTTGGAATATAATTTAACAGAAAGAATTAAAAATTTTGAAACATAGATTCACATAAAGATTTATATTCAATCATGTTCATTGCCACATTTTATATAATAATGAGGTAATGGAAACTTTATAAATGTCTAACAATCAAGGAATAAATATATAATGTGCATCCAAAAGATGGCGTTCTATACAACCATGAAAAGTCATTGTTCTGAAAACTGTTTAGTAACATAGGGAAACACACTGAGTATAAAATATATTACTTATATAGGAATACAGTGCGTGTGTGTGTGTGTGTGTGTGTGTGTAGAATGAAAGAGAATTATTTTTAGCAATATAACTCCAAGTAATTTTCTCTTTATAATTCTTAGTGTTCTGGGTCACTGTAAGCAAGACAATTACAAGTCTTTGATTCTCAGTTAGAGAAAGTGACAGGAATGACTGCCACCTGGCTACTTCCTACTCATCTCACTGAAATTTTTTTTAATTTATTTTATTGAAGTATAGTTGATTTACAATGTTGTGTTAATTTCTGCTGTACAGCACAGTGATTCAGTTATACATATATATATACATTCTTGTTCACATTCTTTTCCATTATAGTTTATCACAGGATATTAAATATAGTTCCCTGTGCTGTTTTTTATCCATTCTATATGTAATAGTTTGTCAATGGACATTTAGTTTGCTTCTATGTCCTGGCTATTGTAAACAGTGCTGCTATGAACATCAGGTGCATGTATCTTTTCAAATTAGAGTTTTTGTCTTTTCTGGATATATGCCCAGGAGTGGAGTTGCTGGATCATATGGTAGGTCTATTATTAGTTTCGTAAGGAACCTCCATACTGTTTTCCATAGTAGCTGCACCAACTTTCATTCCCACAAACAGTGTAGGAGGGTTTAAACTTGTTCTTTAAAAATTCTGGTTTACCAGTGAAATCACTCTGCTTTGCTTGAAAATTACACTAATGCTTCAATGGTTTCATGTCACTGTATAAAAGTTTCATAACTGGCCTTGTACCAAAAATTAGGGGCATGTTGATTGCCAGTCCGATTAAATCCAATGTTCAGATATTTAATTCTTTACTCCTGATTCATCTTTTCCTATTTCAGCTGCCTGTGTGAAATCTTCAAAGTGCTAATTCATTTGTCTCAGACCATGAGAGTCATGTTTTATAGTGACATGAAGTTGGAGCCTTTGTGTGGCTGTGTTTGATCCATTGATGCATTCTTGTGAACTATATGTTTAAAAATATATAATAGTAACAACTATAAAAGCAAGTTTCACACATGGATGTTAAATTTCAAAATTTGGAAAAATGTATGTAAACAGAATTGTTCCATTTTTCCCTCTGAAACCAGCTAGAGCTCTCCAGGAAGAGCAAGGAGCTTCTAGGGGAAAAAAAAAAAAAAGAGTCCTTTTAGGAGGTATTCACTGAAATCATCAATGGTAATCTGCCTAGGACTCCACAAAAGAGATTGTGCACTGAGGAGAAAGGTGGGGCAATCCTTAAACCCTTTCCAAATCTAAGATTCTGTTACAGGCAGAAAGCAAAGTAAGATCTTTGTTGTAGCACAGGACTCTATAAAGTTTCCATAAATAACAAAAATTATCATAATAGAACTGATTGTAATCAAACCAGCAAAGCATCATCATTTCTAATGGATCATTAAAAATTATTGATCCAAAAATATTAATACTCCATGTATTAAAATAAAATCCTAACTGTATATAACAAAGGAGCCCTAATGGCTAAGGCACCTGAATAATCTCTAACAAGAAACATATTGCCTTAATTATTAACCTCTAGCAATAAAAATATGAGAGGAGCCAATTGGTCTTTTTTCTCCAACAGCTTTATCTAGTTCTCTAAAGGATGGCTGAAATCATCTAAGTAATATAAAAACTGGTGAAATCCTAAAAGGAAATTAGCAAATTTTAAGGTCAATATAAATTTCTTTCTTTTGGACTCAGTATATTTTGGTTTGTTTCGCTTCAGATGCTCTCTTTATATTTCCAAGTTTAAGTTATGGCTGTGAATAATAGAGCACAGAAAAAGTGTTCCACACTATTTTTTTTTCCTCAAACACCTAAGATACTCTATGTCCTAACATTGTAACTCTAGCCTCTAATAATCCAGTCAAATTTTATTACAACATTTTTGGTTTTAAGAAATGTTAGAGACCAAGAAAGGGCAGAAAGCATCAATGAATATAATGATAAATAATGGTGAGTAATGAATATAATGGTAGGAATATTTAACAAAACCTTCCTTTTGGTAACAGATTACCAACCAATAAAGCAAATTTACTTAGATAAAAACAAAATATCTGAATTTTTCAAGTCCATACTATAGTTTTGAGATAACATGAATATTCTACCATATACAAATACTATTGACTTCTTAAATGGTTCTAAGCAGTGTTGAGGAAAGCTAGTGAAAAACCTCATGGATAAGTTCCCAAAGACCTCCTGGCTGGATACATCTCACCAAATTTATGGGCATAATTTCCCTTTCTTGTAGAGTTCTTCCCTTAGAGGAAGTATGTAGTTCCAGCTTCTTACCATGAATTAGAAAATAAGAACAGAGAAAATAGACATTTTTTTAAATGTATATGTTCTATACTATATGATCATATTGTTTAAAATGTGAAACAGTGATTATGTTGCTAATAACTGAATTTATAGACAAGAATTAGTTTTTCTCCCTCAAATTATTTTTGAAATACCTCTTTACCTTAAATGCTATAAGCATTTCCCTTCTGGAATTCACAGAGATTGAATAAAGCATAAAGATACTAAATGAAAGCTGAGTGAAACAATCATTTAATAAAATATGAATCCATAAATATCTGTGTCCCATGGCACAGCAACTCAAAATACATGAATGGAGAGCCCCATTTCTTTTTTTTTTTTTTATTCAGAGAGATAATGTCGTAGCTTTTTTTTTTAACATCTTTATTCGAGTATAATTGCTTTACAATGTTGTGTTAGTTGCTGGTGCATAACAAAGTGAATCAGATATATGTACCCATATATCCCCATATCCCCTCCCTCTTGCATCTCCCTCCCACCCTCCCTATCCCACCCTTCTAGGTGGTCACAAAGCACCAAGCTGATCTCCCTGTGCTATGCAGTTGCTTCCCACTAGCTATTTATTTTACATTTGGTAGTGTACATATGTCCATGCCACTCTCTCACTTCATCCCAGCTTACCCTTCCCCCTCCCTGTGTCCTCAAGTCCATTCTCTACATCTGCATCTTTATTCCTGTCCTGTCCCTAGGTTCTTCAGGACAATTTTTTTATTTTTAGATTCCATATATATGTGTTAGCATACTGTATTTGTCTTTCTCTTTCTGACTTACTTCACTCTGTATGACAGTCTCCAGGTCCATCCACCTCACTACAAATAACTCAATTTTGTTTCTTTTTATGGCTGAGTAATATTCCATTGTATATATGTGCCACATCTTCTTTATCCATTTATCTGTCGATGAACACTTAGGTTGCTTCCATGTCCTGGCTATTGTAAATAGAACTGCAATGAACATTGTGGTACATGTCTCTTTTTGAATTATGGTTTTATCAGGGTATATGCCCCGTAGTGGGATTGCTGGGTCGTATGGTAGTTCTACTGTTACTTTTCTAAGAAACCTCCGTACTGTTCTCCATAGTGGCTTTATCAATTTACACTCCCACCAACAGTGCAAGAGGGTTCCCTTTTCTCCACACCCTCTCCAGCATTTATTGTTTGTAGATATTTTGATGATGGCCATTCTGACCGGTGTGAGGTGATACCTCATTGTAGTTTGGAGTTGCATTTCTCTAATGATTAGCGATGGTGAGCGTCCTTTCATGTGTTTGTTGGCCATCTGTATATCTTCTTTGGAGAAATGTCTATTTAGGTCTTCTGCCCATTTTTGGATTGGGTTGTTTCTTTTTTTGATATTGAGCTGCATGACCTGCTTGTATATTTTGGAGATTAATCCTTTGCCAGTTGCTTCTTTAGCAAATATTTTCTCCCGTTCTGAGGGTTGTCTCTTCACCTTGTTTGTGGTTTCCTTTGCTCTACAAAAGCTTTTAAGTTTCATTAGGTACCATTTGTTTATTTTTGTTTTTATTTCCATTTCTCTAGGAGGTGGGTCAAAAAGGATCTTGCTGTGATTTATGTCATAGAGTGTTCTGCCTATGTTTTCCTCTAAGAGTTTTATAGTGTCTGTCCTTACATTTAGGTCTTTAATCCATTTTGAGTTTATTTTTGTGTATGATGTTAGGGAGTGTTCTAATTTCATTCTTTTACATGTAGCTGTCCAGTTTTCCCAGCACCACTTGTTGAAGAGGCTGTCTTTTTTCCCTTGTACATTCTTGCCAAAAATGAGGTGACCATATGTGCGTGGGTTTCTCTCTGGGCTTTCTATCCTGTTCCATGGGTCTATATTTCTGTTTTTGTGCCACTACCATACTATCTTGATTACTGTAGCTTTGTAGTAGAGTCTGAAGTCTGGGAACCTGATTCCTCCAGCTCCATTTTTCTTTCTCAAGATTGCTTTGGCTATTCGTGGCCTTTTGTGTTTCCATACAAATTGTGAAATTTTTTGTTCTAGTTCTATGAAAAATGCCATTGGTAGTTTGATAGGGATTGCATTGAATCTGTAGATTGCTTTTGGTAGGATAGTTATTTTCACAATGTTGATTCTTCCAATCCAAGAACATGGTATATCTCTCCATCTGTTTGTATCATCTTTAACTTCTTTCACCAATGTCTTATAGTTTTCTGCACACAGGTCTTTTGTCTCCTTAGGTAGGTTTATCCCTAGGTATTTTATTCTTTTTGTTGCAATGGCAAATGGGAGTGTTTCCTTAATTTCTCTTTCAGATTTTTCATCATTAGTGTATAGGAATGCAAGAGATTTCTTTGCATTAATTTTTTATCCTGCTACTTTACCAAATTCATTGATTAGCTCTAGTAGTTTTCTGGTAGCATCTTAGGATTCTCTATGTGCAGTATCATGTCATCTGCAAACAGTGACAGTTTTACTTCTTCTTTTCCAGTTTGGATTCCTTTTATTTCTTTTCCTTCTCTGATTGCTGTGGCTAAAATTTCCAAAATTATGTTGAATAATAGTGGTGAGAGTGGGCAACCTTGTCTTGTTCCTGATCTTAGTGGAAATGGTTTCTGTTTTTTCACCATTGAGAATGATGTTGGCTGTGGGTTTGTCATATATGGCCTTCATTATGTTGAGGTAGGTTCCCTCTATGCCTACTTTCTGGAGGGTTTTTATCATAAATGGGTGTTGAATTTTGTCGAAAGCTTTTTCTGCATCTACTGAGATGATCATATGGTTTTGCTCCTTCAGTTTGTTAATATGGTGTATCACATTGATTGATTTGCATATATTGAAGAATCCTTGCATTCCTGAGGTAAACCCCATCTGATAATATGATCCTTTTAATGTGCTATTGAATTCTGTCTGCTAGTATTTTTTTGAGGATTTTTGCATCTATGTTCATCAGTGATATTGGCCTGTAGTTTTCTTTTTTTGTAACATCCTTGTCCGGTTGTGGTATCAGGGTGATGGTGGTTTCATGGAATGAGTTTGGGAGTGTTCCTCCCTCTGCTATATTTTGGAAGAGTTTGAGAAGGTTCGGGGTTAGCTCTTCTCTAAATGTTTGATAGAATTCGCCTGTGAAGCCATCTGTTCCTGCGGAGAGCCCTATTTCTTGATAGAAGATGTTTTACCCCTACAAATGCAGTTTACTTAAGTCCCTAATTCTTTACTCACATTTTCAGGGTGACTTAATAGATGCCAAAGCTTCTGTTAAAATTAGGTCTATGACAAGCAACAATTGTGCATTTGTAATTAAAATAACTGTTTTGAAGTTTGGTTTCTAATAGGTTAAAATTTTGCCTTTTCCAGGCATTATGTAGACATTGAAATAGTACTACTTATTGAATGCCAGTGAGGATGTATATTTGTTACATAAAACTTTTTTTACGTAGCTCCATAGAACTATTTTAGAAATATGAAGATAAACATGTACTCAAGGCCAAAATAATTCAAAAAGGCATAAGAATCAGGCCAGAGACCTAATAGAAATTAATTAATTATGTTTTTTTATGGGGCTGAGTATACTTTATTGTTTGGTGGTTTTTTTGTTTGTTTTTAGTTTTCAAAGAAATCTTATCCTAGAAGTAGCAGAACACCTATGTGATTTGCCAGGAATATTTATGCTATTAAATGCATCAAAGAGTAAAAGCCAGATAGAATCTGTTAGAGATTTCCCAGGATTACCTGACGATTTGGGTATCATGGCATTCTAGAGCAATCACGAACTGTAAATTTTGTAAACAAAGTTTAAAGTGATATTTTTCTAGGTGTTGTGTAATCTTTGAACCTCACTCTACTCATCCCCAAAAGGGATATACTAAAGCCTCAAAAGATTAGAAATAATATATTTAAAATGCATAGCATATGGTGGCCACTGTACTGTATATGAATGGGAATAAGGAGATAACAAAACTGCTGAGGGAGACATCAAAATTCTCATTCACAAACTGTTTTGAAGTCAGATCTTACGGTAATGAAAAAAAAAGTATGTAAAAAATCATGTAAATTAGGATAATCCACTGGGGAGGAGGAGGAGAGGGAAAAATAGTCCAAGCCCTCTCTGACAAAATTTTAAATCTCTATTCTGTAGTGATCTGGAGGTTTGATCTTAAAGTCATATTTGCAGACCTCCAAGAGCATAGATCCAGTACGGTGTTGTAGCCAAAAATTAAATAAAACCCCAGGCCTTGTCAGGAAAGGATATTGGATACAGAAGAGTATCTCATCTCAGAACCGCCTTATATGGAATAATGCATAGAGTTCTGGTTGCTAAACTAAACTATAATATAGTGTCAAGAAAAATAAAAATCCAGAGAAGGATATATAAGAAGTTTGTGACATATAAGTTTTGCTTAAAAAGTACACATATCAGAATGCTTTCGAAGTTCAACTCAATCACCTTTAATGGGAGGAAATACCTAGACAATGCCTATGATCACCTCTTAAGTCTTATTATTATTTTCTTCCTTTTTAAAAATGTTTATTTTGAAATAATTTTAGAGTTAGGGAAAAAGTTGCAAAGACTTCCAGTATACCCTCACCCAGCTTCCCCAAATGTTAATATCTTACATAACCATAGTATAATTATAAAAACCAGAAAATTAACATTAATATTATACAATTAACTCATCTATGGTACTTATTCAAATTTCACTAGTTGTCCCACTAATACTTTTTTCTGGGTCCAATCCAGTAGCTCACATTGCATTTAGATGTCATATCGCATTTTCTCCTCCAATCTGGACAGTTCTGTACTCTTATCTTTCTTAACCTTGACATTTTTGAAGAGTATTGGCTAGTTTGTAGCATGTTTTTTAATTTTGGTTTGTCTGATATCTCTTCATGATGAAATTCAGGTTATGCAATTTTTGGCAAGAATAGCACAGAATTTATGTTGTGACCTTCTCAGAGCCCCTTATCAGGAGGAACTTGATGTAATAAGGCTCATTCCTGATGATGTTCACTTTGATCTCTTTGTTAAGGTCAGGTCTACCAAGTTCCCCCACTGCATTAATTCCTCACTGTAACTAATCAGTATTTCATGGAGAGATACTTCTGAGCCTCTGCAAATGTCCTGTTTCTCATCAAACTTTCACCCACTAATTTTAGCATCCATTAATGATCCTTGCCTAAAATGGCTATTACTAAGGTGTTTGTCAAATGGTGATTCTCTATTTCCTTCAGTGCTTCTACATTCATTCATTAGAATTGTACTATAAGGAAGAACTTATATTTATTTATTTGATTTTTTTTTTTAACTTTCTGGCCGCACCACACAGCATGCGGGATCTTAGTTTCCTGACCAGGGATGGAACCCGCACCCCCTGAAGTGGAAGCATGGAGTCTCAATAGCTGGATGGCCAGGAAAGTCCCTATTTGATTATTTATATCAATATGGACTAATGAATATTTATTTTATCTTATGGGTTATAATTAATTACTTTAAATTTTTTTGCTCAACTGTTTCAGATTTGACCATTAAGTTACTCCTTCCAGTTGGTTCCTGTGTCCCATTTTTTTTTTTTTGCATTAAAAAAAAATTTTTTAACTGAAGTATAGTTGATTTACAATATTCCTGTATCCTTTTGACATGACTGCACATCACTTTCTGAGCACCTCCTTACTTTCTGGCACCACAAGATATTTCAAGCTGATCTTGTGCTTTTCCTGCTCCTGCCCTAGAATCAACCACTTCTCCAAATAACCATTCTCTGTTTGTACAGAAAGGGAGAGAGTTAAACAGAATATTTCTAACTGTAGAGTTAGTCCTGAGTTTTTCTTATGTTTAAGCTTCTTTCTGATTGTAATACTTGCAGATTGTGTTGATTAATTTTATGTGTCAACTTGACTGGACTAAGGGATGACCAAATAGCTGAAAAAACATTCTTCTGGGTGTGTCTGGGAGGATGTTTCTGGAAAAGATTAACATTTGAATCAGTAGACTAAGTAAAGAAGGTCCCCCTCACCAATGTGGGTAGGCATCATCTAATTCATTGAGGGCCCCAGTAGAGGAAGGGTGAATTTGCTGCCTCTGCTTGAGCTGGGACATCAGTGCTTCTGGTTCTTGAGCCTTCAAACTTGGATGGAATTACACCATGGCTCTCCTGGTCCTCCAACTCACAGATGGCAGACTGTAGGACTTCTCCATCTTTATAATTATGTGAGCCAATTCCTTATTAAATATATATAATATGTATACACACACACACACACACAGGTGTGTGTATAAATATATAAAATATTGGTTCTATTTCTCTGGAGAACCCTGACTTTCTGGCAAGGATACCAAGATGCTTGCCAAAAAGTAAGTTATTTGAAAAAAAAAATTTTTTTTAAGTCTTACAGGACCATTTTAAACTTTGGCTGAGGCAAACTTTGTTGCAATTTCCCCAGCTAACTTCTGGCCTCCTTGTTATTATATTTCCTCATACATCAAGAAATAAGGTTTCCTTGGAGACCAGCAGATTCCATCTACCATTTCAACAAAATATTGAATTATGTGATTCTTGGTAGAGAGTAACAAAAGCTCTCTTTTTAAGGGATTATTTTCAACATTCAGAGAGTTCCAAAGGGTTAGCTAAATCTCTAGTCTGAGTATTTTGGATGATAACATATTTCAGACCCAATGAAGAAAACTGAGGAGCCAACATAACTCATTACTGTAGGGTTACAGACTTCAGATTTTTAAAGAAATATGATTTAGATTCAAGTTATGTGGCAAAAATTGCTAGCTCTTTCCAACATCAATTCTACTCTTCTTTCTTAATTGGTGGAGCCCCAATATGTTAACTGGGCACATAGCCACCCAGAATAAAGCTATACTTTCTAAGCATCTTTAAATTTAGGTGCGACAGTGTGACCAAGTTCTGGCCAATGAGTTATGAGTAAAAGTCACATTTACAGCTCCCTGGTTATATTCAAAAAGAAATGGGTCATGCTCTTCATGTCCCCTTTTTCTTCTTCCTGATGGCTGGGACATGTACATTCCAGCAAGAGCTAGAGAAGCCATCTTGGGCAAAAACATGAAAGTCATATGTTAAAGAAGTCACATATTAAAGTCAACATGATAGAAGGGACCTAGGCCTTAACATCATAGAGATGCCATATTAGGTATGATCAGCTTACATAGGCTGCAACATGAGAAAGAAATAAACTTCTTCTTTCTTAAGCCACTGGTATTTGGTGACCTTTGTTTCAGCAGTTAAACCTATATTTAACTAATATAGAGTTACTATCTAAAAGTGGTACTGCTATAACAAAAGATATATGTGATATTAACTTATCACTTGGGTATAAAGCGGCAAAAACTCAGATAATCCAGGGTGGAAAGTTGGTGACTCTTGTTATGCTGGGACAAATATTTGGTTAAACTGTGGCCTGCCATACTTTGGGAGATAAGCCACAAACTCTTAGAGCCTATACCTTTAAGAGAATTAGTTAGAAAAACTGAGAATCTTTCTGTGTATTGGCTACTCCTTGCCACATAAAGGAAAGTTTTAAAAAAGAAATGAAGTCAGAGATGGTTTCCCATCAGAAAGAAGAAATCAGTTTCATTAAAAGAGCCCTTCTCGGGACTTCGCTGGTGGCACAGTGGTTAAGAATCTGCCTGCCAATGCAGGGGAAATGGGTTCGATCCCTGGTCTGGGAAGATCCCACATGCCGTGGAGCAGCTAAGCCCGTGCACCACAACTACTGAAGCCCACGCACCTAGAGCCCATGCTCCACAATGAGAAGCCACCACGATCAGAAGTCCACGCACCACAACAAAGAGGAGCCCGTATTCACCGCAACTAGAGAAAGCCCATACACAGCAATGAAGACCCAACATAGCCAAAAATTAAAAATAATTAATTAATTAATTTTTAAAAAGAGGCCTTCTCTGTCTTGTCTGAATTCTAAATTGAGTGGAGTATGGTAAGTGGGCCCTCAAATGGTTGGAAAAGCCAACTCTTCTGTACCAAACACTGAAACAATAGTAAGAGTTAGCTCTAAAGAGCAGCTGTAAGAGGAAGTTAGAATGTGGTCCCTAACTTTCTTAAGCATAGGACTGCACACCCAAAACCAAGGCCCCCACAGCTACTTCTGAGCCCAGATTCATCCGTGTCTCCAGTGACTAGCCTGAACCACTGGGCTCGCCTACAGCTGGCCCCTCCATCTATGCACCTGCATGCTCTCAGCCAAACTTCCAACAGTGGCTTCCACTGCTGTGCAACTATGGTGATTCCCTGCAGCTGGTAGTGCTCACCAACAGCTAGGTCTCCCATAGCTGTTTGTGAAAGAAACTGCCAACCAAGAACACTTTACCTAGTAAAGTTTTCCTTCAGAAACGAAAGCAAGATAAAGATTTTCCCAGACAAATGAAAGCTGAGGGAATTCATCACCATTAAACCTGCCTTACAGGATATGCTGAAAGGAGTTCTTCAAGCTGAAAGGAAAGGATGCTAAGTAATAACATGAAAACATATGAAAATATACAACACACTGGTAAAGGTAAGCATATAGTCAGATTCAAAATACTCTAATATTATAGTGTGGTGATGTGTTAACCACTTAAGTATAAAGGTTAAATAACAAATGTTTTACAAATAACTATAGCTTCAATAATTTGTTAGCAGATGCACAATACAAAAATATGTAAATTGTGGCATCAAAGACATAACATGGTTGAGGGGTTGTTACTAAAAATGTAGAGTTTGTGTATGGGATCATAGTTAAGTTGTTATCAGTTGAAAATAGACTTGTATCTATAAGATGTTTCAA
Source organism: Mesoplodon mirus (assembly GCF_964341445.2). NCBI lineage: Eukaryota > Metazoa > Chordata > Mammalia > Artiodactyla > Ziphiidae > Mesoplodon > Mesoplodon mirus. Next base: position 82,992,494 of record NC_138980.1, on the reverse strand, counting down.
GTAAGCCTCATGTTAACCACAAAACAAAAACCTATACTAGATACACACAAGATAAAGAGAAAGAAACAAAGTATATCACTACAGAAAATTATAAATTCACAAAGGAAGATAGTGTGGAAAAAAAGGAACAGAGGAACTACTAAAAGGCCTGAAATTGACAAGATGGCCATAATAAGTCCATACCTACCAATAATTATTTTAAATGTAAATAGATTAAATTTTCTAATAAAAAGAAATACAGTGGCAGAGTGAAAAAAAAAAAAAAAAAACACCCAACTATATGCTGCCTACAGGAGATTCACTTCAGCTTCAAGGACACACATTGGGGGAATTCCCTGGCAGTCCAGCGATTAGTACTTCAAGTTTTCACTGCCAAGGGCGCAGGTTCTTTCCCTGGTCAGGGAACTAAGATCCCACAAACCAAAAAAAAAAAAAGGACAAACATTATGTCAAAGTGAAGGTATGGGAAGAGATAGTCCCCACACATGGAAAACAAAAGAAAGCAGATGTAGCTATAACTTATCAGGCAAAACAGAATTTAAGTCAAAAACTGTAACACAAGGCAAAGAAGGTCATTATATAATGATAAGAGGGTCAATTTATCAAGAGGATATAACAATTGTAAATATATATGCACCCAGCATCAGAACACTTAAATATATTAAGTAAATATTAACAGATCTGAAGGAATTAATAGACAGCAATGCAGTAATTGTAGGGAACTTCAATACTCTACTTTCAGTAATGGATAGATCATCCAGACAGAAAATCAATAAGGAAACATTGGACCTAAAGTATACTTTAGACCAAATTGACCAAACAGATCTAACAGAGATACATAGAACATTCCATCCAACAGCAGCAGAATGCACATTCTTCTAAAGCATATATGGAACTTTCTCCAAAATAGATCATACATGAGATCACAAAATAAGTCTTAGCAAATTTTAAAAGATTGAAATCATACCAAGCATCTCTTTTGACCACAATGAATAAGAGGAGAAAAACTGGAAAGTTTTCAAATATGTGGAAATTTAACAACACACTCCTGAGCAACAAACAAGTAAAAGATAAAATTAAATGGGAAATCAAAAAATATCTTGAAACAAGCAAAAATGAAAACATATGGGCTGAAGCAAAAGAAGTTCTATGAGGAAAGTTTATAGGCTCTGTTAAGAAAAAAAGAAAGATCTCAAATAAACAACCTTTATACATCAAGGAACTAGTAAAACAAGAACAAACTCAGCCCAAAGTTAGCAGAAGGGAGGAGATAAAGATCAGATCCGAAATAAATGAAATAGAGGCCAGAAAAGATAGAAAATATCAGCAAAGCCAGGAGTTGATTTTTTGAAAAAGTTAATAAAACTGACAAGCCTTCAGCTAGACTTACCAAGAAAAAAAGAATAACTCAAAATAAAATTATAAATGGAAAAGGAAACATTGCAACCAATACCACAGAAGTACAAAAGATCATAAAAGACTGCAATGAAGTATACATCAACAAATTGGACAACCTAGGGAAAAAATGGAAAAATTATTCGAAACATACACCCAATCTACCAAATCTGAATCATGAAGAAATAGAAAATCTAAACAGACCAATAACAAGTAAGGAGATTGAATCAGTAATCAAAAACCTCCCAAAAAAGAAAAGTGCAGGACCAGATGGCTTCACTGGTGAAGTCTACCAAACACTTAAAGAAGAATGAATGCCAATTCTTCTCAAACTTTCCCCAAAAATAGAAAAGGAGACAACATTCCCAAACTCATTTTACAAGGCCAGCATTACCCTGATACCAAAGCCAGCAAAGGACACTACAAGAAAAGAAAACTACAGGCCAAAATCCCTGATGAATATAGATGCAAAAATTCTCTATAAAATACTAACATACCACATTCAACAGCATATTAAAAGGACCATACACCATGGTCAAGTAGGATTTGTCCCTGGGATGCAAGGATGGCTCAACATACATAAATCAATAAATGTGCTACACCTATTAATAGAATGAAAGACAAAAATTATATGATCATCTCAATAGATGCAGAAAAAGCATTTGACAAAATCAACATCTTTTTGTGATAAAAGCTCTCAACAAATTGAGTATAGAAGAAACATACTTGGGAATTCCTTGGTGGTTCAGTGGTTAGGACTCGGCACTCTCACTGCCAGGGGCCTGGGTTTGATCCCTGGTTGGAGAACTAAGATCCTGCAAGCCACACGGTGCAGCCAAAAAAAAGAAGTAACATACTTCAACATAATAAAAGCCATATACAGCAAACCCACAGCTTACATCATACTCATGGTGAAAGATTGAAAGACTTTCCTCTAAGATCAGGAACAAAACATGGAGGCCCACTTTCACCACTCTTATTCAACATAGTATTGGAAGTCCTAGCCAGATCAGTTAGGCACCAAAAAGAAATCATAGGCCTCCAAATCAGAAAAGAAGTAAAATTGTTTCTCTTTACTGATGATATGATCTTGTACATAGAAAATCCTAAAGATGTCACCAAAAAAATTGTTAGAACTAATAAATCCAGTAAAATTTCAGCATATAAAATCAGCATGCAAAAATAAGTTGAGTCTCTACACAGTAACAGTGAACTATCTGAAAAATACTATTTACAATAGCATCAAAAACAATGAAATATGGGTGAATAAATTTAACCAAAGAAGTGAAAGACCTATACACTGAAAACTATGAGACACTGATAAAAGAAATTAAAGAAGACATAAATAAATGGAAAGCTATTCATGTTCATGGATCAGAAGAGTTAATATTGTTAAAATGTCCATACTACCCAAAGCCATCTATAGACTGAATGCAATCCCTATCAAAATTCCAATGGCATTTTTCAATTCTGAAATTGTATGGAACCACAAAAGACCCCTAATATCCAAAATAATCTGGAGAAAGAATGAAGCTAGAAGCATCACACTTCCTTATATCACAAAGTAATAGTTGTCAAAACAGTATGGTAGGAGACCTTCAAGATGGTGGAGGAGTAAGATGTGGAGATCACCTTCCTCCACACAAATACATCAGAAATACACCTACATGTGGAACAACTATAGAACACATACTGAATGCTGGCAGAAGACCTCAGAGTTCCCAAAACCAAGAAACTCCCCACGTACCTGGGTAGGGCAAAAGAAAAAAGAAAAGACAGAGACAAAAGAATAGGGACAGGACCTGTACCTCTGGGAGGGAGCTGTGAAGGAGGAAAAGTTTCCACACACTAGGAAGCCCCTTCACTGGTGGAGACAGGGGGTGGCCGGGGGGGAAAGCTTTGGAAACACGGAGGAGAGCACAACAACAGGGGTGCAGAGGGCAAAGTGGAGAGATCTGCACACAGAGGGACGGTGACGACCAGCACTCACCAGCCTGAGAAGCTTGTCTGCTCAGCTGCCAGGGCGGGTGGGGGCTGGGAGCTGAGGCTCTGACTTGGAGGTCAGATCCCAGGGAGAGGACTGGGGTTGTCTGCATGAACACAGCCTGAAGGGGGCTAACGTGCCACAGCTAGCCAGGAGGGAGTCCGGGAAAACGTCTGGAACTGCCTAAGAGGCAAGAGACCATTGTTTCAAGGTGCGCAAGGAGACAGGGTCCAGAGCACCGCCTAAACGAGCTCCAGAGACCAGCGCCGCAGCTATCAGCACAGACACCAGAGATGGGTATGAAATGCTAAGGCTGCTGCTACAGCCACCAAAAAGCCTGTGTGCAAGCATAGGTCACCATCCACACCTCCCCTCCTGAGAGCCTGTGCAGCCCTCCACTGTCAGGGTCCCATGATCCAGGGACAACTTCCCAGGGAGAACACATGGCATGCCTCAGGCTGTTGCAAAGCCGGCCTCTGCCGCCACAGGCTCGCCCCACACTCTGTATCCCTCCCTCCCAATGGCCTGAGTGAGCCAGAGCCCCCTAATCAGCTACTTTAACCCCGTCCTATCTGAACGAAGAACAGACACCTTCAGGCAACCTACACACAGAGGCGGGGCCAAATCAAAAGCTGAACCCCAGGAGCTGTGCAAACAAAGAAGAGAAAGGGAAATCTCTCACAGCAGCCTCAGAAGCAGCAGATTAAATCTCCACAATCAACTTGATGTTCCCTGAATCTCTGGAATACCTGAATAGACAATGGGTCATCCAAAAATTGAGGTGGTAGACTTTGGGAGCAACTGTGGTCTCAGGGTTTGCTATCTGCATCTAATTTGATTCTGGTTTTATGTTTATTGTAGTTGAGTATTTAGAGTTTATTATCACTGGTAGTTTTGTTTATTGATTTGTTTCTGCTCTTCCTTTATTTTTTTATATATAAATATTTTTTTTCCTTTTTCTCTTCTTGTGACTGTGTATGTGTATGCTTCTTTGTGTGATTTTGTCTGTATAGCTCTGCTTTTACCGTTTGTCCTATGGGTTCTGTCTGTCCGTTTTTTGTTGTTGTTGTTTTGTTTTATATTTTTGTATAGGTTTTAGGTCTTGTTTTCTTGGTGAATTTGTTTTTTGGTTTGGTTGCTCTCTTCTTTTTTCCTATTTTTTTCCTTTTTATTACTTTTTAATTTTTTTATTTTTAATAATTTATTTTTATTTTCTATTTTTTTCTTTATTGTTTTCTCCCTTTTATCCTGAGCTGTGTGGCTGACAGGACCTTGGTGCTCTAGCTAGGGGTAAAGCCTGAGCCTCTGAGGTGGGAGAGCCAAGTTCAGGACATTGGTCCACCAGAGACCTCCTGGTTACACATAATATCAAATGGCCAAAGCTCTCCCAGAGACCTCCATCTCAACACTAAAACCCAGCTCCACTCAACGACCAGCAAGCTACAGTGCTGGACATCCTATGCCAAACAACTAGCAAGATAGGGACACAACCCTACCCATTAGCAGAGAGGCTGCCTAAAATCATAAGCTCACAGACAACCCAAAACACACCACCAGATGCAGTCCTGCCCACCAGAAAGACAAGATCCAGCCTCATCCATCAGAACACAGGCACCAGTCCCCTCCACCAGGAAGCCTACACAACCCACTTAATGAACCTTAGCCACTGGGGGCAGACACCAAAAATAATGGGAACTAAAAACCAGCAGCCTGTGAAAGGAGGCCCCAAACACCATAAGTTAAGCAAAATGAGAAGATGGAGAAAAGCACAGCAGATGAAGGAGCAAGATAAAAACCCACCAGACCAAACAAATGAAGAGAAAATAGGCAGTCTACCTGAAAAAGAATTCAAAGTAAAGATGATCCCAAATCTAGGAAGCAGAATGGAAAAAATACAAGAAATGTTTAACAAGGACCTAGAAGAACTAAAGAGCAAATAAACAATGATGATCAACACAATAAATGAAATTTAAAAATCTCTAGAAGGAATCAATAGCAGAAATAACTGAGGCAGAAGAATGGATAAGTGACCTGGAAGATAAAATAGTGGAAATAACTACTGCAGAGCAGAATAAAGAAAAAAGAATGGAAAGAATTGAGGACAGTCTCAGAGACCTCAGGGAAAACATTAAAAGCACCAACATTCAAATTATAGGGGTCCCAGAAGAAGAAGAGAAAAAAAAGGGACCCAGAAAATATTTGAGGAGATTATAGTTGAAAACTTCCCTAACATGGGGAAGGAAATAGTCAATCAAGTCCAGGAAGCACAGAGAGTCCCATCCAGGATAAATCCAAGGAGAAACACGCTAAGACACATATTAATCAAACTATCAAAAATTAAATACAAAGAAAAATGATTAAAAGCAGCAAGGGAAAAGCAACAAATAACATACAAGTGAATCCCCATAAGGTTAACAGCTGATCTTTCAGCAGAAACTCCGCAAGCCAGAAGGGACTGGCAGGACATAATTAAAGCGATGAAAGGGAAAAACCTACAACCAAGATTACTCTACCCAGCAAGGATCTCATTCAGATTTCGACACAGAAATGAAAACCTTTACAGACAAGCAAAAGCTAAGAGAATCCAGCACCACCAAACTAGCTTTACAACAAATGCTAAAGGAACTTCAGCAGGCATCAACAATAACTAACCCAAAACAATTAAGAAAATGGTAATAGGAACACACATATCGATAATTACCTTAAACGTAAATGGATTAAATGCTCCAACAAAAAGACACAGACTGGCTGAATGGATACAAAAACAAGACCCATATATATGCTGTCTACAAGAGACCCACTTCAGACCTAGGGACACATACAGACTGAAAGTGAAGAGATGGAAAAAAATATTTCATGAAAATGAAAATCGAAAGAAAGCTGGAGTAGCAATGCTCATATCAGACAAAATAGACTTTAAAATAAAGACTATTACAAGAGACAAAGAAGGACACTACATAATGATCAAGGGATCAATCCAAGGAGAAGATATAACAATTTTAAATATTTATGCACCCAACATAGGAGCACCTCAATATATAAGGCAAATGCTAACAGCCAAAACAGGGGAAATCAACATTAACATAATCATAGTAAGGGACTTTAACACCCCACTTACACCAATGGACACATCATCCAAAATGCAAATAAATAAGGAAACACAAGCCTTAAATAATACATGGACTTAATTGATATTTATAGGACTTTCCATCCAAAAACAACAGAATACACTTTCTTCTCAAGTGCACATGGAACATTCTCTAGGATAGATCATATCATGGGTCACAAATCAAGCCTTGGTAAATTTAAGAAAATTGAAATCATATCAAGTATCATTTCAGACCACAATGCTATGAGACTAGATATCAATTACAGGAAAAAATTAGTAAAAAATACAAACACATGGAGGCTAAACAATACACTACTAAATAACCAAGAGATCACTGAAGAAATCAAAGAGGAAATCAAAAAATACCTAGAAACAAATGACAATGAATACACGACGACCCAAAACCTATGGGATGCAGCAAAAGCAGTTCTAAGGGGGAAGTTTATAGCAATACAATCCTATCTCAAGAAACAGGAAACATCTCAAATAAACAACCTAACCTTACACTGAAAGCAATTAGAGAAATAAGAACAACAACAACAAAGAAAACCCAAAGTTAGCAGAAGGAAAGAAATCATAAAGATCAGATCAGAAATAGATGAAAAAGAAATGAAGGGAACAATAGCAAAGATAAAGAAAACTAAAAGCTGCTTCGTTGAGAAGATAAACAATACTGATAAACCATTAGCCAGACTCATCAAGAAAAAAAGGGAAAAGACTCAAAATCAACAGAATTAGAAATGAAAAAGGAGAACTAACAACTGACATTGAAGAAATACAAAGGATTATGAGAGATTACTACGAGCAACTATATGCCAATAAAATGGACAACCTGGAAGAAATGGACAAATTCTTAGAAAAGCACAACCTTCCAAAACTGAACCAGGAAGAAAAACAAAATATAAGCAGACCAATCACAAGCACTGAAATGGAAACCGTGATTAAAAATCCTCCAACAAACAAAAGTCCAGCACCAGATCACTTCACAGGTGAATTCTATCAAACATTTAGAGAAGACCTAACGCCTATCCTTCTCAAACTCTTCCAAAATATTACAGAGGGAGGAGTACTCCCAAACTCATTCTACGAGGCCACCATCACCCTGATACCAAAACCACACAAAGATGTCACAAAAAAGAAAACTACAGGACAGTATCACTGATGAACATAAATGCAAAAATCCTCAACAAAATACTAGCAGACAGAATTCAACAGCACATTAAAAGGATCATATTATCAGGTGGGGTTTACCTCAGGAATGCAAGGATTCTTCAGTATATGCAAATCAATCAATGTGAAAAACCATATTAACAAATTGAAGGAGAAAACCATATGATCATCTCAATAGATGCAGAAAAAGCTTTTGACAAAATTCAACACCCATTTATGAGAAAAACCCTCCAGAAAGTAGGCACAGAGGGAACTTACCTCAACATAATAAAGGCCATATATGACAAACCCACAGCCAACATCATTCTCAATGGTGAAAAACTGAAACCATTTCTTTAAAATCAGAAACAAGGCAAGGTTGTCCACTCTCACCACTATTATTCAACATAGTTTTGGAAGTTTTAGCCACAGCAATCAGAGAAGAAAAAAAAATAAAAGGAATCCAAATCAGAAAAGAAGAATTAAAGCTGTCAGTGTTTGCAGATGACATGATACTATACATAGAGAATCTTAAAGACGCTACCAGAAAACTACTAGAGCTAATCAATGAATCTGGTAAAGTAGCAGGATATAAAATTAATGCACAGAAATGCCTTGCATTCCTATACCCTAATGATGAAAAATCTGAAAAAGAAATTAAGGAAACACTCCTATTTACCATTGCAACAAAAAGAATAAAATACCTAGGAATAAAGCTACCTAAGTAGACAGAAGACCTGTATGCAGAAAACTATAAGACACTGATGAAAGAAATTAAAGATGATACAAACAGATGGAGAGATATACCATGTTCTTGGATTGGAAGAATCAACATTGTGAAAATGACTATCCTACCCAAAGCAATCTACAGATTCAATGCAATCCCCATCAAACTACCAATGGCATTTTTCACAGAACTAGAACTAAAAATTTCACAATTTGGAAACACAAAAGACCCTGAATAGCCAAAACAATCTTGAGAAAGAAAAATGGAGCTGGAGGAGTCAGGTTCCCAGACTTCAGACGCTACTACAAAGCTACAGTAATCAAGACAGTATGGTACTGGCACAAAAACAGAAACATAGATCAATGGAATAGGATAGAAAGCCCAGAGATAAACCATGCACATATGGTCACCTTATTTTTGATAAAGGAGGCAAGAATATACAATAGAGAAAAGACAGTCTCTTCAATAAGTGGTGCTGGGAAAACTGGACAGCTACATGTAAAAGAATGAAATTAGAACAGTCCCCAACACTATACATAAAAATAAACTCAAAATGGATTAAAGACCTAAATGTAAGATGAGACACTATCAAACTCTTAGAGGAAAACATAGAACACTCTGTGACATAAATCACAGCAAGATCCTTTTTGACCCACCTCCTTGAGAAATGGAAATAAAAACAAAAATAAACAAATGGGACCTAATGAAACTTAAACGCTTTTGCACAGCAAAGGAAACCATAAACAAGATGAAAAGACACACCTCAGAATGGGAGAAAATATTTGCAAATGAAACAACTGACAAAGGATTAATCTCTAAAATTTACAAGCAGGTCATGAAGCTCAATATCAAAAAAAGAAACAACCCAATCCAAAAATGGGCAGAAGACCTAAATAGACATTTCTCCAAAGAAGATATATAGATTGCCAACAAACACATGAAAGAATCCTCACCATCACTAATCATTAGAGAAATGAAAATCAAAACTACAATGAGGTATCACCTCACACCAGTCAGAATGGCCATCATCAAAAAATATAGAAACAATAAATGCTGAAGAGGGTGTGAGAAAAGGGAACCCTCTTGCACTGTTGGTGGGAATGTAAATTGATACAGCCACTATGGAGAACAGTATGGAGGTTCCTTATAAAACTAAAAATAGAACTGCCATATGACCCAGCAATCCCACTACTGGGCATATATCCTCAGAAAACCATGATTCAAAAAGAGACATGTACCACAATGTTCATTGCAGCTCTATTTACAATAGCCATGACATGGAAGCAACATAAGTGTCCATCGACAGATGAATGGATAAAGAAGATGTGGCACATATATACAATGGAATATTACTCAGCCATAACAAGAAACAAAATTCAGTTATTTGTAGTGAGGTGGATGGACCTAGAGTCTGTCATACAGAGTGAAGTAAGTCAGTAGGAGAAAAACAAATACCGTATGCTAACAAATATATATGGAATCTAAAGAAAAGAAAAAGTGCTTCTGAAGAACCTAGGGACAGGACTGGAATAAGGACACAGATGTAGAGAATGGACTTGAGGACATGGGGAGTGGGAAGTGTAAGCTGGGACGAAGTGAGAGAGTAGCATTGACATATATACACTACCAAATGTGAAATAGGTAGCTAGTGGAAGCAGCTGCATAGCACAGGGAGATCAGCTCGGTGCTTTGTGACCACCTAGAGGGGTGGGATAGGGAGGGTGGGAGGGAGATGCAAGAGGGAGGAGATAAGGGGATATATGTATATGTATAGCTGATTCACTTTGTTATAAAGCAGAAACTAACACACCATTGTAAAGCAATTATACTCCAATAAAGATGTTAAAAAGAAAAAGAAAACAGTATGGTACTGGCATAGAAACACAGACCAATGGAAGAGAATCAAGAGCCCAGGAATAAACCCATGCATACATGGTTAACTAATATTTCATAAGGGAGCCAGTAAGAGTCAATTCCCAAAGGATAGTTTCTTCAATAAATGTTGTTAGGAAGACTGTATAACCACATGTAAGAGAATGAAACTGGAACCCAGTCTTACCCCACTCATAGAAATTAACTCAAAATAGATTAAGCACTTAAACATTAGACCTGAAACTATAAACTCCTACAAGAAAACATGTGGGGAAAGCTCCTTGACATTGGTCTTCGTACACAAGCAACAAAATCAACAACTCGGACTAATTCAAACAGAAAACTTCTGAACAACAAAAGAAACAGAATCAAAAGGCACCTATGGAATGGGAGTAAATATTTGCAAACTATCCATCTGATAAGCGGTTAATATCCAAAAATTATAAAGAACTCATGGCACTCAATAAAAAAATCTAATTAAAAATGGGCAGAGGGCTTGAATAGACATTTTTCAAAAGAAGACATACAAATGGCCAACAAGTACATGAAACAGTTCTCAACATCACTAATCATCAGGGAAATGCAACTCATAACCACAATGAAATATCACCTCACACCTGTTAGAATAAAAAAACAAGAGATAACGAATGCTGGGGAGGGTGGGGAGAAAAGGGAACCCTTGGGCACTGTTGGTGGGAATGTAAATTGGTGCAGCCACTGTGGAAAACAGTATGGAGTTTTCTCAAAAAATTAAGAATAGCTACCATATGATCAGCTATCTCAATAAAGCTGAAATTTAAAAAAAAGAATTACTTGGGCAAACAACAAATTCTCCCTTTGTTTGAGGAGACAAAAAAAAATTCTGATGGAAGAGCATAGAGGTAGGAGAAAACCTACCTGGAAATGAGAAAAGTACTTAGTAAGATTAGAGAAAATAGTGCGAAGCCCATGGCAAGGAAAGAGTCTCTAAAATGACTGGTGATTGGGGAAGGGGAAGGAAGAAAAGGAGAGCAAGGCTATTCCTAAGAGGGAGTCGTGGTGGAAGCTCATTAAGAGAGCCGAGCCAACTACATAATTGAAACCAGAACTGGTTGGGATAAAAGTAGAGGTTTAAAAGGTGAGATCATAAAACCAATCCCAAGTAGGCACGGTGTTTATACATAGAGATGGAATGTGTCCTAAGAGACTTCAGAGGTCTCTTGCCTGTTTTCTAAGCAGGACTTGAGCTATAATGCCCAGAAGGGAGACTTCAGGGCAACAAGTAAGCACATTCCCATTTCACAGTCCTCTTAGATGGGAAATTCCTGCCTGCTTTATATATGGGAAGCTTTCTTTTAAAATGCAACAATGTAAATGAAATTAGGATGAAAAGCAGCTATTAAAGGTCCTGCAATAGAAACATGAAGTTCTACTTGATTAGGGAGTTTGTTTAAATAATGTGATTTGTACTTACCTTAAAAACACATGAAGCAATATGGTCCCTTCATGGACTTAACGGGCCTGTCATCTGTTCACAAACTGGACTAAAACTAGATATTCACCGTATTGGTAAATATTTCTTTCTTCTTATTCCCTTGACAACTCTTTGCCTGCTGAACAGAGAGTCAGTTACTCATTTTAAAGAATACTTATTGCCAATATCCTAAATGTAATATTATTTAAAGATGAAAAGAGGCAGTAATTAAAACAATGGTTATAAAATGAAATTGTAACTGAATTTTAAGAATATAAAATGGAGTAGTCTAGGTAAATTTTGTATATTGATTTCTAAAAATATTTTCTTACCAATGTATGCTTCTTAGTTATAAGTTTCAGTGTCCTTTTCCCTATAGTAACTGAGGAATTAGCACAGTCAATTTACGTATTGCAATATGAATTTTGAAAATGATCACCATAATTAGGTCAGAAAGCCTGGCTTTGTGATTTGCTCACCAGAAATTAATTCTAAGACCACTTCCTCTCTATATGACCTTGCACAAGCCACTTAACTTCTCTGTTTTATCACTTTTAAAATGAGAATAAAAATATCATTTTTACCTACCCACAGAATTTGGGGAAGCAGAAGTGAGAGAATATTTGTGAAACTGGACTATAAACTGTCAAGTACTTGTGAGCTTGAGGGTTTCAGTTTAGGTAAAGCTGCTTCTAAGAGCTTGGGATCTCCAATTCTTTTTCTTGCTCAATCCTGTTCCAATAATACCAGGCTCCCTTTTGCCTTCTGGGTTCTTACATTTTATCTCCCTCAACTCTGTGTGAAAAATGGGGATTCTATTATCTACCTTTTGGAATTAGTATAAAGACAACCTGGAAAGTCCCTCGTGCAGTGCTTAGCTCAACTAGAAACTCTAGAGACTCTAGAAGCTCTAGAAACTCAACTAGAGATGGCCAGGAGCCTCAGAGACCATGTAACCCACTTACCTCTTTTGCACTTACCTCTTTTTGCATTCACTTTTGGAAAGTGAAGTCCAGAGAAGTAAGGAAATTGCCCAGAGTTATACATTGAGCTGTGGATTTAGATTCGATCCCAGGTCTCTGGAGTCTCAGAGCTCTTTCCGCAGCAGAAAGCACGTGCAGACTGTGGCAGCGTACAAACAAATGCATGACAAGGGGCAATCATCAAGGAACGTATCCTACTGGAGTCTTCCAGTGAAACTAGTATGAGGATAAATTAGAGAGGCGGGGAGGGAAGAAGAGACATAAAATAATCTCCTTTACCCATGTATTCAGTGATATATTATAGGCCCCCTCCTGCCCAAGTCTTCTAATTAAGGGTTTTATTTTTTGGTAAAATATATTCTGATACATTCACATAACAGAAAAGTATCCAACCACTAAAAAGAATGAGGTAGAACTGAATGGGGAAAATATTTACAAATGATATGACCAACAAGGGGTTAATATCCAAAATATATAAACAGCTCATACAACTCAACATCAAAGAAACAACCCAATTGAAGGATGGGCAGAAGACCTGAATCGACATCTTTCCAAAGAAGACATGCAGATGACCAACAGGCACAAATAAAGATGCTCAACATTGTAAATCATCAGAGAAATGCAAATCAAAACCACAATGAGGTATCACCTCACACCTGCCAGAATGGCCATCCTCAAAAAGACAACCAATAAAAATGTTGGCGAGAATGTGGACAAAAGGGAACCCTTGTATACTGTTGGTGGGCATATAAATTGATTCAGCCACTGTGGAATGGAGGTTCCTCAAAAAACTAAAAATTGAACTACCACATGATCCAATAATTCCACTCCTGTGTATATATCTGAAGAAAATGAAGACATTAATTCGAAAAGATACATGCACCCCAACGTTCATGGCAGCATTGTTTACAACAGCCAAGATATGGAAGCAACCTAAGTGTCGCTCAGCAGAAGAATGGATAAAGAAGATGCGGTATATATAGCCAATAGAATACTACTCAGCCATAAAAAAAGAATGAAATTTTTCCATTTGCAACAATATGGGTGGACTTGGAGGGTATTATGCTTAATGAGATAAGTCAGACAGATACAAGTACTACACGATATCACTTATATGTGGAATCTAAAAAATAAAACAAACTAGTGAATATAACAAAAAAGAAACACATTTACAGATATAGAGAACTAGTGGTTACCAGTGGGGAGAAAGAAGGAGGGAGAGGCGAGACAGGAATAGGGGGTTAAGAGGCACAAACTACTAAAAATAACATAGATAAGCCTCAAGTATATATTGTACAGCACAGGAAATATAGGCAATATCTTATTATAACTATAAATGGAGTGTAACCTTTAAAAATTGTGAATAACTACGTTGTACACCTGAAACTTATGTAATATTATACATCAACTATACCTCAATAAAAAAAGAAAAAGAAAGAAAAAAGAGCTAGATCAACAAGCACTAGCATAGAAAGCTAGGGAAGAAAGGGAAAAAAGAAAACAGCTGCATAGTATCCACAATCCTGGTCCTATTTTTGTTTTATGTGTATATAAACATGGTAATAAGTGTCCTTCCAGACCATTAGTAGTGGTTATCCTTCCACATTATAAAGACTTTTCCCCTTTTATTTTATCTCTGTATCGTTTAAATTCTCAGGAGTATCTATGACTTTGATCATTAGGGAAAAATAAAGCTTTTATTTAAAATTTTAAAATGCTATTGTAACAATTAATGATTAATTGCATAAAAGTGCAATTATCCATATATACACTAAGCCAGAATGGAAATGAAATTAAAAAGTACAATGAAAAATTAGAGCTTTAAGAAAAATAGAAATATTCAGCCCCTTCCTTTCTTAAAGATGATTGCTATCTAATAGCATTTCCTTTATATGAGGAGAGAAAATTAAACAACAGACGAAGCACATTTAATACTTCTAGTGGAACATCTTTTCCCCATATCTCTGATTTAACAAAAAAAAGCAAAGCAGGCTATCTTGGAAGCAGATATGAAAACTCTCTCTGGCCTCAGATCTAAAAAGGAAATAAACCCAAATTATGCCCCACAGCACATGCACAGCTGCCCCGCAGTGTTTTCATCTACTGTTACTCTGTGTCTTAGTGCTAAGGCTCTTTAGCTCATCTGGAAATCCCTTGAAATGGTCGTCCAAAGAGTGTACATAAGTGCATGTATACATTTTTCTGTGGAGAAGGACTGTAACCTTCACCAGTTTTGCAAAGTAATCTTTTTACATTTTTTTCACACCCACAAATATTAACCACAGCATTTATCTATTCATACATATCCAAATATTCAACACACATTGAGAGTTTTCCCTTCCATTTATTGTTATACATGTAGTAGGAGTGTTATTACCCAAATTACATGGCTCATTTCTTACTCTCACAACAATACTGTACGTAAAGATTATCCCTGTTTTCCCAGTCAGGAATATGGAGACTAAAAGGTGATCACATGTTTTTATATTCCTGCCATTGAGAGTTGGGGGTCTATGCCCCTTCCCCTTGAATCTAGATGGGCACTCTATGTTGACCAAGTGAATATGATGGAAATGATACTGTGTGTTAAGAGACAGCAGCTTCCATTTCTTGTCCTTTGGAATAATAGTCCTTATAGGCCAGCCACCATGTTGTGAGGAAGCCAATGCAGCTCCATAGGGAAGCCCACATGGAGAGGAACTGAGCTCCCAGTTGACACTCAGCACCAACCTGCCGGCCACATGAGTGATCTGTCATGAAGTGGATCCTCCAGACCCAGTCCATCTGCCCCAGCTAATGCTGTGTGGAGCAGAGATGGGCCATCATCTCCATTGAGCCTGTAGTAAGCAGAATGATGGAGAAGTATTTACTTCCTAATCTTCAGAACTTATGAGTATGTTGTCTTACGTGGCAAAGAGGAATTAAGGTTGCAGATGGAATTCAGATTTCTAATCAGCTGACCTTAAACTAGAGAGATTCATCCTGGATTTTTTTAGGTGGGTCCAATGTAATCACAAGGATCCTTGAAAGAAAGAAGCAGCAGAGAAGGTCAGAGTGATTCACTGGGAGAATGACTTGACCTGCTGTTGCTGGCTTTGAAGATGGAGGAAGGGTCCATGAGCCAAGGAAGGCAGGTGGTCTCTAGAAGCTGGAAGAGGCAAAGAAACGGATTCCCTCTTAGGGATTCCAGAAGGGAATACAGCCCTGCAACACTTGATCTTAGCCTAGTGAGAACTGTGTTGCATCTAACCTCCAGAACTGTGAGACAGTAAATTTGTGTTGTTTTAAGCCATCAAATGTGTGATAACTTGTTATAGCAGACATAGAAAACTAATACAGACCCCCTCCCAAATTGCACCTTTGTGAACAAAATAATGTTTAAATCTAAACATATAATTTCTTTAAAATGATGACTATTTTAACAGTTAATAGTGCATAAGAGAGCAACTAAAGACTCTTTAGTAGGCTATTGAACATTTTTATGGATGCCCAGGCCTTTTTTTTTAACCTGTTTGAAGATGCTTTATAGATTTAATTTTCTATGTTTAAGTATCTTTTTTCAATGTGGCCATAAATGCCCTTTTAAATTAGTGACAGTGAAAATAGTTATCCTGGAGATAATTATATCTAGTGATTAGGTTTTACAATAAAGCTATTTTAATCAGTTTAAATAACACTCTTTACTGATCATTACAGTATCAGATAAGAAGAGTTAAGTTTTTCAGGTGGAGATGAGATGCAAGAGGGAAGAGATATGGGAACATATGTATATGTACAACTGATTCACTTCGTTATAAAGCAGAAACTAACACACCATTGTAAAGCAATTATCCTCCAATAAAGATGTAAAAAGAAAGAAAGAAAGAAAGTCAACGAAAACACCCCATTCCAAGAACAGTTGGGGAAAACTATCATTATACAAAGATGTAAAATTCACTGGGTGACAGAGTGACTGGTCTCTGTTTCCCTAGAGGCTGCCCATCAAAATAGCTTCAGGAGCAAGTTAATAAGGACACATTTAAGTCACAGGAAGAACTTTCATTGTAACCCAGGAAGAACTTACAACTGTGATGATTTTAAACCATTCTATAAGTTAGGACTCTTTCTACTGCATATGATGGAAAATCCAACTCAAACTTAATTAAGAAAAGGAATTTGTTGGTTCATTTGTTTACAGGCTCGGGGACTGTCTAGCTTCAGGGATAACTAGCTCCAGGGGCTTATGCAATGTTCTATATGCTCAGTTCATCTCCAATGTCAATTCTGTCCTCTGTGTTTTGGCTTCATCCTGAAGTTATCTCCCAGGATATAATGGAACAGGGGGAATGGTCCTTCCAATAAAATAAGGCTGAGCAGAGGGGAGAGGCCCTAGATAGGGTGGGAACGTACATTGGGCAGCATTGTGTTCACTATGATAGTACTGGCATAACATGTTAGTAAGAGACATTTTGAGTATTGTTTATATTTTTAAAATATAGAATCATTTAGGCTCATAAGCATTTATGGTCTGATATACAAGTATATAAAGTATCAAGCCCAGCCATTTGGATACCTAATGAGATAATGATTTCAGTCCTCTTTAAGTCAGTTTATGTTCTTTCCAACCTTGTCTCCCACATCTGTCCAGGCAAACTTTGCTCCAGCCTCACAAATCGGCTCTTCTGCATTGCTTATCTCTATTCCGTGATCTTCCAGATTCCTACTGCCTGGAATGTCCCTCCCCTCTTCATTCTTTGGATCTAAATTCTCCTTTTCCAAGGCTAATTCATAGTTATTTCTTCTGTGAAGCAATTGAGAAATAATGATCCTTTCTCCTAAATTTTCTCATAATTTTTATATTAAAATTTGCAATTTTACCACCAATTTCCACTCTCTAGACCATGGAAGATATCACTTTGATGGTGGCAGTTCTGTCTGCTGACCTTTAATGTGGCCCTAGATTTCTTTTCCATATAGCACTCCTGGAAGTCCTAAAAAACTAATCCAAGTTTGCTCATAAAATGAAACTAATTGGCCATTTTGAATGAACACTGGACACTATATCTTCACTCTTTCACATTTGTAACTCTACCAACTCATATCTTATGAGCATAAAGCTTTGCCTCTAGAAAATATTCAATAAATGTTTGGGAAATAGAACTTAACTGAATGGAGGGCAAACCCTAAAAGTAAGTTGACAGTGGTAACTGGTCAAAGCTAATATGAGTTAAGAATACACACTTCTAACATGAACATTTAAAATGTGAGAACTCAGTCTCCTTTCCCCAAAAAGTGTGTTTTCACAAAATGTGAAATAAAATCTTACTATATAGAAAAGCTTTCCCTGAGGAAATGGTTGAAAACCATTTAAAGCAAACTACTGGCATTTAACTATTCCCAATCCTAAGAAATAAAATATTGTAATAGATTTACTTATTTAGAAAATATAATATGTGGCAGGTGATGCTTTTAAAGAGCAGGGGAAATCCATTCTCATAACTAGAGCTTGCTGGGAATAATTTCTGGAGTTGTGTATATTTTTAGCCATAATTTTAGACGACCTTATAGCTTTGGGAAATGCACCATTTTATAGCCCAGAAGTAATTACATAAAATCGTATTAAAGTGATTACAATAAGAACTACATAGGCAGTAATGTTTGCTGCTTTGCAGAACACTTAGCCCAGGAGACTCTTTAAAGCTGAATGGAACAGAAAGTGCTGGTAGTCATATTAGACCTATTCATCCAGTAAACATCAGCACTCACTGGCAACTACAACCCAGCACTATTTTCTCTGAATCTCACATCTCACTCACCACTGAACATCAAAGCAGCCAGTTGCATCCTTGAAAAACAGAACAGATTAGTTATTTAGCATCATTTCATAAATATCCCCTCACCTTACCCCCATGTCATTTTAATTTTAAATGTTCTAGTTTGAAGGCACTAATTTTTAATTCATTTAGGCCAACTATGAAGGAGATATAAAAATAATATAAATATTTTAAAAATTTAAATGTCTCTTAATTTAGCCTGCATAAAACTTCCAAGTTTTTAAGAATCTCAACTAATAAATATGGAAGAAATTATATGCAACCCTCAATAAAATAATAAATCTAGTCAGTGAACATCAATGACCATTAATACCATTAGGTGAAATATTCATGGAGAACTTTATAATGGATAGGTCAGGTTGACAACACCTGAAACCATTGATCAATCTTAGCATCATTAAAGGTATGTCAAGCAAACTGTGACACATTAGTGATTTTTTTCTTCTATTACTGTATAACATATTACTCCAAAGCTTAGTGGCTTAAAACAACAGTAAACATTTATCATCTCACACACTTTCTCTGATCGAGAATTCAGCA
Organism: Mesoplodon mirus; assembly: GCF_964341445.2. NCBI lineage: Eukaryota > Metazoa > Chordata > Mammalia > Artiodactyla > Ziphiidae > Mesoplodon > Mesoplodon mirus. The sequence goes on along the minus strand of NC_138980.1, from coordinate 82,973,469 downwards.
GTGGTTTAGCTGGGAAGTTCTAGCTCAAGGAATCTTGAGGTTGTAGTCAAGACATCAGCTAAGGTAACAGTCATCGGAGTGCCTGCCTGGGGCTGGAGAGTCCACTTCCATGATGCCTCACTCACATGGCTGTTGGCTGTTAGGGCCACTGGAGTGTGTGCATCTGCCCTAATATCTGGCTGCCCCCCAGATTGATTGAGTGATCCAAAAGGAAGAGAAGGAGACTCTACAAAATCTTTTATGTCACATAGCATCACTTCTGCTATGTCCCATTGGCTCACAAGTCAGTTCTTCTATTCAGTGTGGGAGAGAACTGACTACACAAGGACATTAATATGAGAAAGTGGGGGTCAATGGGTGCCATCTTTGTGGTCAGCTACCACAAATGCGAAGCAATCCTCTAAAGTATTCTTGCCGCCTCCCCTGTAAAACCATTCCAGAATCTAATCAAATATCTAGGTCTAACTACTAATTTATAGGCAATTAGGGAGGGATGAGGAATGGATAGAGGAACAAATTAAACAACACAACAAGGGAACAGTCAGTCAATTCCAGAATGTGGAACAATCTAAAGAACAAGATTTGATTTCTTCAGTCAATAAATGGTGTAGGGGTAGAGTTACAGATTAAAAGAGATGAGATATCATCTCACACCGGTCAGAATGGCCATCATCAAGAAATCTAGAAACAATAAATGCTGGAGAGGGTGTGGAGAAAAGGGAACACTCTTGCACTGTTGGTGGGAATGTAAATTGATACTGCCACTATGAAGAACAGTATGGCGGTTCCTTAAAAAACTAAAAATAGAACTACCATACGACCCAGCAATCCCACTATTGGGCATATACCCTGAAAAAAACATAATTCAAAAGGAGTCATGTACCAAAATGTTCATTGCAGCTCTATTTACAATAACCAGGACATGAAAGCAACCTATGTGTCCATCAACAGATGAATGGATAAAGAAGATGTGGCACATATATACAATGGAATATTACTCAGCCATAAAAAGAAACAAAATTGAGTTATTTGTAGTGAGGTGGATGGACCTAGAGACTGTCAGAGTGAAGTAAGTCAGAAAGAGAAAAACAAATACCGTATGCTAACACATATATAAGGAATCTAAGAAAAAAAAAGGTCATGAAGAACCTAGGGGCAAGATGGGAATAAAGACACAGACTTACTAGAGAATGGACTTGAGGATATGGGGAGGGGGAAGGGTAAGCTGTGACAAAGTGAGAGAGTGGCATGGACATATATACACTACCAAACGTAAAACAGACAGCTAGTGGGAAGCAGCTGCATAGCACAGGGAGATCAGCTCGGTGCTTTGTGACCACCTAGAGGGGTGGGATAGGGAGGGTGGGAGGGAGGGAGATGCAAGAGGGAAGAGATATGGGAACATATGTATATGTATAACTGATTCACTTTGTTATAAAGCAGAAACTAACATACCATTGTAAAGCAATTATACTCCAATAAAGATGTTAAAAAAAAAGAGAGATTAAAGAGATGTTAACAACTAAATGATAATGATTCCAACATATCAATTGTAAAAAGACTTTTTCCACAGCTGTGAAAATTTCAAGGACTGGGTATTAGGTGATATTAAAGAATCGTTGTTAGGCACATTCAGTGCGACAGTGGCATTGTGGGTGAGTATATGTATGCCCTGATTTCTTACAGTTACATGCTAAAGTATTTACAATTGAAATGCTATGGTATCTGGAATTTGTTTTTATTTTTAAATTTTTTTTGTTTTGCTTTTTTAAATTTTTATTTTATATTGGACTATAGTTGATTTACAATGTTATGTTAGTTTGTACAGTAAAGTGGTCCAGTTATACATATACATATATTTATTCTTTTTGAAATTCTTTTCCCATTTAGGTTAATACAGAATATTGAGCAGAGTTCCCTGTACTATACAGTAGGCCCTTGTTGGTTATCTATTTTAAATATAGTAGTGTGTATAAATAATCTAACAAAAGTAACCAAAAGTTGGGGGGATAGATAAAGCAACATTGGTGAAAAAGTTGAACGTTGCTGATACTAACTGTTGGGGTTATGGGAAGGAAGGAAGGAAGGAAGGAAGGAAAAAGGTAGCAAGCTTCAGTTTCCATAACTGAAATAAAGTTAATCACATAGCCAACTGTTCAGAACATAGAAAAACACTTCATTATGTATATAATGCTTTTGTTTGGGGAATTTCTTTAATTTCTTTCTATACCCTCTACATAGGGATGTCACAGTGATTTCAAATGAAGAAGTCAAAACCTGCACCTCTAATGAAAAAAAAAAACACATTAATTGTGAAACTTAAAATTCTGTCAAACTGATCACTTGGGGTTATGTAGAACCATATAACCTGATTTAATTAAAATGTGGTGTTCAATAAGGAATAATTAAGTAAAAGAACACATGTTTTCTTACCAAAGGGGCCTTGTTTCCTAACCCATTAGTGAGCTGAAATATGTGTGTTCATGTAAGACCAATGGCTGGCTTCTTTCTAGGCTGCAATAAGGATTGCATCTGTCTCTTGATACTCCCATTGTGGTCCCCAGCACCTTCTGTACTGACTGGCAGCTTGTCACATATGCAGACTTTCGGGCCCTACCCAATACCTACTGAATCAGAAACTATATTTTAACAGGACTCCCAGGTGATTGACATGAACAGTATGTATGTATGTGTGTGTGTATATATATATATATATATATATATATATATATATATATATATATATATATATATATGTATATTGGCCACACTCTGCAGCATGCGGGATCTTAGTTCCCTGACCAGGGGTTGAACCTGTGTCCCCTGCAGTGGAAGCACAGAGTCTTAACCACAGGACTGCCAGGGAAATCCCTGAACAGTATATTTTGAGAACCACTGCTCTACAATTCATGAGACTGTTTCAGATTCCTATTCTCATCTTTCACGTCAAATCTTACCACTGGATGTTTTCCTCTCCATATCTGACCTAGGCTTTCAGGATGTCAGATATAGCATCCTGGCACAGACCCTAGCACCTCAAAACTGTAAGTCCCTCGAGGTCAGGAAACAGGTCCAAAATCATGTCTATATCCACTTTAATTCTTGCCACATAGTAAGGAGTCTAGTACTTTTTGGAAAATGAATAAAATGGATGGCTAAAAATCTGTCTTTTGATATCAAATGAAGGAAGTATGAAGCTTGACTCCTCCACTTACTAGCTGCACTAAAAAGAAATTAATAAAATGTCATCCTTGATTCTTTAATGAAAATGTCTATAAGATACAAATGATTCATGGTGTTTTAAGTATACATTGACTGTGTTTATAAATCAATATTAATGAAAGGAAAACTCCTCAAGAGCGTTTTTTTCCTATTTTACCACACATTTATTCAGTACTTGAAGCAAAGCAGTATGTGCTGATTATGGGATATACAATGGTGAGTAACAGCAGTCTTATCTCTGAAGGATAAGGAGATAAAAAAGTGTGTCCAACAAAGCGCGAGAGAGGCATGGACATATATATACTACCAAATGTAAGGTAGATAGCTAGTGGGAAGCAGCCGCATAGCACAGGGAGATCAGCTCGGTGCTTTGTGACCGCCTGGAGGGGTGGGATAGGGAGGGTGGGAGGGAGGGAGACACAAGAGGGAAGGGATATGGGAACAGATGTGTATGTATAACTGATTCACTTTGTTATAAAGCAGAAACTAATACAGCATTGTGAAGCAATTATACTCCAATAAAGTTGTAAAAAAAAAAAAAGTGTGTCCAAATATTCACAACCCAAGGCACTGTGGGTTACCTGCCACAATGATGGTCTGAAAACGAATGTGTAGGGGAAGAGAGCTTACCTGAATTCGTCTCTAAGGGAAGCTTTCCTAGAGAAGGTAGACTTCATTTTTTTTTAATTGAAGTGTAGCTGATTTACAATACTGTGTTACTTCCAGGTGTACAGCAAAATGATTCAGCTATACATATACCTATAGACATAAATATATATATACATAAATATGTATATACATAAATATATATATATTTTCTAAATTTTTTCAGATTTTCCCATATAGGTTATTACAAGATATTGAATATAGTTCCCTGGACTATACAGTAGGTCCTTGTCATCTATTTTATATATGGTAATATATATCTGCTAATGCCAAATTTCTAATTTATCCCTCCCCTCATTTCCTGTTTGGTAACCATAAGTTTGTTTTCTATGTCTGAGTCTGTTTCTGTTTTATAAATAAGTTCATTTGTATTATTTTTTAGATTCCACATATCGGTGTTATCATATGATATTCATCTTTCTGTTTCTGACTTACTTCATTTTTTTTTTTTTTTTTTTTTTTTTTTTCTTTTTTTTTTGCGGTATGCGGGCCTCTCACTGTTGTAGCCTCTCCCGTTGCGGAGCACAGGCTCCGGATGCGCAGGCCCAGCGGCCATGGCTCACGGGCCCAGCCGCTCCGCGGCATATGGGATCCTCCCAGACCGGGGCACGAACCCGTATCCCCTGCATCGGCAGGCGGACTCTCAACCACTGCGCCACCAGGGAGGCCCGACTTACTTCATTTAATATGGTCATCTCTAGATCCATGTTGCTGCAGATGTCAATATCTCATTCTTTTATGGCTGAGTAATATTCCATTGTATATACATACCACATCTTCTTTATCCATTCATCTGTTGATGAACACTTAAGTTGCTTCCATGTCTTGGCTATTATAAATAGTGCTGCTGTGAACATTGGGGTGAATGTATCTTTTTGAATTTTTATCTTTTCTGGGTATATGCCCAGGAGTGGGTTTGCTGGATCATATGGTAGTTCTATTTTTCATTTTTTTCATTTTTTTGTGTGTGTGTGTGTGGTATGCGGGCCTCTCACTGTTGTGGCCTCTCCCGCTGCGGAGCACAGGCTCCGGACGCACCCGCCCAGCGGCCATGGCTCACGGGCCCAGCCGCTCCACGGCATGTGGGATCCTCCCAGACCGGGGCACGAACCCGTGTCCCCTGCATCAGCAGGCGGACTCTCAACCACTGCGCCACCAGGGAAGCCCCTATTTTTCATTTTTTAAGGAACCTCTGTACTGTTTTCCATAGTGGCTGCACCAGTTAACACTGCCAACAGCAATGTAGGAGGGTTCCCTAAGTTTTCTGTGTTCAGTTCCTCGGCTCCTATTTTCTCTTATATACATTGCTAACTAAGCTTTGATCCCCACGACTCCACTGAAATAATCCTTATCAAGGTCACCAGCTCCCTAGGTAATCTCAGTCTGCCCCATGGTTTAAATTCCGCTGTAACACCTCACAGATTTATTTCTCCAGCCTGGATCTCTCCTCATCTGAATCTAGACCATCCTCTTGAATGTGAAATAGATGTTTCAAAATTATCATATCTAAAGCCAAATCCTCAATTTTTTCCCACAAACCCTCTTCCCTGACCATTCCGCCATCTTACTATTTACCTAGGTGCTCAGGCCAAAAACCCTAGAATTATCCTTAATTCTTCTCTTTATCTTATATTCTTCATTAAAAAATCACCAACAAGGGCTTCCCTGGTGGCGCAGTGGTTGAGAGTCCGCCTGCCGAGGCAGGGGACACGGGTTCGTGCTCCGGTCCGGGAAGATCCCATATGCCGCGGAGCGGCTGGGCCCGTGAGCCACGCCTGCTGAGCCTGCGCGTCTGGAGCCTGTGCTCCGCAATGGGAGAGGCCACAACAGTGAGAGGCCCGCGTACCGTAAAAAAAACAAAAAAAATCACCAACAAATCCCGTTGACTCCACCTGCAAATAATATCCAAAATCCAATGTTTCTCATCACCACTAATGCTCACCCTGCTCCAAATCATCATTATCTCTTGCCAGAATCCTGCAATAGCCTCTTAACTGGTCTCGCTGCTTCCCACTCTTTCTCCCTTACAGTTAATTCTCCCCACAGCTGCCAGAGGCATCCTGCTAAAATTTCAGCCAAATCAGGTCACTCTTCTGCTCCAAAAACCTCCAATAGCTCCCCATCTCCCTCAGAGTAAAAGCTAATGCATTCAGTGGCCTACAAGGCTCTACACAACGTAGTGTTGCCCCTCTCCCTCCCCTTTACCTCTCTGAACTCATCCCAGCTCCTCTCCCTACCCTTATTGTGATCCTGCCTCGCTGGCTTCCTTGCTGTTTCTCAGTCACACCAGTCACGCCTGCTCCTGCTTTAGGGCCTTTCCTTTGTTCCTCTGCATGAAAATGCCCTTATGCTGGGGCTTCCCTGGTGGCGCAGTGGTTGAGAGTCCGCCTGTCGATGCTAGGGGACGCGGGTTCGTGCCTTGGTCTGGGAAGATCCCACATGCCGTGGCGCAGCTGGGCCCATGAGCCATGGCCGCTGAGCCTGCGCGTCCAGAGTCTGCGCTCCGCAGTGGGAGGGGCCACAACAGTGAGAAGCCCTCGTACCACAAAAAAAAAAAAAAAAAAAGATACCAGCTTTTCATTTAGGCCATCTGTTTCGGACAGGGTTCAATTAAATGAGCATAATCACTTGAAACTAGATAGATAGATAGATAGATAGACAGACAGATGTAGGAGGGGGGGAGAGAGAGAGAGATTGATTTCTTATAGGGATTTGACTTTATACAATGTGGGAGCTCGTTAAGGAGTCTCTCTAAGGCTGTTTTCTTTACATCTGGTGTTGGGGCTTGATGTCCACAGATCAGAGAGTGGGAAGGAAAGATAGATATGAAACTGGGGACAACAAGGACCAACTGGAATCCAACAGGACGCATTGGAACCCATATCAGTTCTCACTGCCTCCAACCTGTTGATGTGGGTGTCCTACATGAGAAACTGGTCCCCTTCATCACAGAACTAAACACACACCTGGCCCAGGAGACAGAGAAGCTGAAGCAGAATGCAGTCCTGGCCACTGCCCCCTATTAATGAAATGAGCCCCCAGATAAGCTGCAACACACGTGAGCTACAATAACACCTGTACGGACCTTTCAAGCATAAAAAACAGTATGGTAGCTGTTTCACGGCTTCCCTCTGAATATTACACAAGAAACATACAAGGAAGGGGAAAATTCAGCCTAGCTGAGAGTCACATTACAAAGCCGCCTCCCCTTAGTACAAAATCACAATCTAGCCTTCAGCACTTACTGTCCTTCTCCTCTGCAATATTTTTCTCTATGGCACTAACATTCTGTATATTTTACTTTATGTTTGGTTTACTGTCAGTCTTGCCCCACTTAAATGTGAGCTTCGTGAGGACAGGGATTTTTTTTTTGTTTGTTCACTGTTCTCTGCCTACAGCCCAGAAGAGTGGCTGGAACATAATAGGCCCTCTGTAAATATTTGCTGAATAAATGAATTATGTAAGCATTCTGATGAACATTTTTAATAGAGCTGTAATTATGATTGTCTATCGGACAGTCACAGACAGATTTTCTAACTGAGCAAATGAGAATTAGAGGTATAGATGATAAATTCACAACGTGTGGGCTATAACTTATTTCCATTCTCTATCCCTTAGGAACAAAGAACAAATTTATAGAAAATAGTGAAGGAGCAAAAAGATGCTTTTTAACATCTTTCGGGTAATATGAGGAATAGTGGAGATAAGAGTTTGTTAATGTAAAAAAGAATGCTTATCACCAGATTTCTCACATTAAATTAGGCACTTGATAAATGTACTTGGCTGCTACTGATGACTATCTTTAACATCTTGCCTTGTCTTCCACTCTTTTTTCAAAATGTGCACAGTCGATGGAGACCTGTGCTCAAACATGATCATGAGAAACAGAAATCAGTTCTTCATTTTCCCCTGCACATTTTACAAACGCCCCTCCTCAAGGAAAACTCCTCCATCACCCAATGGTAGCATGAATTGCTCCTTTCTATAGAATCCTATTATATTGGTTCGCCTGCACAATTTATCTCTTTATGAATCTCTGTCTGTATGTCTCACAAGCCCACTATAACAGTCAGGACCCCAATACTACACTGATGGCACACACACACGCTGGGATAATTCACAATGAACTTGTTCCATGGGTCTGTGCACCATAGAGAGGAACCACAAGAGATAGCCTAGAAACCTGGGCTAGCTAAAGGGTGCCGTCACACCATAGGCTCACAGGGAGAAATGGTTACCAGAAGGAGAGAGAGTTATAAACAGGGAGCCTCTGTGGGAGGAGCTGAGACTTTCTGTTACAGCCAACTTAAGGTGACTTCGCAGGGAGGTCACCAGGATCATACCCTGACCTCTTCTGCTCCCTTCCTCTAATTTCTTGTCGGGACAACCCATTGGCTAACCCCAACCGGGAGCCAGGAACCACAGGAACTCACTGATGGAATCCCTACCAGTCAGCTTCCTGGGACAGACAGAAGGTTGGAGAGGAGTGTGGAATGAACCTAGAATGGCACGTGGAAACTATTCAGCTTTCACCCAGTGAAAGCGGGGACTGGGTCTCCTGCTTCTCTTTTTATCCCCCAGAGCACCTTTCACAATTACTTGGTCTGTACATTTTATATGCACAACAGATACCGGTGGGGTCCACTAACCTATCTCAGAACAGTTGGGCAGAACTTCCATATCTGTAGAAGGGATCATAGTTTTATTGTAAAGACTGCAGTGAGTCCTGACATTATCTCTGAAGGATCATAAACAGCCTGAAAGGCAAGAATCTTCCACTGAGAGGCATTTGTGACATGATCAGAAGCAGGATTGAAGAGTAAGGCCCTGAAAGACCTTCTAAAATATTATTGATTACGTTAGTTGGTATGGTGACCTGGAGGTGCCAACACTGCCCTCTAGGTGGGAGTCATGGAAATGATGCAATGAACTCTAAGAGCAACAAAAAACTCAGCTCCTTCGATAGCATGCCTTATGGTCTAATGCAAGAGGGTATGAATTCATGGACTGGGCTCGCAATACATCAGTCACTGGAAAACAACTCCCTCACACAAAGAGGTTTTTAACCAGAGTCTCGCAGGTTTATCTTATTACTTGTTCTATTACTCTTTTAGCCTTGTAACTTTATATGTATGATTTATGTGTCGTGTTTAAATCTTGGTCAGTGACAGATATAAAGGAAGATCAATAAGGGAAGGAGAAAGGTGCCTGAGAACACTGGAACTTAATTTTTTAAATGTCAAGCTAAGGAAATCAGAGAAGGCAACTAGGAACATGGTATATATCTTAACGACCAATTAATATTCTACATGCCTTTTATTAAATGGATACCTCTTTTAACTAGCTATATTGCTTTCACTCAGCAGCCTAATAACCCAGAAGGTAGTAAAACTAAATGCCTACCTTATTGATTAGCTGTCAAAAATAGTATACTATTTCACCTTTCTTATAAAATATGTGCTAAAAAATTTATTAGGACATTAATATACAAATTTACCTCTTGAGTGGGATGTGCTATGAATCCAAAATAATATGCTTCCTTTGGTCTTTTCAAAGGTAACATTCTTGTACAGAACTTCAGAAAATACATACATATATATATATATATATATATATCAATTTTCATAAATAAGAATTTGTCTTTGAGCCTTTCACATATGTTCTTAGTTCTCTTTCTAGAGTTTTAAAATAGCATAATTTCTTTATTATCACATTAAATATCTTTAAAAAAGAAATAAACTGCATTAACAAGTATTAAGCAAAGCTCATTTTTTCATTCCTGGAGACATATGCTAAAAATAAAAAATACTGGGAAGCAATCATATTTTTCTCCCAGAGGGAAAAGACCCTGTTTTACTTTCCTTTGGGTTCCCAAAGCTAAGGCTAATGCCTACCATATTATAAGTGTTTTATAAATGTTTTAACCAACTGTATACCATATCTGCTAAATATATAGCTGTATACATCTATTGTCATTAAAACTCATGCTCTAAGAATTATCAAATGGCTGTAATTGTACCACACACGACTTACTCCAAAATATTTGGAATTAATTAGAACACTTTCCACTTCTGGGAACAGAAGGCCTTGTCTTAATGGTCTGAACAATAGGAAAATTGGAAAACTTATTCTCATGTGATAGGAAGTCATGAGATAGGATGGGCTCAGGATTGGTAAAGTTAGCAGCCCAAATACATTTCCAAGGACCCTTATTCTTTCCATCTTTCTGTTTTGCCTTCTCAGCACATCAGCCTCATCCTTACACTAAGTCCCTCCACGGATCATTCTGGAAATGAATACAGTATTCAGAGACAGAAAAGAGAAAAGAAAAGAAAAGACCTTTTTCTTCCCTGAGTCTCTTTTTAAGATCAAGAAAAAGTTTCCCAGAATCCACCCCTTACACACCTAGCAAGCTTCTCCTCAAATCTCATGGGCCAGAAGTGTGTGTGTGTGTGTGTGTGTGTGTGTGTTTTAAGGAGACTACAACATCTTACTTCTTTCAAAAATAATTTTCCTCCTACAGATTAATAGAGCAATCAAGAATATTGCTAAAACTTAATTGTAAATAACATGTTTATTATAATTCAAAATTTAGGAAAACTATGTTTTTACTTGTGCAGCAGACATTGTTGACTGCCTACCCAACAGCCATTCCCTTTTCTCCGTTTTTATAAAAATCCTCATTTTTTCCAGATGTCCTTTTCTGAAGTAGTTAACATATTGTAGTCTTCTTTTAAAAACAAACAACACTTGTTCCTTTTTTTCTCAATAAATTTCTGTATTGTTAGCAGAGGTCTTCAAAATCATCTCACTGCTCTTGGTTCATACTAATATGTATTCACAATATTATTTTGTTTCCTTCACTGAAAAGCAGGGTTTTTTTGTTCACACTGCTCTATAGACCTAGGATACAATTGTGAACAATACAGACCAAAATTCCTGTCCTCCGGAGCTTACATGCTGTTACTAGTGAGATACACCACATATGAGAGGCATTTTAACATTAGGTAACTCTTTTAAAATAATTAACATTAGTTTTTGATACTCTTTTACAGAACAACCCAGTTTCTCAGTTTATCCTGAAAAAAGTCAAACATGGGTACAAACACGTTTATTAAGTGAACTACTGAGTTCACAATAGTCTACAAAACAAGAAAATTGGAGATAGCCTAAATGTCCAAAATCAGAGAACTGGTTAGGAGGGAATTATTGTGTGTCTGTAGAGGTAATCATTAAAAATAATTATGCTGTTTATTATTTAGAATAGTATGTAGCCAGTAAACCTAATTGTGTGGAATAATATTTATTTGTAAAAATGTTCATGATAGAACACGAAATGAAAAAGTGAGCCACATAGCAGTATGGAAACTATAATAATGTTTTGTTACACATGAATATGAATAACACCAAAGTGTTAACAGTAATTTTCTCTGGGTGATATGATTTAGAGGGAGGTTTTCATTTTTGAATGTGCTCTGACTTGATAAATAAAAAGGAGAAATTAAAGTTATCAGTGCTGATTCTAAAGTCTCCTGTAATAGCATCAACCATTTATCGAGTGCCTCCCATGTGCCAGCCAATGCACTCAGAACTCTATATGTGTGCTCTCACTTAATGCTTTCAACAACTCTGTAAGTTAGGCATTGCTACTTTCTCCATTTTCTCCTCAGGCTGTAAAAGGGTTTGAAGGAAGTTAAATATCTTGGCTAAGACATACACTAGTAAGTGGTTCACCCTGAATTCAATTCAAAGTAGTCTGACTCAGAGTCCAGTCTTTTAACCATTGGTGTTCTTCTGTCTACGAATGTAGGCAGTTAAAAGCAAGTTAAGGGATTTCCCTGGTGGCACAGTGGTTAAGAACCCACCTGCCAATGCAGGAGACACAGGTATGAGCCCTGGTCTGGGAAGAAACTCTAACATGCCATGGAGCAACTAAGCCCGTGCACCACAGCTACTGAGCCTGCACTCTAGAGACCGCAAGCCACACTACTGAAGCCTTCGTGCCTACAGCCTGTGCTCCACAGCAAGAGAAGCCACCACAGTGAGAAGCCCGCGCACGGCAACAGAGAGTAGCCCCCGGTCGCTGCAACTAGAGAAAGCCCGCGTGCAGCAGCGAAGACCCAACACAGCCAAAATATTAATTAATTAATTTTAAAAATCAAGTTGTATATGGCAGAAAATCAATGAATTAGATCACAAAACTTAGGGGGAAATAAAAAAAATAAACAGAACTGTATCAAGAAGGCAGATTAACTGCAAGAAACTATTTCCTTCTCCAAAAGAATATCTTGGAAAAGAATAGAATTGTATACACAAGAAGTAGTATATCTTTAGGAAAACTGGACAACAAAATTAATTCCTAGCAGCGAAATATTTATGATTCCCTGTAAAAAGGAGAGCAGACAGTATAAAATTCAAAGTATGTCCATCCTGAAATATGTACCAAAGAGGACTACTCAGAAGAGTGGGTGTGGATCTCAATCACACTAACCCCATAGGCAAAGAATATAAAATTAAAGGAGAAGCATTAGCTACTAGATAACCACCAGAGTAAGTGGCTGGAGACCAGCATTCTTCAAAATACTTTGAGGTATTTCCCCCCATTCCAGAGTAGCAGGGCCCTGGGCCCCTTGGGATACCCAGGAGGACCCCTCATCCAGAAGACAACTGCTGTTGCACCTGGATGTTTCCATTTTCTAACACTCTCTAACAAACCACCCCAAAATTTAACAGCTTAAGCATGATTCTTTGGTTTGACTGGGCTCAGTCAGGTGGTTCTCCTGATGATCTTGTTTGGAATCTGCAGTCAGATGGGGCTGGACCATGCAAGATGATTCAGTCACATGTCTGGTGCCCAAGCAGGGATGTTTGCAAGACTGGAATCCCTCTCATTTATCACCCTTTACTGGTGATTCATGAGGTCCTGCTAGCTAATTATCTTACAAAACTATACAAAGCTTCAGTCAAGAACCAAGTCTGGTTTATCATAGGATACTGAATATAGTTCTCTGTGCTATACAGTAAGGCCTTATTGTTTATCCATTCTCTATATAATAGTTTTCATCTGGGAACCCTAACCTCCCACCCCACCCCTGCCCCAACCCCCTCCCCCTTAGCAACCACAAGTCTGTTATCTATGTGAGTCTGTTCCTTTTTCGTAGATGGTTTCATTTATGTCATATTTTAGATTCCACATGTAAGTGATATCATATGGTATTTGTCTTTCTCTTTCTGAATTACTTCACTTAGTATCTCTAGTTGCATCCATGTTGCTGAAAATGACATTATTTTGTTCTTTTTTATAGCTGAGTAGTATTCCATTGTATATATGTACCACATCTTCTTTATCCATTCATCTGTTGATGGACACTTAATTTGCTTCCATGTCGTGGCTATTGTGAATTGCGCTGGTATGAACATAGGGGTGAATGTATCTTTTTGATGAGAGTTTTGTCTGGATGTATGCCCAGGAGTGGGATTGCTAGATCATATGGCAATTCTATTTTTAGTTTTCTGAAGAACCTCCATACTGTTTTCCACAGGGGCTATACCAACTTACATTCCCACCAATAGTGTAGAAGTGTTCCCTTTTCACCACATCCTCTCCAGCATTTGTTATTTGTAGAGTTTTTAATGATGGCCATTCTGATCAGTGTGAGGTAGTACCTCATTGTAGTTTTGATTTGCCTTTCTCTAATAATTAACGATGTTGAGCATCTTTTCATGTGCCTATTGACCATTTGTATTTCTTCAATATCCTATGATAAACCATAATGGAAAAGAATATATTGAAAAAAAAAGAATGTATATATGTGTATATATATATATATATATATATATATATATATATGTTTAACTGAATCATTTTGCTGTACAGCAGAAATTAACACAACATTGTAAATCAATTATACTACAATAAAAAAGAAAAAAAAAGGAGAAAACCCTTTTGTACAAATTAAACTCCCTATGCAATATCAAAATTAAACTGAAACAAACCAGGGTTAAAAGTTTGCAAAAAGAAATATGACAGACAGGGGATTTGTATTCTTAATATATAAAGAGACTTTACAAACAAACATGGAGAATATGAGCTAGTGACATAAATACACAACTCATACAAAATACATGTATATGGGAAAATTTTAACCCACTAGTAATTAAAGATAACAAATTAAAACAATAAGACTTCTTTTTCTGCCAAACAAAACATGTCTGGTTCTTTTTATTCTTTTATCCCCCCAATAGTTAGTACATTACCTCCAACCTAAAAGCTGCTTCAAAGTAATAATAATAACAACAATGACAAACAAAAAACCTAAAAGCTGTTCCATAAAAATTTATTGGATTAATTAATACCTGAAACAGAAGAACTGGTGTGTCTAAAAATTATAAAAAAGATAACCAATTTTTCAGCGTATTATCCCCCTGTAGAGAAATCCTGTCCATTGCTGCTTTTTTTCTTCCTGTCTACTGCTGAGGTTAACTCTTTAATAACTGGAGATGAAGCACAATAAATTTATTTATGTGTTCTGCTAATTAACTTCTGTTCTACTATAATGGTTTTATGAGGCGAAGGTTAAAACTATCCTAATAGAGAAAAGTGTCTATTTGAGATTACTTGTGGTTTTCACTCAATGCAAGAAATCATGAAAAGACAAATGGGGTATACACTAATAAATAAAGCAGACGTGACCCTTCCACTCACACCATCTACCATAGTCTAGTTGGGAAGAAAGACCAGAGCTTATGCTCAGTGCTGTTACAGAATTGTACTAGACACCTCCTGTGCACCACTGCTCAGCCTCTTAACCCCACCTCCTAATCCTGGTGCAGCTGTGGTGACCAGTGACAGTTCCACCAGCTTCCCGTTCAGCCTGTTAGGAACAGCACCTCACCTCAGCCTGTTCCAAGTATCTCTTGCTCCCTATTCTGGGGCTTCTCGGACACTGTCCCAGGGGTGCCCACAGAACCCGCTTAGTGCTCACACATACACAATTGCACTTGAGTCCTCTGCTCCCCAGCGGAGCCGCCCTTTGTACACTGCATCACCTACACCCCATTGTCCTCTCGCTGCTAATAGGGCTTAGCCAATGAGGGGGCATTGGCAGGAGATCAGTGAGCAGGAGAAAAAGGTGGACGTTTCTTCCTTCACTCCTGCCCTGCTTCAGTAGAAAGTTCTGGAGGAGGCTTCGTCCCTTTACAGCTACTGCTCCTGTTGGGTGACTCCTCTTGCTTGGTTCCAGCACCTACCAGGCCATTTCCTCCCCTGTTCCCTTCAAGCCTAGGGCAGTAATAGCTTTCAATTGTGGCTGGTCCCTGGGTGCTTCAGCATTTCTTGTTGGTTCCCGTAGCCCTATCTTCACCTCTGTAAATGGACCCTTCAATAAATTCTCTTCAAAATCCCAGCTGAGCATCCCTTCCGTTTCCTGCTAGAACCCTTCTGATATAATTATGCTTACTGAGAGTCTTATCTAAGAGCTAATTAGCTACCTCTTTTGTAAGAAAAGTACAGGCAAGAAGAACACGGCCAGTAAATTGGCGTAATTTAATAAATAATGAAGTCTATGCTGGAAAGCTGAAAGAAAGAAATCAGGATGAAGAAAGCATAGCATAAGGAAAAGGTCTTGCTCTAACAAATACAAACCACAAGTTTGATAGGAAAATGAGAAAAAGACCATTATTCTTATTTGTAAAACTATAGCTATGATTACAAGGCTAGTGAAAATAAATCTAAATACAAGAAATGCACAACTTGTATTTATTGTTTTTGATATTTAACCAAATTAAGTTATCCATATAAACCGTTTCCAAATATGTTCATAGGAGGAGGTACAGGGGACCAGCAATGCTATTCACTCTAAAAAAATGTGTGTCAGGGCTTCCCTGGTGGCGCAGTGGTTGGGAGTCCGCCTGCCGGTGCAGGGGACACGGGTTTGAGCTCTGGTCTGGGAGGATCCCACATGCCGCGGAGTGGCTGGGCCCGTGAGCCATGGCCGCTGAGCCTGCATGTCCGGAGCCTGTGCTCCGCGATGGGAGAGGCCACAACAGTGGGAGGCCCGCGTACCGCAAAAAAAAAAAAAAAATGTGTGTCAGCTATTCACATGTTTAAAATGCTCGTAAACAATGACTTCAAGCCTCAATACTATTAGCACAGGTCACTTGATTTACAAACACAGTGATAAATAAATGAGATTTTAGTAAACAGTAACTGTGGGCCGGGTCCTGCACTGACATGTTCATGTATATCATCTCCATTTATTTTCTTAAAAACTATACTGGAATATGTAGTTGTCAACTTGATTTATTTAGGAGCTTTCTTTCTCAGAATCGCCTTCTCTGTATTGTTTCAAGTTAAAGCTGAGCAAAGAAGAACCTCTTGGGAGGTTGTCAGATACAGTAACAGACAGACGCAGAGGCGCCTGGTGGGTCCCAGCTTGTCCTTGCTGTCCTCTGTGCCACATCCTGCTCAGCTGTCTGACCGTTGGCCCTGCTGACCACCTATGGCCCCAGGCTCACCACAAAATGCATGACTGTGGACTAACACTACTCATACCTTGGATGAGAAAACATTTTCCTTTCTTGCACCACCTCACTCAAGAATCAAGTTCCCCAGAGGTAAAGGTTGGGGATCCAGTCAGTCTAGCTTGGATTACTTGCCTGCCCATGAGGACAAGCACCTATATAGTTCCACCAAGGGTACTGCACATTGGGAAATGGGTAACTCCTCAAAAAGGAAATCAAGACTTAGGAAGGGAGAATGGACACTAAATGCCCAAAAATAACAACGAAGACATCAGTTGTCCACTCTATGCGTATACCTAGGATGTTCTGTCATTGACCAGCTAATAATAATAGATAATATTTATGCAGCACCTTCTCTGTGCCAATAACACAGACATTTACATGTACTGCCTTATTTAATCATCACAGCAGTCGTAGGAGGTAGGTCATTTTCTTTCTGTTTTGCAGTGAAGAAAACAGATAAAGTTAGCATTTTGTCAGCTTCAATTCTGTAAAATGTAACCAGCCTGAGTTGGTACCAGTTAAAGTTGTTGACTCTAATTTCAGAATTACTAGATTTTCAACCCCAATTTTGCTGGAATTTTTGTTAATCCGTCATAAAGAGATCTCAGTACTGCTAATTTATGTTCGAATGACTAAAGGATCCTATAAATTTCATCCTCTTCACTCCATAAGGAAGTTCTAAGCATGCATGAGATATTCTGTTTTTTATTATTCAATTTATTAACAATTAAATTTTAAAAACCTACTTTTGCCTTAAACTTTAACTATAATTTATAAATCCTATTATTCTATTTGGAAAATTTTAACAATCAGTTTTAAGGAAGCTTTTATAACTTAGTTAATCTAATGCTTTTAAATATTCTGACACAGAAACGGGAAAAATATTCTGACACTGAATTTATAAACGTATTATATTTTATTTTTCAGTATTACAATGGACTCACAAACAAACCTCAAAAAGTCAAGTGATTCTTTTCTTCACAGCTTTATTAGATATGAGTCATACCACACAGTTCACCCATTTAAAGAGTACAATTAAAGTGTGCAATTTAAAGTGTATAACTCAGGGTATTCACAGAGTTGTGCAACCATCATCACAGTCAACCTTAGAACATTTGCGTCACCCCATAAAGAAACCCCACACTCCTTAAGTGATTCTTATAAAAGAATCAAATAAGTTACATTTATAAGTAAGATGAATCTTAAATTCTCTTAAATGTTCTAATTGTACTCTTTCTAAACTTAAATTTTAACTTAACATCACAAATGTAAAACTGTTATTCAATTACTCACTTTAAATTGGAATGCTAGGGTCCTTCTAACAGGCCAAATTATCTAAAATGTTTTAAATATCTAAATATAGATTATTCCTTAACAAAAATATATTAACAAGGGCTTCCCTGGTGGCGCAGTGGTTGGGAGTCCGCCTGCCGAAGCAGGGGACACGGGTTCGTGCCCTGGTCCGGGAAGATCCCACATGCCGTGGAGTGGCTGGGCCCGTGAGCCATGGCCGCTGAGCCTGCGCATCCGGAGCCTGTGCTCCGCAACGGGAGAGGCCACAACAGTGAGAGGCCCGCATACCGCAAAAAAAAAAAAAAATATATATATATATATATATATATATATATATATATATATATTAACAATATGGATTATCTACTTCATCACTTCCATATTTAATTCCAAATTTTCCCAGAGATAAAAATACTCCTGCCCACTAAAGAAAAATTGTAGTATTAAACATAATTTGCGATTTGCTCCTTAGAGCAAGTTTGGGGAAATATTTTCTCAGCTAGATGAAGTTGCATATCAATAAGAGATTTTGGCCAGGGTTTGAGAGCTAGAACAAGACACACCCAAAGCAACTTTTCTCATAACCTAGCAGACAAACTAAGCCTACTGTCATAGACACTATATCAAGAGACTTGGGTATTGTTGCCTTAGTGGCAGCTGAAGGAGGGGAGTTTGGGATAACCTAAAAGAGAGAGGGACCCAAGCAATATGATGGCAGGCAGAGGCTGGAAAGAAAGTTGTTTGAGAAGAGATTTTTATATGTTGAAGACAGCTGAGAAGTTTTGGGACAAGAATGTCTAATACCCTGAACTGCTATGATCCTCTGTTGTCTCCCAGCCTTCAGTAGAAGTCTGATAGTCCTATATTTGAAACATAGAGGTAGGAGAACAAAGAGCCAAGAGTAATGTAAGGAACCAGTAGTCTGTAAGAACAGACAGCAGTGGGAGTGGATGCAGAAGTGACCTGGGCATTCCTCTCTTCAGGAGGATTTATTAAGGTGTCTCCAGACTGCAGCGACTGGGATGGAAGCTTGGGAGTGTTATTTGGTTATGAAAGAAAAGGGTGATTCCAGAAGGACAGAAGGTTAGGGAATTACCAGGCAGCAGAGGCTTGGGTTAAAGGAGGAGGTAGTCACATGGTTTTTGTTTTTGTTTTTGTTTTAACATCTTTATTGGAGTATAATTGCTTTACAAGGGTGTGTTACTTTCTGCTTTATAACAAAGTGAATCAGTTATACATATATATATGTTCCCATATCTCTTCCCTCTTGCATCTCCCTCCCTCCCACCCTCCCTATCCCACCCCTCTAGGTGGTCACAAAACACCGAGCTGATCTCCCTGTGCTATGCGGCTGCTTCCCACTAGCTACCTATTTTACGTATTTACAGTAGCCAGGACATGGAAGCAACCTAAGTGTCCATCAACAGATGAATGGATAAAGAAGATGTGGCACATATATACAATGGAATATTACTCAGCCATAAAAAGAAACGAAATTGAGTTATTTGTAGTGAGGTGGATGGACCTAGAGTCTGTCATACAGAGTGAAGTAAGTCAGAAAGAGAAAAACAAATACCGTATGCTAACACATATATATGGAATCTAAGAAAAGAAAAAAAAGGTCATGAAGAACCTAGGAGTAAGACGGGAATAAAGACACAGACCTACTAGAGAATGGACTTGAGGATATGGGGAGGGGGAAGGGTAAGCTGTGACAAAGTGAGAGAGTGGCATGGACATACAGTCACCTGGTTTTCTAAGGAAAACTCTTCTCTGGAGAAGAGATGATGGGTTATTTCCTATCATTGTTCTAAGACCAAATCACAGACTATCTCATTTGTGCAGAGTTACAGAATTCTACAGTTACATTCAGCTACTCAGCACCTCTGCAGCCAGAGAATACTTCCCAGATCCTCTTTTTCAACCAACGCTAATGGAAGAAGGTGTCAGCCTCTCATATTCTCATATCATGAGGAAGGAAATGAATCATGTGACTTCTGTGGCACCAAGTGCTCTTGAATCGTCTCAGTAACTCCAAGAAGTTTGAATTTTGATCTAAGTAAGCAGAATGTTTTGTAATATTTTCCTTGGGGTTGTTTGTCTATCTTCATTACCCTCTGATTTGACTTTAAAGATTTTTAAATAGTCTTTTATGTGGGACTCTGCTTATGTGTCTCCAAACGACTGATCTGTTTGAAGCGAGTCAAACCATGGGCTAATAGAAAACACACACACACACACACAACAGTTAAACTGACAACTTGCCTTCATGAACACTCAAACACTGGGCCTTTTTTCCCACTCCTAATAATGATTCAATAGCCCTTTGTATCTAAATCAGTCCACTGGGGTTTGGCTCTTTGAGCTCCCAAGCGTATTATCAACAGAGTTTTGAGAGCTCAGTGTTACTGTACCTCCTTTCACTGTGTTTTATTAGTGAAGGGATGCCAGAGAGGAAGGGTGTGCCTTGGTTTGTGCCATCGTGCCCGGCTGCTGCGAGCTCTTTCATTCAAGACACTGTGGCTTGTCCTGTCTGTCCCAGGCCCATGTCTCCACCCAGAAAGGCCCCCATGCCCCCTCAGAGAAGTCAGTGAATGCTTTGGTGAGAGAAGTTGAAAAAATGAGAGTGGCAGTTAAGGAACGCTTCCACTTAACCTCAGTAAACAGTTCAATTTACCACAACTGAACTTTGGTGACATTTTATAGCTTGCTCTGTGGGGGAAGTCCTGTTACTGAAAGACTTGACAGCCCACTGGATATGTATGGTAGCTTCACAACTGCTTTGGGGATAGGAGGTGTGGGTAGACGATTACATGAAAAGGAACATATTTTTCTGCCTGGGAAAGAAGAAAAGTTCATGCAAGATTGAGCAGAGCTATAGTAATAAGTTTGCTTCTTTCTTTTGTCAAGGAACACAGTGTCAACTGAAAAAAAATGCACAACATAAAAGTTGAGAATTACGTTGTATTTGGCAGACTTTCTGAGGACTGAAGCCTGGAAGGCAGCCTTTCAGCTAGCTCTGAGAGACTGCTCCAAAGAGGTAAGGGAGGAACCAGGACATAGAGGAGTTTTTGCAACAGAAACCAGGTAGTTGGAACATCAAAAGATTACTGTTAGTTAAAGAAAACCAGACATCTCGAGTTAATGAATTTAGTGCTTTTCTATCTATGGTGGGGTGCAAGAGTCTGGGCTCATTGAAATCATTCCTTTCATATGCACCTTAACTATTAGGGGCCAGTGTCCTGCTTTTCTCCATCCTGAATCCCTTAGGGTGCACAGTTGGGGATGGCTGCAGTGGCTGCCGGCGTGACGGCCCCAACATCTTTTGTTTACTGATGTGGCAGGCGACCTTCTTCATCCACGACAGCATCCTTTGCACTGCCCCTTCCCATATGAAAAAGCCTTTCCCCATGCAATGAAGAGATTCTTCTGGGCCTCAGAATAGACCATGTGAGCTGCACAGTGGAAACCAAAAATGTGGCATTCCTTGCAAAGAAAAGAGATTAATTTCAATATTGCATCTCAACTCTCCTGTAAAATATGCCAGAATTTTTTTTCAACACAGTGGTATAGGATGATCCATTTTCTAGTTGAGATTATTTTGAGGTTTTTTTTTTCTCTATGTAATCGTGAAATGCACATGAAACCAAGTGAGTAAATAGGGTATTACGAGTTGAACTGTGTGCCATCCAAATCCATATGTTGAAGTCCTAACTCCCAGCTCCTCAGAATGTGGCCTTGTGTGGAGATAGGATCCTTGCAGAGGTATTCAAGTTAAAGTGAGCTCATTAAGGTAGGCAGGCCCTAATTCAGTATGACAGATGTCCTTATAAAAAGAGGAAATTTGGACACAGAGATACACATACAGAGAAAATGCCATGTGAACATGAAGATGGCCATCTACAAGCCAGGGAGAGAGGCCTGGAACAGATCTTTCCCTCATAGCCCTCAGAAAGAACAAACACTGCCAACACCTTGATATGAAACTTCTAGCCTCTAGAACTGAGACATTAAATGTTTGTTGTTTAAATCATCCAGTTTGTGGTACTTTGTTACAGTAGTGCTGACAAACTAATACATAGGGCAAAGCAAGAAGCTCTCCTCCACCTCCAGCCACGCCACACCATAATTTGGCTTTCTGCTCCAGAAACACAAGCTCAAATGCCAACAGTGCCAAAGCAAATAATCCAAAACAGTGAAACTAGCTGGATGGACTAACTGGGATTGCTAGAGGGGATTGAAGCAGACTGGAAATTACACAGGATCCAGCTATAGTCATTTGTTACCATGCATAAATATAGGCCTAGCTTTGCCAGAGAATCTGACTTTTTTAAGAGAAACCCAAAATGTAGACTTTTTAAATGTTGAAATCTCCATATTTTTAAATATTGACAACTAACTGAAAAGATTTCTATATTGTCCTGACCAACAATATATGGGCCACATAAAATTTGTGTGAGGACCACTTCAGCCAAGAACCTAATGGAATTTTAAGGAGAAATTACACAGGATGCTCCCAGAGTCTGAGAGGAAAGAGTCAGAGACTTCATTTCAGTCAAGGACCTCATTTCAAAGCCTCTGCGTATGTAACTGGGGCCGTGTAACGAGTTCTGACCAATGGAATGTGACGAATGGAAATGTCACTGCTATGCTGTTGCCAACTTGGGTCCTTGGACTCTTTAATCAATAGAAATTGTTAAGAGGCCAGAAGAAAAATTCAAGCAAGTCTTTATTGGGACTTTATTGCTACAGTACAAGGGAGCAAAAATAAGAAACAGGTGCCCTTGCTCGCTCTCTGAGGAGGGCGGCTGGTTCCTTACACGGGGTGAGGTTGGGGGGTGGCTTAGGGGGTCTGCCCACCCCCTTGGTGGTGCTGTGTGCAGGATCATGTGCAGTACCCTCCAGGTACCTCAGGAATGGCAGTTGGTTTGTGGCCTTTTTGTATCTCATTGTTCATAATTGCACTGACTGAGCATGTGTGCAGTTATTTTTAGTCCCTTGCAGTTTCTTTGTATTCTGTTGCTTGAGGAGACATTAGTCCAGGTGCAAGTACTCCAGTAAAGGGTCCCAGGTCCCAGGTCCTAGCCTGTCTTAATGTCGAGATTGGCAAATATCTGGGATGCATCCCCTTCCAGAACAACTTTGGTGGTACAAACTGACTGACCTTGTCATTTTAAGAGATCAGATTTAATTTGACAAGGGTAAGAAAAAACAAGAAAATTACAAGCTATTCACATATAGGATACTTCTCCCTGACCCTGACCATAGAAAAGAATGAGAAAAGAGACAGGGAGAGAAAGTTGCCTTGCATTAAGATAATCAGGGTGCACAGTTCCAACCTCCTCTCCTCAATCTGGAGGAACAGGAAAAACATGACATAGGGTCAAATTCCCAGCTTCATCTGTGAACGGCACACAGTAAGTAATGGGTGGTGGGTAGAAATTGTTCCTTACCTGAGAACATCTAGGAAGAATTTGCTACCCTTTCTTCATTCATTCCCTATAAGAGGTCCACTCAGAACCACACAGTACATATATTGATGGCTAAATTGTCCATTTGTCTTTTGCCCACTCCTTTCTCACTAGAAGTGGTATGGGATAATGGCTACTAAGTGAAATTTGTACTTCCCTTTTTTACTCCAAAATTATACCATCAACATAATCATTATAAAATTTTGATTGAATAATCTTATCAGTCATAGTTATACTTCCAACATCTACTTGGTTACTGAATTTAATGAAGGAGTGACATTCTTTGGTCTTGCAACCTGAACTTTGGGCTCTTTCAAAATTCTCATTCTCACTTAGTTGTAAACCCCTGGGTCTTGTGACTCAGATGAATATATATTAACTTGCTTTTGCCTACTTATCTAGTATCCTTTAATGCTAATGTGAGTTTATGACTATCATTTCTCCTTCTGTCACCCTTAAGGCTTTTGCTGACTACTCCCTCCATCCCCCCTCCCATCATTTCTTCTCCCAAAACCTCCTTGGACAAGCCTTTATCTCATTAAGCTGAGTATCCCAGTATCATGCTTACCATGATACTTTCCACATTTCTACATGTCAAAAATAAACCTTTTGTAAGGAAATAAACTCATTTAGTTAAGGACTGGCGTATACAAACATAGAAATGACCTTTTGTGTCAATATCTGGTAGTTGATTTTGATTTTTTTATTGTAACATTTAACAAACCTAATGGCATTAGAGGATTATATTGTTCAGGTCTTTTAACCATGTGACTGCTTATCTCACATGTTTACACTTGAGAGCTAGTAATTGTAAAGTCAAATAAGCAAGTAATGTAGATGTTATCTACAGAAAGAATTCACCTTTCTTCTATAACAGAAGAACACAGGCTGTTATAGAAGCAGAAGGTGAGTACATTTTTATTGTTGTAGACGTCAGTCACTCAGCCAGAAATGTATTTTTTTTTTTGGTCATTTAAAGGTTAACTTGAACAGACTGCATTTTGCATAAATGTAAACATGTTCATCTTCATCTCTGAATCAACTCAAGAACATAGTTTTTCGTACATCACTGCACTATTCTCAATACTTCTGAATAGATTCCCTGGTGAAAAATTGATCATAGGGCTTCTGTTTGTTGTGTGAACTTCACTGATCTAATGTGTATCATGTTTTTGTTCTTTGTACTTTTGAGTTTCTAGACTTATGCTCCAGGGCTTATTTCCTAATGGGTATTTTTTGCCAACAAGTTAGGCACAGACTCATAATTCTTTTAGCAAAATGTCCTGCAGTGGTTTGGGAGTGGCTGTAGAGACCTCAAGATAGGCAGATAATTGGGAAGCTAATGGAAGGGTGGGAACAAAGGGTCTGATCTAGGATCAGATAAGAGGCACACCTTCAGGGATTGCAGTCGAGGTGCTGGAAGGTCATAGAGAGCCAGGGAAGTCAGTGGAAAAATACACTCCGTGAAAGAGATAGGTCAGGGCCCAGTTCCCAGGAAATGGCTAAAAAGAATGACACAGAAACCTGGCTAGCAGAGGTTCGAGGTGAGTTTCCCCTTTGTGGAAAAGTAAGGGACAAACATGAGCCCTGGAGACCTAAGGATAAGGTCGCCATAAGGACGCCAAGCAATCCTTCTGCCATCTCTCCAGAAGTAATTAAGGGGGCCTGACAACAGGACTGATAGCCAAGAATAGCACAGCCATAGTACTCAGGGCTTCAAAACTTCAGTAGAAGCTAGAGCAATTTTTCATTCCTTATTAGCAAGGAAAAATCTAGTGTCTAATCACCCTTGTTTACTGCAGAGGAACAGAGCAATCTGCAAATGACAGGTGTTAAAAAAAACAAAATTCCACAGAGTACATTTGAAGATCTAATTGACTTTATTCAACTATTTATGAATCAGGTAGCATCCCATCTAGCAACCAGAAGGGTGCTCCAAGGAGTTATACAAAATGGAAGGTTATTATAAAGGCAAAGGAGTGTGGGGCAAGGAAGTTATTAGCAAAAGAAAAGAAAGGATTATTTTGGGCCAGGACATATTTTTTTTTGGGGGGGGGGAGAAGAATATGTTGGACCGGGTTTTATCGTGCATATTGCCTCTTCTTCCTCTAGGGAATAAAGAGGACCCACAGGGCAGATTACCTTATAGATGCTGACCAGAAAGTTCCAGACTGGTTGATTAAGATTACCTTTCTGGTGAAATTCAAAACTGCAATAGGTTAGGTATTAAATAGGTTTGGTATCATGGTTTGGCACCAGTGACGCCATTTGGTGCCTGTGGTTTTTCTCTTTAACACAGAGTACTTAGAGCAAAGAGCTAGGATAAAGTTAGAAGCAGGAAAGAGAACTGGTATTTCTCATACTAGTGCTTACCTGAGTAAAAATGAATAGCATACCTTTCCACTCAGTAAGACTTTAACAAAAATTCATTAAAAGTGTGAAGTAATATTTTTAAATACTATACATGAATACAACAATATGAAAAGTCCTACACACCATCAGATGCTTCACTCACTATAACTGTCCTAAATAACTGCTTACTTTAAATCCAGTTTAATTTCCAGGTTTGAGTAAGACACACTTTTTTCTTTTTAAACAATGATTCCCAGGCAATTGATTAGGTTTATTCACAAAATTTCATTCAAGCTGCTGCTATTTTTTCCTTTGAACTTAACTCTGGCAGTGGAGATTTGACTGCTTTCTGCTTTCAGGTCACCATCCCCATGCTTCTTCTTATCTTACCTTATGGTCTAAGGGGGGGAAATATATATATATACATATATACACATATATGTGTGTATATACATATATTATATATTTATATATATTATATATAATATATATTTACAGTCTACCTTTATCTGCATATACCATTTCTTCCTGTTAAAATGGAAGGAACATTTCTCCCCCTACCTAAAATCAGACCTTCCCCTCTGTGCTGAGTTCCATCCCCTTCCACCTGCTCAGATTTTAAGTAATCGTGGTGGAGCCTTAGAGTGGAAAACTCCACGGGTGATAAATATTCATTTCTAGAAAACTATTGACATGGAAAAATGTTCACAATATATTCCTAAATGAAAAAATTCAGGTTACACAACAATACGAATAGTAGAATACCATTTTAAATTGGTAGATTGATAGGTAGATGATAGCTAGATATGAATGAGAAGATGTGTATTTTAGAAGTGATTATTCTTCAGTGGGTGAGTGGGGCTGGAGGTAGGGGTTTGTATTTTCTAATATGTATGCACAGAGTTGAATTATGTTTGTAAATTAATTTTTTTAAGAAGATGTTGGGGTAGGAGTTTATTAATTAATTTATTTATTTTTGCTGTGTTGGGTCTTCGTTTCTGTGCGAGGGCTTTCTCTAGTTGTGGCAAGCGAGGGCCACTCTTCATCGCGGTGCGCGGGCCTCTCACTATCGCGGCCTCTCTTGTTGCGGAGCACAGGCCCCAGACGCGCAGGCTCAGTAGTTGTGGCTCACTGGCCTAGTTGCTCCACGACATGTGGGATCCTCCCAGACCAGGGCTCGAACCCGTGTCCCCTGCATCAGCAGGCAGATTCTCAATCACTGCGCCACGAGGGAAGCCCTGTAAATTAATTTTGTTAAGTTATTATTTTCAGGTAAGTCTAGAGGAAAATGTTACAAGGAAGTAGTACAGAGATGAAATGCCATGAAATCCGGTACATTTCCTAGAGAGGGCCAGCCAATTAATCTCTGAGCTTTCTAGAAGACAACACAGAGGACATTCAGTTAGTTACTGATTCATAAATTCATAAGATAAAAACAGGTCAGTATACTAGTATGTTATTAGTCCCATTTTTCAAGCACAGAAACAGAGATATTAATTGCTCAAAGTTCCACAGCCAATATGTGGCAAAAATCAGAATGAACACCTGCTATTCCATATCCAAACACATTCACCTCTTCATTATATATGACTATTCAAAAGAAGATGAAGTGAGAACAGAAAACATGGAGGAGGTGTCATTTGAATTTGACCAGTATAATGAGCAGAATTTCAACTATGGGGGAAAGGAATAGAAAAGACGTTCGAAGCAGGAGTGAAAATGCAGCAGTAGAAAAGCAAGATCAGGAAACAAGAGGCTATTTGTTTAGAGTTATGGTTCTGGGTATCCAGCTTATGTGAAATGTAAACCTTCCTTACCCTGTGATTTAATATATTAAATTTTTTAATTAAAATCTGGTTCTGAATGTGATCCAACATCAATAAAAACATTTTCAATGGAAATAGCAGCCTTCATAGGAGTTTTGTGAAGATAAAATGATATAACATATAAAATATTTAGCATTTACTTGATATAATATATAAAATATTTAGCATGAGTAAGCACTCAATAAAAATTTTAGTGGCTATTATTATTTCAATTATTATTAAGTCAATATAGTTCCTTCCAGGCATTCTCTAAATGCATCATCTTAAAAACATGTTTGTTTGTTTTTTCATTTTCTTTTGTTTTTAACACCTTTATTGGAGTATAATTGCTTTACAATGGTGTGTTAGTTTCTGCTTTATAACAAAGTGAATAAGCTATACATCTACATATATCCCCTTATCTCCTCCCTCTTATGTCTCTCTCCCAGCCTCCCTACCCCTCCCCTCTAAGTGGTCACAAAGCACTGAGCTGATCTCCCTGTGCTCTGCAGCTGCTTCCCACTAGCTATCTATTTTACATTTGGTAGTATATATTAGTCCGTGCCACTCTCTCACTTCGTCCCGGCTTACCCTACCCCCTCCCCGTGTCCTCAAGTCCATTCTCTACATCTGTGTCTTTATTCCTGTCCTGCCCCTAGGTTCTTCAGAGCCATTTGTTTTTTGTTTTTTTTTTTACATTCCATATATATGTGTTAACATACGGTATTTGTTTTTCTCTTTCTGACTTACTTCACTCTGTATGACAGACTCTAGGTCCATCCACCTCATTATAAATAGCTCAATTTCATTTCTTTTTATGGCTGAGTAATATTCCATTGCATATATGTGCCACATCTTCTTTATCCATTCATCCGATGATGGACACTTAGGTTGTTTCCATCTCCGGGCTATTGTAAATAGGGCTGCAATGAACATTGTGGTACATGTTTCTTTTTGAATTATGGTTTTCTCAGGCTATATGCCCAATAGTGGGATTGCTGGGTCATATGGTAGTTCTATTTTTAGTTTTTTAAATAACCTCCATACTGTTCTCCATAGTGCCTGTATCAATTTACATTCCCACCAAAAGTGCAAGAGGGTACCGTTTTCTCCACACCCTCTCCAGCATTTACTGTTTGTAGATTTTCTGATGATGGCCGTTCTGACTGGTGTGACATGATACCTCATTGTAGTTTTGATTTGCATTTCTCTAATGATTAGTGATGCTGAGCATCCTTTCACGTGTTTACTGGCAATCTGTATATCTTCTTTGGAGAAATGTCTATTTAGGTCTTCTGCCCATTTTTGGATTTGGTTGTTTCTTTTTTTGATATTGAGCTGAATGAGCTGCTTGTAAATTTTGGAGATTAATCCTTTGTCAGCTGCTTCATTTGCAAATATTTTCTCCCGTTCTGAGGGTTGTCTTTTCATCTTGTTTATGGTTTCCTTTGCTGTGCAAAAGCTTTTAAGTTTCATTAGATCCCATTTGTTTATTTTTGTTTTTATTTCCATTTCTCTAAGAGGTGGGTCAAAAAGAATCTTGCTGTGATTTATGTCATAGAGTGTTCTGCCTATGTTTTCCTCTAACAGTTTTATAGTGTCTGGCCTTACATTTAGGTCTTTAATCCATTTTGAGTTTATTTTTGTGTATGGTGTTAGGGAGTGTTCTAATTTCATTCTTTTACATGTAGCTGTCCAGTTTTCCCAGCACCACTTATTGAAGAGGCTGTCTTCTCTCCACTGTATGTTCTTGCCTCCTTTATCAAAAATAAGGTGACCAGGGCTTCCCTGGTGGCACAGTGGTTGAGAATCTGCCTGCCAATGCAGGGGATATGGATTCGAGCCCTGGTCTGGGAAGATCCCACATGCCGCAGAGCAACTGGGCCCATGAGCCACAACTACTGAGCCTGTGTGTCTGGAACCTGTGCTCCACAACAAGAGAGGCCGCGATAGTGAGAGGCCCACGCACCACGTTGAAGAGTGGCCCCTGCTTGCCACAACTAGAGAAAGCCCTCACACAGAAACGAAGACCCAACACAGCCAAAAATAAATAAATAAATAAATAAATTTATTTTTAAAAAAAATAAGGTGACCATAGGTATGTGGGTTTATCTCTGGGCTTTCTCTCCTGATCCGTTGATCTATATTCCTGTTTTAGTGCCAGTACCATACTGTCTTGATTACTGTAGCTTTGTAGTAGAGTCTGAAGTCTGGGAACCTGATTCCTCCAGCTCCATTTTTCTTTCTCAAGATTGCTTTGGCTATTCAGGGTCTTTTGTCTTTCCATACAAACTGTGCAATTTTTTTGTTCTAGTTCTGTGAAAAATGCCATTGATAACTTGATAGGGATTGTATTGAATCTGTAGATTGCTTTGGGTGGTGTAGTCATTTTCACAATGTTAATTCTTCCAATCCAAGAACGTGGTATATCTCTCCATCTCTTTGTATCAACTTTAATTTCTTTCATCAGTGTCTTATAGTTTTCTGCATACAGGTCTTTTGTCTCCTTAGGTAGGTTTATTCCTAGGTATTTTATTCTTTTTGTAACAATCGTAAATGGGAGTGTTTCCTTAATTTCTCTTTCAGATTTTTCATCATTAGTGTATAGGAATGCAAGAGATATCTGTGCATTAATTTTGTATCCTGGTACTTTACCAAATTCATTGATTAGCTCTAGTAGTTTTCTGGTAGATTCTTTAGGATTCTCTATGTATAGTGTCATGTCATCTGCAAACGTGACAGCTTTACTTCTTCTTTTCTGATTTGGATTCCTTTTATTTCTTTTTCTTCTCTGATTACTGTGGCTAAATCTTCCAAAACTATGTTCAATAATAGGGTGAGAATGGACAGCCTTGTCTTGTTCCTGATCTTAGAGGAAATGGTTTCCGTTTTTCACCATTGAGAATGATGTTGGCTGTAAGTTTGTCATATATGGCCTTTATTATGTTGAGGGAAGTTCCCTCTATACGTACTTTCTGGAGGGTTTTTATCAAAAATGGCTGTTGAATTTTGTCGAAAGCTTTTTCTGCATCTATTGAGATGATCATATGATTTTTATCCTTCAATTTGTTAATATGGTATATCACAGTGATTGATTTGCGTACATTGAAGAATCCTTGCATTCCCAGGATAAACTGCACTTGATCATGGTGTATGATCCTTTTAATGTGCTGTTGGATTCAGCCATTTACATTTAGGGTAGTCATCGATATGTATGTTTCTATTACTATTTTCTTAATTGTTTTGGGTTTGTTATAGTAGGTCTTTTCCTTCCCTTGTGTTTCCTGCCTTGAGAAGTTCCTTTAGCATTTGTTGTAAAGCTGGCTTGGTGGTGCTGAATTCTCTCAGCTTTTGCTTGTCTGTAGAAGTTTTCATTTCTCCATTGAATCTGAATGAGATCCTTGCTGGGTAGAGTAATCTTGGTTGTAGGTTTTTCTCTTTCATCACTCTAATTATGTCCCACCACTCCCTTCTGGCTTGCAGAGTTTCTGCTGAAAGATCAGCTGTTAACCTTATGGTGATTCCCTTGTATGTTATTTGTTGTTTTTCCCTTGCTGCTTTTAATATTTTTTCTTTGTATTTAATTTTTGATAGTTTGATTAATATGTGTCTTGGCATGTTTCTCCTTGGATTTATTCTGTATGGGACTCTCTGTGCTTCCTGGACTTGATTGACTCTTTCCTTTCCCATATTAAGGAAGTTTTCAACTATAATCTCTTCAAATATTTTCTCAGTCCCTTTCTTTTTCTATTCTTCTTCTGGGACCCCTATAATTCGAATGTTGATACATTTAATGTTGTCCCAGTGGTCTCTAAGATTGTCCTCAATTCTTTTCATTCTTTTTTCTTTATTCTACTCTGTGGTAGTTATTTCCACTATTTTATCTTCCAGGTCACTTATCCGTTTTTCTGCCTCAGTTATTCTGCTTTTGATTCCTTCTTGAGGATTCTTAATTTTATTTATTGCATTGTTTTTCATTGTTTGTTTGCTCTTTAGTTCTTCTAGTTCCTAGTTAAACGTTTCTTGTATTTTCTCCATTCTATTTCCAAGACTTTGGATCATCTTTACTATCATTACTCTGAATTCTTTTTCAGGTTGACTGCCTATTTCCTATTCATTTTTTTGGTCTGGTGGGTTTTTACCTTGCTCCTTCATCTGTTGTGTGTTTCTCTGTCTTTTCATTTTGCTTAACTTACAGTATTTGGGGTCTCCTTTTCACAGGCTGCAGGTTCGTTGTTCCCGGTTTTTTTGGTATCTACCCCCAGTGGCTAAGATTGGTTCAGTGGGTTGTGTAGGCTTCCTGGTGGAGGGGACTGGTGCCTGTGTTCTGGTGGATCAGGCTGGGTCTTGTCTTTCTGGTGGGCAGGACTGCCTCCAGTGGTGTGTTTTGGGGTGTCTGTGACCTTATTATGATTGTAGGCAGCCTCTCTGGTAATGGGTGTGGTTGTGTTCCTGTCTTGCTGGTTGTTTGGCATAGGGTGTCCAGCACTGTAGCTTGCTGGTTGTTGAGTGGAGCTCACTCTTAGTGTTGAGACTGAGCTCTCTGGGAGAGCTTTCACTGTTTGATATTACATGGACCGGGAGGTCTCTGGTGGACCAATGTCCTGAACTCGGTTCTCCCACCTCAGAGGCACAAGCCTGACACCTGGCCGGCACACCAAGACCCTGTCAGCCTCACGCTCTCAGGAGAGTCCACAGCAGCCTCTCCAACCTAATATTCTTTGCATCTTCCATCCACGTTAGGCCCACAGACAGCTGGCCTCATAGAGCATCTTAATGACATTCTTAAAGAGGCACTCCTTAAATTACTTTCAGGCAAGTCTAAAAACCTGTTTTTAAAAATGACTAAAGTATCATTTTAACTTTATTTCTTTATTTTGATTAATTAATTAATTTATTTATTTATTTTTGGATGCGTTGGGTCTTTGTTGCTGCGCGTGGACTTTCTCTAGTCTCATTGAGTGGGGACTACTCTTCGTTGCAGTGTGCAGGCTTCTCATCACGGTGGCCTCTCTTGTTGCAGAGCATGGGCTCTAGGCACATGGGCTTCAGTAGTTGCAGCACTCGGGCTACGTAGTTGTGGCTCGTGGGCTCTATAGCTCAGGCTCAGTAGTTGTGGCCCACAGGCTTAGTTGCTCCACGGCATGTTGGATCTTCCTGGACCAGGGCTTGAACCCATGTCCCTGCATTGGCAGGCGAATTCTTAACCACTGCGCCACAGGGAAGTCCCTGGCCTTTGTTATTTAAACTGGAAAGTGACTGTAGAAATTTTATTTTTATTTTTATTTTTTTTTATTTTTTTATTTTTTTTCTTTTTGCTGTATGCGGGCCTCTCACTGTTGTGGCCTCTCCCGTTGCGGAGCACAGGCTCCGGACGCGCAGGCCCAGCGGCCATGGCTCACGGGCCCAGCCGCTCCGCGGCATATGGGATCCTCCCAGACCGGGGCACGAACCCGTATCCCCTGCATCGGCAGGCGGACTCTCAACCACTGCGCCACCAGGGAGGCCCTGTAGAAATTTTAGATCACACTGGCTGAAGAATCAAATGAGAAACAAGTGAAAAAGGAGGCAAATCATGAGGGAGGCTGTTTGCTCCCCCTGCACATAAACTCAGGTCTCTATCCACAGCCTTAGGTTTTGAATATCATCAAAGAGCACTTATTTGATTAACACAATAAGTATCCCTAAGATGTATATTATGACAACACACTTAAATACCGAAAGATCTGATAGACATAAAACTACATATCAGTTGGTTAAAGAACTAACTTCCTAGTTCCAGAGGCAGATCCAAAGGCTTTTATCCTCTAGATCAGTGGTTCTCAAAGTCTGATACTCCAACAATAGCACCAGTATTATGGACAACTGTTTAGAAAAGCAAATTCTTGTCCCCACCTCAGATTCTTTGAATCAGAAATGCTGAGGGTAAAGCCCAGAAATCTGTGTTTTGTCAAGCCCTCCAGGGGATTCTGGTACTCAGTGGAACTTGAGAATAACTGCTTTCCATAAGTCAACTTTTACACAAGGACATAGTCCCACAGAGTGTGGAAAAAGCATAAACAGATTGTTATCTCACCATGCTCTCATGACCAAATGAGGGAGAAAGATAATGATCTTTAGCCAAGAGTTAGTTTCTCTAGCCACTTAGGCAAGTGGAGGAGGTAGGTGGGTGGAGACATTCAGACAGCCAACAAGTCTTCAGGGGAATTGAGTCTGACTTTGCCCCAACAAACAAGATCACTTAAATTAACAAGTAACTTTGACACTGGCAGCATGAACTGGGTGTGTGCTCTGTTGCATTATGCTTTTCCAAGAGATGGTCATTGTTCCCTCCCTCCCACTGGGCTGGCTGACTGTAGTCCTCTTATTGACAGAGGCAGGAAACAGGGACAAGACTGCCCATCACATCGAGGGAAGCCAGGCATTCAGGGAAGGGGCTGCCAGGCAAAAGGGACTCTCCAAGCCTTTGAAAACATATATCCAAAAGTCAATCACACACTAAAATTTAGATAGAACTTTGGTACTTAAACAGCTGTATTTAATCACATACCATCAGCCTATTTTATATCTAAAATCTATGGCTTAAAATACTTTGAGAATCTGGCCTCAAAGATAGAAAGCCTCATTATAAATGGTATTTACCTGGAGGGTCTTGGCCCCATACCAAGAGATTATCCTAGGGAATTCTCACAAAAACAAACTGACAACTATAATTTTAAAAAATGTCCCCACAATCGCATTTTCAGGGAGTTTTAAAAAATTGTTGGAAAAATAATTATTAGTATAATCTCTACCAGTTAAAATATGGTTTCTCAGATCCTTTTTAGGGCCATTTTATATAACTTATTCATGAATCATTATATCAAAAATATAGAGACGATTTAGGTTTTTTATTTAATTAGAATATTCCTTTAAACATAGAGGACAAGGGAATGATATGTAAGACTGCTCTTTCACTGGTAAAATGACAACTTTCATATAAAACACACTGAAGAATAAGATATTTTCACTGTGGACACTGAATAATGAATAAAAATGTCCCAATCTAACTCTGTGTAAATTACACACTGACTCTATGAATAATATTCTTTTTCCATCTATGCAAATATTTTCCATTTATACTCTGTTTGCTGAGATAAAACCACTTTTCAATTACTTCCTTAAAATGGCACCACCTCCTTTATTTCTTCTAAGCCCTATGTTTACTTTCAACTAAAGGTATTTTTAAAGTTTCAGGCTTCACTGGAGATTATTTTAGAAAAGGGTTAGATATTGGCTTAAGGAAAATTTTTTTTATTTCATAAAAACTACCAAATGTATGGAATTTCTTCTGATTCTAGTTTACTGGTACACTAGTTTCCAAAAATACAGAGATATTATGCAAATATATGGAAATTGCTCTATTGATTGAAGGAGAAATATCTACTTTTTGTATGTACATTTTTCTAGTTCATGAGAACTTTTCTGACCAGGAGCTCACTCCAACAGCAGGAATTAAATTTCTCGGTAAACTCAGGGCTCTTTTGAGGATTTACTTGTCTAATAATGGTGCTTTGATCAAGAAAATATAATTCCCTTTCAAATGTCATCAGATTCACCGCTTTTAGTGTGATATAAAAACAATAATATTTGAGATTTCCTCATTAGTCTTAACTTTAAATAGGTCATATATATGCTGTCTTGAAATAACAACACACTGAGCTCTTCTGTGGTCTGATGAAAACTTTTCACTATCACTCCCACCGTCTTTAATACTTCTTAATGTGAAAAGAGCAGTGTGCGCAGGAAGTGAAATATGTATCTCCATATGCCTTGCCATCTCCAGGCCATCATTCTGTCTCATCCACCTAGAATTTAAGGAATGAGACTTTTCTGTTTGGCTGTGTACATTATCTCATCTAATCTTTCCAAAAAAACATTAAGGAAGTTCCTATTTTTATTATCCTCCTCTTATAGATGAGAGACTCGAAGCATAGAGATATTCAGAAACTCCAAAGCCTGCGTGCTTCACCACCACACAATATTAGCAAAGACAGAGGAGCCTCAACCAATTTGTATTCATGAAATGTACAAGTATCCCTCCCAAATTATGGGATCTACTGCACACATCCTTCTTTCTGAAGACTATGATTTTTCAGTGTTTACTTTTTAATAATAGTAATCATGATAAAGAAGAAAAATCCTGCTTATCAGAGATGATTTGTAGTTGTATTATTTGGGATTAGGTTTGGCTGTATGTGACAGAAATTCCCAAACAATGATGGCTTAAACCAAATAGAAGTGTGTTTCTGTCTGATATAAAAGCCTGGAGGTAGGCAGCCCTGAGTTGATACAGCAGATTCTCAGAGCCAGGGACTCAGGCCCCCTCTAATTGATTGCTCTACCAGTCCCAAGTTTACTTTATGATCCCAAATGGCTGTTGGAGTGCCAGCAATTACATTTAAATTCCAGCCTGCAGAAGGAGGAAGTGGGGGAAAGGGCACATTTTTTTTTTAAAGAAGTTGTATATAAAACTCTGTTTACATTATATAGGATGGCCAGAACTTAGTTATATGGCCACCCTTGGCTGTAAGAGGAGGAAAAGGTCTCTTTATTCTGAGTTACATGATGCCTGCTGAAACCTGATGCTTATTATTAAGGAAGAATGGGATATGGTTGGATTTGAATTTAGGGGATCAACTCACAGTCTCTGCCACAGAGGGATGGGGGGATTCATCCATGTTTGGAGGACAGCAGGGTGAACTGGGGACTGTGAAGAACAGGATAGCACATGCCCATAGAGGTCTTGACCATATGTAGCCAAATTTTTTAAAGAGAAGCCAGAAATCTGGATTTTTATGTGAAATCTCCTGATTTTTAAATATTACCAGTTGATTAAAATATAAAAAACGGTGTGGGCCAAATAAAACTCATCTGTGTCAAGGCTGCAGGCTGAAAATCTGCTTCCTTTGATCTAAAAGAATTGGCTTTGTTTCTTTTGTAGATTTATTTTCAATTAAAGAACAAATATTGATTGAGGAGTACAATGTGTAAGGTACCACGTGAAGGACGATGAAAGACAAAAAGATATAATCTTTCATTGGCACAAGAAAGTGTCTGATGTAGGAGACAAGGTTCATGACTAGAATTGGAAAAAACAAAAGAAAGAGATTGCAGTAACTCTTTTTTAGTTTTGTTTTATTTCGTTTTGGTTTTGGCCCAGTTTCTTTACCTGACCCCCAATGCTGTATCTTATTTCCTTAGATCTTTTCTCCATGTTTAATAGTTTCCGTCCCCATTTCAGCTCAACCAGGTAAATAACTCTGTCCCTCGAAGTCTGTATTCATAAATGCATCTCTTAGAAATATCAAATATTATCCTCCTTATTTTGTTGCCAATGTTATATTGTACTGAAAAATTGCTTTAAGCCTTTCTTTATA
Organism: Mesoplodon mirus; assembly: GCF_964341445.2. NCBI lineage: Eukaryota > Metazoa > Chordata > Mammalia > Artiodactyla > Ziphiidae > Mesoplodon > Mesoplodon mirus. Next base: position 82,936,716 of record NC_138980.1, on the reverse strand, counting down.
TGCTCTAGTTCTTGTAAAGTTAACCATATATACCTACATGACATAACTTATGTCTGAACTTGACTTCTTATCCTCAGAAGAACGTATGATGGGACAAAAATTATTAATATGTAAATATCTACAACATACACTACTGCTCCTCCCAGCAGTAGAGAGGTGAGAGGCATGGGTGAAGCCACCAAAGCCACTCAGGCAATTCTCTTGACTTGAGACCCTAGGGGACCTGGGACACCCAATCCTCCTGCTGTCCTCTGTCACTGTCATAACTGGCAGACTGGTGCCAGGACCAGCTATATAATCTGCAGGGCCCAGTGCAAAATGAACTTGTTAAGAATTTCAAGACCAGTGACAGCGAAGCATTAAACTAAACATGAGGTGCTTCTGAGTGCAAGGTGCCGTGTTGGCTACATAGCTCTCATGGCCATGAAGCTGGCCATGACTGTGGTAGTGCACCTGTGGACACTTGGAGCCAGGGAAGTGGGTGGCAGGTGTGTAGCAGGAAAACATGGCCCAGAAACATAGGGTGAGGGTTTTTTCAGGGGCATTTTGGGGTGAGAGAGGCACACGGGTCATTTACAGTATGAGAAAAGGAAGGGAGGGAAAAGGATAAAGGCTTTTCGTTTGTTTGGAGTGTTATGATTTTGATGTCTCCCTTTAGGGTGTTCAAGAAATAGAACTGAAAGAACTGAAAGAAAAAGAAACTGAAAGAAAAAGAAAAAAAAGGAGAAATATAGGTGAAGAGGATGGACCTAAAGATTATCATACTAAGTAAAGTAAGTCAGACAGAGAAAGACAAATATCATGATATCACTTATATGTGAAATCTAAAATAATGATACAAATGAACTTATTTACAAAATAGAAATAGACTCACAGGCATAGAAAAATTTATCGTTACCAAAGGGGAAAGGAGGGGAGGGATAAATTTGGAATTTGGGATTAACATATATACACTACTATATACAAAATAGATAAACAACAAGGACCAACTGTATAGCATAGGGAACTATATTCAATATCTTGTAATAACCTATAATGGAACAGAATCTGAAAAAGAATACATATATATGTATATACATGTAACTTTGCTGTACACATGAAACATTGTAAATCAACTATACTTAAATTAAAAATTAATTATTTTTGAAAAGAAATAGAAGTGAAGAAACAATTTTGAAAGGATATTTTATTCCATAGGACTCTGTGACATTCAGGGACTGAGACATAGGGGTCATAACTATATAATCATTTTACAGCTAGTAGTAATGTCAATGTTTAGGGAATTACTGATACTTTCAGAGTAATGGTAGTTTGTTGGCATGTATGACCTGTGAGAAAGAAAACACTATGCTTGACTGACTTCCTTCCTTCCTTCCTTCAACAAATGTGGTCTTTCATTATCTTTCAAAAAGAAGCTTAAATATCTTCACTTAACTATTGTTAAAGTTAAGCAGCCAAACGATTACTCTCCCAATATGATTGCAAAGAAGATCATAATGAATCTTATTTTTTCATAGCTGCTACCCTATATGTCACGTCACTCACCAGAAGCTATGTTCAAGGACAAGGTCTCTCCAGGGTCTTCTCGACTTGTTCCCCTCACCTCACACACATCCTTCCATCTATGCCTGACTGCTGTCTTCACTCTCACTATGCCTCCTAGATGCCCAATTCCCATCCAAATGTTCTTACATTGTGAATGTCTGCCCAGAGGCTCCTTCAACCGCCTTGCCTTGACTAATATGTCACTTTTCACCAAAAATATAGCTCATACTGGGTTCTAAATATCACTTTAATACTATCACTTTTTAATCCCCTTGGAAAAAATCTCTTCTTTGGAATTCACGCCACCTGCTATCCCTCCTTGTCATTGGAAACCATCTATTTTTGGTCACTCCTCCCTGTTGAGGGGGCCCCAAAATTCTTAGCTGCCTTTTCCCTCCACCAAGCTCATCCTCAAAATATCTAGCCTCAAATCAATCCTATCATCCTCTTGCACTCCTACACCTCCAATTCCAGACTACAGGAGAAAATCACACAAGTGTTGGGATTATTGCTGCCAGAAACATATGGCTTCCACCTCAATAGGCTTCCAGTACTATCTGCCAGTTCCTTATATGTCCCTGGTGAATGTTCTCGCCAAATCTTCAAAAGATCTACTGAAAATACTTCGAATTGCCACCTGTGCTGGTACTGACTTCTTTTCTCTTAGAAATTAAGCTTTCTTACGCCAATAAATAAAAAGATAAACTATGAATTTAAATATATGTACCAATATCTATGTACCTATATGTATATATAAATATATAGATATCTTGGGTGTGGACTTTTGCGTTTCCCACGCCTATATTTATAAACAAGTCTGTAAATGCATCCCCCTGTGGTAAACTGACTGCACTAATGGCCCAAATTAATGGCTTCCTTTTTATACACCCTTTGCCCTACAATTTTATAGCCCCTTCCCATTCTGATCTTGGGCTTGGTTATGTGACTTTCTTTTGTGAAAGCTTGAAAAAGTACTTGTATGTGTCTACCTTCTTTTTAGGAACCCTGCCATAGCCTTGAAAGGAAGCCCAGTCTAGGAGAAGGAAAGCACATGGAGCAGAGCTAAACTGTCCTACCCCAAACCAGCCTTGTCCAGGCAGCCCCCAGTCAATCCCTCAGCTGACCACAGATACATGAACAAACCCTACAAGAAGATTTGCCAAATCCGGTCCAGCAGAACTACCCTGCCGACCTGCAGACTCATGAGAAATAAGAAATGGTTGTCATTTTCAATGACGAAGTTTTGGAATGGTTTGTTATGCACAATAGCTAGAACAGGCTCTAAATGGCCCTTTCTCCATTCACAAAGGAAGAAGTATACCTTCTCTTTTTTAAGGCACATTCCTCTGCTTGCTGTTTATCCCATTCATGCCTGTATGCTTTCAGACCTCCTCCATTCTGATTATTTCTCTATATTATATTCTCAACCTACTATTCTCTTTTCACCTCTTTCCCTAATGTATAAACATGTTTAAATCTAATTAAAACATGCAAAAAAATAAACCTGTGTCTTCAGCAAGTTACTGACCTATTCTGTGTTGCTTCCATTTATATATTTTAAAAGAATAGTTTATACGTGTGTATTTGTCTGGATCTGCCACAGAAACAGAACCAACAGGATGTGTTACATATATAGAGGGAGATTTATTTTAGGGAATTGGCTCATGCAACTGTAGAGGCTTAGTGAGTCCAAAATCTGATGAGGTAGGCCAGCAGGCTGGAGACTCAGCAAAGGGTTTCAGTTCAAGAGCAAAGGGTTTCAGTTCAAGTCCAAAGGCAGTAATCTGCTAAAATTCCTTCTTGCTTGTGGGGAGGTCAGTCTTTGTTCTATTAAGGCCTTCACCTGATTGGATGAGGCCCACCCACATTATGGTGGGTAATCTGTGTTACTAAAAGGACACTGATCTACATGTTCATCTCATCCCAAAAACACTTTCACAGAAACATCCAGTATAATACTTGACCAAATATCTGGGCACCATGGTCCAGCCAAGGCAACACATAAAATTAACCATCACAACTTGTTGTATTCCTTTTTTGTACTCATTAATCATTCACCTTTTCAGTTACCATTTTATTAACATACTCAAGGCAATGGATACTGCTGAACACTCTCTTCTTTGTTCTTTTGCTTCCTTTTGCCCTCTCTCCTACATTGCTTCCTATCTCTTCGTTGCTTTTTAGTTTTCTTTATGGCACCTCTTCCTTTACCTGCTTCTTTAATGATCCTAAGGGTTGTGCTTCCCAGGCTACCTGGGGCCTATCATATACTAGTGGCTTAAACTACCAAATCTGTATCTTCCACTTAGCCCTCTCTCTTGAGTTTCATATTCATTCATCTATTCATTGAAGGTGTTAATTGCATACTATTTTATTGAGCACTAAATACTATTGTGGTTTGTGGCAACCTCTAAAATGGCCCCCAAGATCCCTGCTTCCTGTTAGCCGCACCCCCGTTTTATCCCTCTCCTTGAGTGTGAGCTTCTAATGAACAGACTACAGCAAAAGTGATGAGATGCCACTTCTGAGATTAGGTTACAGAAAGACTCTGGCTTCTGTCTTTTTCACCCTCTCTGTCCTTTCTTGGCTCACTCTGTCTTTCTTAGAGTTCTTACTCTAGGGGAAGCAAGTGGCATGTTGTTTGAAAAGCCTTATGGAGAGGCTTGTGTGCCAAGGAACTCAGTCTCCAGGCAACAGCCAGCAAGGACCTGAGACCTGCCACCGGTCACGTGAGTGAGCATGGAAGCAGATCCTCTCCCAGGTGAGTCTTGCTTGAACTGACTGCAGCTCTGCTAGATACCTTTACTATAGCCTTGTGAGAGACTCTGAGTCAGAGGCACTCAGCTAAGTTGCACCTGGATTTCTGACCCACCAAAATCATGAGAAAATAAATATTTGTGTTTTTAAGCTGTGCTAAGTTTGCTATAATTTGTTTTACAGTTATAGATCACTAGCTGAGGGCTACCCAGGATCCAGAGTCAAATAAGAAATAGCCCTGGAACGCAACGATCCTGCAGGCTATCAGGGGTGATAGAAAAGTGGCCATGATCACAGTACAATATAATAGGTGTTATAGAAGCATGCACAGTAAGTGATGGGAGCACAGAGCGAAGAGAATTTCCATCCTACTTGAAGGCTGAAGGATTCAACTGGCAGATTTTATTTTGTCATTGAATGAGCAGGCTAAGTCATTTGATGAAAATGAGGAGAAAAGGTGATGGGATACTTGAGGAGAAAAGAGAACCTTTACTGGAAAGAATAGTTGAAGGATTTGGAAAACAAATGGTGGTATCTAGGCAGTGGGGAGTTGCTGTTAGAAATCATGGACTTACAGGCTCTGCAGTTGAGGTTGGGGTTTACTTTTCAAATGCTCTTAGCAATATGGATATAAGATTAGAGAAGCTGATGACTGAATTTGGGATTTCAGAAAAGATAAAACAGAAAAGCAAAGGACTGAGGAAGAAAAAGAGCAAGACAATTCTTGAAGTCCTGGTAGAATTTAGGTTGAATAGGGAAAGAAAGACAATCAAAGCTGCTAAGAGTTTGGGGAAACGAGGCTGAATCTGACCTCCCACAAATCACTAGGGCCAAGGGAGTCAATGCTAGGTTTGGCTTAAGCCTAGGTCATACACTCCATTCCTGAACTGGAGGAGACTTCCAGGCTAGAGTAGGAAAGAATGGTTACCCAGAAGGAAATTCAGATATGCTACCATAAAAAGAGTGAATAGATGCTTTATAACAGAGACTGCTGGTTTCCTACAATAGTCTTCATTTCTTCCAGAGTAAGGGAACCCCTAGTTTTTAGGGGGTGGCATAATGATGGCATTTTCTAGTCTCCTGTAGCTAGGGGTGGCCACGTAACTAAGGAGCTGATCAAAGGGATGAGGAGAGAAGTGGTGCGTGCAATTTCTGGACTACGCCCTTAAAGGAAAGGGGATGTCATTGCATTTCCCTTTACTCCTTTTCTGCCTGCTGGAATGTGGTTTGTGGTGGTTAGCCAACATGGACCATGAGGAAGAGATTACACCCTAGGGAGAGGAGGACCACAGAAGGAGCCTGCAATCCCTGGATGAGCTCATGGAGCCTTCATCTTCCCACATGAGGGATAATTACACTGCATTTTTCTAAAGCCACTTTGAATGTGGTCTGTGTTACAAGCAGCTGGACCTATATTTCAACTAATTCAAATGTCCAATAAAAAAATATGCTGGGAATATAAATGACCATAGCATAAGACAGAAAGTAGTAAGCAATAAACAGAGGCACAGGTAAAAAGGATACAGAGAAGAATCACCTCAAGCCACAATGTGAGCTTTCAAAAGAGATTAAAGTTTCTGATCAGTGACAGGCCACAGACTGTCCATAGGTGGTGGAATGCAGGCCAGGGAATGTGCCTCAACATCTGATTCCAGACAGGCCGACGGCAGTGCCAATGGTGATGGGAGCATGACAGTGACAACTGGCCCATGCATCCAACTCACCCAGGCAACACTTGATACCAAGAAATGACTTGGTATACTTACTTAAATTAGTTCTGGTTTGGGTTGATACTTCTTGACAATAATCATAGAAATTCAGAAATTTAAGGGTGGAAGAAATCCTAGCGACTAGAAAAACCTTCTGCTCCAATACCCTTAAAACAATAATAATTACAGTGATGCTAAGTAAGTCTGGCACATAGCCAGTAGAACCCAGGCCTTCTAACTCCCAGGCCAGTGAGGGCTGAGGGCTTCTATATACTTAATTTGTAAAGAATCCCTGTGAAAATTTTTTGGGCCTCTCACTGTTGTGGCCTCTCCCGTTGCGGAGCACAGGCTCCAGACGCGCAGGCTCAGCGGCCATGGCTCACGGGCCCAGCTGCTCCGCGGCATGTGGGATCTTCCCGGACCAGGGCACGAACCCGCGTCCCCTGCATCGGCAGGCGGACTCTCAACCACTGTGCCACCAGGGAAGCGCTGTGTGAAGATTTCTTCTCCAGCAAAATTGTAACTTCAGGTTGCTACCTGCAATGATTGCCTTTTTATTTTTCCATGAACAAACCTTGCATTGGCATAGCAATCTTTAGCTTTCAGAATAATTTCACATTTTTTTCTCATTTAACCGTGACAGTAATCCTATGCAGTGAGGTGAGGTAATTGAAGCTGAAAGTCTTCAAGAGACCCTCTGACAATGAAGATCTATTAATTGGCAGAGGAAGTTGCGTATGATGCTCTTACTAATCATCCACTAATTTTCCTAATTGTCATTTTTCCAACCTTTCTGACTCTTACTTTATTGAGGAAAAATATTGTGTGCTGCCTTGTGATGAAATTGGAGTAAACCTCAGACAACAAGTTATTCAGGGTGTTTTTTGTTATTCGGAGCTGCATTGTCCAATAAGTAGCCTCTATCCGCATGCGGACTATTTAGATTTAAGTTAATTAAAATTAAGTACAATTTAAAACTCAGTTCTCAGTCACACTAGTCTCATTTCAAGTGCTCGGCCACCGGATACTCTACTGGACGCTACTGATATAGAACATTTCCATCATGTCAGAAAGTTCTATGGGACAGCCTAGAGATCTAAGAGACACGTCTCTCTTCCGCCAATCTTCAATCTTGCCCTCAGTCTGTGCATAATCCAAGCCCAAAGACTGGTCCCCAAGCTCTCCCACTTCCTAAAGGAGATTTTAAAACTGGTAACGACAACAGAAATCGTTTGGCCTAGTCCTGCTTAGAAAGGGACGTGGCAATAAAAGTCCAAGATTCTTCCACAAAAGTCAGTACAGCAAGTGGGCGGTGAAAAGGTGGCCGCGACCCAGACGTGGAGTGGAAGGAGAGGCAAATGGGCGGGGCTGAGCGCGGCGCGCGCCGGGCGGGCGCAGTCTCGAAGCCGGGGGCGGGGCCGCGCGCGGCGGGCCGGGGAGGAGGGGAAGCCCAGCGGCCCGCGCGCCAGCCTAGCCGTGCGTGCTCACGTGACAGGTCCGTGAGGTCCCGCTCGCGCAGTAGTCTGGGCGAGCGAAGATGGCGGCCGAGAGGGAACCTCCTCCGCTGGGGGTCGGGAAACCCACCGACTTTGAGGAGCTGGAGGACGGAGAGGACCTGTTCACCAGCACTGTCTCCACCTTAGAGGTGAGACCGCGTCGCCGTGGGTGCTGCGCTCCGTCGCTGCCGCGCGTCTCACCTTTCGGTGCCTTTGCCGTGCCCCGACTTGTCCCTCCCCACCCCCCGGATTTGCAAGGACCTGGTTGGGGCGACACCTGTGACGCGGGCCCCACCTCGGGGACCTGTCATTGGGCTGGAGTTGGCCTGGGCGGCTAGGCCTGCTTAAGAGAGCAAACTGCGGGCCGGGGGGCCGACCTGAACCCCTGAGGGGCCGGGACCGGACAGAGCATCGCAGTGCCCTTTCCCCGTTCAGCTGGCCCTCGTCAGTGTCACTTGCACCTCTTCTTCCAGAGCAGAGAAGGTTTTGCCCTGGGTCCCCGCAAACCTCACCGCGCTGCCGGGCGACCTCCGCAGCCCCTTTTAAGAGGTGCTTGCTTTTCCCTTCCCAGGGGAGGGTGTGCCTCCGAAAGGGGAGAGCAGTGAAGAGAGTGCCCAGTGGCCGGGGCGCTGGAGGGAGCGTGTGGATGCACTTTTCCCGGTCCTGGCCCTTCATGGACTGCTAGTTCCCCTTGAGGGAGGTACCTGTTTTGGACTGTTAAATAGGTAAATGCATTTGACCGGTCTTGCTTGTCTTCTTTAGTTCTTAAGCTTTTTAAGGATCATAGTGTTGATAAAATATAAAGTTGAAGGGAGGGAATAGTTCAGGAAACTGCTGGGCGGTGGGGGAGGTTTTTTTTTTTTTTTTTTTAAGTTACCAGGGGAGAAATAAAAAAAGATCCTCACTCCTTTTTCCTCTTTTCTCGCATGATCAGCGATCTCTGAAGCTAAGTCTTCCTGTTTTTGTCAAAGGAAACGCCCTCTGTGAACTTAACTGTACTGGGCCTCCCGTATCCAGATCATATTTGAATTGCTTTGCCTTTGATGAGCGCACACACACCTCATAGCCCAACTTTAAGTGTGTGTATGTGTATTAAAATATAAGCACATTTCCCAGAGAATTGTTTATCTTGGGCTGTACTTCTTTATAAACTGCTTTTTAGTAAGCTTTCCTAGCTTGTTGAACTCTGCAGCAAATCAATTGGAAATTACTGTAAAATATCCATTATTTGACATTCACTTAGCTGAAACTGGGAACTTCCGGCACCCGTTTTTCGGTACTGACCACGTTCTGCTAATTGTATATGCAGGTTCCTGCCCAAACCCCACCTTTCCTCAGGATTTATGCTTCTTGGGCCTAGGGATAGTGCCTTGATCATCTTTGTTTCCTCAGAAAATCTTGACCATTGATTGTATTTAGCAAATGTTTGCTGAATTAATTGTCAAAACCAGCATCCCCTAAGAATTAGTAAAAATTATCTTGCACAGCAAATTACCTTTTGGGACCAATATCCTTGTAAGTCCTTTATGTATACTCTACAGCTACCTTAACACGTATCGAAAGTTACTGTCTATGCATGATCGTAAGACCTGTATTCCCTGTGAGGGCTACAAAGGTTTTCCACCAGCAAGGATCAGAAGAAACTTAATCAACATAGTGTAAACTAGAATATTGTGAACACTAAGCATTCTGTTTAATTGAAGTCTTTTAAAGTTGAGTAAAAGGAACTATAATTTATATTTCCCATTTGGATGGGACTTTTAAATAAGGTATTTGACTTTTTTTCAGTAGAAGTCTACAAAATTTTGAGTATGAATAAATTTATTTTGGTTACTGCGTTTTGAAAACTTTAAAAAGTTGGTTTTGATTGTTCATCTAAACCCCTTATTTCATGAGACTCATTCAGGGTATTAATTTTAAGGTAGTATAACTGTGAGACTTAAAAATTCAGAAATTTTTTTTTTTTGCTTTTCAAACTATTTGGGGAAGTATATATAGCAGCATTTATTAGTATACCAAAGCTGCTCTAAAGGAATGTTTTTTCAGTATGCCCCTTTTCTTTTGAATAGTGCTTCTCAAACTTCAGTGTGTAGGGGAAACCATAGGATTCTTGTTTAAAATGCATATGCCTTTGCCTCACTAGAATCTGCATGTTTTATAAGTGTTCTAGATCGTTATTTTTCAAACATTATATGTAAGTTACCTAGGGATCTTGTTAAAGCAAATTCTGATTCTGTAGGTCTGGGATAAGCCAAATTCTGCATTTTTAACAAACTCTCTTCATGACATTGCTTCTAGTCTCAAGGACAACAATGAGTTGCAAAGCCCCAGGTGATTCTGATACAGGTCATCTGCTTTGAATAGTTATTACCTAAGCCGTAAATTGTAAGAAAGGCATAAAAATTAATGTCTTTCTATTTTAAAAAAAAGTAAGAGTTTAAAAAATATTATGCATGTAGAAACTTTTTCATTTGAGGGCATTTGGAGGGAAAAAATCAGTTGAAATCCATATAAGTGAAAATTAAATTATACACAGCTTCCATGTCATAATTGTTAAGCTTGTAATGACTATACAACTTAGTGTATATGTATGCTATGAGTATGTTTTTATCCCAATATTAAACTCCTTTCCTTTCAAAATTAAGAACAGTCACATAAAGCTATGTTCAGTAGCTAAAGCATATTTAAAACCCCTAGTGTATGTTTCTGTTGTGACTATGAAACAGAGTGGAGAAGGGCTGGCACGGGGGCAGGGAAGTGAATGAGAAGGGAAAAAATCTGGCAAAAGCTTGTTCTTTTTTTGTACCTGAGAGTCTTCACATTGTTTAGGAATACCACTTATACTGCCTTTTTTTTTTTTTTTTTTTTTAATGATGTAGTCCTAAGCTTAAAAGGTGCTTGCCCTAAGGCAGCATGAAGTAGTAAGACAACACCTTAAAAAGGTCAGGAAATTTATATTATATGCCTGTTCGTTTTTTTTCTTTATTGGATTATAGTTGATTTACAATGTTGTGTTAGTTTCACCTGTTCTTTTTTTAAACAGCTTTATTGAGTTATAATTCACATACCATATAACTCACACATATAATATGTACAATTTTATGGGTTTTAGTATATTCACAGATACTACAACATTTTCATCACCTCAGAAAGAAACCTCGTACCCTCTTACCCCTGTCCCCATTCCCTAAACTCCTCTGCCCCCAACCTTAGACAACTTCTAATTCACTTTCTGTCTCTATAGACATCCCTATTCTAGACTTTATATGAATGAAATCATGTAGCACGTGGTCTTTTGTGACTGACTTCTTTCACTTGGCATAAAGTTTTCAAAGTCTATACTTAATTCTTTTTTATGCCTGAATAATAATCCATTGTATGGCTATACCACATTTTGTTTATCCATTTTGTCATTCATTGGACATATGCATTGTTTCCACATTTTGACTATTATAAATAATGCTGCAATAAACATTTGTGTACAAGTAGAGTTGCTGGGTTATATGGTGACTCTACATTTAATCATTTGAAGAATTGCTGGAGTGGTTTCCCAAAATGGCCACACCATTCTACATTCCCACCAGCCATGTATGAGGGAACCAGTTTTTCCACATCCTCACCAACACTTGTTATTATTCGACTTTTTTATTCTATCCATCATAATGCATGTGAAATGGTATCTAAGTGTGGTTTTGATTATATTTTCTTGAAGACATCTTTGTATGTGCTTATTGGCCGTTTGTACCTCTTCGGAGAAATGTCTGTTCAGAGCCTTTGCTCATTTTTCAGTTGGGTTATCTTTTTATTTTTATAAATTTATTTATTTTAGGTTTTTTTTTTTTTTTTTTTGCCATACGAGGGCCTCTCACTGTTGTGGTCTCTCTCGTTGCGGAGCACAGGCTCCGGACGCGCAGGTTCAGCGGCCATGGCTCACGGGCCCAGCCGCTCCGCGGCATGTGGGATCTTCCCAGACTGGGTCATGAACCCGTGTCCCCTGCATCAGCAGGCGGACTCTCAACCACTGCGCCACCAGGGAAGCCCTATTTATTTTAGTTTTGGCTGCATTGGGTCTTCGTTGCTGTGTGCAGGCTTTCTCTAGTTGCAGCGAGCGGGGCTACTCTTCGTTGCGGGGCACGGGCTTCTCATTGCAGCGGCTTCTCTTGTTGTTGAGCATGGGCTCTAGGTGCGCAGGCTTCAGTAGTTGTGGAGTGAGGGCTCAGTAGTTGTGGCTTACGGGCTCTAGAGCACAGGCTCAGTAGTTGTGGCGCACGGGTTTAGTTGCTCTGTGGCATGTGGGATCTTCCCGGACCAGGGCTCAAACCGGTGTCCCCTGCATAGGCAGGCGGATTCTTAACCACTGCGCCACCAGGGAAGCCCTGTCTTTTTATTTATAAGAATTTTTTGTATATCGTAGATACAAGTTCTTTACCAGATACATGATTTGCAAAAATTTTTACCCCATTCTGTGGATTGTCTTTTCATGTTCTTGACAGTGTTATCTGAAGCACAAATTTTTTAAAAATTTGATGAAGTCCAGTTTATCTGTTTTTTATTTTGTTGGTCATGATTTCAACATCATATACAAGAATCCCCTACCCAATCCAAGGTCATGAAGATTTATATCTTTTTTTAAATTAATTCATTTATAATAACAATAATCAACCTGTTACGTGTCAGCATAAATCATGTTTTTAACAGAAAATATATTTTCCAAAACAAGAGAAAATATGTGAGAAGAGTGGCATTGTTTTACATTAAGTTCTTTTTACATAAATTTACATCACATTTTTTTTATTCAAAAAGAAAGTCACAAAAATTATAATCATCCTCAGCAGTTCACTCAGTCCCATGTAATTAATTTTTTTTATCTTGATCTTTTGTTAGCACTTTATGAATTCATCAGTTTTCCATTAGAGTTCTGAAAATGCTTGTTCATTCAGTTCAGCAGTATAGTCAGTTACCAGAAACCTGTACTTGTCAGAGTCTTTTCCATGAATCCCATGAATATCTGTTTTCTTCTAAGAGTTTTATAGTTTTGGCTCTTACATTTAGGGGTTTGATTCGTCTTGAGTTAACTTTTGTATATGGTATGAGGTAAAGTCCAACTTCATTGTTTTGCATGTGGCAATCCAGTTGTCACAGCACCATTTGATGAAAAGACTGTTTCTCCATTGAATGGGCTTGGCATCCTTTCTGAAAATTGGTTGACTGTAGATGTTTACACCTGGTTCTTGTACTAACCTCAAATCTTAAGGTCAGCTGAAGTTGAGAACCACAGTTTCCCCAACACTGTCACATGATAGTTTATAGTGCATTTCAAATGAAATTTCCAGATGGGAGGTTCACAGGTCTTAGAATTCCTTTCCCACCATGTAACCCTATGCCATAATTGCTCAGAAGATACTGTACTTAGTTGACTTCAGTAAATACTTGAGTATTTACTCTCTACCATACTTTTTAGATGATAACGGGAGTGCAGATATTAGCAAGATAATGCAAATCTTTGAGGACAGAAAATCTCCAGTGGAGAAGAAAGATGTACAGAAAACTCTGATACAGACAGACTGTGACTATATGATCTGAAAACACTGAAAGTACCAGTGAAATGGGAGCGATTCTAATTCCTATCAGCGTTCCTGACACATAGTAGATGAACAGTAAGTGTTTCTGTTGGCTAGGAAAAGCCATTGAGATGGTAATATTTAAGAGAGACTTCGAAGGGTGGAATGGAATTTCAATGTGGGAGAATGGCATGTGTCACTTAAGGTTCAGTCCATATTTTAGGGAACCATAAATAATTCTGAGTGGCTGAATATAGGATGTTACAGGTTAATGTGGTGAGATTGTGAACAGCTTTGAAATTTGTTTTGTAGGCACGTGAGAGCTCTGGAAGATTTTCAGGGCAGTAACATGATCACCCAGGAAGCTTAATGTGCTAGTGGTCTGAGGGATAAATTTGAGTGCGAGGTATCATTGGTAGGTTGATGAGCCAGAGGTTATTTTAAATCTGAGGTTAAAAGCTTCAAGAAGAAAAGTGCAAATAATGAAGGACAGAAAGAAGTTGATGCAATAGCAGATTAAAAGATAGACATCTTAAGACTTACAATGTCTAGGGGAAGGAATTATAAGTTTATTTCATTTGGGAATAAGTTACACCAATGCGGATACTATCAGACAGCTAGAAATACTGGATGGCTAGAGATACAGATTCAATACAATTTATTGAATGGTGACACTAAACCAAACTAGTTTAGTAGAAATCTAGTCCTTGCCCTTATGGAGTATATGAACCAACAGGAGTCAACATAATAAACACACCTGTGTGAACAAGCCCCTGCAATACCAGGTGATGTATGTGTAATTGAAATATGCACATGGTACAGAAATAGTATAGAAAACTGGAGTGACTTAATTGCATAGAGATGATCTTTGAAACCCTGAAAAGTGTGTGACATTATCAAGAGAGCAAGTAGAGTAAGACTAAAGAGTCTTTTGATAAAGAACGGAAGTTAGTATCTATTGTTCTTACACAACAGGTAGTAACAGCATATATCTTGTTTTCCTAATTCTGTCTTCTTTGGGTTGGCATCCAACTTTAAATGTTTTAATTTTTTTGAAAATTTCATTATGAATTACCTATGTTTAAGAGGAAAGACATTTCATGACCAGGTATTTAAAGGCAACAGCATGGAAAATACCAGAAAGAGATTTATGACGAGGTATAACTCTAATTGACTACTTTCCCTGGAAGCCATTAAATATAAGGGTTTTGGAATGAACTATTTTTAGTGCCTGTAAAAAATGTTATTCTATGTAGTTGCTTGAGGCAGAGGTGCTTAATTCTTTTCAGTTTTTTCTTAAAAAGAATAATTTTTTTTTTTTTTTTTTTTTTTTTGGCCCTGCTGCACGGCTTGTGGGATCTTAGTTCCCTGACCAGGGATTGAACCCAGGCCCTCAGCAGTGAAAGCTTGGAGCCCTAACCACTGGACTGCCAGGGAACTCCCCAGATTTGTCCTTAATGTTACTTTTCAAATGCCCACTTTCCTATAAAATTGAACTCTGGTGTTTTTTTCCTGTGATGATAGTTTTTAGTTGTGATAAAATTTACCTCAGTTGGTAAAGTTCACTACCACCTCAGTCAAGATATAGGACACTTCCATCACCTCCTAAAAATTATCTCATGTAGTTAATGCCTCCCACTCCCAGCCTCTGGCACCCACTGATCAGTTTTTTGCCTATAGTTTTGTCTTTTCCAGAATTTCATGTAAATGGACTCATATAAATGGAATTATATTTTTTATAAATGAAACAGTATGAAACTTCCTGAATGTAGCTTCTTTAACTTAACCTAAAGTATCTAATATTTATTGATATTGTTGCATGTATCAGTAATTCATTCCTTTTTGTTGCTGAATTTAGTATTCCATTGTATTGTGTATCACAGTTGTTTGTTGTTGAAGAATGTTTATGTTGTTTAAAGTTTGGGGCATTAATGACTAGAGACGACGTAAATATGTACAGATTTTTGTATGAACAGTTTTCATCTCCTTTGGGAAAACACTTAGAAGTAGGATTGCTGGTTGTGTGGTAAATACATGTTTAACTTTCTAAGAGACTGCCAAACTTTTTGCCAGAAAGGTTCAAGGGAGATAAAGCATAGGGAGATGAAGTTAATTACTTTTAGTCTTGCAAGTTAATGGCTCTAGTAATAATATAACTCAAGTTATAATAATAACTAGTAATATAACTCAAGACCATGTCCATTAGGACAGTGTTCTCCAAGTCTGAGAACTGATAATATATGGTTTCATTAAAATGAAAGCATGATGTTTCAAGACAAAAGTATGTTATGGTATTTCCTCCCATCATAAAAGTTATTTTAACGTTGAAGTTTTAGGGACTTCCTTGGTGGCGCAGTGGTTAAGAATCCGCCTACCAATGCAGGGGAACACAGGTTCGAGCCCTGGTCCGGGAAGATCCCACGTGCCACGGAGCAACTAAGCCCACACACCACAACTACTGAGCCTGCACTCAAGAGCCTGCAAGACACAACTGCTGAGCTGGCATGCCACAACTGCTGAAGCCGCACGCCTAGAGCCTGTGCTCTGCAACAAGAGAAACCACCGCAATGGGAAGCCTGCGCACTGCAACAAAGGGTAGCCCCCGCTCACCACAACTAGAGAAAGCCTGCCTGCAACAACAAAGACCCATTGCAGCCAAAAATAAAATAAATAAATAAATTTCTTTAAAAATATATATATTGAAACTTTATTCCTATTCAAAGAGTCACACTTTGTATGTATTATTGAGTGTTTGAATCCTGAAGTCTAGTCCAAAGGAAACTTCAGTGCCTCTGGATTTGCCTGTTTTAGTCTCTGGTCAGGTTTTCACTCATTTTATCTCTGCAATATAAAAAAATTGTAAAAGATTCTAAGAAAGAAAGAGAAAGAAGAAAAAGATAACAACCAGACTGTTTTCTTCAATGATGGAGAATTCAGTTCCACATCCTTGTCAGCACTTGTTAGTGTCAGTTTTATTTCAGGCAGTGGCATGCTTGGGGCTGGCTTATACTGGCTTGAAAGAACTGATGTTTAAATTTTCAGGACTTTTGTAAGCTGTTTAGTAAACAGCCATTGTTAAAAATTAAATTATATAAACATACATAAATTATATTAAAAAAACAAAGGTAATAAATATATAAAACTTGTCACTTCCTAATTCCTTTACTGTGTTTTACTAGTTTCTATATATGTCTGTTGTATCCATATGGTGGAAAGTAACATATCTTCCTAGCTCCACATTCAGTCGGGAGAAATCAGCCACAGAGGGTATGTTTATGCCACAGAAATAAGCAAAAGCTAAAATTCAGGGTCTTCTCTCCCAAAGACCTGATTGCTAAACATATACCAGCATACCAGTGATTTTTAGCCATTCTAAAAGGTATGTAGTGTTATCTAATTGTGGTTTTAATATATATTGCTTAATGGTTAATGATGGTGCGTATCTTTTCACATACGTGTTCACTATCTAAAAATTGTCTTCTTTGGTGAAGTGTTCTTTTGTATCTTTTAGCCATTTTAAAATGGGTTTCCTTATTGAGGTTTTTTTTTTTTTTTTTTTTTTGCGGTATGCGGGCCTCTCACTGTTGTGGCCTCTCCCGTTGCGGAGCACAGGCTCCGGATGCGCAGGCCCAGCGGCCATGGCTCACGGGCCCAGCCGCTCCGCGGCATATGGGATCCTCCCAGACCGGGGCACGAACCCGTATCCCCTGCATCGGCAGGCGGACTCTCAACCACTGCGCCACCAGGGAGGCCCCCTTATTGAGTTTTGAGAATTCTTCGTGTATTCTGAATACACATCCTTTGCCAGATGTGTGTTTTGAACATATTTTTTCCCAATCTGTGGCTTGTTTTATCCTTTTTTAATTGATAGTACTTCATATGTTACATATGAAATCCTTGGCTAACATTAACACAAGGTCACAAAGGTTTTGCTTATGTTTTTTCTATAAGTTTTATAGTTTTAGCTGTTATATTTGGACTTCAGATTGATTTTGAGTTAATTTTCTTAAGAGTTGAGGTTCTTTTTTTTTTTTGCGGTATGCGGGCCTCTCACTGTTGTGTCCTCTCCCGTTGCAGAGCACAGGCTCCGGACATGCAGGCTCAGCGGTCATGGCTCACGGGCCTAGCCGCTCCGCAGCATGTGGGTTCTTCCCGGACCGGGGCATGAACCGTGTCCCCCGCATCGGCAGGCGGACTCTCAACCACTGTGCCACCAGGGAAGCCCGAGGTTCATGTTTTTGAATATAAATATCTTGTTGTTCAACCACCATTTACTGAAAGATAATCATTTTACAGTTTGTTTTATGGCTCAGAATATTGTCTTCTGTGGTAAATATTATGTGTGCACTTGAAAAGAATGTATTTAGTCTGATATTGGGTGGAATGTTCTATAAATATTAAGTTAGTTGATAGTATTTTTCAGTACATGCAACAAACATCAGTGAATTTCAGATGTTTTATATTAAGTTAGAGAAGCTAGACTTTAAAAGTTTCTTCATTGGGTTGTCTTTGCATCTTTGTCAAAAATCAGGAGAGCATATATGTGTGGGTCTATTTCTGGACTCTGTTTCATTGATCTTTTGACTATCTTTTTGCCAGTTCTGTGCTGTCTTGATTACCTTGATTAACTGAGTCTTGAAATCAGGTAGTGTGAATCCAGTGACTTTGTTCTTTTCAAAATAGTTTTGGCTATTCTAGTTCTTTTGCCTATCCATATAATTTTAGAATCTATTTATTGATTTCTATCAAAAATTCCTGCTGAGATTTTAATTGAGATTGTATGAATCCATTGATTAGTTTGGGGGAGAATTAACATATTAACCATATTGAGCCTTTAAGCCATAAGTATACTATTTCTCTCTCTTTTTTTTCTTTTAGGTCTGTCTTGATCTTTTTCATCAGTGTTCATAGTTCTCAGCATACAGATCTAGTACATATTTTATTAGTTTATACCTATTTTATGGTTTTTTGGTGCCTTTATATCTTTTACATTTGCTCATTGGTGGCATATTTACCCTGTTTTCTGCAACTGTTGCTAAACATTCTAGTTCTAGTAGGTTTTTTTGTAGAACCTTTGGGATTTTCTATGTAAACAATCCTGTCTCTGATTAGAGTTTTACTTCTTTCCAATCGGTATGTCTTTCTTTTTCTTGTCTTAATGCACTAGCTAGAACCAACATTGTAATACTGAACAGAAACGGTGAGAGTGGGTATCTTTTCCCCTTTCGTGCTAATAGGAGGAAAATATTCATTTTTTTCTCCCTTAAATATGATTTTTTTTGGTAGATGACCTTTATTGGGTTAAAGAAGTTTCCTTCTATTTCTAGTTTTCTAACTTTTGTATCTCTGAATGATGTTGATGTTGGTAAATGATTTTTCTGCATCTAATAAGATGTTCATATAATTCTCTTTAGTTTATTGATAAACTGGATTATATTGATTGACTTTCAAATGTTGACTAAACCTTGAATTCCTGGCATAAACCCCACACAGTCATAATGTATTTATCCTTTTTATATATTGCTGCATCCAATTTCCTAGTGTTTTTCTGCTATTGTGTGTGTGTTTGTGACAGATATTTGTGTGTCGTTTTCTTTTACTCGTAATGTCTGATTTTGGTATCAGAAATGCTTACCTCATTAAATGAGTTGGAGAGTGTTTCCTCCTTTTCTGTATTCTTGAAGAGGTTGTGTGGAATTAGTCATATGTCTGCCTTAAGTGTTGACAGAACTTGCTAGTAAAATCATCTGAACATGTTGTTTTGTTTGCTGGACGATTTTTAACTTCAAATTTAGTGTGTCTCATAGATACAGAAGTATTTCTTCTTGTTGAACTTTGGTGGTATGTGACTTTCAAGGAATTTGTCCGTTCAGTGTAAGCAGTGAAATTCATGGGCATAGGTTTTTCATAATACTCCATTATGCTATTACTGTATCTGTGTAGTCTGGGTAATGCCCCTCCTTTTTCATTGCTTATATTGGTAATTTATGTCATCTCTTTGTTTGCTTATTTATTCATTCATTTAAATCTTGCTAAACGTTTGTCATTTTATTGGAATCTTTCCAAAGAATCAGTTTTTGGTTTCTTGGTTTCTTTTTTATTTTTTGTTTTGTTTTTTAATTTCATTAATTTCCTTCTGCTTGCTGTCTGCTTAGTTTGCTCTTCTGTTTTGTCAAGCTTTGATCATTGGTTTAAGACTTTTTTTTTTTTGAGTGCTAGTATTTAGCTATGTATTTTGCTGTAAGCACCGCTTTAGCTGCATCCCACAAATTTTGATACTGTGTTTTTGTTTTTATTCAATTTAAACTATTTTCTAGTTTCCCTTGTGACTTCCTGTTTGACTTATAGGTTATTTAGAAGTGTGCTAATTTCCAAAATTTGAGGATTTTCCAGATAGTTTTCTGTTACTGATACAGGTTTATTTTATTAGTGTCAGAGAATGTTTTATGATTCCAGTTCTTTTACATTTGTTAAGGTTTGTCTGATGGCCCAGAATGTGCTCTGTTATGGTGAACAGTCTGTGTACACTTGAAAAACATGTATGTAGTCTAATGTTATTGTTGAAGTGTTCTCTAAATGTTAAGTCAAGTTGATTGATAGTATTTTCCAGGTCTTCTCTATCTTCCCTTATTATCTATTTATTGTATCAATTACTGTAATTTAGTATTTTTATAATTTCTTGGTAAATTGATTCTTTTATCACGATACCCCTCTTTATTGCTGATAATACTCCTTATTCTTAAGTTTATTTTATCTGATGTTAATGTAACACTCCACCTCTTTTTTGGTAGCATGACATGTTTTTTCCATTCTTTTACTTTTAACTTACCTATGTCTTTAAAGTAGGGTTTTGTAGGTAGCATATTGTTGTGCATTGTTATTTTTGTACACAATACGGTCACTTCTGTCTTTTAATTGGTGTGTTTAGGATATTTACATTTAATGTGATTATTGGTGTGATTGCATTAGATCTAGCATTTTATTTGATGACTGTTTTTCTCTTCTGTTTTTCCCTCTGAAAACAGAGGGAAATATATACCTAAAAATTTACAGTCCAATTAGAGTTAATATTGTACTTTGACAAACAAAATTCAGAGCCTTACAACCATATAGGTCCATTTATCTTCCTTCTTTCATGTTACATTTCTCATGTGTATTACATTTCCATTCATTGAAAACTTTACCATTGTTATAGTTTTTGCTTTCATAGTTATACACATTTTAAATAACTTAAGAAAAGAAAACTGGTCTGTTTTTTTTCCCCAGTTACCATTTCTTTGGTTCTTCTTTTATTTCTTCTTAAACATTTTTATTTATGTATTTATTTGGCTGCATAGGGTCTTAGTTACGTCATGTGGGCTCTTTGTTGGGGCATACGGGCTTCTTTCTAGATGCAATGTGTGATATCCAGAGCGTGTGGGCTCAGTAATTGCAGCACGTGGGCTCTGTAGTTGTGGTACACAGGCTCCAGAGCACAGGCTCAGTTGTTGTGGCACGCTGGCTATCCAGTTGTGGTGCATGGGCTCCAGAGCCTGGGCTCAGTAGTTGCAGCACATGGGCTCTCTAGTTGTGGCACATGGGCACAAGGGCTCTCTAGTTGTGGCGTGCAGGGTCTAGAGTGCCTGGGTTTAGTTGCCCCACAGCATATGGGATCTTAGTTCCCTGACCAGGGATTGAACCCGTGTCCCCTGCATTGAAAGGTGGATTCTTAACCACAGGACCACCAGGGAAGTCCCAGATTGCAGCCATTTTTAATAATGAGGCTGCATCTAGTTTTCTCTGAAGTTGTCCTGTTTGGAGTTTTCATTTTTTTGGATCTGTAAATTAATGTCTTGAACCAAATTTGGAGAGTTTTTAGCCATCATTTCTTGAAATATTGTTTTGCGTTGCTCTTTTTCTAGGACTTCAGTAACATGAATGTCAGACCTTTTTATACTGTTTCACAGATCCTTGGGGTTCTGTTCATTTTCATTTCTTTTTTCCTCTCTATTACTCAGATTGGAGATTTCCTAATGATTTATCTTCAAGGTCACTAATTTTTTCTTTCAAGAACTGTAAAGGGTAAACTTTACCCTCCTGGTAAGATAACAGATTAACTTGTTTTATGGTTGCTGGAAGTTGACATGATAAAGGACTTTCTTACTCAAAGCATAGCAAGTATTGGGTTAGCCAAAAAGTGCCTTCGGTTTTTAAGTAAAAATAAAAGACACACTTTTCATTTTCACCAAGAACTTTATTGAGCAACATATTCACCCTTTTGTTCCACTACCTTCTGCCATTTTTCAGGCAACTTCATAATTCCATCTTCCCAAAACTTTTTCTTTTTGAGCAAAGAACTGTTCTAGGTGCTTTTTACAGTCTTCCAGGGAATTAAAATTTTTTCCATTAAGAGAATTTTGTGAAGACCAAAATAAATGGAAATCCAAAGGTGCAATGTCGGGTGAATACAACGGATGAATCAGAACTTCCCAGCTGAGCTGTAACAGTTTTTGCCTGGTCATCAAAGGAACACGCAGTCTTACGTTATCCTGATGGAAGATTATGTGCTTTCCGTTGACTAATTCTGGACGCTCTTCATCGAGTGCTGCTTTCTGTTGGTCTAAATGGAAGCAGTACTTGTTGGAATTAATCGTTTGGTTTTCCGGAGGGAGCTCATAATAGAGGACTCCCTTCCAATTCCATCATATACACAACATCACCTACTTTGAATGACGACCAGCCTTTGCTGTGGTTGTCATTTCACTTACCCCACAATCTGTTCCGTTCCCCAGTATTGTACAGTATCCAGTTTTCATCGCCTGTCACAATTTGTTTTAAAAATGGAATGTTTTCATTACGTTTAAGTAGAGAATTGCATGCAGAAATATGGTCAAGAAGGTTTTTTCTGCTTAACTTATGTGGAACCCAAACATCAAAGTGATGAGCATAACCAAGCTGGTGCAAATGATTTTCACCGCTTGATTTGGATATTTTGAGTATGTCAGCTGTCTCCCATGTGGTATAACGTTGATTATTCTCAATTAATGTCTTGATTTGATCGCTATCAACTTCAACTGGTCTACCCCACCGTGGAGCATCGTCCAGTGAGAAATCTCCAGCATGAAACTTCGCAAACCACTTTCGACACGTTTGATCAGTCACAGAACCTTCTCCATACACTGTACCAATCTTTTTTTGTGTTTTAGTTGCATTTTTACTTTTCTTGAAATAATAAAGCAAAATATGCCGAAAACGTTACTTTTTTTTATCTTCAGTATTAAAATGGCTACACAAAAATTCACCAATTTTGATGTCTTTTTTCAAATGCATGCTGATATGACAGCTGTCACATACCATCTAGCAAAATCGTTTTGAATGAAGTTAAAGACAGCTAAGTGCTATGACAGCCGTCTTGTGGAAAAAAACGAACGAACCTTTTGGCCAACCCAATAGCATGAATATGTTTGTGACCATTTCCCTTGCCCCTCTCTTGCCAGGATGATAAATGGAGGGGCCCAGGCCAGTGTTGCACCAGCCTTTGGTTTGTGTCACAGCTGAGGAACCTGAGCTTAGGGAACCCAAATCATTTATAATAGGCAATGTCTGCTTGATCCTTGCTCCAGAGGATACTTATACTGGACAGTAAACAGACCTGGTCTTTTGGGGGGAGAGAGATGCTGATCTCTTTCTTCCAAGGCTGTTTCACAGAAACATAGGCATCTCTCAGAGTTTTAGGTGTCTGCACTGTCACATAGTGGACTGGAGCTCAGCTTGGGCTGCCCTTGTAGCAAGGCAATGAAAGAAGGGAGAGATGGGCTTCCCTGGTGGCGCAGTGGTTGAGAGTCCGCCTGCTGATGAGGGGGACACAGGTTCGTGCCCCGGTCCGGGAAGATCCCACATGCCGCGGAGCAGCTGGGCCAGTGAGCCATGGCCACTGAGCCTGCGCGTCCGGAACCTGTGCTCTGCAACGGGAGAGGCCACAACAGTGAGAGGCCTGCATACCGCAAAAAAAAAAAAGAGAAAATACTAATGAAGATTTCTGTCTCCTGCTCTTCAGGCTACTGGGCCCCCTTTTCCTGGTTCAGCTGGCTAGAAAGTAGATTTTCTTTTGGGGTTTTAGATGCTTTGTCATGCAGCTAAGCAAGTAGGTGTGGCCTTAGGGCAGGGACAGGAGAGGAAAGGTTTGGGAAGCAAGGGGGAGAAAAAAGAATTTTCCACCTACGTTCTCCAGGTTGTAGGGGCCCTGGTGTTATAGCTAGATAGACAAAGGTTTTTTGTTTTGTGTGGTGGTGGTGGTGTTTTGAGTCTCTTCACATACTCCTAGTGTAGTTCTGCAGTTGGGGCCATCCTCAGGAAAAAGTGGGAGAGAGAAGAAAAAGAAACAAAATCATAAAATTCATCCCCATAAGGATCAGTTTTCACATTTTTGGCTCCCTCCCCAACCTGCCTTTTTTTTACTTTTAGATCATTGTTTCTGTATTCTGTCCAGAGCTTTTAGTGTTAATCAGTGGGAGAAAGAGGCTTAGGTGACCTTCTTTAGTCTTTGTTGCAATCCAAAGCACTAGTTGTTTTGAAACTTTTAATAAAAATAATCTTTAGCAAACTACTAAATGATGATATAGGGGAAGAAAACAATATATATTTATTAAAAACACTGATGTCTCTTCATTGCCTGTCTCAGACAACTATAATTCTGATCACCCAGAAGCTGTCACTGTACCCTTCCACCATCACTTCCTTGTTTGATGGACCACTCTCTCCTTACTCCTTTCCACCCAGTGGAGAACACCTCTTTCTGAACTCACTAGGAAACTGAAAGAGACATGGAGAGGCAGGGGCAGAGATAAGTGAGTCCTGAGAGCCTTTAGTGAGTGACTGCTCCATGACTGCTCTGTGAGCAGTGCAGCAGGGCACTCCATGCTGCTGATGGATGGGCACCAATAGAAAGTGCATGCCTCATAGTCTCCCCACAGTGGGGTACCTGCTGCGACCACAGCCATTACTGGAGTTGCTCACCCGTCCACACCATTCCCATCTTGTTCTCCACTCTCAGGCACTGAACTGTGATATAAAAGAATCCTTTTTGTTACATAAACATGCCAGTTTTTCATTCTCTGACTTTGATGTCAGAGAACAATGAATACCCAAGATATTAGAGTAGTATAAACATTCAGTTACAATAAGAACATGTTATAGGTTGTTAACAGTCTACATGTATTATAACTCTGGACTGTATTACAATTTTTACTTTGAATAGACGTATCTGTTTTAGAGAATTGAAGAGGGAAAACATAGTTTCTTTTTGTTATTCAGATATTTAGCATTTCTGTTGCTTTTCCTTCATTCATTGTTTCCTCTTGTATCATTTTTCTTAAGCGTAAAGAATTTCCTTTACTGTTTTTTTTAGACCTGGTTTATTGATGATGAATTATCTTATTTGTGCTTCATCTGAAAACTGTTTTACCTTTATTCCTGAAGGGTATTTTTGCTGTTTATAGATTTGTGGTTAGTTCTTTCTTCCATCATTTTGAAAGTATTCTTAGACTGTTTTCTTAGTCTTTGTGATTTCTGATGAGAAATCTACGGTCATTTTAATTGGTGTCCCCCTGTAAAAATGGGTTTTTTCTCTCACTACTTTCATTTCTCTAATACTTTTATTTTTAGCTCTGTGATGATGTGTGTACACATAGTTTTCTCTGGTTTTATCCTCTTTGAGGTTTGCTCCGATAAATTTATGTCCTTCAACTTCAGGAATTTTCAACCATTTCTTCTGTAAATATTTGTGCAAAAATTTTTCATCTGTCCAGGAACTTCAGTGACATGAGTGTTAGACTTTTTGATATTATCTTACAGACTCCTGAGGCCTTGTTCATTTTTTTTTAATATTTACTCTTTTATTTATTTGGCTGCGTCGGGTCTTAGTTGTGGCATGCGGGATCTTTTGTTGTGGCACACGGACTCAGTAGTTGTGGCACGTGGGCTCTAGAGCACATGGGCTTAGTTGCCCTGCAGCATGTGGGGTCTTAGTTCCCCAACCAGGGATTGCACCCGTGTCCCCAGCATTGGAAGGCGGATTCTTTACCACTGGACCACCAGGGAAGTCCCCCTTGTTCATTTTATTCAACTTTTGTTTCACTATTATTCAGATTGGACACTTTATGTGGATTTATTTTCAAGTTCACTGACACTTTTTTCTGTCATCTTCATTCTTTTATTGAACCCATTCTGCGAACTTTTTACTTTAGATAATTTTTTTCAGTTCTGAAATTTTCCTTTTTTTTTTTTCCTTTTTTTTTTTGGTAGTTTCTGTTTCTTTGCTGTGAACATCTTTCTTTTCATTCACTTCATATGTATTTACCTTTATCTCTTGGAACATAGTTAGAAAAGCTTTTAAAAATTTGTTTGATTAATATTTCCAACATCTGAGCTGTTTTGGGGTTGGGATCTGTTGATTGTATTTTCTCTTGAGATTTGGTCACAGGTTCATTACACAGGCATTAAATTATAGCAGTGAGTTGAGATTGACTATTTTTAAAATAGCGTTTAGTTTTTACAATTTTTGGTGTTTTTTCAAAGTTATTATCAAGCAAGGTTAAGAAATGCAAAAAGAAATCAAATTAGGTGATTTTAGATTTAGAAATTGTGAAATAGTAAAATGTGTAGGTAAAAAAAAAGAGACTGTTATAGCCATTCTGATATACTTCTCATTAAATAGACAAAAAATAGTACTCAAGGAAATTTATGTAACCATAGACAAGTTAGTGTGCAGTCAGAACTAGAATCCAGAGCTTTGATCTCCAGGAAATTTTGGTATTCAAAAATAAAATCTTTGTTCGAAATGAAGTTGAGGGTACAGGTATATTATATGTAGGTCCTTAATGCCTGTATCTTATTCAAAACAAGTACAGTTCTCCCTCAGTATCCACAGGGGATTGGTTCCAGGACATCCCACAGATACCAAAATCCCTTTTATGGAAGTCTCTTATATAAAATGCCATAGTGTTTGCATATAATCTATATACAATCTCTCCCATATATTTTAAATCATTTCTAGATTATTTATAATACCTATGTCAATGTAAATGCTTGTAAATAGTTGTAAGTACAAGGTAAATGCTGTGTAAGTGGTTGCTGGTGTGTGGCAAATTCCAGTTTGCTTTTTGGAACTTTCTGGAATTTACTTTTTTAATATTTTCAATCTTCAGTTGGTTGAATCTGTTGGAACCCCCAGAAACAGAGGGCCAACTGCTGAAAACATTTGTTTTTAATGAGTAGTGTCAGGAAACTGGATCACATGTGTAACTATTTCTCTTAAATAATGGCATATTAAAAGCATCTTTCTGTGTCAGTAAATGCCACTCTGCTACCACATTGTTTGAAAAACAGACTAGTTTTTAGAGCAGTTTTAAGTTCACAGCAAAATTGAATGGAAAGTATAGAGATTTCCCATATAATGCCCCTACACATGCATTTTCCTTCATTATCAACATCCTCCACCATAGTGGTACTTTTGCTACAATTGGTGAAACCACTTTGACACATCATAATCACCCAAGATCCATAGTTTACATTAAGGTTCACTTAGTATTGTACATTCTCTGGGTTTGGACGAATGTATAACGATATGTGTTCACTGTTACAATATCATACAGAGTAGTTTCACTGTCCTAAAAATCCTCTCTGCTCTGCCTGTTTATCCCTTCCTTCCCCCAACTTTTACTATCTCCATAGTTTTGCCTTTTCCACAGTGTCATATAGTTGTAATTATACAATATGTAGCTTTTCCAGACTGGCTTCTTTCACTTAGTAATATTTAAGTTTCTTCTGTATTTTTTCTTGGTTAGAAAGCTCATTTCCTTTTAGTTTGAATAATATTCCATTGTCTGGATGTACTGTAGTTTATTTACCCCATTCACCTACTGAAGAACATCTTCATTGCTTCCAAGTTTTTGCAATTATGAATAAAGCTGCTGTAAACATTATGTGCATGTTTTTGTATGGGCATAAGTTTTCAGCTCCTCTGGATGAATACTAAAGATCACGGTTGCTGGAACGTATGATAAGAGTATGCTCATCTTATAAATGTACTGCCAAATTGTCTTCCATAGTGGCTGTACCACTTTGTATTCCCACCATCAGTGAATGAGAGTTCCTGTTGCTCCACATCCTCATCAGCATTTGGTGTTGTCAGTGTTCCAAATTTTGACTACTTTAATAGGTATATAGAATGTACCACTATGAGGTATAATGGTGTCTCATTGTTGTTTTAATTTGCATTTCTGTAATGATATGTGATGTGGGGCACGTTTTCATATGCTTATTTGCCATGCGTTTATCTTTGGTGAAGTATCTTGAAGGTTTTTGTCCTATTTTTAAACTGAGTTGTTCATTTTCTAATTGTTGAATTTTAAGAGTTCTTTGTATATTTTGGATCACAGTGCTTTATCAGCTGTGTGTTTTGCAGATATTTTCTCCCAGTCTACAGCTTGTTTTTCCATTTTCTTGACACTATCTTTTGCAGAGCAGAAGTTTTCATTTTAATTTTAGTGGAGTCTGTCTTATCAAGTCTTTCTTTCATGGATTGTGCCTCTGTTGTATCTAAAAACTCATTATGAAACCCAAGGTCATCTGGATTTTCTCCTGTGTTATCTTCTAGAAACTTTATATTTCTGTGCTTTACGTTTAGGTCTGTGATCCATTTTGAGTTGATTTTTGTGAAGGGTGTAAGGTCTGTATCTAGATTCTTTTTTCACATGTAGATTTCCAGTTGTTCCAGCACTATTTGTTGAAGAGACTAATTTTTCTCCATTGTATTACCTTTGCTCATTTGTCAAAAAATCAACTGGCCATATTATGTGGATCTATATCTGGGCTCTCTATTCTGTCCCATTAATCTATTCTTTCACCAGTACCACACTGTGTTGATTATTGTAGCCTATGGTAAGTCTTGACATCAGGTAGCTTCAGTCCTCCCATTTTGTTCTTCTCCTTCAGTAATGTCTCTTCTGGATTTTTTGCTTCTCCGTGTAAACTTTAGCATCATTTTATCGATAGTCATAAAATAACTTGCCAGGATTTTGATTGGTATTGCATTGAATCTGTGGATCAAGTCAGGAAGAACTGACACCTTGACTATTGAATCTTCCTATTCATGAATATAGAATATCTCTTCATTTATTTAGTTCTTTAATTTTGTTCATTAGAGATTTTTAGTTTTTCTCATATGGATATTGTATTGATACATATTTTGTTAGATTGATTCCTAAGTATTTAGTTGTTTCGGGTGCTGATGTAAATGGTTTTTTTGTTTTTTTGTTTTTTTTAATTTCAAATTCTGTTTGTTGCTGGTATATAGAAGTGATCAACTTTTGTATGTTAACCTGTATCCTACAGCTTTGCTATAATTGCTTATTAGTTCTGGGACCCTTTTTTGTCAGTTGTTCTGGATTTTCTACTTAGAGGATCATTGTCATCTGTGAACACAGAGTTTTATTTCTTCCCAATCTATATACCTTTTATTTCCTTTTTTTGTCTTAATGCATTAGCTTGGACTTGCAATATGATGTTGAAAATCAGTAGTGACGGGAAATCTTTGCCTTGTTCCTGATCTTAGTGAGATAGCTCTGAGTTTCTCATTAAATGTGATGTTAGCTCTAGGTTTTTTGTAGCTATTTCTCAAATTGAGGAGGTTCCCCTGTATTCCTAGTTTACTGAGAGCTTTTATCATGAATGGGTGTTGGAGCCACTGTGCTACATTTTTATGTAGCTGTGCTTTAGGGTATTTCAAACCTTTCAGTGTTATAGACAATCTGGTTGACAAACTTGTGGCCAATTCTTACACATATTTGTAATTATTTTCTTAGAATTCAGTTAACAGATAGTCATTGAGTGCAGCCAGGAACCTGATAAAAAGTAATAAGCAAAATAAGATATTCTTCTTTCCTTATAGAACTTGTAGTCTATAAACAGATAATAATTATAATATAGTGTGGTAAGAGAAATTATGGCAAAAGAAATAGATATGCTGTGGAAGCATATATATCACTCACCTAACCAGACTCAGCTAGAGATGAGATTGAGGTTGTCAGGAACATCTTCTAGAAGAAGCTTATAATAAAAGCTTATTTGTTTCCAAATTTCTTAAAGAAAAAATGCTAAGGTAAATAGAAGCCTACCTTTGTGAGAGTTTGGTCTATAAGCATGAGCTCCTGAGAGAAAAGAAAACCGCTTTTTAAAATTTTCCCATAAGGAATTTAAACTGTTTTTGCAAGCTCTTAAGAAATGTCCTCATGCTGTAGAGGATAGTTTACTCAAAAAGCTGATCAGAAAATCTTATGAATTAGGAGTGGCCTTAAAAGATTATTCATCCTTGGGGACTCCCCTGGCGGCGCAATGGATAAGACTCCACACTCCCAGTGCAGGGGGCCCAGATGTGATCCCTGGTCAGGGAACTAGATCCCACAGGCATGCTGCAACTAAGAGTTAATGTGCCACAGCTAAGACCTGGTGCAACCAAATAAATAAGTAAATATTAAAAAAAAAAGAAGAAGAAGAAGAAGAGACATGTCTCAGTGTTCCCTGGACAGTGTTTAAAAAAGAAAAATTACTCATCCTACAGAAAATTTACTAATCTTAAAGTTGATAATTTACCCTTACTAAAATTAAGAACTTCTATTCATCAATACCTACCATTAAGTAAGTGGAAAGGCATTAAGTACGGACTGGGAGAAAAATATTTGTGATACCTATGTCACAAAGAACTTGTATCTAGAACATGTAAAGAATTACAAATCAATAGGAACAATAGAAAAAAATAGGGAAAATATTTGAAGAGACCCTTCCCAAAAAAAGATATCCAAATGTCCGTTAATCATATGAAAAATTGCCCAGCATCATTATTCATCTGGGAAATGCAAATTCAAACCACAAAAGACACACTCTACACCCTCCATAATAGCTAAAACGAAAAAGATGGAATGTAGTAAAGTGTTGACAAGGGTATGGAGCAACTGAAATTTTCATATATTACTGGTGGGAGTATAAATTAAATAACCACTTTAGAAGAATGTTTAGTGATATCTGCTAAAGCAGAACATTCACCTACCCTATGATCCAGGTATTCCACTCCTAGGTACGTGCCAAACAGACATTTGTTCACTGTTTGCTAAAAGATATATGTACTAGAAAGTTTATACAGTACTATTGGTAGTGGTATAAAACTGATAATGAAATTTGAAAACCCAAATGCCCATCAACAGTAGAATGGATCAATTGTGATGTATTTACACAGTGAAATATTCACAGAAACGAAAATGAGTGTCCTATTATTACATAAAATAATATAGAAGAATCTCGTGTACATAACATTAAGATCAAAAACCAAATACACAACAATATATTTTGTATGATTCCAGTTCCATGAAGAGTGAAAACAGGAAAAACAAATCCATGTTGGTAGAAGCCTGGGTGGAGAGAGGGTAAAGAATGGGAGGGAGCATGAGTGGAGCTTCTAGAGTTGACGATAATGTTCTCTTTCTTGATCTGGGTGCTGATTACACAGGGATGTTGGGTTTGTGAAAATATCTAGCTGTGCACTTTTGACGTATTCAACTTCCTTTTTCTTATTTTTTTAAAAAAATAGTATTGGTTTTAACTATTACTGTAAGAAAACTGTGATAAAACTAAAAGCTTTACAATCTTCATTCCACGTGGGTTCGTGCCCCGGTCCGGGAAGATCCCACATGGCGCAGAGCGGCTGGGCCCGTGAGCCATGGCCGCTGAGCCTGCGCGTCTGGAGCCTGTGCTCCGCAACGGGAGAGGCCACAACAGTCCCTCAGCTTAGTTGAAATGTAAATATTTGGGGGAAGGCATATTTTTAGTTTGAAACTATATAAATTTTAGAATAATTATAGTCTTAATAAAGCTTCCTCTTACAGTAAAGTAGTAGTTGGAACTTCTTACTCGTGCAACATGTTTTCAAGATCTGATATTTATTATTATGTCATAATATTGTATACTGTGTAAATCATTAAAATTTGATTTTGTTAATTATAACTCAACATGGAAAATTAGCATATCTAACTGGGTGACTAGAGAAGATTTTATTTTTAAATTTTAAGTGACTTCTTGTTAAGAAAGGAGAAAGTGAGTAAAAGTATGTTTTTGATTCATTCTTACCCTCAAAGGAGGAACTATAAATAGCTGTTCGTCTTCTTTTCTTATCAAGAGAATATTCTGTTTCTGTAGTGTATAGAGATACAACAGACAAACATGGCAATCCATTGTCAATTATTGTTTTTTTAACAGTCAAGTCCATCATCTCCAGATCCAGCTAGTCTTACTACAGAAGATATTAGTACGAACTCCAATGGTCCAAAACCTGCAGAAGTTGTGCTGGATGATGACAGAGAAGACCTTTTTGCAGGTAATTATAAGTACCTTTATTTTTAAAAAAAATAATTGTCAATTATAGCATATATCCTGTTAGAAAATATTCTCTAAAGCAAAACTGACATTTTGTGTAAAGTATTTGTGGTAGCTCTTGTTACCAACTGAGGAGGATAGGAAATTTCAGTTACTTTGCTTTGTGAAAAATAAAGACCGTTGAAAGAAGCACGAATGTGATCCTTTCTGGTTTTAAGCATATGAAAATAAGTCACACTAATAATTTGATTATTTTGATCAGTACTTGGACTCAAACTAATGGTTGTGGCATTCATACTTTGAGAAATAGCTTTCATACTTTGAGAAATAACAAGTGATTATATTTTCTTATTACTTACAAGTTATCACAAAGCAAAATTAAACTCTGGATTTAAAAATCACTTAATTTAGGGACTTCCCTGGTGGTGCAGTGGTTAAGAATCTGCCTGCCAATGCAGGGGACATGGGTTCGATCCCTGGTCCAGGAGGATCCCACATGCTGTGGAGCATCTAAGCCCGTGCACCACAACTACTGAGCCTGTGCTCTAGAGCCTGCAAGCCACAACTACTGAAGCCTGCATGCCTAGAGCCCATGCTCTCCAACAAGAGAAGCCACCACAATGAGAAGCCCGTGCATCGCAAGAGAGAGTACCCCCCGCTCTCCACAACTAGAGAAAGCCTGTGCGCAGCAATGAAGACCCAATGCAGCCAAAAGTAAATAAAATAAATAATTTTTTTAAATAAAAAAATAATTTAAAACAATCAATTTATAGTCTGTATGTATTTCAAATCTGTTTAAATAAAATGCTTCAGTATTTACCACATGTTCCATTTTGATTGAATTTTAGGTGAGTAAATTGATGCTTCAGGAATTTATTTTTGATACGGGGGCAGGATTTGGTGTAGTCCATTCTACCTTTTAAAAAATTGGACTCTTCAGTCCGCCTGCCGATGCGGGCGACACGGGTTCGTGCCCCAGTCTGGGAGGATCCCGCATGCCGCGGAGCGGCTGGGCCCGTGAGCCGTGGCCGCCAGGCCTGCGTGCCCGGAGCCTGTGCTCCGCAATGGGAGAGGCCACGGCAGTGAGAGGCCTGCGTGCCGCAGAAAAAAAAGGGGAAAAAAAAATTGGACTCTTCAAAACAGTTATCTGTTTTAAGATTAAAATTTAGGGACAAATTAATGTTTGGATATTAAGAAACAAAATCTTGCTTAGAATTAGTGACACAAATAATTAAAATAGTAAATCTTTGTGTATTTAAGAGCTTAATTTACCTAAACTGGCTTTCATGAGTTAAAACTTAATAATAAAACTTTCTTAATAAAACTTTCTCAGCTTTTATAGTGGTTGAATATTCAAACCATCCTGTATTTTTTTTACAAATTATTATTATTATTATTTTTTTGGCTGCGTTGGGTCTTCGTTGCCACGTGAGGGCTTTCTCTAGTTGTGGCGAGTGGGGGCTACTCCTTGTTGTGGTGCTATGGCTTCTCTTCTTGTGGAGCATGGGCCCTAGGCGTGCAGGCTTCAGTAGTTGCAGTACACGGGCCCTAGAGTGCATGTGCTTCAGTAATTGCAGCACACAGGCTCAGTAGTTGTGGTGCGCAGGCTTAGTTGCTCCGCGGCATGTGGGATCTTCCCAGACCAGGGATCGAACCCGTGTCCCCTGCATTGGCAGGTGGATTTTTAAACACTGTGCCACCAGGGAAGGCCTGGCAGGCGGATTCTTAAGCACTGCGCCACCAAGGAAGTCCCCTACAAATATGTTTAAAGATACAATCCTCCATCACAGAGGTCCATATAATTTCCTGCTTGATATAAGAAAAGTTTTCACTGAAGATGAATTCATGTATTTTATGAATTCATGTCAGAAAGTTAAAAATGTGATACCAAATTCCAATCATTTTCCTACCCCCACCCCCCCATTTTTTGTAGCTACCTTACAACTTAGAGTATAATGACAGTTAACCAAAGTTGTAATATTCCTTTTTCTTTCCTTTCATGGAATTTTTTCCAGGCAGTCCTTTAAAGTTTTTTCATGGCATTTATGTTTTAATCTGAAAGATGACACAAGTTCTTTCTCTGCTAAGTAGGTGCTAATCTAAAATTGTGCCTGTTCCTCTAATAGTAGAGGGTCATACATAGAACACTTGGATTATCCATTTTATTAAAGGATCTTTCACCTTTAAGTCTCAGAATTCTGTTAATGAGTGTGCTGAAACTCTAAAAACAGAACTGTGTTTGTGTGTTTGTGTAAAGAAAGAGGGTTTTCTTGTTACAGTGTGCCCAGCTGATCAAACAGTTTGCCACATGAGGATTATACAGTGATATTTGCCCACTAAGCTTGATTAGAAAAATCTTTTTTTGTGTTTCAGTCTACCTAGTGCAGCCTATACTAAATACAATGATACAAATATGGTCAATGTCAGTGTTTGTTTGGTTTGTCTTTGTTTTTAAGGAGAGACATGGACTAAGCAGTAAAAATAGTTACTTGTTTCTTTTGTTACCTACAGACACTTTTTTATGCTTTATCTTTTATCTTAAACTCAGCTGCATTTCATAATGACATCATTAGGTGTTCTAAGACATGTATCAGAGGAGAAACTAATAGGTATTGCTCTAGTGATTTAGCCATTTGGTTTTAAAACCATAAGAAGACTAGATTGTAATTGGTATGTATGCTCATGTATTTTGGGTAGCATTTCAAATACTATTATGTCAGAAGTGGTATTAGAAAAAGTTCAAGTGTGACTTTTGTTACTGTTACTAGCTTACTTACAGAGTGTTCACCAAATATGGGTGACTACAGAGCCCCTTTCCACCATTACTTACATCCTGCACTAAGCTACACTGAACTTACTAGGAAACTGTCCTAGAAGAATAAGGGAGGGTGAGCAAATTGCCAATATTGACATTGTCCTAGACTTTTAGAACTTGTTTCTGCCAGGGTACTTAGCTTATTTCACTTACGCTTTTCAGCAAATGATACCAAATCTAAGTTTAATGAGTATTCCTTTGTTTAAAAAATTCTCTAGTGTCTGTGGTATGAGTGAAATATTACTTAGCTGACATTGACATAATCAATTTATACTTATCTGCAAAGTATCTCTTCCAAGGAAATGCTAATCTTTGTACTTAACGTATGGGGCATTTTATGGAATCTTTAGGTCTGGTTTTAATTCATTTTTGTTAATTTGTAGTATGTTAGATCACTTTTACTAAAATAATAATTTTTCATGGGAAGAATTTAAAGCAAATTGTACATTGGTATGCTGAACCTAAGTCTCTATCCATTTTATTTTCTTTTTAAAAAAAATTTTTACTTATTTTTTTATTGAGGTATAGTTGATGTACAATATTGTATAAGTTTCAGGTTACGACATAGTGATTCACAATTTTTAAAGTTTATACTCCATTTATAGTTATAAAATATTGGCTGTATTCCTTGTGCTATACAATATACCCTTGTAGCTTATTTATTTTATGCATAGTAGTTTGTACCTCCTAATCCAAGAGGTAAGATACCACTTCAGGTAAATAACATGTTACTAGTGATATACTTTTTGAGGTATTAAAATGACTCACTGACTATCATTACTACCTTCCCAAACCTCAAGGAATGTAGGAAACTCAGGTTAGAAACGGCTGATCTGATCCTGTTTCCTTTATACTCCTGCCTGCCTTTTCCTGGTAGCATTCTATAAACCAACAGATTATCATTTTGGCCACTGATTGTAATTTTCACTCTTCTCGCTTTGCTTTTAGCTTATGCTGTATGGTTGACTCCTGAACAGTATGAGTTTGAACTGCTATGGTCCACTAATATGCATTTTTTTTAATTAGCAGATACTACAGTACAACTTGATCTGAGGTTGATTGAATCCAAGAATGTGGAACCTCGAATACAGAGGAGCCACATATATGGAGGGCCCAACTATACATTATACTCAGATTTTTGACTGTGTGGAGGGTCGGCAGCCCTAACTCCCTTGTTGTTCAAGGGTCAACTGTATTTCATTTTCGTGAAATGCTTCCCTCATTTTTTCTCTAAACTCATTCAGATCTTCTCAATTCAGTTTCATAAAATATTCCTCATTTTCCCCAGCCTAAATTATTCTGTCCCACTTCAACTCAAATTATAGCGTTTATTCTTTAGTTCGTACAGCAATTAAATGTCTTGTAATTTTCTTTTTATTGTTCTCTTGGCTGTTATTTTTCTTTTATTATTATTTAACATTCCACATGCTTATGTCTTGTTTTCCCAACTAGATTATAAACTCCCTGAGGGCAGGTATGATATTTTACATTTCTTTATGGTTCTTCATTGCATTTAGCACATGTTACATAGCTTGTAGACATTCAGTTTATCGATTTGATTTGTTTTTAAATATATTTAATTATAGATTTTTCAAATGAATGAACACTT
Organism: Mesoplodon mirus; assembly: GCF_964341445.2. Classification (NCBI taxonomy): domain Eukaryota; kingdom Metazoa; phylum Chordata; class Mammalia; order Artiodactyla; family Ziphiidae; genus Mesoplodon; species Mesoplodon mirus. The sequence goes on along the minus strand of NC_138980.1, from coordinate 82,900,822 downwards.
TAAATGGAAACCTAAGCACCTATTTGTTTTGCATCATATTTGTGTATTTAGCTAATATCCAGTAATCTTTAGTGGTTAATTACTTTAGATTACTAATGTTGTGGACTTTCCATAACAAATTTTTACTCCCAGTGGGATAGTTCTGGGCAGTTTTCTGCCATGAAATTTGTGTTCATATGTATAAAAGAATAGTAATGTTAGCCTGAATACAAGATTTTGGTAAGTTACCACAAGTATTAGATATATTACAGATCCAAACACAAATGAATGTGGAATTATCCACGTCATTGCTTTCCTCCTGGCTTTATCCCTACCACTAGTATAGATAATTATGCTGACTTACTGGAATTCTTCCTAAAATCAACAGTCACTGTTGGTTTTAAAGTTTTGATAAACAATTAAGGAAGGATTCATAAATTATTTATAACAGTTATTTTAAGATAATATTTTGATACTGTGGATCATATAAAAGTATTTTTCATAATTTATTGACTGCTCTGTAGACTATTGGGAGTTTGTTACCAGTGTCCTCAACTAACTTGTTTAATTTTTATCTAGAAGCTACAGAAGAAGTTTCTCTGGACAGTCCAGAAAGGGAACCTATACTCTCCTCAGAACCTTCTCCTGCAGTCACACCTGTGACCCCCACGACACTCATTGCTCCCAGAATTGAATCAAAGAGTATGTCTGCTCCTGTGATCTTTGACAGATCCAGGGAGGAGGTATGGAAAAATGTTTATATTCTAAATTAATATGTAAATAATACATTTTTTGTCCCCCACCCAACATTTCTTTACTGTTAGTCATTTGTAATCAAAGCCTTTTAGAAATGTTTGGAAAAGAACACTGAACTAAAGAGGTCAGGTGATTTGGCTTCTAATTTTATCCCACCCCTTTTTCATCCAGTAACTTGGGCACATCACTTTCCTTCTCAAGTCAAGCAGTTTGTCATTTGTGATCTCATGATGGTAATGTGTGCCTCTCAGTGTTCCTCTCTTGGTCAAATAAGGTAATGTCTGAAAGTACTTTGAAAACTTAATCACAATAAAGTGGTATCTTGAGTAATTTTATTTGATAAAAGTATGTAATAAATGTTAATGGTTATGTCGGCAGAGTAAGAGATGTGAGTGGAGAGGAAGCATGAGGACCTTCTAAGGTGTAATGATGGTGTTTTTTCTTAATCTACATTGTGGTTACGAAGATGTGTTTACTTTGTAAAAATTATTGAGCTCTTTACCTAGGATTTATATACTTTATGTGTGTTACAGTTCAAATAAGGCTTACTTTTAAAAAATCTGTACAGGAGGGCAACTTTGAAAAAAATTATCATTAGAAAAACATCCTTTTTTTTTGGTAGCCTTAGACTATTAATATTGCTTTTAAAATTTGCAAGATTTAAGTTTCTGTGTTTTCTTCTTGAAAGTAAAAAAACTTTCCCTCAGAACTGCTATTAATAAGGATTGCTTATTTATAATGGATAAAAATGCTTCTCTGTAGTCCCGTAGGTTTATCATTTTTCCTACTTCTTTTTTCAGTGAGCTTTATAGTGCTTTCATTGGCTTCAAGAAGAACATGTGTTTACTAGGTAATTGGTGAAATCATGATGCTCAAGTTGCTTATAATTCCTGCAAGTATGTAGGGTTCTACTGGCAAAAGTAATGGCTACCTCCTGCTTTTTAAAGAGGAGAGATACAACCTTGAAAAATACTAATTAAAAAAAATCGAGGAATTAATTATTTTCATAATCTGAATCTGAAGATTGAGTATATAGAACAAAAACATTCCACAATATTCCTACAGAAGACTACAACGTTTTCTCTACATCTGAGGAGTTGGAGGAAAGCAAGATTTTCTGTTCCTTCTCCCAGTGATCCTTTTCCTGTTGTCTTTGTGTGTGTGTATCTTTTACATAGTTAGGAAATGTGAAAGCTTTTATTGTTTTTCATAAATGGAGTGCTGAGTGACTTTTCAAATTGATGTGACAGTGACCCTAATAAAGGATAGATGGTAAAAATTATAGTTATTAGTATTATGACAATAATATAAACTGGAATCTTTAATAAGAAAAAAATTTTTTCTAGATTGAAGAAGAAGCAAATGGAGATGTTTTTGATATAGAAATTGGTGTATCAGATCCAGAGAAAGTTGGTAAGTTAATATTTATTATATTTTGTACTTGCTTCTTTTTGATAATTAGCTTGGTTGTTAATGTGCTATTTTTCTTAACTAAATGCATTGTTACAGTATTAAAATGGTGCTTTTATTTTTAAACTCCTGGCAACTTGTTTTGTTTTTTCCCCAGTTTTATTGAGGTATAATTGACAAAAATTGTGTGTATTTAGGATGTACAATGTGATGATTTAATATATGTTATAAAATGATTACTACAATCAGGTTAATGTATTACCTCATATAGTTACCTTGTGTGTGTGTGCATGTGGTTAAGCTTATGATTTTTAATAGTTTGACTTTTCTTGTAGGTGATGGCATGAATGCTTACATGGCTTATAGAGTAACAACAAAGGTAAGTCTTTTGCTCCTTTAAAAAAATATTGAGCCCTCATCATGTGTAGTATGAGGATACTACAGTGATTAAGGTGTAAGTGATCACTGTCTTTACAAAGGTTATCATCCAGTAAAAGTTAAATATAAATAGCTACAATGAGTTCTGAGTGGTTTGGTAGGTAAAGTATTCCGGGAGAGTATGCGGGAAGGGATCTAATCTAGGCAAAGGTAGGAGAAGTGATTTGGGTGGGAGAGGGGCAAAGGGGTTTGCTTGTGTAAAAGCCAGAAATCAAAAAAGCATTGTTCTTTCTAGGATCTGCAGGACGTGGTGCCAGATTAAATTGTTTGGCAGTAAGCCTTCCTATATTATGAACAGCCACATTAGGAATTTGGCCTTCATCCTTAGTATATATAATGGAGAGCCATTGAAGAGATTCAAACAAGAATGTGGTACAATTGATTTTTGTTCTAGAAAGCTCTCTCTGACTCAGTATGGATTGGGAGGATCAAAGTAAAGGTCAGGATTTCGAGTTAAGAGGCGGTTGCAATCCTTAAAGGGATTGTAGGCCTTCAAATCTTAAAGAGAGAGGATCTGAAACAGTCCTAGCTGTGAGAAGTGATTCTTAATACTAAGGAATTAGTTCTAGGGATGAGTGAAATAAATGGCTTCTTGTGATGTATAGGAGGTAGAATCAGTAGGGCTTGGATGTAAGGAGTGAGGAAGGGGGGATGCCTAAGTGTGTGTGTGTTTTTTTTTAATCTTTATTGGAGTATAATTGCTTTACAATGTTGTGTTAGTTTCTGTTATACAACAAAGTAAATCAGCTGTAAGTATACGTATATCCCCGTATTCCCTCCCTCTCGAGACTCCCTCCCATGCCTAAGTTTTTGTCTAGAGGAACTTTGTGGTTGTTGGAGTGATCCTGGAGAAGAGGCAACACAAGGGGAGGAACACAGTGTGGAGTCAGATTTGTTAATTCATTGAACAGATCCTTATTTATTAAATACCTTGGGGTCAGGCTCTTTTCCAAGGACTGCAGTATAGTAGTAAACAACACAAAGAAATGCCCTTCACTCATGGAACTCTTATGTTCGAGCAGGGAAAAATATGGTGAAATTGAGGTGGCAGTGAGATTTAAGTGGAGGTTTCCCTTGGACTATGTATTATTGGACTGAAGCTCAGAGGAGATCTGGGCCAGAGGTAAAGATTTAAGAATCATTAGCATAAATACAGGTAGAGTCAATGAGATGAGTTAAGGGTAGAATAAAGCAAACATTTTCTGTCCTCTTAAGTTTCTGTTAAAAAAAAAGTCTATGATTTGAGTTTTTTTCAGTTGTTAGAAATCTTTACATCACATTAGTTAGCTACTCTGCATTTTTTTCAGAGTAGATCAGTGTGTGTGATATGTATATATGCATGTTCACAATTATGTATTACATTAACTTCTAAAAAACTGTTCAGTATTCAAAATTTGAAATACCTTTTCTTCACTTGTAGACTTCTCTTTCCATGTTCAGTAAGAGTGAATTTTCAGTTAAAAGAAGATTTAGTGACTTTCTCGGTTTGCATAGCAAGTTAGCAAGCAAGTATTTACATGTCGGTTATATTGTGCCACCAGCTCCAGAAAAGAGTATAGTAGGTAAGTATGAATTTTTAAAAATTTACTGCTGTTACTCTTACTAGTTCAGTTTTAACTGTATAGATGTGTATATTCCATGATCATTCACTATCATGATATCTCAATATCTAGAAATACTGAATTTAAGTATTCTGTTTATGATAGTCATTCATCAACTGAAGAGTGTATAGCTAAGTTTTATTTTCTAACACTTGAGGATTTGATTTGTATAATGTAATGATGTTAAATATTTGACAAGGTGAAAGCAACTAAACCCTTTTAGGGTCATTAGAGTATCTTATTACTGAGTAACACTTAGAGAATATTCAATATTATTAGTATATTAACATTTTTCTAAGGATTTGGAGGTGTTTTGTGCTTAGCTATACATTGTACAAAAAGATTTGATCTAGCCTTGCTCACACAGGAGCTATTTAAACTCATCTTAGTTTATTATGTACTTCAATTTAACATTTAAAAACATTTCTACTTTTACAGGTAATAAAGGCTTACTTAGTTAAGAATATGCAGAATATTACAAAAGAGGAGGAGAACCTCCATTTTCCCACCATTAAAAAACATGTCATGTCTTAAAATTTTGTAGTACATTTTCCAAGCTTTTCAGTCATAGGTTTTTATTTATCTCTATTTTTTTATATACATGATTATTCTGAAAAATATTCAAAATGAATTTTACTTATCCATAAGTTATTGTTTTTACTTTTTAAAACATTTGATTTGAAAAGCAGTTTTATCCATATCTTTTATGATTTTTGAAACCTGATATATTTAAATGTATTTATTCTTTCTCTTTTTAAATTTTTTTTTAATAAATATATTTTATTTATAAATTTCTGACAGCTTTGGGTCTTTGTTGCCGTGTGTGGGCTTTCTCTAGTTGCAGCAAGCTGGGGTTACTCTTCATTGCAGTGCCTGGGCTTCTCATTGTGGTGGCTTCTAGTTGTAGAGCACAGGCTCTAGGCACTCGGGCTTCAGTAGTCGTGGCATGTGGGCTCAGTAGTTGTGGCTTGTGGGCTCTAGAGCGCAGGCTCAGTAGTTGTGGCGCACAGGCTTAGTTGCTCCGCGGCATGTGGGATCTTCCCAGACCAGGGCTCGAACCCATGTCCCCTGCATTGGCAGGCGGATTCTTAACCACTGCACCACCAGGGAAGTCCCTATTATATGAGAATTTTTAAACTGTATTTATTAATGCACTTAAAAATAATAAACTCATTACCTGTTAACAAATAAAAAAATTTTGTGAAAAATAATTTTTATAAGACAAAAATATTTAATAAGAGTGGCTTGCTTTTGTTTTTTTGTTTTTAACATTTTTGCAAAATCTCTTTAAATTGTGGCTTAATAGAAAATAGCTGTATTTTCATGTCTGTTTCTACACTCTACCTGTTGTGATACAACACATCATATAGCTTTTGTAAAACTCCACTGAGCTCTCATGAAAGAATGGGAGCAAAAGACACAAATAGCAGCTTAGTATTATGAAGGTCAATTTTTGTACACATCCCCCACCAGCCCAAAGGGTCTCAGAAACCTTACGAATACGCTAACCATACTGTTGCAGTGTTATCTTTTGGCCTCCCATTATCTATGTAGTGAGCTTCAGTTTCATTTATCATAAATTATTTGTTATTAATATCCTTTTTTCTTTAAGTTGTACAACTATTTTTTTTTTTTTTTTTTTTTTTTTTTTTTTTTTTTTTTTTTTTTGCATTACGCGGGCCTCTCACTGTTGTGGCCTCTCCAGTTGCGGAGCACACGCTGTGGACGCGCAGGCTCAGCGGCCATGGCTCACGGGCCCAGCCGCTCCACGGCATGTGGGATCCTCCCAGACCAGGGCACAAACCCATGTCCCCTGCATCGGCAGGTGGACTCCCAACCACTGCGCCACCAGGGAAGCCCACAACTATTTTTATATATCAAAAGAGAAAAAAACAAAAAATAGTTTTTCTCATTTTGATGGCTAGATACACTAGTTTAGTCCTTAAACATTGAGCCAGAAAAAAGAATTTTTTTAACTAAATTTTTATGCCCAAGTTTGTTGTGTTTCAAACTAATATTTTGCCCTAATAATCTTCAGCCTTTCACAAATTATTGAATTAAAAGGAGATTGAAAGAATTTGAGGCAACCACATAAAATGCAGTTTAAAAAAAAAAGATGTAAATAAAGAAATTAGCAGGAAAAATAATTGTAGTTAAATAAAAGATGAAGCCAAGTTAAACAGTTTCCTCTAAATGTGCATAAAGTCTGAACAATTATTGAAGGTGGGTAACAAGTTGTTCTGTGAAGTTCCTGGCAGAAAATCAAGTAGAGAAGCAATCATTTAAAAAATTTCATATTGTCCATCAATTTTTAAAAATAAAAATGAATATATTGTCTAAGAAAAATTTTAAATATGAGGGGCCCTTTTAATTATATACCCAGTGGTTTTCAAGTAACAAACACAGTGGTGTAATAAGAATAGTAACTTCTCTTTCCTGGGAAGCTATAACTGCCACTGAAGGAAGGGGGGGTCTTTTCATTAGCATATAACTGTTACTGCTTTTATAGAACCTTAGTTGACTTAAAAGCACTATTTTTGTGAAGCTTTTAAAAAGCAACAAAGAAGTTCAAAAGTGTTAAGGAGTAACTGCTTACAGTAAGTTTTTATTTACTGCAGTGGCGCATAATGGTTACTTACCTCTAGGAAGTAGCATGAGCAGAAAGAAGATCACAGAATTAAAAAAAAGCAAAAAATTATATAGTGGTAAGGTTTTCTTTCACAAAAACAGAATATGTGAAATAACATCCCACACCTAGTAGTCCACTCAAGGTAGGTAATTTTAAGTGTTTGAATGAGTTTTCCTTTTCAAACTATTGTATTTCAGAGGAATTACATTAAAACATTCATAGGTGATATATCGTTTTTCATCAGGTGTACCAACCTGAATAAAAATTACATGGTTTTACATGATCTATTTTTAAATGGCTTTATTGAGACATAATTCATATGCCATACAATTCATCCATTTAAAGTGTATAATTCATTATTAGCTTTTCATATATTTAGACTTGTGCATACCCACCACAGTCAGTTTTAGAATATTTCTATTACCCCTTAGCCATCATCCTCTAATTTCCTCATCCACCCCCAGTCCTAGGCAATCACTAATTTGCTTTCTTTCTCTATAAATTTTCCAATTCTGGACATTTCAAAAAACAGGGAATCATATAATACATGGTCCTTTGTGACAAGCTTGTGTCAACGTAGCATAATATTTTTAAGGTTCATCTATATTGTACATATGTCATTACTTCATTTCTGCAGAATCGAATTTTGAAAGTAAAAAGAACAGGGAAAAGAAGAAAAATCTGCAGTCTGATAGTAGTGTTAAAGTTGAAATTGCTAATACAGAAATGATTAGCATGATTTTTATTCTCTAAATTTGAAGAGTTCTAAATGTCTCTGTGAAAGAGCTCATTATTTCAAACTGTTATAAAACCAGCTATGATAAATGAACAAGAACATGTTCTTAGAATCTGCAACAGAGGAAATACTTAGCATATTATTGGATTACACTTATTTTTATTTTTCTAGTCCCCAAAGTAAAGAACGTTAATTATTGCTCATAAGAGATGAAAATATCAGATGTGCTTAAATTTACTAATTTGAACTCCGTTATGCATATTGAAATGCAAACACATTTTAACTTACCAAGAGTTTAATGTATGTCAGATAAAGAGTCCAAACAGTTATAGGTTAGAAAACTACAGACACAGCTCAACCTCTGCTTTAGCTGTACTCTTTTAAAACTTACATTATAAGTGCTTGCCAAGTACAGATGTTAATTTCTCAAAACTATGATACTAGTTATAATTTTAGGAGCTTTTTTGTCAAGTTCAAATTTAAAATACATTTTAAATTATGCAGAAATGATTATAAAAGAATGTTTCTCAGTAATAGAAAATCATGAGTCTTTCAATTTTTTCAAAGGCATGACCAAGGTCAAAGTGGGTAAAGAAGATTCATCGTCCACAGAATTTGTAGAAAAACGAAGAGCAGCTCTTGAAAGGTAATTCTAATCAGCTGTGTTTTATTACTCTAATGGTTTTACTTCAGTAATATAAGTCTAATTCCATTAAATGGCACAAGTATATTTTAAGTATTAAAATTCTCAAAGTACCACTTGATTACTCTTATTAAGTGCTGTAAGCTTTTATTAAGAAAATTGATTCATTCAGAAACACAGTACTGTATACTTGTTCCATTTTTATTCTCATTAGTAGTCTAACAAAGTAATACCTATTTTCATCGGAATTATTTCCTTTGAATTATTACTTGGTGATACTGAAATGTTATTAAATACAATGAAAAATTAGGTTTGTGCTCCCTCCTTCAATTCTTTATAATTGATTTTGACTTGAGTGTACAGAAGTATTAGTCATTGCTCGAGTTGACTGTATAGTTAAAGGCTGATAGATATATATGCTGTGCCTTGCTTTAGACTTCTTGACCTGACACATTTCCTATGGCTTTGAAGACTTGTGTTCATTGTGGCCGACTAAATGGGAAATGGATGGGAGGAATCCCACTCCCAGAATCTTAACATTTCTTCCTTGCTATGCTGATAATGTGAGAAAACAAGTTCAAAACTATCTTAAAGCCCAATTTATTGTACATAAGTTGGTAATTACCTGGACTTAATACATTTTCTAATTTCATAGTTTTTGTTTGTTATTTTAATTGAATTTGCTTATTTGTTCTCTGTCTTATTTTCTCTCTTGGCTTAAAATCAGTGGTTGGCATAGATAGGACAGACTTTAGGAAATAGTATATATATCTATAGGGTACAAATTATTTTGTAAAACTGTTTGAGACAGTGTATTTCTGGGTTTTAGTAATAAATTGTTTCAATTTTAAGAAAATACCACAGTAAAGTCAGGTTTGAACAATTTGCAATAAGAAAAGCTAGTGTGCAGCTTAAAATCTTAAAGACTTAAAAGATAAGATTATGTCTATGAGACTCAGGAGTTACTCAGGAAAAGGATTTAAATTGCATCGAAAGAAGTTCAATTTAGGCATTAAAATTGATTCTCTTGTGAAAGAGGTCATAGAATGAGTGTTTTTAAGAGTAAAGGTAGATAATGTGCTGCCTTGATTTTGCTTAGTCCTTCCTGAAAGTATAACCATGACCTTTTGAGAAGCCTTTCCAGTCCTATTTTTCTGTGAGTAAATTTGAAATATTTCGGATGGCATTCTTGATAAGGAACTTAATGAAGATATATTGTACCAAGGGCATATAATTTGATTCTACATTCACCTTTCTTTTAACTTGAATGCATTGCATAGTACTTAAACCATATCTTCATTCACTGTGTAACACTGAGGAGAGTTTTAAGGAAATATTGAAGCTTGACCTAGTGCATATGTGAAGATAGTTTCTTACTGATAAATGTTACTTGTTAAATACTACCTTAGTGGAATTTGCAGTAGTGGGGTGGGGGGAGGAAACAGTGTACTGTGAGTTCATTTTGCATTAGAAAAGATAACTAAAGAAAATATAAGTGTAAAGATACAGAAGCAAAGGAACTGGAATGATTTTTCTCAAGTGATTTTTCTGTGGCATTTCTTAAAATTTAAGCATTAGAATAGGCATATTTGTGGATATATAACCTAGTTGTATCTGGCGGGTCAAGGAAGTAGTTCTTTGTTCACACTCTGGTATTCATTTACGTATTTATTTGTTTGTACAACTTAGAGAATCCAGATAACTATCTTGAACAAAAGGATAAACATCTGGTATTGAAATATGGGAAGAGAAAGGGAGTGGTTAAGAACCTAAGTAATTTCCCTGTGCCGCACTCAGTAAAGTAAGCAGAAATTACTTCTAAGTATCCCAAAGATCACTCACTTGATTCTCTTAAGAGTGCTTCATATCTTACCTACAAGCATATTGAATTTATTTTATAGTAAGAATAGTCTTCTGTAAATATAAACTAAAAAATGTAAAGTAGCATTATACAGTGTGTAGGGTTTTAGAATCCTTTCTCTGTTGAAGCCTGCACTCCATTACACACTACACAGTATCTGTGAGGCCTTGGACAAGTTATTTAACTTAAATTCATTGTTCCTTTTCTCTAAAAGGTAAGTGTATCATAACAAGCACCTGAAAACCCAACTGGCAAAGCCTAAACAGTTAGTGTCGGTTGATTAATCCATTCGTTCATATCAGGAAGTGTGGAGGTAGGCAGATGTTTAGTATTATCAAATCCATCAGGAAATCCTATTGCTTCCTTCTGATATCTGGACAACCATTTTTTCACCCGTCCACTACTAGTCCAAATGTCTGAATTAACTGCGGTAGACTCCTCATTGGTCTCCTTGTTTCCATCCTTGTACCTCTACTCTTTTTTCTAATACAGCAGCCAGGGTCATCCTTTTAAAACATGAATCAGATCATCTTCCCACTCCTATTCGTCCACCCACCCAGTTTCAGTCAATAAAAGCCAGAGTCCTTATAATGACCTATAAATTCTTACATGACTTGCACTGCTCACTCTGTTACCTACTTGATTTCCTATCAGTTACCTACTTGATCTTCTGTCCTCCTTGATCACTTTGCTCTAGGCCACACTCACCTTTTTGCTGCTCCTCAAAGATCCCAGGCATCTTCCCACCTTAGGGTTCTACCCCCTACCCTGTCCCCACTGCCTTGAAAGCTTTTGTTCCCAGGTATCTGCGTACCTAATTTCCTTACCTCTTTCAAATTCAGACATTCAGATGTCACCTTGCCAGTGAAGCCTATTTTGATTATTGGTTTCATTCTGACCTATTCTGTTTACATCGCCATCAACCACACCTTACACCCTTGATCCCATTTACTTGTCCTTTCTCCACTTGTCCTTTCATTTTTCCACAGCATTTGCCACCTTATCACATACTACATAATTTTTATGTTTATGATTTATTGTCCATCTTCTGTTAACTAAAAGCTCCAGGGACTTCCCTGGTGGTCCAGTGGTAAAGAATCCACCTTATAATGCAGGGGACGTGGGTTCAGTCCCTGGTCAGGGAACTGAGGTCCCACACGCCACAGGGCAACTAAGCCCACGTGCCACAACTACTGAGCTCATGTGCCTCAACTAGAGAGAGCCCACGTGCCACAAACTACAGAGCCCACGCGCTCTGGAACCCACATGCCACAACTACCGAGCCCACGTGCCCTGCAGCCTGCGCGCCACAACTAGAGAGAAGCCCATGCGCCGCAACAAAGGATCCCGCATGCCTCAACGAAGAACCTGCGTGCTGCAACTAAGACCCAAAGCAGCCAAAAATAAATTAAATAAATAAATAAGTAGTAAATAAATCACTTAAAAAATAAATTAATTAAATTAAACCTCCACTAGAGAAGGAATCTTGTTCTCTTTTGTTCACTGGTACATTCTGAGTACTCAGAACAGTAACTGATGTGTAGTAAATGCTCAATAAATGTTGAATGAACAAATGAATGTCATCAAAGACCCAGGCTCTTTCTACCTGTCTATTCTCTCATTCTTAGCACACATGTCTGAGTCTTAAGCGAGAGAAATATCTTTAACTCTGTTCCTCTCAAGCATTTTGTATAACCTGCTTTATTTTGTTTTGGTAAGTAGGAATTTGAAAGCCCCAAGTGATTCTAAATGTACCAATAACTTTTCCTTAGCACAAATCTCAGGAACAACTACTGACCACCTCTTGTTGAATCTGATACTTATCTTTCATCAGTTCCATTGCATCTTCCACTTCTGTCTTCCTTCAGTGTTTCTGCTTCTCTCCATACTTCTTTTCATGTATTTTTCTTACATTCTTTTCCTTTTTGTTCTGTATCCTTCCTTTATATATCTACAACCCTCTCTGACCTTAATTCTGAATTGATGACTATTTACAAATAGTCATCAATTTAAAATCCATTTCATGTTTCTTAATTTTAATATTATGTAAGTTTAGTACCTTTTTTTAATGGTTCATTGCTCTTTATTTTCATGTAACCCTTAAGAAGAAAAGTTTTACCATCTCTTTTTCTAGAATATCATTTTCCAAAATGGATTCCTCAGATTGCTAGTATGTGGTAGGGTGAAAAAAGGAAATCTGTTGTCAGTTGAGGTTTATAAATGTAGGGTGTAACAAAGTTAAACCAGGTTTTTTTCCTGCAGTACTTCTCACAGCATTTAATACGCTGCTGTTCATTATAAGTCTTAAAGAAAGGAATATGTATGTAATACATTTCAAACTTTCTTGATTGTAGAACCAGTCTGAGACTAGTATTCTGCAGAACTCACTTTAAAAAGCTATTTTAGAATATAAATAGTATTAGGTATTTCCATTTAGGTTGAAATATTAGAATATTTCTTAAAGGTTTGGGTACTAGATGTTTTGTCTTCCTGCTTGTTCATTTTATGAACATCTGAGTGCTTGCTATTTATCAGCTGTTGTTGTGTGCACTCAGATGAACAACTTACGCAAACTGCTTTAAGCAGTACACAGTCTAAGTAACTAAATAACTCACCTAGAGTAGTACTGGAGAACTTCAGTGTTAAAATTGTAAAATTCCAGTGGGAAAATACCAACATTTCTTAAACTTACAGGATTAGTGTTCCTACTGCATCTCTTTTTTACCTTTATAAAGTAAGCTGCAAATACTTTTTAAAACCACAGTGTAGATTGCATTGTACATATCTATTAAATGCTCTGTTTCTGTTATAATGACTTCTTGTGTGGGCTATTGACTTAAAGTGAAGTTTAATATGGTATGTATTTTATTTAAATACACAAAAACAGAAGTTAACATTTAAGCAGCGATTAGTCATTTTAACCATTATATATAGTGTTTGACTTTAGAAAAGATTATCACTTTTTTTAGAAACTATTTAGGCATATTTTATAATCTTGTAAAGAGATAGAAGTCATCACTGACTACATTTATGCTGCAGAAATAAAGGTATGTTAACTGTTAGGCAGAATATTATAACTGAAATATTACTGCATGTTATTAATCTGGGGAAAGAGCAATTTTTTAAAAATGGGATTAGATAAGTAATCAATGATCATCAAATAGTGAACCTTTTTTTTAATGAAAGATTGGTAATTTATTATGAATGTCAGGGCTGTACCTTTTCTAGTAACGGAAAATTACTAAAGTTAGGCTAATAGTGATTTAATAATGATGTTTCTCTTTCCTTTTTATTTTATGTGGTATCATATAAGGAAGACATTTATCAAAAATAGCAGAACCTTAAAAATAAAAATATTGAAGAAAATTTAGTCCTTGTCAAATAAGGACCAAAACTTACTTGATAATTAAAATCTGCTGCCAAGGAAAAAGAAATTGGTAGGCTGTTCTCCATTTTGGTAATGATGACAATTAAAAAAAAAGTTTGACTGGACTATATAGTAATATATAGTATATATACTATATACTATATATAGTATATATACTAGAATATATATAGTAATAACTGGAAACATACTGACCCACCGAAAGATAGCATTATTTGATAAACTTACCTTTATACCCTTTTATAACTCTAATACTTCGCAGTGAGAAGTTTGGTAAGTTATTTAACCTCTCCCCATTCCTACCCCCACCCCCACCATGTCTCTTTTTACATAATTATGAATTTTCAAAAAATGAACAAAAAGCTTTTTAATCATTAAATTACTATAAGATTCTACATAATTAGAGTGAAGGCAAACTGATATGATAGGAGGCAAACAGGACATCTTTTTTTTATTTTTTAATTTTTATTTTGTTGAAATAAGATTTAAAATAAGATGGTACTGATAAATAAAGGAGCATTTTATTCTTAAATCTAGGTATCTTCAAAGAACAGTAAAGCATCCGACTTTACTACAGGATCCTGATTTAAGGCAGTTCTTGGAAAGTTCAGAGGTATTATTTCTACTTTAAATTTTTATATGTAAATGTTCTCATTTATGATTATCAGTGTAATAATTTGTATAAGAATAGGTGTTCAGTAAACAGTTGCATTAATAGATGGAATAAAGCAAAGATTTTTTTTTTGCTTAGTGCTTTAATTAGCTTTAATTACTTTAAATTACTAGCAAAATATCTTCTTTGCATGGATAATTGTAGGATGATCATTCCCTTTCTTGAAAAATTAAAACCAGATTTAAAAGAATGGCTTATAAATAGTCTAATTCTGAATGCCCTAAGTTGTTGCTTAGGCATTGTGTTGAAATAAGTTTATTCAGACCTCATTTTAGAGATAGTTGAATAATGTGTGTTTGTGTGTCTACATTCTAATAGTCTTATTACGGTTTTGAAGTGCAAATTTATGATGGGAAAGAGCTTTAATTATAACCATGCTGCTCTTTATATTTGGCACATTTTATCCTCTAATTGTTACCATTTGAGATTTGTTTTTAAATTTACTTGAACCCCAGAATTGTTAAAAAATTCAAAATCACACAGTCCTAACTAAGCATAAGGAGATTTTTCTCAAGACTTTCTTTTTTCCTTATAAACAGTTTATTTCGGCTAGCAAACAGGTGGCCAGTGTTAAAGTGCTTGGCAATTTCTTAATATATTTTGACAAACAGAGTGTTGTTCCATCTAAATGTAAACGTGCGGAAGAAAAACAAGTGGAAAGTCTATTTTTAAAGTTTTCCTTTGAGAAGTAGTGTATTTGAGAAATTAGATCTCACTGTTGAAATGTATGAGAGTGAAGAAAATACAACCTCCTTTTTTTCTTTTTTCTTTTTTCTTTTTCGGGGCTGTGTGTGGGGGCAGTCCCTTCTGTGGCCAGTTAAACCTCCAGGCTTTTAACCGGTTTGTTTGCCCTTATTTGTCATTCAATTCCAGCTGCCGAGAGCAGTTAATACACAGGCTCTGAGTGGAGCAGGAATATTGAGGATGGTGAACAAGGCTGCCGACGCTGTCAACAAAATGACAATCAAGATGAATGAATCGGATGCTGTAAGAGCTGATTTTTTGACTTGAATAATGAGATGAATTAATGAGCCCAACAATTGCATTTTAAAGCTGTACAAGTAGAAAATAGGATATTAATTTGCTTATTGAGTTTAGTTCTCAGCACATCAGTTGACCACCATGGTTATACATGGTTAATTTGTTGCTTTAAAACAAGGTATGTAGCTTGCTATTTATTGGTAACCTAATTTACAGTGGTTTGTTCTGGCTAAATTAGCTCCATTTTTCATTTTTTTCTTAGTGGTTCGAAGAAAAGCAGCAGCAATTTGAAAATCTGGATCAGCAACTTAGGAAACTTCATGCCAGTGTTGAAGCCTTGGTCTGTCATAGAAAAGGTTTGTTTGTCTTGTTATTTATATGTTTAACGCTGTAAGTTAATTCAGATATTCTATTTAAATTTTACTAAAAATGAACATTTTAAAGAGGATGTTTTCTGTTTCAACTTTGTTATTTAATGTTTTCTGTTCCATTTTATGTAACTTCTAGTTTAGAAGGAGAAAAATCTTGAACTTGTAAAAGTATATTTTGAATTTTGGATTAAAACTGATTGATTAACTCTTTGTTAAACATATTTAATGAATGAATGAAGATGTCTTATTGGTAACTTATATAATTAAGGAATGAAATTCAAAAATGAATGATGAAATTTTTCTTTAAAATGTTAGTTTTGTACCTATATTTCATAGAGAACTCTGGAGTATTTTCTTCATTTTTCAAACACCATATTTAAAAACCTGGAGGGGGTGTTAAAAATTCATAGAAAATTTTAGTTGTAATTTTTTTATTCCATGGTGAGGTTTTTGGTTTTATTTTTGAAGAATACATGGCTTTTACAATCATCTCTCTAAAACACCTAATAAATAATTTAGTATGTGCCATTCCCAGCAATACATTGCAAAAAAATAATTACAGAAAATCTACTGGTACACTTATTATTGAAAGTAACTTATAACAGGTTTTGCTATTTGTATTCTTTCTCTTAGGGAACATTTTATGGTTCTTTAAGAGAACTTTACGTAATGCAGAGCAACAGAGCAATCCAAACAATATAATTGTTAGTCCTTGACATCTGTTTTTCTTTATTTGATGTATCTGAAATAATCACATTGAAAAATCTTTACAGAAATTCTTAATATTTCACTACGCATTGTTGCACACAAAGAAGAAAAGAATAAGATTTATGTGAATTGCATGTACAATTTTACTTTGCTTTCCTCCTGTGAGCTAAATGATATTCTTATCAAAAATTGTAGACATTATTTTCAATAATAAATGTTTAAAGGCCAAATAATGTAGTATAAATCAATTGTGAGTGTTCCCAGTGCTTTCCATATGAAAAATATATTTTTTGTCTTTTTTTAGGACTAGACAGAGAAACAGTGAGCACTTTAGGGGAGAAAGGGAAGGGAGATTATTATATTATTAAACATAGTTCATCCCCTGGGAATATAGGCAGGGGTTCTTCTAAATTTTCAGTAGTGCTCTGAGCAGTTAACATTTATATGCCCAAGGCATTTTAATGACTGATTGTTGCATGTTAATTATTTTGAAATATTTGAGCAGTTTGAATAGATAAAATTTAGAACGACAGTAAAAAATCAATGCAATATTGAAAAATTTCACTAGTGAACACTAAAAGTGCATACTTTTTTATTTCAGAACTTTCAGCCAACACAGCTGCCTTTGCTAAAAGTGCTGCCATGTTAGGTAATTCTGAAGATCATACTGCACTGTCTAGAGCTTTGTCTCAGCTTGCAGAGGTTGAGGAGAAGATAGACCAGTTACATCAAGAACAAGCTTTTGCTGACTTTTATATGTTTTCAGAACTACTTAGTGACTACATTCGTCTTATTGCTGCAGTGAAAGTAAGCCTTATTTTGTAATCTTCCTTGACTTCTTCATACTTCAGTGTTTTGCTTATAAGAAGAATATGGTATCCTATTAGGCATGCATTTAAGTGTATAAATTACATACTAGTAAGTATAAAATGGCTTCAAGATGATTATTCATAGCTTAATATTCTCTTCCCCTCTGACTTAGACAGTACAATAGCCAGAATTGATGTTTTTAAGAGATCTAAGGATGCCAAATAAAATAAAACCATTACACACTTACTTATATATTTATATATAGAAGTTTGCAGCTAACTGATAGCATTTGTTTACTCCTTCTAGCATAAGCTGAAACTACCCACTGGATTCTGTTGTCATAAGTAAAGTTATAATAAGAAGCAGGAAAAAAACAGAACTGATTATTGCACGAATATGTTTAATGGTGGCTTTGGCATGAATTTGGACTATAAGCAAACATTCTGTGTATATGTCACCATCTAATTATAGACAAGATAGGACTAGATTAGATAAAAAATTGTGTTATCTAGTGGTAATATTCAAGGATGAACAGTCTTAAGTTTCTGAATGGTTAAGAAAGTAATTCCATTAACTAATGAAAATTAGTATTTTATAGATAACTCCAATATTCAGATAATGAAACTGAACTGACTGTTATTTTATGTTACATGTTTTGGAATATACTTTTTAAGATCTTATGGTGTCTTTGAATTACTGTTAGGAACATTAGTTCTCATGGAGTAGGGGGGAACTGGAAGTTTACCTTGGATTCAAACATCTAGAAAGTTAAATTAGTATTTATAATCAGAACATTGATGCATTGCATATTATAGACGATTCTGTTCTCAGGTTAATGATGACAGTTATTACTAGAGGGTTCTTAGCATTTCAGAGTGGTGCTTTCTTAGGTTTAGTTTGTCTACACTACCAATTTTGTTTGTATTTATTCTTAGGTGTTACTCTTTCAGTTTTTATTGGAGTGTAGCTGATTTAAATGTTGTGTTAGTTTCAGGTGAACAGCAAAATGAATCCATTATACATGTACTTATATCCACTCTTTTCTTTTTTAGATTCGTTTCCCATATAGGCCAATACAGAGTATTGAGTAGAGTTCCCTGTACTATACAGCAGGTTCTTACTACTTACCTATTTTATATATAGTAGTGTGTATATGTCACTCCCAATCTCCCAGATTATCCCTCCACTCCCTTATCCCCTGGTAACTGTAAGTTTGTTCACTACATCCATTGACTCTACTGCTGTTTTGTAAATAAGTTCATTTGTACCCTTTTTTTTTAGATTCCACATATAAGCGATATCATATGATATTTGTCTTTCTGTGTCTGACTTACTTCACTCAGAATGGCCATCTCTAGGTCCATCCATGTTGCTGCAAATGGCATTATTTTATGGCTGAGTAATATTCCACATCTTCTTTATCTATTCCTCTGTTGTTGGACATTTATGTTGTTAGATGTTACTCTTTATATTCCTGGCAGTTAATTTTTCTTTTCACCTATTTAAATATATTAATATAGATAGTTACCAGTTCATTTTATATAGGCAACTTGTGATATACAGAAATTCAGTTTACAGATAATGGTTCTTGTTTCTCACCTGCTCTCACCTCATTCCAGAGCTCCCACTAGCATGAGAGCCATTATTAAAAAGTATAACACCTGCAAAAAACCTGTGGGTTCAAAAAGGGACACTAGGCAGTGTCTGTGAGAAGTAGTACCTGCTGAGAAAAGCTAACCTGGGACAAGACTCCCTGACAGGGTTGGCCTCCCTGTGTGTTGGATGCTCATCCCTCAAAAACAGCTTTTCTCATACTGCCTCTACCTTCTTACTGTTTTTTTACATTCCATGAAATTACAGTTATATTAATGTTTCCCAGAATGTTTTCTACATAACACTGACACTGAAAGATGTGCCACAGTCAGCTGAGTTTTGGAGATAATGTATGCAGTATCCCTGTCTTGCAGATTCAGAGTGCATTTAAAAAGCTTAGGACTGTCTAGCAGTAAAAAAAGACATTTAACTTTATTTAATCCAGAGGCTTCCAAATTCATATGAACAGGAATTCTTTTCCACTTAATATATTTTTACATATATGCAACACACTTTGGGAGATACTGAATTAGTGATTCATTGACTAAAAGAAGAGTTAAAGAGCTATGGTCAAGTTATACCTTAAGATGAATTAAGCTCTTTCAGATTGATTTTCTACTGAAACCTAGCCCAGGTCAACTTCATAAAGGAGTTGAGAAATTATGGAGTAAGATGACAAGGCATTTTTTATGGTCTTTATTTTTTGTTTGTTTTTTATTTTAAACTAATTCATTTGTATTTGAAAGAGTAATACATGCACAGAATAATTCTAACAGCCCTAAAAGGTAAAATTTCTTTTTACTAAAACCTCTAGTTTTTCTTCCCTTGGTGAAATTCTGTTAGATGTCTTTACAGGATTAGCTGTGCACATTTATGAAGCTAATTTTCTCTTTGTTTTTCTTTCCTTCTTTCTTTCTGTGTTTCTTTTTCTCAGCCCCTTTCTCCCTCCCTTCATCTCTTCCTTCCTTCTTCAAAAAGGCACATACTATATACACGATTCTTTGCCTGCTTTTTTTACCCACTCTATTTTAAAAAGGTCTCTTTATCAACTTACGTAAATATGTTTCATTCTTTTAAATGGTTGTATCATATTCCATCATTTAGTATATAGATGGACCTTGAATTATTTGATGAGTCCAATATTAAATATTAAGTATTTTGATAATAATTCTTTGGGCATAAAATTCCTAGAAGTAGAATTACTTGGCCAAAGGGCATATGAAGTTTAAATTTCAATAAACATTGCCATATTACTGTCTGAAGAGGTTATACCTCTTCTTTATACTCCCACACCAATATATGTGTTGCTTCTTCTCCCACCCAATGATGGTTTTTTTTGTGTGTGTGTAAATTTTAATTTCTTTAGTTATTGTGAATTTAAGCATCTTTACAAATGATAAGCCATTTGCATTTCTTTTTTCTATGAATTGTTTATGTTTATGCCCAGTTTTATTTTTTGTCTTATTGATTTCTAATACCTGTTTAATACTATTCAATACTTAGCTCTTTCTTTTATCCGTATTGAGAGTACTTTTTAAAATGATGGTAAGTTTGAAACTAGGAGTACTTTGAGAATTAGAATTTAGGGCCAAAGTAGGGGTAATGAGAACATGAGAAATTGGGGCCTTAAAGAAGGTGATGAAGTTCATCCACTCAGAATACTGCCCAAGCCTGGCCCTGTAGCCAGGGAACTCCTGTTTCCCTCTTTTGTACAGGCTCTGACATCTGGGACTCTATATTTTGGGTAATACAGTTAGTTAGCTCACGTGTATTAAGTGGTAAACTCGTTAGATGCATTTTCATGTATTGGCCTTCTGTGAGCCACTAGAGTAGGGTCAGGGATTGAGGGTAATAGCTTTGAATGTTTATAGCACTAGAATCTTCATAAGGAATTCT
Organism: Mesoplodon mirus; assembly: GCF_964341445.2. Taxonomy (NCBI): domain Eukaryota; kingdom Metazoa; phylum Chordata; class Mammalia; order Artiodactyla; family Ziphiidae; genus Mesoplodon; species Mesoplodon mirus. The sequence continues at coordinate 82,880,352 of NC_138980.1, read as the reverse complement.
TACAGGGAATGCAGATTTATAAAATATTTAAAATAATTTTTTTTAAAACCAGTAGATGGATTCCCCAAGGAGTTTAACATCTTCATCGTTTGGCTGTAAGTAATCAGCATCCTTTCAGGACTCCAGGAATCTAGGCAGCATACTTTCAGATTCACTGAATTAGAATATGATATTAATTAAAATTGCAGCGTCAAATTTCCTGGTTGGCCAGGAAAACTGCTCCACAACTGCAACCTTGTCTAACCTAGATGAGCTTGCATACAATTACGTACCATAAATTAGCGGGGGCTGGGGGATGTCTAAAGTGAATCATCAGTGTAAATGTATCCCTCTTGTAGAAGAAACTGGTTGTACCAGAGTGGATTAGTATCTTGACATGCAGAGGCATACATTAAGTTATGATTTGATATTTTGGGATTGACATATATACACTAATATGTATAAAATAGATAAATAATGAGAACCTGCTGTATAGCTCAGGGAACTCCACTTCGCTATACAGTAGAAACTAGCACAACATTGTAAAACAGCTATACCCCAATGGGAAAGAAAAAAAGATAGCATTTTAGAAGATCAGGTATGGTTCTGATTCTTTTTTTCTTTTATATTCTGGTGTTACAAGGGTAGGAAACCAAATGAAGAAAAAGTTAATTCTTATGGAGTTAAGATTAATTTTTTTATCTAAAATAACCTGACTTTAGTAGCTTTGCCTTTACCATAGCTCCTATATCTGTACCACAGTGAACATGTGATTTCTGGAATATTATGAGATAATAAACCGGGCAGAGAACAAATTAGTTTAAGTTGGTGTATCACTGAAAAGACCAGTTGATATATACTAAGAACTTAAGCAAATATTGAAATTAAAGGGCATTTCGGTTCGCCGTTGCACTGTATTGGTACATATTTTAAATAATCAAATTGTTATTGAACAGAGGAATTTATAAATGAAGAACTGATATGGCCGTGTTCCTTTAAAGGAAAACTAGGCCTAAAGTCTTAAATTACTTTTCAAATTTGTGTATGTGTAGCGGGTGAGGCACAGGGATTGTTTATTTGTTTTAAATGATAGTGACTTTTTGAATGTATTTGTGCTAGATGTATTACTTTTGTGATTTTGGCCCAAATTAATTTAGCTGAAGCAAAATCAATTCATAATGAGAAATGTTTTAAGGAGAATGTAGTCTTTTAAACATAAAAAAAGCAAAGAGAACAGTAAGACTACTGAGAGAAGAGAAATTATATGAGATGACAAATCTAGTAAAATGTATTTAAATGCCTATAGAGTGCGTTTAACTTACCAGTTTGCCTAGGATGTCTCTTGTCCTGGCTAATTAAAATGTGTACGGTCTTTAAGAACTCTGGATGTGGAGTTTTTAATATTCTTGCCCACATTTTCAAAATATGCTGTATGCTGTAAATACAGTCCAATTATGGTTTTTTCCTGTTACTTAAGTTATTATTTACACTTCTGGTAGAAATCTAAGAGTTAATCAACTACATTTATATGTGTATGTTATCTAGAAGTAATCCATAATAGTCCTTACTAATTATTAAACATCCCCTAGGTTAAGTCACCATGCATGCTATATACTTTTCATTTTATTCCTAGTCCACAAATCTAGATCTCATTTCACTCTTTTATATTTGGAAGAACTGTAGGTTATAGAAATTAAATGAATTTCCCCAAGATCATACAGTGACAAAACTAGTATTTGAATCCAAATTTGATTTGTTCCAAAGCCTACATCTTGAAAATACACTATCTATGTGCTTTCTTCTTCATCAGGTTCCTATAACAGTGTGTATTAATTTACTGTTTCTTGATCCAAAAGCTCTCTATTTGGAATAAATGAAAATAACTCTGTTTCACCCATGTTATTAATGCTTGCTTCATTTGTTCAATTAATAAATACTAAAAAAAAATGAATATATCCCCAACATCGAGCTAGAAAAGGGATTATTGTATTCCAGTCTGTCCATCAGTTTTTTTTTAATGAAATTTCTAATTACTGTCTTACATTCATATTTCATTTCTTTCCTCCATTCACTTGCTCTTGCTCTACCAAACTCCTTGAAAGAAGTCATGGAGTTGGTTGAATTGTTCTGCTACGGTCTTTTTGTCTATGTCTTCGTTTAATTCTGCATACTAGATACATATATCCATTTGCACTTTTTATCTTGTAGAGGACTATCTCTCCCCCCACCCCCCGCATTTTGTTATATCTTTACATTGTTTTGCCTTTTCTTTTATTCGCTATTGGTAATCTCTTCCACCACATTTTTACTTTACTTTGTTATCTTATGGCTTTTAACATTTCCTATTTTTAATTTTTTGGCATATTTCCAACACTTAAATCTGCTTTTGATATTTTAGTAGGAAAACTTTCAATTGTAAATATGACACCAGCATTTTCCTATTAAATCTTTCTTCAAAGCATAAAACTCTGTTAGAAATCTTATTATAAGCCACATTTTAAACCCTAATCGTGGGACTTCCCTGGTTGTCCATTGGTTAAGACTCTGCACTCCCAGTGCAGGGGGCATGGGTTTGATCCCCCTTGTCTGGGAACTAAAAATAAGAAAAAAATCCTAAAGGCTAGTGAAATGGATTTTATATGCAGTTTTGGTTTTTTTTGTTTTTGTTTTTTTTGCGGTACGTGGGCCTCTCACTGTTGTGGTCTCTCCCATTGCGGAGCACAGGCTCCAGACGCGCAGGCTCAGCGGCCATGGCTCACGGGCCCAGCTGCTCCGCGGCATGTGGAATCTTCCCGGACCGGGGCACAAACCCGTGTCCCCTGAATCGCCAGGCGGACTCTAAACCACTGCGCCACCAGGGAAGCCCTGTTTTTTGTTTTTTTATTCTGAGCTCTTATATTTCATCCAATTACCAGGTTTTTGTTTTTAAGCAAATGAATATGGACCTGTATTTTCTTTGATATTGGCATGTTTATTTTCAATATCTCATTATATTAGAGTAGTATATAAGTACTTGGTTTTATTGTTTTTAGTACTATAGCACTTCTAGTATTTTGAAAGTATTTCAGTGTTAATTCCCAGTAGTAATATTATGTTATTCACTTACAGGGTGTATTTGACCATCGAATGAAGTGCTGGCAGAAATGGGAAGATGCTCAAATTACTTTGCTCAAAAAACGTGAAACTGAAGCAAAAATGATGGTTGCTAACAAACCAGATAAAATACAGCAAGCTAAAAATGAAATAAGAGAGGTGATTAATACAAAATGCTTTATTTATCTCTTTACCCAAATTTTCCATGACTCATTCATATATTCATAATTTTTCATAAATTTTTTTCTGAACCATTCAACACTTAGCTATTTTTTCATAACTTATGAACTGTTTTATAATTACTTTAACATTTTGATCATCATTAAAATCTCCAGATCCCTTTGTTACTTTCACATAATTATGGAATGGATAAAGAAGCATACAAGGAAAAGATTTAAATTAACCTTGAATTAATGATCACACATTTCTTTTGAGATGGTTAATTTGATTTCAGATTATTACTTATTTTGTGTCTAAAATTGGTTTTAGAGATAGACTTGTCCCACATGTAGCTGTCCAGGTGACATTGTCCCCCATATATATGTATTATATATGGTATTTTAGTAAATTTGTATAAGTTTATTATAATTTATACTTTTTTTGCCATGCTTCAATAAGGAAATTGAAGAGGTAGGACAACCTTTATATTACTTAAAGTAAATGTACCTGCTCTTTGAAGAGTATGTACCAGTGTTTTGGTTACATAGTGGGAAAATATAATTTCATTGCTTAAGTCTTCATTTATTTTATTTTAGCTGTTCCATTGGTCACTAATCACAACGTTCATTGTTTCTGTAGTGAATTTAATGTTTACCGATAGGTGTTCAGTAGACCATAATTGCACAATTTTTTTTTTAATCTGTACATTTCACCATTACAAAAATGTTTTTTAAATGTTTGTCATATAATTTTTCTAATTATTTCCATGGGCGTATAAATTGTGATGAACATGTATTCTTGAAATTAGCCAGTATTATTGATATATTTTGAAATAATTTAAAGGTATATAAAGAAATGAGAAAATTACGCTCTAACACTGCTAAATTATTTGATAGTGAATTTTATACTCAAAATCTTTTCATCTAAATTAAGGTGTGGAGACTGTAGTTCATTAAGCACTAGAGTATCCTAATCGTAAGTCTGACAGTAAAATATTAATGGAAATTAAGCTGATGTGCATTTCCACTACTGGAAAGTTACATACAAGTCTGAATGATGCCAAACTGGGCTTTGCCAATATTGAGCTTTCAGGATTTTTAGGCACTGCGTTACAAATCAAATGAGTGGTCATGACAGCTAGTTCTATAAATTTTTCCCAGACAAGATTAAAAAATATGTACCTTTTTGTTTGTTTTTGTCAGTGGGAGGCAAAAGTGCAACAAGGAGAAAGAGATTTTGAACAGATCTCTAAAACAATTCGAAAAGAAGTGGGAAGATTTGAGGCAAGTATAATAATTTCACACTTTTCTTAACAACTTGGTCACATTTTGCCACAGTATCATGGTAAAATCAAATTTGGTTTTGTACTAATGGACCTTTTTTTCCCCATGTATTGTACTTTAACAGAAACAACGAGTGAAAGATTTTAAAACTGTTATTATCAAGTACTTAGAATCATTAGTACAAACACAACAACAGGTAAGGTAATTTTTTATAACTTAAAAACTTCTTCTAGAATTTGTTTTTGATATGCTTTTTTATTTTAAAGATGATAATCAATGAAATGAGCTTTACTTGAGAAGTAATAAATGGAGTAGAGAAAACCAAAGACAGCAAAGGAAGAATGGTAGTAAAAGTAATTGGAAATTCTCGGGTCCTTTTTGCCCCTACTGGTAACCTCTGGGAGAGATATACTTTTCCCAGTTTTAGACTATGAGAAACACTTTGGACTACTTTTCCCTTTTTCTCAGTCTTCCCAGTTTTACTTCCCTTTTGATCATAGCTGTTTGAGTACATTCTTGTAGTAAGTTCTTCTCTTCCATACCAGATAGAACTTAAACTAAAAACTAAATTTTAAAGGTTTTTAAAAAAATATTGTTTTGATTTTTCCTTTAGTTTGTGTGGGTTTGGTGTTGATTGTATACCACTAGTGGCATTTGTCTCCTTAAATAGAGAAAACCATGGATTTTAATGTTACATTAAAGAAAAGTCTGTAACAAGATAATATCAGAGGTTTGTTCCTGTGTATTTTAATATAAACTTGAGTAATCAAATTATTTAATATCTTGAATAGAAGGATTTTTTCCTCCAGTTCTTTTTAAACTATATAATATCAATAGATTAAATTTTTAAATTAGGTGATAACATTATATCTTCAAATTATATTTGTTTTTGATTTTAAAAACTTAGTTCATAAAGTCAGATTCTTTAAATATAAAAAGAAATCGGGGGCTTCCCTGGTGAAGCAGTGGTTAAGAATCCGCCTGCCAATGGAAGGGGCATGGGTTTGAGCCCTGGTCCAGGAAGATCCCACGTGCTGCGGGAGCAACTGGGCCTGTGCACCACAGCTGCTGAGCCTGCACTCTGGGGCCTGCGAGCCACAGCTGCTGAAGCCTGTGCACCTAGAGCCCGTGCTCCGCAACAAGAGAAACCACGGCAACGAGAGGCCCACGCACCGCAACAAAGAGTGGCCCCACTCGCAGCAACTGGAGACGGCCCGTGCACAGAGCAAAGACCCAGCACAGCCAAAAATAAAATAAATTAAAAAAAATTTTTTTAATGAATAAATAAAGCAACTATCTGTAAAATATATATATATAGATAGATTATATAAGCTTGTTCTTAAAGGAATTGTTTTAAACTTAATGTTAGTTTATATGTCAGTCTATTCTGTTCTCTGGACTCAGGACTATCCAGGAAAGACTGGCAGCTAATTCCTTCCAGTCTCTTTTCCCATTCTTGCTTGGATATTTTCTTTTCTTCCTCCTTTTCTCATTGTTTTTGGCTAGCAATAACATAAAATGTGAATATCCTCTGAATTAGGAGATGTTATCACTTTATATTGGAAAAGCTCATTGCAGTTCTATTATTTAAGGTAATCTTATTTAACTTATACTAACAAACTGTTTCTATATATACAATTCATAAATTAAAGAAATCTTAAGTTTTTCGGTATTTAAAAAATTTTTTTTCTTACATCAAAAACTAAAATTACCCAGGAGTAATTAATATTTTAAAATAATTTATATATGAATTATATTGACAGACTTAATATAAGGGAATTTAGATGATCCCTTTAAGAACCAGACTTTAGTAAATGTTAATCATTGTTAGCTATTTGTATAGATTTTTTTTTAAATGCTTCACAGGATATATTATATAAACGACAAAAGGATTATGAGAATGTCTTTTATTTTTTGTTATCATCCACAGCTGATAAAATACTGGGAGGCATTTCTACCTGAGGCCAAAGCCATTGCCTAGCAAGAAGATTATTCCTGTTAAGAAGATCTTGGATGCTTGTTCCAGTTATGCAGAATTCCACAGTGAAATCATCTAAAACCATCTAAATAAACCACTATATATTTTATGAATTACATGTGGTTTTTTATAAATATATATTCTGACATTTTATTACAAGCTGCATGTCCTGACCCTCTTTGAATTAAGTGGACTGTGGCATGATGTTCTGCAATACTTTGCTGAATTGAACACTATTGTGTCTTAAATACTTGCACTAAAAAGTGCACTGCAAGGCCAGAAAATTTTACAATATTTTTTTCTTTACAATATGTTCTGTAGTGTGTTCGCCCTCTTTATGAAGTGAATTATCAGTGCACTGATTAATGTTCACTTATACATTCCTGTACGGAAATGATGATTTTGTGATTACAGTAATAAAATGATATTCCTTGTGAAGTATTAGTAACAGATTATTTGGGTATGTAAACATATTAGGGATCTTTTAAAAGCATTTTAATAGGAAGAAACTTTTTCTTTTAGATGTATATAGGTGATGCTATGATCACTGATTTTTTTAATTCACAAAAAACTGAACTCTTTCATTATTAAATGACTCAATGAAGGTTAATTAAGTTTTTTTATCCCTTGGTTCAACTTTGGGGAATGCTCTTGAGTGGGAGTAAATAATTGTCTTTGCTTGTTTTTATCCATTCCTATTATAAGTGCCCAACTTAAGAATTAGAAAAAAATAGATGTTTCTGTTACAGGTCCTGTGGATTTTGCTCATCTTCTATTATCTTCAAAGTCCAAGACTTCGCATATATTTAATTTATTCCTTGCTTTCTCTTTGTTTTTCGTTTTAAACTAAAAGTAGATCATCTGTGGTCATCATTGACAAAGAATAGTGCCATGCTAAAATGCCCTGTGATTTGATGAATAACCAAGGATAGTGCAAAGGAAATTTGAAGTAAAATGAAATTTGTCTTTGGCAGCCATCTCACCTATTTCTGTATCCTGTTTAGATGGCAATTATATAACCCTTAATGTTGATGAAAGTTTAGTTGTAACTGGGATCAGAGTTATTTTAATTTTTTAAAAGTATTCTTAAAGATGCCCCTCTTCTCAGGCTTAACAACTGTATCTCCCTTCCAGAAGAGTAGGATGTTGTATGTGTAACTGAGTCCTTTCTAGCAGCACACTGGATACAATTAATATATCAGTATCCTCAGGATATGTTTGCTTCCACTTCTTTTAGTTGAAATTTTAGGCCTACTGTAGGTGTTGTTCATGTTTATGATCCTGGAACCCAGAAGAATGCCGTATACATAATAGGGAATAAAGACTTGATGAATTGAACAGGAAAAAAAAAAATTCTGGGTGATGCAAAATAATGTTTACTGTCTTAAGAAGAAGGAGAAATTGAAGCAGAAATAGTATAGTCTTTTGTTGTTGCTTCTCTTGGAGGTAACCTAGATACGTTTAAGAAATGAGTAATTCCTATTAATATGTATCAGATCCTATCTTGTTGTCCTGTTAATACTGAGCAAAATATAGGCTTACTGGGAACAGTTTCACTACAATGACGGCCTAGTATTAAGTACATAGGTTACGTTTACACATGGGATAATTTAGTTATTCAAGCTCAAATCGTCCATTATGCTGTGGTACATGTGTAATAACATTCAGTACCTCCAAATAAAATAATAAATATTATCAGACTTGATCAAGCTGAAGAGAGTAACAGACCTGAATCCATTCCAGATTTCATTCCCCTTAACAACCTTTACTAAAAGATAAAGAGGCTGTTGGAAATTTCAAGTAAATTATATGAACTTCTGATACCTATGAACATTTTAACAGGATTTACTTTCTTCAACACTACACCTATCTCCGCCCATCAACCTTCACATCTCTTATTCATCTTACTAAAATACTTCCATTCTAAATAAATAGAACAAGAGCATTAATAGTGCTGATAACGTAATCTTTTAGTTATAAAAGTCTGAATTTTAATTTTTTTTCCTTTAACCGGATAAAAGTTAAAGAAGGACTAAGGCAGCATAGTACAGTGGAACAAGCTGAACTTAGAGTCAACATACTTGTGTTCAGTCTTTTATCACTCAGTAGCTGTGTGACACATCTGTAAAACAAGAATATAAAACTGAGTCCTGAAGTGCCTTTCTACTTTAAAATATGTTGTTTAAAATATCAAACTTCCGTATAAATATTATTCTATTAGAGAATCAAATCCTAATCAAAACCACCTTCTATTAATAAAGTAAAGCAAGGCTAAAGCAAAATAAATGTGTGTAAAAATATGATTTCTAAAACGTAAAATAAGCTTTTATTGTATTTTTTGGTGAGGTATTTTCAACTATCCATCTTGTTTTATACATGTATTTATACTAGTGTCAAAATACCATTGTTGCTATTCTTTAAGCCTTTTTATTATTCAGATATAGCAAAGTTTTACAAATTCCTTGTACAAATTGTTTCATAAGTGGTTTTTAAATATAAAATAAATAAACCTTAATAAATCAGGTTTCTTTAAAGGAAGGAAATCAGATGAGTAAAGAAGGAAGATGATTATATCCCTTTAAAAAATACTTCTTGATGTCTAAGGGAATTATAAAGACTCTTTTTTTTTCCTAAAGCTAAATGTCTACTTCACTTTCTTGTTATGCTCCCTGCATGGGTAGTCATGTGATTAACAAGAGTCAGAACTATATAGGACGAGCAAAAGTCATCCTGTTTTAAAGGAAGGAAGGTCGCTGGTAGGAGAGAAGATAACAGCTGCGAAAAAGGAAATGCAGTCACTAGCTTGAGATCTTTGGTTGCATTTCCATATCCACTAGCAGGAAATGTATATGTTACACTATCTCTCTTTGTGATGGAGTCTCTTTCAAAGTATTGAAAAAAAGAATAGAATCACCATCACTTGCCTTACCCAAAATCTGGAATCAAATAAGTTTCATTTCTAATCCTCATAGTGAAGGATATGGTTTCAAGTAATAATGAAGGTAAATAGTTGGCCAGACACAGAAACAGCAAGAAGAGGGGAATTAAAAGAGTAGTATTAAAATTGTTGCTTACTCTGCCTTTGTAATCAAGGCCATGAAGAGATGTCATGGTGATCTGTGGATGTGGTCCTTAGAGATTAGACCAATAGAAATATAACGTGAGCCACATACATAATTTAAAATTTTTCTATAGCCAGATTTTAAGAGTAAAAGAAACAGGTAAAATTAATTTTAATTTTTAACCCAGTAACTCCAAAATATTTTAACATGTAATCCAATACGTTAAAAATTACTGTGATATTTTACAGTCTTTTTTGTACTAAGTCTTCAATATCCAGTGTGTATTTTACACTTTCATCATATATGTGTTCGGACTAGCCACTTTTTTTTTTTTTTTTTTTTGCAGTACGCGGGCCTCTCACTGTTGTGGGCTCTCCCGTTGTGGAGCACAGGCTCCGGACGCTCAGGCTCAGCGGCCATGGCTCACGGGCCCAGCTGCTCCGCGGCATGTGTGATCTTCCCAGACCGGGGCACGAACCCGTGTCCGCTGCATCGGCAGGCGGACTCTCAACCACTGCGCCACCAGGGATGCCCCGGACTAGCCACATTTTAAGTAATCAGTTGTCACATGTGGCTACTGGCTATGATTCTGGACAGTGCAGATGTAGACACTGCCGTGGAACTGGAAATGGGGAGTGAATCCAACAGCTGTTTGATATTTACCATCCCAAATCCTGTGAGGAATTCAAAACTAATTAAAAGGGACTAGTAGGTGTTGCTCTCGAAAGCAAGTACAAAAAAAAGTACAATTCAGGTGCAAGACTTTATAGCACAGTGCTCTGCAAGCAGTGGTCACTCAGTATCTACTGTGAACAAGTGGTAGCACTTTATTTCCTGATGGAAATATAGAGACTATAGTACAACTTCCTTATTTTACAGATAAGCAAATTCAGAGCTGAAGTCATTGAACTGATTTTTCCTCTTAAATCTGTTAATCGTCTGTGAACATTCTTCCTTGAAAATGTATGATAAACTTTTTGAGATTCCTCTTCTAATCATTAACATAGAATTCTAGGAAGTCCTTTGGTATACAGAGAATTTATTTCTTCAAACTCTTACTTCAGAAGTGGCTAAGAATAGAAGATTATACAAAACAGGAAAGTTGTGGCTTGCTCTAATCTTTTAATGCACATGAAGAAATTAAAAATCCTCATCTTCCTTTCTCTTGTCACATAGTCTTTTTAATTCTCAAAAAAATTGAATATTTTAAAATAGTTTTCTTGGGGCTTCCCTGGTGGCGCAGTGGTTGAGAGTCCGCCTGCCAATGCAGGGGACACGGGTTCGTGCCCCGGTCCGGGAGGATCCCACATGCCGCGGAGCGACTGGGCCCGTGAGCCATGGCCGCTGAGCCTGCGCGTCCGGAGCCTGTGCTGCGCAACGGGAGAGGCCACAACAGTGAGAGGCCCGTGTACCGCAAAACAAACAAACAAAAAAAACAAAAAAAAAAAACAAAAATAGTTTTCTTAAAATTTTATTTTAAGTAATTAACTGGGTCAAATGGAAACTTTGTAATTAAGGACAATTAAGGTGAAGCTGCCCCCATGTTAATAAACAGAAAACTATTTTTTTAAGACCAGTTAATGGGATAAACTGCCTTAAGGGACTACTCTGAGGGAAAAAAAAGTTCTATTTTAAATTTATATATATGTAACTGTTTAATAAACTAAAACCAGACAAAGTTTAACAAAACTGAACAATAAATTGCTACCTTATTGCTTCCATAGTCAAGTCTCGAGTTATCTTGATTTTAACCTGTATTTATTTCCTAGATCTTTATTTCAACTGTTCTCACTATATGTGTGTATAAGTGTGTGTGGATTTATGTGTGTACATAAACGTGCATGTGCATGCATGACAGGAGGCTTTTTAACCAGCCTTAGTTTCTAAATTTCAGTTAAAAATGTTTCTCAGCCTCTTGTAACTGAGACAAAGCAAAATGCTTATGTTTTCAGTTGCATTGCTTAGGTGTCACTTTTTTGCCAAGACCAACTTGAGTTGATTATGTTTCTGAAATCTATTCCCTTTTCATTTCTACTTTTTCTCTCCACAAGATCTTGTGATTGTAATAAAGTCCAAATTATCCAGAATCTGGTTTCAAACCACTTTTCCTGTCTTGATCCTACCCCCTTGCCTTCACCCACCCTTGGCTCTAATTAGATGATGCCCCTGTCTTGTGAGCATGCTTTGTCCTTTTCTGGCTCAGTGCTGCTGATGTTACCTTGTCTGAGTTATCTTTTTCCCCCTTACCAGCAATTGGTTAAATCCTATCCAGTCTTTAAAATCCACATCTTCCATATATCCTTTTTAGTCTCCTAACTAGAAGGAAGCAAGGAACCACTGGGTTTCTCAGCTGGACTCTAGTACTTTGCACCTTTCAGATTGGGCTTACCAATGTCTACCTTGCATTATAGCTATCTTTCTGCTTTGAGGAGTTCGTATGCTTCTTGAGGGATGACTGTGCCCTTGTTACTTCTTGTAAAACCTAGTATGGTACAGCCAAGAGAGTGTAATGGGGTGATTAAAAATACAGTTACGCATCTGCCTAACAGTTTGAACCCTGGCTCAAGAATCTACATCATTGACTGAGCAAGTTATTTTTCTCTAAAACCTAGTTTCCTTACTTGTAAAATGGAAAGTAATAATAGTACCGTTCAGGTGCTCCTTCAGGGGATTAAGCTAATTGATGTGAATTTCTCAGCAATAGCATGTGCTTAATAAATATTAGCTATTATGCATCCAGTAAATGTTTACTGAATACTTAATCTCAGTCTGAACAAAGTACCTGCATTTTGATTATTTTACCAGTCTTTATGGCTTCTTCAAAACAATGGGTGTATATTTGACTAGGGTCTAGATGGGCTTACCAGAAGGGTTCCTTCTAAGAACGGTTTGCCCCTGAGACCTGCTCTTAGAGCCCTGAGGCTGAGGATCGGAGGTGGAGGGGAAGAATGCTTGCAGTCAAAATCCGTTTTTATTCAGCCAGCAAAAGTTTAGAACCACCCCCCACTACAAAGATACTCTAGTTAAATGAGCCTTGTCAGAAACCTAGAGACCTTTAAAGAAGCTTTGGGGACAAAGGAAAGAAGGGTGAGATAGAAATGTAGCAATTGCTTAGGGAAGGAAGTTTGTTTCCACACACAAACACATGTAAGAACCTTGAATATGCTGCAGACTAAGGGGAGTAGTATTCAATGAAGAAAAAACATGGAGAATAAAAAGATCATGACAGCAACTGATGGAACAGCAAGCGTACAGCCAACTGATGGTGAGGACCTGACACTGCAGTGGAAGTAGGAAAAGAAACTTTAGGGAGATGGAAATAAGAATGGACAAGCGTCACTCATTCCTTCATTCACTCATTCAGTAGATATTTGTTCAGTCTCAACTGTGTCAGGCACTGAAGCAATGAATTGGGTATCAGGAAAGAACAAGAAAGTTGTCTAGGATAATGCCCTGATTTCTGGCTTTGATGACTTAGGATACTGCTGCTTTGATTAACTGAGATAATATAGGAGGTATAGATTTGCAGAAAGTTATACAGGCATGTTGTAGTTTTAATGGAAGTATAGTTGATTTACAATGTTAGTTTCTGCTGTACAGCAAAGTGATTCAGTTATATATAGTCTTTTGTATTCTTTTCCATTATGGTTTATCACAGGATATTGAATATAGTTCCTTGTGCTATACAGTAGGACCTTGTTGTTTATCAATTCCGTATGTAATAGTTTGCATCTGCTAATCCCAGCCTCCCCCCATGTTGTTTTTGGTGTACCTTTGGACATTCAAGATGAAAATGTATGAAACCATAGGCAGGACTAGATATTGCACCATCAACTTAGAAATGTGAACATGCTTGATCCCTTAAAAGCATGATTGTTAATGAATGCCTTCTCAGAGAACAAATAGAATGTGATCAGCCTACTGAGGACAAAATTCCACGTACAACTAACATCTAAGGGAAGAATGGAAGTGAAGAAGTCAAGTAGATGGAGCCTCAGGAAAAAAGTATGGATGTTTCTTCCTCCGAACAAAAAGGAAGGGAAAGAAGGATATATTTGGGAATAATGCCTGAATGCTTTTATTTTCTTAGTGAAATAGGAAATTAAGCCATCATCAGGGAATGATATCAGCAAAAAAGCCAAAGAAGAGATTGGGGGCCAAAGAAAAATGGTAGGTGTTTAGAAAACACAGAGAAAAATGGTAGATGTTAGAAAACAAATCTAGAAGGGTTAAGAGGGCTACGGATGAGTACTGACTTTCAAATAAGTTTGGAAATCATGAATTTAAAATGAAGCCAAGGGACTTCCCTGGTGGTCCAGGGGGTAAGACTCTGCACTCCCAATGCAGGGGGTACAGATTCGATCCCTGGTTGGGGAACTAGATCCCGAATGATGCAACTAAGAGTCCACATGCCACAACTAAGAAGTCTGCATGCCACAACTAAGAACTCTTCATGCCGCAACTAAAGATCCCATGTGCTGTAACTAAGACTTGGTGCAGCCAAAAATAAATAAATATTTTAAATAATAAAATGAAGCCAACCAAGGGACTTCTGTGGTGGTCCAGTGGTTAAAAGACTCCACGCTCCCAATGCAGGGGCCCGGGTTCGATCCCTGATCAGGGAACTAGGTCCCACATGTGACAATGAAGCTCCCTTGTGCCACAACTAAGACCCAGCACAGCCAAATAAATATTTTAAAATAAATAAAATGAAGCCAACCTAAGAAAGTATCCATTTTTTTCAGCCATGAAAAAGCAGGACTTAAAACAGATTGTTGGATTCATTCAAGATTAGGGATTATTTGGTGTGTGTGAGAAAAGTCAAGGGGGAAGGGGTTTTGAGATAATTTAAATGACTAAAAAGAGATGAAGGCAAATGAGGTGACAGGCACAAATTGGGGAATGTAGATGTGGTGAGGTGAAAATCGTTTTTCTGGTAACGAGGAAATAAGAATGAAGAAAGTGGTCAAAAGAGGAAACCTAAGTTTCAGAAATGACATTAATATTTAGTGTGTTGCCACTTTTTTAAAAGAATAACTTCAATATGACAAACAACTGCGTAGAGCTCTTTAGTAGTGCGATGAAGCTAATTTCTGTGGATTCCTTTAATTTACTTTTTGATTTGATAAAGTATTGGAAGCTTTTTGCATATCAGCAGATAAAAATCGACTTTAATCTTCTGATTTTTAGATTAATGTTTATCTCATCAAATCACTACACGGACATAGTCTGAAAACTAAACTAGCATCGGAAAGGCTAATTAACAAAATACAGTGTTTCTGTGCCCCACAAATTGCAATTTCCCCAGTCCTTTTCCTCAAAGATAAACTCTTCCTACTCTTAGCTGTTTCTTCTGCCATTTAAATACTTCACATTTCTAAGTAAAATACATATCCTGCTATCATTTGAATCACCAATTTTAGACATCATCCACTTATCTTTTTTATGGGAAATGAGAGTTTATTTCTCTTAGTCTGCCATCTGTCTGCTTCATACACTCATCTCCCACTTCCAATGCAGTTAAAATTTTTGGTTAAATCAGTATTTGCAAATATTGTTCACTGCTGAGAGTGATAGTATATTTAATCGTGATTTTCTTCCTTTTTTAGAAAATAAACTTTATTTTTAGAACAATATTAAATTTACAGAAAAATTGTGAAGGTAGTACATACAGAGTTACCATATACTCTATACCTGGTTTCCCTTGTTAACATATTAGTGTAGTACATTTGTTATATAATTAATGAACCAATACGGTTACATTATTATTAGCTAGAGTCCATAGTTAATTCAGATTTCCTTTGTTTTTGCCTAATGTCCTTTTTCTCTTCCAAGATTCCATCCAAAAGACCACATTACATTTAGTTGTCATGTCTCTTTCTGCCCCTCTTGATTGTAACAGTTTCTCAGAGTTTCCTTTTTTTCAATGACTTTCCTATTTTTTTTCCCTGAGGTAGAACATGCCTTGATTTTTTTCATTTGGTTGGTGCTTTTTTTTTTTTTTTTACTCTTGCTAATTTTTTCCATGTCTTCCTACAGTCTCTTAGTACATTTCCCACAAGATCACTCAGATCAGGTAATTTAACCATTCCAATTGCTTTCCTTAGGGCTCTCTCTACTGAGGACTTCTGTTTTCTCTGAACTGGTGCTCTGGGCCTGTTGTGTCTCTGGATTTGCCTTGCTCTCAGCTGTGGAATTGACTTTACATTTCTCCTGGGATCCATTCCCTATATACTGGGTTTCATGCCTTCCTCCTTCTTGGTTTATTCTCTTGTGTGGGAACATAGTATATTCTCCAGTAGTTTCTTAGGTTAAAAAGAAGATATGGCAGAAAGCATTGTGAAAGTAGCCCTCAGAATGGCTGCCTCTTGAGTCAGTTTGCTCTGGTCTGGACTGATTACCTTTTTATGCGTGTTGCACAGACAATCCTGAAGATTCCCTTTGCTTCTCCCCAGGGTTGTATTTCCTGTTCTGTATACCCCACATTTTCCTCCTTCTTGATTTATTCTTGCATTTTGGTAGATATACAGAGTAGGTTCCTGAAAATGATACATAGAAACTATACTCAAGACTTAAATTATCTATCAAGGATTAAGGAAAATTAACTCATTATATGTTAGAAATCATTTTCTCTAGAATTTTGAAGACATTGCTCCATTGTCTTGTACCTTCCAGTGCTGCTGTTGAGAATTCCAAAGCCATTCTGTTTTCTGATCTTTTGTATATGAATTGTCCCCTCACCGCCACCCCTTTCCAGTATATAGGATCTCTTTTATCTCCAGTGTTCTAAATCGCATACGGATTTGCTATAGTATATATCTGTTTTCATCCTGTGTGGGAGCTTTCAATCTGCAAACATGATATTCAGTTCTGGATGTTTTCTTGAGTTATTTCACTCATGATTTCCTCCCTTCTATATTCTCTCTTCTCATTCTGGAAGACTCATTATTTGAAAATTGGATGTCCTCGACTGATGACGTTATTTTCTTTCTTATTTTGCATCTGTTATTTTGTTCTACTCTCTGAGTGTACTCTTATTTTCTGATCCTATTTTTAAGTAGCTTTCTGTTCTTGTTTCATAGATGCAATGTCTTCCTGTATCTCTCTGAGGATGTTAGTGATAGTTTACTTTTTTAAAGTTTTTTACTCCTTGTTTCTGTTTTCTCAAAATTATTTTTCTATTTTTATCTCTCTCCCATGTTAGATGCTTTCCTCAGCTATTTGTTAATCCTTGGATATCTTCTCAAGATTAGCAGTGGGAACTGAAAGCTGATTGGAAGCTCTTTCAAACTAAAAAAAAAATGTTTTTCCAGCTTTATTGAGGTCTAATTGACAACAATTATATACATTAAAGGTGAATGCGATGGTTTCATATAAATATACATTGTGAAATGATCACCACAATCAAACTAATTACCATTTATTACCTCACATAGTTACCTTTTTTTTTTTCATCTCCACATCCCCATCCCCTCTGGTAACCATGAGTTTTTTCTCTGTACCTGTGAGTCTTTTATTGTATTGTTATGTTTGCTCATTTGTTTTCTTTTTTAGATTCCACATATAAGTGATACCATACAGTGTTTGTCTTTCTCTGTCTTACTTATTTTCACTTAGCATAATGCCCACCAGGGTCATACATGTTGTCACAAATGTCAAGATTTCATTCTTTTTTATGGCTGAGTATTATTGCATCATATGTATGTATATGTATATGTATACATATATACACACACACATATATATACATATATGACATCTTTATTCATTAATATATTGATAGACACTTAGGTTGCTTCCATATCTTGACTATTGTAATAATGCTACAATGAACATAGGGATGCATGTATCTTTTCAAATTAGAGGGGGTTTTTAAATTTTTATTCAGATATGTACCCAGATGTGGGATTGCTGGGTCATATGGCAGTTCTATTTTTCATTTTTTAAGGAACCTCCATACTGTTCTCCATAGTGGCTGTATCAATTTACATTCCTGCCAACAGTGCAAGAGGGCTCCCTTTTCTCCACACCCTCTCCAGCATTTATTGTTTGTAGATTTTTTGATGATGGCTATTCTGACTGGTGTGAGGTGATACCTCATTGTACTTTTGATTTGCATTTCTCTAATGATTAGTGATGCTGAGCATCCTTTCATGTGTTTGTTGGCAATCTGTATATCTTCTTTGGAGAAATCTCTATTTCGGTCTGCCCATTTTTGGATTGGGTTGTTTGTTTTTTTGATATTGAGCTGCTTGTATATTTTGGAGATTAATCTTTTGTCAGTTGCAACATTTGCAACTGTTTTCTCCCATTATGAGGGTTATCTTTTCATCTAGTTTATGGTTTCCTTTGCTGTGCAAAAGCTTTTAAGTTTCATTAGGTCCCATTTGTTTATTTTTGTTTTTATTTCCATTTCTCTAGGAGGTGGGTCAAAAAGGATCTTGCTGTGATGTATGTCATAGAGTGTTCTGCCTATGTTTTCCTCTAAGAGTTTTATAGTGTCTCATCTTAACATTTAGGTCTTTAATCTATTTGGAGTTTATTTTTGTGTATGGTGTGTTCTAATTTTGTGAAGAGAGTGTTCTAATTTCATTCTTTTACATGTAGCTGTCCAGTTTTCCCAACACCACTTATTGAAGACGCTGTCTTTTCTCCATTGTATATTCCTGCCTCCTTTATCAAAGATAAGGTGACCATAGGTACATGGGTTTATATATGGGCTTTCTATCCTGTTCCATTGATCTATATTTCTGTTTTAGTGCCAGTACCATACTGTCTTGATTACTGTAGCTTTGTAGTAGAGTCTGAAGTCCGGGAGCCTGATTCCTCCAGCTCCGTTTTTCTTTCTCAAGATTGCTTTGGCTATTCAGGGTCATTTGTGTTTCCATACAAATTGTAAAATTTTTTGTTCTAGTTCTGTGAAAAATGCCATTGATAGTTTGATAGGGATTGCATTGAATCTGTAGATTGCTGTGGGTAGTATACTCATTTTCACAATGTTAATTCTTCCAATCCAAGAACATGGTATATCTCTCCATCTGTTTGAATCATCTTTAATTACTTTCATCAGTGTCTTATAGTTTTCTGCATACAGGTCTTTAGTCTCCTTAAGTGGGTTTATTCCTAAGTATTTTATTCTTTTTGTTGCAATGGTAAATAGGAGTGTTTCCTTAATTTCTTTTTCAGATTTTTCGTCATTAGGGTATAGGAATGCAAGGCATTTCTGTGCATTAATTTTATATCCTGCTACTTTACCAGATTCATTGATTAGCTCTAGTAGTTTTCTGGTAGTGTCTTTAAGATTCTCTATGTATAGTATCATGTCATCTGCAAACACTGACAGCTTTAATTCTTCTTTTCTGATTTGGATTCCTTTTATTTTTTTTTCTTCTCTGATTGCTGTGGCTAAAACTTCCAAAACTATGTTGAATAATAGTGGTGAGAGTGGACAACCTTGCCTTGTTCCTGATTTTAAAGAAATGGTTTCAGTTTTTCACCATTGAGAATGATGTTGGCTGTGGGTTTGTCATATATGGCCTTTATTATGTTGAGGTAAGTTCCCTCTGTGCCTACTTTCTGGAGGGTTTTTCTCATAAATGGGTGTTGAATTTTGTCAAAAGCTTTTTCTGCATCTATTGAGATGATCATATGGTTTTCTCCTTCAATTTGTTAATATGGTTTTTCACATTGATTGATTTGCATATATTGAAGAATCCTTGCATTCCTGGGAGACACCCCACTTGATCATGGTGTATGATCCTTTTAATGTGCTGTTGGATTCTGTTTGCTAGTATTTTGTTGAGGATTTTTGCATCTATGTTCATCAGTGATATTGGCCTGTAGTTTCCTTTCTTTGTGACATCTTTGGTTTTGGTATCAGGGTGATGGTGGCCTCATAGAATGAGTTTGGGAGTGTTCCTCCCTCTTCTATATTTTGTAAGAGTTTGAGAAGGATAGGGGTTAGCTCTTCTCTAAATATTTGATAGAATTCGCCTGTGAAGCCATCTGGTCCTGGGCTTTTGTTTGTTGGAAGATTTTTAATCACAGTCTCATTTTCAGTGCTTGTGATTGGTCTGTTTATATTTTCTATTCCTGGTTCAGTCTCAGAAGGTTGTGCTTTTCTAAGAATTTGTCCATTTCTTCTAGGTTGTCCATTTTATTGGCATAGAGTTGCTTGTAGTAATCTCTCAAGATCCTTTGTATTTCTGCAGTGTCAGTTTTTACTTCTCCTTTTTCATTTCTAATTCTATTGATTTGAGTTTTGTCCCTTTTTTTCTTGATGAGTCTGACTAATGGTTTATCAATTTTGTTTATCTTCTCAAATAACCAGATTTTAGTTTTATTGATCTTTGCTATTATTTCCTTCATTTCTTTTTCATTTATTTCTGATCTGACCTTTATGATTTCTTTCCTTCTGCTAACTTTGGGTATTTTCTGTTCTTCTTTCTCTAATGGCTTTAGGTGTAAGGTTAGGTTGTTTATTTGAGATATTTCTTGTTTCTTCTGGTAGTATTGTATTGCTATAAACTTCCCTTTTAGAACTGTTTTTGCTGCATTCCATAGGTTTTGGGTCGTCGTGTTTTCATTGTAATTGTTTCTAGGTATTTTTTGATTTCCTGTTTGATTTCCTCAGTAATCTCTTGGTTATTTAGTAGTGTATTGTTTAGCCTTCATGTGTTTGTATTTTTTACAGTAATTGATATCTAGTCTCATAGTGTTCTGGTTGGAAAAGCTACTTGATATAATTTCAATTTTCTTAAATTTACCAAGGCTTGATTTGTGAACCAAGATATGATCTATCCTGGAGAACGTTCCATGAGTGCTTGAGAAGAAAGTGTATTCTGTTGTTTATGGATGGAATATCCTATAAATATCAATTAAGTTCATCTTGTTTAATGTATCATTTAATTCTTGTGTTTCCTTTTTTATTTTCATATTGGATGATATGTCCATTGGTGAAAGTGGGGTGTTAAAGTCCCCTACTATGATTGTGTTACTGTCAGATTCCCCTTTTATGACTGTTAGCATTTGCCTTATGTATTGAGGTGCTCCTATATTGGGTGCATAAATATTTACAATTGTTATAGCTTCTTGGATTGATCCCTTGATCATTATGTAGTGTCCTTCTTTGTCTCTTGTAATAGGCTTTATTTCATAGTCTATTTTGTCTGATATGAGAATTGCTACTCCAGCTTTCTTTTGATTTCCATTTGCATGGAATATCTTTTTCCATTCCTTCACTTTCAGTCTGTATGTGTCCCTATGTCTGAAGTGTGTCTCTTGTAGACAACATATATATGGGTCTTGTTTTTGTATCCATTCAGCCAATCTATATGTCTTTTGGTTGGAGCATTTAATCCATTTACATTTAAGGTAATTATCGATATGTATGTTCCTATTACTATTTTCTTAATTGTTTTGGGTTTGTTATTGTAGGTCATTTCCTTCCCTGTGTTTCCTGCCTTGAGAAGTTCCTTTAGCATGTGTTGTAAAGGTGGTTTGGTGGTGCTGAATTCTCTTAGCTTTTGTTTGTCTGTAAAGGTTTTAATTTCTCCGTCTAATCTGTATGAGATCCTTGCTGGGTAGAGTCATCTTGGTTGTAGGTTTTTCCCTTTTATCACTTTAAATATGTCCTGCCATTCCCTTCTGGCCTGCAGAGTTTCTGCTGTAAGATCAACTATTAACCTTTTAGGGATTCTCTTGTATGTTATTTTTTGTTTTTCCCTTGCTGCTTTTAATATTTTTTCTTTGTATTTAATTTTTGATAGTTTAATTAATATGTGTAGTGGTGTATTTCTCCTTGGATTTATCCTGTATGGGACTCTGTTCTTCCTGGACTTGATTGACTATTTCCTTTCCCATATTAGGGAATTTTTCAGCTATAATCTCTTCAAATATTTTCTCAGCCCCTTTCTTTTTCTCTTCTTCTTCTGGGACCCCTATAATTTGAATGTTGTGTGTTTAATGTTGTCCCAGAGGTCTCTGAGTCTGTCCTCAATTTTTTTCATTCTTTTTTCTTTATTCTGCTCTGTGGTAGTTATTTCCACTATTTTATCTTTCAGGTCAATTATCCTTTCTTCTTCCTCAGTTATTCTGCTATTGATTCCTTCTAGAGAATTTTTAATTTCATTTATTGTGTTGTTCATCATTGTTTGTTTGCTCTTTAGTTCTTCTAGGTGCTTGTTAAACGTTTCTTGTATTTTCTCCATTCTATTTCCAGGATTTTGGATCATCTTTACTATCATTACTGTGAATTCTTTTTCAGGTAGACTGCCTACTTCCTCTTCATTTTTTTGGTCTGGTGCATTTTTACCTTATTCCTTCATCTGCTGTGTGCTTCTCTGTCTTCTCATTTTGCTTAACTTACTGTGTTTGGGGTCTCCTTTTTGCAGGCTGCAGGTTTGTAGTTCCCGTTGTTTTTGGCGTCTGCCCCCAGTGGCTAAGGTTGGTTCAGTGGGTTGTGTAGGCTTCCTGGTGGAGGGGACTGATGCCTGTGTTCTGGTGGATGAGGCTGGATCTTGTCTTTCTGGTGGGCAGAACTGCATCCAGTGGTGTGTTTTGCCATGTCTGTGACCTTATTTTGATTTTAGGCAACCTCTCTGCTAATGGGTGGGGTTGTGTTCCTGTCTTTCTCATTGTTTGGCATAGGGTGTCCAGCCTGGTCGTTGCGTGGAGCTGGGTCTTAGCATTGAGATGGAGATCTCTAGGAGAGCTTTCGCCATTTGATATTACCTGGAGCTGGGAGGTCTCTGGTGGACCAATATCTTGAACTTGGCTCTCCCACCTCAGAGGCACAGGCCTGACACCCAGCTGGAGCACCAACACCCTGTCAGCCACATGGCTTTCTCTTTTTTGTTCACACAGCTTCTGGAGTTCAGCTTTGGATTTATCCCCGCCTCTGCATGTAGGTCACCTGAGGGTGTCTGTTCTTCACTCAGATGGGATAGGGTTAAAGTAGCAGGTGATTAAGTGTCTCTGGTTCACTCAGGCCGTGGGAAGGGAGGGGTACAGTGTGCGGGGCGAGCCTGTGGCGGCAGAGGCCAGCATAACATTGCAACAGCCTGAGGCGTGCCATGTGTTCTCCCGGGGAAGTTGTCCCTGGATCACAGGACCCTGGCAGTGGCAGGATGCACAGGCTCTCAGGAGGGGAGGTGTGGATAGTGACTTGTGCTTGCACAGAGGGTTCTTGATGGCTCCAGCAGCAACCTTAGTGCCTCATGCCCACCTCTGGTGTCCATGCTGGTAGCCGTGGCTCATGCCCATCTCTGGAACTTGTTTAGGCAGTGCTCTGAATCCCCTCTTCTCATGCACCCAGAAACAATGGTCTCTTGCCTCTTAGGCAGGTCCAGACTTTTTTCCGGACTCCCTCCCAGCTAGCTGTGGTGCTCTAGCCCCCTTCAGGCTGTGTTCACGCAGCCACCCCCAGTCCTCTCCCTGGGATCTGACCTCCAAGCCAGAGCCTCAGCTCCCAGCCCCCACCCGCTCTGGCGGGTGAGCAGAGAAGCCTCTCGGGCTGGTGAGTGCTGGTCAGCACTGATCCTCTGTGCGGGAATCCCTTCCCTTTGCCCTCTGTACCCCTGTTGCTGCGCTCTCCTCCGGGGCTCCGAAGCTTCCCCCCTCCGCCATCTGCAGTCTCCACCCGTGAAGGGGCTTCCTAGTGTGTGGAAGCCTTTCCCCCTTCACAGCTCCCTCCCACTGGTGCAGGTCCCGTCCCTATTCTTTTGTCCCTGTTTTTTCTTTTTTCTTTTGCCCTAACCAGGTACGTGGGGAGTTTTTTGCCTTTTGGGAAGTCTGAGGTCTTCTGCCAGCGTTCAGTAGGTGTTCTGTAGGAGTTGTTCCACATGTAGATGTATTTCTGATGTATTTGTGGGGAGGAAGGTGATCTCCATGTCTTACTCCTCTGCCATCTTCAAGGTCTCTCCCCTTTTTGTTTCTTGTTACAGTCTTTGTTTTAAAGTCTATTTTGTCTGATATAAGTATTGCTACCCCAGTTTTGTTTTTGTTTTCATTTGCATGCAATGCCTTTTTCCATCCCCTCACTTTCAGTCTGTATGTGTCTTTAGATCTGAAATGAGTCTCTTGTAGGCAGCATATATATGGATCTTGTTTTTGTATCCATTCAGTCACTCTACATCTTTTGGTTGGAGCATTTAGTCCATTTACATTTAAAATAATTATCGATAGGTGTGTACTTATTGCAATTTTGTTAATTGTTTTCTGGTTGTTTTTGCAGTTTTTTGTTCCTTTCTTCTTCTTTGGCTCTCTTCCCTTGTGATTTGATGAATGTGTTTCGTGTTTTGTTTGGATTTCTTTCTCTTTTTGTGTGTGTTATCTATTATACATTTTTGGTTTGTGGTTACCAGGAGGTTTATATATAAACATATATATAATTATTTTAAGTTGATGATCTCTTAAGTTCCAACACATTCTACCAACCCTATAACTTTACCCTCCCCATCATAAATAATGTTTTTGACATCCTTTTGTGTTGTGTATTCCTTAATTACTTATTATGGATATAGATGATTTTACTACTTTTGTCTTAACCTTCCTACTAGCTTTATAAGTGGTTGATCTACCTTTACTGTACTATATGTTTGCCTTTGCCAACGAGATTTTCCTTTTGTAATTTTCATATTTCATGTTATGTTTCTTTTCTGCTTAGAGAAGTCCCTTTATCGTTTCCTGCAAAGCTGGCTTGGTGGTGCTGAACTCTTTTAGCTTTTGCCTGCCTGTAAAACTCTTTATCTCTTTTTTCAAATCTGAATGTTAGCCTTGCTGTGTATTCTTTGTTGTAGGTTTTTTCCTTTCACCACTTCAAATACATCATGCCATTCCCTTCTGGCATGGAGAGTTTCTGCTGAAAAGTCAGGTGACAGTCTTATGGGAGTTCCCTTGTATATAACTAGTTGCTTTTCCCTTGCTGCTTCTAAGATTCTGTCTTTATCTTTAATCTTGCCATTTTAATTACAATGTGTGTTGGTGTTGTTTTGTTTGGGTTCATCTTGTTTTAGACTCTGTGTTTCTTGGACTTGGATGTCTGTTTCCTTTCCCAGGTTAGGGAATTTTTCAGCTGTTATTTCTTTAAATAAATTTCTGTCCTTTTCTCTCTCTCTTCTCTTTCTGGGGCCCCTATAATGTGAATGTTAGTATTCTCAATGTTTTCTAAGATGTCTCTTAAACTATCTTTATTTTTTAAAATCCTTTTTTCTTGGCTTAAAAAAAATAAATCTTGGGTGATTTCCACTACTCTGTCTTCCAGGTTGCCAATCCATTCCTCTATATCATCTAATCTACTGTCAGTTTCCTTCTGTTGTATTTTTTAATTTCAGTTATTATATTCTTCTGCTCTGTTTGCTTCTTCTTTATATGTTCTAATTCTTTGTTAACATTCTCAGTGTGTTCACCTATTTTTCTCCCAAGTTCATTGAGCATCTTTATGATCATCACATTGAACTCTTTTTTTTTCAATTGGGGTATAGTAGCTTTACAATGTTGCTTTAGTTTCTGCTCTACAACGAAGTGAATCAGCTATGTGTATACATATATCCCCTCCCTCCCACCCCCCATCCCCATCTTTATTGGATAGATTGCTTATCTCCATTTGGCTTAGTTCTTCTGGGGTTTCATCTTGTTGCTTCGTTTGGAACACATTCCTCTGTTGCCTCATTTTGTCTCATTCATTGCTTTTATTTCTATGTATTAGGTAAATTGATTACATTTTCCAATCTTGAAGAAGTGGCCTTATGTGGGAGACATCCTATGGGGCTCAGGAGCATACTCCTTTTTGGTCACTTGAGCTATATACTCTAGAGGTGCCCCCTACATGGGCTGTGTGGGCATTTCTCTTGTGGTGGGCTCACTACTAGGTGGAGTTGGCCCCCAACTTAGTTGGCTATCAGGTCCTGCCTCATATGGAGGCTGTCAGCCTGCTGATGGGTAGGGCTGGGTCCCAGTGGGGCTGACTGCTTAGGACTGGCATTGACCTTCTCCTGGGTGCATAAGCCCCTGGTGCTGATAGGCTAGAGGGAGGACTCCAAAATGGTGCTTGCCAGCATCAGTCTCCTTGTGGAAGAATGAGCTCCCCAAAATGGATACTGCCAGTGTCTGTGTTCTCAGGGAGAGTATCAGTTGTCTCCTGCCTCTCAAGCAGGCCTTCCAAGATCAGCAGGTGTGTCTAACTAAGGCTCCTTTCAGATTACTGCCCCTTTACTGGGACTTGGAGTATATGAGATTTTGCATGTGCCCTTTAAGCAGGGTCTCTGTTTCCCACAGCCCTCTGACCCTCCTGTACACAAGCCCCATTGGCTTTCACAGCCACATGTTCTGGGGGCCTGTCTTCTCAGTGCAGGAACTCCAGGCTGGGGAGCCCAATGTGGAGTTTGAACCCCTCACTCCTTGGGGAGAACCTCTCCAGTTGTGATTATCCTTTTGTTTGTGTTGTTGCCTACCCCAGGAATGTGGGTCTTGACTATACTGATCTCTGCCCCTCCTACCAGGTCTTGTTGTGGTTCTTTCTTTATATCTTTAGCTGTGGAAAATCTTTTCTGCTAGTCTTCAGATCATTCTCATCAATAGTTTCTGTGTAAATAGTTGTAGTTTTGGTGTGCCTGTGGGAGGAGCTGAGCTCAGGGTCTTCCTGCTCCATCATCTTGGCCACACCCAAGGCCTATCAAATTTGAACATCACTGAAGAGTGATCTCATTGGGCTGTTTGTAGGGAATTTCTGATGTTGGTATTTCTAGCTTGTTTTCTCTTGGGCTTGTCAGATTTCCCAGAGAATATCTTCATGTTTCTTGCCTGGAAGGTAAAGGTGTAGCTGCCAGCCTCTATAAGGTTTCAACATTCATCATTCAATATGTATATGATCATTTACTCCCAGACCCCAACTATTTTTTGATAAGAGTTTCCATGCCCTCAGCTGGGCAAGTCAACTTCCGATACAAAGACTCTCTTTTTTACTCTCTCTTGAGGAAATATCCTCTGGAATTGTGCAAAGATGGAAGAGGGGATTAAGGGATTTTTCCCAATTCTCAGCTTTCATTCAATCTTCCTTCTTTTAGCCAACTACTTCCTATTCTAGATGTATCTTCTCTTTCCGCTCACTGATCTTTTTGGGTATTGTCCTGTGTAAATCAGGTTGATTTTCAGCTTTCCCACTGCTGGCTTTAATTTGGCTTTTACTTGTTTGCTGAAAGTTACCTCTCATCTATCTGCTTTCTAGCTTATAAAAATCTTTTTGCTATTCTCTCTTTTCCTGCTTTTCCTATCTTTATGCGTCAAAAAAAAAAAGAGAGAGAGAGAAATTCCTTGTTGCAGTTTTACTGGGGCTAGATGGAGTGAAATTGTGTATGTTCAATTTGTTATCTTAACCCATAAATCCTAACATTAGTTTTTTTTTTTAAGTGCAACATAATATTCATAGTGTAAGTACACCAAAATATTTTTACCCATAATATGGTAGAATTTGTTTCTCTGCTCATGGTTATGTGTTAGCTACCCTCCACAATAGTCCCGATTAATTCTTGCCTCCTGAGACACAAACCATTGTATAGTGGCTCCCACACTAAATAGGCTAAACTTTGTAACCAGCAGGATATTGCAGAAATGATGGAGTGTGAATTCTTAGGGTAGGCGTACTTTCTGCCCTGAGGTCTTTCTGATTTTTTTTGCTTTGGAGGAAGCCTCGATGTCTCTATGGAGAGGTCCAAGTGGCCAGGAACTGAAGCTTCCTGCCAACAATCAGCATTAACTTGCCAGGCATGTGAGTGAACCACTTTGTGAGTGGATCCTACAGTCCAGTAGAGTCTTGAGATGTAGCTTTGGTGTACATCTCATCTGCAACTTAAACTTCTCCCAGATTCCTGACCAACAGAAACTGTATAATAAGTACGTATTGCGTTAAGCAGCTAAAATTTGGGGGTAATTTGTTCCTTGATAATAGATAACTCATACAGATTTTTTTTCTTTTTCTTTTTCTTTTTTTTTTGTCCACTTGCATGCTCTTGGGAATTGCGTGTTCACACTGTGTCCATTTTTGATTGTGCCATTAAGAAAAATTATGTATTCTTTACATATAAAATATACATTAATCCTTTGTCATATGTGTTGCATTTATTTTTTCAGCTTATTGAACGTTTTTTAAACTTTACGGTCTTTGGTTTACATTAATTTTAAATCTTTATCTACTCTAATGTAGTGTAATCTTTCCCCTAATGTCTTTGACATTTGTTTTTTGTAATAAGACTTTGTCTGCTTTAAGGTTTTGTAGCTCTGTTTCTTCCTAGAGCTTTTTACTATACATGGAATTCACTTTAAAAATGAATTTTACTTTTCTTTCAGATGGAGAGCCAGTTATCCATAAACTATTCATTATACCATTTATTTATACTATTTTTAACATTTATTAAAACTTTACTCTTTAAATACTGATTAAAACTATTTAAACATTCAGCTATTTATTGAATAGCTTATTTTTTTACCCTCACAGCTTTGAAATACCATTGTTGTTTCATATTATGTTCCCATCTATTAAGGGATTTATTTCTGAGCTATTTGGTTCCCTTCTTCATTTGTCTAATTTTGCTCCAGGATTATACTGGTTTAAATACTATGGCTTTATAGTATGTTTTAACATACTGTAGATTAACTTATCCCTTTTTTGTTGTTGTTGTTCAAACCTGCCCTGGCTATTCATTTTTCAAACAATCTTGTCACGTTTCTTAGCTGGTTGGGCATTTGATTGTATTAACTTTATAACTTGTTTTGGTGAAAACTTACCCAAGAAAATAAAAAAATATTGATCCTTCCCATTCAGAAACATGATAAAACTATTTTCAGATTTTCTTTTGTGTCCTTTAATGTTTTTTTAGTTTTCTTCATATGGGTCTTGCACATTTGTTAAGTTTATCTTTAGAAATTTTATAAGTTTTTAATACGTCATTAATGAAATCTTTTGGTTTTCCCTGTTATTTTCTAATTGGTTAATGTTGTTGTGTAAGCAAGCTATTGAATATGAAATCTATTGATTTGTATATGATGATTTAATATCTGGCACCTTATGAAACTCTTTTATTAGTTCTAATAAGTTTTTAGTTGATTCTGTTCTATGTAGATCATTTCATCTACAAGTAACCTTAGTTTTATATCTTCCTATCCAATATCTATACCTCTTATTTATTTTACTTGTCTTGTTGCATTGGCTAGGGCCTCCAGCAGAATGTCAAACAATACTTGTGATAAAGTTATTGACACTATTCTTATGCTTCCTTATATGATGTTGAATAGGATATTTGCTATAGGGTTGTGGTAACCTTTATCAAGTTAAAGATGGTTCTTGGTATTTCCAGCCTGTTAAGAATTATTAGGAAGAGGTGTACTGATTTATTAATGTTGTTTCAAATTTTATTTTCATTTAAAAAAAATTTTTTTTTATTCAAACAGTCACAAAAATTAGTCATCCTCATCAGTTCACTCAGTCCCATGTAATTAATTTTTTTTAATCTTGATCTTTTGTTAGCACTTTTATGAATTCATCAGTTTTCCATTAGAGTTCTGAAAATGCTTATTCATTCAGTTCAGCAGTATAGTCAGTTACCAGAAACCTGTACTTGTCGGAGTCTTTTCTATGAATTCCTTGAAGATGAAACCCTTTTATAGCAACATTTTTGCAAAAGCATCAGAGTACACCCAGAACTGTCTGTAAATGACAAAAGACTTAAAAATGACCACGGCTAAAGATTTGATGAAAGTTCATAATAACGCAATTGACAATGAAATGTAGTTATTTCTGAGATATACATTTTAAAGTAATAACTAGAATTATGACTTATAACATTATACCAGAACATATAAGATTTTTATAAATTTCATGTAATGTCTGAAACATTTATATTAACATATTTCCATACAAATAACCCAAAGAAAGTTTAGTATTAGTCAAAATTTATTTTCATACTCATTTATTTTGGTTCCTTTCTAATCTGACAATGTTGAGAAATATGGCAACAGATTCCCTAATGTTTAACTATCTTTATATTACTGGGATAAATCTTGTTTGGTCATGATATGTTAGTCTTATAACTGAATGTTGAATATGTAATATATTCTAGATAGATTTTGGTCAAGACTTCTAATATAAGTTGGTATTTAAAGCAGTTTATCATTAAGTTTGCTGAAATATACTTCTGACCGACACTAGGTAAATGTGGTATTTTTAGTGTAGGGATTTCATACCCAGATTCCAGCAGAATTTTGTTATTTTTCTTATGTAATTTTCTGGCCTTTATTAACAGATACTAACTGTTCAACTGCTTACATGTGTACTTGCCATGTATTTTTATTAATGTTCTGAGAAGGTATTTAGTTCACCTGTCACAGATTATAGAGTCATACTAAAAGATATGTAAGAACATCACAATAATACATTTGCCATGTTCTCTTACTTTAGTGTTATTCTCTTCTTTCCTTTACAGTGGTTACCCACAGAACTTGATTAGAAATTTAGCTCTTCTAATTATTAGCTAGTAATTTCATAGTTATTTATCCTCTCTGAGCTTTAATTATGCCATATGAAATAACAAATTATAACAATTATAGCTGCGCTGATAGACCCTCAAGAACACACCCACATATTGAGAGCTTGTATATATTTTCAGCAAGGCAAAATTAAATTATACTCAGCTATTAGTAGAAGACAGCAAAAAAGGAAGAAAAAAATGGATTCATTTGGACCACCTGTCACATCGTCTTGGACCCATACATTTCTGACTCTTAAATCCAATGGGTAAATAGGTGAGCCAAGCCAGACAAAAATATATATGGCAGGCTACTAGCAGGCTGTTGTGGAAGGATCGTATAAAAAGCATATTAAAAGCTTGATCAGCAATCTGTAGCTCAAGGATTTTATGATTACATAATCCTGGTTTACATTACACTCTGAGACCTTAATAACCTGTTTCAACCAATCCTGAAATTGTTTGGGGGGTCTTCTGCCATAGGAACACTACTTCTTAGTCCTTGAAAGCCCTACTGTACATAACACTTCCTCATGGGGTTGTTATGAAGCTTAAATGAGACATGGGATGTAGTAACATCTGGCATGGTACCTGCTGGTTTTGTAAAGATGAGTATTTAAATGCTTATATAAAGCTTTAACAAAAAATGTGCCTGGCAATATGCCAAAAAGAGGATAAAAAATAATTTTTTTAAAGTACTTTCTCTAGAATCTAGGGGTGAGGCAGATAAATACATGGCACAATACCGTGTGATAGTCACAAGAGGCTTAAGGGAACTTACAAACCAGGCTCGGAACTGAGACAGCATGGAGCCCACAGAGCTGTTTGGTTACATCTGGAGGTGCTGGCCAGTGGAAGAAAAGAGAAAGGCTAGTCTGGTTATAGGGCACAGCCTATTCTGAGGCATGGCGCTCTGACAGGCGGACACATCCTGGAGCTGCAAATGTGTGGTGAGGAGGTGGGGTCTTCACCTGAGGCTACTGTAGAGGGCTTTGCAGGGTCCACATCAGGCAAGCTCTTAAAGCAAAGGTCCTGATTATTCCTCTTTTGCATGACTAAGGTCTCATCATAAACTTCAGAGTTTCAAGTTGAAATGCCCCCTGGCCTCAAGGGCAAACTGACGTAGTCACAGCTGTTTACTTGCAGCCCAAGAAACTTGCTATACAAGTCACCTTCAAGTTTCTGTTCTGCCCTGTGCTCTAACCTAAGGAAGAAACTCGGAGTTTGCAAATGTAACCTGATAACCAAATTTCCTCATTGGAACACTTCATATTTTAGGTATTTTCAGGTTATTATGTTCTGGCCTGAGGGGCAGATTCCAACCCTCACCTTTCTTTCTTCCCTTTACCCCCCGTCTTCTATTTTTATCTTGTAGTTTAAAAGCCCTATACAGGCAGGATTTTAGAACTGGAGCACCGGAATGTTTGTCTCAGTGAGCAGCCGACTTTCAGGCTCTGTATTATAGCATCATTCCCAGGTTCGACGGCTAACTCAGAAGGAGACGCTGACCCTGGAATCGAAGGGAAACAGTTAAGTCTTGGTAGAAGTAGTGCAGGGTTCGCTGCTGTTCGTGCCAGCCGAGTGTTAAGGCGAAAATTAAACCAATCAAAAGCAAAATGAAGAGGCTCCATGCTTTTCTACTCCTTGCTGTCTGGCGATCTGTTAAGGGTGGTGTCTTGCAAATTGCAAGCCTAGCGCACGCTCGAGCCTCAGGGCAGGGAGCGTCGGGGTGCGGCCCTGTCCCCGGCGCGGTGGCGCGCACACCCCTTTTCTGCAGACTCACAGGTTTCCAGGCCCCGCCTCCTCCGGGCCCAGCTGATCTCTGCCGCCCTTTGGGCCTGAAACCCAGGAGCCCAGAGCCCCGCGCACTCGGCTCCCGGCCCCCGGCTCCGGCCCCGGGCCCGCCCAGAGAGCGGCGGGCTACAGAGTCCCCACGCCCTCGGCTGCCGGCCCTCGGCTGCCGGCCCTCGGCTCCCGCCCCTGCCCCGCTCCGCGCACTCTCTGGGTCCCGTGGGCTCCGGGAAGCGGGGTGGGGCGGCTGGGCCGGGGGCGGGGCGGCGGCCGCGGCCGTGAGCCCGCCCCCCGCTCGCCCTCCGCTGGCCGGCTGGCGCGACCATGGAGGTCTACATCCCGTCCTTTCGCTATGAGGAGAGTGACCTGGAGCGGGGATACACGGTAGGCGCCGGCCGCGGCGGGACAGGGCCCCGCGAGCCAGGCCTGCGGCTGCTGAGTCCGGAAGGTTCCTCCGGCAGCCGCCGCCCCTGCGCGGGGTTGAGGGGTGGGGTCCCTTCGCTCCCCTCCCTTTCCCTCCCCTCCTCGGGCCCACTGAGAAGGCTGCGCCCCAGCGCGGTTGTCACGGAAACAGGATCCCCCTCCCTGGCGCGGCGGCGGGCGCTCGGGGTGCCCCGGTTTGGTCCCTTCCCCCTCCCCGCCCGGCTCCCGGCCTCCGGCTAGGAGCGCCGGGAGTCGTGTCCTCGGACGCGGCGCTCGCCATTCTCCCCGCCGCCAGCCCTCTGGAGCCCGGGATGGGCTGCGTTCGTTTCTGGCACAGCTGCTCCTCTGTCCAGACAGAAGTGTCTTTGCGGGCGGGTTGATGTTGGTTTCCAAGTTACGTAGGGATTCATTCAGATGGAAAATACGCTAATTAAAAAAAATCATCATTTGTAGAATTTATTAGCCAAAGCAAACACATGTGTTGCTTTTAGATGATTCCCAGTCTTTTTCTAGTTATGCAGTGCCATGAAATGGCAAAAATCAGGTACTCACTGAGCACCTGTTCCATACTTAGGACTGTGGTCTCTGAAGAATGAGAAACAGGATCCCTGCTTTCAAGAGTGGAGGAGTGGCAGGGAGGGCAGAGACCAGGGCCTGGAACCTTCGGGTAATAAGTTTAGTAAATGAACTGTAGGTAGTTGATTTCCCAGCGAACTTAGACATCTTCATCTAGACAGTCATTGCTAGAGGGAGAAATGCCTCAGCCTGGGATAGACCTTGGAAAATTTTATTTCCATTTAAAGAACAGGTAGGCTTTGGGGAAAATTGCACAGGGCACGCTAAAGGATTGTTATTTTATTCACTTATTCACTTGTTATTTAATTCACCCACTTGCTAAACTCCAGTTACATTAGTTTGGCAGAGAAGTATTTTAATCTCTCTCTTCTCTAAAGATTATTGGGTTTTGGTGACAACTTATTTGGAACCTTGTGTTTTTATAGCGAGGATTAAATCACCCTCTCAAAGGAATTTTTAGAATTAAGAGTAGTGATTAAAAAAAAAAAGTCCAAGGAGTATGTGGGTTTCTAGAATTACGTAGACTACTGGGTCCATGTATCCCAAAACAAGTTCTCAAAGTGCCTTCCCTTGGGGGGAGGGGGGACTTCAACCAAGGAAGAGCTGAGCTCCCTGGCCGTTATTTATATAAATAAATGAGTTATGAAATTGATTAAATATACTGTATCTTACTTCAAAAAAAGGGGTGGAGGAATGACCTTAAATTTGAACCTATTCAAGTCTTTTTCCTTAAGCCTAAAACCTTGGTTGTCTTTCCTTCTTTCAGGTGTCTCACCTCTCCCATCAGCATCAACAGTCATGGAGGGCTTTCCATCTCTAGGGCATTCTTTTAGCACCTGGAGATAAACAGGCTGCTTGTCAGGGGCCTTGGTCTCAGTAGTCCAAGCTAAAAGTTAATTACCTCCCCCAATAAGCACTTAGGTGGATCAAAATGATTGGTTTTTTCTATTAGAGTACCTGTGTTTTAACCCAAGTTTTCCTATTTCTTTTTATTACTTGTGTTATGGCCAGCCATATGCCACACTCCAGGTTTTGAATTAAACTGATTTGGAAGGAGCCTTTTTCTTGGTAAACTTGGTAGGTAGAAGATTGCTTATGTGAGGAGAGTTTGTGTGCTTTTTGAAAATTTACTTTAAAAAAATCCGAATTTATGTACGTTGGTAACCATTTGTTAAGATACTTCTGCAAGTGATTTTTTTCCTTTGTGAGTTTGTGAAGCAGATACTTTCTACCCTTGGCCAGAAGTTTTGGAATTGTACAGCAGTTTATTCATTCAGCAAACATTAACCGAGTGCCTGCTATGTGTCTGTATTCTGGGTGCCGGGAAGGTAGCATCGAATAATATTTCATCTTTTTAGAAAAACCCAAAATTTAAAAATATCATCTCAGTTCCCTAAACAAGAAACTGGTAAAATAATGTATACGTTAGTGTAAAAAGTACCTTTCTACTTTAGTGATTGTGTTTCAAATTTAAGAAATATTAAACTGCATTCTAACAAATTCAGTGATAGGAAATGTAAAGTACAGGATGATTTTTCCTCCTTCTTGTCCCATGCCCTTAGGGATAACACATAGGGGTGCTTTCTTAGAGACTTTCCCGCCTATGCTATGAAAACATGTTTCTTTCTTTTTTAGAATAAATAGCAGGATTTCACTATAACTGTCATTGTACAGCTTATGGATATCTTTCTGTGCCAATATGGATAGGTCTGTCTCCTTCTTACTGGTAGCAAAGGGATCTTCCGCAGAAGGAATGCACCATAATTTGTTAACACAGATCTCTGTTGGTGGCCATTGACATTTGCTTCTAGTTTTTGGCAACTATGCCAAATGTTGAAATAAGATATCCCTGTACATGCTTTTTATGCCTACTACTAGGCTTGCTGTAGAACATTAACTAGAAGTGGTACTTCTGGGCCTTCTAAGTTTTTATCAGTATTGCTCAATTGTTATTCAAAAAGCTTATACGAAGTTATGCTTTATGTATGAAGTAATTTACCTTTGAAGAGTGAATATTTGCCCTTTGAACATTTAAACATTACCGTGGGCCTGCACTGTGTTAGGTGGGGAATTGAAAGGTGGAAGTATGTTGTTGCTGTCCTTAGGGACCCTCAGCCCGTGCAGCAGGGGTCAGGGGGGGAAGGGTTAGAGCGTTCTGATGTCAGCTGGAGTCCTGAGGAGGAACAGGGCCGTTCAGCTCTGCCTTAGGGTGATGTGCTCTGGGTGGGGGGGAAGGGGTGCTCAGGAATGCTGACATTTGAAATCTGAAGAGAATTTTGCTGGGATTGTGAATTCCAAAAAGAGGAAGTGCGGGGCAAAATTTCATCTCAGGAAAAAGGCGTGTTAAACGCCCAGATTCACCAAAAAGCAAACCACACCAAACAAAAAAAGGGCCACTTCTAAATCATTTTAGTTTACAAAGAAGCAGGAAAGGATATTGTAACAAAATGCAGGTGAACCCTTCCCACCCTACCCCTACCCCCCATAGTGTATTTGTTTAATATCTGTTCCCCTGCTAGGCTGTAAGCTCCTTGAGGCTAGGACAGTGTCACTCGCCACTGCTGTTTCCTTGTACAGGGCTTGTCACATAGTGAAAATTCACTACATGTGTGCTGAATAAATAATGAATGAGTCTTCTAATAGAAGAAAGTCAGAAGCACAGTGATCCTGAGGTGTGAAGCAGCTCAGTGAGTTGGACTGGGGTTGTGCAGTGATTCCTGACAGAGGGAGGTGTGGAGAGACCAGATGGCTAGCCTTGAGAGCTCTAAAGGGGTATGGACTTCAGCTTCAGACAGTGGGAAGTCGCTGGAGTTTTAAGGAAGGAAGTAACATGATTAGCTTTGCATTTAGAAAGATGACCCTGGAGCATTAATCATATAGGAGATGCAGAATGACCAGAAATGACAGAATGAGGGCTGAACTAAGGCAACTGGGAAAGGAAAGGGGAGGACTTACAGGAATCTCCAGGGTCTGGTGACCAGATGTGAGGCAACAGGGTGACTCCCATGAGTATTGGGTGCCAGTGACAAAAAAAAAAAAACTGACATGTGGGCAGTTTCATTTGGGGGCCTGCTGAGTTTTTTGTGGCAGATGAGGCCATTTCATTTTGGAGTTCAGGATACATAGAGAGGTCTGGGTGAGGGGTGTGAGGCAGGAAGAGAAAGAGCAGTAGGTGCTTTATAAGAAGGAAAGTGCTAGATATGGCTCACTGGCCTTGTCAGGTGGGGATGGAGAACAGTCCACTGGACATGAAAGGAAGCAGGTCCTGGGTGCCAGTATAGGTTAGTATTTATATTTTCCATTTTCAGATAACGTGGTTGGTAAAAACAAAACAAAACTAGAATTACCATTCATGTAACACCATAAAAGTTGGAAGGTATTAGATTTCATTTTCCATAGCTATAAAAATCGAGGCATTCAATTAGATAGATTTTCAAGTCCATATTTTTTTTTTTTTTGCGGTACGCGGGCCTCTCACTGCTGTGGCCTCTCCCGTTGCGGAGCACAGGCTCCGTACGCGCAGGCTCAGCGGCCATGGCTCACGGGCCCAGCCGCTCCGCGGCATGTGGGATCTTCCCGGACCGGGACATGAACCCATGTCCCCTGCATCGGCAGGCGGACTTTCAATTACTGCGCCACCGGGGAAGCCCTTCAAGTCCATTTTAACTGTATGTGTGTGACTGTGTTGTGTTTATACAAATATGTCTTTTTCTTGAGATCTGGACTCTTTCACTGATTTACTTTATATCATGCTTTTCAATAGATAAGGCAGCTCCATATATACACGATCATAATATTGAGATATGCAGGGATAATTATCAGTTTAATATTTTCTGGATTAAAATACACAAATAGAACAATATAATGAACCACCATTTACCCATTACTCACCTTCAATATTTTACAATACTTATTTCGTTCACCACCCTTCATTCTTCCATTAAAAAAAAAATTCTGGAGTATTTTAAAGCAAATCCAAAATAAAATTTCACCTGTAAACATTTTACTGTGAATATCTGACAGGCAAAGACTTTTTAAAGAAACATAACCAAAATGTAAATACTACCACAAGGTTAGCAAAACCTTAATATCATCCCAATTCTTAGTTGTTTTTGTTGTTTTTAACATAACCGTAGTGCACATATTGCCTTGGAATTAACAGTGGTCTGTGGGAAATATTATTATTGCCATTTTATATTTGTGAGAATGACACTGGTAAGATCAAGGGGGCCTGGCCACTTCCACTTTCTGTTTACTTTCATCCTCAGAGTAGCTTCCACCTGGTGACGAAATGGTAACATATTGCAGATTTAAAAAAAAAATCATATTCTACAAAATCCAGAGGAAGAGAGGGTGTTTCTTCAGAGCAAGGACACTTTTCTTCCTTCATATCTCATTATCCCTGGTTAGTTCCTCAACCAATGCAGTTGCCAGAGGAATTCTGTGTGCTGATTGGCTGCCTTCACCATGATTCGTGTAATCACTGTGGCAAGGATAAGTTAACCAGATGGAGTGAGAATAGTTAGGGGGCATCCCTGGAGCTAGGAATGCGGTCAGTCCGTTCCTGCCACCTAACCCTGTAGACACCGCAGTGGGAGAAGTTCAGAAGGATAGCAAGACCACAGTGCCCACAACGATTATCTTCCCTTTATAAACATGATACAGGAGGCCTTTGTGTAACAAGGACGTAGCTGGCACAGTGCCTCACACGTGGTAAACTCACATCATAGGCGAACATTAAACGTGTGTTGAGTGATTAAGTCAAGCATGTGTAAGATACGTTCCTTACCCTTAAAGACAAGAAATACAGTTTGAAAATATTCTTGAACATAAACAGAATGCTACATTCACTTGAAAATCAAACATTTTACAAGAGGATTGAATTTTGAAGATACGGTGCTTAGAAATTGATCTATTCTTTTAAAATAAACTTTTGATTTTAAAATAATTTTAGATTTGCAGAAAAGTTGCAAAATTAGTACCAACAGTTCCGTGTACCCCTCACCCAGTTCCGCTGTTACCATCATCCGTTACCATAGTAATGTCAAAATAAGGAAACTAGCATTGGTAACTTGTTATTAACTAAGCTCCAGACTTTTTGGATTTCACCAATTTTTCCACTAACGTGCTTTTTCTGTTCCAGGATCTCATCCAGGGTACCACATTGTATTTAGTTTCATCTGCTTTGATGTGATACTAAGTAGTCCAAGTTGTAGTACACTGTCTCTCAAAAATGAGACAGGCATGTTATTAGATATGAACCTGTACAGATTAAATCAAATTTTGATTATTTCAGATGCTTCCTTGGAAAGTTTTGCCACTTGGCAAAACCCTATTTATAATATTATACCAGTTTATGACAGAAGCTGACACAGCCTCACAATGAAAAGCACAGGCTGTGGATGGACTCGTGCTGTCTGCCTCAAATCTTGCCTGCAGCATTTAGCCTGAAGCCAGACTTTGGGCAAGCTACTTAATCTTCCTGTGTCTTATTTTCCTCATCTGTAAAAGAGGATACTAGTACAGACATACCTCAGAGATATTTCGAGTTCAGTTCCAGACCACTGCTTATTGCAATAAAGAGAGTCACACAAATTTTTTGGTTTCCCAGAGCTATAAAAGTTATGTTTACACTATACTGTAGTCTATTAAGTGAGCAGTCTCATTATGTCTAAAAAAAAAATATTTATATAGCTTAATTAAAAAATACCTTATTGGGGCTTCCCTGGTGGTGCAGTGGTTGAGAGTCCGCCTGCCGATGCAGGGGACATGGGTTCGTGCCCTGGTCCGGGAGGATCCCACATGCCGCGGAGCGGCTGGGCCTGTGAGCCATGGCTGCTGAGTCTGCGTGTCCGGAGCCTGTGCTCCACAACGGGAGAGGCCACAACAGTGAGAGGCCCGTGTACTGCAAAAAAAAAATAAAAGAAAAAGAAAAAGAAAAAAACCTTACTGCTAAAAGATGCTAACCATCATCAGAGCCTTCAGTGAGTCGTAATCTTTATGCTGGCTGAGAGTCTTGCCTTGACGTTGATGTCTGCTGACTGATCAGGGTGATAGTTGCCGAAGGTTGTGGTGCTGTGGCTATTTCTTAAAATAAGACAACGGTGAAATTTGCTGCACTGATGGATTCTTCCTTTCATGAATGGTTTCTCTGCAGCATGCAATGCTGTTTGATAGCATTTTACCCACAGAACTTCTTTCAAAATTGGAGTCAGTCCTCTCACACCCTGTTGCTGCTTTATCATCTCACTTTATGTTATATTCTAAATCCGTTGTTGTCATTTCAACAGTCTTCACCAGTAGATTCCATCTCAAGAAACCACTTTCTTTGCTCATAAGAAGCAACTCCTCATCCACTGACGTTTCATCATGAGATTGCAGCAATTCAGTTGCATCTTCAGGCTCCACTTCTAGTTCTAGTTCTCTTGCTGTTTCTAACACAACTGCAGTGAACTCCTCCACTGAAGTCTTGGACCTCTCAAAGTCATCCATGAAGGGTTGGAATCAACTTCTTCCAAACATCTGGTAATGTTGCTATTTTGACCTCTTCCCATGAATCATGAATGTCCTTAATGGCATGTAGAATGGTGAATCCGTTCCAGAAGGTTTTCAATTTACTTTGCCCTGATACATCAGAGGAATCACCATCTGTGGCAGCTATAGCCTTCTAAAATGTATTTCTTAAGAAATAAGACTTGAAATTTGAAACTACTCCTTAATCCGTGGCACAGGCTATGGACAGATGTTGTCTTAGCAGGCATGAAAACAATATGAATCTCGTTGTACATCTTCATCAGAGCTTTTGGGTGACCAGGTGCATTGTCAATGACTAGTCATATTTTGAAGGGAGTTTTTTTTTCTGAGCAGTAGGTCTCAACAGTGGGCTTAAAATATTCAGTAAGCCATGTTGTCAACAGATGTGCTGTCATCTAGGCTTTGATATTCCATTTAGAGAGCACAGGCAGAGTAGATTTAGCATAATTCTTAAGGGCCCTAGGATTTTTGGAATGGTGAATGAGCACTGGCTTTAGCTTCAGTCACCAGCTGCATTAGCCCCTAACAAGAGGGTCAGCCTGTCCTTTGAAGCTTTGAAGCCAGGCATTGACTTCTCTTCTCTAGCTATGAAAAGTCCTAGATGACATCTTCTAAGAAAAGGCTGCTGCATCTACATTGAAAATCTGTTGTGTAGCGTAGCCACCTTCATTCATTATCTTAGCTAGATCTTCTGGATAACTTGTTGCAGATTCTATCTACATCACCACTTGCTGCTTCACCTTGCGCTTTGATGTTATGGAGATGGCTTCTTTCCTTAAACCTCATGAACCAAACTCTGCTAGCTTCAAGCTTTTATTCTGCAGCTGCCTCACCTCTCTCAGCCTTCACAGAATTGAAGAGAGTTAGGGACTTGTTTGAATTAGGCTTTGGCTTAAGAGAATGTTGTGGCTGGTTTGATCTTCTATCCAGACCACTAAATCTTTCTCCATATCAGCAATAAGGCTGTTTCACTTTTTACCATTCATGTGTTCACTGCAGTAGCACTTTTAATTTCCTTCCAGAACTTGTCCATTCACAACTTGGTTAACTGTTTGGTGCAAGAGGTCTAGCTTTTAGCTTATCTTGGCTTTCAGCATGCCTTCCTCACTAAGCTTAATCATTTCTAGTTTTTGATTTAAAGTGAGAGATGTGCGACTCTTCCTTTCATTTGAACACTCAGAGGCCAGTGTAGTGTTATTAATTGGCCTAATTTCAATATTGTTGTGTCTCAGGGAATAGGAAGGCCCAAGGAGAAGGAGAGAGATGGTGAGTGGTCAGTTTGTGGAGCAGTCAGAACACACACAACATTTATCGATTAAATTTGCTGTCTTATATGGACACAGTTTCTGGTGCCCCAAAACAATTACGATAGTAACATCAAAGATCAGTAATCACAAGATCACC
The DNA here is from genome assembly GCF_964341445.2 of Mesoplodon mirus. Classification (NCBI taxonomy): domain Eukaryota; kingdom Metazoa; phylum Chordata; class Mammalia; order Artiodactyla; family Ziphiidae; genus Mesoplodon; species Mesoplodon mirus. Next base: position 82,839,554 of record NC_138980.1, on the reverse strand, counting down.
ATAACAAACATAATAATAATGGAAAAGTTGGAAATATTGCAAGAATTACCAAAATGTTACACAGAGACATGAAGTGAACAAATGCTGTTGGAAAAATGGTGCTAATAGACTTGTTCCACGTAGGGTTGCCACAAACCTTCAATTTGTAAGAAATGCAATATCTGCAAAGTGTAATAAAGGGAAGTGTAATAAAATGAGGTCTGCCTGTAACTACCTTATAGGATGATCTAAGGATGAAGTGAGAGAATCCTTACAAAGTGCAAGGAATGGTGTCTCTAGTTATGTTCGTGATTTATTCATATTATTTCAAGTAGGGACTGCCTTGAAGTTTACTTTTTTTTTTTAAGTTCTGTAATGTGAATTAATAATGTAAACCAAAGTCCAGGATAAATATTTGTGCTATGTAAGATAAACTCTTTGCAGAGACTTTGAAGTACTACAGAAGCAACGATTACATTTAACCAACTTGTATTCTTATTACAACTTTCGTCAGTTCAATTCAGGTTTAGTTTTCTAGCCCTATTTACTACATATTTTTCTCCTTCAAAATCACAGAGACTAGTATGTTTATATAAATGATTGGGATGTATTACAGCGGGCATGGAGATACATATTTCCCACCTTCTCCATTCTCTTCCATCCCCCACTGCATCTCTCCAAAACAAGCAAATCATTGGGCTCATACCTTGTATTCTTATGCTAGTTTTCCAGGTACTCATTCAGGTTTTTAATGCAATTTCCTGTTATTTTGCTTTGTATTTGTCTGTTCAGTTTTAATTTTCAATCGTGGTCTTGCTCACCCTCCCTTTTAAAAGTAATCACTTATTATGGAAAATTTCAACATCTCCAGCACTGCAGAGAATAGTGACCTTTTTACTCAGCTTTTTTTTTTTTTTTAACTTTTAAAAATTTATTTTATTTATTTTTGGCTGCATTGGGTCTTCGTTGATGCGCTGGCTTTCTCTAGTTGCGGCGAGCAGGGGCTACTCTTTGTTGTTGTGCGCGGGCTTCTCATTGCAGTGGCTTCTCTTGCTTCAGAGCACGGGCTCTAGGTGCGCGGGCTTAGTAGCTGGGACAAGTGGGCTCAGTTGTTGTGGCTTGCGGGCTCTAGAGCGCAGGCACAGTAGTTGTGGCACACGGGCTTAGTTGCTCCGAGGCACGCGGGATCTTCGCGGACCAGGGATCGAACCCGTGTCCCCTGCATTGGCAGGCGGATTCTTAACCACTGCGCCACCAGGGAAGCCCTTTACCCAGCTTTAAAAATGATAAACTCATGGCCAGTTTTGTCTCCTATTCTTTCCCACTGCTCCTTGCACAGCCTCCCCAAGATTTCATTTTGAAGGAAACCTCAGACCTATCAGTGAATATTTTCAGTTTGTATGTCTAAAAAATAAAGATTCCCCTTTTAGAAAACAATCACAATATTATTATCAGATTATTTAAAAATAAGCCATAATTCATCAATATTGTAAATATCAATCCATTTTTACATTTCCTTAATTTTCCCATTCATGTTCTTTTTTTTTTTTAATGCAGCTTGTTTGAATTGGGATTGAAACTAGGTCTATTCAATGTGATTGCTTAATATATCTTTTTCAATCTATAGGTTCTTTTTCTACCTCTCTCCCTTGCTTTTTTGTTTTTAACAATTATTTTGTTGTATAAACTGTGACATTTGTCTCATAGAGTTTCCCACACTGGATTTTGCTGATTACATCCTTGTCATTACATCCTTGTCATGTGTAATATAAAAATATTAACACATTTTTCTGTTCCTTACATGGTAAAAAGGTAGAGGCTTGGTCATTTTAAGATTTGATTTGTGATGCTAGCAGCCCTCGAAGAACATTGCCTATTAATATTAATCAATATTAATTAATTAGTATTAATTAATGTTAATTAATAAGGAATCTATTAATTCATTAGTGGTTGCTTAGCATTGATATACTAATTTTATTCTTCTATCTTCATTTATTGGCTTGAATACATGTATAAAGAAGGAACTTTGCCTCATAAATTAGTTACTCTGAAGCTTAGTTTTTATAGGAAAGGCAGGATAAATTCTTGATTCTTTCTCTTATTATTTATTTGTCAACATTATGGATTGGTTGCCTCCAAAGATCACAAACTAAAGGTGATCATAGAGGCTTTCTTTTAAAAATTAGCACTGTTATGAATTTATGTATATTAGCATGTTTTATGTAGTTCAGTCCACTGCCTTTGTCATTCTTATATACTTTTTGTCCCGTCTTTGGTCATTTTCAAGTTTGGCTTTTTCAAGTTGGGTGCTGTGTCTGGTTACCTTTAGTGGGAAATGTTTAGAGACCATGATCTGGGCATGGGGTATATAGGGTCGGCTTGCCGGATCTGTGGGTTTCACACCCATTCAACCAACCTAAACCTTTTCGCAGTTCATGGAATCGGCAGATGCCAAGCACACGGATATGGAGAGCAGACTGTATTTACTGTACAGTGTCCTTTTTTGTAAAGGACTTGAGCATCCACAGAGTTTGGGGCTCCTGGAACTCATCCCCCACAGATTCCAAGGGACGATCACATTTGTGGAGGTCTCTAGATCTTTTCTGTGGTCAAGGAAGGAATTTATTTTCTTATTCACTTGTGTCTTCAACTGTGTCTCCTTTCTCCCACACTGAAAATCTCAGTACAGTTGTCCCTCGTTATCTGTGGCCCATTGATTGGTTCCAGGATCCGCTCTGCATACCAAAATCCCAGGATGCTCAAGTCCCGTGATCAGCCCTCCACATCCGTGGGATCTGCATCTCTGATAACACCAACTAGCTACCCAGTCTCATTTTATTTTGTATTCATAGGGATTTTTTAAAAATTAATTTTGTTTTGTACTTGTGTAAAGTATCTACTGCATCAGGTTTATCTGTGGAAATCTAACTTCTGTTTATGTCCTATTCACCGTTTCCTTCCTCTGCCATTAATGACCATTAAGAAAAAAAGGTTATGGTTTATCCTTATACTACAAATATATATATACACAAATACAAATATGCTCGTTCCTCTGCTCCTGTTCTTAGATTAAACAGTAACACATTAAAACATTTTCTTCCACCTGCTTTTTTTTTTTTTTTTTACATAACAGTATATCCTGGAGATGACTACATGGGCATACGCCGAGATGCTGCATTCTTTTCTATAGCTCTTTGCTCTCCATCGTTGGCTGCAGTCAATAGCCTTGTCCATATGTGTTTTTGTATTTTTGTCAGTGTATCTTTAAAATAGATTCCTAGCAGTGGGTTACAAGATCAAAAGGTAAATGCGTATTTAATTTTGCCAGGCATTGTCAAATTCCCTTCCTTGAATTGTGCAATTTTGCACTCCCATAGCAGTTTATGAGAGTTCTGGTTTCCTCACAAGCTTGCCAATTGAGCATGTTGTCAGGCTTTTGGATTTTTGCCAATCTGATCGGTGAAAATGGTATCTGAATGTAGATTCCATGTAGTTTGCTGGCTAAATTCTGATGACTGGATTGGGCATATTTGAAATATTCTGTGTCCCCCTTCTAGTTTCTCCCCCCTTTTTTGAAGGGAGTGTTGTAGGTATTTTAAATATGCTACTGTCCTCTTGTTGATTTTTATTAAAAGCGCAGATTACTCAGGTTTTCACTTAAAAGTTTTTATTCTAAGGAAGAACCAGTATGTGGGTTGAGTCTCACCATCTGCCTTTTCTTAGTTCTTTGAGTTTAGATAAATTTAGGAATTTAGAAATTGTTTTAGAAACCGTGAGCTTCTCTCTCTTATACACCCTCCCCGTTCTCTTCACCTTGCCAGTGGAACTCAGTCTTATTTTCAAAATTACACAAGCCCAGTAGAGCAACAATTCATTCTTGTGGTTATTATGTGCCTCCTTTCTCGCAGGCATTGCACTGGTATTTTGGGTGCAGGGTAGCTGACATGAGAGCCTGTTCTGGAAGTATGAGGGGCAGTTTGCCAGTTTGAGAAAGGGACGAAGATCATTTCAGGTTCAAGGAAGGGCCTTGGGAAGGGTGAGAAGTCTGGGTAGTGGGTAAGTGGTGGGGTGGGACTGGAGTTTGAAGGTTGGGTTGAGTGGTTTAGTGGGACTGTAGATCCCCAGGTAAAATTTTGTCCTGGAAGCTCTACAAGTAATGAGAGTGTTTGTTTGTTTGTTTGTTTTTAAGAGGAGAGAAATATCAGAGGTACAAATGACCAAAAACATATGCCAAGATAGTTAGTCTCACTAGTAATTAAGGAAGGGCAAAGTTGAAACCAAGTTTTTAAAAAATTCGATAGGCAAAGTGAAAAAGATTGATTAAAAACCAGTACTGATGAAAATGAGGGTGAGGGGAGACGGTTCTTTACTGTCTGTTGCTGAGACTTTCCTACTGTTGGTGAGACTATAACTTGGAGAATCTGTTTTGGAGGTCAGTTTGACAATATTTATTAAATAAAATATTTATATAAGCCTTTGACCCAGGCTTCCCACTTTTTGGTCTGTATCCATGAATGCACAGGATATACATGTAAAGTTATTCATTGTAGCGTTGTTGATAATACCAAGAGAAAATGGAAACAGATCACTCATTTGTTAAATAAATATTTAACAAATATTTACTGACTACCTACTGAGTGGCAAGCAGTAATCCACCTGTTTGGGATATAGCAATGAACAAAACAGACAAAGGTCTCTCTTCAAGGAGAGTCAGGTCAACAGTTTCTACCCTCAAGAAGCTTACATTCTAGTTGGATGGGTGGAGAAGGGCAGAAATAAACATGATAATTAAATTGTATAATATCTCAGATAGTGATAAGTGCTGAGTAAAATAAACAAGGGAAGGGGGATAAAGAGTGCCGGGGGGAGCATCAGAGAAGCCCTCCCTGGGAAAGTGACATTGGAACAGAGCCCTGAAGGAGGTGAGGGGTGAGTCATGAGGTTATCTAGGGAACATTGTCTAGGCAGCAGGAACAGTGTGTGCAAAGGGCATGAGATAGGAATGTGCCCAGTGTGTTTTAGATGTTGAAAGGAGTCCAGTGAGGTTGGACTGGAGTCAGAGAATAGGGGGTAATAGGGGATGAGGTCATAGGTAGTGTGATGGGGGCGGATAATGTGAGGTGAGGTGGTGGTTTGGGCAGTGCATAGCCAGTAGGTCTGGGAAGGAGGGATAAGGCTTTTACTCTGACAGAAGGGAAGCAGAGGAATGATTTGATTCACCAAGTATGTATTGATTACTAACCACATGATCAGTGTAGTGGCACTCTTCTAGATGCCGAGGACACAGTAGCAGAGAAAACAGATGGAAATCCCCGTCCTTACATGTTAGTTACATGAGTTAAGTTTGAAAAGAATCAGTCTCATTTCAGTGTGGAAGATAAACTATAGGAGGGTCAGGTACAGGCTGGAAGCTCAGTTAGGAAGCTATTATAGTATCCTACATAAAAGATGATGATGGCTTAGAACAGTTCTGTAGGTGAAAGTGGTGGAAGATAGATGGATTCTGGACAGATTTTGATGATGGAGCCAACAGGATTCACTGATGGATTAGATATGGAGTGTGAGAAAAAATGAGGAACGGGATGACTCCAAGATATTTAGCTTGAGCAAATGGAAGAATGGGGGCACTGTTTACTGAAATGTGGATGAATTTGGGTAGAGCACATTTTGGGGGAAAGATCAGAAGTCCTAGTTTTGGACCTGCTTAATTTGAAATGTTTGACCAAATATCTGGGCATCTTGTGGGTCAGTCAAACTGACATATAAAATTAACCATTCCAAGTCCACCCCTTACCAACTTGGCACCCATGTGCATCTCCTTAAACCATACTTAATCTCCAAATAAAGATGACAGTAAGGTCATAATTCTGCCTCACATGATACAACTATCCTGTATACAACTGAAAACACTCTAACCCCTTACCCAGAAGAGGAGTTAAGGTCCTTGAGTCAGGACATCCTGAAACTTAAATACTATGATGTAAAGTTAACAATACTTAAATACTCCTGTATAAAGTCAGTACATCTTATGTTACACAATGAGGAGATAAAAGAGGGAAGAAAACAAAGATATTTGCTTTCTGTATATTAATATATGTATGTACACATTTATATGTGCACACAAACATATTCATAACATAATCAGAAGGAAATACTCATGACAATTACAGTCCTCATTTCTATAACTGGTCACAAGTTTGCAGCTGATGTTTATAACTACCTTCTTTCACTGCCCGGTGCATAATTCTCCTTGCCTTCAGCAAGTACATTAGCTGCTCTTGGTTCTTTACCTAGTGAAGTGACCCAAACCTTCATTCCCAAAGGGTCTGAGATGTTAGTAGTTCTGCTTGAATTGGATTGTTATAGTTTTGTGTTGACTTTTATCACAGGGCATCGTAATATTACGAGACATCCTAATGGATCTCCTGTGCTGCAGATACACTCTCCCTTACCTCCATTGTGGAGTACTGGTCCAGTTTCCCCTTGGCAATCAGGATCAGTCGCCCCATCCGGCACAGTAACTCCCTCTGCACTTACTTACTTAGAGACACGTGGAGATCAAAGTGGCCAGGTGATAGTCTTAAATTTTAGTTCAGTGGAATCATTGTTGTGTCTCTTGGTAGAAGCATAGAAGCATTTTTTCCCCTTTGGAGCTAGGACTTCTAGGCCAGCTGAGCATAAATTCATGGGGACAGGAAGCAAGATTTTTGCCAGTGGGTCCGTAGGGGTAATAGTGAATTGTGTCACTCCCATTTCCACTTCTCTATTCTTGGGTCTGTGAATCCTGGCTTTGGGAGAAAGAGCACCTTATATTGGATGCTGATTCAGAGCATTATCCACCTTCCTAGAGAACCTTGTCCCACCCTGCAAGGTATTGCCCCGTGGCTGAGACTGTAACTGAGTCTGCAAAAGGCCATTCCACCTTCTGTCAAACCAGTTGCTTCAGGATGGTGGGGAACATGGTAATACCAGTAATTCCACGATCATGGGCCCATTGCATCACTTTATTTGCTGTGAAATGAGTTATTTGATCAGAATCAATGCTGTGCTGTGGAATGCCGTGATGGTGGATAAGGTATTCATTCCACAAGCCCATGGATGGTAGTCGTGGCAAAAGCATTGCATGTATGGAAGGCAGATCTGTATCCAGAGTAAGGGTCTGTTTCAGTAAGGACAAAACATTGTCCCTTCCATGATGGAAGTGGTCCAACGTAATCAACTTACTACCAGGAAGCTGGCTGATCACCCTGGGGAATGATGCCATATTAAGAGCTCAGTGTTGGTCTCTACTGCTGGCACTCAGCAGTGGCTGTAGCCAGGTCAGCCTTGGTGAGTGGAAGGCCATGTTGCTGAGCCCATGCATAACCTCCATCCCTACCACCTTGACCACTTTGTTCATGAGCTCATTGGGCGATGACAGGGGTGGCTGGGGAAGGAGGCTGACTGGTATCCACAGAACAGGTCCTCTTATTCAGTTGATTATTAAAATCCTCCTCTGCTGAGGTTGCCCTTTGGAGAGCATTCACATGGGACACAAATATCTTCATGTTTTTTGCCTATTCGGAGAGGTCTGTCCACATACCTCTTCCTCAGATTTCCTTGTCACCGTTGTCCAATCATATTCTTTCCAGCTCCCTGATCATCCGGCCAAATCATTGCTCACAACCTATGAATTGGTATGTGGTAGCACATCCGCCCATTTCTCCTTCCAAGCAAAGTGAACAACCAGGTGCATTGCTCACAATTTGCCCACAGGGAGGATTTCCTTTCACCATTGTTTTCCAAGGGTGTCCCTGAAAGGGGCCCGTATTGATGGGGTGTCCACTTTCAGGTGGTGCCTGCCTATGGTACAGAACCATCTGTAGACCAGGCAGAGGTCTTTTCTTCCTCTATCACCTGATCATAGGGAATTCCCCAAGTGACCATAGGTTAGGCTAGGAGAGAGACGGTAATGTAGCAGGAGTGGGAACCATGGGCATTTGGGCCACTTCTTCAAGTAACTTACTTGTGCCTTCACAGCCTTCTTGGGCCCAATCACATACGTACCACTCCTGTTTAATGATGAAGTATTGCTGTGCATGCCCAACTTTTAGCCTGGTGAGCCAAATAGCACCCAGTTCCTGATGGACAGTTCAGGTTGCATGGTAACTTGGTCCTGGCTAAGTGTTCAGTCTCTACTCAAGCCCGTTAGTAGGCCAAGAGCTGTTCCTCAAAAGGAGAGTGGGTATCCACGGAGGATGGCAGAGCTTTGCTCCAGAATCCTAAAGACCTGCGCTGTGAGGCATCTGCAAGGTCCTGCCGAAGGCTCCAAACACCATCCCCATGTGCTACTGCCCTTCTAGCACCATTGGATCTGCCGGATCATCATGGCCCAAGTGGCAGAGCCGCTTGAACAGCAGCAGGACCTATTCCAGAGCCTCCTCTTGTTCTGGGGTGCACTCAAAACTAGCAGCTTTTTAGGTCACTTGGTAAAGGGACCAGAATATGTTGCATCCAAAATCCAAAGAGGCCCACCACGTTATGGAGGGCAACCTGCTTTACTTAGTCTACTGGTTTAAATATTAATCTCATCTCAAAACTCTCACAGCAACACCCAGAATAATGTTTAACTGAATATCCAGGCACCTCATGGTAAAGTTAACCATCACACTTCCATCTAAAAGTAAAATTAGACACTTCATTCATATATAAACATTGTAGTGTTTTTCTCCTTTTTGTTTTTGTTCAGATGAATATAACATGAGAAAACGAGCTTTTATATTTTGTTATCTGATATTTATTTTAAACTATGCTTTAGTTCTCCCTGAAGTTGGAACGTTTTCTCTTCAAATACATACCTATGGAAGGTTTTTGTACCTCCATTTTAAAAAAGTGATCATAGTGCAGGGAATAAAAGTTTATAGAAATGGTCTGTTTTCCTTGTTTATTATTAGTGAACAATTAGATCTCACTGTCAGTAAAAATTGATGGCTGCAGCTTCCAAACTATTGAACTTGTGCTAATAAATGCAACAGTTGTTCATAATTTGGTGGTAAATGACCTTTAAATGTAGATGTTTACGGAGGCTGTCCTTGGGGAACAATTTAACTTCCAAATGACACCCATGAGTACTTGTTATCATTTAAATATGCTTCCTTTTGTCAATAGCAGAATAACAAATACTGGTTAGATTTCTAATGTTGATTCAGATACCAGGAAACCTGCTGAATAAATTAGTGTACATTTGATTTATATTGACCAAAATTTTTTACATTGCTGTGTTACAGGTCAAGGTGACATGCATTTAAATGCATTGTAGAGCAGAGGTCATGCTTGACTGACATGAATGCTTACACTGTTTTTAATTAACTTTTAAATATTATCCTAAAATTCCTTCTCAAGTACCAGTTGTTAGGTAGAGGATTGAAATTAACTTAGGACATTAGTGGAGACCTTATTTTGAAAGTCAATACTCTTAATCTTTCCCATAAAAATTATTGGAGTAAATTATTGCTACATTTTATCTTATAATTTGTAGGGAAATCAGATCTGTTTTTTCCATCATAGACTCTGAATTCATTGTCCATGGGTTTTCCATTGCCAGTTTTGCAGAAAAAATCTGAGATAGCATTGAAAGCATTTTTCGAAGTAATGAACAAAGTCTTACCTAGTACAGGAAGTACTTTATCAAGCAAACGCATTTTTTTTTTTTTAGTGCTAGGGACTTTTTCATTGATGTTGTTGTGTGTGCCTGGAGGGAGGATTGTTTTCATGGTGAAAATGTAGATTAATCTTGTCAGCCATTCATTAGTAGTCCAAAATAGTATATGTTTTAGGGAAGCTTTAATCAACACCTTACTTGCCCTTTGAGAGAATATCTTCACAGTGAATGCTGCTTCTTTTGCATATAAATATTGTTGGATAAAAAGCATTTTGCTTCACTGTAGAATTTTTTTCACTTATGTCCCATGTAAGAAGGTTTACATAATTCAAAAGTTTAGAACTGAAACGTGCAAAGGTTTTTATTCTTCTCAACCATGCAGATTTGTTATTAATCAACAAGTGTGCATTTGGGAATTTCAGGATAACCTTCTGAGTTTTGCTTCTCAAGGAAAGGCAGCACAAAGCTCTTCTCTTTTAAAACTTCTCATGTCAACTTTTACAGCTACCCTCTAGAACAAACAGGATAGCAGCTCTGCCCACCTCCAGTGAATGGCAGAGTCCTGGGATGTCAGATGTCAGGTTAGTTTCAGCCGCACTGTAGCTTTCTGCCCAGGTTCCAATGCCCAGAACAGCATCAACCCCATATGGTCCACGAGGTCAAAAAAAGTGACAGTGTTGAAAATGCCCAGTGAGTGAGAAAAGGAAGTGGAGGTAATAAAACTGAAAGTGGTGAGAGAATGACCCATGTTGTATGTGTGTATGAGATGAATCATTCAATAGTAGGAACCATTCTGAAGGACTGAGGGGAGAGTCAGGCAGCATTTCCCATAAGTGGAAACGCAGTTGTGACTGCCAAACGGAAAGACTTTCAGGCGTCATCACCAACCTCGGGAGAAGGCAGGGAGTCTGAGAAAAAGGCTATCGTCGATGTGATGGTGCTGCTGGTGGATGACCCGTTGGGATGCCATCCAAGTGAGGGATTGAACTTCTAGTGCAAATAATTAGCTGCTAAGGCTGTGGTCCTCAGCTCTTGCTGCACCTTGGAATCACCTGGAGATCTTTATAAACTAGAGATGCCTGGGTCCTACCCTCAGACAGTCTAATGGTTCTGGAGTATGGGTTGAGCACTGGAACTTTTTAAAAGTCTCTGGGTGATTCTGATGAGCAGTAAAAGTTAAGAACTGCACTAAAAATATCCCCACGATGCTTGTGGAGATCATTAAGGGAGGTTACTTGCCCCAGCACATCTTAATAGGCTAAGTCAGTGGTTCTTAAGAGCACTTTCAGGCTCCATCCCCAGAGACTCTCAGGTGATTGGAGCCCAGGCTTTGGTAGGTTGAGCTCTTCAGGTGATTTTAATTTGTAGCTAAGCCTGCAAACTGAGGAGGTGGCTTACCCTATTTTGAAAAAGATGCCCTGTAGAGTGTATATTTAGCATGAAGGAGATATGTCAGCTTTGTTTTAAAGCTTTAAAGGACTGATTTACATTCTGATTCAGCCAAAGTGCACCTAAGACTGAGCACTTAAAACACTCTTAAGTCTTTGGATCCATAAACAAATGAACTTAGAAAAAGCTTTCCTGATGTCAGCTAGTTTGAGGAACTTCTAAGGAGTGTCACTGGTAAGCTTTGGAGCCAGACAGACTTGGTACCACATTCTGGCTTGTAACTTCCCAGCAAGGCAACTTGTGCAAGTCATCACCCTCCCTCTGTTCCCTAAAGTGCTGACCTCAGTTTTCTCTCAAGGGTCTCAAATTAAGTATCAGCCTCATAGTAAGAACTCTCTGACTGGGGCAGCTGTTGTTATTTCTAATACTTCTAATTAAATTTTTGCCAATAGAGGTTAATATTTCATCATCTATTTTACCTTTCTTTCATCTAGTGTTAAATTTTTTTCACCTTTGAGTAGTTTCATATTTAATTCACTGCTTTAAATGAATTATTGTTTTTTATGTTCTTAGATTTTTATGTATTTTATTGAAGTATAGTTGATTTACAATGTTGTTTCAGGTGTTACAGCACAGTGATTCTGGTGTGTGTGTGTGTATATATATATTCTTTTTCAGATTCTTTTCCCTTGTAGATTATTACAAAATATTGAGTATATCGGGCTTCCCTGGTGGCGCAGTGGTTGACAGTCCGCCTGCCGATGCAGGGGACACGGGTTTGTGCCCCGGTCCGGGAAGATCCCACATGCCGCAGAGCGGCTGGGCCCGTGGTGAGCCATGGCCGCTGGGCGTGCACGTCCAGAGCCTGTGCTCTGCAACGGGAGAGGCCCGTGTACCGCAAAAAAAAAAAAAAAAAAAAATATATATATATATATATATATTGAGTATATCTATTTTATATATAGTAGTGTGTATATTTTAATCCCAAACTCCTAATTTATCCCCCTCCCCTTTCCCCCTTGGTAACCATGTTTGTTTTCTATGTCTGTGGATCTATTTCTGTTTTGTAAGTAAGTTCATTTGTATCTTTTTAAATGAATTATTTTTAAAAAGCATTATAGCTGATTCAATTTGTTATAAAGCAGAAACTAACACACCGTTGTAAAGCAGTTATACTCCAATAAAGATGTAAAAAATTATACTGCAAAAAAAAAACTAAAAAAAAAAAAGCATATCAAAAGACCCTTGCAATGCTTTCAGATTAGAGGATGACATCTAAAGTGTGCTTATCACCTCATATGTAAAAACAAATGAAGAATGTTGATTATGTGGTTAAACAACCGATTGTTGACAACTGCTATTTATTTATTGATCACTGAGTGCTTAGATGAAATTCCAGCCACTCTTCTTCACTGTAGACTCCTAATAGTGTTCGCAGGTAAAACTTTGAATTGTTTTCCTCCTTTCTCCTGATATAAGAAGGTCTTTTTAGAAGAAGCCAGACAACCAAACCTAAATCTGTTAAGTGTTTTAGCATATGGCTCTGGCCTGGCAGTGGGGCTGGGCCAGTCCCCACCCAGACCCATTCTTGTGTGCTTTTATCTGAGCAGAAGTAGAACTTTTGACTTCTGACTCATCAGTGTTCAGGTTTTGCCAGGTTCAGATGACGGCAGTTTGAACGAATGTCACTGTAACCTAGAGTTTTGTGTTAGAAGCTCTTTCTGCAGTCAGGGTTTGTTCCTTCAGTGAGTCCTGGTTTTAGAAAAGTTCTGTGGAGTTCATCTTCCTGTGACCTAGAGGATTCTAAATGCCTGGCTGTGGAGGCTGACAGTCTGCTTTATTGGAAGTTTAGCTCAGAGTTCACGTGATTAGGGTGAGTAAGTTCGTGTACTGGGTGCTGTGTAGGGCCCCAGGCGGGGCTGGCAGGGAGAGCCCGGCACAAGTACCAGGCACAGGCCGGAGCCATGAGAGGTGGCAGTGGGTGAGGGCTGGGTGAAGGCATGGAGATGTGGAGTGTGAGGCACAATTTCATCAGCCCCGATATTTACTTGCATTCATTTATTCAGCCAATGGTTCTTTTTTTTTTTCCTTGTGTTTGGCCACGTGGCTTGGGGGATCTTAGTTCCCAGACTAGGGATTGAACCCAGGCCCTCAGCAGTGAAAGCACAAACAGTCAGGGAACTACCCAACCAATGGTTCTTTTTTTCTTTTTTTTTTTAATACATTTGTCTATTTATTTATTTTTGGCTGCGTTGGGTCTTCATTGCTGCGCGTGGGCTTTCTCTAGTTACAGCGAGCGGGGGCTACTCCTCGTTGTGGTGCACGGGCTTCTCATTGCAGTGGCTTCTCTTGTTGTGGAGCACGGGCTCTAGGTGCACGGGCTTCAGTAGTTGTGGTGTGCGGGCTCAGTAGTTGTGGCTCGCGGGCCCTAGGGCGCAGGCTCAGTAGTTGTGACGCACGGGCTTAGTTGCTGTGTGGCATGTGGGGTCTTCCCGGACCAGGGTTCGAACCCGTGTCCCCTGCACTGGCAGGCAGATTCTTGACCACTGTGCCACCAGGCAAGTCCTCAACCAATGGTTCTTGAAGGCCTACAGTACACCAGGTGCTGTACTGGGCCCTAAGGTTGCCATCACTTTCAGCAGTTTCTTTCCAAGACCCACAAGAAATCCCAGAACTCTCTTTCAGAAAGATTCTTACTGTTTGTGAACACCATGTGCACTTGAGCTATAGTTAAATCAACTAATCCTGTATTGCTCCGTGGAGAGCTGAATGTATAAACACAGTTACGTTAACAAGCTTCAATATGAGCAAACTGGTAACTTCAGTTTTATCTTTAAAACAGGTGAACGATAATACCTAACCATAAAGTCATTGCCAATATTAAATGGCATGAGGCATGTGAACTACCTGGCAAGGGTCTGCCTCAGATTACATTTAGTGCAAAAAGAATTACTGCTGTAATTAGGCCTCTCTCTGCCTTCCCAGCCTTGGCTCAGTCCTTCTCTGAAGGCCAGGTACCAAAACACAGTCTAGAAGCCTGTGTGAAAGACAGCTGGGAGCGGGGTCTCCCAACAAGTTTCCTTGTTGTCTAACACATGGGGGAACCAGGGAGCATTAAATGGGTGCGATGGTCCAAGTAGAGGGGAAAATTGATGTGCGAGCGTCCTTGGGTGCTGGACACGTGTCACCGTGTTGTACTTGTTCTGATACTGCCCCATGCAGCATTAGAGCCAGCCTTTGTGAATCAGGCAGATGCTTGTGTTTATTTTGTAACCTTGACCTCCTTGAGAGAACTTTCTATGAGAAGGGAAGTAGCAATACTGTTGAAGAGTGGACCTTGGATGACACCCAGCCACTTCCTAACCATGTGTTTAACAGTCCCCAGTTGTTTAAATGCTTTGAGCCTTGGTTCCCATAAATAGGCATACTAGGAATGCTTTATATCCATTTGGGATTGTTTTAATCAAGTGAAATCATAGGTGTACAGCCCTTAACACGTGGTTGGTTCTGTAGTAGTTAGTGTTGGCATTTGTTTCTAAGAATGTAAGTCTTTATGTTGGATTTCTGTAGAGAGTTCCCTAAGTTAGGCTTGTGGGGGATTCCTGATTTGAGTACATTGGGTACTGTGAACCCCTCTCCTGTTCCTTCACTTTACCACCAAAGCAAAACAAAAACAACAAAAATAATGCCTTTCAAGTAAACATTTCATAGAAATTCCAGTATGGCAAAGGGATTTGGGGTTCATGAAGTTGAATTAGAGTTTGACCTGTGTTTATTTTATTCATGAACTGTTTAGGATTTTCTCATGTCCGGTAGACACACTCTGTCAAAACCAATTAATGATAAAGTTTTACCAAATGGAAAATACAGTACCATGAAAAAAGTTTACTTAGAACTCCAGAGAGCTTGAATATTATGACTTCATTTATTAATTTTTTTATACACATCAGTGTATACATGTCAGTCCCAATCGCCCAATTCATCCCACCACCACCCCCATCCGCCCGCCGCTTTCCCCCCTTGGTGTCCATGTGTTTGTTCTCTACATCTGTGTATGACTTCATTTTTTTTTTTTTTGTCTAAATGTTTTTATTGGAAACAGATAGTTGCACCAAGCAAGAGCTTACTTTTCCCACTCCAAATTAAAACAGAGCACAACAGGGGCAAACATCATTTGGCAGGACAGTTCCAATATGTGAACATCCTTCTTTCTACGTACTGTGGTTGGGGTAACTTTATTTGTAAGCAGCCATTCTTAGACAAAATATTAACCCCAAAGTACTGATGTCACTCAAAAGGAAGTGGCCTTAATTTCATGTGTGGGGCAGTATGTTCTATAAATGCCAAAAGGTGGGAGAAGCACAAACACAACCCACTCTTTAAAAAAACTAAATAATTCAAAGTAGAATTTTTCCATCCCCCCCTTTCTCCTATAATAAAAAGTAGTGCTGGGCTCTGACACCCAGATTTAGTTTTTATCCTGGCCATTTACAAAGTGTTCCCCCATATGACTTGCATCATTAGGGTTATGAATAATAGTTCATTCACTCTGAAGAAAGTATCTACTCCTTTCTCTTCTTCTTGCCTTCATGCTCATGTTCCTTGGGGCAGCTGCTATCTGAGGGTCTTTTAGAGCCACCATGCTCTTTGGCTTCTTCCAAAAATTTGTCCAAACCAAAAGGATCCTCCTCAAACTGAACTGGTCCTTCTCGGCCTCTTTGTCTACGGTCTGAACCAGAAAACTCCTTATCGGGAACAAATCTGTTAGTCTTTATTCTGGCTTCTAGGTCATCACCATACATGTCCTTGTCCAGATTTTTACTGGGCCTGTAAATATTCTGGGCCATATCTTTACCACCTCTCCAGGCTTGATCATAAACATTGTAAATTTCAACTTCTCCACCTGCAAAACCGCTGTCCATACCCTTGGATTGGTTGAAGAGCCTTTGGTCATACTGAACTTCATTGGAAGTCCGAGGATTGGGCACACTCAGAGCAACGACTTCACTGATATCTCAATTTTCATTTCTCTGCAGTTTCGACCTCTTATCTGGAGCTGCCCTGGCAAGATTCCGGTCATGCTGTCTCTCTTTTCGCCTGTCATGCCGGATTTCATCCCTCTCACGTGCCTCCCCATCCTCTTTTTCCACATGGGTTTTGATCCCAGCTCTTCTCTCCCTGGCTTTCTGGGCCATTTCTCTAAGTTTCTCTTCATGTTTCTCCTTTTCTTTTTGAGCCATCTTTCTCTCTACTTGAGCACACATTTCCACAGCTTCATGAGCCTTCCAATCAGCAATGTAGAGGGCTTTGGCCAGTTTTGCAAAATTTTCATTGATGTGAACTGTCTGCAGTCCTCTTCCATCAGCCGCCAGACATTTATCTAATGGAACTGTATAACCCTTTGCATTTTTCCCGTTTGAAATACAGGGAGGAATCTTCCACTCTTGTTGTTCCTTCACGGTCATCTTTCGGCTAGGAGAATGCATGACAGGTGCAGGAGGAGAAGGTGGTCCCCGGGGAATCTTCTTATTAATCTTGAACCTTAGAGGCTCCATCGGATCTTTCTGCATTTCCACCATTCGAATAACTCTCTGTTTAGCTCCAGAGTTGAACGCCACTCCTTGTTGAGATGGTGTGTATTGGATATACTGAGGAGGAGCCAGTTTATCAGCTGCTGCTCGGACTGGCATGGCTGCAGCAACCTTCTGCGATACGGATTTTTCTAAGGCTACCCTTGTCTTTTCTGTTATCTCTTTAATGGCTTCTTCATCATGTCTTTGCAGGTCTGGGTCATCTGCATTCATGACTTCTTTGGGAACCAGGTCATTGTACTTGCTATAAATGACCTTGTCTTTTGACTGTCCCTGTCGAGCAATTGCATCATACTTAATTTTTCCTTCAGCATCCACCTGAATGGCCAGTGCATTTGACATTTTTTTCTTACGTCCCACACCCAGGGAATACTGGGCCACGTGGATCTCTAGAAAAGCACCTCCATCTCCAAAATCCTCTAATAACCGAGGTATCCAGCCTTTCTGGTACCCGTATGGGGGAGGTTCTCTTCGGGAGGAGACCAGTGAGGTCTGTTGTGGTCTCTGCGATCTCGCCTTTTCTTCAGCGTCAAGCTGGTCCTTAGATAGCTGAGTAGGTGCAGGTAAAAAGCTAGTGAGCACCATCTCATGACTTCATTTTTATGGGGAAAACGTAGATGAGTCTTATGGATTGCCCATGCAAATATGCACTTCTAAAGAAGTCTTCTTTTAATATTTTGCCATCACTTCCTTGAGGCATATGCAGTCTAGGGGGAGTGCAGCAGGGCGGAAAGTGTCTGGGCTTGAAGGTAAGCCAGACCTGGGTTCTCACCTGGACAGGTGTCCTGATGACTCAGTCTCTTCATTTGTAAGGCTGGGGGAATGCTGGCACTGAGAGTTGTGAAGATAAAAATGTAACTGAGAGGGGGGCTTCCCTGGTGGCGCAGTGGTTGAGAGTCCACCTGCCGATGCAGGGGACACAGATTCGTGCACCGGTCCGGGAAGATCCCACATGCCGCGGAGCGGCTGGGCCCGTGAGCCATGGCCGCTGAGCCTGTGCATCCGGAGCCTGTGCTCCGCAATGGGGGAGGCCACAGCAGTGAGAGGCCTGCGTACCGCAAAAAATATATATATATATATAACTGGGATAACAAGTGAAAAGCACATACTATGGTGTTGGACATACACTAAAAAATAGTTGCTGTTACTATCCTGGATCTAAAAAACAGGAGGAGAATGATAGATTTCTTTATTGCGGCAGCACGTGAGTTTTACCTTTTCTCGTGTCTTCTCTACCTCTGGCCTGGGCATCCCTGCTCTCCTGCTCAGTGCCACCTGCCCAGGGGTCCGAAGTCTCTTGGAGTCGACACTGCACAGGAGGAAGCTGTTTAGCCTGCCAGGTAGATTGCATGTCGTAAGCCTTCTGTCCGGAGATTGTAATGAAGCCTGCTGTGGTTCTGGTGCGGTGAGAGGTGCGGTGTGCAGAGTTATTCTGGATGGGACCAAAGTGCCAGCAGCTCCAGTGACCAGGATTCCCCCTGAACCAGTTGGATACGAAGGGCTCTGGTCTTGTTGCTGCCCAAGTGGTCCTGGTGGAGGGGCATCATGCTAGTACCTTTTGGAATGTTCCTGGGATTTGGAGGTCAGAGTTGGAAGCCATGCACCCAGTTCATTGGGGGTTGATTTAGGAAACCAAAAAGAGTTTTCCAGTATCGTTATTAAACCCTGGAGAGAAACTTGAAACAGAAACTCAGTACAAAGGATAGCCCATGGGAGAGTGAGTTTTGGTAATTGAAGGAAGTGTTTTGTAAGCTTGAATGTCCAGTAATGTGCAGAGTTAAAATACAGGAAACATTTTCATATTGGGTACAGAACCAAAAGTTCCAGGAACTGGCTTATTAAATAATAATGGTGAAAAATGATTTAAAATCTTGTGTGTGTGTTTTAACGTTAGATATGCAAAAGCTAGACTAAGTACTTCTTTTGTTTGCTTTATCCAGTTTTTGCTTCCTTTGGCTGCCCTGGGTCTATGCAGGAGCGCCTCCTGGCATGATGGAGAACTGTCGAGTTGTGATCTTTCCTCCTGAATTTCTTGTGCACGATTTTATATTTAAACCTTTATAAACAGTTCCATTGATGTTCTTCAGGTGCTATACAGATTGTTCTTAAATGAATGTGGGTAGGCCCTGGATTCTTAAGTTGACTACAGCACTGTCATTTTCAAAGTATATGTTTATCTTCCAGTTTTTTAGATTTGGAGAGTTTTTAAAAAACAACATTTGCTTTATGTTAGTAATGTATTCATTTTCATTGGCCATTTATCATAGTGTCAGTTTATAAAAATAAAGAAATATTAGTCTTTGAAAGGCCCTTAACATATCTTGAATTGACCAACTGCTTAGTTAATATATTTGTAACATTGTAAGATAGTTAATTTTCAGGGATAGTTCCATGAAGGATAGATGGAGATTATTAAAGATCACTGCCATTTAACCTCTTGTGCTCTTAGTCTTAGCATACAAAGGAAGGAAAGCATTTATCTGTTATAAAGTAGCATAATTAATCTGTATAACTTAGTAAATCTAGTCTTCGAATCCCTGATTGTTGCCAGCTACGGGCAGTTGACAACGATAATGCATGATTCCAGCCCTCAAGGAGTTTTCAGTTTAGTTCTACACAAATGACACAGCACCCATGAAGCACTAATGAATGCTTTATGGTAATAGGTAGAAAAATAGCAAGTTGTATTGAATGGAGGTTTTTTTTTTTGTTTTTTTTTTTTTGCGGTACGCGGGCCTCTCACTGTTGTGGCCTCTCCCGTTGCGAACACACAGGCTCAGCGGCCATGGCTCACGGGCCCAGCGGCTCCACGGCATGTGGGATCTTCCCGGACCGGGGCACGAACCCGTGTCCCCTGCATCAGCAGGCGGACTTTCAACCACTGCGCCACCAGGGAAGCCCCTGAATGGAGGTTTTGAGAATGACATCAGTGAGGAGTAAAGTACCAGGAAGACTTCCTACAAGAAATGGCTTAAGCTGTGTTTTGAAGCGTAGGTAGGATCTAGATAAGCAGATGGAAAGGATAAGGCTTTTGTGAAGGAACCCCTACCCCCCAAAAGGTAAAAACATGTAAATGAACATTATGTGATGGGGGATGGGAAGAGAGCAGTGTCCAGTGTGCAGGAGGTAGTGGTAGGTGGAGGGTGAAGTATTCTGGGTACATGGGGCAGAGCCAGGTGGCAGAGGTCCCCGTGGAGGACTGCCTTTTCCCTGTTTCTCCTGGAGGGTGGCAGCCACCGTTGTTGAAGTGTCAGAGTTCATTCCACTTTTGACGGGGATTGGGGAGAGGAGGGCACATTCTAGAAGGTGGGATGTCTGAGTTGCTTTGGGGGTGTGGTGGTGGAGAGGAGAGAATGCCTGTCACCAGCATCAGGTAAGGATGGGATCAGAAACTTTGAAATCTGATAACTTTGTGCAGAAGTAAACAGGGCTGCAGAGCATATTTCTGAACAGCCAAGTGACATGAAAATGAGGACATCATGTTGATTAAACTTACCTTGATGTACAGAATGTTTCCAAAGGGGGTTGATTGGAGTCAGCTATGAGACTATTACCATGGACCAGGCTAGGGTAGGAGGATGGAGAAGTGACAGGATGAAGGGACAGTGCCATAGGGTGGATATGAGGGATTCCAGAACAGTGGGCTTTAGAAACTGTCTAGAATTGGTAGCTGAAAAAGGTAAATAAAAAATTAGCCCTCCACCTCTGATCTCTTCACTTGGCACTTTCTGCCCTACATGCCTGGACTGCTCCCCCATAGCTCAGTTGCTGGAGGCCCTGGGCTTCTCATGCCTCCGAATCTCATGTTCTTCTGCCTGCAGGAAACCTATCCTGCTCTCCCACCCGCAGTTGGTTAGCTTGTGTTTTCCGTTTCTGAACCAATTCCAGTTTCTCTTCCTCCTAGTAGCCAATGACAAGATTTTCACCTTTGCCCAAGAGTTTGCTTCTTATTCCTTTGACTGTGTCTTCATGTTCACTGTTCAGATGATGCTTGAGACTCAGTGTTATTCTGGACCGGAGAGGCAAGGGGAGGGGTCTGTTACCTGAAAACTGGGTTTGCCTCTTGGTGGGTATTGAGCCAAAAGGTACATCCAAACCAAGGATCGGGAGAAGGAAGGATGAATATTTGCAGCAAGTAAAGAGAACACTGGGGATCTTTCCCAAAGCAGTATCTCCCCTAACAGCAAAACTGGGGAAGTTTTAAGCTAAGGGCTCATGCACATTCATGAAGGGGCTGCAGCAGAGAATTCAGCATAGAATTGGGGCAAAGGTCGACAGAGTCCAACAGACAGGTCGACAGAACTTGATACATAGGTTTTGTCCCTGTCTTCCAAGTGCCTGGTTGGTCATCAGTCCAGGTGAAGCACGTGGGTAGGCGAGGCCCACTGTGTGGTTAGGGGCCCAGCAGCTGTTCTAGAGAGAACACAGAGGTCAGGAGGAAGAGGTGAGGATGTGGAACCTTTGAGGAGCAGTTTCAGTGGCGGGGATGGAAGTCAGATTGCAGTGAGTTAGGGAAGTTGGAGAGAGTGAGGAAAATGGAGTGTGGACCCTTTCAGGTGCTTTGACAGTGAAAGGAGGGAAAGAAAGCACAGCAGCAAGAAGGAAAGGGGGGTCAGGTAAAGGCTCTTTCTAAATCAGAACACTGACAGTGAGTATTTCAAGGTCAAGGGGAGGGGACAGTGGTGTGAGAGCCTGAGGAATCTGAAGGGAGAAGGAGTGTAAGTGGAAAAGAGGCTTCCTGTGAGGCAGACTGCTGTTCTTGGAGTTGCTTTTCTTGTCAGGTAACCAGCTTGTGCCAATGGCTCAGCCATACAAAGTTTGGGATTAAGGGGTGAGTTTAGAGCACATCATCTAATGGAGATATAAAGCGAGCCACATATTTCTAGTAGCCTATTTAAAAAAGTAAAAAGAAACAGGTGAAATGAATTGTAATAATATATTTTATTTAGCCCAATAAATCCAACATATTACTTAACTTGTCATCCATATAAAATGATGAATATTTTATATTTTTTGTAGTAGCTTTTTTTTTTTTTTTTTTTTTTTGCGGTACGCGGGCCTCTCACTGTTGTGGCCTCTCCCGCTGCGGAGCACAGGCTCCGGACGCGCAGGCTCAGCGGCCATGGCTCACGGGCCCAGCCGCTCCACAGCATGTGCGATCTTCCCGGACCCGGGCACGAACCCGTGTCCCCTGCATCGGCAAGCGGACTCTCAACCACTGCGCCACCAGGGAAGCCCTGTAGTAGCTTTTTAAATTGGGTGTGTTTTACATGTAGAGGACACCTCCCTTCGGGCTAGCCGCATTTCAAATGCCCAATAGCGGTTTGTGATGAGTGCTGCCATATTAGACAAGCCAGATTTGGAGAGTAGGAGGGGTCCAGTTTACAGCAAGACATGTACTGAGGCAGGATCAAGGTATCCACTTTGGGGAGCTGAAATTTTATGTTTTAGATCCTTTAGCTACTGATGAGAATTTAATTTCGCTATTCTTTGTCTCTGCTGTCAACCTGAATACTCTCCAGGCTCTTGGTTTCTGCTTAGATGAGATATGTTGGGCTTGTGTTCCACCTGGCCTTAGGTAGATGGAATTGTGGAACTAGGAAGCCGTATTCAAGGCAGCTCAAGTCACTCATTGGGCTCAGTTCCCAGTTGCTACCACTTAGTAGCTGTGACTCACTGAGCAAGTTACTTTACTTTTCCATGCCTCAGTTTCCTGATCTCTAAAATGGGGATAGTAATGACAGTTTTTATTATATGAAATTCTATATACATGTCATAGCATTGTTGCAAAAATTAAGTCTGGAGGGTTGACCTATACTCAAGGCTTAACAGATTTTAAAAGGGGATGTTTAGATTACTTTATTTGAGTCAGTGTTAATCATCATTATAGATTTTTAAAAAAACTTTTCTGGAGACTAGAACTTTATGAAATGTTACTTGACATTGGAGTTTAAACAAAAAATCTTGTGTTTTTCTTTGGAAAAGTATGAAAGCATAAAGCTTCACATTTACTTAATTAAAATATATGGAGCAATAATCAATATATTATCCTTAGGAGCCACCTGAAGTTGGGTGATATGCTCTTTAAAATCTTCCACAAGTTGCTTTCTTCAATAGCAAACTTGAATTTGGAGTCTCTGGTGTTTCTGAGCAGTGCACTGACATAAGGCAGCTTGGTTCTAATTGCATCCCAAGTTGGGAAAACTTTTTCTTTATGAATATCTGAATGAGAGCTGTTAGGATGGAGCTGGAGATGAGAGGGAGGGGAACAAGGGAAGTAGAAACCTTGTAAGAGCCACTGCCCATGTGCCCTTTATCTGTCAGTCAATATCCCATTTTTCAAATGAGGTTTTGCAATAACCAGATAGCGAGAGCACATCTTTAAGGGAGGATTGCAGGAACCTGCCCGCCTGCTTTGTCCAGCTCACCCTTTCTAACTGAGCTCAAAGTTGACTTTTGCCTATAAAAGTGGAAAATGGGCCTGATAAAAATGTTTAGTCTGCAGGGCCTTGTTTTATTTATCATATCAGAATAGAACAATGTTTTGTTGTGTTGCGGCCAAAATAGAAGCCGACCTTGCTTGTTCACAAAAGCTCAAATCCTGTAGATAAGGGGGGCAAAATAATAGAGTACAATGGTAAGAGTAGAGTGTAATTATTTGTAGCTTGTCAAGTGAAGCCCTTTCAGGCCCCAAGTGATTCAAATCTGGGAACTCTGCACAATTCTGTAAACTAACCACAACCAGCATCAGAGAAATCTCCCCTGGCCCGTAGACAGCACTGAAATTGCATCAGTTTGTCATGCACTGAGCATGCCAGCCTCACACAATATCATTTGGTTGCAAATGGGCCTGCCCCCAAAGCCCTGAAATACATTCTGTGGTATCTGACTCTTGGCCTGCGATTTGTCATGTCCCCGCTGCTCTCAGTGTACAGTAATTTTAATAGATTCTGATGGCTTCCTGGTAGAAACATGGGATGCATCTGGTTTGGGCATAGGACACTGAAGAGATTCTTCTGGCTGTAAACAACAGGATTGCATGCAGAAAAAATTGGAGATGCATTTTATTTCATTAAAAATTGGTTTTACGTTACAAGCTTGTGTTTTTTGAATTATAAAAAAAAAAAAAAACATTCCCTGCACAGTTTAATAGCTGTAAAACATATTGCTTGTTTTTATCTTTAAAGTAGTTAACTCTTTAGAAATGTATTTCTGGCAGCAGTGTCACATTTTAGAAGTCACAGCTGTAAGTATGGAATGAGTCTAGTAAATGTAATAGTTTATTTAGCCCCTTGCTACTCAATATGTGGTCCATGGAGCAGCAGCACTGGTGGGTGTTTGTTAGAAATGCAGACTCTCAGGACCCACCCCAGACCTATGGGAATCACTCTGCATTCTCACAAGATCCCCAGGAGATGCCCCTGCACAGGAAAGTTTGAGAAGCTGAGAAGCTCAGGCTTAGAGCCCAGGCTTCCGAGTCAGAGAGAGTGAGCTGTATTCAGATTCCATCTTCTGACTTAATGTGTTTGACTTTGGGTGATTTGTGCTAGGCTTCAAATTTCTCATCTCCAGAGTGGGGCTTATATCACTACATCATATGGTTATTTTGAGGATGACATTAAACTATGAATGCATAGAAATACAAATATCTCTACCTATAACCTCTATATGGTGCCTGACTTGGAGGCAACATACAATAAATGAAAGATGGATAGTGGTACCTCTGTGGACTTTGCCTTAGAGCATGAAAAATTTGTCTAATTGTGAAACAACTCACCTGCAAATAATTTCCACAAGAGAGGGATTATGAATTTTGTCGATGAACTGTGGCTGAGTGTGGCTGAACTTAGCCTCCTCCCTCCTCACCTCACATAATCCCCTGTTGGTTCGCCTTTGTCCCAGAGTGTCATCCTGTCATGATTTAGAGCATATGGCAGAGCCATGGACAGTGCTAGCTACTATAAAATGCACCTGCCAATTCCTGGAGGCTGGGCTCAGTACCATCTCAGCATCTGCCAGGTCCTGATTCTAGAGCCCGCCCCTCGGCGTCTGGCCTCCTGGCCCTGACCCTGGCCCAGTGTGGAAGAATCTCCTGCCCTCATCTGTAGGCCCTTTGTTCCTGGCCCCACTGTGGGTGCTCAGGGCTCTCTGTGTTCCCAAACCCTCCTGATTGTCACCGGCGGGGGCGGAGGGTGGCACTTTTTCCTAGTATGGACCTGTGGGGAAAAAATACAAAGACAAAAAGTAACAGCCCGATATAAAACAACTTTTTTTTTCTTGGAAAACACTATCTTTCCCTCCCTTCATCTCTTTCCCCTTGTTCCCCCTCCCAATCTCTCAATCTTCTGTCTGTAAATGTAAAATTTTCAGCTCACTGGCTTTTAAAATTATGAATAATAACATAAAACTTTAGTTAAATCACTCAAAAGTATAATTTATTTCCATATCTGGACCAGCTAAGGCAATGGGGATGGGAAGGATAAGGGAGAAATGGGAATGGGTGAGGAATTGGGGCCGGCTGGGCACAGAGACAGAGGGGTGGAGTGTAGGAATGCATGGGGCAGAGCAAAGGACAGGGGAGCAGAGAAGGAGAGACGGGGTACAGAGCAAGGAGTGTAGAGGCAAGAGGGGGGGTCAGCTGGCTCCCAGTGTCTGGTCAGTGTCAGTTACCTGGCTCTTCTGTGTTTCAGAAGGTAGGAGGTAACTGCCCCTCAACACAAGTTCCTCATCTTGAAACTGCCTGAAAAATCTTGCATGTTATGTGTATGTATGTTTCCAGGGAGGTCTGCAGACTTTCACATCTGTGACCCCAAGAAAGGCTGAGAAATCACTTATTCCAAATCATAATTCCAGACTACCTTCTTGTCAAAGATGAAACAGCTCTTTAAAGTTGTTATTTCTGTCTATTTGATTTCCTTTTTTTGTTAAGCAGTCTTATTAATGTAATAGCATCTTTCTGTATTTGTTCATATATAGTTCGTATCTAGCTAAATCTCTTGATGTCTTGAAATGAACAAATGACATATCTTCCTGAATATTGTATATTTTTCTTTTCAAATTTTAAACTGATGTGATTAATTGGTTGCTTTAGAGATGGCTCACTTTTGTCATAACTCTCTGAACTTCTGTTAATGTTTGTGCATTACGTTAAAGAGTTAATGCATCCAGTAGGCTTTCAGAACTGTCAGAAAGGTATTACCCAAGATTGTCACATCACTGATTCTTATGTTAGAACTTTGCTTGGATAGACTGATAAATATGTTTGTGGTAATCTCATTGGTTGTATAGAGGAAGCAGACTTAGTGTCAGAGGGTTAATGACACTATTTGATTTATTCAGTTGAATATATGTGTCCATTTTAACTTATAAAAGTAGAATTTGGAAGTCTCAGATGTGAAACACATTTTCTAACTTTTCCTTGGGTTCCTATAGGAATAAGTTGGTCTGATATGAATTATGGATCATCTCTCTACTTATTACTGTTATATTGAATGACCCTCAGTTGTTTCTCTATCTGACAAAATATATGTCAGACAATCCATTTCTCTCAGTAAAGTCTGCACTCAATAATTATAGCCCCAACTGCACTTGACTCATCTTAAACTTTAATAATGCAGAATAAGCAAGAGAGACTGTAAAGTATGTCAGGTGAGGATTAAGAGAAAGGTTCTGACAGAAGAGTCAGCAGGTGAGATTGAACACAGACCCCTCAGCAGAGGTGCTCTCCACTCTTGGTACCCTCACAGCCCTACCCACCTCCCCACTCCTTGATACCTGTTATTCAATATCAGACCAGCTTATTAAACAGAGAGAGGGCAGGTCATAGAGGTAATGGGGCCAGAGGGAATATATTTTAAACTTTATTTTGAAATAATTTCAAATGTACAAAAAAGTTGCAAGAATAGTACAAAGAATTCTCATTTCTTTCTAACCAGATTCATCAATTTTTAAAGCTTTACCACTTTTGCTTTATCATTCTCTTCCCTACATCCCTCTTTTTATATATGTAATCTTTTTCTGAACCGTTTTGAGAGTAGGTTGTGTATATTATACCTCTTTACTCCTCGTTATTTCAATCTGTGTGTCCTAAAATAGGAATATTCTTTTAACGTAACCACAGTAAAATTGTCAAACCAGGAAATTTAACATTGACCCAGGATTATTTTGTGGTCTGTATCACAAATTTGTCAGTTGTCTCAATAATATCCTTTAGAGCATTTTTTTTTTCTCCTGGTACAGTATCCAGATAAGCATTACGTTTAGTTGTCATGTCTTTGTAGTCCCCTTTAATCTGGAACTCTCTCTCAGTCTTTCTTTGTCTTCCATGACGTTGTCATTTTTATAAAAGACAGGTCAAAATAGACTGTCCTTCAATTTAGCTTTGTCTGATGGCTCCTGATGGGTAGACTCAGGTCATGGATTTGGAGCTGGAAATCTCCATTAATGTTACTATGTCCTTGTTAGGGTATCCTATCCAGAGGCACATGGTATTTGTTTGCCCCTAATTGGTGATGCTAGTTTTGAGCACTTGGTTAGGTTTTGTTGGTTTTCACTGTTGTATATTTACTATTTTTCCTTTTGTAATTAATAAGTAACATTTGGAGAGACATTTTACAATTATATAAATGTTCTCTTCCTTATCAGATGGTTCCTTCCTGATTCAGCATCCATTGATGATTGCTGCCTGAATAAGTTTTTACTGTGTTGTTGGCAAAATGGAAATTTTCTAACGCCATCATTCCTTCTCTTATAAGGAAGAGGTTTCCCTTTAGAGCGGCTTTTAAAAGCGTGGACTTACAGCCCCGTCCGGACCATTAAGTCCCCAATGTTATCCTTTCTTTGACTATAATTGATTATTTTTAAGGAAATGAGCCCTAGATATGCAGTAAGTTTCATCATAATCTTTTCTTATACCTATTCAAAAACAATTATAGTTAAAACTTTCATCCCTTCAATAACTTCCTGCAAGAATTTTAAACAAAATTTAAATAATACAGATGGGTGTGAAATAAAAACTAAAAGCCTCTTTTCCTCCCTTTCTCTGATCTCTCATCGGTAATAGTTTGGGATATCCCCCTTCAGACAGAAGTGGAATGAAAACATACTTACTATTTTGCAAATTGCTTTTCCAAATTGAGGATTTATGTATCAAATCTTTTTGACCTTATAAAACTTTACCCAATATTTTTTACCTGAGGATATTTTTTTTTCTGGTTGGAATTGTTTAGGAGTGTTGACTTTAAACTACTTATGTTCTTTATTTGAATATTAACATATTCTATTTTTAAAAATACTGATTGGTAGGTAACTTTAAGAACTCTCTAAAGCAAAATGTTAAATAAAAAAAGCAAGTTACCAAAGCGTGAAATTAAAAAAAGCAAGTTAAATTAAAAAAGCAAGTTACCAAAAAGCTATGTACAGTGTGCGACTGTGGGGAAAAATACCAAATCAACCTTATTTCTGCAGGTACATATACATCAACTTGATAATCATAGTTACCTCTAGGGAAGATACTGTTTTAGAGGAGGGAAAATGTGGGAATTTTAACTTTGTTTTGTTTGCATTTTTACAGTGACAGTATATCCATATTAAAAAAGAATACAATCTGTTTTTTAAAAGTATAAGTTTTGCATTACCTCAAATTTTCATTTGCCTCCTCCCACACTTATTGGTATTTCAGCAATAATGCATCCTCCCAAAAAAGGGCTCTCATTATTCTGGAGAAATATTACTAGATCTTCAAGTCTTATTAAAAATTAAATTGGCTTTGGTCTGATTTATTTACGTATAGACTGATTTTTTTTCAAACTCTTGTTATTATATTCAGCTATATTATTCTTTGAATATATTTTTGGGGCTGGCTAGGAAAGTTAATGCTTCTGTGAAGAAATGTATTGTCAGTAGTAGATATTGACTTATAAGCAAACACATAAGAACAAAGTATGTGTGTAAGTTGGAGACCATCTAGTGACCAAAACGATGCTTCTGTCAGTGAAATAGGAATTGTAAGTTTAAGAATATGAGTGTTGTGAGGTCAAAGGCATACGTCTTTATAACATAGTTAACACCTACAAACAATGGGGTAGTCCTTGTAGCAAACCTGTTTCTTTTTATTTTTTCCCCCAATGTTTAATTTTGAAAAAATATTGATAGCACAGTACAAAGAGTACTTATATTCACTCAGGTTCACCAGTTGTAACGTTTTGCCACCTTTGCTTTGTTCTCTCTCTCTGTCTCACTCACACACAGAAACACACACACACACTTATATTTATTTTTTTATTTTGGGTGAGTCCTTTGAAAATAAGTTGCACACTTACTTTCACCCCTAAATTACAACATTTCACTCCTTTGACCCAGTGGTTCACTGGAATAATGATCTTTCGCCTGGTTAAGCTATTAAATTGATAGTTGCAAAATGACGATTTTCCTAATTCCATCATTTCTTCCATGTTTATTAACTGGCATTCTTCTGTGAAGAGGAGCTTCTCCCCTTCCTAGTTCTCCCCTCGTATCTCTATAGGCTCATGGATATTTTTTTAAAGTTTTTTCTAGTGTTGTCATTATTCTTTTTAATGCCCAAGTTGTCCCAAATTTGTCCCATGGGATCTCATTCAGTTTGACTCTTGTGTCCTTTTGACATGACCGCATTTGTCTTTGATTACTGTTTCTTGCCTTCTGTCCAACAAGATATGAAGGTTCACTGTGGACTTGCCCAATTTGAGACTTTTCCCATGGACGCCTACTTTTTTAGTGGGGAATATCATCTAGAAACTAAGATATGGATGCTAAGTGTCCTGTGGTTTATCATTGCTACCAGACCCTCTCAGTTGCTAGAACTATGAAATATATTACATATATACTTATTATAATAGGCATATATTGTGTATATATCTGAATATATACTATATATCATACTTATATGAGTATATACACATTTTAAATTATGACTACATTTCATGTATCTCTTTTTTCTTCATACATAAAAATTCCAGCATTTCAAGCCCCAAATTATTCTAACACAAAGACTACCAAATAAAATTTAAGACCTTTATGCAGGGCTTCCCTGGTGGCACAGTGGTTGAGAATCTGCCTGCTAATGCAGAGGGGACACGGGTTCGAGCCCTGGTCTGGGAGGATCCCACATGCCGCGGAGCGACTGGGCCCATGAGCCACATCTACTGAGCCTGCGCGTCTGGAGCCTGTGCTCCGCAACAAGAGAGGCTGCGATAGTGAGAGCCCCGCGCACCGCGATGAAGAGTGGCTTCCACTTGCCACAACTAGAGAAAGCCCTCGCACAGAAACAAAGACCCAACACAGCAAAAATAAGTTGATTGATGGACTCCTACCCGCAACATCTTCTTAAAAAAAAAAAAAAAGACCTTTATGCAATCCTTTTTGTATTAAAATATGTCCCATTATGTTTGTGTAGTTAGAATACTATGTTCAAAATTTACCTGCATTATTTACTCTATATTGTTATGTAAAAAAATTTAATGTACAGTTAGGTTACTTTCTCTGTTTATATTCAATTTTGGGGGTTTTCTATCTTTTTTGTTTAAATTTATTAATATATAGAACAATTTATTTGGTTCGAAACTATATACAAAGGTATTTTTGGAAAAGTCTCGCTCTCCTTGTCTTCTATGCACATGTCTGTAGGTAACCAGTGTTATTAGGTTCTGGTTTATACTTCTTGTGTTTCTTTTTTGTACACACACACTCTCTCTCTCTCTCTCTCTCTCTCTCTCTCTCTCTCTTAACCTAATATGTCTCCATCTCTTATTATATCTTCATTCCTTATTTTCCCTTTCATAACAATTAACATACTATGTGTAATCTTTCTTCCTTGATTTTTTTTTTTCAGTCAGTATATCCTAGAAAACGCTCTGTACGAGTTCATAAGAATCCTCCTCATTTGTAATGGCTACATGGTACTTCATTGTGTGGCTAGTCTCCTACGGATGGGCATTTGGGTTTTCATTATTTTGCTCTTACAAATAATACTTTTGCAGCAATTTTTTAATGAGCAACTGCTATGGACACAGCATTCTTTTAGTTCTGCTTTGTGATATAGTGAAAAATAAGGTTTGTTTTCTGCCCTTTAAGTGTTATAGTCCAGTGGAGGGATGTTTTTAGAAGTGGGCTAGGAAGAGAAATGGCCCGGTATCTAGTAGTTTAATATAATCTAGATATTCTCAGTAATTTTTAGTTACCTGACTGAACATTCTCACAGAAACAACATGAGACAAATATATGGGAGCACATATTATGCTGTTGTCTAGCTTCCAAGTAAAAATAAAAGGAAACCTTTTAAGGTAAGGTAAATACTCTTCAGTAAATCAACATTAAGTAATTTTATTGAGCTACAAGTGCTGGGTTTCATGAAATCGTTTTAGTTTAGCCGCACTTTCTAAAAGTAAAATATAGTTAGGGAAATTTTTCTCTTATTGGTATTATTCAGCCAAAATGGGAACTCTCTTATTATTTTATCTTTTTTAAAAACCTTATATCTAACTTTCATTCCTGCATAGTAAAAACACATATGGTTGCACAAACCATTCATGGTTTGGGGGGACTTGTTGCCTTGGTTTTCAGAGAATTTGTTTGACTTTAAAATACTGTTTTTAGAATCACATATTTAATCCAAATTCATGGATCCAAATTCCTTTTTAGTCTCATGCGGTAATTGCATGTTATTACAGAATACTTAATGTACATGTAGACGTGTACTCTGAATATGTTGGCATTGCTACATTCGTTGTAAATTACATGCAGTGAGTTACCCATATGTGATGATTACCATTTTGGTTGTTGGTTTGTGGTTGTACCTGGACCCTACATCTTGGCTCAGGGAACCTAGGAATTGAGCACATGGACATGTTTACAGTTTTCTAGTCGACTATGAGCAGTATTTGGCCTCTCCCTTTCTGAGTTCTCCTTCCTTATTGTGTAGATTTGTCCTACCCTTGTAACTGCCCATTGCCTCTTCCGACCTTGGCATTCATTCTGCCATGGTCAAACCCTAAAACCTATAGGAATTAATTTTTAGAGAGAGTTTCAAATAAATATTCCCTATATTTAAAGGACAGTTTTGTAAGTTTTGTTAACTTGTTTCAGAGATAGTTTCCATTTTATTTTAATTAGGCCAACACCCCCGCTTCCCAAACCTACGAAAAGCTTAGAGATATACAGTTTTTAACAGTTGTGGAAGAAATGGAGATCTTTTGTTTTTAAAATACTTTAAAAGAAAGTAATATGTATCTGTAATAGAAAAGTTATAAGGCAGGAAAGTAGAGAGGAGGAAATAAACCTAGGGAATGGGTCTAGCCATTAACTTGTTCATGATAGTTATTCCATTTGTATTAATTTTAGGTAAAACACATCTAACTTTAACATGATATCATCTCTAACTAATGTAATACATGATAGGCTGGTTTAAAGGTCACATAATTTACTGGTGGAGAAGAGAGTTCATTGTTGTTTGGATTTAGGCGTCAGCCCCCCTGAGATAATTCACACCCTCTTGCATCCCACATCTTGGGCCAAGGGTGTAGGCACCCTGGTGTCCTGGTGACTTGGCACAGAGCCTGGGCTGTGTTCCTTGTGTTAAAGACCCTTAGTTGGGGGATCAGCTGTCACCCCTGTCAGGGGAGACATCTGCGTAGTGTGTTCCGTGAGTGCCTGCAGTTACGCCCTTTCCAGGTCAGTGCTCCGCTTCATCAGTCATCCCTGCCGCCTTCCCCATGTCTTTTCCAGCTATAGCCAAAGAAAACCTCCTCTTCTCCTCATTGGAGCCAAGACAGGGCTGTTTTCAAAATAAATTTCACTTGGAAACAAAGGCAAAGACCAAATATACAAGCAAAAAAGTGCAGCAGGATAGAAATGGATGAAGTTATGAAGCAGTGTTTTGAAATCTTAGGATAACGAGGTAGCAGATCTTTGGCACATGCGTTGTCATTTTCCTCCTCCTTTTCCATGGCAGACATTGCTAATCGATCCTAGTGCTCTTTTTTGTTGACTCAGCCTTGGAAACCTTAGCACCACAGTGTAGCCATCCTCAGTGATCTGATTTGGTATGTGAGAATGCATATCCTTTTCTTAAGATACATCTGTCAACAAGTTGACTTCATAGTCGGAATTTACCAGGCACATATTCGTGGCATTCTGTCTGGTTCTGCCTGACTGATGCTATTTCAGTTGCGGCTGGCAAGGGCTCCTCCACTCTCATACTTTGGTGGCCTCCATGGCAGCCAGCCACCATGCCTATCATCTTGGAAACCTCCTGTCCTGTACCAACCCTTCCGTTTCTATTTTAAAGTTAGACCACCTGTAGTTTACCAGATTTCTCATGGATGCTCTATTCACTTGCCCATATTTTTCCCACCTGCTTCGTCGAGAGTTTATTTCTCTCCCTATGGCCAGATTCAACATTAGCACATACACAATCAGAAAAAAAAAAAGTCTTATAAGTCTTGCCTTGTTTCTGTGATAGACCACAGCTTATTTATAATAGGACACAGTTTATTTATAATAGCCCACAGCTTGTTTATGAAGCAGCTAACTCTCCCAACTACTATTTTCTTGGTTTATATAGTTTTTAAAAATTATCACGTTATGTGACTGCCCTCAACCAAACATATTGACTTTATGAGGTCTGAGGTTTAACTCCAGCCACCAAAAATAAATGCTTATGGCTTTTGGAAAATGTGAACGGAACGCTTAAGTCTCCAGAACCCCGTGTGTGTCATTCTCACAGCACTCAGTAATTTAAAATTGAAAGCCAGAAATGTGGGCTTGCTTCTAGCTTATTTCTAACATTAGATCAATACAGAGTTTTAGAATATCGTACTTAACTGAAGTGTCATTTAACATGAGGGGCATGAACATATGTATTTCAGAGGTCTCTGCTTATGCGTCAATTTCAGATCTGGTCTTCTTTGCCTCATCAGCAATGCCAGTAGGTGTCACTGTGTGCATTAAATGGAAATCAAAGCTGTCATTAAGTGAATTTCCAAAATTAAGTGTCATTACAGTTTTTTTCAAAAAAAGCGCTCCTAAGGGTAAGCAAGAATATTGTTACCCTTTCCTATTTTTATTAAAAATAAATTACCTTCTTAGGCTGTTTTAGGAAACATGATCCCATTGTTTCTTTTCCCATCCTATCTTACTACTTTCTATGAGCTCTTAGATACATGTACAAATATTTGTTTGGGGTGCATTCACAAGAGGCAGAAGACAGTATATAACCTAGCATGTTAAATGGAGAAGGTGGGTCATTTTGGACTCTCCTGATGTATGTCACTCTCCTATATAGAACTTCACTGCTGTTTGTCGGAAGGGGTAGGATTTTGTCACTCCAAATATTTAGTTGTAACAGCATAAGAGTATTTTTTAAAAATCTCCTAACAAGAGGCAGTGAATAAATCTGTGTGGGTACAAGTACATACACATTTGCACCTGAAGATTTTTTTAAACAAGTATTTTTAGATACTCTCCATGTTTATTAGGCTGCTCTTCAGATTTCTAAATTTTTCTGTAACAGGAAAATCTGTTCACTGATCATGTTTCTTATAATATTAGTAGGACTTAATTTTTTAAATATCTGAAACTTTCTGTGGGTTCACTCTTCTGCTGAGCCCTTCAAAAAAAGTGAAACTATTTGACTTTTTGTCTTCTGTTGCTTTGGGGGGAAAATAAAATGCTCACTTATTCATTTACAGGGCTTTGATGTCAAGATCAGCAGTATCATAGAATCTTCTCTTCAGTTTAGTAATTACAAATCGAGACTATACAAATGTTCTGGAAAGCTCTGTGTGTGTGTGTATTGTGATCTGTTGGGTGAAATACTTATGTGATTTTTTTCTGTTCAGAAGGGAGTTGATGTTACCTTCATATACAGTGACTTAGAGAAGATTCACAGTAGTGTGCCTGTGTGAAACTTTAGGGCATAGATGTGCTCCTACAGAGTCAGTGTTAAATTGCCTTCAACCTTATTTTCCCTGATACACATCGTAAAAATGGAGGTGTATTCTATCTGATGGCAAGGGGAGAATTGGCTGCAAGACATAATACACATGCAATTAAAACGCTGTGGGGCTTACTCAGAATCCCTTTCCATTTATAACTTTCTAAATAATAATCAAAGCCCAAGTTCCTACAGGCAAGGTGGTGTAGTGCAGCTAGCCATGTGCCTGGGGTCAGAGGGTCAGGCTCTGGCCAGTCCATCAGCACTCCCGGTTGTGTATTTATGGGCAGAGTTCAGACCAGGGAAAGAAGGGGGCGGTGGTGGTGTGAAGGTTAACTATGGGTTTAGCTGAATCAATAACATTTTATTTCTTAAAAGTAAAGTGAAATCAAAGTCAATATGGAAAAATGTAAACATCTGTCAAATCTTGGTGATCGTGGATGTGTCTGTTGATACTGTTTTCTGCCCAGAAACTTGGGGCTAATTGGTCAGGTTGGAGGCCTGGGCATTAATAATTTCAAATCATCCTGCAGATCACTAATTTACAGCCAGGTTTGAGAACCATTGGTCTACAGGGGCTTTTGTTAACAAGCAGGTGGGCCAAATGTGGTGATGATCAGGGCAGTTTCCAAATCAGAGTCCAGGAGTTGGAGGCAAAGAACCTTGTAAGTGGTTCCCAGCCTTTGGTGGATGTGGATGTGTTATTTGGTGGCTAGAGGCTTACTGTGTGTATGCATTATGGTGGCGGCTGTCCTGGCCATTTTTGAGAACTCTTTCTTGATGTGAAAACTTTGCTCTTTGCCATTCCTGGTAGCATAACTTTCACCACCTCCTGCCAACCTCCACCATGAGATCTCTGCTTCATCTGAAAGAGCCTGGTCTTCTCTGCTCTTTCCCTGCTGTAGTCGTCAGCGTCCACCTGGAAGGGGTCATGATGACTTTGGAGCTAGTGTGGTGCATCCCTTGCTGTTGGTAGGGTTCTGGCCTCAGATGCTCTAAGGGGAGGGTTGGTGCTGGCTGTAGTATCAGTAGCTTCAGTGGACTTATTTCTTCAACTATTGTGAAGTCAATGGAAATTTACTACTGCACCAGGAAAAAAGTCTTAGCATATAGTCTATTAGTGATGCTTCTGTTGAATAATATAAAATTCCTTCAACAGTTACTTGAGCTTCACTGTTTGCTGGGTGCTTCCTACAATGATGAAGGAATTCAGTGAGATCTTAATCTTCAGGACAGCATATGCACTTGTGAGGATAATTCTCATAGCAGAGGAAGGGAAAACTTTTTAAAGAATGATTAACTCACAGGTAGAAAAAAAACAAGGGCCTTAGTAGAAGCAGTTTTTAAAATGTGAAATGTAAAACCTTTTAAAAATTAGGAGCAGGGAAAACGCAATTCTATGCATTAGAAAGTAATATGTTTAAATTTCGGTTCTATAAGGCCATGTGGAAATGGGTATCGTTTAGTATCAGTGTAACTGGAAGAAGATAAAATCTTACCTATCGAAGACCCGAGGGCCATAATTTTTTTCCTTTACTAATATAAGCATTTGTTTTTGAGTGGGAAAAAGAATCTAGATATTTTAAAAAGACAAAACATTGCTAGTATTTATTATGAGGAACTATTCCATATGACCTAAGTGTTGGAAGTCTTGAAATATAGCTTGTTTTCTTTTCATTTAGCTAGTATTTATTATGTTCCTACTTTATGCCTTGTACTGTGGGTGACAGAAAGGAGAATGTAGAAGATATATAAAATATAAAAGTTTCTTTCCTTTTGGAATATAGCCTATTTGAAGAGATTACAGTTACAACAATGAAAACCAATATATGGTTAAGGACAAAGTACAAAGAGATAATAAATGGTCTTAAAATTCGGGGAAGATCAGCCTGGTCCAGAGGGGCTGGTATGCAGTAGATATTTGGGCATTCGAGCCTCATTTACTGCCCATATCCTGGGCCTTGTTGCTCCTCTGATGTCTTTGTTCCCTACTGCACTCCAATGGAAGGTTTACCTGGCTTCCAACTTTTCTGACTTTGTCTCCTGTCATTGCCCCGTGGACTCCACAAATTTATCTCTCAGGATCTTGACCCTCCATCCTTTCCCTTAGAGTGTCTTGCATACTTGTTCCTTTTCTATCTGACCCTGGCCTCTGGAGGTAAACACAGTGCCCTCCTCCGCTGTGGCCTATTTGGAATCACTCTGCCCTGTCTTACTTCTTACTGGGTGTCTACATCTCGATTTCCTGTAGGTACCTAAGTTCAAGATGCCCCAAACTGATTTTATTATCTCCATTCTTTCTCTCTTCCAAAGACAAACAATATTTTTTTGCCCTCTGTACCTCTGAGTCTGGGTACCACCATCCACCCAGGTTTCCAACGTAAAACATAAGGATAATCATTGTCTCTCCCTCGACTGGGCATTCAACGATTTACCAGAAGTATCTATGGCCCCGGGTCCCTGCTCCTGGTCTCCTACACCTCCCCTGTGTTCTCAGTGGTGACAGTGCCACCTCACTCTTCTAGACGAGGCTCTCCCTCACTGTGGCCCTCCACGCCTCTTTTGAGTTTGCCTTTCTGCTGCCTCTTGGCTCTCTACAGTCCAAAGCTCAGA
The DNA here is from genome assembly GCF_964341445.2 of Mesoplodon mirus. Lineage (NCBI taxonomy): Eukaryota > Metazoa > Chordata > Mammalia > Artiodactyla > Ziphiidae > Mesoplodon > Mesoplodon mirus. Next base: position 82,802,374 of record NC_138980.1, on the reverse strand, counting down.
CTTATGGGTATGAAAAGGGGTAAGGAAAGCCCCTTCCTGATCTTGTCCCAATCTGCCTCTTAACCTCCTCTCAGCAGTGCCCTCTCCCCTTACCTCCCCTCCCCCAAGACTCAGCCAAGCTTCATCTCACACCAGTTTATTAATGTCGTGCAGATGAATCATATCAATTCTGGATCTCTGCCTTTGTCCTTGTTGTTCCCTAGTCCTAGGGCCATGTCTGCCCTGTAGACAGAGAGCCCAGTCAACACCGAGCTCAGACATTTGCTTCTCTACAGATCATTGCCTAACTGCCCCAGGTAGAGTTGTTTGTACTCTCCTCTTTGCCTCTACTGTATCCTGTTTGTCTTTTTTTTTTTTTTTTTTTGCAGAATGCGGGCCTCTCACTGTTGTGGCCTCTCCTGTTGCGGAGCACAGGCTCCGGACGTGCAGGCTCAGCGGCCATGGCTCACGGGCCCAGCTGCTCCGTGGCATGTGGGATCTTCCTGGACCGGGGCACAAACACATGTCCCCTGCATAGGCAGGCGGACTCTCAACCACTGCGCCACCAGGGAAGCCCCTATGTCTCTTTTATACCAGTTTTTGCACTGTGTTATAATGATCAGTGTGAGCAGGTGTGTCCCCCTACTGGTCTATGATCTCTGACCTACAGATTATGTTTTATGCATCCACTTATGTCCCATGTACTAGGCACCTACACGGTGTTCAGTTCATCTCTGTTGGATGAAAGAAGGGCCACACTGAATGGATTTTTAAAACCTGAGAAGTTTGTGGCTATATATTTAATGTTGAGTCTTGTTTCCTAATTATCCTTAAATTTTGGTTTACTCTAGTATATCTGCCCCATGCTCCTGTAATTTAAAGCACAAGTACTTTTTAAAAATAAATTTATTTATATTTTTATTTATTTTTGGCTGCGTTGGGTCTTTGTTGCTGCATGGGGTTTCTCTAGTTGCGGTGAGCGGGGGCTACTCTTTGTTGCGATGCATGGGCTTCTCATTGCCGTGGCTTCTCTTGTGGAGCACAGGCTTTAGGCATGCAGGCTTCAGTAGCTGTGGCATGTGGGCTCAGCAGTTGTGGCTCGCGGGCTCTAGAGTGCAGTCTCAGTAGTTGTGGCGCACGGGCTTAGTTGCTCTGCGGCATGTGGGATCTTCCTGGACCGGGGCACGAACCCGTGTCCCCTGCATTGGCAGGCGGACTCTCAACCACTGCGCCACTAGGGAAGCCCCCTAATGTTTCTTGATAATAAGTCTGAGATTAGGTTTTCTTTTGATTTTGAGTTAAACTCTTTAACTGGGAAAAAAATGCCACTGTGTTAGGTCATGGGCCATGTGGAAGAAGACAACCTTGGTCTTTGGGCATCTGCCCACCCCTGAGCTGTCTCACCATCAGCTTCTGGGGCCCTGGCGAGGGTCTTAGCTCCAGGAGTCATTTTAAGTGAAACATAGATTTTTCAGTTCAGAAAAGTTCTTCAAAGTCCTTAATTTCCTCAGTGGAAGTATATGTTAGAATATAGTGTGTATTTATAACCCACATTCCAACCGTATAGATGTGAAATAGGACTCCAGTAGGCATGTTTGATTTCAAGGGTTTTTTTGTGGGTAAGTATCCTGAATTCACTCGGAGGTTATCAGCAAGGGGTGAAGGGAGATGAGAGGCAGGAGGCTGGGAGGTGGGAAGGGTGTGCGGGAGGGTTAGTTCCTGACAGTTGGTTCATTCTGCCAGTGCACCTGAGAGATGCCACCACCCATGAGAAGAAGCCTGTGATTCCAAGTCTTCACTGTATTGATTAGGGGTGGCCTGTCTCAGCCAGTCATTCTAGAGGTTCAGCAAATACAGGTAATACTGGTTAACTGCATCCAGAAATCTTTATCGTAAAGCATTGCAGCTTGCCCCTGGGAACACTTATTTGAAGATCTGCCAACATTTTCCAAGCACTAGTTTAAGGTCCTTCTCACTTTCCAGCTCAGATATTTCTCCTGTCTGTAAGATAAAGTTTGTAATTTTGGTTTTCATATTCACAGACATTACTTAAGAATTTAAGTTTAAATGAATTTCACCTGACCATTCACTGGCTTCCTTGGTTAAATTCCATCCCATCAGTTATATTCTAGTCCATTGAGTTGTGGATGTCTCGGGTTTAATCATTCAACCACAATTAAGTACCTACTGTATGTCAAGGTCTCAGGCACTAGAGACAGAGTTAGAATAACAGCTAAGAGTCAGAGGGGAAGCTATGTATATAAAAACAAATACATATAGAACAATGAACCTCAAAGACATCAGATGTATATAAAGAGCTTTAAGACCACAAAATCTGCATGTGGTGAGATGTTCCTCTGCATTCTTAGGGTGACCACAGAATTTATCATCCAAACTAACATACTTTTGAAAGTAAAAGGGCAGTGTCGATCATTGTGCTGCGATACGGGCATTAAACCTGGGCTGTCTGGGGCTGGCAGGGTGCATGCTCGCTCTCTTCACTTACCACCTGCACTGGCTCACTCTGGGTTCCACCATGCTGCCATGTCTATTTCCTGTCATCATGCACCTTACAAGATTATATATAACGGCTGTCGTGTGCCTTATTAATTGTAAGTACAGCAGAGTGGGTCTGATATGAGTCAATTTTTTGCTTCCATTTAGGAAGCATTTAGTGCATGAAGCAAAAGTATTTGGAAAATAACATGTGGTCTGTGGTTCACAAGCAGCACTGAGTTACAAATGCCCTAATGCATACATTTGGTTCAGGTGATTAAAAAAGATTTTATTCTAGTGATCTCAAAATACAAAAAAATGAAGCAGAAACATTTTATATGTTGCGATTTTTGAAAAGTCAAAACTTACAGTATTTCTTGAAATACCTGACATGTTTGAAATAAAGGCACTTAATACCTTTCTGCTTTTCTGTTACATGTTTTCATTATGCAAGCCGGTGTTATAAGTAAAAAGTCAGAAGGTACACCAGAAAAGCCCTTGTTCAGACCTACATAAATCTCCCCCACAAGGCCTGGGTAGTGCTGGCCGTTGCCTTCCGAAGGGAGAGTGATCTGTGTGCGTTCATTTCAGCCACTCCACCCCATGCTCGTAGCTGGCCTGGTGCTCTGCTGGGCCCTGAGGATGCCAGAGTGGGGGGGGGCACTTTTTGAGGGGAGACGAGGCCTCTGTCTTCAAGGAGCCTCAGATCTGAGGGTGAGGCCCACCATAAAGCAGGCAACTGAGTCTGAGCGAAGTGTTACTGGAGCCCAGGAGAGCAGTGATCTTTGCCAGAAAGAAAGAATCAGAACCTGGGTGAGGTGGGGAAGGAGAGGTTTGCCAGCAAGGAAGCTGCAAAACTGAGTTCGAAAACTCCCTTCTTTTTCAGATTTCATTTTTTCTTTGTTAGTCTACGTACTTCTCGTTCCCCTTTATTCCATTTCTTTCTTTTCTTAAAATTTATTTATTTTATTTTTATTTTTTGGCTGTGTTGGGTCTTCATTGCTCTGCGCAGGCTTTCTCTAGTTGTGGTGAGTGGGGGCTACTCTTCGCTGCGGTGTGTGGGCTTCTCATTGCGGTGGCTTTTCTTGTTGCGGAGCACCGGCTCTAGCCACGCAGGCTTCGGTAGTTGTGGCACGAGGGCTCAGTAGTTGTGGCTCGTGGGCTCTAGAGCGCAGGCTCAGTAGTTGTGGCGCACGGGCTTAGTTGCTCCATGGCATGTGGTATCTTCCCGGACCAGGGCTCGAACCCGTGTCCCCTGCATTGGCAGGCGGACTCTTATTAACCACTGCACGACCAGGGAAGTCTCTCCATTTCTTTCTTTTCTTCATGAACCCTCTGCCTTGAGTGTCTTCTGTCCTCCATCCTTTTATTTTTAAACTGAAGGTGTTCACAAGGAGATGGGCAGAAAGGAGTAATGACATTTATTAACCAAGATTAACTAATATTCTTAGTATTGCGTACTATGCTATGTAGTTTACACGCATGATCTCTTTACTCCTCAGAGCAGTTCTCTAAGGTTTATATGTGGTCAGTATCTCCTTTTATAGGTGAGATGAAAATGAGGTTTGCAGAGGTTAAATAATTTGATGGGGGCCATACAGGAGGTGGGAGGGATGGGATTCGAGCCCAGCCCCTGCTCATTCAGTGTACTGTGCCTGTGTTCCCTGGGTTTGGATACAGGCCACCAGTGCTACAAGGCATGATTTCAGTGGTGCCTACACCTTCAGTAATGCTGATACATAGGGAAGAGAGTCATTCCCATTCCCTTACCTTTTCATCCTACACCACTGGCCCCACCCCCCCCTAAAATTTTTCCAAAACCTTTAACTTGGCTTTACTTTGCTAATCTCTTTTTCTAAGGACTGGAGAGCAGGCTTCAGGCTCAGAAGCTTCAGCAGGAAACATGATTTTAAAACAAGTGTTTCTTTTCATACTCACCTTAAAGTTCTTTTTAACTTTTATTGAAGTAAAAAGGCTATTTAAAGAAAAATACTGAGACCAGATAGGATGCAGATGTGGACAGGTTGTGAAGGTGCTGTGGGAATGCGCAATTTGGGAGAACATGCCTGCCTCAAGGGAGGAATTAGAGACAGAAGATGAAAGCCAGAGACAACCCTCAGGGTAAAGTTTTAGCATTTTTTCATCTAGGAGTCAGGGAGGGCTGGTGATTCTGTTCCATTTGCTGCCTTTTCTTTTTCTTGTATGTTGGTGGCAAAATGTTTGGAGTCTACTTGGCTTAATGATCCTTCTTTCAGGCATGTACTATTTATAACTTTATAGTCATCTCTCTGCCTGCATTGGCAATGGAAATGGGAAGTTGTTGAAAGTATCTTTAAAACCAAAAGGAATTTGCATATAAGTTTATGCAGAGGGCCTTAATCTGGTGTTTTAGTTCTTAGAAATACCTAGATTTTTCCGTTCATAAGTAAATTTTCAGTGCATCTCAAGTTATCATTTTGTTTTATTTTGCTCTCCTGACAGTGTCATAAGAATCAAAGAAATGCCCATTTAAATTTCTTTACCCAGTGGTATAAAAGTTTTAAACTACATAGTTATGGCTCACTAAGTGGTAATTCTATTTTTCTTTTTTTTCAAGGACTGCACAATTAGATTTTAGTAAGATTGAGATTTCAGTGTCTCTTGGTATATTTGTCAGGACAGACTCACAAGCAGTTTGCAAGCGTCCATGAACAAATCAGGTTAGCAATACATTTAAACCAGTGCAGACAGATTATCCTCATCACCACGGAGACAAAGCAGTCAGGAGATGAGTTTGGTGCAGTAAGCACAAGTGGCATGATATAATGAAGTTGTATTCCATTAAGCTCTTGTGTACGGGGAGCAAAATGTCATCACCTGAATGTGGCTGCATTTCTGTGATACAACCTCATCTGTTCCGTCAACTAGTTTTGCTCTGATCAATAAGCAGTTTTCTGTGGCCTTTCACTGCTGTCAGATGTCATTGAGTGATGTAAATGCACGTCAGAAACTAGAAACTTGACAGCTCACCCAGAGTGGGAAGGGAGAGAGAAGAGGGAAATCGCTGCAAAAGACATGGTTGACAGCTGGCATCTCCTCGGGGTAACTGATTGGATACTGTAGCAGCCAGCACTTTCCCCATATAAACACGAAGGAAAATGATCCCAGAATGTGCAAAATACAGAACAGATGTCTTAAAATAATTTAAGGGAAAAAGTATTATTGTGATCTGTAGCATAATGATTGTGTAAATTGTTTAGGTAAAATACATCAAAAAAATTAGTTGCTGTTTGTTTTTGACTAAGAACAATTTAGCCAAATGAAAATATAATATTTCTAACCATTTTCTCCATTGCCCACTGCCAAAACTACAGTTAGGAAAGTTTGTTTCGGTGCAGAAAGAGATGTAGCCAAAAAGACCTTTATTATAACAGTATCCATGTAAGAGAATATTAGGTAGTGATAAAAGGAGGGAAAGGACAGTCTTTATATCCTCATATGGGAAGGTGCCAGGGTCCATTGCTAAGTGAAAAAGCAATGGGTAGAACAGGGTGTGATGTGCTGCCTTTTGTGTAGAAGGGAAGGACATAAGGCTGACTCAGTTCAGACGTGAACATAGCAAGGCTGAAAGGACCTGTTCACAGCATCGGGTGCGGGATGCGGGGTGTGACCTGGTCAAAGAGTGTCAGAGTTTCAAGGGAGGCTTTACTGTATATGTTTTCATATCTTTAAAAAAAAAACTTAAAACCATATGAATGTGTTACCTATTCAAATTGTTGAATTAGAAAGAGATGTTTCTTTATTTCACATATGAAATTGTCTTAAATGTGCAAAAGGAAATATAGTAGTTACCATATTTAACAAAGGACACATATTCCAAGAGCAGTCTGGTTAGACTCTTCATTACCAAAGCAAGTAAAAGGCATTCAGATGTATTAAATGAGGGTCATTAAATACTAGTTCAAATAATTTTAGTAGCATTGACTAAAATTCAGGGACACTTAGGTCATGAAAATAAAAAAAAACCTGTTATTTGTTGAGTGCTTACTATATGCCAGATGCCATGCAATGCACTTTATAAATGTTAACTTATTTAAATCCTCACAGAGAAGCTATTATTTCTGTTTAACAGATGAAAAAGTTGATGCCCAGTGAGTTTAAATAACTGTAGATACACAGCCAGTAAAGCTGGAGTTTGAACCTGGGTTTTTGGTCTCCAAAGATAAGTCCAGGGTCTGCGTAGCAGAGTGGAGAAAGCTGAAAGCAACATGGGCATGTGTAAACGTGAGGACAATTGCCTTAGCCTGTCCGTGTCGTCACGACTAGAGTGCAGTGTTAAGTACTGGGGATGTCCTCCGTTGCCCAGGTTTCCCTGTTAAGATGCCTTCTGCACCATTTCCATGTCCTTCCAGGTCCTATTTCAGTCATAATCATGTGCTTACAATTAGTTAATCTGTAGCTCTTCTCTGAGTTTCAAGGGGGAGAGACTGTCTTTTACACTGCCCTGCAGTAGGCCAGCTCAGAGCCTGATCCATGAACGTACTTAATAAATGCTTGCTGAGGGAATGACTTAGTTTAAGAGGCAGACCCTGTAGTAATGACTAGATTGCATTACATTGGTGTGGTTATCTTGTGCAAACTACCTAATGGAATAATCCTTTCTAGTACATGCTTTCACTAATGAGGAATGCAGCTTTGAGGCCAGAGTGGATTGAGGGCTTGTAGGTTCAAGGCAGAAAGATATCAGTTTATTCTATAAATAGTGAACCATCACTTTACTATTAGGAGTAACAACTGTAAAGGGAGAAGATTAGGAAGTTAAAATCACCAGAGATAAAGTTTACTTTGACAATGGGAAATGGAATTAAAAGAATCCAGTAGAACAAAGTTGCATCAGAACTTCCACCTTACCACTGTAATATTCAGCGTTTGAGGATCTCTTTGCCTCGTGTCTGGGTGTCTTGAGACCTGCCCTCTCCTAAACACATCCCCTGGGAAACAGCCCAGGCTGCTGCTCTGTTCGTGGCCACCACATCACCACTCTCTTTTACTTTTGAGGTTCTTTTGCTCTTCATTTCAGGACCAAGATTATAAGAATATGGCAAGGGGTTCAAAATAGGGCTATCCCCACTGCTCCTCCAAGGCCCAGCCTGAGGGAAGACAGGTTTCGATGGGTGAGTGAGGATAGGATAGGGGACGGATACTAGGTGGGAAGTGGCCCTGCTGAGCATGGAGACAGAGTGGGTGGTTCCTGGCCATCTCTCCCTTTGATCAGATCAGGTGGAGAGCAGGGTGGGGGGTTGCTGCTAATGAATACATGGAAAACTCTGCTTTGGATATTATCAGTCCCTTGCCCACCCATCCCCTTTTTAAGACTGGCTTTGGGTACCTTCCCTGTCCTCAAGTACTTCCCACAGTGCATGAATAGGCTACACATACATGTGCCCTTGTCCTCTTCTCTCAGTCATGTGCTGGGTAGGAACCAGACCCTTGGTTGGTACTTCTTTCTTATACTTCAGAATTGTGTCACCAGGCGAATCGTTACGTAGTTTTGATGGAACCCAGAGTTGATCATTGTAACATGGAATCCCAGTCATAAATGGAAGCACTGTTTCATGCTGATGAACAAGAACCTAGAGCTTATAAATCATAACCCATCTTTACCTGGATCCCTATCATCAGATACTGAGCAGGTAGAGTTAATCTGGGGACCTCAAAGTTTTCCCCCTGCAGTATCCTTTATAGGACAACTGAAATAGTCCTAATTCTCTTTCAAAATTCTATTCACTTAGTGGTCATACCCCAATGGTGATTCTGATATTTCTGTATCCTTTGACTTTCTTCTCTTTTCCATTTCACCTAAACAGGCAACTGACTTCACTCTTTTTAAAAAAAAAAAAAAAACATCCTTATTGGACTTTCATTGCTTTACAACGGTGTGTTAGTTTCTGCTTTATAACAAAGTGAATCAGCTATACATATACACATATCCCCATATCTCCTCCCTCTTGCATCTCCCTCCCACCCTCCCTATCCCACCACTCTAGGTGGTCACAAAGCACCACTTATTGAAGAGCTGATCTCCCTGTGCTATGCAACTGCTTCCCACTAGCTAGCTATTTTACATTTGGTAGATTTTATAAGTCCATGGCCACTCTCTCACTTTGTCCCAGCTTACCCTTCCCCCCCTGTGTCCTCAAGTCCATTCTCTATGTTTGCGTCTTTATTCCTGTCCTGCCCCTAGGTTCTTCAGAACCATTGGTTTTTTTTTTAGATTCCATAAATATATGTGTTAGCATACAGTATTTGTTTTTCTCTTTCTGACTTACTTCACTCTGTATGACAGACTCTAGGGCCATCCACCTCACTACAAATAACTCAGTTTAGTTTATTTTTACGGCTGAGTAATATTCCATTGTATATATGTACCACATCTTCTTTATCCGTTCATCTGTCGATGAACACTTAGGTTGCTTCCATGTACTGGCTATTGTAAATAGAGCTGCAATGAACACTGTGGTACATGACTCTTTTTGAATTATGGTTTTCTCAGGGTATATGCCCAGTAGTGGGATTCCTGGGTCGTAGGGTAGTTCTATTTTTAATTTTTTAAGGAACCTCCATACTGTTCTCCATAGTGGCTGTATCAATTTACATTCCCACCAACAGTGCAAGAGTGTTCCCTTTTCTCCACACCCTCTCCAGCATTTACTGTTTGTAGATTTTTTGATGACGGCCATTCTGACTGGTGTAAGGTGATACCTCATTGTACTTTTGATTTGCATTTCTCTAATGATTAGTGATGTTGAGCATTGTTTCATGCGTTTGTTGGCAATCTGTATATCTTCTTTGGAGAAATGTCTGTTTAGGTCTTCTGCCCATTTGTGGATTGGGTTGTTTGTTTTTTTGATACTGAGCTGTATGAGCTGCTTGTAAATTTTGGAGATTAATCCTTTGTCAGTTGCTTCATTTGCAAATATTTTCTCCCATTCTGCGGGTTGTCTTTTCATCTTGTTTATGGTTTCCTTTGCTGTGCAAAAGCGTTCTAAGTTTCATTAGGTCCCATTTGTTTATTTTTGTTTTTATTTCCATTTCTCTAGAAGATGGGTCGAAAAAGATCTTGCTGTTATTTATGTCAGAGTGTTCTGCCTATGCTTTCCTCTAAGAGTTTGATAGTGTCTGGCCTTACATTTAGGTCTTTAATCCATTTTGAGTTTATTTTTGTGTATGGTGTTAGGGAGTGTTCTAATTTCATTCTTTTACATGTAGCTGTCCAGTTTTCCCAGCACCACTTATTGAAGAGGCTGTCTTTTCTCCATTGTATATTCTTGCCTCCTTTATCAAAAATAAGGTGACCATATGTGCGTGGGTTTATCTCTGGGCCTTCTATCCTGTTCCATTCATCTATATTTCTGTTTTTGTGCCACTACCATACTGTCTTGATTACTGTAGCTTTGTAGTATAGTCTGAAGTCAGGGAGCCTGATTCCTCCAGCTCTGTTTTACATTCTCAAGATTGCTTTGGCTATTCGGGGTCTTTTGTCTTTCCATACAAATTGTGAAATTTTTTGTTCTAGTTCTGTGAAAAATGCCAGTGGTAGTTTGATAGGGATTGCATTGAATCTGTAGATTGCTTTGGGTAGTAGAGTCATTTTCACAATGTTGATTCTTCCAATCCAAGAACATGTTATATCTCTCCATCTGTTTGTATCATCTTTAATTTCTTTCATCAGTGTTTTATAGTTTTCTGCATATAGGTCTTTTGCCTGCTTAGGTAGGTTTATTCCTAGATATTTTATTCATTTTGTTGCAGTGGTAAATGGGAGTAGTTCCTTAATTTCTCTTTCAGATTTTTCATCATTAGTGTATAGGTATGCAAGAGATTTCTGTGCATTAGTTTTGTATCCTGCTACTTTACCAAATTCATTGATTAGCTCTAGTAGTTTTCTGGTAGCATCTTTAGGATTCTCTATGTATAATATCATGTCATCTGCAAGAGTGACAGCTTTATGTCTTCTGTTCTGATTTGGATTCCTTTTATTTCTTTTTCTTCTCTGATTCCTGTGTAACATCCAAAACTATGTTGAATAATACTGGGGAGAGTGGACAACTTTGTCTTGTTCCTGATCTTAGAGGAAATGCTTTCAATTTTTCACCATTGAGAACGACGTTGGCTGTGGGTTTGTCATATATGGTCTTTATTATGTTGAGGTAAGTTCCCTCTATGCCTACTTTCTGGAGGGTTTTCATCATAAATGGGTGTTGAATTCTGTTGAAAGCTTTTTCTGCATCTATTGAGGTGATCTTATGGTTTTCCTCCTTCAGTTTGTTAATATGGTTAATCACATTGATTGGTTTGCATACATTGAAGAATACTTGCATTCCTGGGATAAACCCCTCTTGATCATGGTGTATGATCCTTTAAATGTGCTGTTGGATTCTGTTTGCTAGTATTTTGTGGAGGATTTTTGCATCTATGTTCATCAGTGATATTGGCCTGTAGTTTTCCTTCTTTCTGACATCTTTGTGTGGTTTTGGTATCGGGGTGATGGTGGCCTCATAGAATGAGTTTGGGAGTGTTCCTCTTCTATATTTTGGAAGAGTTTGAGAAGTATAGCTCTTCTCTAAATGTTTGATAGAATTCGCCTGTGAAGCCATCTGGTCCTGGGCTTTTGTTTGTTGGAAGATTTTTAATCACAGTCTCAATTTCAGTTCTTGTGATCAGTCTGTTTATATTTTCTATTTCTTCCTTGTTCAGTCTTGGAAGGTTGTGCTTTTCTAAGAATTTGTCCATTTCTTCCAGGTTGTCCATTTTGTTGGCATAGCGTTGCTTGTAGTAGTAATCTCTCATGATCCTTTGTATTTCTGCAGTGTCAGTTGTTACTTCTCCTTTTTCATTTCCAGTTCTATTGATTTGAGTCTTCTCCCTTTTTTTCTTGATGAGTCTGGCTAATGGTTTATCTATCTGTTTATCTTCTCAAAAAGTCAGCTTTTAGTTGTATTGATCTTTGCTATTGTTTCCTTCATTTCTTTTTCATTTATTTCTGATCTGATGTTTATGATTTCTTTCCTTCTGCTAACTTTGGGGATTTTTTTCCTTCTTTCTCTAATTGCTTTAGGTGTAAGATTAGGTTGTTTATTTGAGATGTTTCTTGTTTTTTGAGATAGGATTGTATTGTTATAAACTTTCCTCTTAGAACTGCTTTTGCTGTATCCCATAGGGTTTGGGTCATTCTGTTTTCATTGTCATTTGTTTTTAGGTATTTTTTGATTTCCTCTTTGATTTCCTCAGTGATCTCTTGGTTATTAAGTAGTGTATTGTTTAGCCTCCAAGTGTTTGTATTTTTTACAAATTTTTTCCTGTAATTGATATCTAGTCTCATAGTGTTGTGTTCAGAAAAGATACTTGATACGATTTCCATTTTCTATTTACCAAGGTTTGATTTGTGACCCAAGATATGATCTATCCTGGAAAATGTTCCATGAGCACTTGAGAAGAAAGTGTATTCTGTGTTTTTGGATGGAATGTCCTATAAATATCAATTAAGTCCACCTTGTTTAATGTATCATTTAAAGCTTGTGTTTCCTTATTTATTTTCATTTTGGATGATCTGTCCATTGGTGACAGTGGGGTGTTAAAGTCCCCTACTATGATTGTGTTGCTGTTGATTTCCCCTTTCATGGTTGTTAGTATTTGCCTTATGTATTGAGGTGCTGCTATGTTGGGTGCATAAGTATTTACAATCATTATATCTTCTTCTTGGATTGATCCCTTGATCATTATGTAGTGTCCTTCTTTGTCTCTTGTAATAGTCTTGATTTTAAAGTCTATTTTGTCTGATATGAGAATTGCTACTCCAGTTTTCTTTTGATTTCCATTTGCATGGAATATCTTTTTCCATCCCGGCCCTTTCAGTCAGTATGTGCCCCTAGGTCTTAAGTGGGTCTCTTGTAGACAGCATATATATGGGTCTTGTTTTTGTATCCATTCAGCCAGTCTATGTCTTTTGGTTGGAGCATTTAATCCATTTACATTTAAGGTAATTATCGATATGTATGTTCCTATTACCATTTTCTTAATTGATTTATGTTTGTTATTGTAGGGCTTTTCCGTTTCTTGTGTTTCCTGCCTAGAGAAATTCCTTTAGCATTTGTTGTAAAGCTGGTGGCGGTGCTGAATTAGCTTTTGCTTGTCTGTAAAGGTTTTAATTTCTCCGTCAAATCTGAATGAGATCCTTGCTGGGTAGAGTCATCTTGGTTGTAGGTTTTTCCCTTTCATCACTTTAAATATGTCATGCCACTCCCTTCTGGTCTGCAGAGTTTCTGCTGAAAAATCAGCTGTTAACCTTATGGAGATTCCCTTGTATGTTATTTGTTGTTTTTCCCTTGCTGCTTTTAATATTTTTTCTTTGTATTTAATTTTTGATAGTTTGATTAATATGTGTCTTGGCATGTTTCTCCTTGGATTTATCCTGCATGGGACTCTCTGCGCTTCCTGGACTTGACTGACGTTTCCTTTCCCATATTAAAGAAGTTTTCAACTATAGTTTCTTCAAATATTTTCTCAGCCCCTTTCTTTTTCTCTTCTTCTTCTGGGACCCCTATAATTCGAATGTTCGTGCATTTAATGTTGTCCCAGAGGTCTCTGAGACCATCCTCAATTCTTCTTATTCTTTTTTCTTTATTCTGCTCTGCAGTAGTTATTTCCACTATTTTACCTTCCAGCTCACTTATCTGTTCTTCTGCCTCAGTTATTCTGCTATTGATCCCTTCTAGAGAATTTTTAATTTCATTTATTGTGTTGTTCATCATCGCTTGTTTGCTCCTTAGTTCTTCTAGGTCCTTGTTAAACGTTTCTTGTGTTTTCTCCCTTCTATTTCCAAGATTTTGGTCATGTTCACTATCATTACTCTGAATTCTTTTTCAGGTAGACTGCCTGTTTCCTCTTCATTTGTTCAGTCTGGTGGGTTTTTACCTTGCTCCTTCATCTGCTGTGTGTTTCTCTGTCTTCTCATTTTGCTTAGCTTACTGTTTTTGGGGTTTCCTTTTCGCAGTTACCATTGTTTTTGGTGTCTGTCCCTAGTGGCTATGGTTGGTTCAGTGGGTTGTGTAGGCTTGCTGGTGGAGGAGACTGGTGCCTGTGTTCTGGTGGATGAGGCTGGATCTGGTCTTTTAGGTGGGCAGGACCGCATCCGGTGGTGTGTTTTGGGGTGTCTGTGACCTTATTATGATTTTAGGCAGCCTCTCTGCTAATGGATGGGCTTGTGTTCCTTTCTTGCTAGTTGTTTGGCATAGTGTGTCCAGCACTGTAGCTTGCTGGTCGTTGAGTGGAGCCGGGTCTTAGCATTGAGATGGAGGTCTCTGGGAGAGCTTTTGCCAGTTGATATTACGTGGTCCGGTAGGTCTCTGGTGGACCAGTGTCCTGAACTCGGCTCTCCCATCTCAGAGGCACAGGCCTGATACCTGGCCAGAGCACCAAGCCCCTGTCAGCCACTCGGCAAGGTACATGGGGAGTTTCTTGCGTTTTGGGATGTCTGAGGTCTTCTGCCAGCATTCAGTAGGTGTTCTCTAGGCGTTGTTCCACATGTAGATGTATTTCTGATATATTTGTGGGAAGGAAGGTGATCTCTACTTCTTACTCCTCTGCCATCTTGCAGGTCTCTGACTTCACTTTTTTTTTTAATTTATTAATTTTATTTTTTTTGGCTGCAATCAGTCTTCGTTGCTGCATGCAGGTTTTATCTAGTTGTGGTGAGTGGGGCCTACTCTTCATTGCCATGCGCAGGCTTCTCATTGCAGTGGCTTCTCTTGTTGCAGAGCACGGGCTCTAGGCAGGCGGGCTTCAGTAGTTGTGGCACGTGGGCTCAGTAGTTGCAGCGCACAGGCTTAGTTGCTCCGTGGCATGTGAGATCTTCCTGGGCCAGGGCTTGAACCCATGCCCCCTGCATTGGCAGGTGGATTCCTAACTGCTGCACCACCAGTGAAGCCCCGACTTCACTCTTGATCCAGCATTGATAGAGCCCTGAGGATGCCTTCTGCTTTTGCATTCTCCTTCGGCCACCCTTTGTAGTGTCCCCATCCCCCCCCCACCTTTCCCCTCACTTGCCCCCACACTCCCACCCCTACTTTTTCTTGATTGGTTTTGTTTCTTCTGGGAACACCTGAAAACTGCCTTCATTGCCCAGGAGGGGGCTCCACACATTCCAGGTGAGGTGGAGGACGACCAGCCCTCTCTTTCCCTCCTTAGACAAGTGCCCACCCACCTACAGTGGTTTTCTCTGTTGTCTTAACCAGCAGAGCAGCCTTCTCTTGGTCTTGCATGGATGTGGAAGGGAGAATAGCCTTTGATGAGAGGGTTCTTAAAAGATCCTAGTGACTTCATTTTTAAAAGGCCAACTATCCCACTTTTAAAGGCTGAGTTTTGTAATTTTTATGACTAAGTTCATTTTTAAATTGATATATTGTAATTATAAAATGCTTACATGAAAACGTAAGGAACAAAGTTTTCAGTGTGAAACAGAACTTTGGAGAAGACTTAATAACTTCCTTCTCAGTCTTCCCCATCCACTCCAAACTCTTTGGAATCCATAGTTTTGCAGTCAGCAAGATTCTTTTGCACATCTGATCAAGTCAGCTGCTGCTTCAGTCACTGAGCAGCTCCTCATTGCTCATTTGGTAAAGGCCAGTCAATCTCTAGTGTTGCTTAAGGGGCCCGGTGTGGTCTGGCCCCTCCCTACCTAAGGACTATTCTTGATACTCCTTCCCCCCTGCCCCCACCCCTCGAGCTCCAGTCTCACAGTCTGGCTGCTCAAGTGAATCTGCTTTAGTTAAGTAACCTTCCCCCTTGGCCCTGTCCACCTCCTCTCTCACCTCTTTCTGAGGTGTCAGGTCTCAGTTTCTGCACCACTTTCTCAGGGACTTAGCCCTGACTGGGATGTCCTATTTCAGGCTCTCAGTAGTCTGTCCTTTCCCACAGAGCATTTATAAGACTATGCATTGTGGTGTTAGTTCACTGTATGCCCAGTGTCTAGCACATGTTTACACATAGAAGTGATCAGTACATTTTCACTAAATAAATAGATAAAGTAACTAAAGCCGAAGTGAGAGTAAATGACCTATCCAGGAGAGCATGGCTACCTAGTATCAGAATTAAGACAAAACCCACAGCACTTTTCACTGTGTCTGGTTTTTGTTTCTTTATTAGGAGTCTGTGTCCACACATGTGACTTGTTCATTCTGATTGCATGAGGAAAATGTGCTCCTGACTCTGTTTCCAGGGATCTCTGCTTTTTGTTTTCGGCTCCTCTGTGTAATTGGATCCTTCTGGTACATTTTCTGTGGCCCCTCTTAAGGTTCATCACTGGAGCCCTGTTTGTTCTCTTGGTGTTTTGTTTTGTTTTTTGTTTGTTTGTTTTTTTTGTGTTTTTTTTTTTGCGGTATGCGGGCTTCTCACTGCTGTGCCTCTCCCGTTGCGGAGCACAGGCTCCGGACGCGCAGGCTCAGCGGCCATGGCTCACGGGCCCAGCTGCTCCGCGGCATGTGGGATCTTCCCAGACCGGGGCACGAACCCATGTCCCGTGCATCGGCAGGCAGACTCTCAACCACTGTGCCACCAGGGAAGCCCCTCTTGGTGTTTTAAAGCTAGAAGTTGGATGTTTACCCACTTTTCTTAATTCTTTCAAGTGACTATTTCAGATTTAGTGTTTATAATTATTTGTGCTTTTGTGTTTTAGAAGCTTTTACTCTGAGTCTTGATCTTGGTGCTTCCTTGTAAAATGCTTTTCTTTGAGTAGTAGATCTGGGGTCTTTAACATTCTGCATCTCAGATTTTATGTTAGCTAATTTTCTGGCTTAATGACACCCCTGCCCTTATTGACTCACTTTAAAGACAGGAGTTGTTTGCTTAACAGTGGCATGTAGTCTGTTTTCCCAAAATACAATCACTGACCAGAAAGTGGGTTGAATAGTAATCCTTTTCACATAAGCTGCCTGGAAACTGTCAGTTCAGCCTTATCTGGTGGGTGATTTGGGATGTGGGCTCGTCATGCTTGCATGGCAAACTCTATGTCACGATCTTTTTCCTCAGCTTTAGACTCTACGGAAAATTTACTAGCTGGCCTTAATTTTGTTATTGAGATTGACAAAACTTCATTGTGATCCCTTTACTCATTTGCTCTGCAAATACTTAAAGACTGCATTTGCTCCCCCTGGGTAAACATCTTTCCTTGCTCCTCAAATGCCATAGGGAAAGACCTGTGGTCCTGCCGTGGCTTCTCCATGGAAAAGACTATCTCATGTGACAGTGATGTTCTTAAAATGTAGCATCCAGAGTGAAGGGTGATTCAGTATGGACGTAGTATACAGGTTTTCAACTTAGAATTAAAAGAATAAGTGTGTCGTTTGTTTGCCTGATGGTTTCTGTTCTTCATTTTTTCCCTTGACTTCAAATTTGGTTCTTAGACCTTAATGAAGGAGGATTTTAAGAAACCAGTGCAGTGTGGTTTTGAGTTTGCAGATGTTCCTTCAGATAATGGTGGTAGTGATGATACTGAATATAAATTTTAAGGCCTTGGTGTAAGGACCCTGTCCAAAATCCATTAGCACAGATTTCTAGAAGTCATGAAGGTAAATTCTTCACATATCAACTAAATTCATATAAGGTAGAATTAGAGTTGTTGCTGTAGCTTTCTGGTAAATTGCAGGCACCATTGTGAATGGTGCTGACAAACCAAGGGACATCATTAAGAGAAATGAAGATTTTTCTGGAGAGTGAAAAAGTCACAGGGACAGGGGTCCTATGGCCCATTCACTAATTAACTTTGTGGAAAGGCTGCCCGTGATCATATTCTGGAAGACAGAGTGCTGATTAGCTATGAGACTTTTGAAAAGTCATTTACTTTTCTCGTTTGCAGTCTTCTCGTGTGTAAAACAGTGATAGTAACCGGCTCCTTCTGCGTCTCGTGAGTTAATAAATAATATCACAGTCCTGAGATAAGTATGCTCAGTGATCGCTACATGACTACTAAATGTTTCAGAGGCGTTTTGGTTTGGGAACAGTGGCTCCATTCAGAGTTTGTTGTTTGCCCAAGGCCAGTGTTAAGTGACCGAATAATGAATGTTCCACTGTTTGCCTATAGATAGAAAGCCAAATTATATAGTTTGGATGACTGTCAAAGAAGCTGTATCCTCCATTCACATGTGAAGCTTATTCCTTGGGACATTTTGGAAAATTAATTTGGTTTATGTCACTGGAATAGCACTTTTACATATTGCTTTATATTATTAATATTAATTATATTGTCCTTCTTTACTAAATTTTAAGCTTTGGAAGCTCTGTGTGTGTGTAATACTGAGCCTAGCAGAGATTAAGAATTTAATAAATAGTTCTTAGAACTTTAGAGCTGAGAGAGCACTTAGTAGCCATCTAGTTTAACATTCTCACATATTTACAGATGGCGGGAAAAAGGAGATCCAGGGGAGTTAAGTGGTTTACCAAAGTCACAGAGTCCTGGAGAAAGATCAGAATGTAGTCTTTCTGAAATGTCCTTTTCTACTCTTTCCAGCATAGATCACTGCCTTTGAATAAAATTTCAATGCAGGTTAAAACTTGTGTTTTAAGAGAGCATGCTTTATATACTATTTTAAATATGTCTCTCCATATACAGATTCAAGGGTGTATATATCTAATCCATAGAAAAGTTTATTTTATACTCTTGGTGCAATTACAGCTTTTTGCCACTTATTAAGACTTCAGAAGTACAAACCGGTAGCTCAGTAATTGCTTTCTTGAATCTGCCTTTAATAATTACATTTAGTAAAGCTGTATCGAAAATTAGAAAGGCAGAGACTAATGGAAAACTAGATTTTTCACTGAATTAGAAAGCAAGACAATCCATATATTGACAACACTTCAAGTTGAAACAGATCAGGAAAACTATTTTGGACTGTTTGTGCAAAGAGGCAAACCTGGGCCTGATGCACAGTGGCACCCGCATTTTATGGAAGCAGAGAAACTCTAAGAGATTTCATGTAAATTGGATGTTGAGAGGAGAGAGTCCAGGTCTGATTTTGATGTAAGTCATTTGAATCTTTTAAAGCCAGGAATTTCTCCTTGGTACTAACGAAGAAGTAAAAAATGAAGAATTGTGTTAATGAAGTAGGAATATCTTTGAATTAAAAAAAGCACAAAACTCAGTTGGAGGTCATATCTTGCACACAGAAGAAAACCTGAACAGGAAAGTAGTGGAGGGCTTGTTTTGACTTGCTTCTGTGGGGTTTGGTGCAGTGTTTTGACTTTGTGGCCAGAAAAATTAGTCATTTTAGTTATATTTAGTTCAGAAAGCATATTAAAGAGATCCCAACAGTAGATTAACTCAGGTGGTTCAGATATTAGGAAAATAATTAAAATGAGATATAATGATGTTAACTAAAAAAGCAAAACAAAACTGGTACCTCTTCTTCACCTGTCAGATGGACAGTGTGCTCTTTGCACAGTAGCAGGAGAGGGGCCAGCCGAGTAGCCAGCTGATGGACTAGCTCCCCACTGGCACCAGACTGGCTACAAACTTCACACACATTGGGACCCAATGAACCTTCTCATACTGTGGAGGCCCAAGGTTATAACAACTTTAGAAGAATGACTTCAGAAGGACCTGATTTTATGTGTCACTTTATCATGGATATCCTAGCTGCATCTTTTTAGCAGCGAACTATTGGCCTTGTCCATCCCTTCCTGAGAGTGAGTGCAAGTGTTTGCTCACAATCTCTGACAGTGGGATGTTGTATGTTCCCCTCCAAAGCAAGGGGAAACGTCTAGAAACTAGAGAGCTCAGGTAAATAGTTCTACACAGGTTCTACTGCACTCACTTGCAGGCTGAGGAAGAAAGAGGGGTGAGCATTTTGTAAAAGAAAAAGAAGCGGTGGGATAAGAAGACATGAGAAGTGAGCAGAGGGCATGTGGTCCAGTCTTTCTGAAAGACACTGTCTGCCCCAGATGAACCTGGGGCTTACATTTGATAAAGCCCTCTGATTTCACAGCCAGAAATTACACACAGGGACTTCTCTGGTGGTGCAGTGGATTAAGAATCCACCTGCCAATGTAGGGGACTCCCACGGGTTTGAACCCTGGTCCAGGAAGATCCCACATGCCACGGAGCAACTAAGCCCATGCGCCACAACTACTGAGCCTGCACTCTAGAGCCCGTGAGCCACAACTACAGAGCTCTCATGCCACAACTACTGAAGCCCGCGCGCCTAGAGCCCATGCTCTGAAACAAGAGAAGCCACCACAATGAGAAGCCCGTGCACCACAACGAAGACCCAAAGCAACCAATAAATAAATAAATAAAATAATTAATTAATTAATTAAAAACAGAAATTACACACAGGGTGGAAGAGTAGGGGAGAGTGGGTAGAGTAAAGAGCAGGGTTGTCTGCCTTGAGAAGTGAATTTGCTATTTGGTAAGAGAGAGAGTGTAAGACAACTAACTAAATAGAATCTGACCCTGAAGGTAGTGATTTTTGAACAGTAGGGATTAGCATGCACGGTTAGTTGTGAATGGGTTAACATTTGTTTGCCCTGATCAGTGTGTAAAGCAAAGCACAAGAATATGTGCATATGGCACAGTCTCTGCCTTAGAGTGGATGTGGGGAGAAATATATGTGACAAAGCAATACACAGTTGTTACAATATACATAAGTAAAATAGTAAGATGTTAGAAAGCATCTGGTCAACCCCCGCATGTCATAGATGATGAACAGGCATAATGCTGAGAAGTGATTTTTCTGTCTGTATGGCTAAGTGTCAAAGAGGGACCTGGAACCCAGGATATCTGATTCACAGCTTATTTTTCTCATTAGAGAATATTTTCACTCAAAACTTCAGAAAACGGTTTGAGATATAAATCTTCAGTGCAGAAGAAAATTGGAGAAAAAAATCTTGACAAGTGAAAAGAAGAAAAAACATTCTCCATCCCTTCAAAACATTTTGGTGTGTTTTTTTTTCTTCCAGCTTTTTTGGTACATACACATATATGTACACTCTTATGATAATATATTTCCTTAAACATGAAAATGTACTCTCTCTATAGCCTGCTCTTATTTTTTAAAATTTTAACAAGATTAACCATCTCATTTCATGTTAATACATCTTCTGAGACATGATGTGCTATGATTTATTAATCATTTTTCACTAAATATTAGGTCATTTACATTTTTATTATTATGAAAATACTTTTTCACTTTTAAAAGTCATATTTCAATTTCAGTTTGGTGCCACTGTGTTGAACAAATAATTCATATCCACTTATGTGCACATATTAGTTGAGAAATAATTATACATTTTTTGTTCTATGTCTATTCTTCATATGTAACTTTGCAGATTAATTTACTTTTGCAATATATCCCATGAAAAGTTACATAATGAAATGAATATAACTCTTTTACTCTCAACGATGTTTAAATTGGATATACTATTTATCTTTGAGGGCCAAGCAGCTCTTCTGTCCGGAAATGCTTTCATGTGTCCGTATTACACTGCTCTTGTACACTTTAGTTTGTAAAATTTAGGATGGCCTTGGCAAAGCCATGGTGAGGAGTAGAGTGCTCAGACATTCACAGAGCAGGGCTTCCCTGGTGGCGCAGTGGTTGAGAATCCGCCTGCCGATGCAGGGGACACGGGTTCGTGCCCCGGTCCAGGAGGATCCCACATGCCGCGGAGCGGCTGGGCCCATGAGCCATGGCCGCTGAGCCTGCGCGTCCGGAGCCTGTGCTCCGCAACGGGAGAGGCCACAACAGTGAGAGGCCCGCGTACCGCAAAAAAAAAAAAAAAAAAAAATTCACAGAGCAAATGTTTGGAAAAGGAATGAACCAGTGGTGGCTGAAGGTGTTAGTTCCCTATCTTGTGAACCATTTTTTTTTTTTTTTTTTTTTTGTCTGGGAAAGGACTTCACCAGAGTTTCCTTCAAATCGGTGTGTTGTGCTCTGAAGGGGAATGCCTGGCACGAGGTTCACAGTTGCACTGGCTCTGCTTGTGCAGAAACACTGTGGAGAGAAAGAAGAAAATGATCGTGTCCAGTTGATGGAGGTAATTTAACTGTGAGTGTCTAGCACATTAAATCTAGAGATAAGTCTTGGAGAAGAAGCTTTATCCTTCCTGCCCTCAGGAGCAGCTTTAGAGTTTTCACATTTTGGCTGCTTTAGATTTAGCTCAGGCTCTTGGGAATGACAGGAATTAGACTTAATGCATTTTCCGATTCTCTGTAGAGGCCACCTATATCACTAAGGGAAAGTGACCCATACAAACAACAGAATCTTGCAAAATGATTATATTTTTACAAGTCAACACCTTTTCTTGAATCCATTGTTCTTTCTTTAAAGGAGTCAGGCAAATTAGGTGATTATGACATATCTTGTTACTAGGAGAATCTCTTTGTTTGGGATAAAAGAAATCAATACAAGAAACTCTTGGAATGTCCTTTTTTTTTTTCCTCTTCAGCAGTTCCTAATATATGGGCTAGAAATGCTGATTCTACTTGAAGAATGACAGTGATACATGCTGAGGCCTGGCCTCTTTAGATTCCAGACTTCTCTCTGAGAGTGTTTGGCATTGGTGTGTGTTATATAGACTTAGAAAAGTTGGTACTCGGTTAAACACAGAAATTTAGTTGTAAATATTTCATTAGGTAAACTTAGGTTTTAAACAATCATGTATCAGTGCATTTTTAAAAATAGGTTAACTTAAATGTTTTTTTAATTTAAGTATAGTTGATTTACAATGTTTTGTTAGTTTCAGGTATACAGAACAGTGATTCAGTTATGTATATATATATATATTCTTTTTAGATTCTTTTCCATTATAGGTTAGTACAAGACATTGAATAAAGTTCCTTGTGCTGTACAGTAGGTCCTTGTTGATTATTTTATATATAGTAGTGTATATATATTAATCCCAACCCCCTAATTTATTCCTCTACCCCCTTTCCCCTTTGGTAACCATAAGTTTGTTTTCTATGTCTGTGAGCCTATTTCTGGTTTGTAGATAAGTTCGTTTGTATCTTTCTTTTTTTTTTTTGATTCCACATATAAGTGATAACATATTTGTCTCTCTTTGGCTGACTTAACTTCACTTCGTATGATAATCTCTAAGTCCATCCATGTTGCTGCAAATGGCATTATTTCATTCTTTTTTTATGGTTGAGTAATAGGTTAACTTAAATTTAGGATGATAAATAAAAGCTCTTACTAAGTTAAGTTCTGTGATGAAACTTTATCACCTGCATATGCCATCTTCTCAGTGCTGCCCACTCTGACCATTCTATTTAAAATTACAACTTTCCCCCCAGCACTCCCAGTTCCTTTTACTTGGCTCTGTTTTTCCCCTCATACCAGGTAATCACTTTCTAAAACATACCATATAATTTACGTATTTTTAAAATATATCTATTGTTATCTGTCTCCCCCGCTAGAGTGTAAATTTCATGAGGGCAGTGCTCTTTGCCACTTTACTTCACTGATAGGTATCAGACACCTTGAATGGGAATTAGCACATAGTGAGTGCTCAATAAATATTTGGATAAAGAAATGTCATCATCATCATCTTTTTTACAGTGTAACAGTTTTAAACCAAACATATATTGGGAGAGTAAAATACTTGATAAATGCTTTTTTTTTTAGGAAGAATTAAAATATGGAGTTTTGAAAGAAGGTTGAGAACTCTACAATCTTTAAGAGCTTCCTTTCTTTGCGTAGATGGGCATTTTAAAACTGTGGATGTGTGCCCTCTAACAGCTGTTTGTAGAATAGAACCGCTTCTTTCTCAGCAGGAACAACAGGGTGCCTCTTCAGGATCCTTGATTGTAGAGCCTATAAAATGGTCTGCATTTTTTTTAGGGCCCAGAGTTTGATCCTGTCCACCTGCTCTCTGCCCATGTTTCAGGGCTGAGCAGCAGAGCTTTGAAACTGGCAGGCATATAGCAAACTGCCTGTGCCCAAGTAACCTTCCTCTGTGGGGTCCAGTGAGTACCATAAAAGTTCAGTATTGAGAGAACACAGGAGGATCTTGAATCTCATCTCCTTGATGCCTATAGAAAGGAGCCCGACTCGTCATGGATGACCAGTAATTCTCCACCACCCAAGCTTACCTTTGCACCTTTTTGGGTTAAAAATAATTATCTACCTATTTCTGTTTATCTATCTGCATATATATATTTATGTGTATGTATGTATATTATAGGGGGAATACTTTAACTTTTGAATTACATGATTTTTTTGGTGAGAATATGTTTTTCAAGAAATAAACGTTGGGCCTCCCTGGTGGCGCAGTGGTTGAGAGTCCGCCTGCCAATGCAGGGGATACGGGTTCGTGCCCTGGTCTGGGAGGATCCCATATGCCGCGGAGCGGCTGGGCCCGTGAGCCATGGCCGCTGAGCCTGCGCATCCGGAGCCTGTGCTCCGCAACGGGAGAGGCCACAACAGTGAGAGGCCCGCGTACGGAAAAAAAAAAAAAAAAAAAAAAAAAAAAAAAGAAATAAACGTAGCACATCATAGGACTTCATGGTGTGTTAGAGAAATGAAGGCTATTAATAGCCTCAAATTCCATTTAGATTTGGGAGAAACCCAGTGATATTCGGGAAGAGACTAGAATGTGTTGAGCGCCAGTCATGTCCCCGGCTGGGTGCTAAGTGCTTTATATACCTTGTCTTATTTATTTACTCTATCACCAGTCCTAAGAAATCGGTATTATCATCCCCACTTTCCACATGAGGAAATTAAGGCTCCAAGTGGATAAGCGATATCTGTAAGGAATCACAGCTAGCAAGTGCCAGATCTGGGTGTCGGGGGTGTCTGACTCTAGATTGGCATTCTTTCCACCATATCGTGTAGCTTCTCCCAAATGGTACTAATTATTAAGACTGATAGTTTCTTTTTAATAAAAGGGCTGTATTTCAAAGCTATTTTCATGGCTCTCAGGCCCTCATGAACAGTATTCTTTTGATCACCTGCAACAAACTTTCTATAAGAAACCATCTTATTCATCACTGCCTGCCTCTGTCATGTCTAACTTACTGATTGTTCTCTCTAAGAAAAATAACTCATCTTACCCTTTTCACTATCAGACTGCTGAGCTGGACTAAGGTGTAGACATGTTCTTCCCAGTGTGTTGTCCTGCTCTTTATTACTTGCTCACTTTCCTTCCTCATTTATTTCCTGTATTCAGCCTGCTTTGATGCCAGGTGCTCTTTAAGGCAGTGGGGCTACGACAGTGAACAAAATAGATGAGGTTCCTGTCCTTATGGAGCTTTTAACTTAGTTGGGGAACAGACAATAAACCAACAAGCTGACCAGCCAACCAATTGTGTGTGTGTGTGTGTGTGTGTGTGTGTTAATGCCAGACCATGGTAAATGCAAAGAAGAAAAATAAAGCCAGGTCTGGGGGTAGAGAAGGGTGGGGGGGGGCTAGAGTCACTGTTTTAGATGGAGTGCCTAGATAATACCTCTCTAAGAAGGTGACCTGGAACAGCAGTTGAACAAAATGAGGGGAAAGCCTTCTAGGTAGAAAAAAAGCTTTGCAAAACTTAGAGTTGGCCTTCCCAGAACAATGTTTTAAAATATAATAAAATCACATTAAACTATTTTTAACTACAAAAAAACAAAAACCAAGAAAACGTAGAGTTGGGGAAGTGCTTGATATATTTGATGGTCAGTAAGGAGGCTGCTGCGGATAGACCAGTGTGAGTAAGAGGGGTGTGTTAGGAGCTGAAGAAAAGAAGGGGGCTCTGAAGTTGGCTGGTATATGGCTTTGTGGGCTGGAGCAGGGACTGGAATTTTGTCCCAGGAGTGATGGAAATCCATCGGAAGGAGTTCAGCAGGGGAGTCACATGATCTGACGCCTGAAAAGGGCCGCTGTGGCTGCTGTGAAACGCAGATTGTTATAGGACAGGAGTGGAGCAGGGAGACCAGCTGGGAGGTTGTAGAGAGAGCTCTCGGGCCTGGATGAAAGAAGGACTTCAGATTCGCAGATGACACAAGTCTTGGCAAAAACACTGGCTCCTCATTTGGATAACAGCATCAGTTTTCAGAAAAGTTACAACATCCTTGTACGGTAGGTTGAGATGGACATGATGCTATTTAACACGTCATTTGTAAGTCTGACCTCAGTTCTCACACTCACTTGTTCCAGAACTCTTGGGAAAGACCTGGGGTTTTATTTGACCTCCAGGGCCCTGTGATCCAACAGTGAGATATGGCTTCCAAAAACTGTCAGAAGAATATGGGTCGAAGATACAGAATCTTAAACTAAGATGGAGGGAAGACAGGGTTCCTCTAAGTCTTAGTGGTCAGGCCTCATCAGGAATGCAGGGTTCTGAGTAGGCGCTGACAAAGGTGAGTGCAGAGGCTACCACGTGTGTGCATTGCAGGCTCAACTAGCTCTGGGATGGGGAGAAAAGTACCTTCTCCCTTGTAGAGATGGATGGGTGTGATGAGTAGGTCACACTCCTGAGGAATCATCTCTTTCCCTCTCTATCCACCAAGCCTCCCTCCCCCGTGCTGATAAAGAAACAGTTGTAACAATGACTCGATGTTAATAACGATATTAATAGATAACATTCTTGTTTGAATTCTTGCTAAATGCCAGATAATATGGTAAATTATTGACACTGATAATCACATTTAATCCTGACAACAAACCTATTTGAAAGATACCATTATAAACTTCATGTTATAGGTGGGGAAACTGAGGTTTGTAAAGCTTAAATAACTTGCCCCAAATCATGGAGTGTTAGCCGAGCCCAGAGGAGAGCAATAGAAGACACAGGATTCAAACCCAGGCAGTTTGATTCAAGAGCCAGAACTCTTAGCCACTGTGTTATACTGAAAAGCTGCTGGATGAAATAAAAATATTATTATTGTAATTTATGCATATTATGGGCTAAACAGGGTTTTTTATGTGTTGAAATCTATCTTTTATACTGATTCTATGAGAAAATCTGTGCTGGGTTTTAAACTACCTCAACTATGGATTTGGGAGATACAATCCATTCACTAATTGGGAAATGGCTATATATTCCCTCAAGTCCTGGATTCTACAGTTTAGGGGGATCAGTGACAAACTATATTTTAACTGGAAGGTGGTCAGTAGTGCAAGACCTGAAGACCAGGTCTTCTGAAGGACAGCTAGAGGAGCTAGAGAAGTTTAATTTAGAAGGGGGAGACTTTTAAAAAGTAGCAAAGGTTTCTCATGCTAGAATGGAAAACCATAAGCCCTAATAGGATCTCAAGACCTCAAAATAAACTTCTCTTCCTAGCTGATCAGATCCAGTCTTCTGATTTTAGATCACATTCACACTTTGATGATTCCCAAATTTATATCTCTGGCCAAGACCTCTCCCTGAGCCCCAGACGTGTTAATTCACTCCTGCTGAACATCTCCACTTAATGTCTATCTCACACGCATCTCAGACTTAACACGGCCAGTGCAGGGCTCCTGTTTGCCCCCAGAGACTGTCTTCCCAGCTCAGTTACTGGCACCACCATCCTTCTGGTTGCTCAGGCCCCAAACCTCACCATTATATTTGATTCCTCCTTTTTTTTCTTTCTTTTTTTTTTTTAAAGAAACTCTACATCCAGTTATCAGCCTGTCCTGTCGTTTCTACTTCCACTCACCTCTCCCCACCACCGCTCAGACCTTCCCTCTAACTCTTCTCCCTCCTCATCACTCTAGGCATATAAACATGTCAAGCATTTAATCTTCAACCTGCCCGGACCGCCCTGCTCCCACAACCAGATATTCTCACTTCCTTCAGGTCTGTGGTAAAGGGAAGGATGAGCCTCCCAAAATGTTTACACCCTAATGCCCAGAACCTGTGAATATGTTTCCTGACATGCAAAAGGGACTTAATGGATGTGATGAAGGTTAAGGACCCTGAGATCACAGAGACAATTTAGATTATCTGGGTGGGGCCAATATAATCCCATGAGTCTTCCACTTAAAAGTGGAAGAGGAAGCAGAAAAGTAATCACAGAAATGTGGCATGAGAAAGTCTTGATCTTCTGTTGCTGGCTTTGAAGATTGCGAAAGGAGACCATGAGCTGGAAGAATACAGCTGCTTTCTAGAAGCTGGAAATTTTGCTCTTAGCTGATAGCCAGCAAGAAAATGGTGACCACAGTCCTACAACCACAAGGAGACAGAAACTGGTTTTCTCCCAGTGAACCACCAAAAGGAACCCAGCCATGCCAATACCTTGATATTAGCCCAGTGAGACTTGAAGTGGAGAAACCAGTCACGTGCACTGGACTTCTGACCTGTGGGACTGTGAGATAATGAATGGGTGTTGTGTTTGCTACAGCAGTAATAGAAAACTAATACAAGGTTTCTGCTCAAATACACCTTTATCAGTAAGACCTTCCCTGACCATCCCATATACTAGTCATACACACGCTCATCCAGCCCCTCTCTGTCCTTATTAACTCTGATTTATTTTTCTCCGTAGCACTTATCATCAGCTAGTGTGCATTTATTTGTGTGATTGTCTTTGTCCTCCTTCTATTAAAATATAAGTAAGCTTTGTTAGGGATCTCTGTTTGTATTGTTCCCTGTTTTCTCTGCAGTGACTAGAACTGAGCCTGGCACGTCCTTGTTGAGCAGTTGATGAAGCTAGCCTTTTGTTTCCTCTCCAGCCTCTTGCAGAGATGCTCTTCTTACAGGCTGGCTGTACTGCACTCAGCTTCTTCCATCCTCTTACCTTCTGCTTCAGGGCCTTTGCACATGTTCTGCCTATAATGCTTGCCCCTCCTTTTTGCCTACTTTTACTGTAGATCTATTCAGAAACAGCTCCTGAGAGAAAGCTCCCCTGATCCCTGAGAGCAAATCCTGTCCTCTCTTATGCACTCACCTGTTTTTAAAGTAAGCATTTCATATTGAGTATAGCTCAGATACCTTTTTATACTTTTCCTTTATAATAATATAAAGGCTAGGACTGTGAGTTTGCTCACCATTGTTTCTAGTGATAGAATTCTAGGGCTTAAGATTGTGGAGTTTGGAACCAGACTATCTGGGTTTATGAATCAGCTCCTAGCTCTGTGCCTTGAAGTTATGTAACTCACTCTGACTTGGCTTCCTTACATATGGAGTGGGAATAATAACAGTACCTACATTATAGGATCTTGTGTGGACTAAATCAGTTAATAAATGAAGTGCTTTGAGCACTGCATAGTCCATAGTAAGCACTCAAAAATGGTAGCTGCTGCTGCTGTTGTATAGAGCATAGCAGAGTGCTTGGCACATAGCAGATGCTCAATGAATGTAAATGGAAATACAAAAATGAATTTCATAAGAACTTGATAGTTGTATTAAAAACAAATAATTATCATTTATAAGATTTAGTGTAACTTTAGAAGGCAGAAATTTGATTAAACTTTCTCCTAATTACAAGAGTGATATATGCTCTGGTGAAAACTGTAGATTATAGAGAAAATTACAATAATTTGTAATTCTACCA
The DNA here is from genome assembly GCF_964341445.2 of Mesoplodon mirus. Lineage (NCBI taxonomy): Eukaryota > Metazoa > Chordata > Mammalia > Artiodactyla > Ziphiidae > Mesoplodon > Mesoplodon mirus. The sequence goes on along the minus strand of NC_138980.1, from coordinate 82,773,422 downwards.
CTCAGACATCATTTTGACCTATTTCCTTTGTTATCTTTTATGTGTATTTTATATAGGCAACAGCATAGTATGCATAAAGTATTTTATACTGCTCTTTCAATTAGTATTATATTACAAATGCTTTCTGAAAACATCCTTGTAGGTTCTTCTTGATGATTATTGTCCCCTAAAAAAATTCCATTGGCGCACATAATACATATTTATATGAAATAGTCAAGAGGAATACATTTGTTGAAAATTAGAGAGTGTGACTGTATTTTAAATAATATGATTGTGCCACTTAGATGATCTGTTTAAGGGGAAGGTATGGAAAACAGTGATGTCTGACGTTCCAGAAGGCTCTGGGATGGAGGTAGAATTTCACTTGACTGCTGAAGGGAGGATAGGAGGACTCCTTGGCAGAGGGAGGCTCCTGCGTGAACAGAAGCCCTCAGTGCCTAGAGTGGGGAAAATATAGGAAGGACTTGGCTGATTGGCTTCTGCAGGAGAGCTGTGGGAAGTAAGATTGAATTGATGTGTTGGGGCTGGTTCTGGAGGATTTGGGAGGGAGGTGAGGTGTTGCTCCTCTTTGCAGAAGCCAAGAGCTTGTGATAAGGAGATGCAGTCTATAAGTAGTTTGAGAGAAGAATGAAGGATTTTTTTGCTCCTCTGTATGAAAGCTATTTCAACCACAAATCCATTCCTTAAGCAGCCTGTCAGGAAGGCTGTCCTCAAATGCCCATGGAAGCCCTTCTGTTCTTCCTGCCGGCATCTTTGTCAACCACTTCATAGTTATCAATTCTTCATTCCATTTCAGAGCATCTTACAAAGCACCAAGACATTTATTACCTGACAAACTAATACAGTAGACATCATTTTATCATTCTTATTTTATTAATTAAGATACTGTGGCTCAAAGATACTTAGAGATTTGCCCAAGTTAGTAAGTAGTACAGATAAAACTTATCTATTTTCCTTCTTTCAAAGCAGGTCATAAAATAGAATAATAAATCTCATAAAGCATCTATCTTCCAGAATGCTTATTTAACATAGTATGTGATTTATTGCCATAACAATTCAGGTAAGCAAAGAACTAGCAGCATTCACATTTTATAGAAAATCTAAGTCAAAGATTTTGACTAATAATGATATTGAAGCTAATGAAAAACTGTGTTAACAAATCAACATGTATGACCTGATGTATTTGAGTGCATTGTTTCCCTCACCCTGAATTGATTGATTGGTTTTGTGTCATAGATATGGCTGAAGAGGAAAAGAAAAATGAAGACTTTTTCATAACCAAGTAATCAGTTGGGGAGCTAAAGTTAGTCAGTAGTAGGGTTTAGACTGAAAACCTGTAATTCTATAAATATCAATAAACTCAACAAAATATTTCCTTTATAACCAGAGAGATTTTGAAACAAAAATATTTAGCAGAGGTTATGTCATTTTTAGGCTATCTAAAAGTACTTCATATACATGGAAAAAATTTCAGCATAAACATGTCAAAGGAAAAATTAAATGTCTAGTACCTTCCAGAACCAGAAGTTAGTTGAAAAGTTGCTTATTTGTTTTAAGCACTGTTACTCTAAGTAATATATCTGAATCTCTATTTCTTGGTGTCTTAGAAAATCTCTATGTCCCTCCAGTTAGAAATATGAATTGAATTCACTCCACTTCTGTATTTCACTCCCCTCCACTCCATTTTCACTATGTATATGATTTTAATTTCATCATTAAAATTATAACTTTATATTTGTTACTCTGTAATTTGAACCACTTTCTTCATCTACCAATTTTTAAGCAGTGTCCTTTGACTGCCAATTATGTAAGACGAAAAGATTTGGACCCCATTTATTTCCTTTACACCCAATTCCTCCCCCATTCATCTCCTATTTTCTGCTCGCTATGCCATTATTTTTTATACTGACAAAAAATATTTACAGTCTGTTCTGTAAAAATAATTGTCTTCCGTGTTGTATAGATTGATTTTAAAAGCTGAGTTCAGTAATTAATGTTCCCAAATGTTCCTAATATTATAATTATATATGTGTGTGTACAGATATTTATATTTTCACTGTGTAATCAAGTTTTTGGAACTGTAAGGAAGGAAATGTAGCCGTATAAATCACTAAACCTGTACTGCTCAGTGGAGAATGTTTCAAGCGTTACTTCAAGTGGACACTCTTGTTCTCTAAACTGTACCAGGTCATGTTACATTTATTTTGCTTTATATTTGGATCTGTACCTCGTATACAGTTTTGTTTAGCTGGTTTTCTTGGAATTCTTAAGCACTTTTTTTTCTTGGCAGAGAAAGGTGAATGCTTTGATGCTGTCACTGAAAGCTTTTTAATGATAATAGGTGTTAATCATACCCATTTTCTTCTTGAAAGCATTCTCCTTGCAACTCTTTGGCTTCTTACTCGAATTTGAATACTTTTTAGGCTGCATAGCTGGCATTTTAGTATTCCCCCCACACCCCGATATTGTCTGTAGATTAGGTCCACAGTTTCTTGGCTTCTTTTTTGAATTCCATTTTTAAAAAATCTTCAAAGAGAATTTCCTGAATGTGTACATAGTACATAAAATACTCTCCCTCTTGCATGTCTGAAAAGAGCACTTTCCTGGCTTCCTGGTAGAAAATTTGCCTGGATATGGAATTCTAGGTTAAAGATCATTCACCATCAACCTTTGAAGGCATATGAAGCCAAAATTTGGAACCAGGTTTCCGATGGATTTCTGTGGATTCTTTTGTTACTCTATGAACCAGGCTACTTCAACTACAAGCCTTTCAGTTGTAGAGGAGAGCCTCAGGGCAGCCTGTGAGGAGGCCAGCTCCAAATGGCCATGAAACCACTGTGTACTTTCTGCTGGAGTTGTCCTCAGCTTCTTAGAGTAGCAGCCACTTTATAACGTTGTCTTTCTTTGTACTCATTTACTCCTTCCCTGGATCAGAGTCTTTGATGATAACAAAAACAATGGCTGGCCTTTTATATTACTGTATTTTGAGTGCTTAATTTTGATTAATCTTTCCATTGACAGTGCTATGTCTTCAGTAATTTTTTTTCGAAAGGCTGTGTGGTTTATTTGTTTTCTGAGTTTGCCCACAACTGAGATTGACTTTTTGTTGCCTTCACATGTGAATAATAATTTGCATGATTATAAAATAATATTCTCATAAAATTCTGCAGACATTGCTCTACTTTTCGAGGAGTGGGGAGGCATTTAGTGTAGCATAGAAAAAGTTTGGTCATTCTGATCTCTGTTCCTACTTTATTCCATCAGTATATTGGCAGTACTTTTTTTTTCATTATTGTAATTTTAAAAGATCCAGAGTATTAGGTATATTATTTTCCCTGGGAGATGGTAAACCCTTTTGATCTTTCCAGCTTAGGAAACAGGTTTCTTTTGTCTTTGATGTTTGTTCTTGCTCTAATTTTGTTTTTGTTTTTATTATTTTTGTTCTTTTATCAGTGATTTTAACCATTTTGGGTCATTTTTGATATCATGAGTTTTCTTTGCAAAGAAGAATCATATTAAAAAATGTATATGTACACACAAATTTAATCAGGCCCAACTCTTACACAGCTATTCTCTAGTGGCAATTATTTAGAGAATTGTTCTTCTTCTTTAAGCAGTGGTTTATTTGAAGCAATATGTTTTTCTCTTAAAACATTTAAAAATTTCTGAAATTTAGATGTTTTCAAAGATACGGGAAAAAAAGTTGTTGGCAGCTTCTCCACAACCGAAAATAGTATAATTAAATTAATAATATCTCACAGTTTGGCATCTTAGAACAGAGGAAAGTTGATTTAAGGCTGAGTAGGAACAAATTAAAATTTTACACTAGTTTTATTGAATTTTAAATTTATGTAGTCATCAAATATCATAAAAATTTATGATTAGAGGGTCTCTTATCATCTTTCCCTTATTTAAAAAAAAACAAAAAACTTTGTGTGATGTGAATTAATACCTTTGAGAGCTTGGCCCTCAGTAGGCACACAGTAGATCACTCTTTTAGAGATACAACTTTTTATAGTATCTAAATAACAGCCTTTTAAATTTTATCTTTCTTGCTTATTCCTACTCAAGAAGGAGAATACGTTGATTTCAAGCCCAGAGTTAATATTTGGTACATCTTGCACTAACTGAACAAATACTAAACAAACAAACAAGCAAACAAAAAAATATATATATATGAAAGGTCACTAAAACTTTATTTTTATATAGAATCCCCATCTGTATTTGGAAGGCACTTAAAAGTTATTTATTAGACATTTTTATTTAGGAAAACCTTTTTTTTTTTTTTTTTTTTTTGCTTTCATTGAAAGTAAATAACTTTGTAAGGTATGAGCTTCTGAAGACAGAGATCATTCAACCTGGAATATGGGTTAAGTCCATCTTTAGCTTAAGTTTATTTTGTTTTTTAGATACATTCCTGAAAAGAGTAGGTGTAAACCAAATTATGAAATATTTTATCATTGATTTATAGTTTATTTTCAGAAATGTTACTGCAAAGGAAAAAAAATTGGCTCTAACATGTAATCAAAACCACACTTACAAATTGAAATCTTCTCTTTAAAGTACTATTTATTTTACTTTTCAGTTTGAAGCCTAAGGATTTAATGTTCTTAGGACTGTGGCTAGAATTTAGTCACAGGAACAATATAATTTCTGTTTTTTTAAACAAATCTAAATGAAAACCTTAATATGTTTATTTAGTTACACGAAGCTTCCTTAGCTTTATACTGAGGAATTTCTGGAAATCTCTGAGGGCAAGGATGTCTACAAGAGTAGAGGCCTAGACAGGTACATCAGGTCTCTGTGATTTTATGTGAGATAGTTGGAATGGACACCTATGCCACTATAAACAATGGTCAAAATATACCCAATTAGTTCTCACTTCCTAATCATATTGTCAAAGTGACGAATAGCCAGTGTTGATCAGGATGGGCCAGGCGTTCCATATCCTATTGGTGGCAGGGTGACTTAGTACATTTGAGGGGATAAATTTGGCAAAATTTTTGGTAATTTATCTTATATATGTATGTGTGTAAGTACATGTACAGGAACAAGGATGAGATATATCTCTCTATATATAGATACATTAATCATTAATATATGTAAATAAAATATAAGTATATATAGAGACATATAAACATGTTTTATATATATTTATATATAAATAAACATATATAAACATATTAAAAAATATACAGTGCAAAATACTACAGTAACTTAGTATCCATCTTAGGGTCCAAATTAAACAAAGTATGGTAACAATCGTACATGGTAGTACTATGTAGCCAGTAAAGAATGAGGTATGTCAAAATGTGCTGATTAATGAAGATGTCTGATATGTATTAAATAAAGTAAAAAATAAAAGTAGTAGAAATAATAAAGTAGTAGAACTATATGCTATAGCTCTAGTTGTGTAAAAAAATAAAATAACTTCTATTACATGTACACATACAGAGCTTATATGAGTATAGGCAATTTCTGAAAGGATATTTAAGATACCTCTTAAGTTGGCAAGGACCTATACAAGTCTCTTATGTAAGAAACATACTTTTCAGTTTATATCCTTTGGACTTTTTGAAAATCTTTTGCATAAACACATAATATTATTATTTTTTAATAGATCTTTATTGGAGTATAATTGCTTCACAATACTGTGTTAGTTTCTGTTGCACAACAAAGCGAATCAGCCATATGCATACATGTCCCCATATCCCCTCCCTCTGGAGCCTCCCTCCCATCCTCCCTATCCCACCCCTCTAGGTCATCACAAAGCACCGAGCCGATCTCTCTGTGCTATGCTGCTACTTCCCACCAGCCAACTGTTTTACGTTCGGTAGTGTATATATGTCAATGCTACTCCCACTTCACCCCAGCTTCACCCTCCCACTCCCTGTTCTCAAGTCCATTCTCTATGCCTACCTCTTTATTCCTGCCCTGCAACTAGGTTCATCAGTACCGTTTTCTGTTTTTTTTTTAGATTCCATATATATGCGTTAACATACGGAATTTGTTTTTCTCTTTCTGACTTACTTCATCCTGTATGACAGACTCTAGGTCCATCCACCTCACTATAAATAACTCAATTTTGTTTTTTTATGGCTGAGTAATATTCCATTGTATATATGTGCCACATCTCCTTTATCCATTCATCTGTCTATGGACATTTAGGTTGCTTACATGTCCTGGCTATTGTAAATAGTGCTGCAATGAACATTGTGGTACATGTCTCTTTTTGAATGATGGTTTTCTCCGGGTATATGCCCAGTAGTGGGATTGCTGGGTCATATGGTAGTTCTATTTTTAGTTTTTTAAGGAACTTCCATACTGTTCTCCATAGTGGCTGTATCGATTTACATTCCCACCAACAGTGCAGGAGGGTTCCCTTTTCACCACACCCTTTCCAGCATTTATTGTTTCTAGCTTTTTTGATGATGGCCATTCTGACCGGCATGAGGTGGTACCTCATTGTGGTTTTGATTTGCATTTCGCTAATAATTAGTGATGTTGAGCATCTTTTCATGTGCCTCTTGGCCATATGTATGTCTTCCTTAGTGAAATGTCTATTTAGGTCTTCCGCCCATTTTTTAATTGGATTCTTTTTTTGATATTGAGCTCCATGAGCTGTTTGTATATTTTGGAGATTAATCCTTTGTCTGTTGTTTCATTTGCAAATATTTTCTCCCATTCTGAGGGTCGTCTTTTTGTCTTGTTTATGGTTTCCTTTGCGGTGCAAAAGCTTTTAAGTTTAATTAGCGAAAGCCATACAAGCTGAGATTTGGAACCACAGTGTAAGGAGACTGAGGGGGTGGTATGGGTACAGATCCTGACAAGAAAAGGTAATATAAAAAGTATTTTTCTACTCTATAGAATTGTATGCTTTTTATATAGATCAGTGTTTGCTTGAGAGGAGCACAGGCTGCAGATAGTTAGGGATAAGGAACTCATGCCAAGACCACCACCACCCCTCTGCCCAGGGTCCTCTGTTCCTGCAAAGCCCCTCCAGAGGACAGAACCTTGGGAGGAGACTGGATGGAAGGCATTGTCCTCACTCCAGAATGTTTCTCCCACTTGCACGTGTTTCGTTTCCCCCAGTGAACAGGACTATATAAGGGATTCTGTTCATTGGGAATCAGTATTGTGCAGTGATTAAGAAGCAGATTCAGGAACTAAATTGCTGAGTTCAAAATGTATCAGTAGCTACCATGGGCAAGATACTTAATCCATGCCTCAGTTTCCTCACCTGTAAAATGGAGATAATAGTATCTATCCCACGTGGGGTTGTTGTGACAATTAAATGAGTGATTTTCATGGTAAAGGAGCTTGGAGCAGTGCCTTTATATAAGTGTTATAAAAGTCTTTGTTGTTGTTATTATTGGTGTTACCATTTGGGAAAAATTACCTAAATACTTTAAAAATAATAATTAAAAATTTAACTGGGGCTTCCCTGGTGGCGCAGTGGTTGAGAGTCCGCCTGCCGATGCAGGGGACACGGGTTCGTGCCCCGGTCCGGGAAGATCCCACATGCCGTGGAGCAGCTGGGCCCGTGAGCCATGGCTGCTGAGCCTGCGCGTCCGGAGCCTGTGCTTTGCAACGGGAGAGGCCACAACAGTGAGAGGTCCGCATACTGCAAAAAAAAAAAAAAAAAAAAAAAAAAAAATTTAATTGACATTAAACTGTACATTGATTTTTTACATGCTACTTTACATAGAACATATTTACATAACTGAAGTATATATGCATTGACTCACTCTCATAGGGTTGGTTATTTATAGAAATATTTGAAAACTTTGCTCTCAAACTTATTTTTCTTCCTTTTCTATGTATTGTCTCTGTTTTCTGGCCGCTTTTTCAGATTTTTCTCTTTCTTAATGGTTTTAAACAATCTGATTCTGATTTGCCTTGGATTTTTGCTTTTTATTTTATGTTTCTTGAGCTTGGGTCTGTTGATCTTCTTGGATCTGTGGGTTTATAGTTTCTACCAAATTGAGAAAATTTTGGTCAAGATTTCTTCAAATATATTTGTCTTTCTCCCCAGCCCCTCTCCCCCGTCTCACCTCTACTGTGAGGACTCTAATTATACATGCATTTTGATGTTTAAAGTCATCCCACAGTCCATAATTCACAGATGCTCTGTTGATTTACCTTTTAGTTTTTTCCTCCTCTATTTTGTTTTGTACAGTTTCTCTTGCCAGGTCTGTAAGTTTACTTACCTTTTCTTCTGTGGTGTCTCACCCACTATTAATCCCATCCAGTGTTTTTTTTTTTTTTTTTTTTTTAATCACAGACATTTTTTATCTCCTCAATAGGACCCAGACCTGTTGTCTAAGTCTTTTTTATAGCTTCCATACCTCCACTTAACATAGTCAACCCTTCTTCTAGATTCTTTTTTTTTAAATTTATTTATTTTTGGCTGTGTCGGGTCTTAGTTGCTGCACGGAGGCTTTCTCTAGTTGCCGCGAGTGGGGGCTACTCTTTGTTGTGGTGTGCGGGCTTCTCACTGCGGTGGCTTCTCTTGTTGCAGAGCACAGGCTCTAGGCACATGGGCTTCAGTAGTTGCAGCATGTGGGCTCAGTAGTTGTGACTTGAGCACAGGCTCAGTAGTTGTAGCAAACGGGGCTTAGTTGCTCTGCAGCATGTGGGATCCTCCCGGACCAGGGTTTGAACCCATGTCCCCTGCACTGGCAGGCGGACTCTCAACCACCGTGCCACCAGTGAAGCCCTCTTCTAGGTTCTTGAACATAAGAAATTTTCTTATAACAAGTTTAATGAGTTTGTCTACTAATTTCATCATCTGTGTCATTTCTGGATTGGTTTCTATTGATTGATTTTTCTTTTCATCATGAGTTGAATTTTCTTGCTTCTTTTTGCTTAGATGCTAGACTTTGTACATTTTATCTTGTTGGGTGCTGAATATTTTTATATTCCTAAAAATATTCTTGAACTTCGCTTTGGCATGTGGTTACGTTACTCAGAAATAATTTGCTCTCTTCAGGTCTTGCTTTTAAGCTTTGTTGCTCTGGACTAAAAGAGCTTTTAGTCTACGTTACTTTAGCTCCACTCCTGAGACAAGACCCTTCTGAATTCTCTAACGAATACTTCATGAATTAAGAGGTTTTCTATCCTGGCTTTTGGGAACAGGCACTGTGCCCAGGTGTCTAAGCTCTGAGTGCTATTCTCCCTAATCTCTTCTTGTCCTTGGGTAGTTTCCCCAGCCTCATGTGCTGCTGAGGATTCAGCTGACTGCTGGAGGGAGACCTCTGACAGGTCTCAAGGAGTTCCCTCTGTGTGCAACTCACTCCTCTCCAAAACTCTCCCCTGGGAACTTGAATCGCTATGGCTTTCCCTCACTCTCCCCTCCCTGTCCTTGACTCAGGGGGCCTCATGGCTCTGCCTGGGGTAACCTTAGGGCTCACTCTGCTTGTCTCCCATCTCTCACTGTCATTCATTTCCTCATGTCCAATGTCTTGAGAGTCACTTTCCCCACATACTTGTCCAGTTTTTTAGTTGTTTCAAGTGGGAGGGTTACTGCTCCCTGTTACTCTATCTTGGCCAGAAGTGGATATCACCCTGCTCTAGGCTCTACCTTAAATTTAAAAAAGAATAAAAACAAATAGCCCTTGTCCACCCACCCCCGGTCTGAAATTCCAGAGGCAACCACATTCAACTCTTGTTACACGTTTTCCCGGTGTCCCTCTAGATTTTGTACCTCTCACTGCCCCTCTGTTCCGAGAGGCTTCCTCTTACCACACTGTCTAAAACAGCACCCTTGTCTAGCTCTGTCTCGTCACTCTGCTGTATTCTTCACTGCACTTTTTGTGTTTCGACTTCACCATATTTGTTTATATGTTTATGATGGGCCTTCCTCACTAGAAAGGATGTATGCTCCATGAAGACACGAAGACTGGGCTCTTCTCTGTTTTCTTCTCTGCTGAATCTTCAGAGCCTAGAACAACTCCTGGGCACATTGTAGTCCCTTAGTAAATATCTGTTAAATAATTAAATGAATGAATGCCAGATACTGTGCTGCGTGTTTTCCAAACATCATCCTTTGCTGCCCCCACCTTAGAGGCAGAGAACAAGTACTAGGAGCTTGCCAGGAAAGCCAAGAAAGAAGAGGGTTTTCCTGGCAGCAGAGAAAACATGTATCAGAAACTATTTTAAAAAAAAAGAAGTCTGGTATGGAATTTAGGAACATAAGATTTATTAAACTGACTCCATTTCTTGCTTCATTCATATTGTCATGGAAATTCTGATTAAGCAGCTTCCTTTGCAAGGTGTTTTCCCAGAATTTAAAAGAAAAAAGTCTTAACAGTATTAGGTATATTGTGCATTTTAAAAATGGCAACATAATAAAAATATTAGAATTAAAATTTATCACATACTTTTCCCTGTGTGTGCACGTGTGTGTATGTATAATACTTCCCCCCCTGCACCCAAAGTGAATTTAGCGATTGTGAAAAGTAACTGTGGACCTTGGTAATGGAGCCATCTGGTCGATAGAAGGGATGACATTCCATGAGACAGCTGCTGTGTAATGTGTCTTATCCGTGGCTTTCAGGAGGGGGCACCTGAGGGGCAACCTAGTAGGTTGAACCTTACCGAGTCTTCAACTTTCTCCTCCTTCTGTGGATTCTTCAGCAAATGTGCCAATTAAAGTGATGGTTTTTGTGATGAAGCCTCAAGTAACTGGACTCAAAACGTAACTTCATTTTATTTCATGTAGCTCAGCAGATGGAAACTACTTTCATTGCTCCCACATTGTCCTGATTTAAATCTGGGACCTGACACTAAAAAAGGGGGCTCTGTATGCTATTAACCAAGCCCCCAAGTTGAAGCTGTGCTTCTTTTGTTGGTGTTTCTCAGGGTGCTTTCCTCATTGTATTCCTGGCTTTGAACGGTCTTTGCAGAAGAATAATTTTCTTTAGTGAACCAGTAAACAAAATTTTTTTCTAGAAAATAATGTGCATATATCCGAGAGTTTGAAGCATATGCATATGTTTTTAGAAGAAAATATTTTCACTAATTCACCAAAGAAAAGTATTTTTTAGGGGGATTTCTTGGGGAAAAAAACAGTTGATTAAATTGATAGAAATTTACCACTTTAATAAAAGCAGGTTTCTTAAACTGAGTCATGGAACAGAAGATTTTGTTTCTAATTGGAAGGAGTGCAAAAATATGAACACATTTTATGTTTGATGATATAGTTTCTGGCTTTCCAAAAAAGCCACATTTGCATATAAGGCAGAAATATAGAGCCATAGAGATCTATTTTCATAATGAAGGTGTGTAACCTCATATCTCATACTCTAACTTTAAGTAGTTCTTTTTAGGGCTAAAGTAAGCCTGCTTTTAACACTCTTCAGTGTCACATGACCTCAACTTTAGTTTCGTTTTCTTCAGAAGGGCAGTTGAAATGGGAACCCAGGCTTACTAAGTCATGGAACGATTCTGCTTCATCTTGGTGATGACAAACTCTCGCTCAGCAAAGCAGGAGTCAAAGACAAACTCTAGGAAATAACAGAGCACCTTCTCTTCAGCTCCTGTCAAGCAGCCTTCCCCCACCCACTTTAACATCGTGTTCTCATGAGCATTTCATAATATTCCTCATCCCTTGTTCCCCGTCTTGACCCACTGACCTAAGAATCAAGAAAGTGTCATGTTAGTGCCTACTAATTAGTGCACCCAGAGAGCCTTTTCATCTGGCCTTTCAACCTCCTGGAGGTGGGAGCACAAGCTGTCACTCGTATCACGCAAGGAAAATGAACCTTTACTACATTTTCCCTGTTTTGCAAACAGCAGAATTAGCCAGCTGAGACTGGAGATGAATATGCAGGTTAGGAAGAAATTAACCTAAAAGGCACTGCTGTTTGCATTATTGTCTTAGAGATGACACAGCACTGCCCACATTGAAATACCCATAACGCAATGCCGTGGGCCTGCGATTTTTGCCAGACTGTCGCTGTGGCGTCACACTTGTATTTCAATGCCATCATATGCATTTGGTGAAGCAATTTTAGGAGAGAAGTGTTCTCTGATTAAAAAGTTAAGGAGCATTTTTAAGGCATTTAAGTTGCCACTGTTTTTAGACACGGTTGTGGGGATACTGCCATTTGTTAGTGAGCATTTGGCTCTAGGGCTCATTAATCAGTGCTGTTGGGCCAGGGTCTCCTGAGCCTTCTGGGTTTTGGGAGATCAGCTACTGTAATTAAAGGGATGAAATATATCATGGTCACAAACTTACCACATCAGACAATTGAGGGTTTGGAACTGGTGGAATTAATCTTTTTTATTTTTTTCTTAGGTGTTTAAGATAGAAGTGCTAATGAATGGAAGAAAACATTTTGTTGAAAAAAGGTACAGCGAATTTCATGCCCTGCACAAAAAGGTAACTTCGCCCCCCCCCCACTCTTTTCTCTATAAGGCAGATGGTGTAACACTAAGCTTGCTTTCTGTGGTTCTTAAGAGCTTTAATAGTTCTTGGAACAGGTTGACTTCTTTTATCACGAAGTAAATTTCCTTTTAAAATAAATTGTTCCGTCCTTTCAAGGTGTGCTTTCTGAGTAGGTGGGTTTTCTGTTAAGATATTTTGCATAAATAGATGTGTGACAGCAAGCTGTTTGTATTATACTATGCTGGGTATTGTAGGTTCAGAAAGAATAAGACCCAGACACTAGTTTATCCATAAAATACACTTAATGTGTTTTACACAAAGGAAAAAAAAAGAAATGATCATTTTACAGGAAGAAATTTATTAAAATCAACTTATACTTACATATACATGGAAAAAAATATACATGTCACATGTATTCAAGGACTGTTTGGGGATCATGTAAAGGGGGATCATCGCTTCTTTTGAATTATAAACGCTGCTCTACAAGACTGGTTTTTCAGTTCTCAGATCCCTTTCATTAAAAGCCTTTGATAAAAGAAACAAGAAGGCAAAAGGAATAGCCGAGTTTTAGGAGACATGGTCAGTAAAGAGTAGAAGAGGGAATAATTTTTATTTTCTACCAAAATTTAATGTTTTGAAGGTTATAAATTAGTATTGAGGTGATGAAATTACCTTAATAACTAGAAATACCTCATGAAATTGCCCAGAAAATCACCACATATGAATTAATGCAGTTTTACCATTTTTTCTTTTGTATACATATATATTCATATCTGTGTATATATAATGTATATGTATATATATATATACTTCCTATATATGAATATATATATTTATACACACATATATAAAATGTATGGCACAGTTCAGTTTCTTCACTTTTGTTACTTTGTTAGGTAAGAAGTTAGTGGAAAGATACTGAGTAAGTATGTTCAGAAAGAATCTATTCTTTTAACTTCCTTAAGGACCGCTTAATTTTCTGGAAAATGTCAGTGCATAAATGATGTGATAGTATGCTTACGCTGTATTAAAAGCTCTGTAGCTAAAACTAAAATTTCTTACTTTTTGGTAGTCAGGAGAATAGAGTATTGAGTAAAAACTTTCACAGGTTATATTGAGAAGTGAGTGAGCCTCTTTTCCTCTGTTTTCTTTTAAAGAGGAGCTGTCAGTTATCTGTACGCTTTTCCATTAGGATGGCAAGGGATGATTTACCTTGAATTTTCCAGTTAAAATTGTGTTACATCCAGGTTTACTTCCGAAAGAAGCAACACAGGTGAAATACAGATTTAGGCTGGGTGTTGCCAGCTGACTTTACAAAAGCCATACCCCTCAACCCGGGGCCTCAAAGAGAAACAAACGTGGAGTCTGGGTCTCACGTCCTTCTCAAGAATTTCTGGCTTTGTTCACTTATTTATCGAGGAAACAGATTCTAAAGAGGTTTCTGCTGGGTACCTCATGAAATAAGTCTGTACAATGGGATTAAAACCAGAACTCCTCACCTCCCCAGCCTCTGACACCAGAGTCTGGACCAGGCAGCCTGTCACATGCAAGCCTCCTTCCTATCCTGCCAGGTCTCCATTACCCCGACACAGCCCAGCTGTCCCCACCAGATACTTGGGGACCAACTCCACACGAGGCACAGCTGGGTGACTGCCAATTAGGCCCGCCCTGAGCAAGAGGCTGCCCGTGCTTCTTACGAGTGGAGGGTGACTCACTCTGCTCTCTTCTCTAATACGATTTATTTTCTTCTGCAGAAGAGGACTGTTTCCCCAGTGATTACAGGCAGTTCTTAGATTCTCACAGTCAAAAAAGATTTCTAGATTTTCTAGGACTCTTCTCTCAACTTCTGCAATTCTGTTAATAATTTTAGCTATTCTTAAAATTATATCATCAAGTCTATTAGAATTAAGAGAGTAGAAATTCTCAGACCTCTCAATTTTGCATGTTTTTGGCAGCCTCATTAAAACATCCTTACAGGGACTTAGAGAAAAAAAATAACATTGTGGGGCAGTTTTAGTTGGCAGACACTAAATCTTGTGTGTTATAGAGCAGAAAGGGGCTGCTAGAAGTCTCCTTTATTTGTCCCATTTTATAATTGTATTAGATTTGGTGAAAAGGTAACATTATAAAAGACAATTAAGTACAAATAATGGCAGGGTGTAAAAATAAACATAAATCTGTAATCTTGACTGTAAAGTGTGTTAAGGAGGATTGAAATGGGCAACAAAATTCATCCGAATACACAAGCTTTAGTGACGACTGCTGCCACCTTGTACAGCTTTATCCTTTATCCATTAGAAGTTTGGTGCCCTAGTTTCCGTATTTGAATTTTGTGATGTGCTTTGAATATTCTGTTTTTACATGAAATAGCTTCCCTTTAAATTCAAGTTAAATCTAATTCCTGTTTAATTTTTTTGAATATTCAGTTATTTCTGCAGTGAATGCCGTTTGCTCTGTCGTCAGTGTCCTGATTTCTCTTACACTTTACATTACACTTGTTAAAGTTTTTAGCCAGTGTCCCCAAGTTAATTCTAAAATCATATAGGAACTATTAAGTACTTTGTACCTTTAGAATAGTAGTTGCATGGCTCATCTCCATATACCAGAAACACACAAAAATGCCTCCTGGCTTATTGTCAGGCTCATTTTGAGGCAGAAACGAAAACCATTACCCATTTGACAGTTCATCTGGTTGTTTGAAGTTCTTAATGATTACTGCTTCTCCCAAACTTTTATAATTTTTGATATTAAAGTATGAAAACAATATTCTCATCCTCTATACTTTTCTTAGGATTCCTTTCTAATTTTTGGAAAAATTCAAGAGTTTTTTTTTTTTTCCTATATGCTTTATTTTCATCCCCTCAAGTAAGTTTAGTTTTTTAGATTATAAAGCTAAATCTTGCAGAAAGTTTGGGGACAGGAGAAATAACTCCTTGTTACCAACATATATTTCTGCTATGCTAATACCATTGCTGTTTTCCTTCTTTTCTTGCATTTTTTAATGGAACAAATCCTACTGTGCTAGTGGGGTTCCTTCATGGTGATAATTATGGTGTAGAAGTTAAGTGTGGAAGCTCTGGCAGCAGAATGTTCCTGAGCCTGCCTTTACCTCTTAAGTCCGTGGAGCAAGTTGAGTGATCTTTCTGTGCCTCCGGTTCCCCCATTTTAATATGGGAACAGTGAATGTGCTAACTTCACAAGACCATTTTCCAGACTAAATGAAATTGTGAGCATTGCATGGTCAACTTCTAATGATTGATAGCCTTCATTACATATAACATTTATTTTCCATTTTCAAGACTGTTTCCTTTAAGCTAGATTACAAAAGAAGCATTCTCTGTTAAAGAGTATAGATATTTTTACAGCTCCAGTTATATATTACCAAATTACTTTTTTCCAAAATGGTTATAGCAGATTTGTAATGCAACCAGCAAGCGTGAAAGTATCTCACCAGCTTTGCATATTACTCCCCCCCAAATGATATGTATTTAGCAAGCAATATATGTTGCCTTTTTGCTGTTTTAATTGGTATTTCTTAAGTTTATGATTGTAGTCCCTCTTTTTGGAATTCTCTTTATGTGCTTTCCCATTTTTCTGCTAGGGTCTCTGTTGTTTTTGATCATTAGTTTGCATGGCCTATTAATAAAATATTAGCCACTTGATGAAACTATTTTTCACCATGGACTTTTTAATTTTGGCTATGATATTTATTTTAATTTGCAAAAGTTTTACGTTTTTATGGTCTCTAATATGTCAGTTTCACCCTTTCAGACTATATGTAAGATTAGTTTTTCTTCCAGAGCTCTGGAAGTATTTGACTTCACTTTCTTTTAGTTTTTCTAGATTGGTACTTTTTGAAGTGTGAGCTTTGGGTGACCTGAATCCGAACAGTATTTATTAAATTGCAGATTCCTGGGCACCACCAGGCATGCTGAATCAGAATCTTTGTGAGAGAGCCCAGTAATCTGCATGTTAAACCAGCATTCCAGGTGATCTTAATGCCTGTTGAAGTTTGAGAATTCCTATTGTGTCGTTCTATTTTTAAAGGCATCTCTTAGACACAACCCTCCCTACCTCCCCCTGCATCACACACTGAAGCCACAAGGTGTGAAACCTTGGAAGTCTTTCCTACCTTTCTCTTATCTTTCACTTCCAGGGTGTCAGCAAGTCCTGTTGATTCATTCTTCCAAACTTCTGTAATAAGCACCGTTTAATTTTTCATTTTGTACTCCTACCATCTCAATCCAGAGTCTTGCTACTTTATGTAAGTATTTCTTTAACTGTTTCTCATCGTTGTCTTCTTATTCATCCTCTGCTGCAGGCAATTTTCCTAGAGCACTATTTTCATCTTCATTTTATTGCTCAAAAACCTTGAAATGTGTCTGTATTATCTACCAAATCATGGACATTGACTTTTGAGAGCAATATTCTTAAACTGTGCATTAGTTTTCTATTACTGTTGTAACAAATCATCACAGACTTAGTGGCTTAAGACAACACACATTTGTAATCTCACTCTAAATGTGTCAGCAGGACTATGTTCCTTCTGGGGGGCTTTAGGAGAGAATCACTTTCCTTTTCCAGCTTCTGGAGGCTGCCACCTTTCTTGGCTCATTGCCTTCTTTTCTCTTCAGAGTCAGCAACCACGTCACTCCAACTTCTCTTTCCATCGTCACATCTCCTGTCATCACATCTCCTCTCTCTGACTTGGTCACCTCTGCCTCCCCCTTGAGATTACATCGGGCCTACCTGGATAATCCAGGATAATCTTCCCATCTCGAGATACTTGATTTAATCACACCTGTAAGGCAATGTGTTCACAGGTTCCAAGGATTATGATGTTGACGTCTTTGGGAGGACCATGATTTTGTCTACCACAAACCCCTTTACTGGCCAGCCTTATTTCTCACTGCTTCTCCTAAGAAAAAGTTACTGGCAGCCAAGCCAGTCTTCCCTGTCACCCCAGTATATGAAAATCACTGCCTCTCTGTCTTTGCCATGCTGAATGTCCTTCCCTCTGTGTTCTCATCTATTCAAACAAAACTAAAATGTTTCAGGTTCTTCTTTCAGGTGAGTTTCTTTTATTCCTTCATCTCTTTGTTCTTGGAATTCCTTTTCCATTTAGGAGGTTTCTACTTAAATTTAAAATGTCTGAGATAATTAAAACTTAGTTATCCCTAAGCTTTGTCTAACTAGAAGATATATTTTAAAAAACTAGGGACCATGTCCTTAACTAGACTTATCCTGGTGATCATTTTGTATTGTATAGAAATACCAAGTCACTGCCAGGAACTAACATAGTGTTGTAGGTCAATTACACTTCAAAAACAAACAAACAAACTCATAGAAAAAGAGATCAAATTTGTGGTTACCAGAGTTGGGGGGTAGAGGGAGGTGGAACTGAATAAAGGCAGTTAAAAGACACAAACTTACAGTTATAAGATAAATAAGTACTAGGGATGTAATGTACAACATGATAAATATAATCAACACTGCCATACATTATATATGAAAGTTAAGAGAGTAAATCCTAAGAGTTCTCATCACAAGGAAAAAGATTTTTTTCTTTTTCTTCAATTTTATATCTGTAGATGAGACAATGGATATTCACTAAACTTACTGTGACAGTCATTTCATGTTGTATGTAAGTAAAATCGCTATGCGGTACACGTTAAACTTATGCAGTGCTGTATGTCACTTATATCTCAATAAAACTAGAAGGAGATAAATAAATAAAAGTAGGGACCATGTCTTATTTTTTGTACCTTCCTCACTGTCTGTTAGTGTTGGGTACTTATTAGGCGTTAAATAAGTATTTGGCAAATGGGATATTTGGAGAATATTATGCATTTTTATGAATTGCTGGAGAAATGCTTTGGTCAGCAAGAACAGTTACTATTGTGGGAGTTTAGTTCACTGTGAGTCTAACCCCAGGTTACACTTGCCCCTGTTTCGTAGCTCTGCCAGTACAGGGTGGGAAAACACCACCACCACAGTGAAACCAGAACAGATCCCCACCCTGTTCTTCTCTGGTCACTCTCAGCAGAGTATCTTCAAAAAAAAATAATAAAGTTATAGGGTGCTCTCCTCACAGCTCAGGCCCAGGCTGTGACAGGGTAAGAGCTTTCTCTGTGACCCCCTGTGCTGCACCACAGGCTGCGCCCCGCTACAGCCAGGTAACTTGCACTGTCAATAGGGGTCCTGGAAAGCATCTCCCCTTCCGAGGCCCCAGTCCCCTGTGTGGAGAGGAAAGCCTTCCCTGCATGGCAGACCACTGAGCCCAGTTTGCATTGCCTTCCCAGCTGTCAGTTCCAGCCCAGCCTTTTATTCACAAAAGTTTCAGGGAAATATGGTGCTGGTTCATTCCTAAATGAATGAGTTCTTTGACTTTGGCTTGAGTAGAATATTGCATTCTCATATTTAATTTAACGAAGTCCACATTTCAGAAAAACCAAAAAACTGGCGTATGGGGCTAAACCAGGGGTATGGCACCTTGTGAAGTGACTCTAAAGGGAGCCCTGAGGAGGTAGGGTGACAACATGGGGTAAAATATTGAATGCTTCCCCAAGTGTCCCCCACATCTTTCCTTAACCTTTTTTCCCTTTTCCATCTTTTTATTCACGTGCTTGGGAAAAGTATTTCTGTTCCTTTCGGTGGAAAATAGTTGCTATCACCAACGTATATGCAGCAGGTCTTTACGGAGTAAGTTCTGTGTCAGCTCCTCTAACAGTATCAGAAGGGAAGGGAGTGGTCATGCCAGGCAGAGGGGATTGTGTTTGTGGTATCGTGGAATCTGGTCACTATCTGTGGGGATCAGAAAGGCCGTTTGGCTGGACGCAGCCTGGGCGCAGTTAATCATCGGATGGAGTGGCAGAGGGGTATTTATCTTGTAAGCAGCTGAGCCCTCCTGGACACATATTGTCTTGGGTTTGTCTCTCCTCATCTAGAGCCCTTCATTACTCACCTACAAACGCTGTCACCGAGCCCAGCAGCTATGATGATCGGCTTCCTCAGTACTCCTGACATAAATAAAAAGGAAAAATCTTTTCAGTACTATATCTTCAAGATTTTTTATAAGAAGGAGAGAAGGACAGATAATGGAGTTGATTTTCTATTCTGAAATGTAAGAAATGTTGTGGTTCAGTAGTGTTAAAGAAGTTTCTTTTTGTTTAAAGTGAAACTTAATAAGCTTTTTACCTCCAAGTAATTAGCATTTTCTGGCTTTGTTCTTGTTTGAGAAATACCTCAAATAGTGTGGAGATGAGATATGTATTTATTCCCTTACAGATAATCATAAATTACTCCTCTCTCTCTCTCTCTCCCCTCCCCCAATACTGAATCAGTCTCATCAATAAATTAATATATTATAGTATTTCCCATTGAACGAAATAGAACTCACCTTTGACCCCATGCTTCTCTTCCATGTTCACCCCCTGGTTCTCCTCTCTCAGTATAATTCCTGGGAAGAGGAGCCTCTGTCTTCCCACTTCCCGTTCTTCTTTACCCAGTGTCTTTGACTTTGCAGTATCGCTCTGCACAGTCTGATTATGCCCCTTCTAGAAACACTTCCCTGACTCAACTTACCATTTCACCGCCTCCTCACTGTTTACCCTGGCTCTCTTCCCTGCCCCTCAGAGTTGGATGTCCCAGACCGTGGACTTTGTATTAGTTTTCTCCTGCAGGGTAACAGATTGCCACAAATTTAGCAGCTTTAACCACACAAATGTGTTACCTCAGTGTCCCCGTGGGTCAGGAGTCAGGGTACAGGTTAGCTGGCTTCTGTGCTCAGAGTCTCATCAGGCTGAAGTCAGGTGTTGCCAAGACTGTGATCTCATCTGAGGCTCGGGGTCCTCTTCACGTTGTCATGTCCTCATCTGGGTAGAATTCAGTTCCTTGCAGTCATAGGACTGAGGTCCATTGTTTTCTTGGTGACGGTTAGCCAGAGGTGGTTCTCCCCTCCTCTAGGCCACCGTCAGGTCCTAGCCATGTGGCTTTGTCATAACACACAGCTCACTTCTTCAAAGCCAGCAGTCTGCCGGGACTGGGTTTCATAAAGTGGGACCTGATCAAGGGGATTGCCTGTCTCGTTGTGTAATGTAACCCAATCAAAGGAGTAACTATCTCACCACATTCACAGGTCCTATCCAGACCCAAGGGAAGGAATTTTGTAGGCATGCGCACCACGAGGCAGCATCTTGAGAGCTTCTCAGGATTCTGCCCCTCACAGACCTTTTCCTCCATCTGTACCGAACTCCCAATGTCGTGGCATCTACTTCCGTGGCTCTCAATATCACTTAGATATTCTCACTCCCAGTTTACAGACTCATATACAACTGCCTGCAAATTATCTCCACTTGGATGCCTGTTGGGCATCTCTGACTTGAAATCACCAAAACGGAACAATTGATTCCTTTGTGTCAGGATTATCTTTGGTTGGATATAATAGAAACTTGACTAGGTCCCTTAAACAAGTGAGAGATTAATAATTCTCACATTCAAAGAAAACTAAAAGCAGGCAGTCCAAGTTGATGTATCGATTCTGTAATATCTATGTTCCAAGCTCCTTTTATCTTTCTGCTTCACCATCTTTACTTTAGCATGTGACTTTCACCCTCTGGTTACAACATAGCTGCTGTCCCTCCA
This sequence comes from Mesoplodon mirus, assembly GCF_964341445.2. Lineage (NCBI taxonomy): Eukaryota > Metazoa > Chordata > Mammalia > Artiodactyla > Ziphiidae > Mesoplodon > Mesoplodon mirus. The sequence continues at coordinate 82,752,388 of NC_138980.1, read as the reverse complement.
GGCATTGTTTCCATATTTCTGGCAGAAAGAAGGGCCAGTTTCTCTTTTTCAGGAAAACAGGAACCCACCCAGTGGACTTAAACTACATTTCATTAACAACTCTGTCACATTATAAAGGAACCTGGGAAATCAAGATTTTTTTTTTTTAAGAAGATATTGGGGGTAGGAGTTTATTTATTTATTTATTTATTTTTGCTGTGTTGGGTCTTTGTTTTTGTGCGAGGGCTTTCTCTAGTTGTGGCAAGCGGGGGCCACTCTTCATCGCGGTGCGCAGACCTCTCACTATCGCGGCCTCTCTTGTTGCGGAGCACAGGTTCCAGACGCGCAGGCTCAGTAGTTGTGGCTCACGGGCCCAGTTGCTCCGCGGCATGTGGGATCCTCCCAGACCAGGGCTCGAACCCGTGTTCCCTGCATTAGCAGGCAGATTTCCAACCACTGTGCCGCCAGGGAAGCCCGTAAATCAAGATTTTTTTGCTTAGCATATTGGCCCTCTGAATGACACTGGTGTTTTTTTTTTTGCTTGTTTTGTTTTGTTTTATTTTACAAGAAGAAGGAGGGAGTGAATATTGGATAGGCAGCTTGCAGTATCAGCCATATCCCCACTGTGGTATTCGATTTTGCTGTAGGTGACGCTAGTACTAAAATAATGGTGACCTTAACAGTGAGATACACCTTTATTTCTCTCTCACATAAATATCTAAGGCCAGTGTGACAGTTTCATGGGCCGCAGGGACCCAGGCTTTCCTCTTGTGGTTTCCCTCTTCTCAACACAAGGCTTCCATCTCATGGTGGAAGGTGACTGCTCCAGGTCTAGCCGCTACATGGGCAAGTCAGCCAGCAGGAAGGAGGAAAGGAAAGAAGGAACAGTCCTTCCCTTTAAGAACACTTCCTGAAAGTTGCATAGACATGTCTGTTTACTTGCCTTTGTCCAGAATTCAGTCATATGGCCACACATAGCTTCCAGGGAGATTGGGAGATGTGTTCTTTATTCTGGGCGGTCAGCTCAAAATTAGGAGTTCTGTTCTACAGAAGAGAGGGACGGTGGATTTGGGGAGATAAATAGTGTTCTCTGCCACCTAGTCTAAACCTGGCATTCTACCACCTTTCATAAACAGGGCGCTGCCAGCTGAGGTCAAAGACCTACAACAGTCAAAGTCTTGGAGTCATTCTGATCACCTCCACTTTTCACCTACTCTGCAGCCTTCTGCTTCTCCCCACCTCCACTGCCACGACCATAGTCCACGTCACCGTCATCTTTTGCCTGGACTCCTACAGGAGCTGGTGACTGGTCTCCTTGCTTTGATTCCACCCCCTTACAGTCCATCTTGTTCATAGAATCTAGCACGAGCTCTTTAAAGTAAAAATTTTATCAGATCATTCCCTTGCTTAAGACATTCAATTTGCTTCCCATGTAAAATGATAAGCATATTCCCTCTGCGGCCTGCAAGGCCCTACAGTGTCTGATGCTGCACCTCTCTGAACCGTCTCCTCCTTGCTGAGTTTGGAACACCAGGCTCGGCCCTCCCTTTCCATTGCTGCCTCTGCTGCAGTGTCCCTTCTCCAGCTCCTAACCCTGGCTCCCTCCCAGCATGATTCAGGTGCTTCCTGAGACATTCTCACCTCACACAGTCATTTCCCCAGCTGCCCCCCAGCGCACACCCCCATCTGTTACTCTCTGCCCTCACCCTGTTTTATTAACATGTTTATTATTTTTTCATCCATTTCCTGGTATGCAAGCCCCATGAAGGCAGGAGTGTCCCTAACACATAGGAGGAGCTTGGTGTCTTCTGTTCCGTGACCTTCCTCAGGGGCTCTTTCTTTACCCTAGAACTTATTTTTTCTGATAAACAAAAGAATAATGTACTTTAACAAATCCTAAATTTATCCATCTTCTCCATACTATCTGCTACATGGAATCTACCTTCTTCCTGGAGGTTTTTGTTTTAACCTAGACTGATAGTTCTCTAGGCCTGCTGTGCTCAGCTGCCCTTGGGTTTCCCTTCCCCATGCCGATGGGGTAGAGCTATGAGTCCTGATCCTATTTTCCCTCTTCCTTGGTTTAATTTCTCAGTTTTCCAGAATTACATGCTCAAATTTGGGTAAAAGAAGGCATGGGAGGTAAACTTTCTCTCACACTTAATTGATGATATTCTGGTTATAAAAATCCACGTCAAATTGGATCTTTGGAGCACTGATCTTCTAGCATCCATTGTTGCTGGTGACAAGTCAGTTGCCAATGCAGTTCTGCTTCCTTTGTTTGCCAGCTAATGTTCTTCCCTCTGTCTTCTCTCTGTCCTTAATATTCTGAAATCTCAACAGATAAATGTCAGTAAATGTGGATCCTTTTTTGTACATTATGCTGGTACTCAGTAGGTCCTTAGTCTGAAGACATATATTAGGTCCTATAAAAATTGCTTTTCTTTGAAAATGTCTTCTATTCTTTATGAAAGGCTTATTACTTTCATATTAAATCTCCTAAATTAATCCTATATGTGTTTTATCTTTTCACCTACCCTTTCTCTCATTTTGTTTATTCTACACTTTGAGAGACTTCCATCATTTTATATTCTACCTCCTTTTTTTTTTTTTTTTTTTTTTCCCGGTACGCGGGCCTCTCACTTTTGTGGCCTCTGCCATTGCAGAGCACAGGCTCCGGACGCGCAGGCTCAGCGGCCATGGCTCACAGGCCCAGCCGCTTCGCGGCATGTGGGATCTTCCTGGACCGGGGCACGAACCCGTGTCCCCTGCATCAGCAGGCGGACTCTCAACCACTGCGCCACCAGGGAAGCCCTACCTCTTTTACCTTATTTCTCTGTCATGTTTTTTTAATTTCTGTAATCTCTTTCTTCTTCTCTGATGGTTTCTTTTTCATAACAACCTGTTCTTGGTTTTTTTAAAAATCTGTTCTTGTTTTATAGAAGCAATATCTTCTCAAATCTCCCTGCAGATATTAAAGATCTCTTCTGTTATTTGATTTCTCTGTTTCCTTTAGGATTAATTGTTCCATTTGTTTTTCTTGTCCTTTCTCTTTCATAGTGCTGGCTTTCCTATGAAAGTGATCTTTGATTGCCCATCCAATTATCCTGGGTATTTGTCACTGGTTCCTCTGCTTTGGGTACATAAGTCTGGTCCCTCTGTAGGGTGTGTCAACTTAAGGGCTTCATTATAGGGAATGAGGGTAGAGAGACAGATATTAGGCTGGGCACCCCATGAAAACCAGAATGACTAGAATGGAAAATATCCTTCTTCAACCCAAACACTTCACTCAGTTTCTTTAGGAACACTGACCCTTTTTTACTGGGTGAGGGTGTGCATGCTTAGGGATGACACTGGGCTGCTAGTCATCTCTGTGGTCTTTGGCACAGGCTAGGGCATAGACTGATCCCTCTTCTCATTCCCTCCTCTTAACGCCAGTCCTGAGCACAGAGCCTCTCAGGCTGCTGAGAAGATTGATGTCCAGACCCTTTGTAGTCCCTTCCTGAGGAGGTCTGGGATGAGGCTTCCTCTGCTCCAGTGTTTTCTTTAGATCGTGCTCCTGCTTTCTGTCTTTTAGAAAGCTATTAATCTCTTGCTTGGATAGCGCCTTCCTCCCTGTCCTGTTCTCTGTGTTGTTCTGAGGCCTATTCTCTTTGGCCTTTTTCTTTTTTTAATATCTACCAGGACTGAATTCAGGTATATGAAACAGGAAGTCCAAATACCAGTAACCTTCCAAAAAGAGTAAGGGGGGCTATTTTTTTCCTCTTAAAAAGCAAGTCTGGAGGCGGGCAGTCTGGGGTGTTGTGGCAGCTCCAGGCAGTGTGCAGGCACCGACTCCTTTTTTCTGCTTGGTCATCTGGACACCTGTCTTCCATCCTAAGAGTTGCCTCATGGTGGCAAACGGTCACAGCAGCTCCAGCCATCATAGTTGCATTCTAGGCAGGAAGGGGTGAAAGGGGAGTAGTATAGAAGGTACCAGCTAGCTGAGTCTGTTCCACTTTAAAAGAGATTTTATGGAACACTTTTCTCAGTGATTTCTGATTACCTTTGGCCTCCACTCTCTGCAAGGGGGTGTGGGAAATTTAGCTTTTTAAGCTGAATTTAGCTGAATGCAGTATTGTTTCCAATAATTTAGGAGTTTGATGAGGAAGACAAGGAGGATAGATTTGGGCTTGCAGCTAATACTTTCATAGTGTTCTGTTAGTGGCGCTTTGGGTATGGAGGAAGAAGGCAAGCATGGGCTCAGCCTAATGTCTTGAGACAAGTGCTCATCTTTGAAATGCACAAAGACCCCTTTTTCATAGTATGCAACAAATTTCAGCTTACAGTGATTAATGAAGATATACTTATGTATGAGAACTTTTTTTATTAGTTTTAGATGCTGGGGTTTAGCTGTGTACGTTTTCTTATAGGTCATTATGCCATTTCTTTGCATGTGTAGTAAAGGAGCAGTCTCAGTTAAGTTTTCCAACTTTTTACTCAGAGCATTAAAAGTCTTTCCATTTTAGAGGCAGTATGTTAGCTTCGTCTGTGTTACCACTGTAACAATTTAGCATAAACTTAGTGGCTTAAAACAACAGAAATTTATTATCTTATACCTCTCAAGGTCAGAAATCCAAATTGAGTTTCACTGGGCTAAAGTTAAGGTATCAATGGGCTATAGGAGACAATTCATTCCTTTCCCTTTTCCGGCTTCCATAGGTCAGCGGGGCTCATGACCCTTCCTCCATCACCTAAGCCAGTCATGTAGCATCTTCCAGTCTCTTCCTGACCCTGGTCCTCGTGCCTCCCCCTGATAAATCAGGATCCTTACGATTACATTGAGCCCACCTGGATAATCTAGGGTAATCTCTCCGTTATTAGACACTTAATTTAATCAGATATATAAAGTACTTGGCCCTGTAAGGTAATATTCACAGATTTAGGATGTGGATGTGGTAGGTAGGATGCACCTGTGACAGGCAGCTCTAACTCAACGTCCGATAGAATTTTCCTTTATCTATATAGTCCCTTAAGACTGCTGCCCAGAAAGGCTTAGCTGAGAACCGTCACTCAGTTTTCATGAACAAAATTTAGACCTAATGCTTAGGAATTTTGGAAGGATCAGTCTTTTCTTTTTAGAACTTTTTTTTTTTTTTTTTTTTTTTTTTTTTTTTTTTTTTTTTTTTTTTTTTTGCTGTACGCGGGCCTCTCACTGCTGTGGCCTCTCCCGTTGCGGAGCACAGGCTCCGGACACACAGGCTCCGCGGCCATGGCTCGCGGGCCCAGCCGCTCTGCGGCATGTGGGATCTTCCGGGATCGGGGCACGAACCCGTGTCCCCTGCATCGGCAGGCGGACTCTCAACCACTGCGCCACCAGGGAAGCCCAGAACTTTTTTTTTTAATAGAACTTTTTTTAATAGAACTTTTAAGAAACTCTCCATATGATGTGGTCTAGTTCATATGGCATTTCCAGGGATGATGGTTATAAACAATTGCATTCTGTTTTCCTTTTTTATGTGAAAAATATGTAGAAAGACTTTTCATCAGAAAAGTACTTCTTCCAACTAAAATTTTGTTGTATTAATTGATTTTGGAAATTATAAACTTCTATACTTCCTTTATAATTCATTTACTGAACTCTTAATTCTTCAGGAAAAATAGTTCCCATCTGAAATGCCAGATGACGTATAACAATAACAACAACTACCAAAACACAGAACTCTTGTCCTGAAACCTGAACATTTAGGACAGATAAAGAAAGATTTTTTTTTTTTTTGCGGTACGCGGGCCTCTCACTGTTGTGGCCTCTCCCGTTGTGGAGCATAGGCTCCGGACGCGCAGGCCCAGCGGCCATGGCTCACGGGCCCAGCCGCTCCATGGCATGTGGGATCTTCCCGGACCGGGGCACGAACCCGTGTCCCCTGCCTCGGCAGGCGGACTGTCAACCACTGCACCACCAGGGAAGCCCAAGAAAGAATTTTTGATGAAATTTCAGTGTATATATATTTTCCTCTATCTTTTTATTGGAGATAGCAGTGGTTCACTTCCTTTTATTGGCTTTTCCCTCAAATAATGTCATTAAAATTAAAACACATTTTCTATGTTTTTTCTGTCTTTATAGCTTAAGAAATGTATTAAAACTCCAGAAATCCCTTCCAAACATGTTCGTAACTGGGTCCCAAAAGTCTTGGAACAACGACGACAAGGTTTAGAAACATATTTACAGGTAAGATGTGTTTAGATCCTCAATTAATGTAGCTTAAAGAGTCATATATCTCAATATTTTTTTCTCACAACTTATGGTTAAGATACAGAGTATATCAAGCAACCAAACATTCTGAGTGACAAGAAAGTTTGAAATTATAAATATGTTGTTGGTTGGTTCTTTTAGCTTTAGTTAAGTTCTATTTAAAATTGGTTATATGGATTCGGGAAGTGAAAAATTAGTATAAAAGTAAAAATGGATGCAGAGGGGTCTGTTCGTTTTTTTGTTCAGCCCTACAAATTACTTTCTGTTTTCTGTTTTCCCCTCCAAGATTTGCTGCTTCTTCATAGCATTCCCAGCCTTTAGGTGTTGAGTGTTGGGGAGATAATGAGAGAAACTGCATTTTCACTGGGCCTGGCTGGTACACCTATGGAATCAAATTGAGAACGAGTATATAAAAATTACTTCTGTTGAAGTGCCAACTTCTTTGAAAATTAAAATGTATGTTTTTAAAAGAAAGCAGAGGATGCTCTTTTCTGTAGCTAAGAGGAGCAAAGAGAACTACCTAAGTAAGATAAGACAAAGCAGTCTGTCTGCCAGGTGACAGAAAAAGCAAAAGGAAAGCGTGAGGTGGTGTCAGCTTCTCTGAGTTTTAAAACAAAAAGGGCTAGTGGCCTCAGGTGAATATTCAGTGTAGTCATCATTAATCCAAAGAGCACTGCATGAGGCAAGTGCTAAGAGAAGGGTTGGGGGGCTGTGGGAGCCTTGTGTTCACCAGGACACGTGCGTCCACTTGAGGGGCTGACGCATGAGACTGACTGAGGTGAGCATGGCCAGGAAGGAAGGGGTGGGGAATCTTGACTCTCAAAAAATGAAGAGCTGGACATCACCTCGGAGTTCTGAGTTTACCGCGATGATCTATCTAAGACATGTTGCATCAAAGAAGTCGGCAGCCATGACTGTGCTCATCCATTGCTATCTTCGTTGCCCCTTTCAGCATTAACCCTTGGTGGATTTTCTTTGGGTGGGCAGCTGTGGACTGTGTGAAGCCTTATGCTATGTCCTCTACAGAGCTTTTCTGGTTGGTTGTGCCTGAATGACTAGTAACTAGAAGCTGAGGAGAAGCTGTCACCACAGGCTTGTACTTAGCGATCAGTTCACAGGACTCTCTCCCAGTAGAAAGATGCCCAGAGTCCATCTGGTCTCCTGCAGTTTTCTTGGTCTTTACAGTATTCAAATAGGAAAGCTGACATGTGGAGGCCCTCTGAACCACAGAGTAAGGCTCTCTTCACTGCCTTTGTTCTTCTGCTTTGGGACGTGGTGGATGGATCCTTCACTGCCTCTCCCTGGCAGTGAGAGATTAAAGGAAGTAGAGGCCACAAATGACAGGAAACTGTGTAGCCATGTGCCTTGAGACTCTGTATATGGAGCTATGAGACTTCCAGAGCCTCGGGCTACACTGCAGAGCAAAACCAAACCAAAAACGAGACATTAGATGTTGTATGCAAAGGGTAAAAATGCATGTTCTCTATAATTAAATGGAATAGGTAAACAATGCATTCTAATTTGTAAGCCAGATTTTCCACAGATATTGTATATCTTCAAGCTTTAGTTCTGAAGAAAGCTTTGCTCTTTTTCCTCCCATTGTATTTGACACATGACTCCCATTACTACTCAGTGTAAACATTTTAAGTTGTTTGTACTTTGGATATAAATATGTGGGTAAAATCATCTGGCATAGAGAGGAGTTTACAGTGACACTCAAACTGAGCTTAGAATGTTCTATTCTCAGAAACAGAGCTTGAAAGATGTGGTTGAAGGACTGAGAGGGCTTGTTTGCTCTTGTGCATTTAATATTCAGTTTGTTGTCAGTTAAGTCCTGAAGGAGTTCAAGGGCACTTTTTCTCTTCTCCCTCTTCCTCTTCTTCCCCCTGATTCTATTTGCATGCCCTGGGAGCCAAATGGAAGTTACAAAGATGAGTGTGGATGCTTGATCGACCGCCAGTGAAATGCAAACCCTGGCTTAGGTGTCATTTCTTGATAGCGTTTGGTGTTTAAGTCTCTTTGGAAGTAAGACAGTTATCACTGTTCCTTCTACTCACCTTTGTAACTCCAGTTAGAATCCCACTCACCCTCAGCACCAGTCTGAACCCCTGAGTTTAAGTGCCACTAGCACTTCTCAGCAGGCACTATCGTGCAGCGAATCCATCTCAGCTTGAGGTACATAGGATGGCCCTGTTCAGGCCCGTAAACCTAAGAAATTATTAATACCCTCAAGCCATAGCATCTTAAGCTCACAGGGAACTTAGACCTTATCTAGTCCAGCTTGTCTCCTGCCCTTCAATTAAGTTCATGATCATCCCTCTGGTCTCAGTTTACCACCCATAAAACAGGCAGATTAGCTCTTGGAAGGGCCAGAGAAAACTCTTCCTTTTGTTCAAGAAGCAACTAGTACACTCTAGACCATGGATGGATTCAAAACACATTTCCTAAGTTAGCCCACACTGCTCTTTTATTTTAGAGATGGAGAAACTGAAGTCTGGTGGAATTAAGAAATTTGCCTCACTTCCTAAGTATATTAGTTAAAGAGATGGGACTGGAATTTTAGTTTCTTAACTCCCAGTATAGGCTCTTTTTGTTATGCATTGTAGATTTTTTAAATCAGGAAAAAACTTTCAGCCTTGAGGTAGAGTTTTTCTTAAGGATATAATAATAAAAGTAAAGGAAAATATAATCATAAACCATCACAATTTAATCGGCTATCCCCAACTTCCTTGATCAATAGATTTTTTTTAATCTTTGATTTGAATATTTAGAATCCTTTGAAAATTATGAGTATACATCTGTTTTCTGTGTTAAGTCATCTGCATAGAAACAAAAGTCTTAAGAATAAATTAATTTGGTTTTCCCAAACTGATTTGACCATCAGACATGGTTTATATAATAGTTTTATCTCCTGGTTTGAAGTGACTTTCCACGTTTCCTGAGACCCCACTGAAACAAACGTATAAAAACTTAAAAAGGAGGGACTTCCCTGGTGGTGCAGTGGTTAAGAATCCACCTGCCAATGCAGGGGACACAGGTTCGAGCCCTGGTCCAGGAGGATCCCACATACTGCAGAGCAACTAAGCCCGTGTGTCACAACTACTGAAGCCTGCATGCCTAGAGCCCATGCTCCACAACAAGAGAAGCCACTGCAATGAGGAGCCCGCGCACCGCAATGAATAGTGGCCCCCACTTACCACAACTAGAGAAAGCCCGTGCACAGCAACAAAGACCCGACATAGCCAAAAATAAATAAATAAAATAAATAAATTTATTAAAAAAAAAGAAGTCATTAAAAAAAAAACACTTAAAAAGGAATAAACCCCAACAGTTAGGTGGTGGATGGGCAAGGAAAAGAGGGCCTCATCAAAGGAAGGAAACATTTTAACAGTTTCCTGGAAGATGGAATGTTCTGGGAGCATGTGAATAGATGCAACAAAGCAAAAAACAGGGCCCAGGCTCAGCCACAAGAGCTGCGGTGGGTGCGGGAGATGGCCTGCCCACAGCTGTGCTGGAGACGGAGCTTCTGGACCTAGAGCTGGCAGGTGAGGCCGAGGCCGAGGTGAGCAGTGAAACTGAACACACGTGGGTCATTCAAGATGTACACGTGGGACGGGTGCTCAGGCCACTTATTCTGTACAGAATACATCCTGATGTTTATGACCATGCCAAAAAAAGCGTAAGACTGTTTTCTTGAAAATAAAACAATACAACAAAACACTAAACAAAATGGCTGAGGAAAGCTAAAGCTTCTGATGTGGACATTAGGGCCCCCAAGTTGACAACCCCCTCCCCATCCCCTTACCTCAAGGAAAAGCCCACCATGTCTTTCTCACACTCAGAAGAAAGCCTGTGACGAGCACTCCTACTGACCTACTAGCAGAGGAAACGCACGGAAGCTGCTTTCGGCAGTGAGAGCTGATAACCAGGGGTCACCAGGCACTGAAGAAAAAGACCAAGATGAATGAAAGCACTGACCCTTCAGGAAGGAGATAAGTCAGAACACAGCATATGTCTTACAAATTGATTTGATATATCTAGAGAGCTTCTCAAAGGTATTACATCCAAAAGATGACACTAGGATACTATGTAAAAGGAACAATCGGAGAGCACATGGGAATTCTTAGAATTAGTTGTTTTCTCCAATGGAAAACATTCGGGAGTTGCTGTCTCTAGTTGGGAAACTGTTCCGTAGAGTACAGAGACAAAAGTTGCAACAGAAGACGAGACACAGAGGACCAGTTCAAGTCTAATGTCCTCTTTCATTCTGGAGGCCCAGAGAGAAAGAAAAGGGGAAAATACAAAAGTAGGGAAGAGAATCATCAAAAGAAAAAACACTTGAAACTTTCCCCAAACTGGAGGATATGGCACTTTACACAGACAAGGTTCCACAAGGACAGAGCACAACGAATGAAGAAACCCTCTGATGCCAGACATAACCTGGTAACGTTTCAGTACATCAGAGATGAAGCCCACAATCTTACAGAAAGAAAAAACAAATGGTCAGCAAGGTTGAGGTTCAGCTGTGGCTTCATTTATTTATTTGAGGCTGGTTTAATGGTCAGGTCCCTTGCCATTCTTCAGTAGTAGCTTTAAATTGCAAGCTCTTATAATTTTTAGACAAAGATTTTTCACGGAAACTTTGTGTACATCACTTGTGCTGTTTGTTGAAATAATGTGAATTTTATCCTTCTGAGAAAGGGACCCACATCTTATGTCACTTACTTAGGAAAAACAGTTATGTTTTCATCCTTTTCATAAGGAGTGAAAAATAATTAAATGTACAGTGAGTTTTGGGAGCTGAACAGGAATAGCTCATAGCAACTCATGACTAAAGATAATCGAAGCTAATATTAATCCCTAAAAAAAAGTCCATTCAAAGAAAACATTGCCACAGCTGGGGTTAAGCTGTTTTGTTAGACAGTAGATGCAGAGTGCTGTCTTCAGAAGACCCTACTGACCTGACTAGCCTGCCCCTCATTCATTATTTAAATTATACTATGCAGTATAATGTTCCATTTGGTCAGAAATCTGCACTGGATTAAACAGTATTGTATTTTTAACTTCTCCAGTAGTGCATGAAGCATCTGCTAAAATTGACCATGTGTGCTTGCAATATGTGTATTCTTGAATTCTTGAGTACAGTGAACTGTATAAAATCAGATGAAGTTTTTAAAGCAAATCTCTTACATCTTAACTTGGCTGCTTAATCTATAAGAAGAAAGGTATATTAAAAATTGCCACATGTTTTTACGATAAATGATATAGTTGGGCTTAGTTCAAACATCCATTTTTTTTTTAATAGATCTTTATTGGGGTATAATTGCTTCGCAATACTGTTAGTTTCTGTTGTACAACAAAGTGAATCAGCCATATGCATACATACATCCCCTCATTCCCTCCCTCTTGAGCCTCCCTCCCACCCTCCCTATCCCACTCTTCTAGCTGCTCATAAAGCACCCAGCTGATCTCCCTGTGCTATGCTGCTGCTTCCCACTAGCTATCTATTTTACATTTGGTAGTGTATATATGTCCATGACACTCTCTCACTTTGTCCCAGCTTACCCTTCCCCCTCCCTGTGTCCTCAAGTCCATTCTCTATATCTATGTATTTATTCCTGCCCTGCCACTAGGTTCATCAGTACCATTTTTTTTTAAAGATTCCATATATATGCGTTAGCATACGGTATTTGTTTTTCTCTTTCTGACTTACTTCATTCTGTATGTCATTCTCTAGGTCCATCCACCTCATTACAAATAACTCAATTTCATTTCTTTTTATGGCTGAGTAATATTCCATTGTATATATGTGCCACATCTTCTTTTTCCATTTATCTGTCGATGGACATTTAGGTTGCTTCCATGTCCTGGCTATTGTAAATAGTGCTGCAGTGAACATTGTGGTGCATGTGTCTTTTTGAATCGTGGTTTTCTCAAGGTATATGCCCAGTAGTGGGATTGCTGGGTCATATGGTAGTTCTATTTTTAGTTTTTAAGGAACCTCCATACTATTATCCACAGTGGTTGTATCAATTTACATTCCCACCAACAGTGCGGGAGGGTTCCCTTTTCACCACACCCTTTCCAGCATTTATTGTTTCTAGATTTTTTGATGATGGCCATTCTGACCAGTGTGAGGTAATAATACCTCATTGTAGTTTTGACTTGCATTTCTCTAATAATCAGTGATTTTGAACATCTTTTCATGTGCTTCTTGGCCATCTGTATGTCTTCTTTGGTGAAATGTCCATTTAGGTCTTCCACCCATTTTTTAATTGGGTTGTTTGTTTTTTTGATATTGAGCTCCATGAGCTGTTTATATATTTTGGAGATTAATCCTTTGTCCGTTGTTTCATTTGCAAATATTTTTGCCCATGCTGAGGGTTGTCTTTTCATCTTGCTTATGGTTTCCTTTGCTGTGCAAAAGCTTTAAAGTTTCATTAGGTCCCATTTGTTTATTTTTGTTTATATTTTCATTACTCTTAAGAGGTGGGTCAAAAAAGATCTTGCTGTGGTTATGTCAAAGAGTATTTTCCTATCTTTTCCTCTAAGCGTTTTATAGTGTCTGGTCTTACATTTAGGTCTTTAATCCACTTGGAGTTTATTTCTATGTATGCTGTTAGGTAGTGTACTAATTTCATTCTTTTACATGTAGCTGTCCAGTTTTCCCAGCACCACTTATTGAAGAGGCTGTGTTTTCTCCGTCATATGTTCTTGCCTCCTTTGTCATAAATTAGGTGACCATATGTGCATGGGTTTATCTCTGGGCTTTCTATCCTGTACCATTGATCTATATTTCTGTTTTCCTGCCAGTACCATACTGTCTTGATTACTGTAGCTTTGTAGTATAGTTTGAAGTCAGGGAGCCTGATTCTTCCAGCTCCATTTTTCTTTCTCAAGATTGCTTTGGCTATTCGGGGTCTTTTGTGTTTCCATACGAATTGTAAAATTTTTTGTTCTAATTCCGTGAAGAATGCCGTTGGTAGTTTGATAAGGATTGCATTGAATCTGTAGATTGCTTTGGGTAGTATAATCAGTTTCACAATATTGATTCTTCCAATCCAAGAACATGGTATATTTCTCCATCTGTTTATGTCATCTTTGATTTCTTTCATCAGTGTTTTATAGTTTTCTGAGTCCAAGTCTTTCACCTCCTTAGGTAGCTTTATTCCTAGTATTTTATTCTTTTTGTTGCGATGGTAAATGGGATTGGTTCCTTAATTTCTCTTTCTGATTTTTCGTTGTTAGTGTATAGGAATGCCACAGATTTCTATGCATTAATTTTGTATCCTGCAACCTTACCAAATTCATTGATTAGTTCTAGTAGTTTTATGGTAGCATCTTTAGGATTTTCTATGTATAGTATCATGTCATCTGCAAACAGTGACAGTTTTACTTCTTCTTTTACAATTTGTATTCCTTTTATTTCTTTTTTGTCTCTGATTGCCATGGCTAGGACTTCCAAAACTATGTTGAAAAAGAGTGACGAGAGTGGACATCCTTGTCTTGTTCCTGATCTTAGTGGAAATGCTTTCAGTTTTTCACCATTGAGTATGATGTTTGCTGTGGGTTTGTCATATATGGCCTTTATTATGTTGAGGTAGGTTCCCTCTATGCCCATTTTCTGGAGAGAGTTTATCATAAATGGGTGTTGAATTTTGTCTAAAGCTTTTTCTGTATCTATTGAGATGATTATATGGTTTTTATTCCTTAATTTGTTAATATTGTGTATCACATTGATTGATTTGCATATATTGGAGAATCCTTGCATCCCTGGGATAAATCCTACTTGATCATGGCGTATGATCCTTTTAATGTGTTGCTGGAATCTGTTTGCTAGTATTTCGTTGAGGGTTTTTGCATCTATGTTCATCCGAGATATTGGTCTATAATTTTCTTTTTCTGTGATACCTTTTTCTGGTTTTGGTATCAGGGTGATGGTGCCTTCGTGGAATGAATTTGGGAGTCTTCCTCCCTCTGCAATTTTTTGGAAGAGCTTGAGAAGAATAGGTGTTAGCTTTTCTCTAAATATTTGATAGAATTCACCTGTGAAGCCATCTGGTCCTGGACTTTTGTTTGTTGGAAGATATTTAATTATGGTTTCAATTTCATTACTTGGGATAGGTCTGTTTATATTTTCTAATTCTTCTTGGTTCAGTCTTAGAAAATTGTACTTTTCCAAGAATTTGTCCCTTTCTTCATGGTTGTCCATTTTATTGGCATATAGTTGTTTTTAATAGTTTCTTATAATTCTTTGTATTTCTGTGGTGTCAGTTGTGATTTCTCCTTTTTCATTTCTAATTTTATTTATTTGTGTCCTCTCCCTTTTTTCTGAGGGTTTATCAATTTTGTTTATGTTCTCAAAGAACCAGCTTTTAGTTTTATTGATCTTTGCTATTGTTTTTTTTTCGTTTTTATTTCATTTATTTCTGCTTGGATCTTTATGATTTCTTTCCTTCTACTGACTTTGGGTTTTCTTTGTTCTTCTTTCTCTAGTTGCTTTAGGTGTAGGGTTAGATTTTTTTTTTTTTTTTTTTTTTTTTTTTTTTTGTGGTATGCGGGCCTCTCACTGTTGTGGCCTCTCCCGTTGCGGAGCACAGGCTCCGGACGCGCAGGCCCAGCGGCCATGGCTCACGGGCCCAGCCGCTCCGCGGCATATGGGATCCTCCCAGACCGGGGCACGAACCCGTATCCCCTGCATCGGCAGGCGGACTCTCAACGACTGCGCCACCAGGGAGGCCCAGGGTTAGATTGTTTACTTGAGGTTTCTCTTGTTTCTTGAGGTGAGATTGAATTGCTGTAAACTTCCCTCTTAGAACTGCTTTTGCTGTGTCCCATAGGTTTTGGGTCATCGTGTTTTCATTGTCATTTGTTTCTATGTATTTTTTTATTTCTTCTTTGTTTTCTTCATTGATCTCTTGGTTATTTTGTAGTGCACTGTTTGCCTCCATGTATTTGTGTTTTTTACAGTTTTTTTCCTATAACTGATTTCCAGTCTCACAGTGTTGTGGTCAGAAAAGGTGATTGATACAATTTCAATTTTCTTAAATTTTCCGAGGCTTGATTTGTGACCCAAGATGTGATCTGTCCTGGAGAATGTTCCATGTGCACTTGAGAAGAAAGTGTATTCTGCCACTTTTGGGTGGAATGTTCTATAAATATCAATTAAATCCCTCTGGTCTATTGTATCATTTAAAGTTTGTGTTTCCTTATTTATTTTCTGTTTGGATGATCTGTCCATTGGTGTAAGTGGGGTGTTAAAGTCCCCTGCTATTATTGTGTTGCTGTCGATTTCCCCTTTCATTGTTGTTAGCATTTGCCTCATGTATTGAGGTGCTCCTCTGTTGGGTGCATAAACATTTATAACAGCCTTTATTTTAAAGTTTATTTTATCTGATACAAGTATTGCTACTCCAGCTTTCTTTTGATTTCTATTTGCATGGAATATCTTTTTCCATCCCTTCACTTTCAGTCTGTATGTGTCCGTAGGTCTGAAGTATGTCTCTTGTAGACAGCATATATATGGGTCTTGTGTTTGTGTCCATTCAGCCAGTCTGTGTCTTTTGGTTGGGGCATTTAATCCGTTTACATTCAAGGTTCTTATTGATATATATGTTCCTATTACCATTTTCTTAATTGTTTTGGGTTTGTTTTTTTGCGTCTTTTTCTTCTCTTGTGTTTCCTGCCTAGAGAAGTTTCTTTAGCATTTGTTGTAAAACTGGTTCGGGGGTGCTAAATTCTCTTAGCTTTTGCTTGTCTGAAAAGCCTTTGATTTCTCTGTCGAATCTGAATGAGATCCTTGCTGGGTAGAGTAATCTTGGTTGTAGGTTTTTCCCTTTCATCACTTTAAGTATATCCTGCCACTCCCTTCTGGCCTGCAGAATTTTTGCTGAAAAATCATCTGATAACCTTATGGGGATTCCTTTGTATGTTATTTTTTGTTTTTCCCTTGCTGCTTTTAATATTTTTTTCACTGAATTTAATTTTTATTAGTTTGATTATTATGTGTCTGGTGTGTTTTTCCTAGGGTTTATCCTGTATGGACTCTGTGCTTCCTGGACTTGGGTGACTATTTCCTTTCCCATATTAGGGAATTTTTCGACTATAATCTCTTCAAATATTTTCTCACACCCTTTCTTTTTCTCTTCTTCTTCTGGGACCTCTGTAATTCGAATGTTGGTGCATTTAGTGTTATCCCAGATATCTCTGAGATTGTCTTCAATTCTTTTCATTCTTTTTTTCTTTTATTTTTTAATAACAAATTTAGTCAGTTATACATATACATATGTTCCCATATCCCCTCCCTTTTGCGTCTCCCTCCCACCCTCCCTATCCCACCCCTGCAGGCGGTCAGAAAGCACCGAACTGATCTTCCTGTGCTATGCGGCTGCTTCCCACTAGCTGTCTATTTTACGATTGGTAGTGTATATATGTCCATGCCGCTTTTTCGCTTTGTCACAGCTTACCCTTCCACCTCCCCATATCCTCAAGTCCATTCTCTAGTAGGTCTGTGTCTTTATTCCTGTCTTACCCCTATGTTCTTCATGACATATTTTTTTCTTAAATTCCATATATATGTGTCAGCATACAGTATTTGTCTTTCTCTTTCTGACTTACTTCACTCTGTATGACAGACTCTAGGTCCATCCACCTCATTATAAATAGCTCAATTTCGTTTCTTTTTATGGCTGAGTAATATTCCATTGCATATATGTGCCACATCTTCTTTATCCATTCATCCGATGATGGACACTTAGGTTGTTTCCATCTCCGGGCTATTGTAAATAGGGCTGCTATGAACATTTTGGTACATGACTCTTTTTGAATTATGGTTTTCTCAGGGTATATGCCCAGTAGTGGGATTGCTGGGTCATATGGTAGTTCTATTTTTAGTTTTTTAAGGAACCTCCATACCGTTCTCCATAGTGGCTGTACCAATTCACATTCCCACCAGCAGTGCAAGAGTGTTCCCTTTTTTCCACACCCTCTCCAGCATTTATTGTTTCTAGATTTTTTGATGATGGCCATTCTGACTGGTGTGAGATGATATCTCATTGTAGTTTTGATTTGCATTTCTCTAATGAGTAAAGATGTTGAGCATCCTTTCATGTGTTTGTTGGCAGTCTGTATCTCTTCTGTGGAGAAATGTCTATTTAGGTCTTCTGCCCATTTTTGGATTGGGTTGTTTGTTTTTTTTGTTATTGAGCTGCATGAGCTGCTTATAAATTTTGGAGATTAATCCTTTGTCAGTTGCTTCATTTGCAAATGTTTTCTCCCATTCTGAGGGTTGTCTTTTGGTCTTGTTTATGGTTTCCTTTGCTGTGCAAAAGCTTTGAAGTTTCATTAGGTCCCATGTGTTTATTTTTGTCTTTATTTCCATTTCTCTAGGAGGCGGGTCAAAAAGGATCTTGCTGTGATTTATGTCATAGAGTGTTCTGCCTATGTTTTCCTCTAAGAGTTTGATAGTGTCTGGCCTTACATTTAGGTCTTTAATCCATTTTGAGCTTATTTTTGTATATGGTGTTAGGGAGTGATCTAATCTCATACTTTTACATGTCCCTGTCCAGTTTTCCCAGCACCACTTATTGAAGAGACTGTCCTTTCTCCACTGTACATTCCTGCCTCCTTTATCAAAGATAAGATGACCATATGTGCGTGGGTTTATCTCTGGGTTTTCTATCCTGTTCCATTGATCTATCTTTCTGTTTTTGTGCCAGTACCATACTGTCTTGATTACTGTAGCTTTGTAGTATAGTCTGAAGTCAGGGAGCCTGATTCCTCCAGCTCCATTTTTCGTTCTCAAGATTGCTTTGGCTATTCGGGGTCTTTTGTGTTTCCATACAAATTGTGAAATTTTTTGTTCTAGTTCTGTGAAAAATGCCGTTGGTAGTTTGATAGGGATTGCATTGAATCTGTAGATTGCTTTGGGTAGTAGAGTCATTTTCACAATGTTGATTCTTCCAATCCAAGAACATGGTACATCTCTCCATCTATTTGTATCATCTTTAATTTCTTTCATCAGTGTCTTATAATTTTCTGCATACAGGTCTTTTGCCTGCTTAGGTAGGTTTATTCCTAGATATTTTATTCTTTTTGTTGCAGTGGTAAATGGGAGTGTTTCCTTGATTTCACTTTCAGATTTTTCATCATTAGTGTATAGGAATGCCAGAGATTTCTGTGCATTAATTTTGTATCCTGCTACTTTACCAAATTCATTGATTAGCTCTAGTAGTTTTCTGGTAGCATCTTTAGGATTCTCTATGTATAGTATCATGTCATCTGCAAACAGTGACAGCTTTACTTCTTCTTTTCCGATTTGGATTCCTTTTATTTCCTTTTCTTCTCTGATTCCTGTGGCTAAAACTTCCAAAACTATATTGAATAAGAGTGGTGAGAGTGGGCAACCTTGTCTTGTTCCTGATCTTAGTGGAAATGGTTTCAGTTTTTCACCATTGAGGACGATGCTGGCTGTGGGTTTGTCATATATGGCCTTTATTATGTTGAGGAAAGTTCCCTCTATGCCTACTTTCTCCAGGGTTTTTATCATAAGTGGGTGTTGAATTTTGTCAAAAGCTTTCTCTGCATCTATTGAGATGATCATATGGTTTTTCTCCTTCAATTTGTTAATATGGTGTATCACGTTGATTGATTTGCATATATTGAAGAATCCTTGCATTCCTGGAATAAACCCCACTTGATCATGGTGTATGATCCTTTTAATGTGCTGTTGGATTCTGTTTGCTAGTATTTTGTTGAGGATTTTTGCATCTATGTTCATCAGTGATATTGGCCTGTAGTTTTCTTTCTTTGTGACATCCTTGTCTGGTTTTGGTATCAAAGGTGATGGTGGCCTCGTAGAATGAGTTTGGGAGTGTTCCTCCCTCTGCTATATTTTGGAAGAGTTTGAGAAGGATAGGTGTTAGCTCTTCTCTAAATGCTTGATAGAATTCGCCTGTGAAGCCATCTGGTCCTGGGCTTTTGTTTGTTGGAAGATTTTTTATCACAGTTTCAATTTCAGTGCTTGTGATTGGTCTGTTCATATTTTCTATTTCTTCCTGATTCAGTCTTGGCAGGTTGTGCATTTCTAAGAATTTGTCCATTTCTTCCAGGTTGTCCATTTTATTGGCATAGAGTTGCTTGTAGTAATCTCTCATGATCTTTTGTATTTCTGTAGTGTCAGTTGTTACTTCTCCTTTTTCATTTCTAATTCTATTGATTTGAGTCTTCTCCCTTTTTTTCTTGATGAGTCTGGCTAATGGTTTATCAATTTTGTTTATCTTCTCAAAGAACCAGCTTTTAGTTTTATTGATCTTTGCTATCGTTTCCTTCATTTCTTTTTCATTTATTTCTGATCTGATTTTTATGATTTCTTTCCTTCTGCTAACTTTGGGATGTTTTTGTTCTTCTTTCTCTAATTACTTTAGGTGCAAGGTTAGGTTGTTTATTCGAGATGTTTCCTGTTTCTTAAGGTAGGATTGTATTGCATAAACTTCCCTCTTAGAACTGCTTTTGCTGCATCCCATAGGTTTTGGTTTGTCGTGTCTCCATTGTCATTTGTTTCTAGGTATTTTTTAATTTCCTCTTTGATTTCTTCAGTGATCACTTCGTTATGAAGTAGTGTATTGTTTAGCCTCCATGTGTTTGTATTTTTTACAGCTCTTTTCCTGTAATTGATATCTAGTCTCATAGCATTGTGGTCAGAAAAGATACTTGATACAATTTAAATTTTCTTAAATTTACCAAGGCTTGATTTGTGACCCAAGATATGATCTATCCTGGAGAATGTTCCATGAGCACTTGAGAAAAATATGTATTCTGTTGTTTTTGGATGGAATGTCCTATAAATATCAATTAAGTCCATCTTGTTTAATGTATCATTTAATGCTTGTGTTTCCTTATTTATTTTCATTTTGGATGATCTGTCCATTGGTGAAAGTGGGGTGTTAAAGTCCCCTACTATGATTGTGTTACTGTCGATTTCTCCTTTTATGGCTGTTAATATTTGCCTTATGTATTGAGGTGCTCCTATGTTGGGTGCATAAATATTTACAATTGTTATATGTTCTTCTTGGATCGATCCCTTGATCATTATGTAGTGTCCTTCTTTGTCTCTTCTAGTAGTCTTTATTTTAAAGTCTATTTTGTCTGATATGAGAATTGCTACTCCAGCTTCCTTTTGGTTTCCATTTGCATGGAATATCTTTTTCCATCCCCTTACTTTCAGTCTGTATGTGTCTCTAGGTCTGAAGTGGGTCTCTTGTAGACAGCATATATATGGGTCTTGTTTTTGTATCCATTCAGCCAATCTGTGTCTTTTGGTGGGAGCATTTAGTCCATTTACATTTAAGGTAATTACCGATATGTATGTTCCTATTCCAATTTTCTTAATTGTTTTGGGTTCGTTATTGTAGGTATATTCCTTTTCTTGTGTTTCTTGCCTAGAGAAGTTCCTTTAGCATTTGTTGTAAAGCTGGTTTGGTGGTGCTGAACTCTCTCAGCTTTTGCTTGTCTGTAAACGTTTTAATTTCTCCATCAAATCTGAATGAGATCCTTGCTGGGTAGAGTAATCTTGGTTGCAGGTTTTTCTCCTTCATCACTTTAATTATGTCCTGCCACTCCCTTCTGGCTTGTAGAGTTTCTGCTGAGAGATCAGCTGTTATCCTGATGGGGATTCCCTTGTGTGTTATTTGTTGTTTTTGCCTTTCTGCTTTTAATATGATTTCTTTGTATTTAATTTTTGACAGTTTGATTAATATGTGTCTTGGCGTATTTCTCCTTGGATTTATTCTGTATGGGACTCTCTGTGCCTCCTGGACTTGATTAACTATTTCCTTTCCCATATTAGGGAAGTTTTCAACTATAATCTCTTCAACTATTTTCTCAGTCCCTTTCTTTTTCTCTTCTTCTTCTGGAACCCCTATAATTCGAATGTTGGTGCATTTAATGTTGTCCCAGAGGTCTCTGAGACTGTCCTCTGTTCTTTTCATTCTTTTTTCTTTATTTTGCTCTGCATCAGTTATTTCCACTATTTTATCTTCCACCTCACTTATCCGTTCTTCTGCCTCAGTTATTCTGCTATTGATCCCATCTAGAGTATTTTTCATTTCATTTATTGTGTTTTTAATCGATGCTTGATTCATCTTTAGTTCTTCTAGGTCCTTGTTAACTGTTTCTTGCATTTTGTCTATTCTATTTCCAAGATTTTGGATCATGGAAATAGAATCTTGGATCATCTTTACTATCATTATTCTGAATTCTTTTTCAGGTAGACTGCCTATTACCTCTTCATTTGTTAGGTCTGGTGGGTTTTTATCTTGCTCCTTCTCCTGCTGTGTGTTTTTCTGTCTTCTCATTTTGCTTATGTACTGTGTTTGGGGTTTCCTTTTTGCAGGCTGCAGGTTCATAGTTCCCGTTGTTTTTGGTGTCTGTCCCCAGTGGCTAAGGTTGGTTTAGTGGGTTGTGTAGGCTTCCTGGTGGAGGGGACTAGTGCCTGTGTTCTGGTGGATGAGGCCGGATCTTGTCTTTCTGGTGGGCAGGTCCACGTCTGGTGGTGTGTTTTGGGGTGTCTGCGGACTTTTTATGATTTTAGGCAGCCTCTCTGCTAATGGGTGGCATTGTGTTCCTGTCTTGCTAGTTGTTTGGCATAGGGTGTCCAGCACTGTAGCTTGCTGGTCGTTGAGTGAAGCTGGGTGCTGGTGTTGAGATGGAGATCTCTGGAAGATTTTTGCCATTTGATATTATGTGGAGCTGGGAGGTCTCTTGTGGACCAGTGTCCTGAAGTTGGCTCTCCCACCTCAGAGGCACAGCACTGACTCCTGGCTCCTCAATTTGGGACGATTTGTTGTCTATTCATGTATTCCACAGATGCAGGGTACATCAAGTTGATTGTGGAGCTTTAATCCGCTGCTTCTGAGGCTGCTGGGAGAGGTTTCCCTTTCTCTTCTTTGTTCTCACAGCTCCCGGGTCTCAGCTTTGGATTTGGCCCCGCCTCTGCGTGTAGGTCGCCGGAGAGCGTCTGTTCTTCGCTCAGACAGGACAGGGTTAAAGGAGCAGCCTCTTCGGGGACTCTGGCTCACTCAGGCCGGGGGGGAGGGAGGGGCACGGAGTGCGGGGCGAGCCTGCAGCGGCAGAGGCTGGCGTGACGTTGCACCAGCCCGAGGCGCGCCGTGCGTTCTCCCAGGGAAGCCTTCCCTGGATCCCGGGACCCCGGCAGTGACGGGCTGCACAGGCTCCCCGGAAAGGGCGCGTGGACAGTGACCTGCGCTCGCACACAGGCCTCTTGGCGGCGGCAGCAGCAGCCCCAGCGTCCCACGCCCGTCTCTGGGCTCCACGCTTTCAGCCGCGGCTCGCGCCCGTCTGTGGAGCTCCTTTAAGCAGCACTCTTAATCCCCTCTCCTCGCGCACCAGGAAACCAAGAGGGAAGAAAAAGTCTCTTCCCTCTTCGGCAGCTCCAGAGTTTTCCCGGACTCCCTTCCGGCTAGCTGTGGCGCATTAGCCCCCTTCAGGCTGAGTTCTCGCCGCAAGCCCCAGTCCTCTCCCTGCGCTCTGACCGAAGCCCGAGCCTCAGCTTCCAGCACTGCCCGCCCCGGCGGGCAAGCAGACAAGCCTCTCGGGCTGGTCGGCACCGATCCTCTGTGCGGGAATCTCTCTGCTTTGCCCTACCCAGGTACGTGGGGGAGTTTCTTGCCTTTTCGAGGTTTGAGGTCTTCTGGCAGCGTTCAGTAGGTGTTCTGTAGGAGTTGTTCCACGTGTAGCTGTATTTCTGGTGTATCTGTGGGGAGGAAGGTGATCTCCGTGTCTTACTCTTCCGCCATCTTCCCCGGAAGTCCTCTTTTTTTCTTTATTCTGCTCCTCAGCAGGTATTTCCACCATTTTGTCTTCCAGCTCACTTATTCGTTCTTCTGCCTCTGTTATCCTGTTACTGATTCCTTCTGGTGTATTTTTCATTTAGGTTATTGTGTTGTTCATCTCTGATTGTTTGTTTGTTTTTCAGTTCTTCTAGATCTTTGTTAAACATTTCTTGAATTTTCTCATTCCGTGCCTCCATTCTATTTCCGAGATTCTGGATCATCTTTACTATCATTACTCTGAATTCTTTTTCAAGTAGATCACTTATTTCCTCTTCATTTATTTGGTCTTGTAGGTTTTTACCTTGCTCCTTCATCTGTGACATATTTTTTTGCTATATCTTTTTTTTTTTTTTTTGATGAGTGGGATTGTGTTCCTGTCTTGCTGGTTGTGTTGCCTGAGGCTTCCAACACTGGAGTATGTAGGCTGTTGGGTAGAGCTGGGTCTTGGTGCCGAGATGAGGACCTCCAGGGTCCCTCACTCTGATAGATATTCCCTAGGGCCTGAGGTTCTCTGTTAGTCCAGTGGTTCGGACTCAGAGCTCCCACCTGAGGAGCTTTGACCCAACTCCCAGCTCGTGACCAAGTTCCCGCAAGCCACACGGGCCCTAAGCAGGGGCAGGGTTTGGATGGGCATGCAGAGCCTATGTTTAGGACCCACAGGGCTGGAAAAGGCCCTGGGGTGTGTGGGGGTGGGGCTTAGGCTCAAAGAAACAGAAGGGGCCCAGGCATGCCTCCCGCCTCTGGTCTCAGAGGGTGGGAGACCCCACCTGAGAGCCCAGCAGGCTTACTGGGCTCAAGTGGGCAGGTCAAACACCCTCCATTCCTCTCCTACTCCTCAGTCCTGGAGGGCCCCTCCCACCTGCCTATCTGCTTTTACCCCAGCCTCCTTCCTATGCTCCCAGGACCAACATGGCCTAGAGGGGGCCTCTGAGAGCATAGGACCCAGCCCAAGAGCTGGGCAGACTTCCCTGGCCGATTGGGCAGGGGATACGCTGGGTGCGCTTCCCCCTGATCCAAGCCCCCAAGGATCCCTTCAGGTGTGGGAACCCCTTCTGCCTCTCAGCCACCCCTCAGGGGCGCTGGTCTTGTCTGGCCTCCACTTCTCCTCCCCCCTCAGTCCCCCCACATCCTACTGTTTCACTTGGGGGGTTCCTCCTGTCTACTTGGGCATTGAGGTCCCCCACCAGCATCCTGCAGGCACCCTAGTTGTGGGGAGACGCGAACTCTGAGTCTTTGCACACTGCCATCTTGACTCCTTCCTCTCCATGCTTTTTTATTAGTCCCTTTTTTCTGAATTGTTTCTTTCCTTGCCTGCTTTTGGATTGGTGGCAGATTTTTTTCCCCTTTTTCTCTTTCCATTTTACCCCTTGTTAATATGTATCTGTTTTTTTCATGGTTACCTATTATCTGTAGTTTCCTCCTGAATATTACAAGGACCTTAGAATGTTTTAAGTCTGATCACCCTGGATGTAGGATTCTGGGTTGACAGTTCAATTTTTTTTCAGCACTTTGAAAATATTGTGACACTTCATTTTGGCTCCTGTGGTTTCTGATAAAAAATCTACTGTCATATTAATTGTTTTTCCTCCATATGTAAGATGTCGTTTTAAACTGGCTGTTTTCATAGTCTTTGTGCCTACCTCAACCTCTGGCATGGTGAAGGCAGGGTATTTTGTTTATTTTGTTTACTGAAACAGTATTATTTTTCAAATACTGTCAATGCATTTAAACAGCTCTGGGCACAGAATAGGTACTCCATAAATGAGAGTTAAAGGAAGGAAGAAATATAGAAAGATTTTGTGCTTGAAAAATAAAAATAAAATTCCAGTTTTCAAGATTTTATCTTTGTCATTGGTTTTCAGAAGTTTAATTATGATGTGTCTTGGTTTGCGTTTCTTTTAAGTTTTTCTTGTTTGGAGTTCTCCCAACTTCTTGAATCAGTAGGTTTATCTCTTTTGCTACATTTGCAAGTTTTTAGCTGTTATTTCTTTGGGTATTTTTTCAGCCCCTTCCTCTTTCTCCTTTCCTTCCAGGACTCCAATAACGGAAATGTTAGATTTTTTATTATAGTTGCACAAGGGCCTAAGGCCTTTTTTTTTATCTTTACCGTTTCTCTCCATTGGTCAGATTAGATAATTTCTGTTGTTCTGTCTTCCAGTTCACTGATTCTTCCTCTGTTCCTTCCATTCTGGCACTGAACCCTTTTACTGAGCCTTTTCTTTATGTTACTGTATTTTTCAGTTCTAAAATCCTCATTTGAGTCTTCTTTATAGCTTTTACTTTTTGCTGAGACTTTATATTTCTTTTTTTTTTGGCCACACCACATGCAGCTTGTGGGATCTCAGTCCCCTGACCAGGGATTGAACCCAGGCCATGGCAGTGAAAGTGCCAAATCCTAACCACTAGACCACCAGGGAACTGAGACTTTTTATTTCTTTGTTGAATTTTTTCCTTTTGTTTCAAATATGTTTATGATTACTCTTGAAACATTTTTATCATGGCTGCCTTAAAACCATTATCAGATAATTTTAACGTATCTCTGTCATCTCAGTATTGGCATGATTAACTTTTTCATTCAGTTTGAGATCTTCCAGATTTTTGATATGATGAATGATTCTGATTGAATTCTAGACATTTTTATATTATGTTATGAGACTCTGGATCTTATTTAAACCTTCTGTTTTAGCTGGCTTTCTCTGACACTGCTCAGTCAAGGCAAGGGATTCCACCTTGTTTCAACCTTGTGAAGATGGAAGACCAGGTTCCCTACCTAACATCACTGACAGCTGGGTTGGAAGGGGTGCTACTCATTACTGCTGTAAGGATGGGAGTTCCAGCTCCCCACATGGTCTCCACTGACCCTGTAGGTGGGGGCACATTACTGGCAGGTGAGGATGAAAGTCCTGGCTGCTTTCTTGGCTTTCTCTGACACCACACCAGTGCTGGGTCCTTCATTACCAGCCTCAGAAGGGTTGAAGTCTAGGCTTCCCACAGGACTTTGCTGGCATGAGTAGAGGTGGGCCACAGTTTCTCCTATGGTGTTTGGCTGGAACAGAGTGGTTTAGGGTCGGAGAGTTTTCTGTCTTGCTAGGCTATCTCTTTTATGGTCCTTTTGCTAAAGGAAACAGGATTTTATTGGGGCCTTATTTGTCTGCATCCGTTGGTATTTCCTGGTTGCTAGCTTTTGCTTCTCCAAGTCAAAATATATGAGGCAAAATGAAAACCCAGGAAAGATAAAGCTCACCACTCTGTCATTCCTCAGGTCCTGGAAAGTCTCCTTTCTTCCTTCAACCTTTCATAATCTTTTTTTTTTTTTTGCAGTACACGGGCCTTTCACTGTTGTGGCCTCTCCCGTTGTGGAGCACAGGCTCCAGACGTGCAGGCTGAGTGGCCATGGCTCACGGGCCCAGCTGCTCCGTGGCATGTGGGACCTTCCCGGACCGGGGCACGAACCCGTGTCCCCTGCATCGGCAGGCAGACTCTCAACCACTGTGCCACCAGGGAAACCCCATAATCTTTTTATGTTTGTTTTATATACAGTGTCCAGTGGTTTAATTGTATTGGGTTGGCCAAAAAGATGTCACAGAAAAACCCGAACGAACTTTTTGGCCAACCCAATAGTTAGCAGGAAGAATGGGGAAAAGTATATCCACTCCACCTTATTGGAAGTAGAAGTCCATCCAATGATTTTTGAATTTAATATTATGGTTTTGTTTTTTTGGGGTTTTTTTAATATTATGGTTTTTTGTTTCTGTGAGCTCTGTTTGCTTTATTTTTTTCCTAATCTGACTGGGTTTTAGGGTTTTTTTAAAAATAGTCCTTCTATTTTTGCTCATATTTTCAAACCTCTATTTTATCTCTTTAGACACATTAACTCTCATTTTCTCAGGAAAAATGGTCATCACCACCTATCATCTGAATTCAATGGACCATGTTTAGTTTTATCTAATTATAAGATATTTTATGAATAGTTTACAGCAATTCATATTAAAAGAAAGACAACTTCATTTGAATTTTTATAAGAATTTCAACTTAGCAAATCCAAATTCTTAGCCCATGTTTTCCTGATTTTTAAAGGGCAGCATCCTTTGACAGTACACCTAACTGCTCATCAGCTATGCATGAACATGAAACATAAACCATCTTGTAGATACTGATTCCAGATTTTAAATTCATCTCTAATAGGTTCTAGTGTATCATTGTTTCTGGTTCTTTTCTTTGGACATGCATTGTTAAAGTCCAAAATCTGAATGGTTAATAGTTTTGTTGAGGAGACAGTGGCTAATATCTTTGCTACATAATTGCAAAATATTTTCATTTTTAGATTTACAAATACCAACTAGAATGACTAAATCAATAAAATTTTTAAAAATTTCTGTATTATCTGTTTCCTTCTAGTCATTTTTGTATACCCTTTTGTCAAGTAAAGTAAAGCATTTGTCAAATAAATCTTGGTACAGAAACATCAGGATAAGTGAAAGAATACTGTTCCACGTTGTTTTAGTGAAATGAGGTGGTCCAGGTTCTTTATGCAAAGTATTGTGTGGTAAAACAATTCTTATACATAGTTAGAACCACCTCTTTGCCTTTTGAAAGTAATCTGTTACTTTTCTCTGATTCATTTAGAATCTTCTTTTTATCTTTGGTGTTATTTCATTTCACTGTAGAACTTTATTACTATAGTTATTCTGTATCTAGGTGTATTTTTTGTAGATATTTTTGAGGATTTTTTTTGAGTCTGATAATTTAATAACTGATATCTTCATAGGTCTAAGTTCACTGTTGTTTCTGCTGGTTCTTGCTCATGGTGCTTTGTTTCCTCATAGTATATGTGTGTAGTTTTTTAATTTTTTGTGGGGTTTTTTTGTTTGTTTTTTTGGTTTTTGTATTTTTGGCTGAGTATCTTTATCTTTGGGATTTTTTTTTCTTTTTTAATGACCAGGACTTAACTGAATTTACACATAGAGTTTTGTGGAGATTTTTTTGTGTTTTTTATTTGTTTGTGTGTTTGATTTTTGCTTTGCTGGTTACCTAGGGGCATTGTCTACTGAGACTTCATAGCTGAGGGGGATTTTTTTGACCGCCAGAAGGCATTAATTTAGATGCAAACTTGTGAAGGGGCCAAACTGTGGTTATAAGTTCTCAAAGGACATTTCTTCTCCTCCCCTTTACTCCACAGGACCATTCTTCACAGTGGATTTGTTTCTCATTCTCCCCTTCCCTGGGGAGAAAGCAGCTTTACTTGGAGCTCATCTTTTAGATCCTCCACACCAACCTACCTTGAGCAAACCTTAGACTTTATCTTCATTTCCTTTGTCCATATACTCCCAAACCAGATGCTCAAAGTTACAGAGTTCACAGCATGTCCACAGGACAGAGATATGTGATTTTAGGATCTTAATGATTCCTTTCCAGGGTAATCTGAGCCTTAGTAAGTATTAAATGCTAAATTACTCTTCACAGTTAACCAAGATCTACATTGGAGACTACATACTTTCCTATAACACATTCTTCAAACATACATGGAGAGGTTTGGAAAACAAGTTTAATTATTTTACTGACTATAAGATTTTATTTGACAGTGTTTGCTTCCCAAATCAAAATGGATTTTATATTCTGTTCATTTAGGGGTGAGATTGTGGTTATGCAGGAACCTCTGGTAGGGTCCACCTGTGGTGGAGGGTGACTAGTGGTACAGATCGTGCATTTCAACTCAAGCCAAGCTGGAACATGCACCTTTATAAAACGCAGCTGTTATACTTGTACACACGCGGTGTAGAATAGACCTTCAATGTTCCCACAAGACAATCCCCAAAGAGGTTGCATCATGACCTAAACTTTTTTTTCTTAAATTCTATAGCCTGTATGTAGGCTTAGTGTTATGGAGTTCACAGAATAATAGTCTCTTCAGTTTGCCTTTGACCCTTTTTAACCACTCCCCAGTGCCTCAGAAGACATTTTCTTGCACAGTAGCCTGCCTTCCGACTTCCACTGGACATGTTTTCCAGCCCGTTATCTTTCATTTCCACGAGCTTCTTTACTGAAGGCAAGATTCTGTGGTAACTTGGTCCTCTTCCCTATTATGCAGCAGAAACTGCTTCTAAAATGCTGGAATAGTGTTTTCTTTTGAAAAAAGTTGGGTTAACAGCTGCTTTGCTGTCTCATCACCTGTTGCTATATGCCAGTGCTTGACAAGGTCTCAGTTACCTCCAGAATCAGGTGGTCATGAAGCCTCAGGCCAGCGTGTCCAATACCACCGTGGTGTCTTCTCAGAAGCGCTCTCTTTCACTTGATAAGCAGCTTCTGTACTAGTTGCCTTTAAACATTTTGTGAACCACATTTTCTTACTTCCACACTAGAGTATATTTGTGAACTTAATTTTCACAACTGTAAACCACTTATGAATTTGACATTTTACTCTTAAATTACTAAAAGTATCTGTTTTATGGCCAAGAGCCATTTTATTGTTATATAGTTTCACCTTTTCTTCACTTCTTTAAAAAGTACCAGCAGTTAGTATTCTTTTGGGGGGCCTTTTATTCTTTTGGGGAGTCCTATATAGACCCCCAAAGTTTTTTGGGTTTTGTTTTGGAATCACTCCATGAGAATTGTAGGGTAGGCATAATTGAGCAGAGAACAACAGACTAAATTATACTGAACTGAGATTCCGTTTTTAATGTTTTTATTGTCCACTTACCAGAGAAGGAGCTTCCGCTTGTTCATGTCAGCAAAATTGCAAACCACAACTTATCAAACTGCTGGGATTGTGAGCAGTCAGGACTGCAAAGATTAAGTTTAGAACAGGTTTCTAATCAAGATGTCAGATTTATAATAATCTCTAAGTTAGTTTTACTTCTTAAAGGAGTTTTCTCATTATTATTATTCATGTAATCATAGATATCTATAAAGGTAAAAAAAATCTCTTATGTAAAATAATCTTATTCTTTCTTTTTCTCCACCTTTTATTTTTATGGTTTTTAAGTCATACACCTGCATATCTGTTCCTAGCCATTCAACTCTGGCTGAGGACTAATTGAACATTTTTCTTTTAATCCAACGTTGGCACAGTAAAGGCCTTAACGAAGCTGAGTAAACTCGGAGTACAGCAGAGGAGCCCTGTGCCAACTGATGGCCACCCTATCCCTTATAGCCCAGGTCCTTAGAATTTTGAGTTTAATTCACAGATTAAGAAATGATGTAATGGCAGCTTCGCTTCTTATAAATGACTCTCTTAAACTGCAACTGAAGAACAGGACCTTATGTATTTTTTAAAAATAAATAATGAGCTTTTATTATCCTTGACAACTGAAGAAAATCAAGCCTGAAATCTATGACCTTAAGTAGCCCCACTATGGATGGTGGAAAACCTTATGTATTTTTTTGAAGGATGTACAGTTTGAATTTCATAAAACCCCTGTAGAAGCCTATAGAAGTAAGAGTATCTGTGAAAGTCCTGCTTGTAACATGAGACAAACTGTTCTTTGTTCTCCTTAAAGATTGTGAACAGTGTGTTAAATAATATTAATGGCTGGGACTGTCAGTACTTAACAGTACTTTCCTTGTACAAGTGATTTTATTGATTGATACAGACTCAATGTAACGGGAGCAGATTATTTTTACTGATTTTATCGAAACCTTAACCAAGTTTGTTAGTGCACCACTTATCTTTAAATAGATCTAGATGATGATGTAGATTAAGAAAAGCAAACCACCATCCATCTCTTTTTGATCTGTTAATAACTTAAATCCATCATTGCTAGCAAGTGTTTTCAGATTCTGTCGTGCATACATGTTTCTCTTGTCCTCGGTTAGAAATCCTATAACTTTGTTTCAGTGGTTGGTTTTTCATGCAGGAAAACCCTAACCACTTATCCAGAATTTGGCAGACAAGTTTGTCATCATAATTGGTGAAGTAATTGACAAAATGTGAAGGAAAAAAAAAACTTTAGAAGTCTCTGTTATTAAATTTCATTTTTGTAGGCAGTAAGCTATAGATTTTTAGGTTTTATGATAGTTATGTAAGAGTTTTTTGTGCTAAGTTGAAAACACTCTATGAAGCCTAGTTACACTCTAATTACTTAGGACAATGTATGATATTTCTTCTCATTATACTATATTTTAAAGGTTTTGCATTTTAATTATAGAGAATTGTGCTGCTTAATTTCAAATGCCTTTTTTCCCCAGTAATTTGCCTGCTCCCCATTGATCTCAAAATAATACTTTGTTTAAAATAATTTTTAGTGCAGAAAAATATAAGTTTCTGAAGCCAGTCATACATGTTATCTCTTTAAAGATCACAGTACACTTTCCTTTCAAAAAAATCAGCCAATATTTAAAAATTTCTGATGATGCATTCTTGCTCACCTTCCGTGGATAAGCCGGGTGGAAGCCTGTCCTACCTAACTATGGATAATGAGCCTTCACAGGTCAGATGGGTCAGTGGAGGTGAGATCAGTAATGGCAAATTGAGAAGTTTTAGGAGCCTCAGAAACGTTTTTGATTTCATGGAGAGGAACCTGTGTGAAAGAAGGAGATGGAAAGAAAATATGCTTTCCAGTGCTCCGTGGCCCCAAAGCTTTGATCAGGCTTAAAACTTAAAACTTTGGGAGTTATAAATCTACGAATTATCAGATGTTGACCACCTGGTTTGGCAGTCTGTACTGATTAAAAAAATACTCTCAGTAGTAATTAACTAAGGTTCAATCCCCTAAACTAGAGCGCCGGGTTAATAAGGTGAGTGTTTTGGGTTGAGTCTTCCTCTCGAGCCTGCTGTTCTTTGGCAGGGCTCCCGGCTGATGCTGTTTCTAGAAAAAGAATGGGTGAGAACACACAGACCTTTCCTCATTTCTGGGAGTCCAGCTCAAAGCCCCTTCTAGAAACAGGTATTCAATAGTTGGTGATGCCATTTCATGCATGTGGAGGGACAACCTATTACTTTTCCTTCACATTCAAACTTCTCTTAAAAAGTAGATGGTTTTATCTGACAAAAACTTAACACCTTGAGCTAGCATTATATTTCTGTGACTATCAGTTTCTTTAAGGTAGCTACAGTGGTCTTGAGTCTCTCTTTACTACTGCAGTTTTCTATTCAGAGAAGATTTTAGGAAGCCCAACATTCTTGAGATATTTTTGTATTTTATCAGATTTGTATATGATGGATTCATGAATTTTTAAAAGAACTGGCTTTTGTAGTGAGGTTCACTTTTAGTTTGATGACTGTAGTTTAACCAAAGGAAGATCATAATGTATCTATTCTATGGCCATTTATTTTCTGATCTTAGTCTATTTCTTCACAGACATCAAGAGTTCTCTCCTTGCAGGTTAATATATTTTTAGTATTACAGTATTTTTTGTTATTGTTCTGATTTACACATATGTTCATATTCAACAACTTTGAAAAACACAAAAGAATAAAAATAATTATCTGTAATTCTTCCACGTAGACCACTGGTTCTGAACCAGGGGCAATTTTACCTCACAGTGGATATCTGGTGATGCACAGAGACATTTTTGGTTACCACAGCTGAGGATGCGGGTGCTGCTAGCATCTAGTGGGTAGTTCAGGGAAGCTAACCATCCTACAGTGCACAGGACAGCCCCAAACAAACAGGCATTTGGCCCACAATG
This sequence comes from Mesoplodon mirus, assembly GCF_964341445.2. Lineage (NCBI taxonomy): Eukaryota > Metazoa > Chordata > Mammalia > Artiodactyla > Ziphiidae > Mesoplodon > Mesoplodon mirus. The sequence goes on along the minus strand of NC_138980.1, from coordinate 82,719,703 downwards.
TTAACATTGACAAGGATGAGAAGCCCTGATTTAGACATCTCAAAATTATAGTGTGCTTCCTTTGTCTTTTTCCTATGCATATTTTTAATCTTATATTTTAAAATACTTGTTACATCATCTATAATGCTTTATAAACTCTTTTAAAAATATATCACAAACATTTATCATGTGTTAAATATTCCTCTAAGAGAAGGTTTTTTTTTTAAATGTTTTAACTTTTATTATGGAAATTTTCAGCATGTAAAGACCAGACAGAATAATGTAATAAAATCTCAGATACTCGTCACCCAGCATCATGGTTGATAATCAACCATTATCAGCTCAGGAGCAGTCTTATCTCATCTATATTTTATCCTACTCTCATATGTTATTTTGAAAAAACTCCAAGATTTCATATTTTCATCTATAAATATTTCAGTATGTATCTCTAATAGATAAAGATTCTTTTTAAAAACAATTTTAATACAGACTTCATAATATTTTACCCTATCCTGTGGATACATTATAATTTATTTACCCAAGAGTCTACTGTTGAGTTTTGGGATTGTTTCTAGTTTCCCCCTAAAAAAATTTTTTTAAATCTTCATATGGCATATTTTCCTTGTTCTACAGGTGAAATAGAAAGTGTGCAAACTAAGCAAGGCAAGAATGAGCGCAAGACCCTTAATTTCATTAAGCACTGTGTAACTGGTAAAGATTAATGTACATATCTCTTGCTAATTCTTTCCAATTACTTAGTTCATATAAATTCCCAAGCCTGGTTAATTATGCTGAAGTCAGGTAGTAATTTTGAGCAGTGTTCCAACGACAAGGGAATTTTCCTGGTAAAACCTTGTCCTCTCACACAGACTCTCAGCAGATTAGGCCCTCAGCCTGGAGTCCATTCATTTTCTGCTCAGGCCTAATTGCTGCCGACTGGCTGCCACAGGTACCTGGATAGCCTGTGTTTAAGGAGGCAGGGACTTCTGAGAACAAATCAGGAAAGATTAATTGTTTGTTTTGTTCCCTCCCAAGAGAAATGTGGGTGCTTAATCAAGAAAAATAATTTCTTCTGTTGATTTAGCTTATTTGGAGAAAAGATAATCGTGTAAAGCTAGGTGCAAAATGATGCCTTTTATAAGAGGTATTGCCACTTACCTGCACAAGAGACAAGGATACAGGGAAGTAAATGTGAGACACTGATGAAATGGATGAGGATGGCTCACATTTCTCATAGTAAGTAATCTGGCTGTTGGGCTTTTATTTGTACCAGTAGTGCTAGCTAGTATTGTCATTTGTTTTGTCTGGGTCTTCGGAAATCTAATCAAGGAGACAATAGTGTAAAAAAAAAATCAACAACACTTTTCCAAATTGTGCTTAATTGCTGGAGTATAAAGTGAGCTAAATGCTGTGATGTTTCCAATTAAGGGACCTACTTTAAGCAAGCAGTATTAAATCTATCTTTCCCGATCTGATAAATAAGCCGTCAAAGAGCGGAGTAGATTAACTGAGAGCCATTAGTTCCAGATTCCTTATAACAGGTAGTGTGAGCCAACATTTATTAATGATTTGGGGCAATTTTGGGCATGGTAACTGTGTCACTTGTATCTTCTGGTCAATCGAAAAAGGAAATTGATTAGATGTTATCATATTGCTTATGATTTTTTGTATCCCAAACCACTTGCTTTCCAAAATCTCAAGTTATATGAAAAGGACTTTTGATATGTTCTAAATCAAAGTTTACCTTTGACTCTGGAAGGTGAAAGGGAGTGAATTAGAAGAGAAATGTGTATTGTCCCTCTCACAGGAAGGGACAGAGCTATAAACACAAGAGTGTCTACACTAGGCAAGAGTCGGCACAATTTTCTCTATAAAAGAACAGCTAGTAAATATTTTAGACAATGCACACTGTACGGGCTGTCACACCCTTCACCTCTGCCACTGTAGTGTGAAAGCTGCCGTAGATGATATATAAAACAAGGAGAGGGGCTGTGTTCCAATAAAACTTTATTTGTAAAAGCAGACAGCAGGCCAGATTTGGCCCTCGGGCTATAGTTGACTCCTGGACTTAGAGGCTGGTAGCAGATTGGGGTGGATGGGTAACAGCAGAGGGCTGGAATGAAGAACATGGCCTGGCATCAGGTGGATGTGGGTTCAGAGTCCTGAATCTCTACTTGCTGCTGTGTAAGCTAGGGTAGTTAATTAACTTCTCTGAGCACTAGTCACCTTTTCTGTAAAGAGAGATAAAATGATATACCTCATAGAGTTGTTAATGAGGATTACATGAGCTAATATACATGAAGCATTATCCAGTTCCTGAAATAGAATAGCATACAATAAAAAATACCTATCATTTTTTCCCTCTGATCCAGGTTATATGTGACACATTTGTTTGTCCTCATTTTTCTGAAATCCCAGAATATTCCTGGGACTCCAAGGAGCCACAGGGATTAATGCCTAATCTTAATTATTTAGCCATGAAAATTAAATTAGAAAATATTCTTTCAGGAACCCATCTAACCAATTCAGCTAAAACCGTGACTAATTAAAAATGCTTTTGGAGGCCATACAAGGCAGAAATTTTGAAAATGATACAGAATGTTGTCACTAGGAAGTGTTGGTGAAATCTTTTATCCATTCACTCCCTTATTCATTACAGTAATTCATAAAATAAACACTTTTTCAAGACATATTCAGGATCAGATACTCTGTGTCATACTTTACATTTATTATTTCACAGTCCTCACCACCGTCCTTGCTCAGTAGCATCGTCTAGTATTTGAAGTCAGTCTGCTTAAATACGGAGCATTTTGTATAGGATGACATGTGTAAGCCTATTTGTAAAGTACCCCCGTTTTCCTCAGTAGACAAAATAGTAGCAACCAGCAGGCAATTTGGTTTGAACTTTTTAAAGAATCTGCTGGTCAAGGGAGAGATCTGAGGAGTGCTGGGGTGGGACTCTTGTCCCTAGGGGAGCAGTGCATGTAGCACTCTCAGTAGCAGGTCTCCAAGGTGGAGTGTACTTGCTGACCCACTGGGGTGCGGGAAGCAGTCATGCGACTTGCAATAATATTGATTTTTAAAAATCTGATGAAGTAAGTTAAGCTTTATTAATATTGCTGTACAGGGAATTACCTGGTGGTCCAGTGGTTAGGACTCGGCGCTTTCACTGCCTGGGCCCAGGTTCAATCCCTAGTTAGGGAACTAAGATCCTACAAGCCATGCAGTGCAGCCAAAAAAAAAAAAAAAAAAGTACTGTACAGACCGATACTGGCCCTCTTGTGAGTCCAAACATCAGTCAGCCTGGGGTCCACAATCAGACGCCTGACTCTGGTGCCCTCGCTTGTTTGAACATTCTAGTCTGTTGCAGTTTGCAGTGCCCGATTAGGTGGATTTATGGGGTATATTACCTACTTTCAGCTAAATCTCACAGAAGACTCAAGTAGCTTAATAAGAGCCCTGGAAAGAAATCACAGATTGAAGACAAAGCTAGAAAATGCTAGCCCAGGTGCACGGCGAACAGCAGGAAGATGGCAGCACTGGTGCCAGCGCTGCTTCTGTTCCTGCAAGCTCTGCAGCCCTCCCTTGACCTGGCCCCTCCGACAGACGGCCCTTGGAGCACCAGGTGGGAAGGAAGGTGGCTTTTGAAAGAACACAAGCCTGGGAGGGAGCATAATAAAATGGGATGTTTGAAAATGTTTCTATCATTGTGGGATTTTGTTGCCAGAATTAAGTGTGTATAACCTGAAACTCTCTCTAGCTCCCTTAAAACTTGGCAACGGCATTTTCTAACCTGTTCAAAATCTTTCACAAGAAGAGTTTCAGTGGGTCTTGGACCCAGATTTTTTTCTAAACGCAACATTTTCCAGTTGTTCTGTAAGAACAACTGTGTGACATCAGGAGAGATTTCCTGGCCACATTTCATTGAAAAGTCTGAGTGTTATTGGAGAATGGAATTGGAAAAATTAGTATTAGGATTCAGTAAGTACAGCTGTTGGATCTGTTTGTCTTTCTGAGATACTGTTTTCTACAATAGCAGTCATTAAAACCAAATACTATGAAATAGAATTTTCAGTCACTCTTGAACACAACAGAGAAAAACCACTGTGTTCCAGCCTAAGAGAGCATAGTCAATCACGTTACTCTCATGTTGAAATACCATTATCTGGAATTCTTACTAAGAACAGAAATGTTCTTTGTATCATTAATAAATACAACAAAGGAAAATTTGTTTTAAATATTAGTTCATCTTTATATTACTTTAAAATTTCCTTTGTGTATGTTTTAAATAGTACATAATTAATACAGTAGTACCTTTACATCATGTACAATTAAATAAGTATTTTTTAGGGTGAGGCCTCAGCCCTTTATCATTTGAGACGTGTACGATGAAAAGTTCGGGAGGCATTGCCCTAAGGCACTGCTCCATGTCACTGGAAGCCCCTGTTCCATTCATGCCAATGTGTTTTAAGTAAGTAAAATGTGTTTAGAACTTTTTTTTTTAATATTCTTCCTGCGGTACTTCCTTGTAGTGTATTAGACAAAGTGCCCTATTTCTAAAATTATTTATTTTAAAAGGCCGTTCTCAATGCAGAATTTGGCAAACTCCCATTTTGCTTGTGGGGTGTAAATAGTGGGTGGATTTCAGGCTGGATGAAGAGGCTCACCTCCACACACCGGAAGCCGAGGGAACTGTGGTTCTGATGGTTGGAATTAAGGTCTAAAGAAAGTCTGAAACTTTTTAAAACATTCTGTGGCTTTGCCTTCTCTACTTTATCTTGTTCTGATTTACAGAATGAGTTTTTCCACAGGGGATGCTCTCTTCCTCGGTGGGTAATTGTGGCTTTTATCCCATTTCCTGTGCTCCCCACCCCTCGTAGTGATTCGAGAAGGCTAGTCATTGCCTCTTGTCCCAGAGTGCCTTTTAGGCAGCAGGCACACCAATAAATTGAATTCTCCCCATTGTCTCCCTCATCCACCTGGGTAGGAGGATAGGGTCACAACATCTGAACAGAGGATAGGATGTTGGAGCTCTGATCGTCTGTCTCTGTTACGATTTCAAACCATTCGTGATAGGAGACTCACCTCCTTCCTTACATTCCACACGCACAACCGAATTCAGCAGCATCATGCCCAGGATGCTCTTGAGCTTATTTCAGGTGTTACTGTTCTTTGCCTTGTCATCCCGCTGTTGGAGACTTTCTCCACAGAGCCTCTCATACCGTTTTGGAAAAATCTGGTCCATTCTTAGGTTCCTTTATGAAATCACCCTTTCACTAAAAACAGTCCCAGGACTGTGTCCTGGAAGCTATTCGTGTTCAGTCAGAGGAGTACTTTGCTTGTCATCCCCACTGCCGTTTTCACTGTTTGTGCTTTGCTCCTTTTCTCCAAGATCGTCACGGTAGTTTCCTCAGGAGCTCTGGCTACTCTGCGTAGTTTCTGGGTAAATATTTCTTCTCAGCTTCATCTCTGATCATGATACCCACCTACCAAGAAATTATTTCATGGCTCCTTGTCAGCTACTAAATTATGACGTTCTTACACCAGGTGTTCAGAATTGCAGCCTTACTCTGCATGGAGCTTACGTGACAGCCACACTAGCCTACTAACTGCCCCTTGTCTTGGCTCTTGTGTTTACCGTACCCTGCACCTGGTACACCCCCTTTTCTCATCTCTGTTTACCAACACATCCCACAAAGCTCATTTCCAGTACCTCCTCTTTATGGGTCCTTTCTCAGTTCTCCACACCCAGATGTAATATTCTCAAACCCTAATGCACTTTAGTTGACCATTATCCCATCCCATTTTACTTTCTGTTACAGCTCTTAGGGTACTAACTTTATTTCTCCACATCTGGTTACCAGTCCTGCATGCCACCCATCTGGCCTCCCCCAGCATCTCCTAACTGTAGCTCAGCCCACCCTGAATGCTACTTCAGGACTGCCAGATAGATAGTTTGGTTTTAATGGTATTTGATGTTATTCTAATTCTTCCTTTTGTTATTTTTGTCCCTCTCTGATAGTTTGGGATAGACTATTAGATTCAAATATAAGGAATACTGACTTTGATTATGCAGTATTTCATTGCATGATATTCTCTGAGTTGATAGTGGTAGTTTTGTATTATTTGTTATATGCAACATTTAAAATTTGGCTACATGAAATTTAAAAATTCTGTTCAGCAAAAAGTCACCACAAATTCAAATCATAAGACAAACAGACTAAAAAACTGTACAATATATATGACAAAGGTCTAATTCCCACCATATGTGAAGTGCTTTTATAAGTCACTAGGGGGAAAACAATCAAATAGGAAAATGGGCAGAATTCATTCATTAAAAAATAATTACAAATGGTCAGTAAAAAAGAGAAAAATACTTTATTATTAATCAGAGAATAGTATATTAAAATGAGAAAACATATTTACTTATAGATCTGCAAAGATCTATAAGTTAAACAAACATTTAAAACAAACATTTATACTGTTAAAACAAACATTTATACTCATTGTTGGTAAGGAATAAACATTCTCACATACCTTTAAGGCATCTGCCAATTGTGGCAACATTTTGGAAAAACAATTTGGCAATTTCGTTTCTGAATTTATCCAACAATTATCCTTGCATAATTGGGCTATGCTGTATGTAAGGCATTTATTTCATTTCAATATAATTACAAAAGTTTCCCAATAAGAGTAGAATTGGTTAAAAGTATTAGAATATCCATACAGTGGAAGGCTATACAAAATACTCAATAGCAGTTCAAAATAATACTATAATTCTATATATACAGATAGAAAAAGATGTCCAGGACCTATGGACTGATAAAGAAAGAAAGAGAGAAAGAGGGAGGGAGGAAGGGAAGAAGGGAGAAAGGAAGGAAGAGGGGAAGTTCTCCAGAGACAAAAAAATTTTCAAGTAATGCTTTGTCTTATGATCAGTAACATTCACAGTTTAGAGCTCTGTGAAGACCAGAATACCGGAAAATCTTGTAATCAGAGTTATAGAAAACAAGCAGATAAAAGACCTTATCTTTTTATGGTTGAAGTTTTTAAAAGCCTTTTTAAAGTATAAGAAATCTGTGTTATTTATTCTCATAACCACAATTTTTTGTTATTATTCTTCTTTTTGGCAAGACAAATCACATGAGTTTAGTAATCCTGCAGTATTATCACCAGCCAAATAAGAAAATTTGCTGTAGAAGTGTAAGGATGACAGTCGCTTTTCCAGATTGACGCTATTTATTTTTCATTGGCACAGGAAAGGTTGCTAAGCATCTCCTGGTCAGTTTCTGCCAGCCCTTTGCGCCGGTAATTGCATTGTTCCGTGTCTTTATCGAGGAATCCCTTGCCAGTAAATTTTTGGGAGGGACAAGTGTCAAGGATGAGAAGCCACAATGAAGTACCCGGGACTGAGCAAAGATTACACTACTCAGGTCATTCTACAAAACTTGTCAGTTTGCTGCCCAAATAAATGCCTCGAGTGCGTAAAAAACGGAGCATAGTGACCCCAGGAAGAAAAATCAATTGCAATTCATATTTCATATGTCTGTAATTGCTTGTGAAAGCATGGCAGCGGTTTGTTTGCAGGGCAGCTTTTCCTCTCCTGTTGTTTCCTTTCTTTTCTCAGTTCTAATGGTCACGTCTTTCATGTGCTCAGATTTACAGTGAAGCAAAATTTGGGGCTTTTTTTTTTTTTCCACATCACCATTCTTATTACTGGTGCCCTGTACTAGATTTGATCCGTGCATTGAACTGTAGACAGGCTAAGACCATGCCCTAGAAATGGCTAGTTTGCTTTGTGATTCTTGAAGGTTTGGGTGTTTTCTTATTTGTTCATCCATTTTGCTTTGAGGTGAGAAGGGGGGTTGTGGAAGGAATCATCTTTCATCAGGAGAGTTATTCATTTATTAGGATTGTAAGCAACAAAAGTGAATTTTGTGTGTGTGTGGAGGTGATCTTAAATGCTTTTTTTTTAAATCAGAAGAGGGGATTCATAATACCTGCTAATTTTGAAAATCACCCAGTCCGTCTACCCTATCAACCCTCTTTTGCTCCAATATCCCCACCGCAGTTCTTTCTCATGTGAAGCTACTTTTGGATTTGTAAACCTTCTGTGGACTGAGATGTCATAGGGATGGAGAAAATGCTGCTCACTTTATGGATTACTGTTAAGTCAACAAAACTTTGGCAGCATTGATTAACTTGACAGTGAGTACAGCAGTACATTTATCACTTATGGCTGTGCTGTAGAAAATCTAATAAGAGGCAAACAATTCCCTTTAGAGCAGTAACAGGTTCACTGTGGCTAACGGTGCATGCACTGGAAATTTCTGCCTTTAAATTATACCCTTGCCGCTGGTTGGGTCATTGACTCAAAGCTACTGCACTTCTGTAGTCATGCTGTTGTTATTAATTTTATCACAGTTATTTGATTTAAATACATATTTAAATTTTTATGTATATGTAGTGTTTTTAAAAAGCTGAGTAGATGAATTAAATACAGTTCTAGAATGATGATCTTAAGTAGCTAGAAATAGAGAGTTCTATTGTATGAAGCTAGGAATATCACAAGGAAATTACTTCCCACAGTCAATGCTATGTAATTTAGCTTGTTTCATAAAGGAGGACTTTGAGAAAATTTTAGTCTCATCCAAATACTTTGTAAAGAAAAGTACTTATGATAGTGTTTGATGTGAAATTACTACAAACATGTACTGATAGAAATTTGGTAGGATTTTTCTTTTTTTTTCTTCATACTAAAGATATCCCATTAAGACTTTAAAATTTATTTTCTCTCCTTCTGTGTATTAAATAGCATTACTCATTTCCCCCATATATCATTAAGATCTTTAACAGTGCACTTAGGTAAATGTGAGAAAATAGGACAAAATATGTTTATTAGATAACACTAATTATATCTAATGACCGGAGAGGTATGTATAAGTGTGATGAATTTAGTAGATAGGGTAAGGAGCAAAAAGGTTAGGTTTTTAAACTTGTAATAGTTTATCTAGAAAACTAAAACTATTTGATTAATAGGTAACTGTTGTCACTTTTATAGTAATCTGAAAATATGCTAAAAAAAAACCCACCTTGTCGGGCACTTCTTATTTCACAGGGCAAGGTTTTTCTTTCTATTAAACTGTATTTTAGACTTTCTAGAAAGGTATGTAATTTATCTTTAAAAAAAATTCTTGTACTGTGCTTAAATTCACAATTCAGCTGAAGAGAGCTGGTCAGAATGGAAAAAAATCCATTTTTTTAGTGCTTTGTATTTTGCTAGGAAACAGTCTTGAATTGAGGGTTTTTTTATACAGTAGCATCTGTGAGATGATATAGTTTTCTTTGTTGGGAGAAAAGTATTCTGCCTGAATCAATTGTCAAGAGGTTTACTCTAATAAGGCAGCTTGTGGTATGACTAAAAGAAACACTGTGCACAAGAAATTCCCACAGCAGTTTGTTTTTAGAAGAAAAACTGAGTTCACCTGAAACATGAATACATTGAAAACCAGGACTTAATAAGACAGAGCTTAGAAAGGGTTGCTGTCCAAAGGTCCATGTCAGGGATCTCATCCAATATCTGTCTGTGAGATTCTAAAAGGCATATAAACCAAAATTACTTTTTCTTGAGCTTTGAGAAGTACTGGCCTGAATCAGTAACATTCAAGCCTGTTGATGTTAGTGTTTGGATTTAATTCAGTGAGAATGTGTTCTTTTTAACCTGCAGGGTAAACGTAAGGTACCTCCCTTCTAAAAACAGTCTTTTCTGCCACGTCGGCCACTCTGGATTTCACAGGTTACAATAGGAGTGCGCTCACACTTGCCCTGGGGAACAGAGGCCGGGTATTGATTAACTATCACGCTGGCATCAGAACTACTCTTAGGATTCCATTTTTTTGTTGTTTTGCATATTTTATTGATCAAAGTGGTAAATGAGCATCAAGCGTGCAAGAAGACGATGAATTGTTTACTTGCATAAAATAACCTTTCAATAAGGGAAGATGCATGGCTTACACTTTGGTTCTGTTCTGCGGCCCGAAGCAGATGGCATTCAGCTGCTATTGATTTGCTTCCATAGTTAAGGAGCAGCCTGCAGCCCTGCATGCCCACTGCATTGTGAGAAGGGGTGTAGATTTGGGGACCAGAATGGCAGCCAAGAAGGACTGACTAACCTTCCCTAAAATCCTAAGGAAAAAAAATCTTATTTGGAAATCATGAATATCTACTAAAATGGAAACTTGAATTAATGTAATCAGATGTGTGCTGATGCTTTGAAAGAAAGAACATTTGTGGTCATCACTTATGCAGATGTCTCCAATGAATAACAAATAGAGTAATAATCACAGAATACTAATTTTAAACATATTATATTCAAAGAAAGCTAGATAAAAATTTTCCTCCTACCTTTGGGGTAGAATTATATAATCTTCAGATGTACATGTAATGTCCACTGCTGAGCTTTCTGGCTTTAACATAAATGTACACAAAAGTTGTGCTGACAGCCTCCTTATTTACAAGTTGTGTGATCTCCATTTATACAACACTCCACCCATATCCTTTGTCAGCAATCACATTTGGTTTTAAAATGTCTTTCCATAATAGGTGGTTACAGATGTTGAATTTATAAATATTTTCCTTGAAGCTGTGTCCAGCGATGATTTTGCATCTCAAAAACGAAGGATAGGCTGACCTACCAATTGTTGCTTTTTTTTTTCCCTTCCAGACTCATGAAATACTGAAAACCACTTGTCAAAAACAATATGAACAAAAAGTAGATATATTTACATAACAAAACATGTATTTATTATTCAGTAATACACATATTAGTCAAGCTTAGCTAAATAACTTAATATTTTCTTGCAATTTATAATTTTAAATATGAGTAAAATATGCTTAACAAAAATTTATAATGAATCTGCTTGCCCGTAATAGCAGAACTTTGCAGACCTACTTTACTGGGTTCTTTCTCGTAAATAACCTGTTATTACAAATGATTGTTCTGAAAGCATTTTCATATGCTTTTCAATAACTGTTATTCTTTGTAATGGAAACGTTTTATTATAAGCTATGTTCCTTCTTTGTGGGGGAGAGGGGCAAGTTCACTTCTGTTGGTCCTGAGTAAATGTTAGCTCTGTCTCTTCCCTCCTTCTACTCCTACCCTGGTGATAAAGGTTTGGGAGGTAAATTTAACAAAAAAGCAGTTGCCTTCACATTTCTTTTTCTTCTCTTCTTCTAATACCAGAAAACCCAACTAATTTCTCAAACCTTTCACACAAGAGACAAGCTTGGAGGGCAGAGGGCTTTAAGGTGAAAGAAGGCGTGCTGGAAATGCTGGCGTGTTGACTGGCTTTTGTGCCCTTATTGGTCACCACCACGTTTTACGTTCTCTGTGTCGCTTCCGATGTCTAGTGTGATGCAGAGAATATCTACTCTGTGCTTCTTCTGTGAAATACGAGATCTCATTTCCAAGGTAGGGAGAGAAGACTAGTTGGCATCAGGGTTGTCAAACTCAAAAGAAAGTTGAAAAGAGAGAAGCCCTTCTCTTCCCTGCCCACTGTGTGGCGGGGAGCAGGACATGTCTGGGAAAGGAGAGCCAAGCCAGGGCCTCTGATTCTGGCAGTGCTCATGCCTTGTCTCGAACAAACGAGAGCTGTGTTCGTGAAGCCAAAAGGTAATCAGCAAGCTGAAGGTGTAGATGATACTGTAGGAGAGATACTAGAACGCTTCAAAACCAAGTGACCCGCACAACGTTGAGTGGCAATTAGGATCATCTTGCTTAAATCCTAATCCAAGGTTAGGATTGATGGGCTCAGTTAGTTAGGTGTAGTTGTTGAAATCAACTTAAAATTCCTCATTTTGAACTGGTCCTGATTCAGGCAAGGCATGTAATCTGGGCCAGTTTAATATGTTTTTAGCAGGTAATTACTATTTCTACCTGATATAAAATTGTGTATACAAAAAGTGGTATGTTTAATTAGTTTTTCATTAGAAAAAAAAAATCCCCCTATTCCATTCTCTTGGCAACATCTAACACCAAGTATCAGCCGTATTTAACAATCTTTTTGCTGACCCAGGAAAAACTTCGTCAGCATCTTACAGTATTTATTTAGCCAAATCAACTGACAGACTCTTGAAGGTCAACTACAGGAGAGTGAAAAGACAGAAGAGATACTCTTTTTAATAGCTTTACTGAGGTATAAACTACATACCATGAAATACCATAAGTGTACAATCATTTTTATTAAATTTATAGAGTTATAATAGCACAATCCAGTTTTAGAACATTTAGCACAATCCAGTTTTAGAACATTTCTATCACCCCCAAAATTTCCCTCATGCCCACAGAATCTACTTTTTTGCCTACACATTTTGAGCAACTCTTATTATAAACTTGAGAAAGCAAATACGCGTTAACAATTGGTGGTACCTCCCTTTTCTTATTCATTAGCCTTTGAATCTCATTAGTGTGCTTCAGGTTTGGAAGGTGACTCATCCTTGCGATGTAGATCATCTTGAAAGGACTCTTATCTTTTTTTTTTTAACATCTTTATTGGAGTATATTTGCTTTACAATGGTGTGTAAGTTTCTGCTTTATAACAAAGTGAATCAGCTATATGTATACATACATCCCCATATCCCCTCCCTTTTGCATCTCCCTCCCTCCCACCCTCCCTATCCCACCCCTCTAGGTGGTCACAAAGCACCGAGATGATCTCCCTGTGCTATGCAGCTGCTTCCCACTAGCTAGCTATTTTACATTTGGTAGTGTATATATGTCCATGCCACTCTCTCACTTTGTCCAAGCTTACCCTTCCCCCTCCCCATGTCCTCAAGTCCATTCTTTACATCCGCATCTTTATTCCTGTCCTGCCCTTAGGTTCTTCAGAAACATTTTTTTTTTACATTCCATATATATGTGTTCACGTGTGGTATTTGTTTTTCTCTTTGCGACTTACTTCACTCTGTATGACAGACTCTAGGTCCATCCACCTCACTGCAAATAACTCAATTTCATTTCTTTTTATGGCTGAGTAATATTCCATTGTATATATGTGCCACATCTTCTTTATCCATTCATCTGTTGATGGACACTTAGGTTGCTTCCAGATAACTGTATCTTAAAATGTGGCTTTTGGACCCCCAGACAGTCAAAAGAACAAAAATAGAAGGTAGGAAGTGGGAAAAAGGAAAGGCAGGAAGGCAATAATTTAACTCATTCTCTTTGGTGCACATATTTGTTTTCCAGGGAAGAATGGATGGTAGATAGTAGAAACCTCTTCTGTACTAACTTCATCCCTGACTCCCCAATAGGAGCGAATGCTACTGGAAAGAGAGGGGGAACTTACACTGTCAAGCACCTGCTGCATTTCAGGCCCCTCTAGTGCTCCTACGTGTGATAGAATTGAACTGAAGGAGGTGTTGTGTAGATCCCACTGCTACTTATTCACCTGCTGAAGACTGCAGTCTCCTCTCTTTTGAATAGTTCTTTTAGCACGTTTGATCGTATTCCATTTAGCATGTAAAAAGTAGTATTTTGCAGCAAATTAAACTGCTTTATGTATTACAAAACTTTACATTTATAGGCAACTTAATTATTTTGCTACTGGAAAAAAAGACCTACGGGTCATCTAAAATGATAACTGATAACAAAAGCATTTCTCATGGAATGGATTTTGTAGTTATCAGAATACATAGCCTACTGTCAACAGCTGAGAAAAAGATGTCAATGTTCAATAGATATTTATTGAGCATCTACTGTGCGAGCTGCCTAGCACAGAGCAAATTATTTACACCTAACCCTTGCCTTTGAGGAATTTGGTTTGGCCATTCAGTATCTAAACAAATAACCACAAAGTAGTATTTGTGTTTAGAAGAAATGTATACAAAATACACAAGTACTAAAGGGATCAAGTTGGTTTGTTATGTGGATAGTTCAGAGAAGTTACTTAACTTTCAACAAGCATTTTAGTAGAATTAAAATTTAAATTTTTTCATGGGAGTTTCCTGTATTATCTACAATGGACAATACGTTAAGTATATACCTATTCGTTAGGTATATCCATTTTGAAAACTATTAACTTTTTTTAAAGCACATTTAGTAATAGTAGTAGTAGTGCTAATGATGATACGAGATATCACAAGTTATTGATAAAATAAAATAAAATTTTAAATATTTACTTCCAACTCTTGCCTGTCAGCTTTACTAAGAAATTGAGGAAATCAGAATAAAAGAAGGTTCTATTTTCAATGAGTAATATTTTCTTCTCAATACTTAAAAGAATAATTATTCAATTAGTCCCAGAGATGGAAGTAAATGAAATTCATGTCTACTCTTTTTTCTTTAATTTATTTAATTTTGGCTGCGTTGGGTCTTTGTTGCTGCCCGCGGGCTTTCCTTAGTTGCGGTGAGCGGGGGCTACTCTTCGTTGCAGTGCACGGGCTTCTCATCGTGGTGGCTTCCCTTGTTGCGGAGCACGGGCTCTAGGCGCGGGCTTCAGAAGTTGTGGCACACGGGCTTAGTTGCTCCGCGGCATGTCGGATCTTCCCAGGACCAGGACCCGTGTTCCCTGCATTGGCAGGTGGATTCTTAATCACCGTGCCACCAGGGAAGCCCACATGTCTACTCTTAATAAGGAATTCAAGTGAACTTTCCTGACGTTGTTGTTTGCAAGTGCAATAATTTAGGTTGTATTTTGATTGTTCTTTAAATCCCATTCCTTTATTTTTTTTCTCTTAAATATTACTTAAATTTTGCATGTCTTATTGGCTTCTATGTAACTAAAGGGCATCTTATAGTTTTTCTTCTCTTTTGTTCTTTGCCTGCCTTAAGGCAATTAGAACCTGTGATTTTTAAGCACTGTTGAATGTTTGACTCTACCCTATACCATATACATAAAATATAAACAATTTTCCTTAGATTCTGTTCATCTCAAAGTCAAATTCATTTGAGTCATTGATCAGAACAGACTTTCAGGCCAAGATCAGGAGTTAGCTTACAGCATTAGCATGACTGGTCACTCAGACTTCATCAAGATCCTTCAAATACAAGCAGCAAAGTAATGCGCAATTATTTTAAAACTATGATTGTATTGCTTCTATTTTTATTTATAGTGAAGTAGGTATACTTGAAAAGGTATACTTTGGGGTTTGCTAAAATTTCTTATTAATTGTGGTAGTCATTCATCAAATTAATAACAGAAGGCCACTGAAAAATCATTGAGATCCTTTGGTTTGGTATAGCATCAGCATCAGTGTTTTTTCCAGAGTATCCCTCTTTGCATTAATTAGTGAAGAAATGCCTATTCTGTCAAAACTGGGTGTCCTGGTAGAAAGTTCAAACACAGATACAGATCCATCACCCTTCTCTCTGCAGCCTGTTCCCGCCTTACACGTGTATGATCATTGCAGCAATCTGTTGAAAGTCTCAACTAGAAAGGGAGTTTTTCCCTGAAAATATAATTAGTCAATTAGTTTTTAAGCACTTAAACATTTCAGAGTGTATTCTAAGATTAGCTACAGTACAGCAAAAAAATTACATTTTTTTTCGTTTTTCCCCCCAATTTATCAGATTGATCCTTCTTTTATCTCTGCACAAATGACACTGTTAGTGGAGCTGGGGCTATCTAAGCTTAAAGAAGCTCCTAAAAGATGAGAACATTAACCTCAAGTGCACTGAATTCCCTGAATGTCTTGCATTCTCCTGCTCAGTCTTGAAGTGGGCACCTGCTGTTTAATGTAATTAGTTTCAAAGGGAATGTCAGATCAGTCCTCAGGAGTTTACTCTGACCCAAAAACCTTCGTAAGAAAATATCAGTGAGACAAAACAAGAAAAGTTATCACAGTTGGGATGCTCCTTCTCACTGCATTATTCGTTATTCAGGGGCCTGTTTTAAGAGTCCTATTTGCTGTCTCGCTCAGTTATTTTCTGGTTGCAAAATTGTGCTCAAGGCAGAATTGCTTAGCAGGTAGCTGTTTTCCTCTTCTCAAAATGAAGATGTGGTGGGCTGAGTACAAAAAAAATAAGAAAACATTTGAAATTTTAACAATAGTTTTTAGTATTTCTTATACTAAGATTTAAAAATTAAAGACAAATTAAGCTTGTTAATTTTCAACTTACATTTTCCCATTAAAAAGTGTACTGAACAAGGCTATTTCCAGTTTCTCTTTTTATCCTTATTGATGTTCAGCTTTATGAGCTGTAATAAAGAGGTTGAAAAGGGTCTCATTTGAGTAGCAGGATAAGTCTGACAACAAACGGCAGCATCACGATTCCGTTTGGTTTATTTTCCCTAAGACTTAGGTGAGCAGTTGCTTAATTTGTTGGTGATTTGTAAGCCACTAGTCTCACGACCCTCTTTGTTTATTTCCCTCTGTCATCCACCTTGGTTGAGTCTTGCTGATACATTCAGCCACACCCTGGCTGAGCTCCAGAACTTAAGGGAGGGGCTGTGGGCCCCCTTCTTGCCAGAGGGTGAGAGAGGAGCAGCTGACCCTTGAAGGACCAGAAGGTTATTAAAGAAGGAACTGCAAGTACCCTTTAGGGAGACAGTGCAACTGGGAACCAGTACAAGGCCTGGATGCTCAACTCACCTACCTCAAGGGGCAGACTCTCCACCTTAGAGGATCTGGGCTTGGTGTTATTAACAGCTAGTCATTTAACATCACAGAATTAGTTTTCCCATAAAATGCCCTTGATCCTATCTACCTCAAAGGTGGTGATGAGAATTAAGTGACCCAGTATATGTGGGGCCATTTGGCAATCCATAAAATATTATGCTGATACCAGATATTACTGTGGTTTTTTTAATTAATTAATTAATTTTTATTTTTGGCTGCGTTGGGTCTTCGTTGCTGAGCACGGGCTTTCTCTAGTTGCGGCGAGCGGGGACTACTCTTCGTTGCGGCGCACGGGCTTCTCATTGCGGTGGCTTCTCTTGTTGCAGGGCACAGGCTCTAGGTGCACGGGCTTCAGTAATTGTGGCTCACGGGCTTAGTTGTTCCGTGGCATGTGGGATCTTCCCGGACCAGGGCTCGAACCCATGTCCCCTGCATTGGCAGGCGGATTCTTAACCACTGCACCACCAGGAAAGCCCCAATATTACTGTTTTTCTTAGCAAACACCTTGCTTAATTTCCTGACTGTCTATAAATTCTTGCTACAACATTCTGTAGCAGCTGGACCTCAACTACTTTTGGTAAAGTGTTTGCTGGGGTGGTACTTGTTATCTCCCAAAGTGTAACCTTACATCAGAAACTTCAGTTACAAAGTTTCTCTTTATATTAAGCCAAAATTTGCCTCCTCAGTATTTGCCTGTGTTGGGTTCTGCCTCTGGAGTAACCCTCATGCATGCAAAACACTGTTTTGTATGCAGAGGTAAAGGGTGAGTGAAGCAGGCTCAGTCCTGCCATCTTGGAGCTGGAGTGGAAGGGACAAAAAACAAGTAAACTTATAAATAAAATAATTGCAAGCGCTATAAGGGAAACAAAAAATAAGGGAGCAAGAAAAAGATGATCTGGGAGTGAGAGCAAGTGCTTGAGTTTGAGTGGTCAGGGAAGGCACCTCTGAGGCGACATTTAGACCAAGACCTAAGACTGAGGAAAGTTAACCATGTCGAGTCTGAGAAGAAGGCTAAGGGAACAGCAGATATAGAGGCTGTGGGAAGGAGCATAGGCCCACCGGTGGCTCTGAAGACCGCTCCAGCTGTAGCTTTATGAGCGAGTGGGAGAGGAGCTCCAGGTGACGCTGATGATAGGCTGAACATGGAAGGTGAAGGGAAGGAAGCTTTCCGCTTTGGCAGCTGGGTGGGTGGTGCCCTCATTTGCTGAGGTGAAGAAGGTGGTGGAGAAGGGGATGGCAGGTTTGTTTTTTTTTTTTTTAAGGAAACAACAATTTCTGCTTTGCACATTTTGAATTGAAGATATCTTTAAGAAGCTCAAGTGGAGATGTTAAATAGGTATTTAGTTCTATGAGTCTGGAACCCAGAAGAAAGTTCCAGCCTGGAGAAATGAATATGCATCTCATCAGCATAAAGGTTTTAAAATCCATGGCGGTTGGTACGTTCAGATAAGACTGGGGAGACAAGAGGGCACTGGCTAAGCCTTGAAAAATCCCAACATTTTGAGGTCAGGTGGAAAAGGAAGAGGTAACAAAGGAGAGTGAAAACAAGATAGGAGGAAACCGGAGGGTTGCAAAAGCAAAGAAAAGAGTATTTTAGGAAGTGGGAGAGGGGTTGTTTGGCTGAGCGCTGGCTACTCAGAAGTTGAGTATGTTAAGGACAAAAGTGGCCATGGAATTTAGCAACACAGAAGAGATCTGTGACCTTGACAGGCTGCAAATGGTGGAAACCAAAGCCATTTTTGTAGAGGGTTGAGTAATGGATGAACTGGAGATAAGAAAAGGAAACAGCATCTGTAGAACAGTCATGAGAACGTATGCCATGAAAAGAAGCAGAGAAGTAAGCTGTGTTCTCTGAGAGATTTTTTCGATTTGTTTATTTTGTTCTGTGAGATACTAGAGCATATTTGTAAGCTGATAGGAATGATTCAGCAGAGATGATAGAAAGATGGATGGGTGGATGGAAGGATGGATGGAAGGAATTAGATAAGTGAATAGGCAGAGGAGATAAGGGTTATAACTAAAGAAATATTTGAGAAAGTCAAGAGGTAGGCTGAGAGCCAGAGTATAACTAGAGGAATTGGCCTCTGAGAGAAGGAGTGGCACTTCCTCCTCTATAGCAGAAGAAGGAAGAGAGGATGATGGAAGGGTAATGTAGATAGAGAGGGGTGAAGATGAGGGACATCAAGTCTGGTGGCTTCTGTATTCTCACTGAAGTGTGAAGACTGTTTCTCAGCTTAGGGGGAGGGTGAAGGAAGGGGTAAGGGAGATTCAAAGAGAAGAGGAGAGGTATGAGATGGATGATGGTGGTTCCTCTAGAGCAGTGGTTCTCAAAGAGTGGTTCCTGGACCAGTAGCATCAGCATCACCTGGGAACCTGGGAATTTTTCAGAAATGCAATTTCTAAGGTCCCATACCAGACCTACTGGGTCAGAAACTTGGGAGGTGGAACCCAGCAATCTATGTTTCAACAAGCCCTCTAGGTGATTCTGCTGCTGGCTAAAGTTGGAGAACCATTGTTCTAGAGAAGAGAAACAAGACAATGTTTTGTAGATAAGACCTTGAATTTAATGTGAAACCAGTTTCTTTGTACTGTGTGGTTTTCTCGTGGTGTTTAACAGCTGGGGTTGAGGCATGGATAAGAGATGCCAGGATTCAGCCAGAACTGAGGGATTCTGAGCACACAGAGTGGGGGGGGCGGGGCTTCATGGGGTTGGAGGCATTTCAGGGAACTGATTATCACGGTCAATCATGGAATCTAAAGCTGGACAAGGAGCACTGAAAAGTCCAAGGGGGCTGATGGAAGTGAGAAATCTCTAGATCAGTGGTTTGGACGTTTCACTGATAGGGGGGCAGCACCATTGCAAAGAAGGGCTCTGTGTAGCACAGCTAGGTCATGTCTAACCTCATTGGTCCACAGAGATAGTGCTTTAAAGATCTGACTAAAGGAGTTCTGTGTAAAAATTCCATAAAACAGATACTTTGGCCTGTGTGCATGTATCAGTGTATGCATTAAGAGGCCAGGAAGTTACAAGATAGTTGGATCTTATGCAAAACACAAGCTTTTTTAAAAAAATTAACAATGACACAAGTAAAACCATGTAAGAAAATGTTTACTTTCTTTAAATCAGCTTGTTAAATTAGTCAGCTTCTGTGATAGATTATTTTTGTTCATCTTAAACTACTGCTACTCCTAAGAATCATAATAATAAATAATATTTATTAGGTACTTACAGTACAGTAGGCACTGTAGCAGTTTCTTTATAGGCATGAGTCTTATTTGATCACGACTACAACCTCTGGGGTAGATAATATTATTGACCTTGTTGAAGCACGGAGGACTTAAGAAACTTACCTATGATTAATTTTGAACAATTTAAGTGAATAAATGTTCAAAAGTGCATAAAATTCTTGTAAACAGAAACAACCTATTTACCATTTCTCCGTAACTATAAGATAATAAGGTGTAGTGCACTTGATCAATGGCCACCCCTAGGTGATGACACCCAGCTGAGCCTTGGGGAAACATACACGAAGAAGATTTGTTGGCAGAAAATAGGAGCTTGCCTGTCAGGTGCTCCCTGGTGCCTCCCTGGATCCCTCTCTGGGCCATAGCTGGGCCAGGCTGGGGGGAAGCGTGGTTGAGTAGACCACTACCTGGGATGGTTGGTCTGGTAGACCAGTATGGTTAGTGTGTAGGCCTGACAAGGTGTCCAGGTTGTGCATTGGTCCCTCTGTTGTATTTGTACCCTTGTGTTTCTCCTGTATCTCTGCCTAGCCCCAGTGATGTCTGGCTTCTCAGCAGGCTGTGTACCAGGGACAGCCATGGGCAGGGAGCAAAAGTCAATCCAAAAATGTTATCTTCAGACACCAGAGGCACATCTTCCAGCTTTTTCTTCTTCTTCTTTTTTAATAAATCAGTGTTTTACCCTCAAACTGCTAAGATCTTCAAAATATAAAACTTCTGCTTGAAAATGTATATAGTCATTTTAACTTGCTAGAGTATCAGCGTAAATCTTTGCTGTCTCCCTTTAATTGCTCTTAATAGAAAGCTGTTAAAAGATCATAAAATTTGTGATTAAAAAGTTAAAGTAGAATTGTATTTTCTTCCACTAGCCAATGCTAAATTATTCCTTCTGGGTCACTTTACAGTGATTTGGACAATCCTTTGTAAAATAAATTTAATGAAACACCTTCCATTTCCATAGGGATACTGTCTGTGATTTGGTAGGATAATTTTCTGGATAATCAGCTTACATTTTTATTTGTTTAGTCTCATCTCATTACCTATATGCTTGATTTCTTTACTATTTGGTAATGTGTGTTCTTGGCACCTGCTGTGTTAGGCAGACAAGTTTTTCATGTATTTGTCCTTTTCTTGCTTTTTATAGACAATGCAATGTATGTGTGAATCTAATGGCTTTTTGATTTTTCATAGACTATTCTTTATGTTGTGGACTTTTTTAAAGTAGTAAGTTAAAAATAAACATATCAGGGTTGGTTCTTTCCTCCCTTCCTTCCCCCCTTCCCTCTCCCCTTCCTTCCTCCCTCCCCCCCTCCCTCCCTCCCTCCCTTCCTCCCTTCATTCCTTCATTCCTTCTTAAAGTATTCTTTTTTGTGTGTGTGTGGTATTCGGGCCTCTCACTGTTGTGGCCTCTCCCACTGCGGAGCACAGGCTCCGGATGCGCAGGCTCACGGGCCCAGCCGCTCCGCGGCATGTGGGATCTTCCCGGACAGGGGCACGAACCTGTGTCACCTGCATAGGCAGGCGGACTCTCAACCGCTGTGCCACCAGTACTAAAATAGTGAATTAAAAGTAAAATAGCAGAGTTGGGTTTTTCCTTTTCTTCTCTCTATTTGTTAAAATATTCTACCCAGTACTCTGCTCTTTGGGCCAAAAATTGGACTTTATGATCTGCGGAGGCAAGAAGTCTGTATCAGCAGGGGTTTGTGTTCTACCACAGGTAACAGTCGAAATAAAAGGACTTAACTAAAAGTGGGGTTTCTCTTTCTCAGGCATATTATTTCCTCAAGCGTTACCAGTGGTGGGTAATTGTGGGTTTTGTTTCCGTAGCTCAAGATCGACAGGGATTGGATCTCTTTGATTCTTTTGGCCTTTCCCTTATGATCACAAGGTAACATATGAACTTAGAAACTACGCTCATGTTCCAGGAAAGAGGGGAGGGGAAAGGGGTGAAAAGATGAGGAAAAAGATGAGGACCAGCGGAGCCTGACTGTTCACTTTTAGGGAACTTTTTGGGTCTTTCCCATCCGGTGACTTCCACTGACACCTTAGTGGCCAGGTCTGCAACACGTGGCAGGGGAATCCGGGAAATGTGGGAGGGGTGTTATTGTCATTGTTTTTTGTTACTCCCTGTTGCTTTTTTTTAGCTTGGCAATTTGCCAAAACCCCACCACCACCACCAAAAATTGGTGCTCCATTAATAAGGAAGAAGAGGAGTATGGGTTTTGGGTGGGCAACCAACAGTCTGTGCCACAGCCTCCAGTGGCAGAAGGCAGGCAGAGAATTCAAGCTTAAGTGTAGAGTAGCTTTCCCTGCAGTCATTCTCTGCCTACTTCCTGGGAAACCTGGGAGCCTATCAGAAGAAGGCTGGTATAATCTGGAACCCCCCAGAAAAGGGTCCATGTTCACTGTTGAGTGTAAATCCCTAAATAGACATCGATAATTTAACTCCAAGTTATGGGAGGACTTATTTCAGCATCAGATTTGGGGGAAGGATCAGAGTAGGTGTGTTCTTCTTTCCATGGACTGAGAGCACAGGCTCCTGCTTGGACGTGATGTGGTGACTAGCAGCCAGGTACATATAGACCCACTCTCTCTTCTTTCATGCTGTCGTATTCCATCTCCGTTGGTGTAGTCCTTTTGGGCTACTGTTAACCCACCTGTGTATTTTATGTGAACAATTTCATTAACTGCATTTTTTGTTGCATCCAAGAGGTCAAGGACCTCTTCCCCACTTCCTTTATAGACTTGTTCCTATATAGACTTGTTTTTAACTTTAGACCTATGAACCATCTCCACAAGGGCCACTTTTCATTTTTGGTACATTTCTCTGAGGACTTGCTACTGCACCTCAGAATAAGTCTCTGTCTCACTCTCTAGCTGCTTCCCACTACGTGTTCCCACTGAGTACCATGCACTATGAACTTCCAAGTTCAGCCTCATTCAAGGTTCTTAAATTCATGTAAAACATTAGTTGCATAACTTTAGCATATAAACAGGAAACTCAATGCAGTGCTTATACCTGGACAAATATAAAATACTGTTGGTGGTCTTCATTAAAAATTTTAAAAAGATATTTGCCCAGTACACTATGTCTTAGCTATAGTGCAGTGAGAATGTGTATACCTCGGAAGGCCTAATTGATCTAAACTACACCTCTTGAAACTCAGCTGTGCTGGGGCTGTGTCAAAGTGCACAGTATGTGAAGAAAGAGAATGCTAAATAAATCAGAGGAATAAAGTAGAGATTTGGGAGCATGTTTAAGGGACTTGAGAGAGCAAATTGTTTTCAAGCACTTTAAACACTTTAAAAACATCAATTCCTCAACACACATAGGCTATGCTAATTGTAAATCTTTCATTAAAAACCAATCTCCAGGGCTTCCCTGTTGGCGCAGTGGTTGAGAATCTGCCTGCTAATGCAGGGGACACGGGTTCGAGCCCTGGTCTGGGAGGATCCCACATGCCGCGGAGCAACTAGGCCCGTGAGCCACGACTGCTGAGCCTGCGCGTCTGGAGCCTGTGCTCCGCAACAAGAGGCCGCGATAGTGAGAGCCCCGCGCACCGCGATGAAGAGTGGCCCCCACTTGCCACAACTAGAGAAAGCCCTCACACAGAAATGAAGACGCAACACAGCAAAAATACATAAATTAATTAATAAAAACTCCTACCCCCAACATCTTCTAAAAAATAAAAAATAAAAAATAAAAAAAAACCAATCTCCAGAGGCTCTCTCCAGGCAACATCTTACGAGCCTAGTTCTGATTTCTATTTCTTCTTTAAAGTAAAAAGATAGCGCTTCCATAAGCATATTCTATAATTTGTATTTCAATTGGTGTCTTACCATATTGTTTGAATAACTAAATCAGTTTTGGTTTGCTTTGTAATACATGATTTTATTCAAATGTATTAGTCCCCTGATTTTAGTTTTGACTTATAGGTAAGTAGCTAGTTTATTATTGCTTTCAGAATTTTTTTTCTCTATTTGAAGATCAAGAAAATGCCTCATAAATCTGGTGTTATCTATAATGTGTAATTGAGCCACATTGTTCTTCAACATATAGTTAGGTAATTCAAATGGATCAAAAGTATGTAAAATATGGTTTTAAAGCATTTTACCCAGTCAAAGAAGAATTGAGCAGGTCAGAAGTTGCCAAATAGGTTTTGAAATGTTGTGAGGCCAGATAATTTTGGTCTTTGCTTTTGCTTTATCCTCAGTTTTTTTTTTTTTTTTAATGTAGGACAGAAATTAATGAAATTTATTGTTCTTCTTCCTGGAGTCTTTATATACTTGTAAGAATTAGTTGCGATGCTAAGCAAAAATTTAAATCCAAAGAAAATTAGAAATGTATTTTAAGGGAGCTAAATTTCAGTAGTTCCATTAAATTTATCTATGGGTTCCATTAAATTTATAAATACAGTAGAAAAATATAGATTGGAAAAGATAAAGGATTCCAATAAAATTTACTAAGAAAAGAATTAAACTATGTAGCCCAGTGCTGTTGTGCATGCATAAACATCAGTAAATATTTATGGAATGAATGAATGACTCAGTGAATAGGTACATCTGTAGATCAGTAGTTTTAGAGCTAGGGAGACCTAGGTTCCAGTCCTGCCTGTCCCCTTACCCTTTAAGAAACCTTGTACAGGTGATTTAGACTTTCTGAGCCCCAAATTCTTCATAGGTAGAATGTGGATAATGAAAGCATGTCATTGTTTTGTGAAAATTAAATAAGATAAAGAGCCCAGCACAGACCAGGTGTTAAATAAATATTGTTGTTATAAACTATATGAAAACTGCCTTATGTGGTAAGTTAAAATTGTTGAAAGTTAATATGACTCAGTCCAGTATTAATCATCACATCACATAAAATGATTCTTTTATTTCACACATAAAAAATGATAGCTTAGCCCAACCTGAGGGTCTCAGGAATGTTTTCTAAGGGAGGTAACACTTGAGCTGAGACTTGAAGGAGAAGTAGGAGTTGGCCTGTTGAGAAGAGGTGGGAAGGGCATTTCTAATAATAGAGCTATACCCTAGTAAAAGTATTACCAAGGCTAAGGTAGACTAGTTCAGTAGTGTTGTTTAGATTGGGCCTTACTGGCTCTTATAAGCTCTTTATGCACTGTAGTCAGAGTAATAGTCTATTGACCTAGGACTATATATCCTTATCAAAAAACAGTTGAGCATAATACTTCAATATATGCATATTTAATAATGTTTTATACATGTACTGCTATAAATTCATTAAAAATTAGAAAAGATAGGTTTTTTACTTTTTCATTATTTTTTATTTTAAATCTTTTTCTTATATATTTTCAATCTTTTTTAACATTTGTTTTTCTGAATCACAATTAATTATCTTGTTTAACTCTCCACATCTCTGTAACCCACTTTGGAGACCATTGGCCTATGAAAATCCATTGAATATGGACAAAAGTTTTCCTAACAAAGTTTCTCAACCATGTTTCATGAGAGTTTAGGG
Source organism: Mesoplodon mirus (assembly GCF_964341445.2). Lineage (NCBI taxonomy): Eukaryota > Metazoa > Chordata > Mammalia > Artiodactyla > Ziphiidae > Mesoplodon > Mesoplodon mirus. Next base: position 82,694,382 of record NC_138980.1, on the reverse strand, counting down.
TTTATAGTTTCTGTATCTGCATGATCTCATGCCTCCAATCTAGAAAATTAATATATCGTTTCACAAAGCTGACTACATCTCAGTCAGGGCTGTACTTCCTCAGAGCAGAAGCAAAACCACTTGGGGGGGGAGGGGCATTCCCTGAACCTGGCCTAGCCTTTCCCACAGATAAAGCCCTGCAGAAGATGAGCTCATGAACCTAAACTACAAAACAGAAGAAAATGAACAGCTATGAGTGAGAGACACAAAAACAGGATTAAATCCCAAGAAGTTCAAGTAAAAGGACAATTGAATGGAAACCCAAAATTAAAATGTCTAAAATAATTGAAAGCATAAGAAAAGATCATGAGCCTAAGAAAAGCAGAACAGGCAGATTTGAAAAGGAACCAAATATGAAATGAAAATCTAATGGTTAAAATTAACTCAGTAGATTAAGAAGCTGTTTAGAGACAGCCAAAGAGAGACTATAATGCACAGTCACTAGATCCGAGGAACACTACTGCTGTTCCAGTTGTAGTCAAAATACAAATCATCCTTCACATGACACAGAAGTCCTGCCCCACCTCTCCAGCTCAGGTTCTCCTACTTTATTGCTCAGCTTCATTGTTTCCTCAGGCACAGCCTCACTGGCCTTTCAGTTTTCCTAACGCCAGGCTTCCACCTTCCACAAGTCTTTGAACACATTGTGTTTTGAACAGTGTGCTGTGCTTTGCATCTGAAATACCCCACTCCCTTTATCCCATTAGCTCATTCAACTCCCAGCCGAAGGGTCACTTTCCCAGGGAAGCTTTGTTAGTACTTCACAGGTTAATAGGGTGCTTTTTTTTTTTTTTTTACTGTTGTTTAAAGAAGGGATTTACTTCCTTCAAGGTACCTATTTCAGTTTGTAATCTCACATTCATCACTGTGATTATTTGAAAACCATCCATCTCCCCCACTAGACTGTAAGTCCTGGGAGGACAAGACCATGTTTGTTTGGTTACCCATTGTGCCAGTGGTTGTACTTAGTACCTGGTAAACAAATATCTTTTTTATCAATAGATATTCCAGAAACACAGAGGACATAAATTTTGGTATTAAAATAGTTCAGGGGCTTCCCTGGTGGCGCAGTTGTTGAGAGTCCGCCTGCCGATGCAGGGGACACGGGTTCGTGCCCCGGTCCAGGAGGATCCCACATGCCGCGGAGCGGCTGGGCCCGTGAGCCATGGCCGCTGAGCATGCGTGTCCGGAGCCTGTGCTCCGCAACGGGAGAGGCCACAGCAGTGAGAGGCCCGCATACAGGAAAAAAAAAAAATAGTTCAAAAGATGGTTGGTTTTCCAGTTGCTATTGTTCCATGGTTAGTTTTATCTTTTTAGCCCTATTATCAGAAATTAGATTTCTTCTGTCAAATCTTTCTGAAGCCAAGTGACTTTGTTTCTTTGCACAGATTCTTTACCGTTTTAAATGGGCCCTTGTCAGCAGCCTTCAGCTTTTAGTGCAAGTCCTCAGATTTCTTGCAAGATAGTCTGTAAAGCCCTGTGAAACGATAGCAGATGTCTATTTGAATCTAGGAATAGTTCAGTTTTCACCAGACACCGAGGAGACGTGTCTTGGGAAGGGTGGCACACACAAAGAAGGAAGCGTGGTACACTGGGTTCTTCCAGAGCACATCTGATTTTTATTTTTTAGGTGGTCATGAGCCTTCGTTAGATCCATTTACCAGCTGACTTTTTAAAAAAGTGTTCCTTTGGTAACCTTACTGTGGTTCATTTTGTGAAATTGTGAGCAAGTGCTGGGGAAGGATAAGTGGAGGACTGAGGATGGCATAGCCTCTGTGAGCTGGTAGGTTTTGTTCCCAGAGGACAGGGACACGGCAGCCCACTTACTGCCGTGAGGAGGTATTGATTTTTCTCCCTCCCTGTTCTTAGCTGTACCTCTGAAGTAGGTGTGGTGTGCAGCATCTTTCCTGGTGAAGAGAGGAAAAACTGTCATGAACTTTGTCACCTCAACCGTCGGGCATTTCAAACCAAACAAGGTGGAATAGGAAAAGAGCTTTCAGGACTCTTGGAAACCTCCCAACTTAGTTCAATACCCTGGCTTTTGTGACTGAGAGGTTCCTTGCAGTTGTTAAAAAACCTTGATAGACAATGGGAAGAAATATGGTGGGGTTTTTTTTCTTTAATGTTTTGAAAAGAGAATAAAAGGATCAAATCAGTGAAAACAGCGCAGCTTTGTGCAGTGATCTTGGAAGGTTAGCAAAGTGGTCTTGTCCAAGTTTTCAGCAAGATGTTCTGTTCCTGTTATAATTGGCTGCTGGGTAGGTTTGGACCTAACTAGAATGCCAGCGTTCGATTTCACCGTGTCCTCGGTGGAGATATGTCACCGTTTATGCTCGCCTTAGTGACAATTTTCTAAAATGGAAACTCATGGGAAATCATTACAGTGTTTATATGTCTCCCTTTTCGGACGGCGTTATCCTGTGATATTTTACCAGTGTTTTCCACTGCATGATGGCATCTAGCGAAGGTTAAGGCAGAACAGGTCCCTCTGTAATTTTGTGACTACATTTTACTTACTGAAGAAGAAAAGATAACTGACAATTAAGTATTTGGGATGTCACAGAAAGCACATGTGCAACTAATCAATGGTATCCTTTGGGAACATGATTTTATAAAGCTGATAATGTGGAAAAATCGGGATTTTGTGATTTCTGTTACATGATGATAATTGCACCTTTTCAATAAAAGAGACATTTCTCCTGGAGTAAACATTGAGCTGGAAGAGGATGCTGCTACCATGCTATTGTTTTTCTGCTCCCTTTAGGCAATTTTTTGGTAAATATTTTCATAGAGATTTTTTTTCCATTCTTTTTTTAGAGTGATATTTCTGGTCTATAATAAGGAAAGTTATTTATTCTTCTGTAACTGAGTAACATGGTTGTAAAGAATAATAATTATTTTTTTCTTCTTACAAGGTACACTCAATTGCCCATTTTAATATTTATCAGAGTTGGATATAGTCTTAGCAAAGTCTGTTACATAATATATCACACACTTGTTACAGTTCTTTGATTTAGCCCCATTTCCTTTGTGCATCTTAATAGCAACCTGATTTTTAGCCTATGTACTTCCTGAGTGGTAAATTGGCTGGAAATTACTGTGGTTTTCTGTTAATTCTGTAGCATCTCCAGTCTGCATGTGTATGAAAGAGCAACTAAAAGATGTTCAGAACCCAGATATTTAGAAGCTCTTACGATTCCTACTCTTCCCATGCATGTGCCACTTTTCCTATTTTTATGGCACAAGCTTCAGCTAGAGATAGATTCCTTCTCTGCTAGTTTGGACAGTAGTTTCTTCTTGTTCCAGCAGCTTTGGAAACTGCCACCCTCCTTAACAGAATGGTTAGTTAACTTAAAGACCACATTATCTCCTTGGTCCTCCACCACCTCATTCCATGCTTGGTACCCACTGTTGAGTGACCTCTTCATATGGACACTATTTTAATCTTTTAGTCATTTTCATTGCTTGCCTCTAGCTCTTCCTGAGTTTATTCTTATTTCCCTTTCCTTGGGGATTAAATAATATTGCTTTCAGTGGAGTGAGAGGATTGCTCAGCTCATTTTACACCTTTGTGGAAGCAGGACTGCCTTGCTGACTTACCACTTGTGACCAACAGCACTTGTGACCTACTCTCCAACTTGCATCTGGAGATTAATTAATTCTGCCTCTTACAGTATTTGACTCAGTACTTTAACCTGTACGATTTAATGGGATTATTTCCAACTTTTTCTTCAACTTGTTATGCTCATTTTGAATTCTGACATTTTACTGTGTAAGTTAGCTACCCAGCCATGCATTCCAACTTGCATGCAGTGTCAGGACTCTACCATCAGAGTAATTAGTTAATCAGTTAGAAAGCACCAGGCCTGGGACTCTCACTGCCCAGTGGTTCAAAATGCCCGTCTCATAACAGGTGTGGTGTACAGTGCTTCATCAGCTGTACTCTGTGGAAATAGAGTTTAAATCTTACTTTCCCTCCATTTTGCTAACTTTGGGAACCTTCAACACCACAGCTTATTGAATTCTAGAGTTATATTTAGAAGACATAGAAGCCATAAATATGAACTGCTTTCTAAATCCGGCACAGCAGTAGATTTTGGACTTTCAGAAAAAAATCCTTCACCGGACACGGCCAGACAAATATTTTCAACCACAGCCTAAAGCTGAAAGCACTCATGAATTCTAATACAAGGCAGCACACACTCCAGCGGGGTTCTAATTGACAAAGAGGTAGAAAACTGAAACAAGAAGGCTAGCGTGTCCTTTGGGGAGCTGGCATCCAGCACGGGCCCAGCAGTGCTTCAGGCTCCAGGCCAAATGAAAAGTGTGCCCAGCAGCGTTGCTGCCACATCAGAGCTGCAAGCAGGCATCTTTGGCTGGGCTGTCAGGGGTCTGTTGGACCCCCTACCACTCGCAGCACAATTATATATGTGTGTGTATTTTTCAGCAAGCAAGATTCTCAGCTTTCATCATTTTCAAAGGGATCCATGAATCGTAGAGGACTAAGAAGCTCTGTTTGTTAGATAGACAATAATCCAAACCTCCAAAACCAATAAAATAGATGGTTGAGAATTGATACAAGAAAAAAATTCAAAGGAAACAGAATTAACATTTATCGAATGCTAATTGCATGCCAGAGACTCTTGGAGACATCACCTAATCCTCACAATGACCTTTAAGGTAGACAGAGGAGATACTCAAACCCAGGTCTTGCTCTAAAGCTACATATTCCTGCTACACCACTTGCCTCTGTAAAGAATGAAAATGACCATTCAATTTACCATTGAAGATAAATCAAACATAAAGATAAGCAAGCTAAAACAACAGGGAAATATTATTTGATATTTAAAATGTTGTTTATATATATATATATATATATATATATATATATTTTTTTTTTTAATCAAAAGCTTATCTAGTGAATAGGTCTGGTGATTTAGACCAGACTGGGGTCCCAAGCATGTGGGATGGCCCAGGGTGCAGCGTCAAGAAGGAGTGGTTCTTCTTGAGCAGAAGCTTTTCAAGAAACTGAAGAGGATTTAAATGAAACAGTTGTGAGGCCCCACTTCACTGATGGGTCACTCATGGAATGTGGTCATGTGTTTCTGAACCAAAAGATTTGGTTGACCTAATACATTTTCTCTGTTGCATCTCTGTACTAACTAATGACAGTCATTTCACTTATACATATGTATTAAATTAGGTAAATTCTACTCTATTATACTCTGTCTCTGGGCTTAAGTATTAATTATTTTCTTACAAGCCTTCTTAGCACAGTTGAGGAGATATTCCCTCCGCATAACCGAAAGCTTGACTAACACCCTCCCCCCGCCAGTGCTGCTTTCTTACAACTGTAAATCCTGAAATCCACACTGGTCATTGTTTTATAGAAAATATTATTTGAGAATATTCAGTGAACATTTAACAAAAATGCTCACAAATTTCTGAAGTTTTCGATATTCTTTTTTTCTAGTATATCTGACCTAAAACAACATGATCATCTATTTGGAGCACTCTGGGGAGGCTGAGCAGGATTAATTCCCATCCTGGTGTTGCAGTGTAAACAGCTTTTTGCCTGTCTTTTGTCATTAATGATCACGCTGTAGATGTAGTCAGTGCATTGTAAGCCAATCTGTCAAGGCAAATAAACAATTCACCTTGTTAAAATTCCCTAAATCTTGCATTAATAAAACGAAAGTAACCCCCCTGAACACTCAAGAGATGTCCTCCTCCATACTGCAGTGATGGATGACATGTCTAAAGATCCTGGAAATTAAGTAGTTCAGGTCATTAAAAGTGTCCCACACTTGTTATTGATTTAATTTATTTTAAAAGATGGGAGTGGAGATAATAATGGTTACCCCCTCCCCTGTTTTTTTTAATCTGAAAGCTACCACTTGTTCACATAATTAAAACTATTGCCAGGGTGAACAGCTCAGTATTTGTTACAACATTAAGCTTTATTATTCAAATAGGTATTATCCTCTTAAATAGATATCTACAAGTACAAGCTGATAATCATTGCAACTTGTATTATGGCAAAAAAATTCCTTGGAACTTCATATGTATCATGATTCCTAGAACCTTTGATTTGGGGCACTGAAATAATGACCTTCTGGGCACCCCAAAAATATTCTCGGATAGATAAAAATTTAGATGAAAACCAAATGAGTTGATGGAAAGAAACAGAAATAGTAATGGAAGAGTAACCCTGGATGGGGGGGGGTTCTCTCCATTTTATGAATTTTTCATTTTTCTACTTTATAATCAAGAAAAAAGTAAACATTTTAGAAAGATGGAGGGATGGATGCGAAGGCATTTAGAGAGTGCAGATTCTGTGTCACTGTATTCTAAGGAAGTTTAACTGACGTGTGTGTTTACTTGTTTATCACTAATTTTCTCCACCAGCCCACATTCTATTGACCTGTAGTATTCACTGCCATATCCTAGTGCCTAACATAATAGGTGCTCCGTAAATATTTGTTTAATGAATAAAGTATTACCCCAAATATCTTTATTTTCGTCTTTTTTATTTCTTAAACTTCAGTGGGTACAATGGCCATGTAAGGAATAGTAAGAGCCCCAGACAAGGCTGGATCTCCAGATTACCCCTCTCCAGGGACTGAACAGCAGGACGGTTGAGCACTAGTATAGTACAGAGGTCAGTGTGCTAGCACTGGTGATCTCTGTAGCAGCGTATTCCATTTTATATGTCCTGAACTGGGTAAGAGAATTCCAAAACATGGTGAGAATTGGGGCGGCTCCAGATGTAAATTATGGCTAAAAACAATACATTATATAGAATTATGTGTATACAGGAAACACACAATTTGACCTTCTTCATGTGTTATGTATCTTTTGCATCACTTTGCATAGCTGTTCCTGATCAGCTGTATGAATGACATTTCAGCATCAATTCTCATTGTGGTTTTTTTTGTTTTTTTTAAAACATTTTTATTGGAGCATAATTGCTTTACAATGGTGTGTTAGTTTCTGCTTTATAACAAAGTGAATCAGTTATACATACACATATATCCCCGTATCTCTTCCCTCTTGCATCTCCCTCCCTCCCACCCTCCCTATCCCACCCTTCTAGCTGGTCACAAAGCACCGAGCTGATCTCCCTGTGTTATGTGACTGCTTCCCACTAGCTATCTATTTTACATTTGGTAGTGTATATATGTCCATCAATTCTCATTGTTTTTTAAACAATATGTACTTACTGGGGGGAAAAAGCCATGGTAAATTATAAAAATGACCCTTAAGAATAGTTACATTAATTTTAGAGATTATTGCACAACGTCTGATGCTTTTCCCATGGTCTTTGTAAAAAAAAGGGCGGGGGAGCAAATGTGCAATCATTTCTCTGGCAGACTCTTTCAAAAATAAATATATATGAAAATGCACTCTTACAGTTCTCTATTAGATTTCTCCTTGAAATTGCATAATTTGGATATCTGAGAACTGACATGGTTATGCCATTATGGCAGCTATTTAGCAGAGCTTCCTAAATGGAAGAACTCTATAGATTTTTTTTTCAGCATATACACTGATTTACACTTAGTGGTAAAACTGTTACTGACCCTTTAAGTGGAGCTGTCCAAATAGCAATAAATGTCCGTTGATCCTATTGCTGAAACAGGTGTTAGCTGAAGGATCTTGACTAAATCTTCCAGTTAAAAAAGCCATGTATAGTATTTCCTGAACAGTAGTGGTTTCTTGTAGATAGACACACCCCCCCCACACACACACACACACAATTTCAGATCACTTTATCACTAAATAAGGAAAACTTGATGTAACTATCTTATCAGTATTATTGATGTTCCCAGGTTTTTAAAATACTCATTCTGGATTAGTACCTCCGTGAAGGCAGGAACTGTGTCTACCTGGTGCCTGGCTGTCTTTCCCCCAGTCAGCATCTGAAGTATATATAGTAGATGCTCTGCAAATGCTGCTTGGGTGAAAGAATAGATAAAATGGAGCATTTGCTGACACTGAATAACATGTGTGTTGGCCTAAATTCTTGGTGGGTGAAATGGGTAATTTTGCTTTTGGGTAATAATGCTGGTAAGAACTTTGATGGATGGTTATGACTTTTCAAAATAGTTTATTTGATTGATTGCCTAGCAAACTTCACTTTCTAATTGTTTTCTGCTTTCACAGGCTGTCATTCTAGAAAATGAAGAACTTCCCAAACTGTTTCTTGATTTCCTAAATGTGCGACATTTGCCCTCTCTACCAAAGGCAGAGAGCTGTGGGTAAGAGTTGTTTACCTATTGGACATGTATCTTAAGTTACTTTTCAATCACTTATTGGCCTAACAAATAACACAGGTGGTGCGGAGGGCCAACCTGGCCACACCCATTCTTTTGGCTTGGGACAGCACTCGCTCGCCCCCTGCTTGTAGTCAAAGGAATTGCTCCTGAGTCTTGTGGCCAGGTGACCAACACTCAGTAATTCAGGTTTAAACTTGAAGAATTGACTTTTTAAATTATACTTTTATATGGAATGGTGTTACATGATGGGAATTATAAATCTAGATAGCTTATTTAGAGACTAATGTTTATTTGTGAATACATGTGCAAAGTCTGTATCCCCTTGGCACATTTATTCATATACTCTTTAAAGCTGTCAATGATCTTAGAAGTGATTTTATCCAATTCGCTTCATTTTAGAGTTGAGCAAACTGACACACAGGAATAAAGTGCCTTTGCTAAGATCTCTTGCCTGGTAGCTGGCAGAGCCCAGGCCTCTGGCATAAGCTCTTTCCCCACTGTCCTGCTGCCTCTCCCTCAGAAACTTCTAAATGGGGGGCTGCACATCCTAATCCCTCTCTGCCAAGAAACCACACATCTGATATCAGCAGCAACTGGGAAAAGTTCTTCTGAAGAATTAACTCTGAAACAAGCCACTCGCCCAGCTCTGGGCACCTGTGTTGATCTGGCCTCCGAAGGCAGTCGACAACATCTCTTACCTGTTAAATCTATTTACAAAGAACCACGTCATCACAAACTCTCTGCAGATCCAAGTTGGAGAGAGGGTTCTATGCCTTTTCTTGCTGCCTCCAGACCTGCCTGAATGACTCACACTAACTACAAGATGTTCAAGCTAACCACACCCAAAGTTGTGTTAAAACCCAGCCGTCTGCTGGATGAGAGGCTAACACCTGTCACGGCTCCCTCACCAGCAGTGTTTACTCAGGGCCACTTTTCAGTCAGCTCAGAACAAGAATCGTACACCGCACTCACCAAGTCGTGTGCATGGTCAGTGCTTCCTGTTCCAGTTTGGTGCATTTGCTGGGAGGTTGAGCTTCATATGTAGTTGTGTATTTTTTAAGAAGAGATAGTGGGAATGAAATGAGTGAAATCTTTTCTCCATTATATAAGTCCAAAAGCAAAACCATAGGATTTCTGAGTGACCTCCAGGAAAATTGAAATTCAAGACTATTGCAGCCTTAGGGTTCCTTAGAATGAGGCATCAGCCACGCTGTGACTGTGAAAATACCTAAGTCTCTTTTCAAAATGTCTCCCAATTCAGAGCTCTAAGAATACTGGCTATTTCTTCTTTTGTTGACATAAATACTGACACAACTTTTATGGTCTTCTTTTCTTTTTCAAAAAAAAATTTAGATCTTTTGATGAGACAGAATCTGAAGAGTCAAGGTAAGAACAAACACCAGTCAGTCAGGAGTTATACAAACCAAGAATGGGACTAAGGTTTTGTTAAACATTTAATTACCATCATCTAATTGTTTCAAGTCAAGGTTTTCTTGAAAACCTTTGCTAGAAAATTGATTTTAAGATGATAAATATTTGATGGGAAGTTACAGAAGTAACCGTTCTATTTAAGGCTAGAGGAATAAAGTCCTACATTATTTCATACAAGTAATAAGAATACATTTCATCAATAATCATACTACAAGATTTTTTTTAAAAAATCACTTTGCAGCAGTGATTTATGGTATAGATTGTATATCTGCTTCGAATTCCACAAAGACATGTTTGGAAGATGAGTGCACTGCTGGTTTGTTCCTCCAGCTCTGCTTGCTATTATTCACCCGCACCGTTAGATACAAAAACCTTGAGATGTCCCCGCACAGCAGTTTGATCCCCTCAAAGCTAGTTTGTAGTGTTTTCTGTTTACCATCGTCCCCTGATGCTGACATGCCTGTTCTTGACCTTTCCAGCAAACTGTCCCACCAGCCGGTGCTGCTGTTCCTCAGGGATCCATACGTCTTGCCTGCAGCCAGCGGTAATCAAACCTGTCATCTGCTAACAGCTCTTTACTGATCTGACCCTGCACCACATAAACCACGTTTTTAATACAGGTCTAACAGAGTGACATTGGCCAGGGCTTAATAATCTGCCAATAAACCAGTGCTCTTGGTGTAAGAGACATTCAGAATTTAATTGGGGCAGGCCTTTCAGGAGGAAATGTAATTTTTCTTTCTCTCTTGCCAGGCTGTTTTGAATTAGAGTAATAAGAGGGAAAGGTATTTATTGTCCTTAATTTTGGGGGTGGTGTTATTTTGGCTTCTGCTGGTTTTTATCTAGGGTTTGAATCCAAGGTTCCGGTCCTTTTTTAAAATGCTTCTTTCCAAAAGCTGTGTATATACATTGCATGCGTATCTCCATTTCCATTTAGATTACAGCATCTTTGACAGTCAGATACACATTTTTTAAAGTTGTATCTTTAAGTATAATGACTTAATTTAAGCGTAAATATAATTTGGTATTTTAGCCCGAGTCCTTTCTTTGTGCCAAGAAATTTAAATTATTCAGAGTCCCTCTCAAAGTGCTCTGATATGCAGCTCTTCATGAGTACATTCTCAGACATTAGCTCATTTAATTTCCTAAACAACCTTATGAAATAGGCAGGGCAGGTATCATCATTCGCTCCTGAGCAAACTGGGGCTCAGGGAGGTCCCTGATTTGCCCAGTCTCACAGGTCTGGTGGGTGGATCCCTTTTTGCCTAATCTCTCCTTCTGTGCTCTTTGCATATAGTGAATTTTCAGCCTTTGTTTCTGAGAGTAACTAAATAGCATAGCAGCTAAATAGCAATAGATAAATTATCTGTGGACACCATTCCTACATTCTGACAATAAAACCTTATCACCAGCAAGAGAGAGGGGACTGTTCTCTGTGGCAGGGATGCTTGTGTGCTCAGATCACCCACTTAGCTATCAGTTTAAAGAAGGCCGACTAGGACGCAGCCCCGCTCTGTTGAGGGACCGTTCTAGAAGAAAGCTGCCTTTGCTATACAACCACACACGAATGTGGTCTCGTAGTATCTTCTCTATAAAATCCCTTCAGTGAGGAATAATCTCCTTTCTTTAACATTTGCTTCCCACGTGTAACAAATATGCCTGGTGCGTTAGTTGATACTATGTTAACAAGACGTTACATTTAACAAATATTCATGATGTAACCTAGTGTAGATTAAGTGGGCAGTGGGGTTTTTTTTCTCAACCAAATGAACTTCTTTTTTTTTTTTTTTAATACAGCAGGTTCTTATTAGTCATCCATTTTATACACATCAGTGTATACATGTCAATCCCAATCTCCCAATTCATCACACCACCACCTCCACCCACCGCCGCTTTCCCCCCTTGGTGTCCATACGTTTGTTCTCTACATCTGTGTCTCAATTTCTGCTCTGCAAACCGGTTCATCTGTACCATTTTTCTAGGTTCCACATATATGCGTTAATATATGATACTTGTTTTTCTCTTTCTGACTTACTTCACTTTGTATGGGGCAGTGTTTTATGAAGTATTCTTACTAGCTTTTAAAAATGGTTCCACAAGTACTTTCTCCAGGTATTGTTTCTGCTCAGATATTTTAAGCATTTGACTGAAATTCCTATAAAAGTGTAGAGAGTAGAACGATCACTGTGGACTGGAGTAGACAGGATGCTTTCTGGAAGAGGGCAGATATTTTATGATCCTTAAATCCGATTCATCCAGCTTCTTAAGCAGCATGTGCTGTGCACTTGGCTTGACCATGAAGAACGGGAGGAACTTTCTGGGAAAGAGCCTCAGCGGCAAATGTCTGGAGTTAGAAAGAATAAGAAGTATGGATCATCGGTAGAATATTGATGTAGTTGAACAACTTGCACAGAAAGGGGATTCCTCCTTGAGAGTAAATGTGAATCATGAATTTGATGTAAAGGAGGTATGAGAGAGCCAGCCACTACATCTCCTTTTGTGGAACTTTGGCCGAGCCCATGTCATAAATCAGATTCCTATTGTCTTAGAAGTATTATACTAGTGATACATTATTGCAACTCTTTAGCATTTAATTTAAAGATAAATTTTACTTGCATCCCATGTTCGTGTTCTAAGGCCTCTTAACAAAATGTTGAGGTTTCTGTTCCAGGTACAGAATCTGGAAGTACCTTCACGGATACACTGACACCCATAAAAATCAGAGGAGTGTCTGTCTTTAAAATTCTGGCAGTTAAACACTATCCTCATATAAAATGCTAAAAATAAAACATTATTCTCTTAGCATATGCTTTTTGGCCTTCGTTTTGAGTTTTCTGGGGAATTCAAAATAACTTTGGCTCAGGTCCCCAGTGACTGCAGTGTGGCTAAGCTCCGTGGGCTTTTCTCAGTCCTCCTCCTTGACCTCTCATTAACTTTAGCGACTGGTGACCACTTTCCCCTCCTTCAAACACCATCTCCCCTTGGCTTTCCCACCTTCCTGCTTTTCTTCCAGGCTCTGGCAGCTCTCCTGAAGGCTGTCCTAGACCCTCTGCTCTTCTCATTTTACTTTCTTTGGAACAATCTCCTTGCTGTGGCCTTGATGGCCTTGAGTATACAGCTGAGTCACACTACTATTTTTCCATCCCAACCCTCTCTGTGAGCCCCAGACTCTCACCGTGGTTGACAAGGCCCCCCGTGGGCTGGCCCTGGCCCACGTGTCTGCCGGGACCCCCTCACACACTCTGGTCCAGCCACACTGCAGTTCTTTCTGGACCTCAGACGTGCTGAACTCTTTCCCCGCCGGGCACTTGCTGTTTCCTCCCCCTCGGACCCTCTTGTCCTCACACATTGTTGGCCCTCTCCTCTTTCAGGTGCAGCTTCAGGGAGCCTTTGCTGGCTCTGCTTTCAAGTAGCCTCCAAGAGCCCCTCCACCCCCTTACTTTTTTTTTTAAGCTTCACAATAAATGTTTATAAAAACAAATGAAAACCACCAAAACCTTTCCCAAATCACATTCCTTCTCATCACCTCTCAAAGGGAAGCAAAGGCAAGGGCAGTTTTCTGAGTAATTTAAGCAGTGATGGACATTGTATCGAATGATACATGTAATGAAGCCAAAATTCAGTTTAGAGTGGAGTAAACTGTAACAGATGAGAAAAAAAAAAAAAAAGACCTCTGATTATCTCATCAGTTACTAGTTGGTGGACCTCATTATAAAATATCTCTATTCCATTCACTTTTATCAGAGCGCCCTATTTGCTTCCTTTAGAACAATGATCACAAATTGTGTTGCCTTCTCTCTCTCTCTCTTTCTGTCACCTTCACCCTCTAAATCTCCAGCATCTAGCACATGCTTAGCGCTTGCTGGACGGTGAGCACAGGGCCTGGGCATGCTCTGTTCCCTCTGTGGGATTGCTCTTCATCCAGACACCCTCACAGCTGGCTGCTACACCACTTCACTCAAATGGCATCTTTGCACAAAGGTCCTTCTTCACCTTCCCGTCCCCTATCACTCTCTGGCCCCGTGCCCTGCTTTACTTTTTCTCCTTGCCTTTAAACCACTGCTTGACCTATTAGAGTGCTGTAGAATTACCCAAAGTATTTAATGTTATTTTCCTTTTTGTCCTTTTTGCTGAACTTACTGATTTGAATCAAAATGTTTACACTAAGTAAGCTTATGATATCACTAACCTTAAGCAGACTCTTATATTTTGAGTGGTAAAGGGTAAATGCATATATGCTGATGCATGTAATACGTCTAATTTGGGCATTTTATTGAAAATTAATCAACAGCTTCATTTATGGCTATTGGTATCAATACAAGTCTGCGTGTGAGAAATGCATTTAGAATTAAAATTAACTTAGCTGAGTCATTGCTTTTGATCGGGATCTAAGTATGTAGGTATAAGTCCACTGCAAACTTTTAAAGATATGTTTTATTAAAAATTATGTGACTTCATGTTGGATAAAACCAAACATTAAGAAATCAAGTGAGTGTCATCAACCAAAAGTAATTGAGTACTTGCGTATTGGAGATATTTTAAAAACACATTTTGTTTGTTTATTCACTTGTCTCCCTGACTAGCATGTAAGTTCCGTGGCAGGCACTGTTACTTACTTATATTCCTGGTAATTAGGCAGTGCTTGGTATGTGATAATAGCTGGTACTTACCATGTGCCAAGTTCAGGTCCAAGCACTTTGTTTCATTCATCAATTTTTACAACAGCCTGTTAAGTAGGTACTGTTATGAAATCCCTCACTAGTACCATCGAATCCATCACCACTCTGAACTTGCTCCAGTCGCTCTTTGAATGGCAGCCACAGTCATCTTTTCAAAACAATTCATTGCTGTCTCTGCTTGAAATCCCTCAGTAGCTTCTCATTGCTTTTCAGATAAAGCCAGAATTCCTGTCCATTCTTACCAGGCTTGAATTGCCCCCCTGCCCTTACAGCCACTCCTCTTGCTACACTAGCCTCAGGTTCCCACCTGCCACAGACTTTCCACCTGGTCAGCACCCTCTCCTGAGCCCTCTCCTCTAAGAGCCTGATGAGGCCCAATCCCCTTGTAAGTGGTTTTATATAGTAGGTACTCTGTAGAGGTTGAATTAATCCGTGAACATATTATTTGGAAGCTCAAAGTATTGGGCCACTTAATTTCCTTATATAATAACTATATTTATTTAAATCCTAGATATAATTATATACAGACTGAAGTTTATAAATGAAAATTCTGAACCATGTGATAGATTGGTTCTCCTGCTCAAGTTATCTGTTCATATTTTACCTGCCATGATAACTAAACTGAGATACAACATAACATACACCTCTGAATTTCCTTTGCATTTCCTATAAAAATGTAGCTGATTTTTCAAGTTTGACAAGTGTGGCTTTGGTCAGGAATCTGCCCTTTTACGTTAGGAAGGCAGGCCCCTGTCCTCCTGCTCTCTAGAAGCTAGTATAATAGAACAAGCATACTCAAGACAACTTGGACTACACGCCACTGTAAACCACAACGGAAAAACTGCAGCAAAGTATTCCCAGTAGAAATCTTGGAATTCCTTCAAGTATATTGAGATTTTGTTAGAAATTGAATTGCCAGTGTAATCCATCTTCCTTGGGAGAAAACATTCAGATAAAGAGCTGGGGCCTAGCAGCATTAACCATTAGAACATCCCTTAAATCAATAAGCTACAAATCTGGCCGTGCATTCCTGCAGCGCCTGGTGGTACACTCAAGTGGCTCGAGGCCGAAGCAGCATGACTGATGGCACATCCGAAACAAGGGCAAACTGTATGGTGATGCAGATCCCTGGGTTAGGCCTAGGCCTTACCTTGTTTCATTCTACGAGATGCACATATGTTTTATTGATGTACATAAGAAAAGCAGTTTTACTTTTGTTTTTCAGATTTTCCAAATGTGGTTATTGAAGGAGTTCTCCATGGGATATTTTACCCTCATCTACAGCCTAGGTAGAAATCCTCCATGGCTAGAAGAAGCTGAAGCAAGTTTCTCGGAAGTCGTAGTCAAGGAAATCGATACCTACCAAATTAACCTAAAACTCTATGACATAATGGCTCTCACTAGTGGTAAAATTCACAGCCGCAGCTTAATTCAGAGCAGGGACATTTCCATTAGAATGGTGCTTTTAAAAATAGAAACTGAACCAGGGCGGTGCTGAGGTTAAGGCCAAGCATTTAAGAAGTAGAATGTAGCTGCCAATTTAGAAACACAGGAGAAGAAAGCTGAAGAAGATCTTTCGGAGCTCCGAGTGTAGCAAAACAGTTACTCTCTGCTTCAGTCACACCATTTGCTAATTGAAAATCCTATCCCGAATCACAGTGAGACTGATCAACTTTGGTAGCTTTTTTGTTCAGATTTTATGACACACTAATCGTTTCATCATGAGATTTTTCTCAGCCAGTGATGGATAACATTCTGAAGTGCTGGCACCAGGAGAGCATCACAGAAACACGCTGTGCTAAATGTGAGGAAGGAACTAAACTGGAAATGAAATTATACTGACAATATTAGGGCATTTTTTAAATCATGGCATTTTAATTTCCATTACAGTGGAGCTGCGTCATATCCGGGGGTTAGCTTCTAATGTCGGCACATAAGATAAAATGGGGTCTCAAGATTATCCTTGAAAGCCCTTTAGAATGGTGCCATATTGGAAATCTCCATCCACGACAGCCAGTTTTTCCTCCAGTGTTGGAAGAGGTAACTGTTTCTTCCGTTGAAGACCAATTGAAGTTGTTGGTGTTTAGGGGCTACTTTGTAGAAAAAACACATAACTTTAAACACTAGAATGATACTTAGCCTTGCAAGATGCTTGCCCTCTAAGAGACAGATATGAACTTACAGTGACTGAGGGAACACCAGACTGACAACACTCATCTTGGTTTACTCGAGGGCATCCATTCATTGAATAGGTGGTATAATTGCCAGATTGATTGTTATTTTCCTTATTCCTTATCATTTCCTTTTCACTGATCTCATGTACTGAATTAAATTAAATGTGTTTATGATATAGCTCCACTCTACATCTTACAAACATTCAGATTTTGAGTAGTAAAGGATAAAAGCATATATGCAGCCTGTATATATGTGCCATATTTGGACATTTCCTTGAAAACCAGTTAATAGCTAGCCTATTTATGGTTATTAGTTAATAAGCTTCTGTGTGGGAGAAAAATATTTAGATATAAAACTAATAATTAAATCATGGTTTTTGATTAGGATCTAAATATACAGGTTTAAAGCTTGCTGCAGACCCTTAGAGATTTATTTATGATAGATGTGTTACTACATGCTGGAAATAAGCAAGAACTAAATAATCAAGTGTCATCAACCAAAAATGACTGAATAGTCAAGTGTTGGAGATATTTTTTAAATGTTTTTGTTATTAGCTATTTTGATTTAAATAAAAATGAAGAACAAGAAGTGTTTGGATATGTCTTCTACTGCCAGGATTTTATTGGAAACACAAATTGTGTCTTGTCTCTTTATACACACACACACACACACACACACACACACACACACCTTCTCACATATTCATATAGACATTTATTTCTAATCTGACAAGGTAACTGTTAAATTACCTCATCTATTAAGCCAATAGGTGCTCATTAAGTAGTTGATTTACCAAGATAGTAAGGGTTTTTTTAAAAAATAAAGCCCAAGAATCTTTGGTAGCACATTACTCAAGAACTTTGGTGACACTACTACTCTTTTTTGAGAATTGATTTTTTTTTTTTGTGATGACTTTCATTTCTAATTTTTATTTAAATGTTTAATATTCCATTTCAATTCCATTGCAGGAAATAGAAACCACAATAGGTATTTTAAGCAGAATGGAATAATAAGAAGCAGTGCTTACAGAATCTTTTGGAAGGATGAGGGGAATGAACTCCTGGTGGGTCTCTAGGCACGACTTCCAGAATGCTCCAGCAATTTCCAATACCCGCCTGCCAGGGGAGCTACAGCCTCTGCCTTTAGCAGGAATTCAGGGAGCTGGGAGGCTGCTACTGAAGGTATTGAAGTCAAAAACAGCACATGTAGCTTCGATCCAGGGATCAGCTCGTAGGATCAGGAGGTAACTTACCACCATAACTACCTCATGGCAGCACCCAGGAAGCTGGTGACTGGGCACTAGAACAAAGTGTTCAGCTGTCATCACCTACACCACAGTTGCCTCTCAACGCCCATGACTTTGCTTGTCAGCAACCACAGCCTAAAGCAGCAGGAAGATGGCATTCACCCACTTCCATCTTTTACTCTTACAGCTCATGAAAGCACATGCAATTGGCAGAACCTTATTCTTGATCCCCAGCTTCAAGGGAGTCTGGGAAGGAGTTGGAACTTTCTGGTCTCAGCACCTCAGAAATGCACATTGGTAAGAGGATGGAATATATTTCCACAGTCAAAATTTTAATAAAAACATATGAAAGGATATATAAAAAGAAAAGTCTTCTCCCATCCTGTCTCCTAGATTCCCAGTTCCCCTCCCAGAGACAACCACTGTTCTTGGTTTACATGTATACTTCCAGAGATATTTCATCCACATGCAAGCAAATAATGTATATTTAGTATACATATATTCCATTTCCCCTTTTTTATGAAACATGGATATTTCAAAGCATGGATTCATAGCCAATAAAGAAGTAAAGAGTAGAGGGAAGAAAACAGAATAAAGAAGAGGAAAAGAAATCCTCTTACCACTTAAGCCAGGATATGGGGACAGCCCTCACACTCCCTTATCCCCCAGTTCTTGGATTTGATGGTTTGCCTGGAGCTGATCTCAGAATGTCCCCCAGTTGCTGTTGTATGCAGAGTCTTTCTAAGGCCTAACCTCCATCACCTGGCAAATTTGCATATGGCAGCCCTGGTGTCCTTTCTCCTGGTGTCCTCCTCCTCTCCCCCATTTCAAACAGCGGGCCATGTATACAAATGGCACCAATAACACTGTGACTATCCCCACATGGTAAATTCTTCAGTCATTTCACTTTGAAAAGTATAGAAATCTCACAATCACAGTTTAGGAATAACAAATGGCTTTCATCTCATTTGTCAACTCTGATCAATTGATAATGGCTCATAAAGCACTCAGGTAAGGATTCTATCCAAAGAAAGCAGAAAATAAGTGTTGACAAGGATGTGAAGACTTTGAAACCTTTATACATTGCTGGTAGGAAGTAAAATAGTGCAGCCTCTGTGGAAAATGGTATGGCAGTTCTTAAAAAAATTAAACATAAAATTACCACATGATTTAGCAATTCCACTTCTGGCTATATACCCAAAAGAAGTGAAAGCAGGGACTCGAACAGTTATTTCTACACCCAGGTTCTTGACAGCATTATTCATAACCAAAAGGTGGAAGCAATCCAAGTGTCCACTGATGGATGAATGGATAAAATGTGGTCTATACATACAGTGGATTATTCAGCCTTAAAAAGGAAGGAAAGTCTGACACCTGCTACAACATGGATAAATCTTGAAGACATTATGCCAAGTGAAATAAGCCAGTCACAAAAGGATGACTACTGTATGATTCCACTTATTTGAGGTACCTAAAATGGTCAAACTCATGGAAACAGAAAATAGAGTGGTGGTTGCCAGGGGCTTGGGGGAAGGGAAAATGGGGAATTAACGTTCAGTGGGTTTTAGCTGGGGAAGATGAGAAAGTTCAGAAGATGGATGGTGATGGTTGCACAACAGTGTGAGTGTACTTAATGCCTCTGAACTATACATGTAAAAAATGGTAAATTTTATGTCGTGTAATTTTACTACAATTTTTTTAAAAAGCTTTTTTAAGAAAAGGATTTTGAGTGAATACAGGCTCAGTGAGTAAGAGTATAGCAACCAATTAGTGATATTTGTCCAGGGTGCAGGAGGAGTTTGGGCAAACATACCAGGTGCTATTCTCATATCCCTGGCAACCTCTGAGATTCTAAACCAGTTGTTCTAAACCAGAGATGTGCATCAGAATCACCTAAAACTCTGAATCAATAAATCTGGGCTGGGGTCTGTCCTTGGGTACTTAGAGAAACTTCTCAGTTGATTCTGATACGCACATAGGTTAGGAACCACTGTTTGAGGGATGTGAGAGATGGTTTATGAACTCCCCTTCTTTGGTGATTATTGGCTTTCCTACCTCCTGCAGAATCTACTATGAAAAGAACAGCAATTCAACTCTCAGAGTACTGCATGTGGCCATGGGGAGGAGGGACTTGTCTTAGTCCATTCTGGCTGCTGTAACAAAACTACCATAGACTGCGTGGCTTATAAACAACAAACCTTTATTTCTCACAGTTCTGGAGTCTGGGAATTGCAAGATCAGGGCACTGGCACATTTGGTGTCTGGTAAGGGGCTCTCTTTTTCACTGTGTCCTCACATGGCGGGAAAGGCACCAGGGATCTCTATGGGGCCTCTGTCATAAGGGCACTAATCCCTAATCACCTCCCAAAGGCCCCACCCCCAAAATCATCACGTAGGAGATTAGTTTTCACCATATGAATTAGGAGGGGGTGGGGGGAGCAGACACAAACAGTCTATAGCAGGACTCTGAAGAAGCAGCAAAGATGACAGACAAGTTTGGGTAGTGGTTTCAATAGACACCCTATGTGAATATATATTCATTTACTCATCCACTCATTCAGTGAAATGCATTTGAGATTTCTCGCTGCACTAAGGCATGGTGTTAGTTATCTTAAAATAGAGGGCTTCCCTGGCGGTGCAGTGGTTAAAATCTGCCTGCCAATGCAGGGGACATGGGTTCAAGCCCTGGTCCAGGAAGATCCCACATGCCGCAGAGCAACTAAGCCCGTGCGCCACAACTACTGAGCCTGCGCTCTGGAGCCCTCAAGCCACAACTACTGAAGCCTGCGTGCCACAACTACTGAAGCCTGTGCATCTAGAGCCCGTGCTCTGCAACAAGAGAAGCCACAGCAATGAGAAGTCCTCACACTGCAACAAAGAGTAACCCCCACTTGCCGCAACTAGAGAAAGCCCATGTGCAGCAACGAAGACCCCATGCAGCCAAAAATAATAAATAAATTAATTTTTTTAATAAATAAAGAATAGAGACAAAATCTTTGTTTTCTGGAATTTTTGGCCATTTACTAGGGAATGTCTTTCCATTTAACTGAATTGGATGTAGAGTTCAGTGATTAGGACTATCCAGTCTCTCTACTCAGCTACAAAGCAATCACTTTCATCTTGGCTTTGTTTTGGTTTTCATCCTTGATGATAATTATAGATTTTGAATTCAGCAGCAGAAACCCAGGGAAGTAGCAGACACTAACTCAAAACAGAAAATTCTGCAACATTTATGTTTTCTGTCCATACAGATGCAGAGTGACGGTCTGGATTGGTGATGAGGGTGAAGAGGTATTTATTTTTGTGTGAGGGGGAGGAGGGTATATTGAAATGTTAAGCCTTTGGAGTACATGTAATTGACTGTAGAAAATTTTGTTTTATATTCTCAGAGTATAATTGTAAATCTGACCCACAAAATGCGAAACACTTTCTGTCTTCTTCTACTCTAACATCAGCCATGGTGCCATCAACAGTGTCTCCAGCCCTGATATTCTCTTCACTTAGATGCTGTTACATAGTGAGCTCCTCTGGGCGCCACATGTTGTGAGACTAAGGCTTTTTATACTTCATCCCATTATAACTGGACAAAGCTTTTACAAACCTTTATAGAAGAAGAAAGCAAAGATTGGAGTGACTAATAAGTAGCTAACATGATAAAGCACTAATTTGGGCTAAGTTCTATCCACAGATTATCCCATTGAAGCCTCACAACATCTTTCTGAGGTATGTATTCTTATTTTTCCACTCTACAGTGAAAAAAATGAAAGTAGAAAGGCAAGATAGCTTGACTAAGGCCACCAGTTAATAAAGGGGATCAGGATTTGCACTGTCAATCCACACAGTTCAGGCTAATCCACGCCCCCATCAGCCTCACATTAGAACTGTTTGTATTTAAGTGCATTTTTGAACAACACATGAATACTCAGGTCAGAAAGAACTAGTATTGGGACAGTTGCTCATCTTTCTACACTACATTACAAATCAGAGTGCTTTCCCATCTCCCTTGATTAAACCAAGCTCTGTGCTCTCAGCTGCAGCCTCCTCCCAGGTCTCTCTGCTTCCACTTTTACTCTAGTCCATCCTCCACACGAGAGCCAGAGCCATCTTTTTAACATGTCCATCAAATCATGTCACTGTTGCTCAAAATTATCCAGTAACTTCCATCCCCACTTAAAATGGAAACTCCTGCCACACTCTCCCAAGTTCTTCGCCCTCCTCTTCCTGGTATTTATCTCACTGGCGACATTGGTCTTTCTCTTCCCAGGACTTGCCAACCTTGGTTCTCACTTAAGCCCTTTGAACCTGCTGGTCTCTGCCTGAAATACCCTTCTCACCTCTCATCAGAAGACTGTCCCACTCTCACATCAACTTAGATGTCCCCTCCTCCAAGAGCCCCTCCATGTCACCCAATCTTATGTGGCACCCCAGCTCTCACCCTGCCCCATTATTCTATCATAGCACACTCGTATTCTGTCATAGCAGTTACCACCGTCTGTAGTATTCTGTTGATTTGTGTAAGGTCTTTCTCCCCCTCCAAAGAGCATGAGCTCCCTGAGGGCAGGGACAGCTAACAACTTGTTTACCCTCTTTCTCAGTGCGGGTGGGGAGGTGCGGGAGTAGATCCCAGAATCGCTGCTGAAGGAGTGGGTGGCCTACAGCCTGTGTTCCCATCAGCCAGCTCAGAGCTGGCTACACACTTCACAGCAGGGCCTTCAGAAACGTTTACGGAGTTAACGACCTTGCAATCAGGATTTGTAACATCTTCCCAGATTTGTGTAATGATTTGTTACCTCCTGATTGTTCTGAAACAGTGGTTTTCTAAAGTTTGCTCACCAGTTTGATACATAGAATGGTGATGGTTTGAATGATTTCTTAAACGTCTATCCTTTACAAATGAGTTACTAAGCTAATTCAGTGATTAAAAAACCATGGTTTTGTGACATCTCAGGGCAGTGGTTTTCAAAGTTTGAACCTTGGACCAAGGTGATGCATCAGCATCACCCAAGAACTTGTTAGAAGTACACATTCTCAGGCTCTGCCCCAGACACTCGGAGAATGGGACCCAGAAATCTAACAAGCCTTCCAGGTGATTCTGATGCACAATAAAGTCTGAGAACTCTAACCCTTCATGTTGCACATTTTTAAAATATTTTAACTTTTTTAATTAAAAATACCCCTCACTACTTCTAGGAGGAGCGGGCACAAAATCAAACAATGCCAGATGGTTACTGCAGAAGGCTGATAATACCTTTAAGACACCAGCCCATCAGAAACTCAACAAAACCAATAAGGTATTTTAAATGAAATAAAAGATGAGGTATCTTACCCATAGAAATTATCTTCTTTTACGTAAGCTTTTATATCTGGTATCATGGTAATTTTTTTCCATCACAGAAGACATCATAGTGTCATTCTAAATCATTGATATCTTTAAATGTGAATCTGAGTAAACTAGAATCCTTGACTTCATGGAACTTACAGAATAATGTGATATTAGATGGGTAAATATGCCCCAAAATGTGTCATTATAAAGTGTGTTACATGCTATAAAGGAAAAATAAGGAGGTTTACTTATGTGCAGGGAAGATACCTAACTTAGGTTTGGGCAGGTCGAGAACCTTCTCTGAGGTAGTGACATTGAAGTAGAGACAAAGGATGTTGGAGGAATTAACTGGCAAGAATGGGGGAAGGGAGAGGGTGTCACAGAGACATCAGAAGCTTCCAAAGCCCAACCAAGGAGAGAGCTTCAGTCAGGATCCCCAAGGAAAGGGGTGAGTATAGAGGATAGTGGAGGGCTGGGGCTGGATCCCACTGGGCCCTCCTTGGGACATGACATTCAAGAGTTTGGCTTATAGCCTATGTGCAATGGGAAACAATTGACTGGTTTTACACAGGAGAGATTTGATCTATTTTTATATTTTATTTTATTTAGCTTTATTGAGGTATAATGGACAAATAATGATTTTTTATACCCATTTATATTTCTTTATCAGGCATGAAATTTTTAAAAACACGAATTTAAAAAAATCCTCCAAACAGCTCCCAGTGTCTGCACTGCATGGAAGCAGACTAGGTGCAACACTGATTGACCAGCAGAAGGAAACTAAGCTAGATTTTTCTCATTGTGGTGATAGGTTTATGCTGCTGAACTATTTCTAACTTCGTGCCTTGCTCACGAGGGTCCGGAATTTGCTCCGTAGCCAGGAACAAAGCCAAGCACAGAGAGCAAACCTGTGACTTTGACCACAAAGGGCATCATGTTATTACCTAACTGGGTTTATACGTGGTGGAGCCATGTGACTGTGCAGTTTTCTCACTGAACCACATAAATCGCCCAACAAATGAGGATTCAAGTGTAAAGGTTTCCTAAGTGGATACCATGCCTTCCGCAGTACTTACGACTCGAGAGAGAGTGGTTTCTCATCACTTCTCGGGTCAAATCCACACTGCTCAGCTCAGGGCTGGGCCTCACCAACTGCCAGCAGCTTGGCATGCTCGTGACCAAGGTGTGTCCCCAAGCCAGCTGCCACTCACCACGGACACTGCCACTGAAGGCTCACCACCAATTGGGGCTTTTCTTTTACTGTTTGACACCCACATCATTTTTGCCAGTCTACTTCTATCACGCCCTTCTAACCTCAACTCAGAAAATAAAGAGGAAAAGTTTATTTTTTTTGAAAAAGGTAACAGTCTTTGAAAAAGAGTAGAAACAGTCAAAAGACAAATGCCAATGTTTAACAATATTTCTAGTCCTGAGAGAGTTTAAATACCTCATAGTATAATTGTAGGTGGGTTATTTTTGGTTACCGATTCTGAACATACTTATTGAGCATCAGTTATGCGTGAAACACTGTCTGGGGGGAGGTGAGGAGTATGATCTAATCCTTGGCCGAGAGCAACTTCCAGTCCAAGGAGGAGACGGGAGACACCCAGGAAGTAAGCAGTTAGAACACGGTGTGAGGAAGTTTCCAGTGAAGGCTTGTTGAGGGAGGGATCCCAGGTACTGAGTCCTGAAGAATGGCAGGGAGCAGATAGGGTGGCAGGGGCTCAGTAGGCAGAGAGAGCAGCTTGTACAGGCTTGGAGGCAATTCAAAAGTCCTTAGGGGACTTCCTTGGTGGCGCAGTGGTTGAGGGTCCGCCTGCCGATGCAGGGGACGCGGGTTCGTGCCTCGGTCCGGCAAGATCCCACGTGCCGCGGAGCGGCTGGGCCAGTGAGCCATGGCCGCTGAGCCTGCACGTCCGGAGCCTGTGCTCTGCAGCGGGAGAGGCCACAACAGTTAGAGGCCCGCGTACCGCAAAAAAAAAAAAAAAAAAAGTCCTTAAGTCTTTATAAGAGAGGTGTACTTCCAGGACAGCAGGGATAAATCAAGTCTTGACTTTCTCTGCTCCAGGCTGACCAGTTCTTACTCCTCTCCTCAAGACATTCTGTCCCAGTGCAGGTCTTGGTGTCCAGAAGAGGCACAGGAAGGAGACCTGTGTTTTGTGTCCAGGTTGGAAGAAAAAGGTTTAGGTTTTCAAATTGAGATATCTATCCAAATGACAGGACATAATATTTACCACCTAGGACAGATGGTGACCATAGTTTTAATAGCATTTTAAAGGCCCAGTGTGCTTCAGGAAGAAAGTCCTTCACACCCTCTGAAAAAGTAATGGATGTAGAAACTTACATGACTCCTAATAAAACTTTAGAAGTAGGCAATAGAAGGGATATTGGCATGTTGAGTCCCTTCCAAATCCTCCAAATTTGTGACTCCCGAGCATTCTGATGAAACTAGTGATGGGCTTACAATTCCATTTATGGATTTTGTAATGCATTTTCTTTTGACTCTTACTATGTGTCAGATGGACTTTTTTTCCCCCCAGATGGGACTTCTGTGACTAGTCACTCTAATTCTGCCTCAGTGCCAGTTGTTTTTCCATCACTCTAGAATATCAGTAACACTAGCAAGTCTGCAAGCAGGTGATGTTGTATCACACCTAACACTTAGACTTGGCCAAAATCAAGTCCATGAGATGAACTGCAGACAAGTAAAAGCCGTTATGTACTTAACAGCACCAAAATTTTCCATTACAAATACTGTTTTTACTTTTTCTTACTTAAAAAAAAAATTGCCTTGAGGGGCTTTGAATTTCTAAGCCTTCAAGATCAAAGATTTCTTCAGCTGCCTGAATTATAGGAATTTTGAAAAACAAAAACAAAATCTTTTCCTGCTATAAAATCCTTGCCATATTTTTGTCTTTATGTAATTCAAAACAGCTGAACTAAAAAATGAGGTTAATGAGTTCTAAAAACTCATCAGAAATGGAGTAGTCAATAATTTTGCAAGTGTCATTCTAATTAATCTGACCCAAGAATAAGTTTTACTAAATTCTTATCTGATATTCCAGAAAATTGCTAAATAGCACTTAGAATTAAACAACTTGTGGCTAAGGATACCAAAATGTTTAAATTGCTTATTAAAGTGATTCAAGACTGAATTATAATAATGTGGGCATGGCGGTCGTAGCAGCCAGTGTAATTTTCCTGTGATTCCACACACATCCTTGGCTACTATGTGTCCTTTTAGCAGCATGATTGGCTAAATAGTGAGCTGTTTATTTCAAAAGCCTTTGCAGAAAACATAGACCTTTTAATAAAGCAATAGTTTATGTAGTTATCAGTTTGCTGATGTTTTAGTATACAGCCTGACCCCCAGGATAAACTGCTTTTAGCAGGGGGGTGACATTAGCTTATTGATCATCTGGGATAACAGACACCCTGACAGTTTGCTACCTGTGCACTAGTGGTCTCAGAATTTCAGCACTTCCAAAATGAACCAATTTTTGCTTTATCACAAGAGAGATCTCATTATGTTCATACTAATGAAAAAGCTAGATGGCAAATATGGTAAAAAGTACATGTCCTTATGCTTGGGAGCGTAGCAGTGGCTTATGTGCTTTCTGACATTTGAGACTTAAGGAACTTTATATGTATGAGGACATTTGTTTCCAATTTCCTCCTGTGTTACCTTTAAAAAAATTTGAATACGTTTTTTCCTAAGTATTGTATTATAAAGAAATACACCCTAGAGAAAAATTAGAAGACAAAAAAGTAAAGAAAATATAAACATGAGTTTTAAAAATCCCACCATTTGCATTTGTTTTTATGTCAATCTACATTTTGTTGATTTTGCTTTTTGAGAATGTATTTACATAATTGAGATCGTGCTGCATACAGAATTTCTACTTTTTTCTTTAAAACACATTACTCTAAGTTTTGTAGCATCAGTCTTAATGAATGCATACTACTCCTTTATAACCATTTTGGGACATTCAAGTTGCTTCCAGTATTTTGCAATCATAAACAATTCTGCAGTTCACATCTTTATACATAAAACTTTTCCAATATTGCTGTATTAGACAAAGACTTTAGGTTGTAAGTCACAAGAAATCAATTCACCCTGGCTTAAGCAAAAGAGGAACTGTATTAGCTTGCGTGATTAAAAAGCTAGGGGTAGAGATTGGCTTCAGGCATGGCTAGACTTAGGGGCTCAGCAGTGTCTTCAGGAATCCATCTTCCATCTCCTGGACCAGCTTCCCTTTGTGCTGATTTCATTCTCACACCTGCTCCTTTACCTCTTCCCATAAGAAACAGCAGCTCTCTCCTAGCATTTCCAGCAGAACTCCCACAGTTGAAGCTAATATGACGGGGTCAAACATGTAACTCTGAGCCTGTCACTGGGGCCAGGACAAGGGAATGTTCCCACTGGCCTATAGGACCCCCTGCTCCCTTTCCCACCTCTCCCATCTGACTCCTCCACTGCCCTCACTCTGCACACCTGGACCCTTTGCTGTTTCTTTTTTTTTTTTTTTTTTTTTTTTGCGGTACGCGGGCCTCTCACTGTTGTGGCCTCTCCCGTTGCGGAGCACAGGCTCCGGACATGCATACTCAGTGGCCACGGCTCACCAGCCCAGCCGCTCCACGTCATGTGGGATCCTCCCGGACCGGGGCATGAACCCGTGTCCCCTGCATCGGCAGGCGGACTCTCAACCACTGCGCCACCAGGGAAGCCCCCTTTGCTGTTTCTTGAACCCACCAGTCTGCCCTTCATCCAGGGCCACTACTCTTGTCCCTTCTGCCTTGCTCACTCTTCCCCCCAATGTCCCCACGGCTTGCTGCCCCCTCACTTCCTTCAGGGACTGCCCTGATCACCTCTTCACTCTCTAGTCTCTCTCCCTGTTTCTCTTTGTGGACTTATGACTACCTGATGTTCTGTTATATATTCATGTGTTATATGTGTGAATTATTTGTCTCCTTCCATGGGAACCACGAGGGCTGGCAGTTCCATTTGCAGCTCTCTCCAGCATCTAATATTTATCAAGTGAGTTAATAAATGAGTTTGCCAGGCCAGGTATGTACCCATCTGTAGGGTCAGCCCACCCTAAGGATAAGAGATGTCTGAAAGGATGGTGTGATTCCTCAAAGAAAACAGGTGGCCATCTCCGGACCAAGGGGGACTGGTTGCCAGACTATCCAAAACATTGTCACGCTTTCAAGTTCAGATCACTGTCTACAGCAAAGTCCCAGGAGTGGGATTCCAAAGGATACGAATGTCTTGAGTTTCCTGGTATGTACTTCAACCCCCTATAAAAATCCTCCTCATAGTAGCCAAAATAGTCTTAAATGCAGATCATATCATGCCCCCCCAACTTAAACCCGATAGCTCCCCACTGTACTGGGAATAAAAGAAGAGCTCTGCCCTGGCACCCCAGGCCCCAAATGCTCCATTATCAGCCTTATTCTCTGACCTCTCAGGCTGCAGCACACTGGCTTTCTCTTCTGTCCTGGAATCCACACATTCCACCTCAGGACCCTCGAATTATCTCTCCCCTCTCTGCCTGGAAGGCCTGGATCATAGATCTGGCCTGACAGCCGCCTCTTCTCTCTCCTCAGAGCTCAGCTCAAATGTCACCCCATGAGACCACCCAAACAGCGCCCCTCTCCCTCACCCACACCTGAGCCTTTCCAGCAAACCTGGTGTGTTTTCTTTACAGTGTCAACACCCTTTTATTTGTTACCTCATTTATTCTGTCTTCATCACTAGAATGTAAGTTCCATGATGCCTTTTTCTCACTGTCCACTGCTGTATTCCCCAAACTCGAAACTGGTACGTGGCATATCAAAGGCCTTTAATAAAGTTTTTTGGAAAAAAATAACAAAATGCTCTTCAGGAGGATTGTAGCAATTAACACCCCTATCAGCAGTAAGAATGCTCGTTTCATCTCATCTCTCATTGAAGTGGTTTTCTTAGAATACAGCTCAAGAGATGTAATTTTGGGGAGATGCAATGGGGCCATTTAACAACTACCACTCCCATCTGAACAGAGATCAGGCACATTCTGGTACAGCCAGGTATGTTACAACAAGGCCCCACCAATAAGATTTTACTTTCCCATCTAGTTTAAGTACAGCCCGAATCTTCATCCCCACTGTGTAAGTGAAGAAAGACTCCTTTTTGTTGCAACTGGACTCAAGGGAACTTTCTAAACATGTTACACCGAGTAAAAATTAGTGAATAATCAGCTCAAGTATTTGGGATATGGATGGGCATCATTTCTGTGCATACCCATCCCAAATTATCCAGTTGTGCTAATATTCTGACTTACAGAACCCTCACTAATCTCTCATTATTAACATTAAAATGCATATATTTTGTACATTACTTTCTGTTTTAAAGCACTTCAGGTTAAAAGAAAGTCTTGCAAAAATAATTGATCTACATAAAAAGTATTTAATATAGAGAATACCAAAGCACCTTTCATCAGGTAAAAGTCCCTGTGACATATATCAGATAATACTAATCAAATCTCCCTCTACCTGAAAAGAATTTCTGTTTGAATACAAAGTAATAAACTTCTTGTTCCCATCTTTTTTCAGACAAATCTTCAGCATCACTCAATTTGGGGGTCACAATTAATCCAGCAAAGAAATGATTGTGTTCTTCAAAAGAAAATAGCCAATACAAAGTTTTCTAGTTTAAAAACAGCACCATTGGAGGAAAGAGATATGTCTTTTAAGTGCAAAGTCCCTAAACAAGTGATTTACCAAAATTCATGCTAACTAAACTTTGAGTGGTTGCTTTCTATAACCTTCCTGTGATCCGGGGTAGAAAACAGAATAAAGTTAAAAAACAAAGTAAAACAGTAACTTTTAAGAATCAACACACACACACACCCCTGGCAGGGTGTGTTCTTCTTTGTTTTCTGCCAATTGTATCACCAGTCAGCGACCTCTACCACAAAGGGTGTTTTCACATCTATCTTGCCACTGTTGATGATGGAGCAGTCAGTGAGTGGACGGTCACGCCCATCAGTTGCCTGAAGTTCTATGGAGTGGACCACTGTCTGGTGAGAGAAAAGTAGACCCATGGATCACTTCTGACCAGGAACTGTGGTGATCAAGAGGTAAAATCAATGTGAAGTCTGAAAGCCCTAGTGGGAAATAAGTTGTTTTTGCTTTTTCTATAATTACAAAAAACATGCAAGATAACTATGGAAAATTTAGTCAGGAAATTTATATATAACAGAATAAAATTTACCCACTAGCTTGCTAATCAGAGAGCATATTTGTGTATTTCCTCTCTTCTTTTTATTAGCATTTTATATTCTAAAAAATTAGATATTTTTGCAAACATCTAGCGCTAATAAAAAGTATTTCTATTCACTTGTTACAACCCAACTTAAGAGTTAACATGGAGTTTGAGACAATTTCAACTCCACTCTATAAGAGGTCTAGGCATAAGAAAATGAGCCAGAAAGCAGATTTAGTAGTGGAGCTAGTTCTGGGTTTGCCCATTTTAAAGCTGACCCCAGCCAGTAAACTACAGGTTGAGTCTGATACTAATGTAACCCCAACCCCACAGTCGTGTAAAAGGCCCCTTTCTCTACTCCGGAAGGCTTCACAAGCTCATGGACTAATTTATGTCACATACTGGGCAAGGACTAGGCAAGTGGACTTCTGATGAGTTTCCCAAACAGCGCTGAGACAAAAATAGCAACAAAGTCTCTGAGAGCTTTGGACATGGTGTCAGCTAATCCAGTCTCTGGCTGACTTAGGTTAAGATAAAAGACCAGCATTCTTCTAATAATATCAATAATATATATTTCAAATAGATTGTGTGTGTGGGTTCATATGTGCACATGTGTACCTAAAGCAGCAGCTACACATCTGAATTACCTGTGGCACTTTAAAAACTGCTTAATGGTTAAAATGGAAATTTCTATGTTGCGTATATTTTACCACAATTTTTTAACACACTTATTCGCGGGCCCACCTCTGGAGGTTCTGGTTCTGTAAGTCTGGGGTGAGGTCCAGTGTTAATAAGGCTACCCAGACAATCTCTGGAGGGTCAGGGGATGGAAGTCAGGAGATTCTGAAAATTCCTTGAAACTATATGAAACCCACACTTTTTTTTTCTTATGGAGAGAAAGTTTATAGTTTTCCCTAGTTTCTCAAAGTAGTTTATGACTCATAAAATGTTAAGGACTGTTTGTCTAAGACCAGGCAGCAGATCTCCCAGGATGCATACCAGTGGTGGAAGGAGGTTGGTACACCAGGGCACCAAGACATAAGATCCAGAAGACTAGAAGAGAAACCATGACCAGAGGAAGAAAGCCCCAAATGCATACTCTTCATTTTTCTTACAGCCTAGCATTATGTTGTATTCAAAAATACTCATTGAACGAATGTTTGAATCAGTTTACATTTAAACTACTTAGAAACTGGTTAGACCCAGTGGTCAAAGCTCCAAACTGGTTTAACACATGCACGTCTATGTTTAGCGCATTTAAAAAGCAAAGTTCAATAAGAGACTTGAGGAGTGCTAGGATTCGTTACTATTTAAGAATAGATTCTTTTGAGGACATTGCGGCTTATGAAAATATAGGCACGTCCTTCACTGTGATGGGACCTAAAGTGATATATTAAGTGATAGGTATCTACCCCGCTTGCCTTTCATCCTGCTTGCTAATGAGAATTATTTGACAGCTCTGGTTGAACACCTCCTTGCCTTGTAACGGAGGTTCTGAGTCAGCCGGCTCAGTTCCTGGCCTTTTGTCAAGTAGAATCAGAATAACAGAAGTTGTGGAAGAACTGCAATGAGCATGATTGGTTTGTTTACATTTGGATGAGTTCACATGAAAACAAACAATGAAATGTGGAAGAGGGAAGGGAACCAAGGATTGTCCAGGGTTGTGTCAGGCAGACCTTATAGTTGCCAGTTGAAGAGCTGGAAGAGCATCTTCGGGCAGTTGCTAAGGAGGAGAAATGCTGGGAGTGGAAAAGAATGAGGATTTTTTAAAGTTTTTCTATGGATTATGAATTGGACCCCTTTGATATTCTTTAAGACACAGCAGCATAAACTTGAACTCTCTTTAGGAATTTTGGTTGTTATACCATGTGTCATTGAAGGTGACTGTGTCTCTACTAAACCACATGGGGCTCAGGGGTTTTAAAAATATTTTATTTTGAATTGTGGTAAGAAACACAGAACATAAAATTTGCCATCTTATCCATTTCTAAGTGTACAGTTCATTAGTTTAAGCATATTCACACTATTGTGCAACTAAACTCCAGAACTTTTTCATCTTATAAAACTGAAGATCTATAGAGATACCCACTGAAACTAGCTCCCCATTTCCTTCTCCCCCCAGCCCCTGGCAACCACCATTCTGCTTTATGTTCCCATGTATTTGACTACTTTAGATACCTCATTTGAATGGAATCATACAGCCTTTTTGTGACTGGCTTATTTTCTTTAACATTCCAAAGGTTTATTCATGTTGTAGCATGTGACAGGATCTCCTTCCTTTTTAAGGCTGAATAATATTTCATTGTATGTACATATGGGATTTTATTTGGTTACTTTAAAAAGAGTTTCCACTTATTTCAAGTGTGAGATGAATTAAGTACTCAACTTCTCCCTGTCAAGTCCCCAGCTTCTACCCCAATGCTCCTAACAATTAAAAATACCATACCATATATAATTTATTCACCTTTGAAGAGGCCAGTCAGCATATAATTATGGCTCTCTAACAAGCACATTTGGAGATTAAATCACTAAGAGTACTCTCATTATAAATCTTTGAGTGAGAAAAAATAATACATCAAGTTACCATTCCATCAATGACTTTTCCAAATACCACATGTTTGCCATCCAACCAGGTGGGCTTGGTCAAGGTGATAAAGAACTGAGAGCCGTTGGTGTCAGGCCCAGCATTGGCCATGCTGACCCACCCAATGCCATAATGCTTCAGTTTGAAGTTCTCATCTGGAAATGTCTCACCATAAATGCTTATACCTGAGTGAGACAAAACAAAAAGGGGAGAGACAACAGATGTTCTATGAAAGTAAATTCTTCAAAGGGGAATATAAGCTTTGAGTAGATTGGTTAATAGAACCCTGTAGGAGGTGGGGATGGGGAAAAGATGGTCAAATATAAGGAGAAATAAAGCAGAGGATAAAATTAACTCCTTAACGGGGACTTTCCTGGAGGTCCAGTAGTTAAGATCCCATGCTTCCACTGCAGGGGGCATGGGTTAGATCCCTGGCTGGGGAACTAGGATGCTGCATGCCATGCAGTGCGGCCAAAAAAATTAAAAAAAAAAAAAAAAAAAGAACTCCTTAAGGGAACAGGGCATCAGGGACCAAAATAAATAAACAAAAGCCTTAAGTATGACACAAGATGGGAGGATGCCCTCTGGCCTCAAACCAAGACCCAAACCCTGAACAAGCAAGTCAGTGATTTCACTCTGAAACGAGAAGGAACTGAAGGGCAGGATGACATTGTGAAGCCCGATGGAAAGGTGGATAAGCCAACCTAGTGGCTCCACCTCTGTCCTGAGGTTCAGGTCACTTGCCCTGGATCACTCCTACCTCTGCAGCCAACCAGAGTACAATACGCACTTAATATACACCCTTAGTTAATTCTCACAACAATCCTATAGAATAGGTTTTCTCATTCCCATTTTGAATGGGAAACAGAGGTTATCAAACTTGAAAACGGCAGAGTAGAACTTGAACTTCTGGCTCTAACTCTGGTTCTCTAAGCACGAAGAGCCTCAGCACTGAGAACAGCAGCGCCAGCCTGGAAGTCATTAGGCTTGATGACTTCAGGGCTCATCAGGATACAGAGGGTCACAGCAACTGGCAGCACCCAGGGAGCCAAACTTGAATGGAAGAACCAAAGGCAGGCATGGGGGCTGGAGATCAAGCACAGCAGCAGGGAGAGCGGAACACATTTTTCCTATAAAACAACAGTACAGACCATGAAAAGCATCTGCTCCATCCTCTGACACCCTGAGTGACTGTCATACCCACCTCCTCCACTGCAGGGTTCCTTATCCATTGGTGGCCAACCTTAAAGTCCTGGCTCAGTTAGCTCTTGTGTTATCTCCTTCTCACTATGCAGTACTTGTGAAGGACCAGGCAAAAATTCTACTTCCTTAAGACTTGGGTCTCACATAGGCGTTTTTCTTCATTTATATACAACCAAGACTTCTTCATAGCTAATGTAGTTAACTTTTAAAACACAATATCTAGAAAGTGTTGCAGTAGAGGAATTAGTAAGGACATTTTGTGAATCCTAATTATTTCCTTCTTAAGGTTTACATCTTGCAATATATGGCTTTTGAATGAATAACTAGATATTTTAACAACTTCACTCCTGTGTAATTGTCTTATTTTATACTTATCTGAGTAATTAATACAATATTTAATAATTTAAGGAAACCTGACTTTTGTTTTTGTTTTTGTTTTTGTAGACTAGATCAAATATAATTCATCTTACCAAGAAAAAAAAATCCTGGCTCAGTTAGAAGGACCAGAAGTGGATACCAAAGGCAAGCCATTTATAGCTGGTTGGTAAGTGACATATGAGGTGGCCTGGCAGGAAAGTTTTGCCTACAGAGAGGTCTAGGCTAAATTTAAATGATCCAAAAGGTCCTATCTACAAAACTCATGTGAGCCCATACACACACACAGAGCAGGGAAAGCAGAAAGAGAGGGGGGCCCAGAAAAGAGGACACAGTAGAGCTCCATCACCATTCTTGCTGGGCCCCAGGCAGGGCGGTGGGGTGCCAGTCCTGAGGGGACCCATACTGGAGCTGCAGGCTTTTCCACTGAGACCCAGCTCTGCAGCAGCTGGGGTTGCTACCCTGAGCATCCTCACCAACCCCATGAAACCAAGTAACCTGAACATGTTCCTGTGCTCCATTCTACATTCCCATACCCAGCAGCATTTCTGCAGGGACTAAAAGTAATCCTCCTGATGTGTCTGGCAAATCCAAACATTTAATGGCAGCCATTTTGTTATTTAAAAAATTGCAATAAACATAAAATTAACAACAGTGCTTGAAAATGGCTTGTTTCTTTAAAAAGTTAGCAATTTAATATCCACCAAAACCAGTATTTGCTGAATTAAAAATCTTAAACCTGAAGTAAATTTAAATTCTGTGTGGTTATATACTGTGTGTGTGTTCAGGAACTCACTACATTTCTGAGGAAAAATAGTCCAGGGAGCTGGGTAGCTGGAATCCTCAATGAGAAACAATAAGCTCAGAGATACTTAAACTCTATAAATTGAATTATTTGTACTTTATAGAATTCTAACTTTGTTGATAAAAATTAATGTATACTGTAATTTTGACAAGTTGTCTATTAACTTTTTTGTTATTGAAAAAGCTGACAATAAAAATGAAAGAATTTTGAAGGAAGGAGGTAAATTCACCTATAATCCTGCCACCTAAATACCAGCCTCGTAATTCTGGCATGATGTCCCCAGACCCCCTCCACCAATGTGCACATCTGCAGCTGGCTGCCACCCCAGGGTACACAGTTTTTCAGTCTACCTTTCCTTGCTATGACAGACATCTTTCTGTATTGCTACATACCAGAAGTCTAGGATTTTAAGCACTGCAAAACAGCCTACTAAATGAATATATCTCCACTACAGAAAGATAATGAACACCAAAGCAATACTGTTAAAAATTAGGAGGCCTCACTCATTCACACCTACCAAGATTTTGTTAGATAAGGCCCCCCACCCCAACTCAATCCTTCTTGAAAAATGAGGCTGGTTGTCTTTATGACTTTGTTCCTTAAATCTGGGAATTCAATATGCTGGGTAAATACATCATCTTAATCTTAGGTTTCACCTGGGTAAGCAGGAAAGGAAAAATGTTAGAGAAAACGTTACCGCCAGTGCCATCTCCACTGGTGAAGTCTCCTCCTTGAATCATGAAATCTTTGATGACGCGATGAAATTTGCTTCCTCTATATCCATATCCTTTCTAAAGAGAGTATGTCAATTGAATACACAAGTAGATATAACCCATACTGTAAGATAAACCCCAGTGTTTATCTGGAAATGACAAAATGAGAAAATTACACAAAATATCTACAGAACTAGATTAGGTGCCTGCAATAATTTACTGATAGAAATTTATCATTAGCTGACTGAAAAGTAAATACATAAACTATAGAGGTAAAGTATTAACCTGCACAAGTAAAAAGAGAGAAGTCTGCATTTTCACTTGATGACTGTTCCCTGTCAGTTTCTAGAACCCTGAGGAAACTGAAGGTTTGAAGAATAGCGATTTTCTAGGAAAATAAAGTAAAGTATTGTTAGATGTCTCAGGTTCATCTCATCTACTAATTTAACACTTATTTTCCCAGAATACATCTTTACATTTGGCTTAAAAGAAGGAAGATCTACTTCTGCGCAGTTAAAGGGAATAAAACTGAGACATACCTCTTCTGTTGCCAGAGCAACAAAATTTTCCACAGTCTTGGGCACAACTTTTCCAAAGAGGCCAATCACAATTCTGCCAACATCTTTATCTCCAATCCTCACATCAAAGAAGACCTGCGTGTGGTTGAAAGGCAGAGCAGAAGGTTATAATGTGAAAAAGCCACAATACAAGG
Source organism: Mesoplodon mirus (assembly GCF_964341445.2). Lineage (NCBI taxonomy): Eukaryota > Metazoa > Chordata > Mammalia > Artiodactyla > Ziphiidae > Mesoplodon > Mesoplodon mirus. The sequence continues at coordinate 82,657,572 of NC_138980.1, read as the reverse complement.
TAAGGGAACATGATAATCTGAGAACTGATCCACATGCAAGGGCCCTGCCCACCAGTATTTTATAAAGGAGTACGAAGGAGCTATTTTATGAAGGAGCATGATATAAATTAAAGGAGCTCTGAAACCATCTTGTGGGTGCATTTCACTCACAAATATTCATCCACCAAACAGTTACGGAGCACCACCTCTAGGCCAGGCACTGTACTAGGAACTGGGTTTAAAGTTGGATTCAATATTGTCAGAGTCAGCCAGTAATGTCTTCAAGAATTCCTCTCCCCTCCACAACCCAGACCAGCACTGCTCTGGCCTCCTGTTTCCTAGCTCTGCGGACACGGGTTAGAGTGGAGACTGTTGGTTTTCTGAGAGGTAATGCTCTCCAGTCTTGGCAGGAGGGAAAAAAATGGTGAGGAGAGAAACAGTCTAACTATCCAGATTTATTTTTTTGTAACTTTGAGCAGTGCTAAATGAGTTCTCAGTAGACATCTGCTGTCAAGGGGACAGTGAAAGATTACCACAACACACAACACTCCTCCAGAAGGCCTGCCACTCACGTCCAGACACACTAAGGCACCAGGGCCACAGCTGCACCCAAAGTACAACAAACATTTACTCAGGTCCTGACAGAACCATTTACCCTGTAAACTCAGACACCAAATTCAGTCATCATGTCCCCAAAGTTGCACATGTACAATGTGTCCTTACTCTGTCACAACAGTTTAGAACAGAAAAGAGCAAGCACACATCCAGAAGTGAGTCACTATTTTTTTGCAGATAAACTTTAAAAGCTCTCTTGGACTTTTTAAAAACTGTTTCATCTGAAATGAAATTACATATGTCTTGCTTCACAAATCACTGTGTTGAGATGATTTTGAGATAGAATGCTTGAAAAGGCCATGGAGTCAAAGGGCATTCTATTAGCGAGTTTAGATTATATGAACCAATTTACTGTTTGAATGGGTAAAAAAGACATTCAAGAGATGGCTTTAAAAAATATAAGAAGGGTTGTCAAAGAGAAAAGATGTCGTATAGTTTAGAAAAATCACAAAGTAAAGACTGTCAAGCTTTAGTTCAAGACAAGAGCTTCTGTCAATACATCAGGACGTCTGTCACAGGATGATGTGGTATTTTGCAATTTTACATGGCCAAAGCAGCAAAGACTGTATTATTATTTATATGGTAAAACTTCACAGAATGCACAGAAGATGGTGCCCTTGAGATTGGGCAGTGCAGTGGAGTAGGACAATTCAGGAAGCTGCATTAACACCCACAGGAGCCCAGAATGCAGAGCTGGGGTCAAAGAGAAGCAGGTTCTCCAAAGGGATTTCTGAACCAAGGAGTAAATTCAATAACAGGCAATAATGAAGCAGCACCAGCACAAGAATTGGGTATGTAATCGTAAAGAAGCACCGTATAAGACACTAGAAAAGCCTATCAGACTTTTAAAATAAAGAAGAGGAAATAAAGCCTGTGAACACTTCAACAGCAAAGAGAATCAAATGTGGGAGGGCAGCATAAGAAGATGAAGAAAAAGTGTCACCCAGCGTAACTCTTCAGTAAAAATTTTATTTTCTTACACGCAGCCTAGCACACATATTAATATGATTTTTTTTCCAAACCACAGCATCCTTCAACTTCATGCATGATGGCAAGAAAATATAGCAGAGTTTTCCTGACTCTAATGGAAATGATGAAATCAAATCTTATTGTCAACAAGTACTTGTCAAAGATCCATGCAGAAGGCAGCGTGAGGGTACAAGCTACTGGAGGGAGTCCCTGTCCTAAGGGAGCTTATGTAAACAGGCCAAGTAAACGAACAACCATAGCACAAGGCCCCAGGTTACACATGTCCCAAGAACACCGTACACCCCCTGTTCTGGAGGAATGTTAAGGCTGAAGGAAGGCATCCTCGCGAAGGTGTGATGGGAGGCAGGCCTGGAAGGAGGGGAGCAGCCTCCAGGGACAAGGATGGGCAGTTCTTTCTGGGACCAAAGCACTGAGGCAGGAAAAGTGATCCATGTGCAGAGAAGCAACACAGCCCTTCTGACCGCAACCGGCTGGGAAGGGAGACTCACCAGTTCCAGAGTCAAAGGAAGGATGCCAGCTAAGAGATCCAGCTTTTGTTAGGCAACACTAGGAGCATGAAAGACAAAATTTCAATTTGAGGCTGCGTTCCCTTGGACTGCGATTTATGATGACTACGGCTCTGTCTAGGCAGGGACCCCTTAAGGGGTAGAAACGGTGTTTTCAGATTCCCAGTGCTCTGCACAGTGTCAGCTCACGCAGGTGCTCACAAAATCCTAAATAGTTCAATGCCAGTTGATACTAAATGAGGACCAGGGCGCACACACACCTAGACAGAGGGTGAAGGTGGGCCCAGGGTGGCTGCCAGGCAAACCCTCTCACCCTGAGATCGTCTGTGACTTTGCTGCGTGTCCTTGGGAACAGGCCCCGTGCTAGACAAGGGGTGGGGCTGCAAAGTCCCTAACCTCCTGGAGCTTACCGTCCCACAGAAGAGAAAGCACATAGATACTCGCTATAATATAATGGGAAGTCAGGTTTCATGAGAAGATATGTACAGATAAAATGTCACGGTTAGAGGTGATGATTATCTGGAGATCAGGGCAGGCTTCCTGGAAAAGGTGGCACTTGAATTCCATGTTGCACTTCAGGAGCTGGCCCCTCAGTCACTCCTTTTTTCCCTTGAGGCTGCCCTTGAAAGTCATCTGAAAATTACGGGGGGACTTCCCTGGTGGTGCAGTGGTTAAGAATCCGCCTGCCAATACAGGGGACACGGGTTCGAGCCCTGGTCCGGGAAGATCCCACATGCCGTGGAGCAGCTAAGTCCGTGTGCCACTGAGCCTGTGCTCTAGAGCCCGTGAGCCACAACTACTGAGCCCATGTGCCACAACTACGGGAGCCCACATGCCTAGAGTCTGTGCTCCACAACAAGAGAAGCCACTGCAATGAGAAGCCCGCACACTGTAACGAAGAGTAGCCCCTGCTCGCTGCAACTAGAGAAAGCCCACGCGCAGCAACGAAGACCCAATGCAGCCAAAAATAAGTAAGTAAATAAATTTATTTTTTTTTAATTACAGGGCACTGGAGGTGGGGAAAGACAGAGGAAGAGGCAAGAGGCACTCACATAGCCTGCCCCAAACCCTTGTAGAGTTAATCCTGCTTCCATTTCCAAAGTAACTGGGGAAGACACCAAGTACACGAGCTGTGAGGTCCAGGAAACCGTTCTCAAACCAGCTCCACCACTAACTGGCCATGGGACCTTGGGCAGCTCTGAGCTCCTGTTCCTCATCTGTACCCAGATGATGATTCCTCTCAGGGCTGCACTGCCACAGGAGGATTAATAAGATAACACAAATAACACTAGCAATTGACCTCTTTAATCAGGAACTTCAATCAGGGCTAAGCATTTTACATGCTTTATCACATCTAATATGCAGAACCCTGCAGGTAGGTATTATTTCTCTTTCCACTTACAGAGGAAATAGAAATGGAATAGAGGAGGAGCCTCAGACGTTAGGTAACTTGCTGTCACCCCAGCTGAAGCCTCTTGGCCACTCCAAGAGCTGCAGAAAGTGCCAGCAAACTGTGACACGCGTGCAGCTGGAAAGATGGCAGCAGTATTTTCTACAGTCTCGGTGCCTGAGCCGGCACAGAGCCCATGGCATCTGCTGGAAAGGGCAGGGCTGCAAACACTAATTCGGTGGATTTTGAGACCAGTGAGCTGGAGCCCCAACCTGAGGCTCCATGGCTGGGCAGGAGGCTGAGGTGTTGGGCTGGCAGCAGGATTCATGGACAAGGTGAGTGTCATTAAAGGGCCCTGGGGGGGAATAGCACTTCACACCTCTCATTTACAGATTCCTGTTTTTAAACAAAATCAGAGGAAAAGGTAAAGACTGCTGGGGAAAACAATACACTAGAGTGATGGCCAATTAATCTACTTTTCCACACTCAGAGAAATCATTTTTTAATGTTTCCACTTTCCAATAGATTAGTTGTTTTAAAATGTCCACTGAAAAAGTAATTCAACAGAGTTGAAACTGTGGAAGAACATGCCTACACAGTTTTTAGAATGTAATGACAAATGGGGTGGGAAAAAAGGAGGTACATTGAGTGACTATTCCAAAAGCAGAGTCCTGAAAACTCCCTCAGTGACAGCACCCTGGACTTGGGGTTAAGATGCCCCAACTCTTCCCCTCTTGCAGCCACCAGCTTCCTCCCCTCTCCTCGAGGTTCCCAACTGCAGCTCCACACTCCCAGAGACTGTGATTACTGATGACTTGCTCTGGGGTGGTCTCTGCACTGGTAGGTCTAAAAGCTTCCCAGGTAAGCCTGTTCCCAAATACTATAGGTGACGTTCTCACAGTAACAAATTATTCGTTGCATATCTGAAATTCACATCTCACTGGGCATCCTGTATTTCATCTGACAGTCCTACTCCCTTTCTCCCACCCTTATCTAAACAGTCAGCAAGTCCTGTTAGTTACACTTCAAAAGTCGATTTCTAGTCCCTCCCTGGCTCCCCATTTCCACCATTACCCCCCCTAATCCAAGCCACCACCATCCAGATTCTGACCTGGAGCCCTGAAGACCTCCCAGTTCACTCTCCACTGAACAACCACAGTAATTGTTTAAAAGTATATATGAGATCTTGTCAATCCCATGCTTAAAACCATTCAGCAGCTATAACTGCACTTAGAATAAGACCTCAAATTATAAGAATAATTGCCTTAAAACCCATACTCCGAACTGTGGCCTGGAAGGCACTACCTGATCTTGCTGCGGCTCACCCCCTAACCTCATCTCAAGCCACTCCCCCCTCATCCCTGGGCTGAAGCCACACCATCCTTTCTCCATCCTCTGAACATACAATGGCTTTTCTGTCTGGAGGCCTTGCATATGCAGTTCCCTTTGCCTTCTAAGTCTTTGCCAGGCTTTTTTTTTTTTTTTCTTACCCTTCAGGTATTTTAAAATGTCACCCAATCTATTTCCGGGTTTATTTCCTTCATCATTTCATCCCTTTATGAATTTTATGTTTAAGGCTTATCCCATGAGACCCAAATAGTATCTGAAGATTGGAAGAACCCCCTCCACTTCCCCCCCTTCAGCTATGTGGCCTTGTATAAGCCGTTTCCCAAAGCTAGATAAGCCCCAAAGATCAAGGGGCTGGGAAGAGAATCAGTGCTCAAAGCCAGCAAGCTCAGTTTATCACCGCACATACCCCGCAGCACGGCCTTTCTGTTCACTCTTAGGCTACATCAGATGTTGGGCTGAACCTCCCCCGCCCCTTGTCCTCCCCCCTCCTCGGGTGGGGTGTGTGGTAGAGGATTTAAGCATCCAACAGTATCATTTCTACTGGCAGACACCGGACCGATTGCTAAGACCACCTGCAGCTGCCCCTCCTTCCAGATTCCAAGACACCCCTGCCACTGGGTTTTCTAGAAGTGGTCATCAAGGGCCCCAAATCATCCCCTCCCTCCCTCCCTCTATCTCTCCCTGCACCCTCCCATTATCCTCTAACCTTGGCTAAATATGGTGGGAAAAGACCTGAAGCTGTAAAGACCCAGTCTGTGGCAGATGTCCCCCCACCGCACCCCCCAATCGTGATCAAAAGGCTGGCCTCAGTTATACAGAAGCCGCCTGTGCCGTGCTAGCACCTTCCCCAAGCCCTGGGGTCCACCCACCAGCCGCAATTGTCTGAAAAGCGCACCTCTCCCTCCCCGGGGAGGACGGTCGTTCCTAAATACAGGAAAAGGAGGATAGCCCTTGGTTTCAGCAAGGCCACGTAACGCCTGCCCCGACCCCACCGCGACAGGGGCTGGACCTGGGATCTGCCAGGTCAGGTGACACCCGCGGCGGGCGGCCCAGCTGCAACCCCTCCGCTCGCAACGCGTCTCCTCCGCCCGTCCCCGTCCCTCCCGCATTCTTCCTGCTTCTATTCCCTAGTCCCCGCCGAGGCGAAGGAAGTACTCGGCGGTCTCCTTCCTGAAGAAAGGGCCCGCCGGTTCCGGAAGCTTCTCCCAACTCCCAGGCAAAGTTCAGACAGCCGGCGGCGGGGTCGGCGGACTCGGCCCAGCGCCCCCAAGGTCTCCCGGGAGAGCGCGGCCCCCCGCGCGCGGGCAGCCTCCTGCCACCTAGCCCCCCGGCCGCCTCCCGTCCTCTGCGCCCGGGAAGCCCCCTCCTCGCCGCCCCTGACCCTGAGGTTCCAGTCCCCAAAGCTCTCCCATCCCCTCGGCCAGCACGAGGGGAAACTGCTGCCTGCCGCCCGGTCACCTTGGCCGTCACCGAAGGGCCTCGCTTGCGGACGCCTGACGCTCCCGCAGAAGGTACGAGAACGCTGAGCCCCACGCAAAGCACGAGAGGTAGCAGCAGCCGGGGACCCGGGCCCATCGTGAGCGGTGGCAGCGGGGGCAGAGCCTCGGGCGCAACCTCAGGCTCCGGGACCGCTGGTGGGACTCTCGGCCGGCTGCGCCTGCGCGCTCCCGGTTCGGGGCGGGGGGGATGGGGATGGGGCAGTCTGGGCAGGCCCGGAACCGAGGGCGCCTCCTCCCAAGTTCAGCCCAGCGACCCGAGCTAGGGACTCGGAGAGGCGCGCCACGGAGGGCGCAGCCAAATCCAACCACCCAGAGGCTGCTCTGGGCGCCGGGATCCGGAGCGAGCCAGCGCTGCTCGGGTGCTGCGGGCTCGGCCCGGACCCGGGAGCTGAGGGGTGCGCGCTGGGGTATCGCCAGAAACTTACAGGGTAGACGCGTATTAAACCTGATGGAAAGTCGAGGACTCTCCGGGCTCCGGGTCCTCCTGGCAACTTGCGCGCCGCAGGGCAGGGGACTATGCGGACGGGTCCTGGTCTGTGACCGCAGCTGCCCTTGGAGCAGCCTCCGCCGCGCCTGCCAGGTTCCAATGTTCCATCAGAGGCTTTAGCTAAGTTTTGGACGCCTCTCAGAACTCTGGGACCCCGGATGTTTCGACTCGATTACACATGATGAATGACCTCTCATTGAGATGATTCAAGTTGGGGATATAATTTTTACAAATTTAAGAATTATGTTTAGGAAAGTTATTTAATGACATGGGGAAATGCTCATATTTTTAAATGGAAAACTCAGTTTGCAAAATCACATAGAAATTCGGATGTCAACTGTGAAAATAAATGTATAAAGGCATCTTAAAAATGGAGAGAAATGTACCAAAACATTTACAGTAGCTATGGTGATAGAATAGATAGGTTTTTGTTTTCTTTGTAATTTTCTGATTTCCCAGATGTTCTCCATTGAGCATGTAAGTATTTTATAATCAGGACAGTGTTGTTTTTTTGCATTAGAACTTCAAAGAACTTTTTTATTTTAGTGTAATAGCTCCAAAATTAACTGCAAATTAATAATAGTATTCTCTTGATTTTCTTAGGGGCTAGTGCCATGACTTTCGAGACAAGATTTTACTCGGGTAAACAGATAGGATTCCTATGTATAACTAAGTGTAGATCTCAAATTACCCTGGAACCTTCCAGTGTACACAAAGAGTAACCACCACTTTTCAGGGTTGGGCAGAACACTTCTGAACTATTTTGATGTTTCAGCCCAGTGAAGGATCTAATGGCTTTCCTTATCACCTTCACCCCGCATAAAGAGGGAGTCCCCCTTTTGTAGCAAGCTAAGGGTATCACAGGGCTTATGCCTGTATTTATTCCTTTTGATTCAGATCTAGTACAATGTCTGGTGTATCGTGATTTCTCAATAAATATTTGTTCAGTGAGTGACTGTGTCTACTTTTTAAAAATTTTATTGGGAAGATTAATACAAATAAAGAAAAGTGCACAAAATGTAAATGTACAAATCAACGAATTATCACAAAGCAAATGCAGCTAGAACCCCACCCATCTAAAGAAATGAAATATTCACCAGCTCTCTAGAAACTCCTCTTGTACCCACTCCCAACTACTAACACCTTCTTCTCCCTAAATTAACCACAATTCTGACTTCTTCCAATATGGTTTAGTTTTGTTTTAACTTTGTGTGAATGGAATCTTATGTATTCTTTTGCTCAAATTTGTTTGTGAAATTCATCCACGTTTTTGGGTGTAGCTATTTCGGTTCATAACACAAGCTAGGGGTCGAATTTTTTTTTCCATATGAATTCCACTTGTCTCAGCATAATTTATTGAAAAGTGTCTTCTTTACTTACTGCTCTGTAGTGCTACTTCTGTCATGGAACAAGTGTCCCTACATTCATGGGTCTGTTTGTGGGCCCTCTTTTCTGTCCCATTGGCATATTTGTCTATCTTTGTGCCAATACCACATTGTCTTAATGAAAATAGCCTTATAGTAAGTCTTCATTTTTAGTAGTATAAGTCTCAGCACTTTGTACAACAGATTTTTGGCTATTCTTGACCCTTTCTGTGTTCATATAAACTTGAGTTCATTTCAGCTTGTCAGTTCCCATAAACTGGGATTTTGATTGGAATTGCATTGCATGTATACATCATTTTGGAAAGACCTGGCATATTTGTAATATTGAGTCTTCCAGTTCGTGAATGTGTCATATTCCTCCATTTATTTAGATCTTCTTTAATTTCTCTCAGTAAGATTTCATAAGGTCTTACACATGTTAGATTGATTTCAAGGTGTTTGGTTTTTGTTTTGTTTTTTGCTATTATAAATTATATCTTTTTAAACACTTATTTTCCTGTTTTTTGGTATTACATCATAGTAAAATAAATTTTGTTTATTAATCTTGAATAGACCAGTTTGTTAAACTTATTAATTCTAATATTTTATCTGTGAATTATTTAAGATTTTCTACAGAGACAACTATATGATTCATGAATAATGATAGTTTTACTTCTTCCTTTCTAATCTTTATACGTTTTATTTCTTTTTCTTGCCTTATTGCACGGCCAGGACCTTCAGTACAAAACGAAGTGACAATAGGGTGAGTCCTTGTTTTTTGGATTAAATTTTGCCCCCAAAAGGGTATGTTGAAGTCCTAATCCCCAGTATCTGTGAATGTGACCCTATTTCCAAATAGGGTTTTTTGCAGATGTAATCAAGTTAAGATGAGATCATACTGGAGTAGGTTGGCCCTACTGCAATATGACTGGTGTCCTTGTAAAAAGAGGAGTGACAAAGACACACACAGAGAAAGACACCATGTGAAGACCCTAGGAAACTAATAATAAACGTGTCCATCCTAATGCCAGAAGGAAAGCTTTCAATATTTTATCATTAAGTCTGATATTTGCTGAATGTTCTTTTGGGTGGGGATGTTCTTTTTTGACTTAAGAAAATGCCTTTTTTAGTCCTAGTTAAGAGGTTTTATCATGAATTTAATCAACATCATGTATTGAAATCAACCAAAATAATCAGATGATATTCCCTTAATCTGTTAATGTGGTAAATTGCATTGATTTTTAAATCTTAACCTATCCTTGCTTCCTGGAATACGCCCAACACGTATTGACGTTTTTTGCTATTGCTGCATATATATATAAAACAAACTTAACAAGAACTGAGAAAAGGCATTACTTCTGAAATGAAGTTCAGGAAAACAAAAACAGTAAATAAACTGATCCTGGCTTTCCAATTCAGACCAAGCAAATCACCAACATTCCATTTTTATGTTAATGGGTAAGTTTGTTATTCTTAAATTCAGGATATTTGCATCTATATTCACAAATCAGACCAGCTTAAAATTTTCTTTTTTGGAATTTCCTGTCAGTACTTTTTTTTTTTAATCAGGGTTATTCTAGCACCTTAACATGAATTGGCAAATGGTAGGTATTTTTCCTGTGCTCTGAAAAGACTTGTGAAAGATCGCTGTTATTTCTTCCTTGAATGTTTCTTACAACCCATCTGTGCCCAGAGTTTTCTTTATTGTAAAGTTTTAAATTACAGGTTTAATTTTTTAAATGGTTGAAGGATTATTTAAATTTTCTATTCTTCTGTCAGTTTTTACATGTATATTTTGAGGAATTTGCTTCATTTATATTTTAAAATTTACTTACATAAAGTTATTTAATATATCTTTTTATAATTTTGTAGGTCTGCAGGACTTATAGTCAGGTCTTCTTTTTTCATTCCTGACATTGGCTATTTATTTTTCTTTTTTCTTCAACAGCTCCATCAATGGAGCTGATGATTATAATATGTTTGGTTTGATTTTATTTCATTAGTTTATGTTCTTAACTTTATTTCCTTCCTTCTCTTTCTTTGAGTTTAATTTCCTATTATTTTCTATGTCCTTGAAGGAGACTTTTTTTTTGCACTTAGAAGTATGCATTTATATTTTCTCCATGTCATTTAATAGCTTAATAACTCATTTGTTTTTATTGCTGAATAACACTCCATGGTATGGTGTACCACTGTTTATCCAAACACCTACTGCTTCTAAGTTATGGAATTATGAAGTTGATTGCTTCCAAGTTATGGAATTATGAATAAAGATGCTATTAACTCTGTGTACAGGTTTTTATGTAGGTATAAGTTTTCAACTCCTTTGGGTAAATACCTCTTAGAGTGATACCTGGATCATATGGTAAGAGTATGTTTCATTTTGTAAGAAACTGCCAAACTGTCTTCCATAGTGGCTGTACCATTATGCATTTCCACCAGCAATAAGTGAGTGTTCCTGTTCTTCCACATCCTTGTCAGCATTTGATGTTGTCAGTGTTTTGGATTTTAGCCATTCTAATAGGTGTGTGTGTCGGGGGCGAGTATTTTAGCTCTCAGTGTTGTGTAAGCCAAATTCTCCTTTTTATTAATCCATGAATAACAACATTCCTGAGAAGAAAGAATCCTGAAAACTAAGACACAAAGAATTTAGGTTATTTTTTTCAATTTATTTAAACTAAAAACAAAACCAAAAAAATAGATACCCATTTCCCCCATCCCTAACTGCCACCTCTGGCAGTCACCATCTGTTCTCTGTATGAGAACACTTAGTTGGTTTTTTTTGTTTGTTTGCTTGCTTTTTTAAAGATACCACCTATAAGAGATCATATGGTACTTGTCTTTGTCTGACTTACTTTCCTCAATTCATCAATTGTTTTAGCCTTTCTTCTTTTATTGCTCTATGTGCAATTAAAATGATAAAATTCCCCATAAGAAGCACAACTTTAGATGCTTTCCACATCTAAAGTTTTGATATGTAGTATTTTCATTATCATTCAGTTAAAATATTTTCTAATTTACACTTTAGAAAAAAGCCATGTTACTTAGAAGTGTAGTACTTTATTTCCACAACATAACATTTTAAAAATCTTTTTGTTGGTGATTTCTAGCTTAGTTGTATTGTGCTGAGAAAATATACTTTTTATTATCTCATTCTTTTAAACCATATGGAGAGTTGGTTTATGACATTGGATCTGGTTGATTTTGGGGGGGGAAACTGTTTCCCGTGTATTAAGTGCATTCTGTCCTTGCTGGTCTCAATATTCTATGTATTAGATCAAGTTTGTCAATCCTGCATTTCTATCTCTATCCTTACTGACTTTTTATCTACGTGTTATAAGGGTTATAAAAGTTACTATAGGAGTGCATTAAAATCTCTCATTATGACTGCAGATAGTCTATTTCTCCTCATAGATCTGTAAATTTTTCTTTATGTGTTTTAAGGCAACTTTACTGAGTGAAAAAAAAATCCAATATTATTTTTCAATAACTTGAATTTTTTGGTAATTATGAAGTGTTGCTCTTTACTTCTAGTAATGTTTTTTGCCTTAAAGTCTGATAGTGCTGTAACTCACCATCTTTCTTTTGGCTACTGAATGCCTGTTTTATCTTTTCCTATGATTCTACTTTCAATCTATCTGTCCTTATAGTTTAATATATTTCTTGTAAATAGCATAAATTGTTTTTCTAATGAAGTTGGTCATCTTTATCTTACGTAGAATACGTAGCCTGTTTACACTTAATGTATTTACTTAACATGTTTGTATTTAAATCTAATGTCTTCATATTTTATTTCTATTGGTACCCTGTTTTATGTTTCTCTTTCTCTCTCTTCTTGGCTTACTCTGAGCTGATGGAACAGATGTTAGTATTCTCTATTCCTCCTCTACTAGTCTGACATTTACTCATCCTTTTAATACTGTTTCAGTAGTTTTACTAGAGATTACAACATGCAGTCTTGATTTTTTAAAGCCTAGTGTTACCTGTTAGTCTTACTCTCTTTCTGGATAATGTAAACCCTCAGGACACTTTACTTCTATTTGCCTTCTCTGCAACTGTATGCAGGTCTTGTCATGTATTGTATTTTTACCCCCACAACACATAAAAATCAGTATTGCCTAATAAAATTTTACACATTTAGATTTATCCACACATTTACATTATCTTTGCTCTTCATTACTTCCTGTATATCTGACTTTATACACTGACCATTTTTCTCCTGCCTGAAGAACTCCATTTGGTATTTCCTGAAGTGCTAGTCTGCTGATGAGAAGTTATTTTATATTTATCTGGAAATGTCATTCCCGAAGGATATTTTTGTTCGGTATAAAATTATTTCCTTTCAGCAGTTCGCATATGCCATTTCTTTTGACTTTAGTTTCCATTATCTCTACTGAGAAATCTGCTATTACTCCTTTGGAAGTAATCTATCTTTTCAAAATCTGGATGATTTTAATATTTTTCTCTCTATATTAGATTTTTAGAGCAGTTATACTAAAATTTGCTTAAGCATAGATTTCTTTTTATTTATCCTGCTTGGGATTCATAAGCCTTCTTAATTCTGTGACTTGATGTCTCTTACCAGCTTTAGAAAACTCTCAGTCATTAACTATGCAAAAGTCACTTACAATCAGTGTTACTACAAAATACAGTTACTTTCATTTGTGTGCATTCTTATGGTCTCTTTCACATGTTTCAAAAGCACTTGTGTGATATAATCATAGTGTAAATTGTATAATTAAAATTACTGATAAAATGTAAGATTAATATAAAATGTATACATTATGTATTGCATGTATGGATTATAAAAGGGATTAGCCAGTCTGTTGGCAGTTATCTTTTGTAGTGTCAAAATAAACAGTGGAGGTATATATTTATAGCTTGCCACTTTTGTTGTAGTTTTGATTCATCACAAAGAAAGAGTGCTTTCGAGTGTGAAATTTCACAATTATCTAACTTAAAGAGTGCTTACTAATGATTTATGAGTACCAGAGACTACAGTTTTATCATATTTAGGTTTTTTTCTAGTATATCATAAGGAAGTTTTACATTTCTGCTGCTTTTAACATAAATGTGGCTCTCAAAGCTACATTTCAGTGTCATTCAACCCTTTATGTTTTGTTCACTGTGTTAACTTTTTTCCTCATTTATAAATAATGCCTTAGTTGAGTCAAATATTACCTTCCCTCAAACTACAATGAAACTTTGCTAAATTAAATTCATGTTTAGCAAATAAATGCCTAAGGCTTTTGTTGATTATAGCATGTGAATGGTGAGTTTTTGCCTGGAAAATTTCTTTCAAGTGTTAAGATGAGGGTGCAGTCACCTTAGATCACAGAGAGGCACTGGGGTCTGGCTAGGACTCAGTATTGGAATGAAATTACTGGGGCTCTCTCCATCTTTAAAGTGCATAGCACATTTTTTTCTAAAACTACTTATTTGCTCAAAGGTTCTCCCTTCGTGGACTGCCCATGCCAAACTTCAGTGAAAAAGTCTTAAAGGAGTTAAAAAGTAATCTTGCCTTTATTTGCTAACCAGGATGCCCCCATTCGCACCCTCCCAGACCTCCTTCGCCAACCAGAAGAGAAGCAGTAGCACTGACTTTTGTTGACACTTATGCACGCTAGGCACTGGGGTACAAAAATGAAGATTCGAAGATTCATGATTCCTGCTCTCAAGGATCTTCAAAGGTAGGATGAGTATATGAAATGGTTTTAAACTATGTAAAGTGACTTTTCTTTCATGCCAATCAATGCCCCTGAGAGTATGAGGTGGAGATTCAACCCACTGAGAAAGACTGCAGAAGGAAAATCTCACCTTCATTGAGTTCCTACTATGTGCAAGACACTTGCTTACAATATCCCCTTTAACCCTGTGAGCTAAGTTTGTTAGGAACAGATAAAACTTAGGAATTGAAGTTCATCTGAAACTCTAATATGCCTGTTTCTATGAATTTCGAGTGTGAAATTTCACAATTATCTAACTTAAAGTCAGTGGTCAAAAATGGTTACTTTAGGGAACATAGAAGCATAGTTGGGTTTGAGTATGATTACTGGGAAGGGAGAAGTGGAGAACCAGTGAATATGGTTCTTGCAACTTAAGGTGAAATAGGAGATTGATTAAACACTGATTATATTCCAAAAATTAGGGAAAATCTATTTACTTGAGAGGACTAACGTTGAATGCTATGAAACCCTAATGATTCCTACTTCATCCTGCATTGACCTGAGTGCTGGATGTGTCTACCTCGATAGGCAACCTTTTAAAAAATTCTTTGGAGGCAATCTGTTATTTAATTGATCTGCATATTTATGTTCGCTCCTATTCACTGTTATTTACTATTCACCAAGGCTGCCAACTTTTACAGTCCTGGTATAAATGTTTGTTCCTAAACCTTTGCAGATAGATGTGTTTTATGTAACAGTTATGGAGTCCATTAACATGAAGCACTAAAGCACAAAAAAGAAATGAAAGAGATTTATAAGCATATGAAATGCCCTCACCAGAGACAGTTGAAATAATAAATCCAAAGTCAAAGGAACATTTGTGAAGTTACTACAAGCAGATTTATCTACTTCAAAACATGTTTTGTGGGACTGAATCATACCATCTATTATGCTTAATTTAAAAGGTAAAATATACAAATTGACTCTCATTTATTGGTTTAACGACATCTCACTATATTTAAGGAAACCTTACTATTGTAGAAGAGAGAAATCTCACTTTAAATACTTCTCTGTCATTTGCATTCTTGGTGATAGAAATTGCCTTAATGATTTTTCTTTAAAAATTGGAAATTTGGGAAAGCTTAAAATATTTGTATTTTTAAGTGACATTAAAAGACTTCCAGCACTACTGTTTCACAAAAATGCCCAGTTATGAGCCCAAGTGCTGGTAGCAACAGTAGTCTAGAGGGCAACTTTTCCTTGGCTGCAACTTGAGATATAATTAGTATCTTCAGAAACAACATCATCCCCCCCACCAAAAAAGAAAGTTGGCAAAGTAAAATGGTGGCATCTATTTCCTCGTTAAAACATCAGATTGACAAAGTCCATGTACTACTCTGTTTCAAAAAGTTGCAGCTCTTTTAAACACTGGCATTCTTATCATTTTGTGCGTTCAGTGCTGGCCACTGGCTAACAGTGTCTGCATGGATTTCTCCTTGAATATCTTTCTTCCATCAACTGATAAGCCAGTCTCTCCTAGGATTTCTGGTCAAGAGCACTGCTCAAGAAAGAAAGCTGGTAGTACATATTTGAAATTGTTGCAGACAGCATTCCTTCTCGTTCAGTTTGTTTGTTTCTATTTGAAGGTAAGTCTAAAGGCTACTTACTGAGCTTTCAGGTTGAGATGGCCCGGGCACCAGAGTGGGAGTTTAATATGCTTTCCTTGGAGAAGAAAGACACCGACATTGTAAATCTAGCCTGTATTTGCTGTCGTAGGGCTAATCCCTGGCCATAAAATTAGAGTCAAATATAAAATAAACGGCAAGCCACTGTTTTCACATCAATCTATAAAAACAAGCTAATGTATTATTTTAGGAGTGAAAACAAAATTCTTAATTGTTCCTTAAACATGTGGTAAAATTCCTGTATGTACAAATTTATTTTTACAATAAAAATGTTAAAATTCAAGAAAAGAGAAGGAAAAAATCATCAAAGTCCTAATCTCCCCAGATAAATACCTTTAATGCTTTGTTGTTTTTCCTTTCAGTCTTTTGGTTATTCTGCTCATCCAACTTTGCATTTTATTTTTTCATTGAGTTCAATTAATAGAATGGTCTTTGGGATGCCTTTTATGATGATCTGTAAGTTATGGGTTTAAAACACGTTTTTGGAAGACATAAGATGGTTTACATAAATAAAAAACTGTTAAATATTGTCTCTCCTGCCACAACAAAAACATTGTTCAAAAGAAAAGATTTTTGAATCTTGTAACCATGGCGCAGTCATTTTCAAAAGTAGCAACTGAAAATCGAATTTGAAAAGGAAGTGGGAAGAAGGAAAAGAATCCCCAGCCCAGGCAGGCACAGGTGTGGAGAGTCACGCATTTCTCAGGCAAGTCTTGTGCGCTCACCTGCTCTCGGGATGATACCAGCTCCTTGCAAACCTCAGCACTCCCTCTGTGCTGCTGCCAGGGACCAGGCCCAGCTTTAATCCAGCGCCTCTCAGCTGGACAGATAAGAACGGTGCTGGCTGGGGGAGGGAAACAACTCCGTGCAGGGCTGGCTCTGTCACCAGCGGCCTGAAGGGGAGCGGCCCCTCAAGGCTGCCAGGAGGGCACTTCCCTGCAGGAGTGGCCACACTCAGTCTGTTCTCAAGCATAAGCCAGGTGAAAGTTTTGAAACAAGGGAGAAGGGAGGATTTCTACCTCTCTTTCTACCAAGGGCCCATCATAAACTGATTTGAATGATCTGAAAAGCCCCTAAGATTTCCATTCGATGAGGGCCCATGCCAGAGACACTTGAAAACTATGACATTTTCAGTAACAGGAGCCAATAGAGTCCTTTGAGGCTTAATGTAGGTCCTGGAATTCTAGACTCTTGGGGCTTGTGGGGACTTTTTTTTTTTTTTTTTTTTTTTGCAGTATGCAGGCCTCTCACTGTTGTGGCCTCTCCCGTTGCAGAGCACAGGTTCCAGACGCGCAGGCTCAGCGGCCACGGCTCACGGGCCCAGCTGCTCCACGGCATGTGGGATCTTCCCAGACCGGGGCACGAACCCATGTCCCCTGCATTGGCAGGCGGACTCTCAACCACTGCACCACCAGGGAAGCCCTGGAGGGGCTTTTTGAAGGTAATACTTCTGTTATGAGTGGATGACTTTTAAGCTACAATTTAAAAAAACTAAGGAGCTTATTCATTTCATCATGAAGTGGTTACTGAAAAGTCCTGCCTTCAACTACAGTAGTGCAAAAATCGTTTTTCAATTTTTCTGAATTCCAAGAAAAACAGCGGGAAATTATTAATCACAATGATGGTTGTGTTTGCCTTGTTAAGAAGATTGGTATTGAACTTGGGATTTGTGTATCATCACTGAATCCTTAATTATTGTGTCAGTTCTGAATATACCTCCTGTGTGTGATGGATTGTTTAGTGACAACAGATCCTGTCCCCCTGTCCACTCTCCCACGCCCACATCCCAGGAGGCACTCCCTTTTTTAGGTGACTTTGGGCTCATCTCATCCAGAGGTAGTGTCCATTTCTCCACTCCCTTGAATTTGGACTGGCTTTTGGTTTAAGATATAAAATGAATCAAAGGTAATTTGTTTCAGTCAGCCAGTATATCATTAAAAAATGTTTCCATTCCAAGTGTTACTTTATAAGTAAGATAAAGTAGAGCCAATGGGAAGAAACAAAAGCAAACCAAAGTCAAGTTATTGCTTCTGATGAGGTAAACCCTGTCCGGAGGAATTGTCAAGGACCAGCTTTTCTCTGATTGACAGGTGGGGGTGGGGTTGTGGGAGGGGAGGGAACCTTATGGGGTGAAGGAGTGTACTGCTGCAAAACACAGCTTGTTTGTCTAGGTGTAGCACTGAACCACGACTCAATCCCCATGGCATCCACCTTGGGAGAAGCCCAGGCACTTAACCAGCAGTGAGGGATCTTTTTACATCATGCCTGGCATTGGCTGCATCTACCTGAAGGGAGAATGCCCAGACTTTGAGAATGTCATTCCTTAGGGCTTCCCCTTTATCCTCTTTGCCCATAACAGTGCAACAAATATGCTTAAAAAAAACAATATATTTGACTGAAGATTTTTCATAAACTCTTTCCTCTTGCCCAGATTCTTCTAGCTAATTCTGAGATGCCATTTGCAATGCCCAGTGGCCCAGGTATCTGACACTGACTCTTTTAACAGGTCTCTTTGTGAAACTTAGAGGAGGGAGACCTAAGAGGAAGTGCAGGGTGTTACAGATGACAGTCGTTTGGCACTTTCCACATTTTAATTCCTACTTCTTTAATGAACAGGCACTGAAAAAGTCAATGCTTTGAGGGACCATCTTCTTTCAGTTGTTCACACGAGGAGCCATACATGTTAACTGCATGGCTGTAGATTGCAGCAGATTTCAGCTGTCCTACAGAAATCTACAGATTAATGTGCATCTAAAATATTATAATATAGGGGCTTCCTTGGTGGCACAGTGGTTGAGAGTCCACCTGCTGATGCATGGGACACGGGTTTGTGCCCTGGTCCGGGAAGATCCCACATGCCACGGAGCGGCTGGGCCTGTGAGCCATGGCCGCTGAGCCTGCGCGTCTGGAGCCTGTGCTCCACATGGGAGAGGCCACAACAGTGAGAGGCCCGCGTACCGCAAAAAATAATAATAATAATAAATGAAAATAAATAAAAATAAAATAAAATATATAGTATAGACTTTGGTTGTTTATGTAAAATATAAAAGGGGACTGATCAGGGTTTGTTTATATCAAACACCCAATAAAATGTCATTGGTTGATTATTTTCAACTTTCATTACTGCATATATCAATGTCAGGGTTTTTTTCCTGGAACCGTCTCTCCCGTTATTTGTTTGGTTGCCCTTTAAGGGTGATTTAGTCTACATTTATCCTTTTTCCACCTAGTCATTTCTGTTTTCTCTGTTGGAAGTTGAAACGTATAATATCATGTACAGTAAATTAAAGTTTTTCTGTTCTCTCCTCCTTTTTTAAAGATTCCTTCCCTTTAAAATTTGGTGCCTCTGGTTATTACCTCATGGTTTTATCTGATATGGCTACTTTAGATGATTAGAGTGGTTATTTATATTAAAAGTATCATAGTTATCTTTATCATATAATCTTGATTATATACTTTACAAAATTTGTACAATGTTTTTAGTGGAGTAGAAAAAAATCACAATAGAGCTTCCTAGATGATATAACAGACTGAACACATTTGCTTAATTTTGCTCCCTCCTGAAACCCTATGAAAACTACAGTAAAGTGATTTAAAATAAAAGACAAACTCATCAGAGCCAGGTGGATGCAACAGGAGATAACAACAATTTTGCAAATTGGAAAGCAGATGTACAGCAGGCATCTTTAAAAATGCAGGAAACTAAATTCTAAACCTGGACTGGAGAAAGCAGAGAACAACCTGATTTCTATGCACAGTCGGTCCTCAGAAGGCAGTGCAGGGACTTCTGGAAGAGCCAGCCCCCTCCCAACCCCGCAGTGCACTGGAGGTTTCTCCCCTGCAGAGGGGAAACTGAGGCTATCTGGATTGGCGGGTGCCAGGCAGTGCTAAGGGCAGGGCTACCATATCAAAACAGGGAAATTAAGCAAATGTTTGTGCTCTGAATGATGATTCCTTTCAGCTTTTTTTTCATATTTAACTCTCAGAATACAGGAAGCCAGATGTTGACCTTCTAGACAGGAGAAAGAGAAAAGTATTCCAGCTGGAAACTGCCCAGCCCTAAGGGAGAGACCTAAACCTACTGACATCCAAAGTTCCCCAACAAACAACCTCAGCCAGGTCATTTTAAAGTGAAGTGCAATATGGATAAGCCCAAACCAAACATCTCAAAACTTCCAATCAGCTTTCTGGTTCCCCATATTAAACATAAGTAGACAGTCAAGGATTGCCAGATATCTGCGGGATGTCATGAACCTTGAAGGTAGAAGCCAAAATGAACCAACAGGGAAAAAGGCAATTTGGAGAAATCGGAAGCAATACAGAGAAAAGAAAACACAAAACAAAACAGAACACTAAAAAGATCATTAATATCCTCAGAGACTTGAGAAGATACTGCATTTAGGAAACAAATGCTATTAGGCAAAAACAAACAAACAAACAAAACCCCTTGAAAACCGAAGCACTTTCAAAGAACAAAAACCAGTTTTTAGCAATTAAAAGCATAATAGCAGAAATGGTATTAGGGCTGGAATTAGAAATGTTGAAGAGAAAGTTGAATACATTTTCTGGAAAATAAAGAAAAAATGACAAGGGGAAGAAAGCATCAAAAAGAAATTCAAAAAAATTTCCCAGAATTGAAGAACATGATTCTTGACTGAATGGGCCCACTAGACGTCCAGCATCACCAATCACAGTGATCCACATCAAAGAACGTCATGCAAAAATTTCAAAATAAGAGTAATATTCTACAAGTTTCAAAAAAGGAAAAACAAGTCGTATGCAAAGGATCAGGGATCAGAATTATTTCAGACTTCTCACCTGCATCACTGGAAGCTAAAAGACAATGGAGGAATGACTCCAAACTCTGCAGGAAAATTATTTCCAGCCTGGAATGCATTGTCAACCAAAATATCAACCAAGCGTAGAATAAAGACATTTTCAGACATGAAAGTTCTAAAGAATTTTACCTCCCATACACTGTTTCTCAGGAAGCTCCTAGAAACTGTGTTCCACCAAAGCAAGGGAGTAAATAAGCCAAGAAAGAGGAAGACATGGTACACAGTGCTCGGAGCTGGATCACAGGAGCTGGTGACAGGAGTCCTCAGGATGAATGGAAACAGGAGGACATCTGCACACCAGGTGAGTAATGAAAACAGTCCTGACTGGAGCAGCGTGACTCAAGAAATAGAAGTGGTCCTTTATGCTTTCCTTTTTTCCTCATGAGCCTGTTAGAGGCTCTGTCGCATTGAGACAAGGGAGGACATCAAGCATGATACCAGGAGACCCAGAATCTAGACTTGGAGATTGGCAAAGGCAGGTCAAGGATGACAGCCAAGGGAGAGTGGAGAGCTCCAGGAGCGAGGTCTAAAGACAAAAACCAAAACCAAAGCTATAGATAGATAGATAGATTATAGCTATAAATATGTCAGTAAAATGTTTTAAAAGGCTTTTGGAAGACATCAAAGGAATGAATAAGAAACTAAGTGAAGAAAGTAAGCAAGTGAAAAATAAAGGCAGTTATTAATTTCAGGAAAAACAAAGATTATACAACGTTGAACATATTTAAACAAAAATTGTACTATAATGACACAGAGTGGATGTGAGCTGTGAAACAGTTGGATGGTGGTGTAAGAAAACTAAACAACCATAAGAGAAAGTCAGGTGATAATGTCTAAAACAAGGGAAGCAAAGATAGCATAATTTTATATTTAGTATTGCTACATAGTATTTAGGAGTGAAGTGTCATGATGCTTCCAACTTTTTAAATAATTTATCTAAAGTGTATGTATAGTTTTATATGTATATATTTATTTGACATTTCTTTCATAATGAAAAATTAAGGATAAAAGTCTATGATATAGAAAATGATGATGTATAAACACTGGAAGCAACGGATCAGAGAGGAGCTCCCTGAATACGGAGACTAGGGCTGTGGTGAGAGGTGGGTCAGGGGCTGGTGTTTTTTGGTGAGAAGGCTTTTAGTTGTTATTTTTTGACTCTCTAAGCTATGAGCCTGCCTCATTTAGAAAAAAGTAAAAATTTATTTAGAAAGGAAAGGATAAAAGGACTCACAGTCCAATTACATTCTACTCCTACTAGTTTCATGACCATGGGAAAGTCTTTATCCATAGAAGACCATGGGGTTCTGAACTATTGTATGAAAAAAGTTCAACTACACCCTCTACTTCAAGTCAAAACTGCTGATTCTTTTATCATACACAAGCTTATTTGTTTATTTAAACTTTGTCTTTCTTCATTACTTTAAATTTTTTATGTCTAAAGGTCTAAAACTTTTTCCAGATTATCAAATTTCATCGAATAGAAAAATAATTCTTAATAAACATTACAAAAAGGATTTAGCTGTTTGTCACAAAAATGTGCACTTAGACTTGAGTTTATCCTCTTCACTGTCAACAAGAAACCTGGTCTTCCTAGATTCCTGGTCTCTGACATGGAAAAAAATATGGAGCATGTGTAGCAAAAATAGCTCAAATGTAGAATCACTTGGGGAATAATTTGGACTTACATAGTTAAACGAAAAATCTCCAAAGTCATATTTGCCAGAATTACATCCAAGAACAACGTTTTATTTAGCAACTAACTGAGATGAATAGCAGCTTCAGTAGCTCTAAGCAAAGGCTCTATTCATCAAATTTAAGGACACAGGCAAAGGAAATTGATTCATTTCTGGACCTGATTGAGTTTCCACAGTTAGATGCATTGGAGGGAGACAGGGCCTGAATGCTTCAATTCTGTGGTCATTGCCTGCATGTAATCTGGTCTGGAACACCCCACCCTTGTGTCCTCAAGTCCAACCAGGCTCCTCCCATGGAAGAGGCTCTTATCTCCATGCCACTTTTAGAGTAATCAATGAGATCTTTAATAAATATCTGAGATCTTTCAACGGAAGTACAGCTTTCTCTCAGGAGATGCCGGTGTGCCTGAAACAGCAGAAGCATGAAATATTGGAATACCTTGTGAAAGGGAGGGCCTTGCGCTTAGTTGGTGCTCTGTCAATGCTTGTTAAATCAATTGAAGGTCTCATGTTAAACTTATTATGTTTGACACAGTTGTAAGACTTATTTTCACCTCCTCCCTATCATCCTGAGAGTCTGCTTGGGAGCCAGAAGAGCTTACTGCAGTGGCATGTTATCACTGCCACTTCCATAGTTCTTCTGAGTATTTGAGTCATACTGGCTCAGTGTCTCAGCTCACGTCTGGAGGGTAAAGCTCTGTGGAGGGAGGCACCACATCTGTCTCCTTCACCCTCACAAGGCCCATGGCAGGCGCTTGGAAATACTTGGTAGAGGAGCAGGCTTGGCTCTGCTTTTTCTACTTTTACCACCTAGGAGGTTTGTTTGATGTCAGGATGCTGGGTTCCTTAGTTAACACATTAACTTGGGTTTGTAAGCTTTGCCCTTGGAGTGAAAAAACCTGGGTTTGAGCCCCAGTTTGGCCTATTAACTGGGACCTCAGACAGTTAAACTCTCTGAGCTTCTGTGTCTTAACCTCTGTAAAGGAGGCAATAATAACACCTTCTTCACAAGATTTTGGTGAGAGTTAAATGAAATTATATATATATGTATATGTATATAAAAATGTATATATATGTAAAATCTAGTACAGGCTAAGTATACAAGAATGTTAAATCTCTTCTGTGCACAGATCAAGCTACTGATGTGTAGTGTAGAACTCCTTGGAAGTAGTAATAAGGGGCTGTAAACTATTTGTGATAGTTCAAAAAGGCCAAGGATTGTTATATTTACTTATTATAATAGTAATGAAACTGTTAAGCTTTTTGGGAATCAACTTGCTGACTCATGCTAGTCAGGGATCTCTCTTGATACATACATGTCTCAGATTAATTAAAAATGAGAAAATGAACTATTCAGGTATGTAACTGAGTATAAAACTCAAAATATGGAGTTTATGAGGTATCCTTGGTTACTTGCAACTACAGTGGAAGTTACTCAGAAGCATGTGTTGGTTACTTGGTTACTCAGAAGCATGTGTTTTGGATCTGGCCCTCAACTCAAGAATTTATGATGAGCTTACAGAATTTGGGGAGCTGAAGTGTTTGCTGCTGGGCACTCCAAGTGTGTTTAGCAATAAAACTAAACCAGTTTCACCACAATAAGAACACACGTGCTGGCTAGACTGAGCTGTTGTAATTTTTCTTGAAACTCATAACAACTACATATGTCTAATTCATGTGAGAGGATTTTATTGCAAATTACTAAATAGTGGATAATGAATAATTTTACCACAGGCTTTTATTACTAGATGGCCAGAATCTCACATTGGCATGAAATGACTATGGCATTCTAAAGCAAAATAGAGTTACATTTATATAGTCCAGATTATTTGTGAAATCCTATAAACTCTCAACTCTCTTGTATTTTATCCTTTAAAATGTTTCAAGAAATTATCAGCCAGTATACTTTGGGGAGATAGTGTAGAGATATAAAATCAGAGAAAAGAGACTATTTACTAGCCTCATAAATATGTTCTAAAAATCCTAATGATTTCATCATACTTCCTTTGTTTATTACCACATTCTTACCAAATTCCTATGGGACTGCTTATGGTATGAGAGAAAGAAAGAAAAAGAGGAAGAGAGAGATCTTTTGATCCTTGAGTAGTATTTCCTAACTCCTTTAGCATGCGGATGATTTTATGTTATTTTGTATTGTTAAGTCAAATTTCCCATTTTCCTTATCTGAACTAGACTGAAGCCAGATTGAAATTTGGGAGGGTATTTTTTACTAAGAGGGAAATTAAACGTTAAGCCATTGCAACCATAAATCCTGTTTACGTTTCCTTAAACTAAAGATGTTTTTACTCCTCCATCCCATATTTTTATCACTACTCTGTTGAATGTATTGTGAACATCTGCTCCACAGAAGATAGATATACGACAGGTAACCATGTATCATTTGTGCCTGTTGGGCATTTAAAATACTCACATCTCTGTCACCTGTCCATAAAGAATTTGTGAGATGTATTTTATCTTCCTCCCCGTGGGTCAGTTATCTAATGAGACTTGATACCCTAAATAAAATTTTAAGATGTTGCCTACTTATTTGGATAAGGATTATCTATTTTAATTCTTTGCAAAATATGAAATAATTAAAAATAGAACTTTGTGAGTACATTTATGGCAACTTGGATCTTACAAAAGTATGAAAGGAAGCTTTCAGTTTCCTTACTGAGTGTACATTTTAAGGACTGTTACCTCACTAACAATTATAGCTAGCATTTTATCACTGTTACATGACATAAATACGTAATAAACAATATCTGATTTTGTTTCTACAATAACCCTGTGAAATAGATGGTACAAATATTATCAGGCTTATTTTACAGATAAATAAACCTCAGGAAACTGAGGCAAGAGGGATTTTAAGTTACTTGCCCATAGTGAAATGGCTAATAAGTACTAAAATCAGGACTCAATCTCTGGTCCTCTTCCTCCTAGTTCTGTGTTTCTTTTTCCCTTTTTAAAAAAATGAGGTGAAATTCACATAACATGAAATTAACTATTTTAATGTATGTGATTAAATAACATTTAGTCCATTCACAATACTGTGCAATTATTACCTCTTTCTAGTTTCAAAACATTTTCATCACCCCAAAAGGAAACTCTGTACCCATTAAGCTGGCAACTACCAGCCCCTGGCAACCACTAACTAATATAGTTTCTGTCTCTATGGATTTACCTAAACTGGATATTTCATATAAATGAAATCATATAATATGTGACCTTTTATGTCTGGCTTCTTTCACTTAGTATAATGTTTTTGAGGTTCATCCACATTGTGCTTCATTCCTTTTTATGGATGAGTAATAGTCCATGTTTTGCATGCACTACAATTTTTTATTCATGGATGGGTGTTTGAACTGTTTCCACTTTTTGGTTTTTGTTAACAGTGGTACTGAGAACATTTGGACATCTGTTCAAATAATGCTAATTATTATAAATGAATATTTGGATTGTTTCCATTTTGGGGCCATTATGAATAATGCTGCTATGAACATTCATGTTCATGTTTTTGTGTGAGCATATGTTTGAGTTCTCTTGTGTACATACCTAGGAGTGGAAATGCTGGGTCATATGATAATTCTATATTCAACTTTTTGAGGAACTGCCAAACTGTGTTCCACAGCAGCTGTACCATTTTATATTCCCACCAGAAATGTATGAAGGTTCTAATTTATCCACATCCTCACTGACACTTTTTATTTTCTGTTTTTTTTTAATAATAGCCATCCTAGTGAGTGTGAAGTGGTATCTCATTGTAGTTTTGACTTGCATTTCCCTAATGACTCATAATGTTGAACATCTTTTCATATGCTTATTGGCCCTTTACATATCTTCTTTGGAGAAATTTGTTGAGTTCTTTGCCCACTTTTAATTTGGGTTGCTTCTGTATTTAAAAATAATAATATATCATTCTTTTCCCCCCAAAATTCCACTTTTGCTCCCTTGGAAAATTTACCTTCCTGCTCCATTAGTGTGTCTTTTTTTTTTTTTTACATCTTTATTGGAGTATAATTGCTTTACAATGGTGTGTTAGTTTCTGCTTTATAACCATTAGTGTGTCTTTACGCAGGGAAAAAATAGTTAACGTGTTCTTGAGATATTTTCATGTGTGTGTATGTGATCGGGGTCATTCCTACCTATGAATAAGATATAAAGTTCTCCACAGGTGATGGAGTTGATAACCTAGCATGAAGACTGAGACCATCCATTTGTCAGTCACCATGGTGCTGTCCTCAGACTGGGGTGCCCTTCAGAGGGTGAACCAGGGTGGATGGCAGATTTGGGAACATGGGCTTCTATTTAACTTGGATCAGGAAAAGGAGAAGTTGCCTGGTTTGCTGCCCTGTGTCAGGGGATAATGGGGCGCCTGCTCTGGAGTGAAAGGTCAGGATGGGGTGGCAGTGGGGTTGAAGGGAGAAAGCCAGACATTCTTCATATGTGGCTGGACCTCTTGGCTGCTACAAGGGTGTTTTCATGGTCAGACAGTTGCCCGAGGGAGTCCTGATACTTTTTATGCTGTTTGTATTTTGTGTGCCTTTTTGTCTGTCTTGGTACTGAGTGCAGCTCTTTGTAGAAGTGCCAGCCTGTCTCAGGTGTGCTAAGGAGAACATGGGCAGAGGCTCTGGGCAGATTTGGACCAATGTTTTGAAGGGGAAGCAGCTCAAAGAGCCAAGTGAGGTGGTGGCTGCAGTAGAAATAAGGGTGAGAAGACACCAGAGGGAGGGAGAGGCTTGGGAGCCAGACTTCTGGCAGGTTTTCTCTGGGGCCCCTCCCTGACACTTCTCAGTGTTTACCCCTCACAAGAGCCTCTGTTCTTCTGCCAATGTGACTGGATAATACTTTGAGATATTAATTTACAGACTTTTCTCATATTTCCCCCTTTTACCTCCCCCACCTCCCCCCCCCAGTTAATCAAATGGTTGACTCTGCTCGCTAATCTCAGGAGAAGGAGGTGACTGGCCAGAAAGCAGAAGCACACTATAAGTTACTTTTTGTATGTGCTCTGAAAGTCCAAATAGTTAGGGGAGCCTAGGAGATTCTGGGTTTGAACAAAATGGTTGGGTGAGGGAGAGGCTTTCCTTTTACCCCCAAACTTGAAGAAAGATCCTCCTGGGCTGGCGTGGGGATGAGGAGAGCTAAGGTGGGTACATGGGCATGAACACAGAGAGGAGTATGGGTCCCAGAGCAGAGGGGCCCATCCCCTGCTTTCCAGGAGAGCCTGGGAGGCCCCAAGGAAGGAAAAATTGTGTTGGATGTGCTAGGCTGAATAATGGCCCCCCCAAATGTCCACATTCTAATCCCAGTACCTGTGAATATGTTATCTTACGTAGCAAAAGGGACATTGCAGGTAAGATTAAGTTAAGGATCTTGAGATGGGGAAAATTATCCTGGTGGGTGTAATGTAATCACACGATCCTTACGAGAGGGAGGCAGGTGAACAGAATCAGTGAAGATGTTGTGATGATCTTGCACTGCCGGCTTTGAAGATGGAGGTAAAGGCTGCAAGTCGAGGAGTGCCCATGGCCTTCAGAGGTTGGCAAAAGCGGGAAAACGGATTCTCCCCTAGAGCTTCTAGGAAGAACCAGCCCTGCTGTCACCTTGATTTGGCTCATCAGACCCATTTTGGACTTCTGACCTCCAGAACTGTAAGGTAATACTTTCTCATTGTTTTAAGCCAGAGTTTGCGGTCACTTGTTGCAGCAGCACTTGGGAACTAACAGTGGGGATGGAGGCAGGGATGACGGAAGGCCATGCCCTGCATCTCCTGTACCCCAAGTGGGCCCAGCAACAGCAGGACACCGGAAGTAGAGGTTAAGGAGCCACATGGAGGCGCAAGAAAAGCCCCAGCTGACTGTGTGGACTGGGCCCCAAGGACCCGGTGGGCTCCCAACCCAGTGCCCTGGCATGACAGGAGCACCCCAGAACTTCCTGTTGTAGTCCTAGGGAAGGCTGGAAGCTCCCTCCAAGTGACATTAAATTTCTGTCACCCAGCCTAAGTGAGCACTTAAAATATAAATAAAGGAAGTGATTATTCTTGCCCTGAGCTTGGTAGCTGAAATTCCTACTCTCTATGTAAGGTTCATTTTCACAACCCAATGAGGTAAGTATGCCTCATTATCAATTTAGTTGGCTCCTGAAAATGTGCCAGGTAGAGGAATTTTGGAATGACTGAGACTATGTTTTATTTTCTTAAATCTAAAAAAATAATGAATTTGGGCTTCCCTGGTGGTGCAGTGGTTGAGGGTCTGCCTGCCTATGCAGGGGACACGGGTTCGTGCCCCAGTCCGGGAAAATCCCACATGCCACAGAGCAGCTAGGCCCGTGAGCCATGGCCACTGAGCCTCCACGTCCGGAGCCTGTGCTCTGCAACGGGAGAGGCCACAACAGTGAGAGGCCCGCGTACCGCAAAAAAAAAAAAAAAAAAAAAAGCCAGGCTTACCGCAAAATGCAATTAGTTTGCTCCAAATATCACAGAACATCTTAAACATCTAGATAACAATCCATCAAGGATTTCTGCCCCATATAAAGCCTAAAGAACACCAATCATCTAATTATTAAACACATCAGTGGGTGTTTTGTGTTTGATACACAATACTATCCAGTATTACATACCGACTATATTTTCATTCTACACTGAAATGAACTATAATGAAAATAAGCAATACCCCTATATGTTAAAGGTACAAAATGAATGCAAATATCACAAAATGCAACCCTCTAGGTGAATGGCTGAGATATGACTGTGGCTCAGGTGTGCAACTTTACTTTTTCTCCATGAGAATTCCTCAAAACTTGGGTGATCATATAATTCAGGATCAAGTTTTTGTGAGTAAAAGAAGAACTGTTAATAACTATGTTGGGTTAATAGCTGAAACTGGAACTATCTGGGGTGAAGTGAGATGTATAGTCATTCTACTTAAAGCAGTTTTGCAATTTGGAGAGTGAATTTTGCAAGTTTTATGGGAAATATTTGGATAGTAAGAGTTCAATGTTTTCTTAGGCCTGTTTTTCAGACAAGAGAAACTAGTACTCAAAGACTGTAAGCACTTGCCCAAAGTGCCACAGTAATTTCACCCATTGTGTAGGAATTCAAACCCAGGTCTGTATGCTTCACACTGTGGTTTTTGTGAGTGGGTTCAAACACTTTAGACTTGGACCTCTTTTCTGAGACCCCAGAGAACTTGTTCCACCCCCAAAACAGGCATGGAGGGCCCAGGGAACTCCTTCCCATCCCCTAACTTACAACCTCTGGTGCGGGCGGGAGCCACTTGGAATGGTCCTTCATCTTAAGTGCCTGGGTGTACTTCAGGGGCTTCCCTGCAGCAGGGGAGATGGGACACAGGCATCCCACTGTCATTCATTCATTCTTTAAAAAAAATTTTTTTTATTGAAGTACAGTTGATTTACAATGTTTCAAGTGTACAGCAAAGCGATTCACTATATATATACATATATATTCTTTTTCAGTCTCTTTTCCATTATAGGTCACTACAACATATTGAATAGAGTTCCCTGTGCTATATAGTAGGACCTTGTTATTTATCTATTTTATATTTATCTATTTTATATATAGTAGTGTGTATCTTGTTAATCTTGTTAATGCCAAATTCCTAATTTATCCCTCCCCCTACTTTCCCCTTTGGTCACCATAAGTTTGTTTTCAATGTCTGTGAGTCTATTTCTGTTTTATAACTAAGTTCATTTGTATCTTTTTTTTAGATTCCACATATAAGTGATATCAAATGGTATTTGTTTTCATCTGTCTGACTTATTCACTTAGTGTGATAATCTCTAGGTCCATCCATGTTGCTGCAAATGGCATTGTTTCATTCTTTTTCATGGCTGAGTAATATTGCATTTTATATATGTACCACACCTTCTTTATCCATTCATCTGTCAATGGACATTTAAGTTGCTTCCATGTCTTGGCTATTGTAAATAGTGCTGCAATGGATATTGGGGTGCATGTATCTTTCTTTTCTTTTTTTTTAACATCTTTATTGGAGTATAATTGCTTTACAATGGTGTGTTAGTTTCTGCTGTATAACAAAGTGAATCAGCTATATGTATACATATATCCCTATATCCCCTCCCTCTTGCTTCTCCCTCCCACCCTCACTATCCCACCCCTCTAGGTGGTCACAAAGCACTGAGCTGATCTCCCTGTGCTATGCGGCTGCTTCCCACTAGCTATCTATTTTACATGTGGTAGTGTAAATATGTCCATGCCACTCTCTCACTTCATCCCAGCTTACCCTTCCCCCTCCCCGTGTCCCCAAGTCCATTCTCTACATCTGCGTCTTTATTCTTGTCCTGCCCCTAGGTTCTTCCGAGCCTTTTTTTTTTTTTTTAAGATTCCATATATATGTGTTAGCATACGGTATTTGTTTTTCTCTTTCTGTAGGGTGCATGTATCTTTTTGAATTAGAGTTTTCTCTGGATATATGCCCAGAAATGGGATTGCAGGATCATATGGTGGCTCTATTTTTAGTTTTGTAAGGTACCTCCATACTGTTTTCCATAGTGGCTGCACCAATTTACATTCCCCCCAACAGTGTAGGAAGGTTCCCTTTTCTCCATACCCTCTCATTCATTCTTTCAACTGATACCTATTGCTTTTAACCATGATTCTTTTCATGACCCCTGTATTAGTTTCCTTGGGTTACTCTGACAAAGTACCACAAACTGGATGGCTTAAAACAATAGAAATGTATTCTTTCATGGGTCAGGGCCCAGAAATCTGAAATCAAGGTTTCAGCAGGGTCATGCTCCCTTCAAAGGCTCTAAGGGAGAATCCTTCCTGTTTCTTCCAGCTTCTGGTGGCTCCTGGTGTTCCTTGACTTCTGGCAGCATAACTCCAATCTCTGGCTCCATCTTCCTATGGCCGTCTTTCTGTGTGTCATTGTCTCCACATGGCCTTCTTATAGGGACACCAGTCATTGGGTTTAGGACCCACTCTAATCCAATATGACCTTATCTTAACTTAAATACTTACATCTGCAAAGACCTCCTTTACAAATAAGATCACACTGTGAGCTTTCAAGTGGACATGAATTTCGTGGGACACTATTCAACCCAGCACAACTCCCCCTTTGACTTCTCACAGAATCACCACTTCTTTGCTCTTGCCAAGGCATGATCAAGAGTTAAACATCACTGGAACATCCATATGGGAAGAGTCTTGAATGCCACAGTCTGGTGGTAAAAAATGGGGTGGGGGGCAGGGCTAGGGGCCTTGTCTTGAAGCTATGTTTGCACAGCTCTTTTTATGAGATTGGAGAAAAGTCCATTTCCTTTTCAATGAATAGGGGTTAAAGGGTGGGAAGTTCTGATGGAAATTTGGGAGCCTTAGAACTATCCAGAGACACTCCTTGCCATCACCGCTATCAGAGGAGGTCTTTAGAACGAAGAATTTTTCTCCACCTTATTTTTTTAAAAATCAATCTTTAAACAAATTGGTTGAGTTGAATACATATTACTTGAGTGATTTGATTTTTAGAGTTAAGGAATTTGAAAAATTATTCTTCCTGTATTTTGCTATCAACTTGTTTGTGTCAGATCCTGAACTGTGGAGTCTTGTCTTAAACATATTCCTTCATTTAAAAAAATTTTTACATTTTCTTAAATGTGGTATATTCTTGTCACATCTAACTATCACTATGTCATGGGCCAAATGCCTTATACATCACTTAGTTTTCCTGACTTGCCTCAATACCTTTGTGCAACGTACACATTGTCACTAGGACTGTGTACATCTTGCCCCTATTCATCTTGGCATCCCCTGGATTTTACAGCGTGCCTGGTGCAGAGATGGTATTCAACCACATGTTTGTTGAAGGAAGGATGTCTACATGTGACAAAGAGACAAATTTTACCGCCTCTGCTAATTGGATGTACTAATCTACTTTAGAGCGTTTCCCTCTTCTCTCTGGCTGCCACATGGAATTACACATTCGTTCCTGTTACTGTCTTGTAGCCTCTGCTGGTACCTCTGCTAATATGTTAGCCTGTGATTCATCTCTCCATCTAATAGCTATTGCTGCTCTGTGGACCTTATAACAAAGAGCGTGTGAGCTGCCAGTTAATCATAATCTGAATCTTCTAGAATCCAGGTACATATTCAGATGTACAGCACCTCATAAATGTGTAGAGGAGCTGCCTTGACACACGCCAGATGAGATTACTGCTCAGATTCCATGCAGGACAGGCACACTGCCCTGCTGTCTTGTAAAATTGCCCTGGTTTTTATAGAAAGAAAATAGTCTAATGAAGTTCACGCTCCATGAAGAGTACAGATGTGCTCCATGAAGAGAAATTATGGGTAATTTGTGAACCAATTCTAGGACAAAATATGGATCATTAAAACCAGCTTGCCTCAATCTAAGCCTTCAATACTCACAACTTTGGACTTTTCAGGCAGGCACACTTCAACCATTTCAAATTCTAGTTTTGGGGGGTAATTGTTCCTAGAAAACTGTCTCCTAACTTAGCTAGTTGTCTAGAGAATACTAGCAATTTTTTTTTTCTTAAATCTCTCTCCTTTTGCCCACCATTAATTTTGGTGATAAAGGGATATCCTGAACATTATATAATGTATATTGCATTTCAATCCAGACAAAGAGGTGAAGATGAAGTATTTCAGTCCATAGAAAATCAAATAAGATATCTAACTTCCTTCCTTTCATTTTCTTCATGATAAGCAACATGGTGACATTGAAGTGGTAGGGTTCACTTTTGGTCTTTCATCTTTCTAGCTTCTCTCCTTGATCCTGTGAGACTTCATGAGGATTCAAACACCAAATGATGATGTCTTCTGTCATTGCTACCACTTACCTTTCTGCCACATTTTACAAAATCTGTATGGAAATATATTGCTAAGCCTTTGGAACGTAGCTGATCACTTAACCTAAGTGGACAAACTCTCCACTCAGTTTTGATCTCATTTCAGTGGTACAGATGCAGTCACTTGCACTGGGTCACTCGAGGACCTGCATGTGGCCCTCAACACTGTGTAGCCATCCTGTGATTACCCAGTGGCACCCTACTGTTGCCACCTGGTGGTGGGCTGAGTGGTGCCTGAGTTCAGAGTTGCTCACTGGGGACATGGCAGGGCATAATGGGAGATGAAGCTCTGGGACGCCTGCACCTCACAACGTTGCACATCCATTCAAAAGTCAACAAGTGTTTCTTGAGAGCAGGCACTGTTCTTGGCGCTGGGTAAGAATAGGAAACAAAACAGGTAGAGATTCTGGCCCTCAAGAAGCTTACATTCAATTATGGGAGACAGCACTAACAAGATAAATAAATTAAACACACTCTATCCAAAATGAAGATACACTCCATGGAGAAAAATGGAGCAAGGAGGGAAGAAATCAAGGCAGGCCTCACTGTGAAGGTGACATTTTCATAAAGGCCTGAAAGAGAAGAAGTGTTGTACCATGAGGCTATCTAGGGAACAAAGCATTCCAGGCAGGGGAAAGAGCAAGTGCAAAGGCCCTGAGTTGGGAGCATGCCTGTTTGAAGAACAGTGAAGAGGCCGGTGTGGCCAGAGGACAGGTGACAAGGAGGAGAGGAGAAGGGGATGAGGTCTTTCAAAGACTTCAGTAGGCATTTAGGATTTCCCAAGGAAAGTCTTATTTCCAGAATTTAAAAAGAAGAGTTGTAAGGTATCTGATGGAAAGGAGAGTAGATATGACTTTGTCTTTGATCAAGTTTCCTTTTCTTAGCTCAAGAGCAAGAATGTTAGAAGAAGAAGGAGAGGGGGCAAGGGTAAGAGGGAAGTGGAGAGAGGGAAGAGAGGAAAAGGAGGAAGCTTGTCCAGCCCAACCTGGCCTTTCCCCCGAACCTGACCCCAGATCTCTGTGTCTGGATCTGTGCAAGACATTTAAAAACCTCAGACAACTGACCTGTCCGGGGTGGAACTCGGCAGCTTCTCTGAGACACATCTTCTGTCTGCCCTGCCTGCAGAGTTACCTTTCACAGCTCAACATCTAGCAAGCCAGCAGGACTGAGTTACATTTTCCTGACCCTAATAGAGAGAAAGAGAGAGGGATTATAGGGGAGTTTATTTATCCAACATTTGTTCATTGAACAAACATCTGATGAAGTCCTACTATGTGCCAGCCACTGCTACCTGGGATCAGACACTCTTACTCTTTTGTCCAAGGAACTTAGATGCCCAACACAAGTACAGGACACACTGTTTAGGTGGTGGGGCTGCATCTTTTCATCTGAAGGCAAAATAAGCACAAGAAATGCTCAAACAGCCTCTGTGCACCCCAAAGACCCCAGGCAGGGAATAATTCTGAATATGTGTGTTGGTACTTCAGGTGTAAAAGAAGGAAACTCACTCAGAATGCTGTAAAGAGCCCAGCGCCACTAAAACTGTGCTGTCCTTCAAGAAACAACCCAACTTTAGAGAAGGGATCACATTGTTACTGCAATGGCTGGCATCTTTCTATTCCTCACTTCTCTACTTTGCTGCTGTGGAAGGACTTAGCTTCTTTCTCTCTTCTTCCAAAGAACCTGCTCTTGGAGACCCAAGATTCTATTTGAAATTCACACTACCCAAGAGAAATGATCTGATTGGTCAGTCAATCCTCCTCTAACACAGAATGTGCCTCTGGGCAGAGACTGTGATGAAGCTACCTTAGTCATGTATAAATAGCTGTGATGGCGTCAGTCTTCCATTCCTGGTCAAATTAGCAGTGGCCAGCGTACTGGTTTCAGATGATAACACCTCTATGTTACATCTACTTCTTAAGGGGAAGCGATTGAAATGGCAGATACAATGAAGTTTCCCAGAAGGCCCCTAACTTAATTTCCCCACCCTGGCATGCTATTCTTTCAGAGAAGTGAGAGGAGTTCTCTGTTCTTTGTCCCCACTTTTTTCTTTCCTCATTAGACCTCCATCTACCCTGGCCTACCATATTCCTCACTCCACCCCAGTACCATAACATTCAACTGTCCAGGGTTTCTCTCCTGAGTGTGTGTATTTGCTCAGTTTTGACTCAGAAATCTGTGAATTTGGTGTGTTTAATAAATGAAAATTTCTCCCATTGTTCCAGGAGCTGATGGAGCTTGTGTTAATTCCAAACTCTATATTTCCTGTGGAATTCATGAAAGCCACAGAGTTCAAAATTCATTTGTTCTTTCAGATTATTTGGGTCTTTGCTAGGACTGGTCAAGTTTCTGCTTCTTTCCTCTGGGTTGATTAGATCACATAATGTTTTATACTTAGATTTCTCCACACCATTATTACACTCAATGGACTTCATTTAGAATGTCGTGGCATCACTCTGGTGTGAGATATGAGTGCATTCTGCCAGTCCACAGACATGTGCTGGCATTTCCTATTAAAAAGAAAATGGACCACACACTTCTTGCTGTGCTTATGAGGTCTTAATGGGAATTATTAGACCAGAGGGAAGATGTGATCATTTTATCGGTCATTCTATTTGAAGGAAGGAATCCCTTAATTTTCCTTCCTTCATTGGAAGAACTGTTTACGAAGGTATAGTTCATTGAGTCCAGAGGGCTGTGTGAGGGCCATGTGGGAATCTCAAAGACCCTCTTCTTCAGGAAGGATATAGGAGTATAAACAGATACTAATGGGGAAATAATTCAGTTTGTACTTACTCTTGCCTGGCATTATAATAGAGAGTGAGCTCTGTATACCTAGGGCACCAGACAGCACTCTCCTGACACAGGGAAAGGAGCTGGACTCAAACTCTCTCTCCAGGTGTTCCAGCCCCATCTTCTACCCCTGCCATGGGCTTTGAACATCATGAGTCACTTGCTGGCTTTGACCTTTCTGGTTTTGTCTCTGACAAGCCTCCACATGGTGGGGCCTTGGGGATAATTCCTTCATTCACTTGTACATGTATTTATGTGTACCCTTGTTCATTCGTTCATTCACTCAGGCACTCTTTTGACAATGATTCAACAGTATTTAAAAAAATTTTTTTTTAATATTTTTAAATTTTATTTATTTATTTTTTGCTGTGTCAGGTCTTAGTTGTGACATGCCGGACCTTTTTTGTGGGTTCTTTTGTTGTAGCACATGGGCATAGTTGCCCCACAGCATGTGGGATCTTAGTTCCCCAGCCAGGGGTCGAACCCTTGTCCCCTCATTGGAAGGCAGATTTTTTACCACTGGACCATGAGGGAAGTCCCGATTTAACCATATTTGATGAGAGCCTCTGTGTGCCTTGCAGCATGTCAGGTACTGAGCAGTATATCCCTATTCTCCAGAAATTTATTGTCTTATTTGAGAGACGAACCTAGCACATATTTTAGAGTTTAGTACAAATACATTGCAGTTCAGAGTATCAGTACTAAAAATGTGACCCAGACAGTAAGAGCTGGGGGAGTTCCTGGGAAGGTGAGCATGAGAAGTGAAGGCTACCTGGATAAAGTAGGACTTGAGCAGGACCCTAAAATAAGGGCATTTGGCAGGTATGGAATAAGGAGAAGGAAACTCAAAGCAGAAAACACAGAATAAGCTAAGGCAGAAAGTCATAAATGACAGTGGTGCTTATGGTGGAGAGTGGAGAGACCACTCTGGCCAGAGGAAAGGGGCCGTGTCTGGAGTTATAGGAGGTGAATGTCAAATTAGATCAGGGCCAGACTGATGAAAGAATTTGAATGAAACAAACAGCACATTTGGACTTTATTCAGTACAGGTCTGAGAACCATTGGCACTCTTGAATATAAATGTGATGCTGTTGCAACAAACTTAAAATAGTTTAGGATTTCACTATTACCCAATAGTCAGTTGATGTGCCTGGGAGTGCAGGGTGGAGGTGAACCCTGATAAAGATGACCTCCTTGATAGGCAATGGGAAGGGGACAGGAAAAAAGAACAAGGAGGGTTAATGTCTAATTTTCCTAACCTTGTATGATATGCTGAAGAACTTTCTGATATACGTTTACATGGGTAAACTTGAATCAAACAGGGTTTGCCAGTGAGAGAAAGCCTTGTGTGCAGTGGCTCATTTAGCAAGGAGTATGTACTGGTTCATATGACTAAACTGTAGGAAGGGCTAAGGATGTGGCTCAGGGCAAAGAGGGGGGATTTTATTTATAACTCCAGTAATTTTACATAAAGTTGAAGACAATCATTTTTATTTGTTTTTTGATTAATGTCCCAATAATTCACGTATTTAACCAATTATATTTCTCTTAAACATTTAGCACCAGTTACATATCTAAATTCCCACAATTTTAAACAAGAACATACTATATACAGATATAATAATGCAATAATAAACACTTACATAGCACTTACTATATACCAGGCACTGTTGTAAGCACTTTATATATATTGTTCATATAATCCTCAAAACAACCTTATCAGATAGGTTATTGTCAACCCAATTTTTGAAATGAAAAAAATTGATGCCCATTGTGTTTATACATTTAACAAGTTATATAGATTGGATTCCAACCTTGTCATCCAGACTTCAGAGTTCATGTTCTTAACCATTACACTTCTACTACCTCTCAATATAAAATGTTAGTATCATTATTTAACAATATTCTGGTGATATTAAACAATGTAACTACATATGAGAAAGAAATTATAAATGTGAAACATTGAAAATCAGGAGGTAAAATAATTATTTGTAGACACTGTGATTCTACACCTGGAAAACAATAAGAGAAGCAATAGAAAAAACTACTGCAAATAATCAAGAGAATTCAGTCTATCAACTTGTTATAAAATGAAATATAAAATTTAGTCATATTCATATGTAAAAACCACCTAGACAGAAGATATAATTTAACAAAAGACCCATTTGCAATAGTAAGAAGAAAGCTAAAACTCTTCAAGATAAACCAAACAAAATTTATGCAAGATGCACCTAAAGAAAACTTTAAAACACTTAAGGACACCGAAAAAAACATGAAGAAATAGGAAGACATACCATGTTCTTGGATAGGTTGTTTCAATATCATAAAGGTGTCAATTCAAGTATCTTAATTTAAGGATTAACTGGAACTTAGTAAAATTTCAAAAGCTAATTTTATAGTTCATGTAGGAAAACTATGTATATATAAGCAAATATAGCTAGGATAATTTTTCAAAGGAAGAATAATGAGCCTTGCCAGATGTGAAAATTTGTTATAAAGCTATGATTGTTAAGACAACATGATATGACAAGTCAGACATGGATGTGGAACAGAATGTAAAGTCTAGCAATGGACAAAAATAAATCAAGGATTCAGGATATGATAAAGCCCACATTTGATTATTTGGTGAATGGTGTTAGGATGACTACATAACTATCTTAAGAAAAATAAAATTATATCCCCACCATATAATTTGTATCAAAATAAATTCTCGATGTACTAAATATTTAAATGTGGGAAATGAAAACATAAAAATACTAAAAGAAAAAATGGGAGAATTTTTAGTACTCTCAGAGTAAGGAAGGCTTTTACAATGCAAAAAACCATAAGAGCACCACTACAGATCTCATAGGAATAAAAAGGATTAGAAGAGAATACTGTGTACAACTATATGCCAAAAAATTGCATTAACTAGATGAAACTGGACAATTCCTAGAAAGACACAAACTACCAAAACTGACTCGAGAAGCAACAGAAAATCTCAATAGACCTATAACAAGTGAAAAGATTGAATTGGTAATTTTAAAACTTCCCACAAATAATCCCAGGCCTAGATAGCTTTACTGATGAATTCTATCAAAATTCAAAGAAGAAATAATATTAATCCATTACAGACTCTTCCAAAAATAGGAGGAATACTTCTTCACTGATATCAAAATTTGACAGACATTACAAGAAAAGAAAACTACAAATGAATATCCCTTTAAAATATAGATGTAAAAATCCTCAACAAAATACTAGCAAACAAAATTCAGCCATATGTGAAAAGGATTATTCACCATGACAAATCTGGATTTATCACACTATTAAGATTGGCTTAACATCTAAAATCAATCAATGTAACACACTGTATTAATAGAAGAAAGGACAAAATCTCATGTTCATCTCAATGAACCAGAAAAAGAATTGACAAAATCCAATACCTTTTCATGGTAAACAAACAAACAAAACCTGAGAAGCTCGGAAAAGAAAGGAACTTAATCTAACTGATAAAGGTCATCTATGAAAAGTTCACAGCTAACCTAGTGAAAGATTGATTGCTTTCCCCCTAAAATCAGAAAAAAGTCAAGAATGTTCACTCTCACTGCTTCTATTCAATATTGTACTGGAGGTTCTAGCCAAGTCAGCTAGACAAGAGAAAGAAATATAAGGCATCCAGACTGGAAGGTAAGAAGTAAAACTGTCTCCATTAGCAGATGACATGACCTAGTGTAAAAAATCCTGAGGAGGGCTTCCCTGGTGGCACAGTTGAGAGTCTGCCTGCCAATTCAGGGGACACGGGTTCGTGCCCCAGTCCAGGAAGATCCCACATGCCGCGGAGTGGCTGGGCCCGTGAGCCATGACCGCTGAGCCTGCACGTCCGGAGCCTGTGCTCCACAATGGGAGAGGCCACAACAGTGAGAGGCCCGCATACCGCAAAAAAAAAAAAAAAAGAGAATAGTCTTCTCAACATATAGTGCTCAGAAACTGGATTTCTACATACAAAAGAATGAAGTTGGACCCCCCTACCTCACATCAAATACAGAATAATTCAAAATATATCAGAGACTTAAATGTAAGAGCTAACTAGAAAACTCTTAGTGAAAAAAATGAGAGTAAATCTTTGTGACCTTGATCACAAAATGACACCAAAAGCCCAGTGACAAAAGAATAAATTGATAAATTGGACCTCATCAAAGTTAACAACTTCTGTGCTTCAAAGGTCACCATCAAGAGATTGAAAAGCCAACCCACAGCATGAGAGAGAATATTTGTACACTATGTATCTGATAGGGACTTGTATCCAGAATACACAAAGAATTCTTAGAATGCAACAGTAAAAACATAGATAACCTAAATTGAAAATGGGCAGAGGATTTAAAAAGCCATATCTCCAAAGAAGATATACAAGTGGCCCATAAACTCATAAAAAGTTGCTTAACATCATAAGCTGTCTGGGAAATGCAAATCAAAACCACAACAAGAAATCCATACCAAAAAGAATGGGTTTCTTTTGGGGTGATGAAAATGTTCTGGAATTAGATAGTGATGATTGTTGCACAACTCTGTGAATATACTACGGACTGTTGAATTGTTCACTGTAAAAAGATGAATTTCATGATTTGTAAATTATTTTTCAATAAAGCTGTTATTTAAAAAAAAGCCATAAGAGAAAATGTTGATTAATTTAGTTATGTAAATCATTTAGATTGATCTGCATTGCAAAAACTACCATAACAAATTTAAATAGCACATAATGTTCTGGAGAAAATATAGGAACAACTCATATTCCAGAATAGGGTTAATCTCCTTAAAATAATAGGAGGCTTTGTAAAAAAAAAATCCCAAAAAACCCACAATCTGAAGTGGAAAATAGGCAAAGGATATGAATAGAGATTTTTTAATTAAAAAAATTTAAAACTCAACATACAAAAAGATGTTAATTTTCAATAATAAGTGATATATTACAACCTCATTGAGAAACCAATTACACCCATCAAATTGGCAAAAATCAGTAATTTTGATAACACTGTTGATGAGATTCTAGGAATACGTTGCTAGTAAAAATGTGTGAAGGGCAATTTGGCTCTATGTATCAAGATTGCAAATGCACATACCCTTTGATCCAGTAATTCCACTATTGGAAATGAATTCAGTGGAAGCTGACCAACTCTCTGCCCCCATCCCTGCCCCAGCCAAAAGGAAATGGGGTCCTTGTAGGCTTTGCCAGTTTTAATGGTGTGAATACTTCCACCATGGTCAATTTCAAGCTATTCTCCTGACGTCAATCAGCTCTTCAAATTCCTGAAATTTTAATAATTGGCTCTTGCAAGCCCAGATGAGCCTGCCCCAGCATATCACTGAATATTCACTAGAATTTGCAAAAGGATATATGTATGAAATTGCACCATTATGTATAATGACAAAAGAGTTGAAACATTTTAAGTGGCCAACAATAGAGAACTGCTTAAATTAATGATTAGATAATAAAGTTGTTTAAAAAATTGAGAAAGCTCTTTATTTACAGATATGGAACGTTTCTAAGCTATATTTTAAGTTAAAAAAACTAAGGTGCATAACAGCACATATCATATAACACTTGAGGAAAGGGGGGATATATATGTGTGGAATATCTCTGAAAGGGTATGTAAGAAACTAGAATCATTGATTTCTTCGGGGGAGGAGAAATGGGGGTGATTCACACGCATATACTGAGCAGCACTGTGTGAAAACTCTAGGGACCTCTGCAAATCTCTGGGGTTCTTTCTCTATTTAGCTCTCTCTTGAGTCCCCTGTTCTGCAAACTTTAGCTGCCTTGGACTCCCCAGAATCTTGGCTCTATCTCCTCAATTCAGGGAGTCTGCTGGTCTCCATGTGGTTTCCTCCTCCTCGTGCTGTGTCCTGGAAGCTGCCTCACGGCAGTAGGCTAAAGCAATTAAAGAGTTCATCTCATGTGCTTTTGACCTCTTGGGAATCACTGTCCTTCCTGGCCTGATGTTAATATTTTGACAGTGATTGTTTTATATATTTTGTTCAGTTTCTGTGTTCTTTTGGACAGGAGGGTAAATCCATTCCCTGTTATCCCATTTTGGCTGGAAATGGAAGTGAAATACAATTTTTAGAAAAAAATAGAATACCTTCATGACCTCAGGATAGGGAAAGATTTCTTAAACACTGAACATTGCTCACACAAAATTAAGATTTTATTTTAAAATTAAGACCCCATAAAGAGAGTGAATATATAAGTCACAGAAAAGGAGAAGATATCTGCAATGCATATAATTGAGAAACAACTCATAAATAGACTACATGAGATGAAAAAAAAACCTCTGCAGATTAAGATCTAAAAAATATAACCCAAGATAAAATAATGCAAAAGCCATTGATAGGCACCACACAAAAGAGAAACTCTAAATAGCCAATGACCATATACAGTGGTGTTCAAATCATTAGTAATCAGGGAAATGCAAATTCATATCAAAATGTCAAACATTGCCACCAGGTAGACAAACATTTTAAAAACTAACAACTCCAAGTGTTAAGGAAGTGTGGTATGCCAAGAACTCTCTACCTTGGCTTGTGGGAGTACAAATTAATGTGACTATTTCAGAAAACAGTTTGGTACTTTCTAGTAAAGTTTAAAATATACAAACCCTATGATCCAGCAAATTCACTCATGGGTCTACACCATACAGAACCTCATGCATACATGTAAAAGCATACAGGTTCAAGAATGTTCATAGGGACATAATAACCAAATAATGAAGACAAATCACATGTTCATCAGCAGTAAAATGGATAAAGTAAGGTATATTCCTACAATATGCAATGTTAAAAATGGATGAGCTATGTCATACAACAATATGGATAAAACTTACAAATATAATTTTGACCAAAGGAGTAAAATTCTAAAGAAAGCATTGATTATAATTCTATTCATCAAGTTCAAAAACAGGTGAAATGAAGTATATTATTTAGAGATGCACTCTTAGGTAGTAAAACTATAAAAAAAAAAAACACTAAACGTTTCCCTTAAAAAAGTAACTCATATCAGGGCAGAGTTAAGATGTCACTGAGGGAAGACCCTGAGTTAGCGTCTCCCCACAACTAGGGCACCTGCTGGCCGCTGGAGGGGGACCCTGACACCCAAGGAGATGAGAGGAACCCCCAAGTGAACCGATGGGGGTTGGGCCAAGGCTCCTGCTGTGGGAGCTCCATGGTGGAACCACTGGACTAACAGAGAACCTCAGACCCCAGGGAATATTCATCGGAGTGAGGTCTCGTGGAGTTCCTCATCTCAGCACCAAGACCCAGCTCTACCCAACAGCCTACAAACTCCAGTGTTGGAAGCCTCAGGTCAGACAACCAATAAGACAGGAACACAATCCTGCTCATCAAAAAAAAAAAAGAGGGAAAAAAGTATGTCACAGATGAAGGAGCAAGGTAAAAACCTACAGACCAAATAAATGAAAAGGAAATAGGCAATCTGCCTGAAAAAGAATTCAGAGTAGTGATAGTAAAGATGATCCAGAATCTTGGAAACAGAATGGAGGCATGGATTGAGAAAGTACAAGAAATGTTTAACAAAGATCTAGAAGAACTAAAGAACAAACAAACAAACAACAAACAAACAGACATGAACAACACAATAACTGAAATGAAAAATACACTAGAAGGGATCAATAACAGAATAACTGAGGCAGAAGAACGAATAAGTGAGCTAGAAGACAAAATGGTGGAAATAACTGCCGAGGAGCAGAATAAAGAAAAAAGAATGAAAAGAATTGAAGACAATCTCAGAGACTTCTGGGATAACACTAAATGCGCCAACATTCGAATTATAGAGGTCCCAGAAGAAGAAGAGAAAAAGAAAGGGTGTGAGAAAATATTTGAAGAGATTATAGTTGAAAACTTCCCTAACATGGGAAAGGAAATAATCACCCAAGTCCAGGAAGCACACAGAGTCCAAACAGGAAAAACCCTAGGAAAAACACACCAGACACATATTAATCAAACTAACAAAAATTAAATTCAAAGAAAAAATATTAAAAGCAGCAAGGGAAAAACAAAAAATAACATACAAAGGAATCCCCATAATGTCATCAGCTGATTTTTCAGCAGAAACTCTGCAGGCCAGAAGGGAGTGGCAGGATATACTTAAAACCTATGGCCAAGATTACTCTACCCAGCAAGGATCTCATTCAGGTTCGACAGAGAAATCAAAAGCTTTTCAGACAAGCAAAAGCTAAGAGAATTCAGCACCACTGAACCAGCTTTACAACAAATGCTAAAGAAAGTTCTCTAGGTGGGAAACACAAGAGAAGAAAAAGACCCACAAAAACAAACCCAAAACAATTAAGAAAGTGGTAATAGGAACATACATATCGATAATAACCTTGAATGTAAATGGATTAAATGCCCCAACCAAAAGACACAGACTGGCTGAATGGGTACAAAAACAAGACACATATATATATGCTGTCTACAAGAGACCCATTTCAGACCTAGGGACATATAGAGAGTGAAGGTGAAGGGATGGAAAAAGATATTCCATGCAAATGGAAATCAAAAGAAAGCTGGAGTAGCGATACTCGTATCCAATAAAATAGACTTTAAAATAAAGACTATTACAAGAGACAAAGAAGGACACTACATAATGATCAAAGGATCAATCCAAGAAGAATATATAACAATTGTAAATGTTTATGCACCCAACATAGGAGCACCTCAATACATAAGGCAAATGATAACAACCATGAAAGGAGAAATCGACAGTAACACAATAATAGTAGGGGACTTTAACACCACACTTACATCAATGGACAGATCATCCAAACAGAAAATAAATAAGGAAACATAAGCTTTAAATGACACAATAGACCACATAGATTTAATTGATATTTGTAGAATATTCCACCCAAAAGTGGCAGAATACACTTTCTTCTCAAGTGCACATGGAACATTCTCCAGGATAGATCATATCTTGGGTCATAAAGCAAGCCTTGGAAAATTTAAGAAAATTGGAGTTGTATCAAGCATCTTTTCTGACAACAACGCTCTGAGATTGGAAGTCAATTACAGGAAAAAAACTGTAAAAAACACAAATACATGGAGACTAAAGAGTGTGCTACTCAATAACCAAGAGATCACTGAAGAAATCAAAGAAGAAATTAAAAAATACATAGAAAAAATGACAACAAAAACATGACAACCCAAAACCTATGGGATGCAGCAAAAGCAGTTCCAAGAGGGAAGTTTATAGCAATTCAATCTCACGTCAAGAAACAAGAAAAGTCTCAAATAA
Organism: Mesoplodon mirus; assembly: GCF_964341445.2. Classification (NCBI taxonomy): domain Eukaryota; kingdom Metazoa; phylum Chordata; class Mammalia; order Artiodactyla; family Ziphiidae; genus Mesoplodon; species Mesoplodon mirus. The sequence goes on along the minus strand of NC_138980.1, from coordinate 82,612,579 downwards.
ACAATCTAACCCTACACTTAAAACAACTAGAGAAAGAAGAACAAAGAAAACCCAAAGTCAGTAGAAGGAAAGAAATCATAAAAATCAGAGCAGAAATAAATGAAATAGAAACAAAGATAACAACTGCAAAGATCAATAAAAATAAAAGCTGGTTCTTTGAGAAGATAAACAAAATTGATAAACCCTTAGCTAGACTCATTAAGAAAAACAGGGAGAGGATGCAAATTAATAAAATTAGAAATGAAAAAGGAGAGATCACAAGTGACACCACAGAAATACTAAGTATTATAAGAGACTACTAAAAACAACTATATGCCAATAAAATAGACAGCCATGAAGAAATGGACAAATTCTTGGAAAGGTACAATTTTCCAAGACTGAACCAGGAAGAATTAGAAAATATAAACAGACCTATCACAAGTAATGAAGTTGAAACCATAATTAAAAATCTTCCAACAAACAGAAGTTCAGGACCAGATGGCTTCACAGGTGAATTCTATTGAACATTTAAAGAAGAGCTAACACTGATCCTTCTCAAACTCTTCCAAAAAAATGGAGAGGGAGAAACACTCCCAAATTCATTCTATGAAGCCACCATCACCCTGATACCAAAACCAGAAAAGAATCACAAAAAAAGAAAATTATAGACAAATATCACGGATGAACATAGATGCAAAAATCCTGAACAAAATACTAGCCAACAGACTCCAACAACACACTAAAAGGATCATACACCATGATCAAGTGGGATTTATCCCAGGGATGCAAGGATTCTTCAGTATACGCAAATCAATCAATCTGATACACCACATTAACAAATTAAGGAATAAAAACAATACAATCGTCTCAGTAGATACAGGAAAAGCTTTTGACAAAATTCAACACCCATTTATGATAAAAACTCTCCAGAAAATGGGCATAGAGGGAACCTACCTCAACATAATAAAGGCCATATATGACAAATCCACAGCAAACAACGTACTCAATGGTGAAAAACTGAAAGCATTTCCACTAAGATCAGGAACAAGACAAGGATGTCCACTCTCGTCACTCTTTTTCAACATAGTTTTGGAAGTCCTAGCCATGGCAATCAGAGAAGAAAAAGGAATAAAAGGAATACAAATTGGAAAAGAAGTAAAACTGTCACTGTTTGCAGATGACATGATACTACACATAGAAAATCCTAAAGATGCCACCAGAAAACTACTAGATCTAATCAATGAATTTGGTAAGGTTGCAAGATACAAAATTAATGCACAGAAATCTCTGGCATTCCTATACATCAACAATGAAAAATCAGAAAGAGAAATTAAGGAACCAATCCCATTTACCATCACAACAAAATGAATAAAATACCTAGGAATAAACCTACCTAATGAGGGGAAAGACTTGTACTCAGAAAAGTATAAAACACTGACGAAAGAAATCAAAGATGACATAAACAGATGGAGAAATATACCATGTTCTTGGATTGGAAGAATCAATATTGTGAAAATGACTATGCTATCCAAAGCAATCTACAGATTCAATGCAATCCCTATCAAACTACCAATGGCATTCTTCACAGAATTAGAATAAAAAATTTTACAATTTGTACAGAAACATAAAAGACCCCAAATAGCCAAAGTAATCTTGAGAAAGAAAACGGAGTTGGAGGAATCAGGCTTCCTGACTTCAAACTATACCACAAAGCTACAGTAATCAAGGCAGCATGGTACTGGCACAAAAACAGAAATATAGATCAATGGTACAGGATAGAATGCCCAGAGATAAACCCACCCACATATGGTCACCTAATTTACGAGAAGGGAGGCAAGAACATACAATGGAGAAAGGACAGCCTCTTCCATAAGTGGTGCTGGGAAAACTGGACAGCTACATGTAAAAGAATGAAATTAGAACACTCCCTAACACCACACACAAAAATAAACTCAAAAAGACCTAAATGTGGGCTTCCCTGGTGGCGCAGTGGTTGAGAGTCCGCCTGCTGATGCAGGGGACACGGGTTTGTGCCCCAGTCTGGAAAGATCCCACATGCCATGGAGTGGCTTGGCCCATGAGCCATGGCCACTGAGCCTGCACGTCCGGAGCCTATGCTCCGCAACGGGAGAGCCCACAACAGTGAGAGGCCCGCATACCGCAAAAAGAAAGGGAAAAAAAAAAGACCTAAATGTAAGGCCAGACACTATAAAACTCTTAGAGGAAAACAGGAAAAACACTCTTGGCAGAAACCACAGCAAGATCTTTTTTGACCCACCTCCTAGAGTAACAGAAATAAAAACAAAAATAAACAAATGAAACTTAAAAGCTTTTGCACAGCAAAGGAAACCATAAAGAAGACAAAAAGACAACCCTCAGAATGGGAGAAAATATTTGCAAATGAAACAACAGACAAAGGATTAATCTCCAAAATATACAAACAGCTCATGGAGCTCAATATCAAAAAAACAAATAATCCAATTTAAAAATGGGTGGAAGACCTAAATAGACATTTCACCAAGGAAGACATACAGATGGCCAAGAGGCACATGAAAATATGCTCAACATCACTAATTATTAGACAAATTCAAATCAAAACTACAATGAGGTATTGCCTCACACTGGTCAGAATGGCTATTATCAAGAAATCTAGAAACAATAAATGCTGAACAGGGTGTGGTGAAAAGGGAATCCTCCTGCACTGTTGGTGGGAATGTAAATTGATACAACCACTGTGGATAACAGTATGGAGATTCCTTAAAAACTAAAAATAGAACTACCATATGACCCAGCAATCCCACTACTGGGCATATCCCCTGAGAAAACCATAATTCAAAAAGAGTCATGTACCACAATGTTCACTGCAGCACTATTTAGAATAGCCAGGACATGGTACCAACCTAAATGTCCATCAACAGATGAATGGATAAAGAAGATGTGGCACATATATACAGTGGAATATTACTCAGCCATAAAAAGAAATGAAATTGAGTTATTTGCAGTGAGGTGGATGGACCTAGAGTCTGTCATACAGAGTGAAGTAAGTCAGAAAGAGAAAAACAAATACTGTATTCTAACACATATATATGGAATCTAAGAAAAAAAATGGTACTGATGAACCTAGTTGCAGGGCAGGAATAAAGATGTAGACATAGAGAATGGACTTGAGGACACGGGGTGGGAGGGGGAAGCTGGGTAGAAGTAAGAGTAGCATCAACATATATACACTACAGAATGTAAAATAGCTAGTGGGAAGCAGCAGCATAGCACAGGGAGATCAGCTTGTTGCTTTGCAATGAACTAGAGGGGTGGGATAGGGAGGATGGGAGGGAGGCTCAAGAGGGAGGGGATATGCGACACATGTATGCATATGGCTGATTCACTTTGGTGTACAACAGAAACTAACACAGTATTGTGAAGCAATTATACTCCAATAAAGATCTATTAAAAAAAAAGTAACTCATATCAAAGTGAACATTACATGAAATAATGCATGAAAAACACTTAGTCCACGAATGGGCACACAGTCTATGCTCAATAAATTTTAGCTGAAAGTATTTATCTTTATCCTGAAACCCAGTCCTTTTCCTGGCAAACAGCATGTACTTGGGTTGTGGGTCTGAGGTGGTAAGTTAACCAGTTAACTCCAAGGTGAGTGTCCTAATGATCAAGAAAGTAACCAGCTACTTAGCCTACTTCTTATGGACTCTAAATGGCATATATTTCTCCTGAGGCTTTTCTTTTTCTGTGAAATATGTATGTTCTCAATCATAATTATTGATTTCATATCCAGCTTTTTATTACAGTCAAAGAGAGAATATATTCAGCCAAAGCAAGTAAATGTGCATTTAAGAGATCAGCCCAAACATCAGAATAAATATCTTGAAAGTGACTGGAATCAAGTTGCAGGAGAAAGGATGTGGTATATGGTAAAGATGGCACACTGACTGTCCTAACACACAGTCTCTATAGATAGGGCTGCGATTCAAAAACATTTAGGGGTAAAAATATAATTAGCCTTGGTTTTTAGCAGGAGTTGAATAAGCAAACTGGTGGCATGATTTTGGAACTGCCAGCTATCCTTGGAGCCAACTGTCTCCAAACTATGGAAGTGGGAAGACAAGAAGACAAGGAACTGAACAATTAACCATCTCTGTCTACATGCTGTGTGTCCATTGCCAAGCCGTACATGTTAGCTGGAGTTACCTCTGTGATACCAAAATGTAGTGGACATAAATCCTAAAAAAAATTTAAAAAGACAATGTACATTATAAGATATAACATATAGAGAGTGCTATGTCCTAACTATTTTTTCAAGGACTAGCACATTGAATGCTCAGAATAACACTAGGGATTTATAGATGAGGTCTGTGGGGTGCATAAAAATGTTAAGTAACTTATCTAAGGTCATACAGCTGCTAATTTAAGTATGGAACTAGGTTTGAATTTTTTTTTTTTTTTTTTTGCGGTACGCGGGCCTGTCACTGTTGTGGCCTCTCCCATTGCGGAGCACAGGCTCTGGACGCGCAGGCTCAGCGGCCATGGCTCACGGGCCCAGCTGCTCCGCGGCACGTGGGATCTTCCCGGACCGGGGTACGAACCCGTGTCCCCTGCATCAGCAGGCGGACTCTCAACCACTGCGCCACCAGGGAAGCCCTAGGTTTGAATTTAAATGCTCTGATTTAGTGTTTTATCCACTAACTATACTGTCTGTCTAACTCTACTGCCTATGTTGACAGGATACATCTTTCTAAAGCATAGAAACTATGAGCTTAGCACCTAGTTAGCAAGAATAATTAATAAAAATAGGGAGCCACCAGGTGGTGTCCTAATTAATAAAACCTTTTGGTAAATCACGTCATGAATTACATGGATGATTTGGAGGTTTGTGTATTGATTTTTGCATTTGGCTGCATGTAAAGTGTTTTTCGTCTTGCTCAAAGAGAAATTTAGGAATAGATAGTCCCAGGCTAGGATTGTAGCTCAGTGATTCCACAAGGGCTCCTTCTATATTCTGGCTCTTCTGTCTTTAGCCTGTAGCTTTCTTCCTGAGCATTGTAAGATAATTTTTACCTCCACTCATTGTGTTTGTATCCCAGGATGGAAGAAATATGAAGAGGCAAAAGACAGTAGTCAAAAACCTAAAGGGCATGGCAGCTGAGGCTATATCTTCTTAAAAGATTCCTTAGAAGTTTCACTCAAGGACTTCTACTTGTATTTCATTGGCTACTTCTAAATCAATCCTAGAAATTGATTAGGGAGAAGAGAGTTGCGAATGGGAGCTGAGTCAGGCAACTGTTGTGTGTCACAGAATGACTTGCTCTTGGAGCCAAAATTGTTAGTTAAGGCTCTGCTCCTAGGAGACAATCGTGGTGGCTTTGGTAGGGAAGGCTAAGGACTGCTGCCCATTGTCCAATGAATGAATAGAGATTTGCTATGAGCAGCCTAGGGCTTGTCAATGGTAATACTCCTTACCAAAAGGGACCTGAAAGTATTAGCAGGTAGAACCTTCTTAGTGGAGAGGACATCTGCTATTGACTTGTCAGCATTCACTCCCCCTTTTCTGGGAGTAGCACCCTGGTTTCCCTTCAGAAAGCTATTCCTGCCCAACTTCAGTCTATGTGGTTTGGTCAGGGCCAATGTCCAGGCCTGGGCAGTCAATATACTGCACTTCTTTGATTACAATGCTTAGTTCAGGGGTAGTTGGGTGACTCAAATTAGCCTGTTAAGACTCAACTCCAGAAGTTTTGTTGAAACAATTGGGAAATAAGTGATCTTTTCCCTTGGATTGCTGTTTAGAAGAATAAGGTAAGTTTGGAGCTTCTGGGGGTAACCACATGGCTGCCTGAGATTCAAGTTAGAACAGAGGAAGGCAGACCAAGAAATGAAGAGAAAGCCTGAGACTTCATGCGGTTGTTTGAACCTCTGAATCCATTTATAGCTGAAATCCCGTAACCTGGTTTTTCATAAGTCATCGAATCGTTCCTTTATAAAGCTGTTATCAGTTAATTTAATTTCTGTCACCTGAAGTTGAAAGAGTCCTCAGTAATATAGCCAGTTACGTCAGTCCTGATTCTTCTTAAGTTCCCCTCTCAGACTCGGGACAAATCACAGTGGTTCTCTTTCTTCGTATTTACATATACAGTCACTCAGAGACTCACACCAACTTGATCCTCTCTCCTTTTTATCAGGGAGAAGGGAGTGGGGGGGCCTGTGTTGCCCACTTTCACAACTCTGTATCTGGAAATGAGAAGACAGATGGTACCAGTAATCAAATCACAAATAAAATGGCATCTACGCAAATGAAATGAAACATTGCTAAATGTGCATGTGCTTCTGATCCATTTTTACCAAGAACAAATCATTTTGAAAATGCTTGACCTTTTCTTACAAAGCATTTTGGGGGGTAGCCTTGTAAAGCAACCCATGGAAATCTGTAAGGGAATGTGACCAATAGAAAATCTTGAAGGTGGCAGAATAGTAGTGATGGATGTATGGAAGAAGTTTTCTGGAATGTTTGGCTGGCTCCAAGACAAACATTTATTTTGAGGAAAGAATTGTGAGAAATGCTGCTGTTTGAAAACATTTGCATACAGAGCAAACATTTGATTTTGAAATCTATACTTAAAGTATTAAGTATTAATGGTACTTAAACTATTAAGTACTGTTAAGTTTTAATCTATACTTAAACTATTAGGTTGCTGCCAAATACAATACTTGTCCGCCTAAACATACGTTTCAATTAAAAATGCTTACCAATGTAGACAGACAAGAAGGAAATGTCTGAAACATGGTCAAACTTAACAGTATTTTAAAAAGCCGAAGTGTTAATTACTGAATTTTTAGAATGTTAATTTTCCGATCAAGGTTTCAGTGTCATTTGTCAATTGCTGTATTATAAAAATGAACTCAGAATGTATAGCCTTTTTTAAAAAGTTCTATTTAAGGATCCATCAGTCTTGTCAATGAAAAAAAAATGATTGTTTTTTTCTTTGAGACTCAAGAATCTTGTTGTTTTTCTGTAATTCCTTTTTTTTTCTTTTAAAGAGGGATTAACCATAGTAAGAATCCTTGGAAAACATATCTGCTTATTCTAAAACACTTTCCTATACAGTTTTTACTTCAGAAGGATCTAGATCACTCTCATATATATATATATATATATATATATATATATATATATATATGATAAATGTATATTATATATGTATTTTTGCATAGTTCTTTACAGTTTAAAAAGAGCAGTTCAGAGAATCATAGATTTTATCATCCAGAGTCAGGAAATGGCATTGTCAAGCTTACCAAATCATGGTCCAGTGAAATTTCTGCTGTGTTGATGGTTTTATCTTGGACCCCTCAACTGTTTTTGATATCTTAATTGTGAGTTGATTTCAGACTTGAACTTGAGCATTTGGGTCAGGACACTTCTCATAAAAACATCTTTCTGAATCTATGGAATATGACTGCAGGATCCCCCAAGGAAATGGAGTTCTGGCCCTTGGAGATGGGGCAGCCAGCCAGCCAATCATTATTCTCATGAATGGAGGAAAAAGTCACCTGGCCTCCCAGTTTATCTGTACAGACAGTTTATTTGCTCAGGCAGCTCCCCTGTACTAGAATGCCTTTTCTCAGTTCCTCTCTACCTGCCTGAATGCAGAAAAATTTTATGGCCCATCTCGTTTGTGAAGTTCTGCTTGATCATCTCCTCACCTAAAGTGATGGCTTCCTCTTCCGAAATATTATGCCACTCCCTGGCCCCAGGTCCTAGGAACTAGAGAGGGGAAGCTGAGTCTCTGAAAGATTTCCCCAGTATAAGATCATTGAGGACAGGGGCACTGCAATTTACACTCTTTTGGTTTTCCCCACATTAACCTCCATAGTGTCTTTATTTATTTTGATTTAAAGACAAGTTTTCCGGTTCCAAAAAGGAAACTGAGAATAGGTGGTTGTTGTTCTTGTTCTTGTTGTTTTAACTGAGAGGCTCTTACACAGAGAACATAGACTCACCAGAAATAATACAATAAAAACAAGACTTCGTGTCATCCTCTGACACACTAACTCAGAGGAGGGAAAGGGCAGGCACCAATCCAGGCAGAAGAGTGTAGTCTGGAGGGGCAGACAGGCTTCCAGGGTTCCCAGTAAGAGCCTCTGTGGGAGTATGGGTCTTGTTTCCTCAGGCTGCCTTGTGGGGTAGGCCTCAGGGCTCCCTCACTTATGAGGCTACCTGTAGGCCATCCTGGCTCTTAGAGACTTATGGAGCACTCAGGGGAACTCAACATGCACTAGGACCCACCAACACTCAGAATGTGAATCAACTATAGCATATGTTCCTAATTTCAAACAGATGCACTGCAATATGCTTGCCTCATCCTGATTATAACTTAAGGCCTACAGGCTTCAACTAAGTTAGGCGACAAACTGGTGACCAAAGGAAGACTGTGTTAGAACCAGGTGGCATTTGCTAGAAGAGTTTCAAAGTAGATTGTCTCAAAGATCCCTACCAAGAGTCACTTGCACACAGTAGGTGCTCATTAGATATTCTGTATAGCTGTTAATTTGTAGGTAGGTAACTTCAATTGGGCTTGTCTATTCTTACAGATTCTTGGAAAAATGGAAGAGTGAATTTTGGGGGGAAGGGTGGAGGTGATGGAGATAACGAAGGGAACATATGAGTTTCTGAAGGGCCAGTCTGCCTTGTCTAATTATTACTCTTTTCCTTTACTTATTAAGACTTAAAGAAAAAAGAGCAGTTGTTTTTCACTCAATGGCTATTCATTAAATCTTTATGGGATTGAACTGCCCCAGTATGTTTTAAATGCACGAGGCCTTTGCATATAATAATAGCTGATTTCCCTGCAAAAAGAAAGGATATATTTAGAGGCTTTTCTGGGAGAATGAACTGGCCCGGGGGATTTGTAATGGACTGTTGAGCCTTTCACCTCGAGGTCAGTAGGTCAAATCCAAATCAGGCCTGGGGTGGCTGAGAAGCATTGTTTGAGTGACAGCTGTCCGGTGACCAGGGTGAGAAGAGCTGGAGGGTTGGGCTGCATTTCAAGTGCAGTGAACAGGTGCTGTCTGCGGTGATCTTGGTGGAGCTTGAGAGACTGTGGTCAGAAATAGGCTGAGCTTGGTCTCTCGGCCCCAGAGGCCATCTTCGACTTGGCAAAGTGAGGAGCTTGCCTTTCCAGTACTGTTGTGACAGGATGAAAGCTGAGGAGACTACACGTACAAAACAGCCAAGGCCTCAGAAGAACAGTGAGGCTCACGAAGCATCATCAGAGGAAGGGCTGACTTCTCCCGGCTAAGCTCTAAAGTGGCTTCCCCGCCTGTCTCTTATTTCTCACACACTTGCTTTCCAAAGGTAGCTGGCACTGTTTTCTAAAACTGAGTAAGGACAAACGAGTGAAGACGCAAAGGGATCAATGGGAAGATGGCAATGATTCAAGTAAATGGTGTGGGATTTCTTGTTTTCAGTTTCTCAAATACATTTTACATACCGCTCGCCTTAGACTCATGGCATCTGGGAGGTGGGGTAGAAAACGGATGGTGGAGAGGGAGGGCAGAATTTGGTAGTTGCTTGAGAAGGAGCTTAGAGTAGAAAGCTACATTAGTCCCATCCTTTTGTTTGGCCGTGGAAGGAACTGAGGCTCAGACAGTTTGGAACAGATCACTGTGTAAAGTTTAAGTCACCAGCAGCACAGGTGACTTCAGCTGATGTAAACAGCGAACAGATGTATTTGAAAGGATATTGAGTAGCTTACAGCATCTTGTGGGAACCACGTGGGAACAGGTACGAGCAGGAGCCAAGGGTGGCCAGAGGCTGAGGATGCAGGAGCCTTCCCCAGTGCCTTGGGGGTTCTTCAGGGGAAGCCCCTTTCACTGTGTTCGCCCCTGAGCCACAGGTTAGGGCAGGGACTGTCTCCACTCCAGGCACAAAACTGGCATTCTTTTGCTTTAAGTCTCTACCCAAATTTCACCTTATGAGAGAAGCCTTCTCTGAGCACTATATTTAAAATAGTAACACACTCCACCTGATGCTCTCATCTTTCCTCTCTGCTCTCCATAGCACTTACTACCATCTGACAATTACTTGTTTATTGTTTACTCTTTGTCTCTATGCCCCACAGTGTAAGCTTCATGGGGATCTGGACATTTCTGGTTTGGTTTTGTTCTGCTTGAAAGCCCCTACAGCCCCTTTCTGAAGAGATAGAGTGGCCACCAGAAGCTGCTTGTCCCCTTAGGAGGGCAGCCTCCTTGAGATCCCAGGTCTGGGCAAGTGGCAAATCTCCTCCGCTGGGAACGTCATAGGGATGGGGAGTAGGGTAATCTTTTTTTCAGGGGTTTCCCCCTTTTGCCTGCATTCCAAAGTTCTCAGTTAGGTGGCTCTCCCCGATCCTAAAGAATGGAGGGGTGGAGCTGTCAGTACAAGTGTGAATGAACAGATGCGGAAATAGGGAAAGGAGTACCGGAGGCAGAGCCCTGTGCTGTTTGGATGCCACGTTTTCAGCCACGTTTTTAATGGCAGGCTAGAGGGATCTGTCCACTAATCTGGCTAAACAAAGATTCTTCCTGTGTCCAACCTCCCTTTTCAGTTTCCTTTTCCTCCTCCCCTTCTTTCACCTGCAGTCCCCCCCACCCCGTCCCGTCCCATCCATTTCCCAGGAAAATAAATCTCTGGGAGGAGATCAGGAGAGTGGATCTCAGAGAACGCTTCTGAATAAACGTCTATATTAATGAATTATTAACTCAGCCACCCATGACCTTAAACCTAGAAGAGGGAGCGCCGAGGGCAGAGAGGAGAGCTGCTGAATTCTTTATTGGAGTCCTGTCAAAGGCAACCGGCCATTTGTTCCCCTCCTCCATCAGGAAAAAATAATTAATATGAAAGGCAAACTTTAAAAATGTATGTCAAACGAAATCAGATAGAGAGTCTCCCAGACAGAAGCCTCTTCTTTCTTGCTTGCCCCTTCTGGCCTCTCCCTCTCTGCCCTGCCCCCACTCCCACCCACCACTTCCCCTCCGACCTAAGGGTACAGTGCTTCCTAAGGATAATTTTCTGGAAAAAAAAATTGCTCGAGAAAATGATGAATTTGGGTAGTTAATTTATCGATCCTGGCTCCTCTTCCCACATGTTTTATTTTAGAGGTCATTAATCAATGAAGAAAAACACCACCGTGTCCCCCCGTTTGCATTTAATACACTCTCGTTCTTTATTTATTCCTCTGGAACAAATTCCCAGCAAATATTCACCCATCGATTTGGGAGCGATGGATTTTTAGAAAGATTGGATCGCTTCCTAAGTGGTCGAAGTGATTTGTTTCATTGGTCTTCAAAATAATGAAGAGGAGGGGCACGGATTTGAGGGGGCGCAGGTCGGCGGGCTCACTTTCTGAAAATTTCCGAGTCATGGCAGTGTGGTTGTGACCAAGCCGTCCGGGATCAGCTGGGTGAGCGGAAAGCGGCCCGGGGCGCCGGCCGTCCCGCCTAGGCAGCGGTGGTGCGCCCCGGGGTGGACTGCGCGGACCTCTGCCCCAACCTAGCCCCGCCGGCCTCCTGCAGATCGCGGTCGGAGCAAAGGCCCCGCCCCGCCTTGTGAGCCTGCACGGTAGGCTCTGGGGATGCTCGGACCCCCGCGACACTGACCTTGAGAGCTTTTCGTGCTCTCCCGGAATCCCGGGCCCTCTGAGCGCCCCCTCTAACGTTAACCCACCTCCTGCATGCGAGTCCCCTAAGGCCTTTGGGCCCTGGCGTCCCGTCGCCTCCAGACCCGCGTACCCTGGGGCCGCTGGGGGCGGACGGTGGTCCTCGAACCTGGAGGGTCAGGGATACCGCACAGGGGCATAGAGGGAGAGGTGAGCTCCGCTACAGTTCTGCTTCTCCCCTTGGCAAAGCGAGCCAAATCCCCGCCGTGGTGTCCCTATACCCCTCTGGCGACAGTCCTTCCGGACTAGGGTGGGCAGGAAAATGCATTTCGTGCCTCACTGACCCGGGTTTGAATCTGCCTCCATCACTCATTAATGGCGTGACCTCATGCAACCTACCTAACCTTTCTGAGCCTCAGTGTCCCCATCTGTAATATGGGGGTTAATGATAATGCTTTCTCCGCATGGTTGCTGGGCGGACTTGAAGCTTTTATCCGCACCTGGCCTGTCGAAAGCTCTCACAAACGGTCAGCTAGTTTTATTGGGAAGGGAACTCCCGGTCTTCCCAGAGTGTGGGCGGCAAGAGGCCTCGGGAGCAGTTGCTGCAGCTAGCATCTCAAAATCCCGAGATTTTCAAGTGTGTTTGGGGGGCAGCTCAGGGAGGAGTTCTTCGGGACGGCCAGTTCTGGGGACCGAGCACTTGCAAGTAGCAGGTTTGCGCAAAAACAAGAAGGCGGTGGGGCCGCTGCCGCAGTGTCCGGTCTCTGAGCCTCGGTGCTGTCTTTCCGGGAGAACAGAGAAAGAGTGTGAGAAAGAGAGTATGCCTCTTCTCCTGTGGCCCGACAGCTACTCTTTGGCAGCTCTGCGAGCAGCTTAATTGAAAGGGGCCTAGAACTTCACCCTCTCCTCCCATGGAGTTGTTCAAAGCCCGAGGAGACTGCGTAGTTAGCCTCGGGGTCCAAAGCACCGTGGGTTTTCCCTCGCGGTGTTTGCCTTAAACTTGGGTACTATCAATCTATCCAGAGATGACTGATGACCTTGTCACAGCGACGCCAGTCAAAATATTTTCGGTCCAGCTCTGTTCCAACCAGCACCGCGAAGCATCCTGAGTGAGACCCGGACAAAGTCTAAACAGCGCGTTTCCCAGGCTCAGACGAAATGAGTGGTGGGAAGACAAAAAGAAACAAGCAGAAATCAGGAAAGAATGGCTCTTAATTGTTCGGAGTGGTAGGTGCTAAATGAATTGGTTTGTTTGGGGAAAGACAAATGTTATTTCTTCTCTTTGAGGTGTGGACAGAACTCCGGCGTTGGGAAAGCGCCCGAGCCGGTCAATTTCACACAGCGGTTCGGTGCCCTCCGCCCACCGACTTCTGTGAACGCCTTGAAGAACTGGGGGCGGGTGTCTAATTCCTTGATGTGAGACCACGCCTGGAAGGGCTGCCACGGTCCAAGGCGCCAGGAGTAGGTAAGGTGGGTGTGGGGCTGCGCTCGCACCCTGCACCTCGGACGCCAGGTTTTGGGGAGAGAGACCTATACATGACCCTTCGGGGCAGCCCCGGGCAGCCAAAGGCAAATAAGCCTCGTCTGTGTCCGGGAGCAGTTGTACCACCAGACGTAGCTCTGGATACTTGGCTTGTATGTCAAAAGGGAGCAGGAGCCAGGCCCCCAGGAAGACAACTCGAGAGTGGGTGGGCTCAGCGCTGGGCGGTGTGAGACTCCATTGCAGCCGCCTTCCAGGCCCGCGGCCAGGCCTGAGTCCCGCCAGGACCAGCGCCCTTTAGAGACCCTAGGTCTCACGCCTCCCAGCTCGCAAAGCCTGCCTCCTCCGCCGCCGACTGAGGGTTTCATTCCAGCGCGCGCCTCGCCCCGCCCCCGACTCCCCCTTCACCCCCACCTCCGCCAAGATTTATGTGAGAGATTGCGTGGAGGGCTAGTCGACTCAGGCACCCAGCAGTACTCCTGGTAAAACGGAGCCCGGGAAAAGCGCAAACCCGCTACGGGGACTCGGTCCTCTCGCCTGGCCGCGCTCGCCCGCCCGGATGCGGACACCCGAGCGCGTGCCGAGATGCGTTCCGGTTTCCGCGTTTCCACTGCTTTCAGGACCAGGGCGGTGAGCCGGCACCTAGAAAAGACATATCATGGGCAGAAAGAGACAACAGGCGAACGGGAGACGTCACGCCAAAAAAAAAGTGGGGGGTGGGAGGGAGGAGGAGGTTTTTGTGCAGGAGAGGCGCACGAGCTGTGTGTGGATACAGCCGAGTTAGAACTTCCTTCTCCCCTCTCCCCTCCCCTCCGTTCTTCTGGCCTGCCTCCTGCCTCCCCCCACCCCCACCCCCATCGCTCTCTCGCGCGCGCTCTCTCTCTCTCTCTCACACACACACACACACACACACTCACACACACACACACACACTCTCTCTCTCTCTCTCACACACACACACACACACACTCAGTCTTGTATTTTGTGCTGTCGTAAAACCCACGTGTCCAGCGGGGAGGCTGCCAGAGCGTGGAGCGGAGGAGCCGGGACGCGGCAGCGGCCGAGCGCAGCAGCCCGCCGCGGCTCCGGCGCCCGGGTCCGCCCGCACTCCCGCGTTCAGCGTAACTGTTCTCACGCCCTCCGCAGGCCTCCACATCCCTGGCTTGCGGCCCCGGAGGGTCCCGGGCGGGCGCATCTCTAGGGCTCTGCTCCCGCGCTGCCCAGGGGCATGTAGCGTAGCCGGGGCGCACACTCTCCCGCACGCTCACCGAGACACACGCACGCACGCACCCGCCGGCGGCTCCGAGTTTTCAGGTAAGCGTGGCTTGTCTGGGGCTGAGGGTCTTGGACCCGGGGAATAGGAGGCTGGAGGTCCTGCGCTGGGGGCGGGGGGCGAGACTGTCCCGCCTCCTGGCGCCGGAGGCCAGCGCGGCTCAGGCGCTGCGCCACTCCAGTTCGGGTCGGCTCCGGGCGGGGGCAGAGGGTGGGGGCTGCGTCCTGCCGCCGAGTTCTGCTGGGAAGCGCCTTCTCTCCGGGCTTCAACAGTACCGGGTGGGCGCTGGGCGCCTCGGGCTGGGAGGCAAGGCAGGGTGCACACAGCTCCCCCAGCGCGGCGCTGCGGCTTCAGAGTAAACTTTGCGCCCCAGCCGAATTGGGAGGAGGGAGCCTCCGAACCGGGTTGCCGCCGGCGGAGCCAAGGACTCAAAACTCTCGCTCCAGGGTCTTGGCGGCGGTCCTCCCCGCCCCTCTCGCACCAGGCCCTGAGTCCGGCTCACGCGCACCCTCCTCTTTGCCCTCTGCCCCCAGCTTGAAGCGTCTGACATGCTGAAGCCCGGAGACCCCGGCGGCTCGGCATTCCTCAAAGTGGACCCAGCTTATCTGCAGCACTGGCAGCAACTCTTCCCGCACGGCGGCGGCGGCCCGCTCAAGGGCGGCGGTGCCGCGGGTCCCCTGGGCGCACCGCAGCCTCTCCAGCCGCCGCCCCCCCCGGAGCGCACTGAGCCCCAGCCGGACAGCCTGCGCCCGCGGCCCGCCTCGCTCTCCTCCGCCTCCTCCACTCCGGCTTCCTCCTCCACCTCGGCCTCCTCTGCCTCCTCCTGCGCCGCTGCCGCCGCGGCCGCCGCTGCCGCCGCGCTGGCCGGTCTCTCGGCCCTGCCCGTGGCGCAGCTACCAGTGTTCGCGCCTCTGGCCGCCGCCGCGGAGCCGCTGCCCCCCAAGGACCTGTGCCTCGGCGCCGCCTCGGGCCCGGGGCCCTCCAAGTGCGGAGGCGGAGGCGGCGGCGGCGGCGTCGGGGATGTCCGGGGCGCCCCGCGCTTCCGCTGCAGCGCGGAGGAGCTGGACTATTACCTGTACGGCCAGCAGCGCATGGAGATCATCCCGCTCAACCAGCACACCAACGACCCCAACAACCGTACGTAGCAGCAGACCGCGCGCTCTCTTTCGGGGCGCTGGCTCCGTCGAGCGCGGGCGCCGGTCCGGGAGGCAGGTCGGATGAGGGGGACACCGGCTTGTGGGCTTTCCAGGCCGCGGGCCCGCACCTCTCAGACCACTGTAGCCAAAGTTTTCTGGGTTAGAGAAGGAAGGAGAACGGTTGGGACGGCCGGGTGACACCACTGGGTTACCTCTTCCCCCTCCTCCCATTCCCTGCTTCCCAGCTCCGAATCTTTTAAGACCCGAGTTGCTCGCGGACCGAGGAGTACAGATCACAGCCCTCCCGCGGGATACTGCGCCTCGCGCGGGGCGGGTACTAGCGGCGCGCGATGGGAGTGTCCGGGGACCGGCCCGGCCTGGCCTTAGAGGGGACAGGGCAGGGACTGTCAGCGGTCCTGGGGAGAGTGGATTCCAGAGCTAATTTCTCCTCCTCGCTATCTTACCTCTGGGGTTAACTGCGTCAGCTCATTTTCGGTCCGCGGGGCTGTCGGGGAACCGGCCGGGAGCTGCTTGCTGGCCCGGCCTCGCTGGAGTAGGAGTTTTGGATGACACTGGGTCAGTCTTTCCCTGCAGGCAGGCATTATTCTTAGGTTTACTATTTATTTTAGAGAAGAAGGAAAAGAAAAAGAATGCCAGTTGCTTAGTGAGAAACCATTTCCGACTTCAGGGCAGGGTCATTCCCTGCGGATCCCGCATTCTCCGTGCACCCTGGACCCTGCAAACGTTTACAGTCCGTAGCCACGCTTGTCGGCTTACGTATTTTTTTTTTAATGAGGGTAACAGTAATTTAGTATAAGAAGCTTGCTCTTTTCCCGAAATAAATGACAAAATGCCTAAATTAACATCAATTTTCTTCTAGCTTCGTTCCTGTATTCACAGTTTCAAACTCTTGATCCCAAGCGTAGTTCCATTTTCAGGTTTTGAACCAAAACTCTAAATGAAGATCAAGGATGTGTTATTTATTTTTTATATCAAATTCTTTTTGGTAATTTCAGGAGTTATGCTATGTTTACACTTAATGTGTTGAGATAAATGCTAAGTATACTCCCAGAGACCCCAGGAGAGAACATTAAAGCAGGTCAAGAGTTAGGTTGAAAGCAATACGGGATTTGAAACAATGCTCAGCTTCTTTCTTCGTCTCATTCCTTCATCTAGCTTCTGCATGAGGAAAGTTAATTGTAAATGTATATGATCATTCTATTTTGAACAAGTCCCTTCTTGCAGAATGTCTACTAATCCGTGAGCTTCTTAATTCGTTGTAAAAGCAAAATAACTACAGGTTGTAGTTATTTAGAGGACTCCCAAATTTATTACTTTGATTAAAAACACTGAGCATGACCCTAGTGATTGAGGTGTATTAATCTTTTCATAATGGTTGGAGATAATTGTTCTAATGGAGGTAATTATTATTAATAAAAGAGTAGTTGTATTTACTTTTTTACTTTCTAGAGTCTGAGGGTAAAGTATTTGGTTTAAAATGAGGGTTTCAACTCAGATTTGCTCTGCAGTTAAGAAAATTCCTATATTTCAGAGTTCCAGAAAATTTTATAAAACTATGTTGTCTTAATGGATTTCAAAAAGTACTTATCTCCTACTGAATTTCTTGATTGTGTTGTTTTCAAAGCAGTTCTTTAAAAATGTAAAATAAAAAGATAAGAAATGCTTTCGTAAAAGGTATTTCTTACCCCTAAGTGAAATATAGTCCCTGTGGACTGAGAGTGCTTCATCAAACTTGCAGTCTTTCTTCTGAATTAAATTAGTGCTGGAAAAGACACCAGCAGTTCACCCCAAAGCCCCGGCTGTGCGCTGAGCTCCATGTGTTGTTTACAGTGCAATCTTGAGGTTCAATACATTTTCACCAGAGAAAAACCTAGACTAATCAGAGAAAGAATTGGGACAGATTCCTAATTAATATGTGGCTATTGAACTAGTTTATTGTCTAGGTACCCTTTTTCGTGGCTGGAGGAAATGAATTATGATTTATTCAAATTATTCCTATTGTGTTAATCTTCTGATATCTCCTTTTGCGTCGACTGGACTGCTTCAGTGTGCAAAGTGCAGGGGCAAGGACAGGAGAGAAAGGAAGTCAGATTGTCTCATTAGAGTTACACTTCACATTGCTGTCTAATTAAAGGGCAACTGAGAAAGAAAATAGAAGGCTGAGGTAGCTCTCTATGTAATGCTGGGAGACTATGTCTGCCATGCTTCCAGGAACTTCTCTGGGCAAGAGTAGGCACTCATTTGAAACCATGAGATGTGTTTTACAAAGATGAAGTGAGAAGAGATTGAGTTTAATCTAACTAGGGGATCAGAACAACTCAGAAATGCAAACAGTGCGAAACTGGTTTTTCCCTTGGCAGGGAAAGTTGATATATCACTTGAAAGATGGTGAATAACAGCTTCTCTCCATTCCCAGGTTGTATGTGGGTCGGGGGTGGGGTGAGAGGCGGGCAGAAGGGAAGCACCTATTAATTTATCAGGCACAGATCATCCTAGTTTTCCTTTTAGTCTATTGCCCTTTCCCTTAAAAAGAATTCTGTGAAGTGACCACTGAGCATTGCTTCGTTTTATTACTTTGTATTTTAAAACGTATTGAGTCGTATTCTCTTTTTCTTACAAGGCAAAGAAAGGGGCCTCTGTACTTCTCCTTTTAGAAGAGTAACTTTTTGCCTGGGATCAGCAACCTAGTAACACCTGTGAATCAGTATCACCTTCACCTTGAAACTTTATTGCCACCTATGGCAAATGCCATAGTGAAGGGTGTTGTAGCTCTCTTTCACACATAAAAAGATGTAAAACCAGCAGAAACTATACAAGCTGGCCCGGGTGAGCTCTTCCAGTATATATCTAACTCCGTGTATGAAGTTATTCTATGATTGAAGTACACTTTCCACTGAGGCTCTCAATTCTTGCTTAGTTGCCTCTTCTTTCATCTCTAAAGTCAGGTGGAGCTTGTGTAATGTAAATGGGGGATGGGGACCTTTCTTCCTCCTGTATTACTGCCCTCATTTGCTGCCGGTTTGCCTGAAGCCATTGATTCCGTCAGGCTCCGTTGCGGTGGCCTCTTCTCGGGTTCTGGGAGCTGGTGCGTTGTTTGAGACCCTGTCACTACGCTTGGAAGGTATTGAGCAGCGGCCAAGGGGAGCGCCGGACGTTTGTGTTTGTTCGGAGACAGCCGGCCGAGCCAGTTAGCTTTTCATCCCCCCCACCTTTTTTTTTTTTTTTTTTTTTTTTTTTTGTTAAGACATTCCTCCCTCGTACCTGGGAGAGAGCAGGGGACTAATCCCGCCTGGGGTCTCTCTGCGGAGAATTGAGTCGGGGCAGTCCGCAACTTCCCCAGCTGGAGGTCTCTATCTCCTCCGTATTTCGGGGAGCCCTGCTGCGCAGGGAACAGCAACGGCGTGTGCGCAGGTGTTGGAGTTGGGCCCGAGGCTCCCCTGTTGGTAGCGCCATGCTTTCCAAGGGTTTGAGGAGAGATACTGGGGAGAGAAGGAAATCTGGGGTTTGTTTGGTTGAGAGGTCAGGGAAAGAGGGAAAAGGAGGGCCAGTGTTTACTGACCCTCCCTAATCTCTTCCCACCCAGTTGGAAAACGCAGGTCCTGTTTGGGAAGCTCCCGAGCCCAGTAACCCACCAGTGGGATTCTCCTGACGCCAAGGCACACTCGCTGCGCTACTCCCCGCTGTCAATGGCCAGCAAGCGACTTAGATTTCAGACCTGGTCTCCGGTGGGAGGAGGCTCGGCGTCACTGTGTGGACTTTTGTGTTGTTCTCTTTTTCTTTTTCTCTTTGCTCTCTTTTTGTGTGCACGCCCAGCCCCATCCCGTAACACACATAATTTAGCTATTTTACATCATTCGTTATCTAGCTCCCTGAAACTGAACATAGAGCCATATATTAGATTGAGGTTAGAAGAGGTGGTGACTGTTTATTTAAGGTGATAAAACGGTTCATCAGCAGTAATCTCCATCGATATGTGCCACCAGAAGATGAAGGATGAGGGGACAAGCCACAATTAATTGCCCTATAGTTTTGTAGGAGAGAGTGGAGCCAGCCCAGACCCGCTTCGATCTCCTCTCGCGCCTCCTATTCATCATCTCCACAATGTATATGGCGGCCTCGCAGGGGCAGGGGCCGGCGAGGTTTATCTCGGCGCAATATTCTCTCACCCTCACACACTGGCGCTGTCATTTAATTTATTAATACAGTCATCAGGAGACAAATAAAACCCACATTTCCTCCCTCTTTCTTTCCCTCCCCCTTTTGTCTCTCCCTCTTGGTCCCAGGGCCAAGCCGGCAGCCAGGCCGAGCAGGCGAAAGCCTAGCGCGTAGGCAATTCGTAGGGAAGCCTTAAACTCGCCTAGAGAGAGGCTCCCAGAAGGTTCCTGGGAGCTGGGCCGCCCCGCGGGAGCGAGACCACAATCGGTTCCCCTAGCGGGCTTGCCTCGCCTCTGGATCTGCTCCTAGACCCGCTCCCGGGAGCCTAGAAGACCCCTTCCCGCTGGCAGGAAAGGGGCAAGGCCTTCAACATACAGCTTAAGTGCTGGGGGGCCTGGCGCCCACCCCGTGCACGGCCCACCGCCATCCCAGCCAGCCAGTGGCTTGGCGCGGGGAGGGCTAAGCAGGGAGTGCGGGCTGCAGGGGGACGTGGAACTCTGGTGCGAGAGACTCCCAGCCACAGCGCTCCGCCTGCCCTAGGCCCCGTCGGCCAGCGCCCTCGGCGACCCCAAGGCCCAGTGCCCCCGCCACGAAGCAAGCGGAGCTGCCAGCAGGCGGCACTCCCGGGGCCGCGTCGCCGTCACCGGGCGGCGATCGATGGGCGCCGGCCCCCACCCGGCTCGGCCTGTGGGACAGAGGGCCGCGACCTCGGCGGCGGTCGCAGAGAATTTATAGCCGGGCGGTTACCGCCGCCCAGGCGGGGAGACAGGCTTTTCAGCTGCTTCTCGCTTGTCTTTCCGGAGGATACGTGAGGGCAGGAGAAAGCGGCGGAGAGGCTCTGGGGAGCGAAGATCCAGGGCGGCAGGCGCGTCCCGAGGGTCCCCGCTCCGCCTGCGCCCACGCGCTCCTGCCCACCTCTCCAGAAGGCGAAAGAGCCCTGAGACGTTTTATATTTCGCCTTTCCTAGAACGAGAAATGAGATACCAGAGAACTCCGGCTTGCTTTGCCCCTTTTACCTTAAAATAGATCCATTTTCAATTACACAAGTTGCACGTGCCCTTGTAAAAACATTCGAACAATACAGAAGGATAAGGAGGGAAGAGTGAAAGTCTGGTCTTCACTCCACTTGGCCTGGCCTCCTGAAGCCAGTGGGTGAACTAGTCTATAACTTAATGATACCTCCTTCTCTTACTCAGAGACCCATAAACAAGAGTATTAACAGATCTATTCAAGAGAGAGGAGAGAGCATGATCTCTTACATTCCCTAATGCTAAAATGGCACTTTGAAGTATCTTGCTTGGGGAATATAATATCTCTCACAGATACAGACAACATTTTATGAATAATAAGTATGCAGTTGTGAAAAAACTTACCCTGATTTTAAGAGAAAATAGGAACATTTATTTGCCTCTTCTTTAAGAATACAAATAGACGTACTATGTATTGTTTGGCCTGGAATGCTGTATCATGTATATAATACATATGTATTTTTTATGTGTAGTGTAGGCATCTAGCCCACTTTTTTCCTCAAATCTTTTCATGTAGGTGTTAGTGGCTTGCTGTCTAGAAAACACTCTGCTAGAATGTTTGTCCACTTGGGTCACATTTGTCAACCCCAGCTAATCAGTTACTTGTTTTAGTCATCCTCAGGCTCCTTTGGGACTCCAAGACATAAGTCAGAAGCCACATGTTTTCAGTGGCAGAAGTTTTGTGTATTAAGAAACAGTAACGTTAGGATATAACATGTATGTTGACATAGCCTTTCAGGTAGAGTATTTTGAAATAGCATGAAATGGTTTATAAATGAAGAAAACTTATACTGGATGAACTAATGATGGTGGGTTGGCCTTGCCTACCCTGCAGGTGTTCTTCTACATATTGGGAGAGCCTCAGCTTGTCACTCTGCAGAATGCTGCTATTAAATATTTCAACACTTCATGGAGACAAATGAAATTTAATAAGTTGAAGAAGTACTTTAGAGGACTTCTTAGAGAAAGGACTAGCCATACTCTATCATGCATAACAAATAACAGGAGTGTGCTTGTTGTCTGTGTGGGTGGTGGCCGGAGTTGGCACCTTTCCTCCTTATTTTATTGCTGATGTAGTGGGTGTGATGTTACAGGTTGTGGAGATCTTGTAAGTTGACAGAATCTCTGGTATGGACTGTTAGGGAGGAAATACCAAATGCTCTTTCTTCTCACCCTTTGTTTCACTGAGCCAACCAGAAAGGGAAAGTCTGTTAACTCCTTGGGGTGATTTATTTTTATTTTTATGGGCATATTGCCTTTGCTTATTGTCATTTGTTTTAAGCTATTTTTGCTAAGTTGCTGAAAGCTCATTTCTGAAGTTAGGCACTAAAATTCAAAATTATGGACATTATCTTCTTACTTTTCAAATCATCCTCTTACGTTAACCTCCCCAAACCCAAGAGTGTGGGAAAAAGAGAGAAATCTCTTTAGTTCAATCATCCTACAACAGTTTTGCAGCCCCAAAATAGTGACTTCAGTGAAATATTTCAATTATATTGATTGAGTTATGAGTTTGGATATAAAATTCTCCTAGTTTTCATTAACCTTAGATCTCTAGGTTTGGAGGCTTTGGAGTCAGGCAGACCTGATTGTGAATCCTTCTCAGCCACTTTCTAGTTTCTGGTCCTTGGTCAAGTTACATTGCTCATGAAGTCTCAGTTGCCTCATCTGCAAAATGGAAATTGTGATATTTAGATAATATGGTGGTTGTTTGGTTGAAGGTAGGTGTCTGGCACATAGTAGGCACTTGGTAATTGTGAGTTTTTATTGTCTTTCCTTCTATCCCCCCTTTATCTTAAGGTTTTTATTTTCACCATCAGAAGCTTGAGAGGGTGTGTGAAGTGTCTGCATTCTGGAGGAGTTGACTTACGGATAAGGGTGAGACTACCTCCCTCCATCTAGCCCTAGGGTCAAAAGCAGAGCCTGGCACAGTTTTGACATTAGTTTGTGTTGCTGAAAGAGGGGTCCTTTGTGTGATGGAGGTCCAGGAGGCATGGCCACTTCACTACCTGCAGAAACAGGTTGCTACTTTTCACTTGAGAGGCCTGGGGACACCCTCAAGAAGCTGAGGTCAAAGGTCCCCTCATTCCCTGGGCTCTTTTGGGGGAAGTGGAGGAGTAGCTGCCGGAGGGGAAGGCGCCGTGGGCTGGAGCCCTTCTTCACTGAAATAGGATACTCACCTAGTCAACCTTCGGTTCGCGGTGAAGCGAATGGCAAAATGGTATCGCACACCATGCTGGGTTGCGATTAGGTGTTCCTCGAAGGTTCCTCAGTGACTCACTTTTCACAAGTTCTTTGGGCATTTCAGTTGTTCAAGCACGGATAGGGCACACCCAGGGCGATCCACCAGGACTGGCTGTGACCAAGGCTGGGCGCAGGAGCCCAGAGGGCGACCCGCCGCCTAGCGCTGGTTCCTCCGCTGGCGCCCAGCTCTTGCCATCTCCGCCAGTCGGGGCTCGCCCGATATCAGGCCCAGTACCACAGGGCTCTGTTGCGCAGGGGCGCCGTGGCTCCCCAGGGAAGCTGGGCCAGGGAGGCTGGTTTCGCCGGCG
This sequence comes from Mesoplodon mirus, assembly GCF_964341445.2. Lineage (NCBI taxonomy): Eukaryota > Metazoa > Chordata > Mammalia > Artiodactyla > Ziphiidae > Mesoplodon > Mesoplodon mirus. Next base: position 82,589,313 of record NC_138980.1, on the reverse strand, counting down.
GGCGCCGAGGCCGCCTCCCAGAGGCAGGTCCGCCAGGCCAGGGCGCAGACACGGCGGCTCCGCCAGGCCCATTAATAACCCGGAGGGCGCTGCGATCCGACAGCATGGTCGCCGCAGGCCTGCTTCCCGCGGCTGCTTGACCTGTTCCTGCCCAGTTTGAGTCGAAGGACACTGGGGGTCCACGGCCGGCCGCCCCAGAGGGTGGGGGTCCCCTCGCGCGCCGGCTGCTCTGAGGAACATAGGAAAGAGTAGGCTTTACTACAGCTCTCACTTAATTTATAACGCAAAATAATTGCATTTAGCCTCGGGCTCAACCGTCTGGGCAGGATTTGGGGCCCTCTCCATTGAACCTTTATCCTCATCATTAAAGACCCATTATCTTGATCGTTAAATTTGCTGTTGGTTTTTTGGGGGGCGGGCTTCCGGGAAGAGCTTGCACGCAAGCATAGGGCACCCCAAACCCGACAGAACAGCCCCGCCCTTTCCCTACCCGTCCCCACCTAGCTGGAGTGCCCGGAGCGGGCGCTGCCGGGGCGCTCGAGAGACCCTAGCGCCAGTGCGCCCTCTGTGGCCGGGGTCTAGAACTGGGGCTCCGCGGGGCCAAGGCCGGCTCCGCCCACTCGCGTGGACGTTCTCGCGAGAGGGGGGCGTGGGTCGAGGAGTGGGGATGGCTTGCAGCGCTAGACCGGTCGGCCACCTACGCTGGTGATTTTGAAAGTCTCTTCTATAACTGTAAAGAAAGGAAAACCAGACATACCCTGGCGATCAAGGTAGAATGTCTCCGAGATATCAGAATGGTCGAGAGACCGCCTTTTCTCTTGGTACAACGATAAATACACTTTGAAACGCCACTGAGAGAGAGAACCTGAGGGAACAGGGGAGAGGGTCAGAGGGAGCTAGAGGCAGAAGGGAAGAGGGAGAGAAAGGGGCAGAGGCCGGGGAGAAAAGCCGAGAGCCGTCGGTTCCTTGGAGACGACAACGCCGTCCGCACCCAACTCAGGAGGCTTTTGGAGGCGCCCGGGGCCTCGACCCTGTGCCAGGTGGATTTGGGTGCGACGAATTCCAAGGGAGCACGTCGGGTCACCTCTCCCCCTGCTCCCAGTGGCCTCGGCGCCCTCCGGCGTCACCTCCCCCGCAGGTGGCTCACCCGGGCGGGGATGCTGTTGGCGCGGGGTTTACCCGGGGTTAACCCTCTCCCTTTCCTCCCTCCCTCTCGCGTGTCTCCGGCAGGTTGCGACATGTGTGCGGACAACCGCAACGGCGAGTGCCCCATGCACGGGCCGCTGCACTCGCTGCGTCGGCTCGTGGGTACCAGCAGCGCCGCGGCCGCCGCGCCCCCTCCGGAGCTGCCCGAGTGGCTTCGGGACTTGCCACGGGAGGTGTGTCTGTGCACCAGCACCGTGCCCGGTCTGGCCTACGGCATCTGCGCGGCGCAGAGGATTCAGCAGGGCACCTGGATTGGGCCCTTCCAGGGCGTGCTCCTGCCCCCGGAGAAGGTGCAGGCCGGCGCCGTGAGGAACACGCAGCATCTCTGGGAGGTAAGTCGGCCGCCACCGAGAACCTTGCCACCCAGCCGGAGCTTTGGCCGGCAAAGAGCCTCCCTTGTTCCCCAGAGGGTAGTGGAGGCTCGATTTCTCTGGTCACGCAGATGCCTGGTATTTTCAGCACCTGCAGTGAAGAGGTGCAGAGCCAGGCCCAGCACTACAGCAACCCAGCCAGGAAGACAGGGCTTACAGGTTTCTGAAGAGGGAATCACCATAACAAGCTTCCATTCCAGGTGTGATAGATTTGACTGTTGTCTCCCTTGATCTTGAGAAAAAGAGAAAACACCTGAGGAGGTAGAACAGAGGAGGCTGGGCATTGGGATGTGAGCTAGGTGAATTTTGTGTTCTATTTTAAGCTCTTCCAACATGTTGTTTTTGTTTTTGCCCACTGGGCAAGAAGGAACATAAACATAAACAGCAGGAAGGAGAGTCAGGTTCATTTTCTCAGATGAAAACAATTTGGTAAACGCTGAATGTGAGAGACTGTAACATGTTTCACAACTTTCAAAGTGCCCAAAGTAAAGCAAAATCGTACTGTGAATCAGATACCACAAATTCTGCTTCTCTGACAAAGTACAGTTATTCAGTCTTCAACAGGGTACTGTAGGAAAACTCTGGGCAGTTTGGTATAACCCAATTGATAGTACTTCAATGGTACAATCTTACCTGATGCTATTACTTAAAAGTCAACAACGTATTTGAAAACTATTAACCTGAGATTTGTCTCAAAGCTTCATGGTTGATTACTGAGGTCCATTCCGGAAGAGACAGACCCTTAATGTAGGTTTCTCCCACACCAATTTTAGATACTCCCACCATGGAGAGTTATTTATGAAAATAAGGTGCCAGAAGTCTTACTCTTAAGCAGTATGTACATCTGACTGAGGCCAGGCAATATAATGGAGTGGGATTTGCCAGAAGACAAACTTTTTTAAATGCCAGAGGCCAAGTTGGCATGGACCTTAAGGCTCCATTAATGGCTCATTTCTGCAACAGCTTGCCCCCCACTTTTGGCTCAGTAGCCTGCAAGATGATCATTTTTCACTGCAAGTTGCCTTATAGTCACTAACTAAACTCATACGATTCAATAATCCACTCAGATTTTGCTGAGCACCCACTCTGGCCAGCACTATGACTTGGTCTCCAGGCCGCTTGTATGACTATTGGCAGTGGGTACTAAGGCCTGTGTCTGCAGAGCTGCCTTTGATTAAAGGGGAGGAACTAAATCTATGAGCTCATAGCCAAGCAGCCCAAGATGACCACATGGTGGCCACTGGGCTGTGTACCCTACAGTTATCCACTGGTGCACTGCACTGTGCCCAGGCTCCCAGGTTCCATTTCACACCTAAACTATTGTGAAATTATTACTGGAAAACAATTATACATTTTTAATCTTTCAGAATAGAATTCTTGAATGAGGAAAAAAAGAGGCATATTTATGTTGCCAAATAGTGCTTGCTTTCTTTTTTTTTAAACAAATTTTATATAGGGAAATGGGGCAGGAGAAAATGGTCAATACATTGAGTCAAGTTAGACTTTAGAGCTTTTGGATAGGAAAAACTGACATGTGGGAAATAAAGCATCTGGTTTTGAAATATTTTCTAGTTGGTTTTTGTTTTTGACTAATTAGTTGTTACCCCCACTGTGGTTTCAAGTTTATAAAACAATTCCAGTCACTTTTCGTGTTCCAGTGGTATTATTAGGAACTGTATACCATACAGTTAAAGATCTGCCAATACTTTTCTGAGGAAATCGTAAAGCAATTGCTTAGTGGTACAGATTTGTTCTATCTGAAAATGTTAAAACTGAGCACTATTACATTGCCCTCTGATGCCTTGGGTTTAGTGCCCGTCTGTTTTTAGAGTGCTGGGGACAAAGCCACAAATATGAAAAAAATCCCATAGCTTATTGTGGTTGTTGGTTTTTGTTTTCCTGAAAGGCTTTGAATGATTGGGATGTTGGCAGGAGACCACTATACAGATAGAATATGATGATATATATCAATACTGAAAACTATGGAGCCTTTTTTCTGCACCTTTACTTGTACTTGATGAAGTTAAAATTCTGTTGTAGCAAAGAGACTGGGGAATTTAATTAGTTTGTTGTTGTTGATGATACTTCGGTGGATATAAAGTGAGTTTTACCTGTTGTTTAGGGTATGTGAGTTGAGTGTGTTGTGGGGTGGTACATAGACTTGGTTCTGTGTTACAAAAAAAGACTTGCTGAGTTTATGCTTGAATGATCTACTTCTAAAAAGGACATAATCTATTTATTTTTATCATCTGTAAGAATAGTTACAATAACATGCATTTAGGGGATGGAAGGAATATTAAAACTGAGGCCATGTAATACGTATCAGACTCCTGGGAGATCATATAAATGCGACCGACCAGGGTTACGTAACTGATTGCCAATGTCCATGTGTAAGATAAAATACTTATTTAATAGGTTTCAGAGTTTTACTAGTATAATTATTTTTAAGATATGAAGTGTAAGTTTATTTTAATTTTTAAGCATTATAATTTATTATTTTTATAAAATGTGACTATTTGAATTGTTACATTTATAACAGAAAATTCTAAATGTGGGATTGTTCCTCAGATTTTAGTCTTTCCTTTCAAATCTAAATTTTATTGTGAAAAAATTTTAATTATTATATTTTTTATATTAGAAAGAATCAGTAATTGGAATGCACTGTAGGTCTATAAGAAACTTTGGGCAATAATTGTTTAATGACTCATGTAATAACTATCCATTTTGAAAACATACTTTTAAAGATATCTTCCAGACTATCAGATCGACATAAAGCAGATCTTGAAAAAATTAAAAGCAATCGATCATTACTATTTCATTTTAAAAGTCAACTGGAATCGTTTCTCTTTCTCACATGTTTTTCAAGTCACTTGCAGGTGAAGAAATGTCTTTATATTTAGAGTTCAATACTCAGGTCCTGATGGATCTTACCAAGGTTACTTATCTTTATTTCAGTACAATAAATGGATTGCTAATCCCGTCACTGTTTCCAAGTAGATGATGGATTTTTGTTTCAGTTTACAGTTCATTGTTTTTAGTAAGGTTGTACTTTATTATACACATGAAGGCTTATTACAGAAACAATCAGATTCACTTTAGTTACTCCTTTTGCTGAATCATTAAAAGCTCTTTTTTTTTTGTAGAAAAATGACTTTTAAAATATTTAACATATATCATTTACGGAGAGCTTGTTTGATTGGTTTGTAAGTGTGCTATCATCTTTTAGTTAATATTTTCTTTATGTATAATCCTGGTTCATAAAAATACAATTTAAAGAAAGTTAAATATCATGCCACTACCTTCATTATGTTTTGACTCTTTTGGGTATTTGTAGTTTAAGGAGGTTAACAAGCTAAAAGCCAAATTATTAGTCCTTTTTTGGGCCAATTTCTTTTAGAATCAGAATTTTAATGTGTTTTACAAAAAATAATAAGTTCAGATACTTTAAAACAGAAATATTACAGGATGGATTAAACAATCACTTGCCTTGCTTATATACCTGTATTCCAGCAAGACTTGGATGCATGATATATTTCTAGCTATTTGGCCATAACAGGAAAGATCTTTCTGAATGTTTTGCAAAGAAAGCATAGTCTTTCTCAGCAATTAGGTCTTATTGATGAGAGTGAGATAATTTTGTCCTAATGTGTTTTCTAATAAAGAAGTGAAAGGGCACATTTGATTCCAACATTTATGAAAACATTATCTCAATTATTAATGTGCCCCTTTTCCCTTGAGATAAATTAATCTAGTCGTACATGGTTTCCCCTTTCTGCTTAACATCAGAATTTAATACGACTGGACCTGAGGAATGTACATGGTGTATACTTTAAATTCTACCTGAAGAAAATACGGAAATTTAAAATTAAGTTACAGTTTAAGATAGCCTAGAATTACTCAAGCCTTTCAACTCAAAGTCTGATTTGACAAGAAATTTTACCAACATTGACAAAATAAATTGCACTTATTTTCACCCCAGAAAAGTTTTTCTGTTAATTGAAATAATGCAGTAACTTGTTAGGATTACAGTCAAGGTACTAATTTTACAGAATTTCTCTTTGCCTGAGTAAAATTTGAGTGTCTCATTTTCAATTGCACTACGTAGAAAGCTTCATTATTTTTCTTCAGAAAATCAAGGGGTATAACATAATGTGGTCCTTTTTGTGGTTTGATTTTGTGCCATAATATTTTAGATTTAATAAGAGTTTTACTTTGAAGCAAATGGTCTATTTTTCATCATTACTATTTAGCTTAGGTCAAAAGACATTAATGAAAACCAATTTTAAAAATGTATTACATGCTGCTAAATGTTTATATTTCAAAGCCATCACAAGTAATTGGTACTAGAAGGAAATGAATTGATTTCATATTTTAAGTGTATTATGTATGTTTCCGTAAGCGACCCAACTCCATCTATAGTACTGTACCCATTTGTATATATTTAGATGTTGAAAAAAATCGCTTGAAAATAATAATTTTAAATTCAATAAAAATCATTTTTAAATTCAATTAAAATCACTTAAAAATTGTTCCAGTGATAGTGCTGTAACTGTATACTCCATATTTTGCTTTATAGACCTGGGCTCATTTTGGCCTTATTCACCAAAACACCAGGGGACAGAACTATGTGGCTGTCACAGCTATATTGAAGTAAAAATTGTGTTTCTTAGCAATTTATCATTTAATATAGCAGAGTGCTTGTCATTTTAGTTTTTAATATATCAACTCCATGAAATCCAAATAATGTCTCCTTCAAAATAAACCATAGTCATGTTACTATTATGTTTTTAATTATGCAGAGTAACAGCTGGTGCATCTCTTTGGCTTTGCCTCATTTGATTTGAAGATATCTTTTATAGTGGTGCCCATTTGATCGAGTGTGAGCATTTTGTAGTTTTACATAAACTGTAAAACCATCTGCCGCCCCTTGAAATGGTTACCAGAATTGTGTTAAAAATCAAAACTTAGTACTTAAAGTTGGCTTTGAAAAGGTCCATTTAAAGTCCTGGTCCTCTTGGTTTATGTACCAAATGCCACCCTTGGTTTTCTAAGTCCAAAAATGACTCTGCTTTAAAAAAAATTATAACAGCCATTTGGAAATTCTCATGTTAGTGAAGTTTAATCCAAATATGCATGTGGCACTAGAGTGTTTTAGTTGCAAATACTTTATAAAGAATGATGTGTTCTGTATCTGCAGAACTATTTTTCTCATTGGTCAGTTCAGTTTATCTATTGTTTACAGATTGCTTCTTTTGATAGCATTTTGTCCATGTGAAGAAAGTAATTCACAAGTATTTCTTGGTCTATAACTGCACATTTTCTTACATTGTATAATTTTTTTTCCTTTTTCCACACTGCCTTAAAAATAGGGTATGGAAATTAAAATCAGAATTGCAGAGGTTACAGGACAGATGAAATCTGCTGTCTCCAATCACTGCGTGGCAGCAAGTGATCTGATGAAAATGTGATTTTGGTAACACTGGGTCAGAGAAACCTGCAGGGGAGCCTTTTAATTTCACTGTCAATTAAGGCAGTTTTAACTATTCAAGGAAATCTACCGCATTACCCAGAAACCACTTGTAGTTGTCGTATAATGTGATGAGTTTAAACGTTTTTGGTTGAATACGGAAAACTGCCTATTACTCAGCTGAGGAATCATGTCCACAGTACCAAAATCCTCATTTCTCAGAGGGTGGATGTGATACATTGGTGTTTGGCTTTTCTAAAAAGTGCTGTGCATGGGACCACTATGAGACTGCCTTGCTCTCCTTTTTTCTTTTTCTTTTTTGGAATCATATATAATCCACAATTTCATGAGTTGAGACATTCCTTGTGTATTTACACAAGAAATACAGACTCCGGTATAACTACTTAGCATAAAAGCTAGAGCAGCCAGAACAGCGTATACTTTTCCTTGTAAGCATTTGCCACCTCGCTCAGATAAGTTACAGAATTCCATTATCCAAATTGTTACACATGTGTGACAGAGGTTGACCTTTCGTCATGTCAATCCTTTTTGTGTAGGCCCCAGGCTCCAGCCTAATGGCTCAAACCCTGATTTACTCACTGTAATAAGGGCAGGAGGTCGAGCAATTGTCAGGCTGCCTGTTCGTACTCTTCTTGGAGCCTGGTTGAAGGCTGTTAACACAAAGCTTTTCAAAGTGAATTTACAACCAGCACCACTGACAGAGGCCAATCAGTGCACCATAAATGTCAGGTTAGTGAGATTGAGCAGTAAGTAAAGTACTGACAGCACACTATTGGCTGGAATCAATTGGCCAAGGTTTAACCGAGAAGAGCAATCTCTGTGTGGTGGGCTTAGGGAAAGAGCTAAGTGTGCAGTCTGGGTTTCCAGGTGGAGTCTGTAGATGTACCTGTGAGGGTTGGGATGTCACCCATTTGCTGCGGTGCATCCAGCATCGTCGTGTCGATATGCTTCACGACCTGGGGGTTCAGAGCGGCAGAGCCTGCTGATTCTGAGTTGGGTGGTAAAAAATGCCCCTAACATTAGACAGGAGAGAGAGAGAAAAAAACTATTAAAATATGGGGCTGTCAGAACTGGGAGACACATCCAGTGCGTTACAATTCAGTGAAAGGTAATTTGTTTAAGTTGCAAAACTGTAACAGGGCTTTCTACCAAGGCAGAGAGACAGATAAGCCCATTCTTTTGCTCTTCCTGGGGCTCAGCAGGGTGAAACTTTCATGGAAGTCACTAATGACTGATTATGGGTTGAGGGTCTGAATATCCATGAAATGTGGTTTCCCCACCAGACAAATGTTTTTATCATTTTTTGTAATGACAGCCTGGACAACAATTCATTTAACTCTGAAGGCATCAGCATTAAAATGGAGGAATCCATTAAAATGCTGTATGCAAGGATTTATAAATTAGGCAATTTCCTTGATTATTGCAGTCATTTACAAAATTGATTGTTCCAGTGTGGTATAGACAGATTTCAGCAGCGATCATTGACAACAAGCACATTCTGATATCTATAGCTACTGGTCACTAAACCAGGTCAGTATTCCTCACCCCCCTTCTGTTCTTGGTCTCAAGGTCAGGCAGACTGATTTCAAAGAAGCTTATAATTATGAAGTTTCATTTGTCTTCAGAGGAGACTCACCTAGGCTGTGAGGGTAGGTGTGGGTTGCTCTTAAAGGTTGTAGCATTCTATTCACAATAGCCAGGACATGGAAGCAACCTAAGTGTCCATCGACAGATGAATGGATAAAGAAGATGTGGCACATATATACAATGGAATATTACTCAGCCATAAAAAGAAACGAAATTGAGTTATTGGTAGTGAGGTGGATGGACCTAGAGACTGTCATACAGAGTGAAGTAAGTCAGAAAGAGAAAAACAAATACCGTATGCTAACACATATATATGGAATCTAAAAAAAAAAAAAATCATGAAGAACCTAGGGGCAAGATGGGAATAAAGACACAGACCTACTAGAGAATGGACTTGAGGACACGGGGAGGGAGAGGGGTAAGCGGGGACAAAGTGAGAGAGTGATAGTGTATACATGGACATATATACACTACCAAATGTAAAAGAGATAGCTAGTGGGAAGCAGCCACATAGCACAGGGAGATCAGCTCGATGCTTTGTGACCACCTAGAAGGGTGGGATAGGGAGGGTGGGAGGGAGGGAGATGCAAGAGGGAAGAGATATGGGGATATATGTATATGTATAACTGATTCACTTTATTATAAAGCAGAAACTAACACACCATTGTAAAGCAATTATACTCCAATAAAAATGTTAAGGAAAAAAAAAGGTTGGAGCATTGTTTTTATATTTTAATCATACTTTGTGGGAGGGTATTGATGATCCCGATATGCTTCAGATCAGTAGCACAGATTTTGAGATGTTTCCAACTTAAAAGGAAATAATTTTTGCAAATTGCATCTATAAATATTTGTTTGATTGAAGATCTAAAAGTCAATAATGTGTTTTATTTGTTGGTCCTTAGAGTTCTAATTACCCAATAGATATATCAGAGAGTCACTGGATTTTAGGTCAATTAATTCTGGAAAGCCTAATAAAGACATTGTTGCAAGTGTGAAATGCTCAAAATGCTGCAGATTTTCCTACATAAGAATGCACACAAGTTCACTTGGTGTTTAATCATTAACCACAAACCACAAAGTTGTCTTTATTTCTGAAATATCAGAGATGGGCATGCCAGATGTGTCTGCAGAGCTCTATCCAATGAAAGCTGGCTGTGCAGTTTATGCTTAGTACAGAATAACTAACTTTAGACATTTGTTTTCAATCATCATTTTGTTTTTAATCATAATTTTCCCCTTTTGGAACTCTAACACAAACTGGGGCTTGTAAAACAATAGCACTTTAGAAAATTGTTTAACACTGTTGGGAAGGCAGAAAATTTTCAGTTTGTCCTGATTTGAATATATAATAATTTGATCTCAAGGTAGTTCTTTGTTTTAAATTGAAGATGTATGTTTTGGGAAGTCCTGTGGCTTGGGGGCACTTTGCACTTATTTGGCTACTGTTACTTAATACTCTAAGTCAGAAGTTCATTTTCATTTTTAATTAGTTGTAAAATTCACTGCTTAAAAATTGAGTAAAAAAGGCAGTGTTTCAGTTCAGTGTCTTGATGTGATCTCTTCATTTTTATTTAAATTTTTTTTTACACAGTATTCTGGTTTCTGTTAAGACTTAAAAGCCGTGGGACTAGATCTGTCTCCGGGGAGCTCTGAACGAAGCACTCAGTTTTATAGGTGTTTTTGCCAATCCCCTTGTAAATTTATTTAATAAACCAACACCTACAGCATGCAATTGTGAAATAATGATATGGGAATGAGCCCATTTTATTAAAATGAACAGTGTTTTTCACTCTCTGTGATCATTTTAAATTAAGCCTGCCTCCGATAATGAAGTGTCTGTAGAAACATTCGGTGTAATCTAATTCAGTAGAAAGTTCTTAAGTTCTTTTTATAATTGGAATTAAATTAAATATGATCAAGTCATGTTTTCAGTATCTTGTAAAGCACCAGGGCCTCAAGTGTTGTTAGCACACGTGGGAATATTAATGTTTATCGCAAAAGCAACAGTACTAAATTCCTAGATATCCTTGCAAACTCCAAAATGGTAGATAACCTGTAAATAAATTCTAGGTTAGAATATAATGTTTTTAGAACCTGTTGTGTTTGTCCCACACTAATATTAAAATTTATTTTTGATATACAAAATGCACAAATAGTTCCTGGGAGAGAGAGTCCTGAAAAATATTGGTCTACTGAGGAAAACACTTAATTTCAATTTATTGCAATTAATTGCAATTAAAAATTTGACCTGGATAATCTACAAAGTAGAAAATCAAATTGCTAAACTTTAAAATGGTAGAAATGAACTTTTCTATTAAAAATAATTCTTATCATAAGAAATTTAAACTGTATGAAAGTATAAACCAGTGGTAACCATTATTGACAATTTTTATAATGGTCTTTTGAGAGATGACTATGTAATGTAATATACATTTGTTTGTATATGCATTGTATATACATTGAATCACAGTTTTGCTAAAAGATACTTGTGCTATCTCCTTGAATCTGCAAAACACTTTTTTTTTTTTTTTTTTTTTTTTTGCGGTACACAGGCCTCTCACCATTGTGGTCTCTCCCGTTGCGGAGCACGGGCTCAGCAGCCATGGCTCACGGGCCCAGCCGCTCCGCGGCATGTGGGATCTTCCCGGACCGGGGCACGAACCCGTGTCCCCTGCATCAGCAGGCGGACTCTCAACCACTGTGCCACCAGGGAAGCCCTGCAAAACACATTTTAAAAGCAGCAACTAATGACACTGTTTTCATAGGATCTCCTGCAGATGTTTAAATTTGGCTCACCCATGAATAGATTTTGATTTTGTGTCTAGTCCCATCCTCCGCTCTCTGTATCTTCCCTGGTGGGAAATTTCATTAACAGTCTGCAGATCCTACTGATACTATAGAAGCATTTCTACTGATATTTTCATGTTTTATAGCACATCTTTAATAAGACCAGAGCCTTTCTGAGATCTATAAGGAGATTTTAATAGTCCTCAGGGAGGAAGGAAAAAATTTTTGTGTTTCTTTTAATACATCAAGGTGTTAACAAAAAATAATCAAATCTCTTTGAAATGCTTTTCTAAGTAAGAAGACTCCTTGATTTATGTAGCTGTGTGTGAGACTTGAGGGAAACTACTTAATTTCTTTGTACCTCTCGTTTCTCCATATGTAAAAGAGAGCCATATTGTACTGTTACACAAATTAGAGTGACAATATTTATGATGCTTGTTTAATAAAAGAGATTTTCCCTTTTTCAATTGGGGTTTTAATAATAATTTTTAAGTCTGTAGTGGACTTGCATATAGTAATAAAGAATCTCATTATTTGTGGAAACAAAAGATTGTACATGGTAGCCCATGATACACAGTTTGGATTTAATTACTTACTATAAAATCAGGCTTAATATTTAAATGCAAATTTATTTAGCACTGCTTACAAGTAAGAAAGGATTATGTATTAAGGGGATACCATACAACATGGATGTACAAAAAATCATCGCTGGCTTTAATTTTTAAAAGAACATTTCTAATGGATGGCAACAGGGTAACTACAAATATTAGACACATAAAGAACATTTCCTAGAGGTACATGATTTCAGTAAGTGAAATGGTCACTCATAATCCTCACAACAGAGAACTGACTTGCAATATGAACATGCAAGGGGAAAAACTTAGTAAAATCACCAAGCAGCCCTAAACCTGAAGGTCTTTTGACCATGGACCTTGAATCAGGAGCAATTCAATAGGTAGCTTTGACCCTGGATATTGAATTCTGAATAGAAAAACATCTCAATGCCCAGCATATCGTGACTTGTCAATAAATATTAAATGACAACAAATCAACATAGTGGCACTTTTGCCACTGTCCATAAAAATGTGTGTGCAGCTATGTGTGTACCAGTGAATACCTACATAATAGTACATTATACAACTTAAGAATATGTGTCAGTGTTGATTCCAAGTGACAGAAAATTTTAAATGAAAAAATAAACATAAATACCAAAACTTGTCATAGAGAACAAAAATTAAACTGAAATGAATATTTTTCTAATATATATTTATTGAATATTAACCATATCTCTTATGTTATCTGGAGTTTTTACTTTGATGATAATCTAATCAGGGGTGATAGTCAAAATATCTGACAACCAATCCAGCTTAGACCCTGCCTCATAAACCTGGATGCCTACAGTTGTATCTGTGCTCCATGGGCTACATATCAGCTCCAAAGCTAGGAGAGTTAGCAGAGCTTTAGCAAAGCCATTAAACAAATAGTCTGTAATGGGTATAAGTTTCAGTTTTGCAAGATGAAGAAGTTCTGGAGATTGATTGTACAATATTGTGGATATCCTTATCAGTACTAAACTATATGGTAACTTTTATGTGTATTTTACCACAATAAGAAAAGAATAATAACTATATTTTCGGTGATTTTTCTTCCAGCTCAGTGATTCTTAAACTCTCACATCCTGGAGACAAGAATCTCCAGGTGCAGGGAGCCCAGGAAAATTCAATCTGGGGACCTGCCCCCAAAAGATTCTGATTCAGTGGTCCTGCATTGGGACCCAGGAATCAATTTTCTGAACCAGTGTCCCACGTGGTGCTGGAACTACAGTTCGGGGAACGAAATGCCAAGCTCCCCCTTTCTCGGCCTTACTCCTGAGGTTGTTAACTTCCCTTCGTGCTTCTTCCCTTGTCTTGGCTGCTCTTGAGCAAACCTGGCATATCTTCGGTTTCCCTTCTATATCTGGTCTCATCTGTTCCTATGTTAATTCTAGTCTCACCCCTTGCTTTCATTCCTGCTACACCTTGCTAATCTCTAGGCATTTCCAAACTCCTCCCTTACCACCCACACCCCAAGATAGGTAAATAGACAGAAAAAATAGATATAAATATTAAAGAACTACTAACAGCAAAATGGACTTGCCTGACTTTCATATTTTCTGTCTTTCTCAAGTCCTTCTGGCCAGGTATAAGGAAGCAGCCAAAAAGGCAGAAAGCTTTCCACTTCGTGTCAGCTGCAGTGTGTAATTAGCCCCTTAGCAATCAAGGTGTGCTTCAGGAGGAGGTGGCCCTCTGGAAGGCATTTGGTGGCATTCACAGGGCCTGAGTTCCAGCCCTCACTGGGTGTGAGCTGTGTGACTGCAAGCAGATACCTTCACTCCCTCGGCTCTTACCAGCACTACATCTGACGGCACTGTCCTTTCCATGTCTCCTGCCAGCCCCTTCTGTGCAGCCCTATATCGTAGAGAGGCCATATACTCCTTGCATGATATTTGTGATTTGCAGTCTGTAAATTTTCCATATGCTAACTTTATCTGCAAATGTGCTGGTTGTTTTCTGTCTTCCTCTTCGGGTTCCCATTTCTGCCCGTTGAGGGAGCATGCAGCCTGTATTCTGATCACAGCGTACCGTACCTGCTCTTACTGTTTCAGTTGTTCCCTGTGAGAGGTGGCTCTCAGACTCCGTTTCCCACACTGGGTCTGAGATCCTCTATCCTCACTTGTCTGTGGGACATCTCCATTTAGGTATCCTGACATTGTTTCAAATTGAGTTCACTAACGGCGGCCACCTCACACCTCCTCAAATAGGAATCCACATTCTCCTTTTTGGCCTATGAGCCTCGCATTTTTGGAGTTACTGTAATGGCTTTTTAAAATATTTGTATTTCTGGCAACTAACAGAGTATCTAGCACACAAAAAGCACTTAATAAACACTGTTGATCTCTTTTTTTTTAGAGTTGGAGTTGTTATATGAACAAATTTGAAAAAAAAATTGGAGGATCACTCAAATAAAAGTTAATAGTGCATATAAATTATTTTGTAAAAAAAATAAAGTCCAAATATGAATCCTAAACTGCATCCTTGCTTCTGTCCAGAAGTATCCATTACTGAAAGGCAAATATCCTCTGTTGCTAATAAAAAATAAAAGATTTCTTTTTATTCTTGAAATTTGAGAACTCATTTGACATTACTAAAGATGTCTAAAGAAATCTTATCTGTGACACCTTTTATAAACAAGGTATTAAAAATTGCAGTGGGACATCTTAGACACCAGCTGCAATTGGTGCTAAGATCCACTTTCAGAGCCTACTTCTGTAAAAAGTAAGGAGGTAATAATCTGACACTGGAAACTCTCTTGATCTGACAGCAGTATTAACAACTAATACATTTAAGCTGAGACTTTGTGCCAGGCATTCTGCTGAGAGCTTTATAGGAATTATCTTAGTTCACCCTCAGAATAACCCAATAAGGTAAAGACTACCACAGTATTTTTCAAATGAAGCAAGTTTTCGGATGAAGGCAGAGAGAAGTTAAGTAACTTGCCCAAGGTTGTAGGTAGTAAAGGTAGGATTTCCACCGAGTTGTGTGAGCTGCAGAGTTTTTGCTCTGAACCCATCTGTTGCTGTGCTGCCTGCCCTTTGCACTCTCAGACCTGAACTCCCATCATATTACAGGGCTGCAGTCTCTGCCACAGACTTCTCTGTGCATCCAACCTGGTCTCTGGACCTGGCTGGGAACACTCCCTCCTTGGTGGGCACTGCTTTGGTTTCTCAGACACAGCCCAGCCAGCTTCACAGAGACCCCATAGCTCAGGCCCTTGAGATTAGTCCACCTTGTGTTCCAGGATCATGGGCTCCACATTTATCATCCCAGAAAATGTAAACTCCTCAGTATTCAGGGAAGCACATTTATGGAGAAAGTACTGTGCATGAGGTGTTGTGCATGTCACAGAGGTGGGCAAGACCAACTCTGCCCTCAAGTACTGTAGAATAGTAGGATTGCAAGTAATTCCAGTTGAAAACAGTGTCCAGAAAGTGCTTTTTGAGGTGCACAGAGGGGAGAGGTTCCTGCTGAGATCAGGGAAGGAGGAGAAATTTGACCTCGGGACATAGATAGTTAATACTCAAGAGTCAGGGATTGGGAGGAAAGATGCTCCTAGGGGAAGCTCAGCTCCTTCATTCTAAGTGAACTGCTTCCTGTTCTTTGTCAACGTCTTGTTAATTTCCACTGCTGTGCTTTTGCCTAAGCTATTACTTCACCTAGAAGGTTTTTGCTTCTTGTTCTGGTCAACCTATATCTTTTACTTTTTTAGAGTCATATCTTCCAAGAATTCATTGGGGGTTAACCCCAGGTCTCCACCACCCTTTCCACATTCTCTTTCCTTCAACCCTGTCCTTGACAGGGTTAAAGTTTTGCTCTTTCGCCTGATACTGCTTGCAGCCTCGGTTTGGTAAGCTCATTTTGGGGACATACTTTGACTAAAAAATTGCTTGTTCTTTGTCTGTGATTCAGCTTTGACTGAGTGTCCTGTATTTTTATGTGTGAAATGTACAGTCCTATTAAGGTTACGTTGAGGAGAGACCTGATGAAAAAAGAAATGAACTGTCAGGGAGGCCAGTGTGCTGGTAGCCCAGTGAGTTCAGAGGAGCTTTGTGGGAGAGAACGTCAGAGGTATCTGGGATCAGGTAAATTAGACCATGAGAAAGACTGCATTTTATCCTGAGCAAAGTAGATCTTGAGAGAGGAGTAGCACAGGCCAACTTATGTTGTTGTTATTGTTTTAAAATAAATTTATTTATTTTTGGCTGCGTTGGGTCTTCATTGCTGTGTGCAGGCTTTCTTCAGTGACAGTGAGCGGGGGCTACTCTGTTGTGGTGCGCAGGCTTCTCATTGTGGCGGCTTCTCTTGTTGCGGAGCGTGGGCTCTAGGTGTGTGGGCTTCAGTAGTTGCATCATGTGGGCTCAATAGTTGTGGCTCGTGGCTCTAGAGCACAGGCTCAGTAGTTGCAGTGCATGGCCTCAGCTGCTCCGCGGCGTGTGGGATCTTCCCGGACCAGGGCTCGAACCCTGGTATTGGCAGGCGGATTCTTAACCACTGCACCACCAGGGAAGTCCCAACCTCTGTTTTAAAAGGATCACTCTGGGGTGCTGTGTGGAGAACAAGTCTGTTGCGGGACAAGGGTGGATGCTGGTAGGAGGAACTCAGAGGACAGGATGTGACTGGAGAAATAAATAGGAGTTGTGAGCATTTGGCTGTTATTTAAATCCATAGGACTACTTGAGGTCAGCTGGGCAGTGTGGGTAGGCAGAGCTTTGACTAGAGGAGAGCTACGATGTCTCTCGTTCTAGAAACCTCTGTGAATTGGATCTCCAGGTTGAATGTGGATGAAGGACCACGTAGTTTTAAACAAGGTATTAAACAAGTTAGGTATAGCTGTGGATGCCTCACCTCATTTCCCTCCTGTGCCAGTAATGGGAACTGTCCTTACTTTTGCCTCTGGTAGAATGGCAGTGAGGCAGTAATACAGCGACTTAGAATGATGCTGCTGCTCTGAAATGTGTTGGCATCTGTGAACCATGAAGCCATTATATGTCCTAGATGCGGTCTATATTAGGATCCTTCCCCAAGGAGAGGATGCTTAATCTGACTCACCTACATGTTCTGTGGAAAATCTCATGTATGTCCTCTATTCGTAGTGAGTCATCCCTGTGTTCTCTTGCAGTTTTCATCATGCTTCTTGCGAGGTCTTTATTTTATTTGTTTTTTACGATTATAAGTGCTAAACATATTTATGAAAGGGAATTTGGAAAATGCAGAAAAATATTTTTAAAAGAAAAGAAAAATGAGCTGTAATTAATTTGGTGTCATTCTTTCTTATTGCAGTTAGTTTTTTTCATTTACTATACAGATGAAAGCATGCTGTTTGCCTTTTATCATAAAATCAATAAGCATTTTCCGTATTTTGAAAATTCTTTGAGTATATAGCCAGTGATGTTGATTGGCTATATACTCTTAATATGGTTGAATCCAATTGTTGAATACTTGTGTTGGCCCTCCCTCACTCCCTCCCTCCTCCCCTACCTCCTTTCCTCCCTTCCTTCCTTCCACCCTCTCTCCTTACTTTGAAAGTGTTACTAATCATTTGATATCCTGAGTGTATTGGATCATGCTTGCCAAAATACATGCAGGAAAAAACACACACAGAAAAACTCTGTTTATACTAACAAAAATAACATTAAGAACAACAGGAGACATTTGTCCTGCACTTTCTAATTTATTCGAGATTTCACAACCGGCTCACTGATTTTGTTGCTGCTGCAGCCTCTCAAATGCAGGGAGTGCTCTGTGCTGCCTGGTACGAGTGAGATGGGGAAGCTGGGTCCTGGGGGCTGCCTGCTCTGCTCTTCAGAAGGCCTGGCGGGCGGAGCTGGCTCTTTTGACCCGACTGCTCCAGGGGAGCTTTCCATCTGTCCAAATGTTAGCCTGGAACTAAACGCCTCCATACAGTGATGAAATCCCTAACAAATGTAGTGACAACACTGAACATAAGGGCTTCATTTTTTTCAAATTGCTTTTGCATTTACTGTTAATTCAGTTTGAATTATAAGTCACCTCCACGTGAATGACTCACGCACTCATTATTGTGAGATTTGTTTTTGAAAACGTACAAAACAGGAGAAGTTGGTTTGCAAACTCTGCATTGCCGAGATAGTACTGAACTGGTTTCCAATTGAGAAAATTGTTTTACGTCTTTGTACATCTTGTATTCCAGGCCTGGAGTTCTACAAGAAAACAGCAATATATTTTATTTTTTAATTTAATTTAATTTTTTAACATCTTTATTGGAGTATAATTGCTTTACAATGTTGTGTTAGTTTCTGCTGTATAACAAAGTGAATCAGCTATATGTATACATATATCCCCATATCCCCTCCAGAAATATCTTTTAAAAGCACACTTGGATCACTGTCCACAGTGGCTCTTGGAGGGGATAAATATGCAAATCAAACTTAACTGTGTAGTAAAATGAAAAAAAATTTTCTTCTATTTCAGGACATTTCGTTTCAGGCCAGTTGAAACCCTTTTCCAAGTCTGGACCTTCTGGGATCTAGAGGGGTGGATAGATTAGGCCTTATAGGTTGTGACGAAAGTGGGGAAATGGTTTCAAAAGCAAATCACTTTCACACTGTATAAAAGACTGGAGAGAAACAGTAAGGATATATTCAGAAAACAGCCATATAAATAGGTAATTGCTGAAATATTTGGATAATTTTGAGAATAAATGCAGGCTAACATTTTTGGACAGTGAACTCAGCTTTTCATAATAACTCTGCCTCCCAGCCAGTAATTTCCTTGTTCTCCCTAATTTACTTCACTTTTCTGTAGCTGACAAATTCCTGTACCTCAAGTTCTGTACCTCACATAAACCGACTTTCCAGCTACCAAGTTCTGTTGTGAGACTCTTGTGTTACCTCCTGCTTTTATGCACAAACTGGTTCCCGCCACCCTGCCAGGGAGCTCTGGAGCCCTGAAAGCTCTGGGCTTTCTGATGACTTTCCCCATGGGGCTTCCAAGGATGCCCGGTATCCCAACAGTTCATTTAATTTTGGACTGAGGTCCAGAGTAATTCTAGAGTTATGCAACTTTTAACAGTCTTAGGGCTCCTAATAAGGGGTGTGGGTACTGGGAGAGGGCAGTGAACACACCCAGCAGTCTCTGCTAGGGGGCTTATGGCTAAGTGATCACAGCCAAGATTGGACTGCCCTAGAAGGCAGTGGGTCATTTGAGGTACCTTGGGTTTTTGGCTTTTTTTTCCTGGCCAAGGAAGAGGAACGGTAGTGACTTCTGAAAACTGTTTAGTAGCCTGGCATGATGGAAATTTTCACGCTCTTAACTTTGGATCACAGCAAGTTTGTGTCTGGAAAGTTTAAAATGGCTGTTTTAGGAACACATTCTAAAGGACTAGGTAACCAGTAGGAAATAAGGTGGGTTTCATTTTGGTGTCTTATCACCTCTCCTGTTTGGCTAGAGTCACCGATGGGTTTTGCTCAGATTTACCCCACTGGCATAAGATGTCTAATGATGGAAGTTCTATTTAAATCTTGCTGAAGTTACCAGAGCAGAGAGCATCACTCAAAGCAACTGTAGAGAGTGTCACATAGGAATGAATGTAAAATCCAAGTAGCATTTGCTTTGCATGCATGATGACTAGCACGCTGAAAACTGGAGCAGAAGTTGTGGAGATGTGTAAAGTGTTAACAGAGGCAGTCCCAGATCTGGAAGAGTTCACGCTGTGACCAAGGAGAGCCGCTCAACCAGTCAGTCTGTATACTGGGGCTGCCCAGAAATGTTCGTTCATTTTCTTCCGTAAGATGGCTCTAGTAGCGCTTAGTTGCCTTTAACTTCATTTGAAACAATTTTGTTAGGTTGTGTTGTGACAGCTGTCATATCAGCGTGGAAGTAAAAAAACCCATCAAAATCGGTGAATTTTTGTGCAGCCATTTTAATATTGAAGATGGAAGGAAAAATGCAACATTTTTGGCATATTATGCTTTACTGTTTCAAGAAAGGTAATGCAACCGAAACACAAAAACGATTTGTGCAGTATATGGAGAAAGTGTTGTGACTGATTGAACGTGTCAAAAGTGGTTTGTGGGGCTTCCCTGGTGGCACAGTGGTTGAGAGTCCGCCTGCCGATGCAGGGGACACGGGTTCGTGCCCCGGTCTGGGAAGATCCCACATGCCGCGGAGCGGCTGGGCCTGTGAGCCATGGCCGCTGAGCCTGCGCGTCTGGAGCCTGTGCTCCGCAACGGGAGAGGCCACAACAGTGAGAGGCCTGTGTATCGCAAAAAAAATAAAAAGTGGTTTGTGAAGTTTTGTGCTGGAGACTTCTTGTTGGGCAATGCTCCACGGTTGGGTGGACCAGTTGAAGTTGATAGCGACCAAATCGAGACATTAATTGAGAACAATCAGCATTATACCACCCGGGAGATAGCCGACATACTCCAAATATCCAAATCAAGAGTTGAAAACCATTTGCACCAGCTTGGTTATGTTCATCACTCTGATGTTTGGGTTCTACACAAGTTAAGCAGAAAAGAAACCTTCTTGATCGTATTTCTGCATGTGATTCTCTACTTAAACGTAATGAAAATGTTCTGTTTTTAAAACAAATTGTGACGGGTGATGAAAAGCGGATACTGTACAATAATGTGGAACGGAAGCGATTGTGGAGCAAGTGAAATGAACCACCACCAACCACACCAAAGGCCGGTCTTCATCCAAAGAAGGTGATGTTCTGTATATGGTGCAATTGGAAGGGAGTCCTCTATTATGAGCTCCTTCTGGAAAGCCGAATGATTAATTCCAACAAGTACTGTTCCCAGTTAGACCAACTGAAAGCAGCACTTGACGAAAAGCGTCCGGAATTAGTCAACAGAAAACACATAATCTTCCATTAGGATAACACAAGAGCACATGTTTCTTTGATGACCAGGCAGAAACAGTTATAGCTTGGCTATAACTGCTCCTCTCCACTCCTGCTACAGTGACCCGGCAGCTTCTGCCCGTGATGCCTAGCCCTGCCCCCTCTTGGAATTAGAGGAATGCATCTGTTTGTGGGCTGGAGATTAGAGTTTCGGGTGGGGGACTACAAGGAAAGCTGTCTTTTTGGGTGGCCTCACAAGACATGCTTCAGACCCGAAGCTGATACTTCTAAACTTCCTTCTCTGATAATCTGTAATTTTCTGTTTTTAGAACTACATTGTCAGCGATGTCAGAGAGACCCTTCTCAGATGATTCATCCATTTAAGACTAGCAGTAATATCTCTTGTTTGGAAATTAAGCAACAGAAATGACTTCAAGGGGGCAAGCTAAATAAAGACATTTAAAATTAATATATGTCTCTGCTTATACTACCAAGTTAAGTCAGGTCAGTTTTATTCCAGAGCTTTAAACAAGGTTGAAAAATTATATTTTAATTTATACTTTTAAATTTCTTTAATCTGAACATTTTAAGTTAAGAATTATTTTTACAGGTTTTTCCTTCATCGTGTCTTCTACAGTGCCCAGTATATATTAGCTATTTTGTAAAGAGTTATTGCTTAGTTTTTAACATCTTTCATTTTTTCAAGGTGTTTATTTATTCTCATTTTACCATGTTCCAAAAAGATTTAAAATGGCCCTTAGAGAGTCTGCATTTAGAGACTGATAAATATTTTAGGGATATGAAAATGGAAAATAGCAACAAATGTGCATAGCTTAAAAATATTCTAGGTAGGCTTCCCTGGTGGCGCAGTGGTTGAGAGTCCGCCTGCTGATGCAGGGGACACGGGTTCGTGCCCCGGTCCGGGAGGATCCCACATGCCGTGGAGTGGCTGGGCCCGTGAGCCATGGCCGCTGAGCCTGCACGTCCGGAGCCTGTGTAAAAAAAAAAAAAAAAAAAAAAAAAAAAAAAAATTCTAGGTATTGTTTTGGTGCTAGAACATGTTATATCCAAATAGTGTTGTCTTGACATGGTTACCTGATTTACTCCCCCTCCAGGTGTTCTGTTGTTTATTTGCTTGTAGAATGTGTATGATGCTACCATCATCTGGAGGCAACAGAGTGACACATGCAGAGTTGGGCAGGCTGAAATCTGTCTGTGGGGTGTAGCTGACTGTAGCTGTGCAATGCTGTGTTTCTTTATTGTTTTTTTTTGCTTATAAAATGAGTAATTGATGTTTATTATCAAAAATTTTAGAAAAACAAAAAAATTAAATTCTCATAGTCCACCACCTGGCAACAAACTCTAAATTTTATTTTATTTTATTTTACAAACTCTAAATTTTAAATGTATTTTTAAAGAAAGATATATATATATATGTGTGTGTGTATTATGTTGAAAAAAATTTTACTTAAAATTATTGCCTAAGCGTGTTGGAGTATAATTAATATTCTTGTAATCACTTTATTTAATATATTGTCCAGCAAATGGATGAGTCAGAATTAGCTTAACTGTTTTCTTATTGTTAGATATTTAACATCTGTGTTGTTTAACATCTGTGTTATTTTTATGAACATATTTAGACATGTTACTTACCATGCTTTTGACCTCTGTATATTGGGAATTATTTCTCTCTTACAGGTTATTGATAATAATGAATAAGGTAATATATGACAAATAGTAGGTTCTTATTAAATATGGGCCCCCACTTTCTTTACCTTTGGCCTGATTAGGACTGTCTTAAGATCTTTGAGTTGATGTTTATAAACATTAACTGACTGATATTTTGAAAATGATAATTACAAAAATGTAAAATTCCTAACTTTATACAAGAGAGAAAAGTTGCTTTAGGTTCAGTTTTGCAAACTGAATATTTTTAAATCACTAGGGCAGTGGTTCCCAAGCCGCTGGGAAGCTTTTTCCCTAACTTTCTATAGGAATTTAAAATCTACCCAAAGGAAGGGAGAGCTAGTACCAAGTCCTCTTGTACCCAGCATCTGTTTTGAATAATTTTTCTTTCCATTCTCTTCCTTCTGTTCTATCCTGCCATTTTTTTTGCTTTGTTTTAATTCTGTTTTGTATTTTTTGTTATTGTTTGAATATTTTAAAGTAAATCCCAGGCACCATAGTATCTTACCTACAGATACTTCCTCTAAAAGATACAGATTTTAAAAACCCACATAACCATAATGCCATTATCACACTCAGCAGTATTAACAATAATTTCTTAATATTATCTAATTTCCGTATTCCCTCATTTCCTCCCAAGTATCGTTTTTACAGTTGGTTTGTTTGAATAATCAAAACAAGATCGTCACATTGCACTTTGTTGAAATTTCTCTTAGGTCTCTTTTAATCTATAACTGTTGAATAGTTGTGGAGCTTTTTTTTTTTTTTCTTTTATGAGAGTTCTTGAGTCTTCCCCTCTAACCTATTGAATCAGGATCATCAGGTAGGTAGTCTGACGGTCTGCGTTTCGTAGAAGCTCTAGCAGTGATTCTGATGGAGAAACAGAGAATCTCTATCAATGAGCATACTTAAGACACCTTTGGAGTGAATTTTTTAGTAGAGGAGTAAACTTTTTGAAATACTAAAATAATCACCCCCTAATTCCCTGCTTTATTTATTTTATAAATGTGAACCCTTTATTTATTGGATTTTCCCAAAATGAGAATTACTTCTTGTATGGGTGATGATTGAGGTGATTTATGGTTTCTTTTCACAATAACTTCTTTTTCTCTTGATGATTGTTCCCCCTGATAGGTGTTTTTACTGTTTCCTGTTAAGAAATCAGTACTAAAATTTCTCAGTCTATTTGTATCATATATGTAGTTATCTATCTTTGTAAAAATTTTTTAAAATGAGGATATGTAGGGAAATAAGAAAAAAATAAAAATTATCTACACTCTCTGTTTAGAGGTAATCACTGATAGTATTTTCACTGTATTTCATTCTAGTCTTTTCCTATGGCAGTCAACTTTTTAAAAAAATAAAGTTTTAAGTTCTATTATGAGCATTTTGGTAACTTTCTAACATGATATATTGTAAATGTTTTTTTTCAGCGACTAAATATTCTTTACTATAAATTTAATGGCTGCCTAGTATCCCAGCATATGGGTATGGTCTAATGTTGGGTATTTGTCTTGTTAATTTTTTTCCCTGGTATGGATAATACTCTAATAGAATCAGTATAGATTTTTTTACATATGTATGATTGTTTTCCTGGTTTAACTTTTTATATTTCTAAGCTAAAATGTTTTTACACTTTAAAGGCTTTTAATCTTGCCTAATTTGCCTTCGGAAGGGTTGTATCAGTTTACATTTTTCTGAGTGGATGAGAAACTATTTATTTCCCTGACCCCATATCTACATTGTGCTCTTTTTCTATTATAAACCAGTTATTTGTCATTCCCTCTTTCATATTAGTGGTTTTAAATATAGGATCTCACTTACACTCAGTTATGCTTTCTGAAGCACATGATACCTGATGATTCAGTATTTGATCTTTTTGACTCTTGGAGTATTAGGAGACACACTTCGGAGGTCAGGGATTCCACCTGTGGTCAGTTCAAAGCCCTCAGCTCTCATTACAGGGATAAAGGATGGTAGAATCATGTAGCTGCTATTGAGTTTTTTTGTGTAGTTTGATCATTTTAAATATTGCATTGTGGCATAGATAATGAAATGTCCTAGTTCTAGAGGTAGCTGCATTTTGTGGATAAGCAAAATGAATCCAAAATAAATGAACTTTGTCAATTATCTTTAGTAGAGGCCAAATTTGCAGACAAAATATTTTACAATTGGTTGTATAGTTTCCATTTTTATTGCCCTTCATTCTTTTCGACATTTATACTGATGCCATAATAGGCATATGTTTTCTCTCTCCTCCCATGCAAACTCTGATACCACTCTGATACAGTTTGAAACTTTAACCCTGGGTGACATAGACCCTTAATGTACCTGATTTCTTATCTAGCTTTTCTGGCTCCCCTTTAGTCCAGTCTCTTGTGTCAGATGGGAGCTCTAAGGGCTCTCATTACAGGGTGACTGAAAAAGGAATACCATGGAAAGACAGCTAAGGTTTGGATGGGGAAAGGGAGACCTGGGGTTTTTGAATATTTTTAAAAAACTGTTGAAAACCATGGTTTGGAGTAGATGACAGTCCTTAAACAAAGCTCATCAGAGTGGAATGAGCAAAGTCAGGGAAGACAGGATCCCTTGTAAGTTTCAACTTGGCCCAGGGTGGGCCAACCTTGGAGCCTGACCAGACAGGCTGAGCTGCTGTTACTTTTGTGTTGAAGGCAAGTTGGTTGTGCATCTCTGTTGTGTGCGGCAACTGTCCTGAGCAACCACACCAAAATACTTTGCGTTTGTGACTTTTTATGCAGCACAACAGGAAGAGTCAATCTGGTGATTTTCTGAATAATTATTTCAGTCTAGATGGCTAGCAGGATAACTGAGACTCCAATGGAAATGATTTTATCTTATATTGTCCAGTGTCGCCACTCACATTGGTACAATGAATGTTGCCAAATTTTAGCTTACTTTTGTGCTGTTTATACACACTTCATATGGTGCTTTGTTTTAAAAGACCTCCAAGTATTTTTATGGAAGTATTTACAGGAAGTTTGGTTCTCAAGGGCTAAGGCAAAAATATTATTACTTCATTGGTAAATGTATTTATCCAAATCTGCTTTTTAAGACAATAGCCTAACATAGAGCTGGCATTAAATGGAATGATTCTGGTCTTTCAAAGATACAGTGTCTAATTCAGAAACTCTGCTGTTTTTGGCAATCACACTGCCTTGATTTAGGTGGGACAGGGATCAGGGAATAAAATGACTCCACCCAGGAGCAAAGTGGACAAGTTTGACAGCAGTGAAAACTAAGACATTGCCACATCCGGAATATTTATGGTTAAGACCAGGGACGTCTGGAAAGTTAGACAGCTCTGTCATTTATTAATTTATTAGCCTTTGCATCATGCTTTACTTTAGAAGACTGATCTGTGGCCTCTGAAAGGATATGTCTTCTACCTCTGTATTTTTTCTCTTCATATAAAATAAAGATACTCTACTTACAGTTTTCTAAAAAAGTAAAATAAAGGAAAAAACCATCCATGCTTTTGCATCCAGATCTGTGAAAAAACTGCTTTCTCTGTAGTCACATATTGTGTACCCCAAAGATTTGATGCTAGAAACTCATCATTACAGATATTTCCCTGGAGACGTAGTTATAAAACATTGTTTTTTGAAACCTTGTGTTGCGTTTTCCTGAAAACTCTCCCAGTACCCTGCTCAGTGCACACACACACACACACACACACACACACACACACACACACACACACACACACACACACACACGGACTCTTCAGCTGTGGGTGCCTTTCGTGCTGCTAACCCAGCTAGGCTTATAGTACATTTTAAGTCTGGTGACTCACAGTCTGTTTGGTTTTATTTTTGCCTCATTTAAATTGCGGTATCATAAATAACTCCATTTTTAAAAAATCATTTGAGTAGCAGACACCCCAAAGCATTAAAATTAAACAATGTTAATGGGGATTTACTTTGGCTGCTATTGTTTTAATATGACAAATGGCCATGCATCAAGCTGCGTAGCACAGTTTATTTATGCAGACATAATTGGGCCTTTGAAATGAAATATGCAGTGAGCCATTTGCCAGAAATTCAAAGTCGACTTGACGTGGTCCCTCCTCCAATCTTACTCCTTCTGTGTGCTTGATAAGTTTACAGCAAAATGTAAGCTAGATGAATACTCTTGGGTGGGGGACATTGTAATTAGGCTTAGGAAAGAAGCTACCTAATATTCAAAATGGAACACTTCCTCCTGCATTTCTTTGGCGTTTTTTGGTGACTTCTAGTGGGAGAGACTTGAAAGTTAGAAAAAAAAAAATTTTTGGTTTCAGATGTCTGAAAAAGAGGCCGTTTCCCAAAGTGTTCTCACTGAAGAGTTTCGTGGTCTGAAGGACACTGAGCCCTAACATGCAGGCTTTTGGAGAGAAACCATAGAATGTCCTTTCTCAGAGATCATGGGGAACAGTGTACACGCTCTCATTTCCAAGTCCTTGTCAAGCCCATCTAGGGTCCTGTCCTTCTCTCTCTAAGTTCATTCTGTTGTGCTTATGTGAATGGAGGGAGGGATAGAGATATAGTCGTTCATTTATGGCTGGACAGATGTTACTTTAAGGTTGTAATTACTTCCTTTTTAACAGTTAGGAAGTAGGGACTAAGTTGGCACAGCAGATAAGTTCTGGGAATGAGAAACCAACCTGCCAGGAATTCTCCCCAATTCATTTCAGCTTCTCACTCTTGTTCATGCGTAACTAGGCCCAATCCCTCATTAATCTGAGAGGATATTGGGTCGTATCAATAAAGGCAAAGAGAAGGGAGCAGGAGTCCATGAGTTATGTCACATTTGTGACAATCACTATATCTCATGCTTGGAATGAAATGTCAAAGGACACCTCCTTTGTCCTTAGGTGACTGCTTTGAAGTCTGAAAGAGGGATTGTTTTTTTTGTTTTTTTTAACGTCTTTATTGGAGTATAATTGCTTTACAATTGTGTGTTTGTTTCTGCTTTATAACAAAGTGAATCAGCTATACATATACTATATTCTCATTTCTCCTCCCTCTTGCATCTCCCTCCCACCGTCCCTATCCCACCCCTCTAGGTGGTCAAAGCACCTGGTGATCTCCGTGTGCTGTGTAGCTGCTTCCCACTAGCTATCTATTTTACATTTGGTAGTGTATATATGTCAGTGTTACTCTCTCACTTCGTCCCAGCTTACCCTTCCCCCCCGCCCCGTGTCCTCAAGTCCATTCTCTACCTCTGCGTCTTTATTCCTGTCCTGCCCCTAGGTTCTTCAGAACCTTTTTTTTTTTAGATTCCATATATATGTGTTAGCATACGGTATTTGTTTTCTCTTTCTGACTTACTTCACTCTGTATGACAGACTCTAGGTCCAGCAGGGATTGTTGACTATAATTGATGATGATTTTCGTAGTGAAGTTTCGAATGTAGCTTCTCTATAGTGGATCTCTGTAGATCTGAGACCCCTGGCAGTGACCAGTGAACTAGTTCTGTTTGGGAGGAGCATTTTCTCTGGGCTTAGCTAATTAGTTATGGAAATGGTCTCATACCAGCCACCACCATACCCGGGTTCTGAAACATTCTCAGAACCGGTCCAGTTCTTTTTAAGGCATTACCGATTTCTTAGATTCTGTTTTAACAAAGTTTTGTTTGTTTAAGCAAGATATATTTCCTAGACAACAGGTCATATATATTCCTACATTTTCTTAGAATGTAGGAAATAAGATTAATTTTAAGGAGAATATTCCTTGCCAATGACAGGAATATCCAAAGGTTTTACACAAAAGAAACCTTCCAGATACGCACCTGATCCTAGTCTCCAAAGATTTTTTTATCATCATCATAATTATTAATAAGATTTTTTGTCTTATAATGTGATACAAAGTGGTTTCTTTTGTTGGTGTAAGGAAAGTTGATAAATGTTTATTGTTTTTGTTGTTTTGATACAAACGACTTAGCAGTAAATTTAACTGAAAAGCCAGACTCCCAAAACTTAGACAAAGACGGCACCCCACTCCCAACACTTACTTACTTTTACTCCTATTAATCAGAAGCACTGGGAAAATCTGACAATTGAGGTGGAAGGGAAAAAAAATCAAGAGGTTGGGAAAAAGTTCTTATTTCTAATCCTTAGAATTTTAAGTTTGAGGGTAAAAGATGTGGTCTCTGTATGCAGCACCATTGAGAGAAGTAAATGGAGAAGTGACTACATATTTGGGATTGAAAAAGATGAAAACACTGTTAGTAATGAGTCTTAACCCTTTTCAAGGTTTGTTAACTTTTAAATCCATGCCTTGGAAAGATCTGTGGATGAAAATAAAGCAAAGGATTTTGATCCTAAAACAGAACTTTTAGAGGAATGATATTCTAAGGGATTTCTTGATAATATGTTAGTATTTTGAAGTCATTTAAGATTATATGGAATTCAGGACTTAGTGTATGGATTATTATTAACAAACAACATCTCCAAAATCTAAGCATAGTAAGAAACTCCTGAGGTGTTTATTAAGCTTTAGTTCTACCCTGAATATACTCATTCAAAGTGTCTGAAAAACACTTTGCATTGTAAACAAGCACAACACCATTTGAGGATGTTAAGTAAAGGTTGTTGTGTGATCTTCCCAAGCATCTTCCTTCCTTCCAGTGCTGTATGAAGAATGAGCCTTTATGTGAAAGGAGCTACGTGGGGTGATGTAACGAATAAGGCCTTGGTAATTATGCAGGTTGTTCAAACCCTGACTCCACTTCATGTGATTTGGGACAAGTCACTTTTAACTTTTCCTAGCCTCAGGTTTCTCATTTGTCAGATGAGGAATACCAGTCTCATCTAACTTTGATAAGAATTAAATACAACTAAGTTATATAAATGAAGCATGCTGCTTGTCACATAGTCAGTTCTCAGTAAATGTTTCCTTCCCTTCACTGCATTTTCAAAAAAAATCTAGAGTATGAAGTTCTGCTCCATTTAACATCTAAGCCAGAGAGAATCAGCAAATCTACTATGTCAGACCTAAGCAATTCCTGTTTATAAAAATAGCGTCTGAAAGGGCTGGCACCCTTTCTTCCTCCCTCCCTCCCTCCTTCCCTCTTTCCTTCCTCCCTCCCTTTCTCCCTCCCTCCTTCCTTTCTTCCCTTCCTTCCTTCCCTTCTCATCCTTCTCGTCCCTTCTCTCTTTATCTTTTTCTCCACAGTGGTTAGCCCTGAAACACATCTTGAAGAATCAGGAAATCTTCAACCATGGGGAATAACTCATTTCTTAATACATGCAACAATGCATGTATATCTTTGGATTAGAATCAGGCACAGAAGATCTCTTTTGTAATGACTTTATTTAAATACTCTCATTTATTTAGGGATTTTTTTTACATGATAAAGTCCATGCATTCCATTAAAGTGTTTCCAGTATTAAGAGATTAAAAATTGCATTTGAGCCAAATGATAGTCAATAAGCAGTTATGAATTCTCTCAAGAGATGGTCTGAGAAGTTAATACAGCTGCAATTCCACTTGTATTCCTGACAGCACACAGTATTCCAGGCTACTACATTCTGTTCATTATGTTAAAAGTTATCGTTATTAATATTAACAGCATTTACCATGTTCCAGGCATTGTTCTGTGCACTTTGCACACGTTATCCATCTTAATCCTTGAATCATCCCTCTGAGGGTGGTTTAATTATGCCCATTTTATACGTCAAGAACTGAGGTCTTGGGAAGCTATATCTATCATAACATCATGGTGCATTGTAGTCATAAAGTTTAATATCTGTATTTCTCAGTAGACTGAATAAAAGTAACTTGAAGTCAAAGGTCATGTCTGACTCAAGTGTCCAGCTGACTCTTGAACATCGCGGGGTGTTAGGGGTGCCAACCTTCTGCCCAGTTGAAAATCCACATATAACTTCCATTCGCTCCTCTGTATCTGTGGTTCCTCCCCATCGCGGTTCTGCACAGAGATTTCAGCCAACCTCAGATTTGTGGTACTATAGTATTTACTATCGAACAAATTTGTGTATAATGGAGACTTGCTCAGTTCAAACCAATGTTGTTCAAGGGTCAACTGTATATTTTCAGTTTTGATAAATATTTGATGGATGAACAATGATGATAAGAGTTATCATTTTGAGTACTTACTCTGTGCCGAGATGTTTTGCATCTAGAATGATCTAGGTTTGTGTCTCAACTTAGTCCTCTAATAGGAGTGTGTCCTTGGGTAGGTTGCTTAGCCTTTCTGTGCCTCAGGTGCATCAAAGGCAAACTGGGCATAATAATAGTATCTTTTCTGTAATGCAGCTTGCGGAGTGAATGAGTTAACATATAAAGCTTTTAGTGCCTGGAACAGAGCAAGCAGCCTGTAAATATTAACGATCATTATTATTTCTAACCCGGGCATGTCTCATTCCAAAGTATGTGCTCTTTTTATAAAAACACCTGTATTTCTTTTTAAAAAACTATTTGCATATCTTTAACTAAAAATCATGTATATGTAAGGTGACAGCTTGAGGATTTTGAGATATATATATATATATATATTTATATATAGTGAAATGATTACATAGTCAAGCTAATTAACAAATCATCTCGCATAATTACTGTTTTTTGGTATGTGATCATGCACTTGAAATCTATATTTTAGCATATTTCTACTGTTCAGTATGGTGTTATTAAGTATAGTTATCATGACTGTACATTAGCTTTCTTGCTGTTACGCTTAGAAATGTTCATGTAGAGAGATCCAGACTTCTGTTGTCTATTACTCAAGCTAAATTCCTACATTGTGGTCTTTTCAGCACTGAGAAGCCCATCCATTAACACACAGGATACATAAATGTGGAGAAACACCTCAGGCCTTTCAAAATTAGAATTATTGCTGGCTCAACCTTCACATAAGCGGGATAAACACATTCCTCTGTCCAAGTAACAACGAGTTATGCGGGGTTTTTTGTTTCCTCTTCCTAACTTATCAAAGAGAAGTTTCCAAATCCTGGATGTTCTGTAAGTACTTTCTAATGGGTTTCCTTGTTTAGTTTTCCACAAGAGCAGGTATAACATCCCCATATCTCTGGTGGAGCACTCTTAAAGTGTGTTGACATTTCAGGAAGCTTTGAATGTTTCTAAATGCATCGGTGTTTTGGGCTGAGTGGTTGGCCCAGACCCAGAGAAATGTGCCTACACAAGATAGTTTCCAAGATGATTTCTAACATGGTAGAATTTTGGTTGTACACACATATGTATTATACAGGTTGATATCTCTTCCAGACCACTGCCTTTCTCTTATCGTCATTATTTTAGAGGTTTTAATTATTTATTAAACATTTACTCTCTCAGATGTGTTAGGTTTTGTTAATTTTATTCTATTTTTCCAGCATGTAGATATTATATCTTTACAGTTGAACTTTGATAAACTCTTACATATTATCTTTGGCAAATATTATCTAGAAGGCTATTTTCTGACGAACAGGACATATTGTCCATCGAATTCTCCAAGCCCTGGAAACGTACAGTATCTCCTAGTGAAGGGCCTTGTAAGGAGAAAGGACACGTTGATATTGATAACACATTTTAAGTTTTGGAAAGAAGATACAGAGTCAGCGACACCTAGTGTGAGATGGCTATAAATATGGAAGTAAAAAGAAAAGAATGACTTGATTGCAGAAATAGTGTTAATTACCTTTGTTGTAATCTCCTTTTCCATTTAAAACAAAGTATTCTTATTATCACAGGTTATGCATTTTGACAAACTGAGGAGAGAGTAGGAATCTCATATAAATTCTTCCTGTTCAAACATGTATGTTCCTCCTATAACTGAGAGAAATAACCACCTTTGATAGTACTGGTAGTTTTCTCCTTTTGAAGTGGAATCAGAGTCAAAGCTTCCGTCATAGAAAAGGACAAAAAAAAAAGAAAGTTCTCGTAGCTTATTACACCTTCTTAAAAAGAAAAAAAAAAGACAAAAGAACAAAACACAACCAAAATATCTTTTTTCATTAAAAGTCATAATTAGCATTGCAGATACAAGCCAGAACTTCAGCGCTGTCACATAGGGTGAACCTTTTGATAAATTGAATCTTGATATTTACAGAATCTATTAAAACACAACCAATAGTATGTTTGTTTATATGTTGACAAGATGATATACACCCTGAAGGTCAAGGGTGATGTGAACTGTTATGGTGTTCTTGTCAAAGTAGCTAAGAAAGGGGGGCTATTTAAAGAGTTTTGATGGAATAATGGCTTCACCAGAAGTGTGACAGCAAATACAAGGATCATCCTGAAGAAGTTCAATTGATTTGAAACAAAAATCTGTGATGTTTATCAATCAAAAAAATAAAAGGGAAAGTTTCTTTTCCTTCTGTAGCATGTTAAAAAATTGGCAGCTCAAATGGAAAAACAAATAGTGAAATTAAACAGAAAAGCATTGATTTAACTTCTTGGGTGGTTTATCAAATGCCACACCGAACTTTTCATTCTGTCTTGTCATTTATTAATTACCCTCTTTTAATCAAACCAGTTAAGGATCACTTTATAAACTTTTGGGTTACTTCTGTATAAATAGTTCCAGCAACTCAGAGTCACTTTGTCTTTTTACAAAGAGCTTTCTCTAATTGTCAGCCAAGTTGTAGTTCTTTTCCCCTTGTAAAAAAACTCAGAATGTATCTGAAAAATAAATGTGAGGTTTACATAATATTTTCCTAGCGTGATTTTACCACTGCATTTGGGTTCCTTGTTTTCTTTTTCTTAACAGTTGTAATGGCTTTAATTATTGGAAACTAACTCTAAAATGTAACACCAAAAAGAATGCGGATACATTCAAAATCAGTAAGTTTTTAAAGAGATCTTATTTTGGTACTTCAAATGAGCATCTAGAAGAAACGTAGTAAAAATTGTACATGTTAATTTCAAAGTAATAGATTAAGCTAACTTTAATGAAGAGGGTTGGTACAGTCTGTTAACAAAATATGAATCGGTATAAGGAAATAGATTTAGATGTTCTATAACCTCCATCTATTTAGAAAGCTTTTTCATTTGTATGTATTTTAAATTATTGTAGCACACAGAAAGCTAATTTATGGGCATATTTTAATTTATTTTTGGAAGGACCTGAACTTGTTCATGTGTTTGTCATAAAATGGAGTCATTAAATGAAATTAAGACAGAATAACTGTAAACAGACATATAAAAATTATTAACCTCACATTTCCACCAATCATTTTCAGTTAAGATTTCTGCTAAACAGTCTATGTGGTTTAGCTTGCAGGAATTAGTTCTTTGAGTACATTTCAATAGACTGGTTCATCTCCAGTTACTGCTCAGCATGCAGAGATGTATAATAGAACGTTAGAGAAGATGTCAGTGTTTTAAGAAACTGATCACTTTGCAGTGCAGGAATGTTTAACCTGCAATGGTTGACACATTCAGCCTCTGCAGGATATGAGGACACCCAGATCGTACCAAATAAATGCATAAAAAGAGGCAAAATATTCTTTAAGAAAAGCTTATGGATCCCTGTTCTCCTTAAGTAATTAGAAACTTTTGCTGAAAATCAATCTCCATGGCTGTCTTGATTTAAAAGATCATGGTCATCCCAGAATTAGCAATTATTGGATGGTTTACACAGGCTGCAAACTATAGTGAGGTAAAATGTATGAGAGTGTTTTGAGAACAATAAAGTTCTACACAAATGCACCGTGATGTCAGATAAACTTGGATGAAACTATAAGCATTGAAAACGTTTTACTCATCCTAACGGAGGGAGGGTTAGAAGTCAGCAGTTCAGATAAAAGTGTTTGTGGAACATCTTTAAGGTAATGTAGGATTGTGAAACTCACCACACTGAAAAAGGTAAGGCCATTCCCCCAAACAAAACACAACAAACCAGAAAGCCATCCCTGGCTCCAAGAGTGAATGCAGGAGTTCCTCCACTGATGTGGCTCCACACTGTGTTCATGTCTGAAGGCTGTATTTCAGCTTTGTATTAAAGACCTGTGGATTTAATAAAACTTGAGGGTGTGTCCTTGAAGGGTCGCTATAGATAAGATGTTGGTAATGCAACATTACCCCAAATCACCCTCATCTTCCTAGCCCAGAGCCCCAGGAACTATATCTAAGCCACTAAACTATTATTAAAGCTGATTAATCACCCCTGACTGCTTTGAAATAAGACAAATGATTTAAGAATTAAAGTTTCTGTAGCCTATTATCAAACTCATTAAGTCATCTCAAACTGCTGGATTTTGGATGAATTTCTGAATTCCTTAGAATCTATTCATGCACCATCACCCCCCAACACACACACACACACACACACACACACACACACACACGCATATTTATCCATGTTACACAAATATTAAAATAACCAGACCAATCTATTTGGACAGCAGAGTACAACATAATTATTTAAGAATTTCATTAGTTTGTTTTGTTAACTGTCACATTGCCCTGGGATATTTTTTTCAATTTTTTATTACTTTTTCACTCTCACTAAGTGAAGGAACGTATTAAAATTATATTTGCAGATGGTCTAAGATCTTACAATAAAAATGAAACTTTCTTGTTAGGCCAAGTCTCACTGTTCTGCTGACATTCATGGGTTTTCAGAGGTCTCTGTGACTTGAGAGTGACCAGGTTTCTTATGAGAACTTTTGGGGAAGAGTTAAATTATAAGGCTATATTTTAAGCCTCATCATACTATGAAGTCAGACCTTTAACTCCTTTTGGAAATTGTTCCATTTAAGTTTCAGGGCTGTGATCATATGACTGCAACTCTGAATGTATTCTGTGGCATGTTGCACGGTGTAATGTGAACTATGTAGGCCTAAGACGAGCCACACTATTTCTATTTTATTTCTGTTCTAATTGTTTTAATGTGTTTATAGGGTACGTGTTGGCCAAGAATGGCAGTGAGATATATGACGTTATTTGCCCAATACAGTAGACTGTTTCACAGACTAAATACCCAAGAGGCCGAAGTGTTTCCAATCGTTATTATTTTCTGCTTTTTTGTAGAAAGAATTAACATGTAAAAAGAAAAAAATAACCTAATAGCAAATTATTTAATTAGCCAGTAAATCTAAGAGACTGCAAGTACATTTTAGGCCACAATTTTTCTTTTTAATATGAATCCTTTTGTGGGGGCAGGGCAGGGAGATGCTGGGTATGGATTATTTGGGTTTTTAATTTTTCAGTTGATTGTAGTGCTATTAAAAGGTTTAATGTTACTGATGGCATTTAAGCTAAATTTAGTCTAAAGAATATATGTTGCAGTGTATTTCTTTTCAGTTTCCTTTTCATTTTCCAGCTGTCATTCGCTTTCCATATTTTTGGTTCTCTCTCTGCCTCTCCTACTGCTCTCCTCACGTCCTCAGAGTTGTGTCAGCACAGTGTGCATGGGAAGCTAAAAGTCCACACTGCCGGCAGGCTTCTGGGGCTCCAGTTCCCAGCTACATCACCTCCTACCTAACCCTATAATCTTGTGCAAGTTCCTTCTCTTCATGCCTCAGTTTCCTATCTGTGAAATAGGCTAAAGAATGGTTGTGAGGATTAAGTGAGATAATATATGGTGCATCCATGGCACCATCCCTGAGACAAGGTAAGCACTAGATAGACGTTTGCTGTCATTTCCCAATATGCTCATTTCCAAGCCACTTGCAAATTTGTGTGCAAGGTAGGATGAGGATGAAGGAGCACTAAATTGGGAGTCAAGAAACCCGAGGTCTGGATCTAGTTCTGCTCTGGCTTTCTGTGTGCGATGACGGTGCAGATCATTCTAGGAGTCCTGAGATCATCACATTTTAGAATTTAGAAGAGACTTAAGGTTACCCTGACATTACTTATGGCCGAGCAAACCAGGAGATCCACAGAGCCTGTAATTACTCCCTGCGTGCCACATATAACTAGGGCAGAGCTGGCCTTGGAAGCCAATGCAGTGTTCTTATTTCTTAAGTCAGTGTTTGCCAAAGTATGTATGTTGTTGTAGTTAAAATAATTTTAGGTAGTATACAGAAAAATGTTTTCAATACTACCGTATTAGCGGTATTAAAGTAGTATTAAACTTACTACAGGATTAGTAGTATTAAAGTAGTAGCATTAGTAGTATACAGCAAACCCACAATTTTATAAATAGTGTTGATTACGTCAAGCCTAAGTTATGTGAACAAATTGAATTAAAGTCATTTAAAAAAGGACATCAAGTAGGTAATGGTATAGATAGTGTAAAGATAAAGCAAAAATCATTCATGCTGACGCTGAGGTATGGGAAATCCTGCTATTCCAGGTTCACCCCTGTCCCTTCAGATACTGACAGAGGCCAGAACTATGTGACAGCCCGCACGGTTTTCTATGATTTAAGGTCTTTTTTAAATTCATGATTATATGCCCAAAGAGACTTCTTTGGCCCGAGGAGTTTTTCCTGTTCTAGTAACTTAAAAAATGGATAAATGGATATTGGTTAACCGTATGACATCCTGTTCTAGAATCCTAAGTGCAAAGGGAAGCAGTAGTTGTTGGCACTGGCACCGAGCTGAGGGAAGTGTGAGATGCACTTTAGAGGGAAAAGGCAGATATGAAAACCCACATGTCAGGAATGGTTCTGATAGTGGGTTATCTTATCACACGCAGATGCATATTTACCCATTCACGTTCCACAAAGATTGTGAAGCGCCCATATCATCCCTTCTCTGTAGCTGTATGTGCACACACAGGTAAACCCTCTTTCAAACAGTAGCTATATTTTTGAAATGTTATAAATACTTTGAATTTGTTTTATTTGGGTTATCCCTTAGGGTTCTGCAGAAGTCGAATATTCTAAGGAAAACTAGTAAAGCTTTTTGTCAAACAAAATCACCCCTTTATCGTATAAATTTGGATATTTATACATCACATTTTTTTAAAGCAAAGCAGACATAATTAGAATGTTCAAGATTTGAGCATATTAGGTAACAAATACTTGGTTTTGTTTCAGTTATTTGTCCTGTTTGTTGATTGTTTTTGAAGACATGGAGGGAAGCCCTTGGAAATGTCAGCCGGGTTCATGGAGAGGAGTGACAGGGCTCTCACCCACCCTTTTTTTTTTTCTTTTTAACTTTTTATTTGATATTGGAGTACAGTTGATTAACAATGTTGTGATAGTTCAGGTGATGTTATACATATATATGTATCTATTCTTTTTCAAATTCTTTTCCCATTTAGGTTGTTAAAATATTGAGCAGAGTTCCCTGTGCTATACAGTAGGTCCTTGTTGGTTATCTATTTTAAATATAGCAGTATGTCTACGTCAATCCCAAACTCCCTAACTATCCCTCTCCCCCTGGTAACCATAAGTGCGTTCTCTAAGTCTGTGAGTCTGTTCATGTTTTGTAAATAAGTTCATTTATATAATGTTTTTTAAGATTCTGCATATAAGCCATATCATACGATATTTCTTTCTCTGTCTGACTTACTTTACTCGGTATGACAATCTCTAGCTCCATCCATGTTGTTTCACCCACCCTTGTTAAGCACCATTTCTCTATCTCTCCCTCCGGGAAAGTGCACTAGGTCATTTTTAAAATGAATGAAATTCTAATATTAAATTGGTTGTTCTTTGACAAATAAGAAAAAGGAGAAATTGCTTATTATCCCTCTAACTAGGGAGCTAGCCTGGCTCAAATCAGCTTTAAAGTATAACTTGGAATCTTGGTAGATTCTGAAAGCCAGTTCTTTTTTAGGTGGTTTGTGAACTAATCTCCTCATGTGCATGATTCAGAAGCACAGCTGGTCATTTACAGATAATATTTAGTGAAAGTTAGGTCTTGCTGTTGTGTTAAAATTAGCACCCATTTTTTTGGTAATTTCTTTTGTGTGTAGTTTGGGATAGTGCGCTTGAGAGAGAGGAGGATACAGGACAGTGTGGACCACAGGGTCTTTGCCATTCTTGAAGGGATCTTTGGAGAGTCATTTCCGTACTGGTATATGCTGAGCCCATTCTTGAGGTCAGTCTTCCCTTGGTGTGTGCAGGCTGTGCTGGACCCTGGTGCCTTATTTCTATAAAGTCACTGCACCTACTGTTTTGATTCCATTGACTGATCCAACCAATGCTTAAAATATGGGAATTTGGGGACTTTGGGTTTATTACAGAGGCAGAGTTGAATTGAAAGAGGGCAGAACTTCTTGCTCATTGAGTTGAACTAAATAGGGGAGAGAGGAGTACGAAGGTTGGGCTGAGTGATGGGGGAGGATGATCAGGAACAGGGAAGGATGGGTGGCAAAAAGGATGCTGCAAGGATGACCTCTATTTGATGCAAATATTTTTGTAATTTGTTTGTTAAAAGATGTTGACATAATTGTATAATTTATTTCAAACCGTAGTAAGCCCGGCATTTGATTTTTTTTAAAAAAAGAGCTGTGTATTTGATAGTCACAGTTTGTATCAAACCATTCAAAAAATACGCTAAGCACAACTGCAAGGTCATAGATTTTCTAAGTGACATCATCATTTCAGATCATAATTATATCATAATTACCATGCTTATGAGTTACCATGCTAAGTTCTAAGATATAAGAACATCTTTAATCTGAAATTATCCGTGCTTGGCCAAATCAGTTTGCCTGTATTTTCTTTCACAAAACATTTGGTCTCAATTGTAGATTTCTTTCTTTAAAAAAAAAAAAAGGTCAGAAAAAGTTCAAAATGACATGATGAAATATGTATTTGTTTGGAAAAATGATCTGGTTATTGCCATGGCAGCTATATTAAATTTTTAGGGTTATGTGATATAGTTCTTATATTAATACCATCTTTGAAATTTATTTATATGATGTAACAGCTCCAATGGTCACATTACATCCTTGAAAGCAAAAATGTACAAACTAGTCAAGATTTATGCAGCTTCTTAGCAGGACAAAATTATTCAACTTAAAGGAAAATGTATATTTGTTGGATTTTAATTATGCCATTTAGAATTTGACATGTATTTAATTTATGACAAAAGAAATGTAAAGACGGTTATAGGAAAAAAAGTCGATTAAATAATGACTTGGTAAGACTATATAATTTAACGTATCTTGGTAAGACTATATTATTTTGCTTTCTAATGAAAGCAGAGGTCTGAGAAATAGGTGTTATGAATGAGAGAATCTTTGTATTCAGTCTTCCCTCTGGTGTGTGAAATTGTTATACATATTTACTCTTGCTGCTGGTTTCTAAATGGTTTACTGATCAAGAGAAGGTAAGTTGTTAATTCTTAAATAAATTATAGGTATTATTGTTTTAAACTATTTTTATTGACCTGTATTTCATCAGTCATGTCCTCCCATTTAAATTGAACCTCAGGTTCTAAGGTAAAAAATTTTTTTTAATGAAGTCAGTTATTTTTTAGGGTTAAATTATGGTAGTTGTTGCAAGGGTGATAGTAGAAACTAAATATTTCTATTGAGATAGAGAAAAATACAATTTTTTAAAAAATTAATTTTTATTGGAGTATAGTTGTTTTACAATGTTGTGTTAGTTTCTACCATACAACAAAGTGAATCAGCTATACGTACAAATATATTCCCTCTCTTTTGGATTTCCTTCCCATTTAGTTCACCACAGAGAAATATAAATTCTATGAAGCTTCTTGTGATTATACTTCCTTGGTTTTATAACCCAGTTTTGAGTAATTATATCCCAAGCTCAGAATTGTTCTGTAAAATAAATATATCAAGTTCTGATTCTTTTGAGGACATACAAGTAGTATTATTTTCCCCCTAAACTATTATTTTAACCTAAAAAGAAATACGATGTGTTACAATGAAATGAGATAAAACTGAAATGACGTGGAAATTTATTTTCAAGTTAGAATGTGCCTCAGTTAATATTTTAAACACTGAGTACCATGGCATTTATGTTTTTAATTAAAAATAATTGCATAGAGTTTTTTTCAGAGTTTGTTATTATTTGGCTCTCTTAGTATTTAAGATAATGGGGCCACTGAACTACAGAAAAATTTTTAATTTTTCTAGTAATTCTTTTTTGTAGCTGTGTGTCTGCCACTATTCTCAGCCTTTGTTATGTGCCTTATTTTTCTCAATCCTAGCACAGCCTATTATTCTCTTTTTACACATGAAAAAATGAACTTGGAAATATTAAGCAATTTGCTCAAAGTCACCCACAACTCAAATTCACACAGCTGAGATTTGATTCCTATTCTGCCCAATTCCATTGAACACACAACACCCACGGGATGAAAATTCTCTGTCATTTTCTTCTGTACTTAGTTTTTCAGAAATATTGAAGTAAAGAGAAATTTGTTTTGGAAAGGAAAACTCAAACCCACCAGTAAAAAGCAAGGATAATTGGTGCTATTTATTGAGCACTTACTATGTATCAGGCACTTATATGGATCATCTCATTTCAGCCTAACAAAACCCTTTTGAAGTTGCACTATCATCTTCCTCATCTTACAAATGAGATAAGTGTTTTGCCCAAGATGACACAGCTCCTAATTGCTGAATCCAAGATTCAGACTCAGGCTGTCTGATTCTATTCCATGACTGTGTCTACTTTTCACTGAAATCTGAATGTATCCATTACATATTTGCATAATTGAATTCACTTTCAATTACATGGAATTTAAAAATATATCACTGTTGAAGAGTTTATTTTTGACTTAGGTATACTCTACAGCTTGGAAGTTGTGAATTATAATTAAATTGGCACAGATCTAATGAAAAAGTATGTGACTTAAGGTTGTTATTCTACCCCCCCTTACTGGACATCAAAATATTTTTATATGTACTTGAAATGGTTGTTATAGCCTTTATCCTTCCGAGTTCCAGCAACCAAGTACTTATATTTAAGACATATTTACATAGTTATCAACTCATAGGATCATGGAAGTTGAGCTGGAGGATCCCGAAAGTCATCTAATTTAACATCCATACTTCACATTGGAGGACTTGAAAAGTCAGGTTAAGTGACTTATCTACATCACAAAGTTACTACTAGCCAAGTCAGAATTAGAACCCAAGATTCCTATTTTGTAGCTCATCTACCAATGAATTAATTAGGAAATATAAAGGCATAACGCTGAAGAAGGTAAATAATGCCTTAATTTAGAAAAACTTTACAATTTACAAAGCAAGTGGTTCTATTGGGTGGGCTGATTTAGAGTGACTATATACTTTCTTTTTAGTAGGAAAAAATGGTGGCATCAAAGGGTTTGATCAAAGCTGAAAGGGAATGCTTTGGAGTATTAATAACCATTGACTCACTAAATCCAGAATGCTTAATGTCCACCGAGCTGAAACACTGAGCCATCCAGTGTAATCTGGCCCACTCACATGATCTCTAAGCTGAAGATATGTCTTATGAAATAAACCAACCAAAGGTTTACTATTCCAGTTTACTTTTCTAATGGTCATGAAAATGTGGTCAGAGTTTTAGGCAAAACCAGTACAACAAAACACAATTGTAATCAAATACAAAATGATCCAGTAAAGGGATCACGGAAAGCTCAGGGTCCCTAGCTTCAGAGAAGAGGAAATGAGAATGAGATCAGATAATTCAGAGGCCCAAAGAAGCTTATCAGTCCTTAAAGAGAACCTCACCAAAAGTACATAAAACACTTCAAGGATTCTAGCTCATCCACAGATGGTTTCATTTCCATTTCTTCATTCAGTACTTTCTCCTATCTGAATGTGTAGAATCTGGCAGTAGTTTCGTGTGTGTGTGTGTGTGTGTGTGTAAACACACCCCCTTTGAGAATCCACTAACTCTACAGAACTTCTTCCCAGAAGACTACCCATATGCACAGATGTCATTTTCTTGAGATTCAAGGTATTTGTAGCCTTACCTGAAACCTCGCTATGGACCCCGGTGTGAGAGATTTCTTTCCATTCTTTCCTTTCAGCCCACAGATGCTTCCTGTGGAAAGAAAGGAATCCTAAGTCTTGTCTAAAAGTTAGGAAGCATGCATGTTCTAACAATGTGATAACTAGGTGTTGGTTTTCTTTGGGTGTTGACATTAGTCACACCTCCGCTAGCCAGAGATTTGCAAACCTTGAGCCTCAGACGTTCAGGTTTACTTTTTCTTTTTTTTAATTATTATTAGCTTCTGCTTTATAACAAAGTGAATCAGTCATACATATACTTTTCTTGGTTGGATTTCTAAGGAATCATGCCTTGAGGACTTGACTGTGGATCCAGGAACACAGGACTGTCTCTCTGTGGGAAAATATCATGTCGGCTACACACTGGCCAGCCCTCTGGCCTGACTGTGTAAAAGGAGCTTTATTAACAAGCCCTAACCAGGGCTGTTTAGAGACCTGGGCAACTTCCATTTTTTGAGGTCCTTGATATATGGAAAAATGAAAAACTGCCGAAACAGGGTTACAAAAACAGTGGTATACTTTAAATGTTTATCTTTAACAACTTAATGCTTTTAATACCAGAAACATATAATTGTGCTATTCATAAGTTAATTACAGGATTTATAAAAATGTTAATTTATGGTTTACTTCAGGCAGTGTGGTCTGGTCAAAGGACCCAAGTTCAGAGTTTGCAAAGGCTGCCTTCTTTTAATCCTGTCTGTCTGTCTCCTGATTGTATGTATAACCTCATTTGGAAATGACTTCAAAGGTCTAAATTTGAGGCTCTTTATGTAAGTGAGGCTGAGTGGCACTGCCGGCACACCCTGGAGAGGATCTGCAGAAAACGCTTCTGCAGGAGGAGCTGGGGTTGCCCAGAGTCCCTGACCTTCTCCTCCAGGCCCCCCACTCTTCCGAAGCTACCTGTGCCCTTGACCTGGAGCTGTAGCAGCACAGTCAGAGGTCTCACCCTGCATCTCTACTGAGGACCAAAATGGACCATCTATCTGTGCAATAGAAGGGTCCCAGGGATGGTCATTTTGTCCTCCCCAGGATGACTTCAGCCCTTATTATGGTACT
This sequence comes from Mesoplodon mirus, assembly GCF_964341445.2. Taxonomy (NCBI): domain Eukaryota; kingdom Metazoa; phylum Chordata; class Mammalia; order Artiodactyla; family Ziphiidae; genus Mesoplodon; species Mesoplodon mirus. The sequence continues at coordinate 82,545,874 of NC_138980.1, read as the reverse complement.
TCAAATTCCTTTCAAAAGGCAGACCCCCTTTCAAGCCTCACTTGAACATAAAGCTCTAAATGCAAATATTCTTTCCAGGAGCAGCATGTTGACCTACACTCAAAACTGGGTGTAAGTCTCAGTTACTGGGAGCCTGATGAGGGCAAGCACTGGGCCCAGAAGAGAGGGCTGGAAGGATGATGGAAGGTAGAAAATGAGCCACCTAAAGAGAAGACTAGGGATAGTAACAGTGACCCACAGCAGGGGGCAAATTTGGCGGGGCAGTGGGGGGGGCATGAGAGGGGGCAACTGCAGAGAGGCAGGTATGTGCCAGGCTCTGGCCTTGCCGTTGACTGAAGTCTCCATCCAGCTGCTTTGCAGTGACCTCTGCTCTGCAGAGACAACTGAACATTTTTTAAAGGAACTTAAATATTTGTACCAAAAAAAAAAAAACCAGATAAGTCTGTAAAGTGATGGATGTGTTAAGTAACTAGAAGGGGAGGAAATCCTTTTACAGTGTATATCAAATTACCACCATGTACACTTTAAATGTCTTACAATTCTATTTGTCAGTTATACTTCAGTAAAACTGAAATTTAAAAAAGAAACAAAGAACTAGGGGAAAAATAATAAAAGTACTGTTAATTTTAATTAGTAAGGAAAAGTACACTTTTTCGGCAATGTTGCATTCCTTAAAATTTTCCCAGTTGGATATTCAGTTCTGCCTTAGATGTGTTGGCCTGCCCAAAGGGCAGAGAGACATGGTCCAGCCTTTAGTGCTTGGGTACCTAGAAAGCACCTTATCCTATCACCTGTATCCTTCTGACTCTCCATTCATTCATCTGTGTACCCATCCACCCTCCCACCCACCCACCCTCCCATCCACCCTCCCATCCTCCCACCCATCCACCCATCCACCCTCCCACCGTCCCATCCACCCTCCCACCCATCCACCCTCCCAACCACCCATCCACCCTCCCATCCACCCACCCACCCATCCACCCATCCACCCTCCCATCCACCCACCCACCCACCCACCCACCCATCCACCCACCCATCCACCCTCCCATCCACCCATCCACCCTCGGATCCACCCCCCATCCACCCACCTCCCATCCACCCTCCCATCCAGCCACCCACCCTTCCACCCTCTCATCCACCCATCCACCCTCCCATCCACCCTCTGACCCAACCCCATCCACCCATACACCCATCCTTCTATCCACCCACCCACCCACCCTCCTATCCACCCACCCATCCACCCACCCCCGCATCCACCCACCCATCCACCCACCCCCGCATCCACCCACCCATCCACCCTCCCATCCACCCATCCACCCATCCACCCTCCCATCCTCCCATCCACTCATCCACCCATCCATCCTCCCATCCTCCCATCCACCCATCCACTCATCCACCCTCCCATCCACCCATTCACCCATCCACTCATCCACCCACTAAACCAACTAACCCACAGACATTTATTGAACACCAAGCACTATAGTATGCTGAGCTCTCTGTTAACCGTTAGGGAAACTATAGCAAACAAGACATTTTATCTTTGCCCTCATTGAGGTTATAGTCTGGCAGATTTTAATTAAATGTTTGTTTAATGCTGCCTTCACAGTCTACAATTTGTTTAAATAGCTAGCTTTAACTCTTTAAATCCTGATGTTCTTTTTACAGAATTGTAATGGATTACCCTTCCTACACCTAGGAACCCCATTCTAGACAAATGTTCAAAGATTGGATGGGAAAATCTACAGATGGTCATGCCAGAATAAATGTCTTCTGATTTGTTTAAGTGTGTATCTCTCCTGTTGAACTGTAAATTGCTTGAGGGTAGGGACCAGGTCTTAAGTTTTTCATGCCCTGCACTAAGCACAGTGGCTGGCACATAGTAGCTGCTTTCTAAATGTTTGTTGAAAGAATGCTGTCTGGGAAGTCAGAAGTCTCCATTCAGGGCTCACCATTACTGCCATGACCTTCTGTCCTTGCTGCCTCATCTCCTGGATCTTGATGGGGAGGAGATCTATGGCAAACCAATGTGTTCATTCAGTCCTCTGCACAACTGTGCAAACCTTCCTTCAAGAAGAATGGTTCTGAGAAGCCAAATTTCATCCCTCTCCCATGTTTCTTGCTCCAGGACAAACTTGGAATTTCACTTGGTTTTGCCTGTAAGCAGTTATCTTGGGAGGACAGCAAGCTCAGGGGGCTCTCCCTTGAGACCACCTGGTTTAGGCCTGCTTTAGCCTCCACACTCTCACTTTCTTGAGCACCCTGAATCTAGGATTTATTTTGTTTCTTCCATTCTCCTGTGATCCAGGGCATGATGGTGTAAATTGGGAATTGAGGGCATGCTTGGTACTGTCCCAACTTGACGTAAGGAATGTCTCCTAAATTATTTAAGATCTGAAAATATGTTTTCTACGCTCGACAGATGGTCACTTTCCCCTTAATAAAGCGTGTCTGACAATCACACTTTATTGGTGTGGTTAGAAAAAGAATGTCGTAGACTTGAGAAAACATAATAATTTAGAGAGTGACACACTGCAGTGAAGAAATAAAGCTGTAGACTACTTTGAAAAGAAATAAACCATAGGAAACCATGATTTCATTGGAACAAACGTTCTGTGTCTTCAGAAAGTTCTTACTAAAAAAAGGAGGGTGACCTCTAGGGCATGGTGTGTGTGTGTCTACACGTACATGGAAGTAGCCTCGCTCTGATTTTTTAGGGACATTCTCTTTGCAAACATTCCCCACTTAGTACCTTGTAAGTTTTTTAATATTATCACTAACATAGCAGTTTGCACCTAGGCTTTGGTCCAAGCTGCTTCTTGGAAATCATAGCTACCATGCTGAAGTATAAAATCACTTATCATTTTCATCAAGGTCTAAAGGTCTGTATAGTATCATACCCCATGGAATTTATAAACAAGTAATTTCCACTACAGTAAGGGTTAAATAGTACCCCATGAGATACAGTGCATGAACCATATGGAGAATTCAAGTGCTTACCACAATGCACTCACTTTACTGTGTTCTTTTGTGGCTTTCAAGTGTAGAACTATTTGGTACACTGTCATAGATAATGTGCAAATCCCAGCAGTTCACACTGGTAATATTTCTAGGATTATTTTAACAAAATAATGGTCCCCTTTCCTATTTGGTAGAAAACTAAGGCTTTGTTTTTCCAACTGTAGGAGTATGTTCATTCAAATTTCCCTGTGGTTTAATTTTCCAAAATTGATGCTTTCTCACAAGGAGCACGTTGTTGTTTATTTTTTTCAAAACCCACCTCTCACTGATTTGAGAAAAGATGGAGAGTAGCTGTGCGTGTTCACTAGTCAGAGTCTGAGATCAGTCATAAGGCAGGATTCTCTGATGCTCAGTGCTGAGGTCTGGTTCCATGGATCCTTTTGCACCTCAGCAAAAGTGAAAATGAGAGAGAAGATCAAGAAGGGCCAGAATGGGAGGGTAGCTGGAAGCTGTGGTGTTTTGCTCATTCATCTCAGTAGATAGAGAAAAACGTGGTAATACTGTGAGTTGTCCTTTGTTTATAATACATACAGTTCGTGGCAGTAGTCTTTATAAGCCCCAGTGGCATTTAACAAATATGAGAAGATACAGGCTTTCTTGATTACTTAGATCTGAATGTTTATTCAAGCTTTCATGAGAGTTTTTCTTCATTTACACAGAGCTCTCTCCACTGAACAAATGTCCATTTTTAAGTGTGGACCCAGTACATATGAAACAAGTTTTTCACAGGATTCAAATTCATTTCATTTGGTCAGGACTTCTTGCTGGTTACTTTAATTAAAACTGGATTTTTTCAAAAAAGAGTAAAAGCAATCTTTAAATGGGTGGCTTACATCAAAGATTTTACAGTTTGTGAAAAACATTAGTGCTGACACAAAAAAAAGAAAAAAAGGAAAGCAATGAAAGATAAATTGCTGCATGAAAATATTTCCAAGGCTGTTCTTAGCAATATAGGATTAGCGGTATTTTCCTTTTCAGTGTAGATGTTGCATGGATACTGGAGACAGTTGTGCACTGTGGGTATTACTGCTGTGACAGAGGAGAGGGGAAAAGATAGGTTTGCAGCCGAGCCTGCGGATGGCACCAAGCCAGTGCCCTGAAAAATGGCAAACGTGTCACAGCTAACAGCTGGATGCAGAAATATTTCTCTTTAATTTGGATGGATAAAACTTTTTTCACAGCAGGGCGCTCTCAAAAGAGGACAACATCAAAGAGGGTGGGTCTCCCCAGTCAGACATCAGCGGGCTCCAGGATGGAGCAAAATGAATGAACTGTCAGGACTTTTCCAGCATATATGCTTCTGCCAAGTGAAAAGTTAAAGGTTCAGTGGCTTGTTCGGATCACAGACAAAGTCTTGATAATGCAAGCCTGATCCCCAAAGTCTTCCCTCTGATCAACAGACAGAGGATATCTGAGGAAGAATCTGGATTGATGGATGGCAGGCTTTGTATGGATGACCACCGCCATCCTCGGAGATAAAGGGATTCACTAAATGCTCAGAGGCTCTTGGGAGCTCCTGATCTCCATGCTGGAATCCTCAGTCACCCACTCTCCTCTTCCAGCCTGCAGCCTAACAGCTGCTACCCTACAGTGTGACCAAAACACCCATCTCATCTCTTCCCACGCCTGGCTCTCTGAGGCAGGCTTCACAGATACCACCACCGGTGTTTTACGGTTTATTGACACTTTTCAACTGTTTTTCTGATTACCATATTTCAGTCTTGACTTATGTGTTAGTATTATCTGCAAAGTCAACATAAACCTCTAAAGATTTTCTAATATTTCTGGAACTTGATGAATGTGAATTGACAAAGTACAGTATATAGCTTTATATCAGCATTACTGAAAATACGGCAACGGTGTATATAACCATTACTCATTTCTTGACCTTTGAAGCCTCAACTCAAAACCTTGGCATTCCAGGTATTCCAAAATACTCCAAACCAAAATAAGAGGGAAGAGTTTTCTTATGAAAAAAAACAACAAAATAAGTTAATTCTAATGGAGAAATTTTTGAAATGAAAAAACATGTATTATATATTTGAGAAAAAAGTGGAAAACCTGAACACAAATAAATCTGGCCACACTAACGAGTATTTGCTTTAATGAAGAAACTTTCATTTTAGAATATGCATCTTCATCCACAGACTTATGCTTTGGCCATTTTTTTGGTGGTCCTGGTCATTATGACACATTGCCAGTGGAAGGAGAGTGGGTTTTACAGAGTGGGGGAGTGGTGGCTTTGTCCATTGCTTGGTTGCTTTGTGTAAATTTGACTAACAGGTTAAGTAATTCTCACTAAATTGACGTTTGCTCTGAAAATAGGAATTTGATAATGACATTATTAATCATTATGGACATTTTCATGGCCCTCATTCCTTCCTTTGAAGAGTTTCAGGTGCTTCTAATGAAAAAGCTCGGCTAGTTCTCCCTGATAAAACAAATGGGATGTCATAAAAAAAACAGTCACATGGTGGGCCATGATTCAGGAGGGTTTCATCCTTATCACACTCACAGACCCACTATATGACTGTGGGCAAGTCATTTCACCTTTCTCAGCCCGAAGTTTCTGATCTGTAAAATGGAATAAATGTTCCAGCCTACCTTCTAGGTCAGTTGTAAGGATCAATTAAGCTTGGGAAAGTATTTTATAAACTAAAATCCCGCTCAAATGTGTATGACCTGGTTATTAGCTGCTGTTTTTTCTTTGTGTTAAGGTGGAGGCAGATGCTTCACTCATTTTTTTTTTTTTGGTGGAGCCACACAGCTTGCAGGATCTTAGTTCCCTGACCAGGGATCAGACCCGTACCCTTGGCAGTGAAAGCACAGAGTCCTAACCACTGGACCACCAGGGAATTCCTGCTTGACTCATTTCTAAAGTATTGTTTTGTGGTCTGTCTTCTCAAGGTTTGACTTAGCTTGAGTTGAAAGTTTACAAGTAAAGCTTTTAGGAGACCGCAGTGGTGTGGTTCTTGCTGTCTTCCTCTCTAGATTGGGAAGCAGTGCCCAGAAGCCATGGCTGACAGTGCTCCCTGTTGATCTGATGCTCAAGGCTGCCATCCACAAATGTCCCCTGCTCCTCATCCAGGTACATTTGCCTGCACAGATGGCTCACCTACCTTGACCATGTTCAGTGCTCATGTAGACATGAGGCACTGTGAGTTGGAGCCTCCTCTAGCCAGAAATGTCAGTGTCTTCAGAGGTCAAGCAGTCCTACATGGTAGAGGATGTTCAGTAAGAGGGCTGAAGCCACAATTAATTAAAATACTTGTAACAACCTGTTAGTTACAGAGATACTCCAGGAATGCTCTTAAAGGTGTGGTGGGTGCCTGTGTCTTTCGGATTACATGTTTGTAACACTGTGTTAACTTTAAGAAATGGAAAATGTAGAACTGAAGAAATGCTTCCTTACTGTTTTCTAGATAGTATTCACATTCATCCAGCATTTTTTATATTTTGTTTTATCTTTGGATAGACTCATTGGGGGGGCAAAAACATAAACTAGAACGACTGGTTTATTTCTACACCCCCTTTATGTTATTCCCAATTTTTCCTTCTCTCACTTTGAACAAAAGTTGATTTCCCGGTATGTACAAAGCTTTGTGTAAGGTACCGATGGTTAAAATCTTAAAATATTTAAAATGCATTCCTACCCTCAATGAGCTTGTAATGTTCCGGTCTTGTAATCTTAGCAGTAATGAGTTTGCAAATGCCACATGAATTATCTTGTGGTCAGTGTCCACGAGCAGGTTAGTAGATGAAGTCCAGGCTGACATTTCCCATCTAATTATAGTGATGGCCTAAGGATAGCTAATGCTTTCTGGACTCTTACCATGTGCCCAGCGCTGATTTAAGTCCTTTACATATACTAGCTCATTTGATTTTCATATCAGCCCTTTGACTGGAACTGTCATTAACACCCTTTTTTTCAAAGAAGGTCTCAGCTTCCTCAAGAGGTTAAGTAACTGCCCAAAGTCACTTGGCCATCCGAGGTGAAGCTATGATTGTAACTCACACACATTGGAGCTGACACCCACACGCGTGCTCTTAACCTCTGCCCTCTACCCTCTCCAGTTCCTCCTGACTGGGGTGGCTCCTGTTGCACGTTTTCATTGGTAATACTTTAGAAATTCTCCTCTAACAACCATACTATTAAAAGTAAAATCTTTTATTGAGCAACAAAGGTAGTGTGTTTTTTAACTTTTCAGTCCAAACAGTCAAGAATTATTCTTTTGTGTAAATAGTTGTATAACAAAATATTGCGCCTCTATCTTCTGATACAAAGGAATCTCACAGTAAAACATTTTTATCCATCTTGCCAAACAGTATAGTTTCAATTCAGTTTCTCAAATTACTAATACACTTGATTATTGAAGCCCTTGTTTTCTGAATTTTACAGAAAGACGGGGTCGTCTAAAAGTAGTGTGTAGAGAATAGGTGGAGGAGATCTGAGAAACTCTCTTTGTATCCGTTCTTCCCTGGATCTTCCATGTGCTGTGAAGGGACTTAAAACAGTGCTGGGTTCTCAGGTCTAAACTGGAAAACTCCCCAAGACCTCTTCTTGACCCTTTTCTATGGTTAATTGTTTATTACATTTTAATCATCATATGAAAACCACCTTTGCATTTCATAGAATTGAAAGAAGTTTCAAAAAGTATGAATATTTTCTTTAAAAAGCCCTGGTTGTTAGTGCTTAGAATGAAGTTTTAATTGCATTTAGTGGCGATTTCTTCTCAAACTTTGAATAAAATCTGAGATCTTTAAGAAGCTATAGAATTATTGTGAGAATTTAATTCAGTTCACTTCAGCATGTTTTGAGTTCCGCCAACATGTTAGGCCTTGTATTAGATGTTTGGACATAAAATATGCACCCTCACCTCAAATTTTGGGGGAAAACTGAAGGAGACTGGTGTTTCAGCACATGACCAAATGCTGCTGCTTGGGCCTAGGCACGGGGACATGCCACAGTGTGGAATCGTAGGAGAGGGAGCCTGAGATGTCTCCCTACTCTCTGAAAATTGGCTAATACTTCCAAATAAAACCTTTGGACATTTTCTGTTTCCTTTTGTCCATGCCAAAATTCAGAGACCCCAGTTCTTGGAGGAGCAGATTAATGTTTAAGTTATAATTCAAGTTCCTTTTGTTTAAGGTCCGTGGCTCTCTTTAGAGTATCTGTAGGATTAAATGAGGTGTGAGGAGGCCTCATTCTGCCATTGACTAGAGTCTCAGTTTGTCTAAGTCACTAACTTTTGAAGACCCCTTTTCATTACGTATATAGTTGTCCCTTGGTATCTGTAGGGGGTCAGTTCCAGGACCCACCACGGATACCCCATTCTGTGGATGCTCAAGTCCTCTATATCAGGAGTCCCCAACCCCTGGGCCACGGACCGGCACTGGTCTGTGGCCTGTTAGGAACCGGGCCGCACAGCAGGAGGTGAGGGGTGGGTGAGCGAGCGAAGCTTCATCCGTATTTACAGCCGCTCCCCATTGCTCGCATTACCGCCTGAGCTCCGCCTCCTGTCAGATCAGTGTTGGCATTAGATTCTCACAGGAGCGCAAACCCTACTGTGAACTGCGCATGCGAGGGATCTAGGTTGCACGCTCCTTATGAGAATCTAATGCCTGATGATCTGAGGTAGAGCTGAGACTGGGTGCTGGGGAGCAGCTGCAAATACAGATTATCATTAGCAGAGAGGTTTGACTGCACGGAGACCGTAATAAATCAATTGCTTGCAGACTCATATCAAAACTCTATCAGTGAGTGGCAAGTGAAAACAAGCTCAGGGCTCCCACTGATTCTGCATTATGGTGAGTTGTATAATTATTTCATTATATATTACAATGTAATAATAATAGAAATAAAGTGTACAATAAATGTAATGCGCTCGAATCATCCCGAAACCATTCCCACCCCCTACCCCGGTCCGTGGAAAAATTGTCTTCTAGGAAACTGATCCCGGTGCCAGAAAGGTTGGGGACCACTGCCCTGTATAAGCCAGCATGGTGCATTCAGCCTTTTGCCCTCGTGTCTGTGCGCCCTCCGCGAATGGCTGAATATGCGGATGCGGAACTTGCGCGAGAACCAAGGGCTGACTGCAAACTGATCAGGTTAGAGCAGGCCATCTCTGAGATTTCTTCCAAATCTCATTTCCCTGGCCTCTAAACTTAGCCGAGGTACTCAGCTGTCTAGCAGAGTTGTTGACTGAAGCCTATCTAGTGGAGGAAGTGCTCTGCCTGTGATTTTTCAAACAGGGTGCCCGCTCCACTCTGGGCCCTTGTGTTCTTATAGTAGACCACAGCAACTTTTATCTGTTTTTATAGTGTAATTACATTTATGACTTCTTTGAATTAAAACGGACCCCTTGCTTAAAAAGATTATTGAAAGCCTCTTCTGGTAAAAATAAAAGAAATGAACTCTCTTCTCTGTACTCCCACTCCCTGGAAAACTACAGCACAGATGCTTGGATCTTGGTCAGATGATGGTTTCTGGGCAGCACCCAAGTCATCAATGTTTGCAGTATTTCCAGGCTATCAGTTCAAACAGGTTTTCTGGAAAGTACCCCCCAGTGGTAGCAGACTGATTTTCACGGGGTAGCAGTAATTCCTTTACAGCTGGAATTACCAACTTAAATGCTTTATGAGGCCAAGCAGCTAAGTAAATGAGTGAAGTAAGGAACACTTAAGGATAGGGAGTAGTAGGGAGTATGGGGAAGGAGAAAAGCCTATGGCTAATCTAAAGAGGCCACTTTGAAGGGGCCTCAGTTTCCGTGGATTAGTGCCAGAGATTGGGGACCCATCTTCTGATTTTTTTTTCTCAAGAAAAATTAGAAATTAGATAAAATTTCCAAAATTTTAAAACACCGGAGAGAAAACAAAATTGGTCAATTACGTGAATTCAGCCGGAGGGCCACCAGTTTGCAAATCTTGCTTCAGAGAAACAGATTGCTCAGAGCTACCAATATACACAAATTCTTATCCTTCAGAAGATGGTTTTCTTGCTATTATGTTAAAATGAGCCCAAGTCAGTCACTGGCTTACATTGTTTCTACGGTTATTATTATTGTTAATGTTAGTTGGCAGCATTCATAAATGGCAAAGCTGTGGACAAGCCACTCATGACCAGTGTTTTTAGGACACAACACTGGTGCTGTTTTTACTCATGTTGTTCTCATTTAAATTAGATTCTTATTCTAGGAAAATAAGATCGTAGGAGAGAATGCAGTTTCCTGATCTTCAGGATTGCATGAAATGCCTTTCACGTGGTGGTTTTCAGTTAATCTATGCGTGGTTTATAATGAGCGACAATTTGTGTGATCATTATCTCAACCACATGTGTGGCATTTCAGTAAATATTATTGGGTTGAAAACTATAAAAATTTCCTTAAAAAGGTAAGAATGAGCTCTCCCCCTTACTTATCTTTCTACTCCCACTGATACAGGATAAAAGAAAAAGTACAGACCAAAACCAGTGGTTTTAAAATAGCAACAAAACAATCAGGAAGGAAATCAGTGGCTGATAATGTAGTGATACATATTACCAAGAGTTTCCCAGGAAGATAACACAGATACAGTTTTTAACCTTGGGTAAGATTGTAGGCTTCTCTATTTTAACAACACATGCAAAAATTGAAGTACAGAGAAATAAATGGCTAGGCTTTCTTTGCATTTATTTTTCTCTTTTTGATTTAAAAAAAATCAGAAAAGTCCAAAGTATAAAATAAATGCCATATACAAGCCACCAAAAAAGTGAGTGTTAACACTTTTCCATATTTGCTTCAGAATCTTTTTTTTTAAGAAAAATGAAGCATTTCAGATACATGTGAGTTCCCTTTGTTTTCCTTCCATCCCTTTCTTTCCAAAGCCATGACTCTGATGAAGTTATCATGAATCCTTCCTGTGTGTCTGTTCAGAATTGTACTCTATGTATAGATACATATAAATAGGCATATTGCTATATGTATATTACAATATACACTATTATAAAAGATACTCTTGGGTGTTATTTTGTATATTTTGAAATGTTGACAAATGATATCGTACACTTTAATCTGCAACCTGATTTTCTCAATCAACATTATGTTTTTCATGTTTATATCAACTAGATCTTTTTTTTTTTTTTTTTTTTTTTTTTGCTGTACGCGGGCCTCTCACTGCTGTGGCCTCTCCCGTTGCGGAGCACAGGCTCCGGACACACAGGCTCCGCGGCCATGGCTCGCGGGCCCAGCCGCTCCGCGGCATGTGGGATCTTCCGGGATCGGGGCACGAACCCGTGTCCCCTGCATCGGCAGGCGGACTCTCAACCACTGCGCCACCAGGGAAGCCCTCAACTAGATCTTAATGCACACAGATCTAGTTCATTCATTTTAAGTGTTTTATACTTTTTTGCTGAATAAACCACAATGAATTTATTCTTCTGATGATGGATATTTCTCTTATTTCTAATTATTTACTGTTATAAGCTGTGCTACAGTGAATGCCCTTGAACTCATCTCCTTAGGCACATGTATCAGAGTTTCACTGGAGTAATTTCCTAGAAGTGAAATTGCTGAGTCACAGGAAATATGCATTGTCAACTTTATTTCAGTATTGCCAAAATGTTCTCCAGTGTGACTGTGCCATTTGATATTCCCTCTCAGCAATGCTAGGACTAGCTTTGTAAAACAAATATACTTTCTACAGCTTTGAGGGGTTTCCATTACAAAATTTAACCCTTTTCCTACCAAGTGTCCTGTGTATTTCTTTACATGTGTTTCCCCTACCTCCAGAGGGTCATTTGTTCAGCTTCTTTAGAAAAAACAGAGCAAGTATTAAAACTTTGGTGGTTCATATTCTTTCAGAATAAAGTGCACAGTTTCCAGCAAAACTATGCTTGATTCAAGGGTTCTTTCAAGGAATTTTTTTCCTAATCTAAATTTAACTCTTACCTTCATTCTCTCTATTTGAATGAATACAATTTCTGACCTTTTCGACATTTTCATCAGTCCTGAGGAGATTGTCTAAACACTTTATGCATGATTTTTGATATTTTTCTGCTTATTTTAAATCTTTTGAAAGGTAATGAAAACAAAATAACTCTTGGTCTTGGCATTAATACATCTCCTTAGATTCCTTAAATTTTTTAGACCTATTAGGTATCTAGCTTAAAATTACATTTTAGCGTCACACAAATGTAGATGTTAATGCGGCTTCCAAGAACAACTCCCGACCTTGAAATTGTTGCAGCTGCTCTAGACCAAAATCTGCTGAAACATTTCTCCACTCGTGGTTCCTTCTCTCCTAGAAGGAATAATGTCAGTCCGTCTGGATACAGGGACAGTGTCCTTGTATAGTTCAGATACATGCAGAATTTTATCACCCTCTTTAAAAAAAATTTTTTTTAACTAAGCTCTTAAATGGAAGCAAACTTGAGCTAATGATGGAGAGTAATAATAATGCTCAAATTAGGACCCAGAGCTTTTCTGAGACGTCGTCTTTAGTTCCTCTTTAACGTGCACATGTGGGTATCTTGGTTTTCCCAATTTTATTCTACTTCTATTAGGAAAATGAACAGAAATAGTCATCACCGCCTTCTGGCCCATTGTTTCTCTTTGAAGAAACACAGTTTAAATGTTAACTCCTAACAGCAGAAGCCAGAAAGGGCTCCAGGATGGTCTTGAGCCAACTGCAAAGGCACGTGTTTTCGACCCACCTCCCTAAGTAACTTAGGTTGGAGGTGCTGCCCGTATTAGCGTGATGGGCCCCCTTGAGGAAATTTCACATGCTGTGAATATATGTTGTTATGATTTGACATTTTATGACATTTATGAAGCTTTTATTTTGGGGGAGGGGTTGAAAAGCATATCAGATTCGTGTTTTGAAAGATCACTCTGGCTATACTTTAGAGACTAGGTTGGAAGGGCCTGAAGAAGGTGCAGGAAGATCAGTTAAGGGACTTTTATAGTCCTTCAGGCAAGAGAGGAAACTGGTTTGGGCAGGATGGTGATGGTGGAGAGGGAGAGATGTTTAGGAGGCAGATTCAGCTGGATCTGGTGATAGCTGAGCTCTGGGGGGTTGAGGGAAAGAACAGTGTCAAGGTTGAATGAGATTCCTCAACTCTGGATGCACACTTGTGCGATCCAACTAGGTACATGGGATTTTCATCAGTTTCATGTGAAATCGTGTGATATCGGTATCAGGCTGAAGCCAGGGAGGCTCAACCTCGTGCTACATGCTCATTGTGTGATATTTGGGGGAAGCCTGACAAATAGCCATCTACTTTCCTCAAGGCGAGAAGAGTTTCACTAGGTAGGCAAAAACTGTAGGATTCCTGTAATCACAATATACTTAGTTTAAGGAGACTATTGTTGAAACAGTGTGGGAGGAAACACTTTCTTTTTTTTTTTTATTAATTCTTTTATTTTTGGCTGTGTTGGGTCTTCGTTGCTGCACGTGGGCTTTCTCTAGTTGTGGCAAGAGGGAGCTACTCTTCGTTGCGGTGCGCAGCCTTTTCATTGTGGTGGCTTCTCTTGTTGTGGAGCACAGGCTCTAGGCACACGAGCTTCAGTAGTTGTGGCACGTAGGCTCAGTAGTTGTGGCTCACAGCCTCTAGAGCGCAGGCTCAGTAGCTGTGGCACATGGGCTTAGTTGCTCCGCGGCATGTGGGATCTTCCTGGACCAGGGCTCGAACCCACATCCCCTGCACTGGAAGACGGATTCTTAACCACTGTGCCACCAGGGAAGTCCAAAAACACTTTTTTTTTTTAACATCTTTATTGGAGTACAATTGTTTACAATGGTGTGTTAGTTTCTGCTTTATAACAAAGTGAATCAGCTATACATATACATGAATGGATAAAGAAGGAAACACTTTCTTATATTCATTTTCAAGACTGACTGGCTAGTGTCTGGTGTTCAAATGAGCTAACCCTCAAGGCAACACCCACGACTACATATAAACGTTAGAGAGTTTTACTTGCTGTTGAGGACATTAGCTACAAGCACAAAGGAGAACTGCGCTTCTCCAAATGTGTCATTATTTTCACTAGCAGCTGTCATGGGTGGTTTGTTCATGGGGGAAGGACAGGGCAGGGGGCTGGATCATCAACATTTTGGGCTCCATTATAGATAAACAGTGGCATTCAAAGAACTGATGGCTGTGTTCAGTGTCGCACGGGTTGTCAACAGCAGACTCAGGGTTGAGACTTTGAGCCTTTGAACCAGTTTCCTAAAACGAAAACAAAGACAACAACAACAAAATAAGTACAGTGTAATAACCTAACCTAAATATGCAATCTGTCAGTAGGTTGCTCGAAGAGCAGATGTATCCACTGCATGAAATGTTTCCATCCTCTGCCATCATCCCCGAACTAGGAATTTAAAGTCATTAATCTTAAATATAATATAATCCAGGAATCTCTTCATTCTTCTCAGGCTACATTGATTATCAGCTGTGATCACTCTGGCCTGCTACCCAGTTATAACTTCTCCAACAATTGTATTGGTTAGATTGGTGTCTCTCTTCTGTTTCTGGGGGTTAGTGGAAAGATTGGGGGTGAAGACAAATGAGTTCAAGAAAAGCCAAAAAAAGAAAAAAATCAGCTATTTAAAAATGACTGGTGATGATAAAAAGAACTGTCATCACTAAGCCCTTTGGCCTCCAGAATAGAAATACTGAGCTAAATTAATATGAATGACCCTACTAATTTTAGGGCCGAAATGTAACCAGTGAGGCTCTCTGTGAAACTTATCTCTGTGTCTATTTGGAAAGGAAAAGTGGAAAGGCTGATTAGCAAAGGTAAAAAATATTTTCTCAGGATGCTCTGGGGAACAGAATCTTACTGCTGATTTTATTTGAAAAGGTCCAGTTTTGCCATGGTCTTTCTGAGAACTGTACCCCTTGCTTCCTGGCTGCCCCTAGGGCTGAGGATGACCTTTGAGAATTGCTGTACATATATAACCCCGGATCTCCCACTCCTCTAGATACCACAGCCTTCAAGGTACCCAGGGCTGACCTGGTTTCTGGAAGTGAGAGCCAATTGTCTCTGCTGTCAGCACTGACTCCGCATGTCCTAGGCTGGCTAGTTGTTTCACAGAAGACTTTTTGTCCCACACTTATTGCCTGGTTTGAAGCAGATTTCATTTCCTTGAATGTGGTCTTGAAAGAAAATCTGCTTGAGGTGGCCTAAGGCAATAATTATTAGGCCAACCTTAGTTAAGACATTAAAAATCCATAGGAAACAGTTATTATTATTTTTTCTTTCCCTTTGTGAGGGTCTCTCTTTTTTCATGACTCCTCTCCTAATAGTTTCAGGTCCTGACAGCTGAAGTCCTACATCTTCTGCGAGGTGAGAGTCCGTTTATTTCATCTGAATCAGAGTCTGCTTTATCAGTGTGATACAGCTCCATAACGCTCCAACCTCTGCTAGGTGTCACGCAGCTTGTTAAGCAGACGGTCCCTGCCTCCCGAATGCCTTCGAGCAGTTATGTGTTTGAGAGGAGGGCCTCTCATGTGGATGTTCCAGCCATGTCAGCGTGGCCTCGCCTCTCAGCTTGCTTTGTTTACCCAGCAGCTCATTACTTAAGAGTAGCCTGTCAAAAGAGGTTAAATATTCTTTGGGAAACATGGTCACTCACATCCTTGAGATGCCACAAATATATTTAATAAAGGGAAGATTGGCTTGATAAGAAAAACGTGATTAACTTGCATCACCAGAAAATGTTTTTCTTCTGTTATTCCAGTTGAGTTTCCACAAGCATTCATAAGCACTAGCAAACCTACGGGCAATAAATTGCTGCAGCCGACACATAAAGACACCAAGGGAAGCAGGGAAAATGATTGCTGATGATTCGTTCTAACTACTTGACCTTCTGACCTCTTCTCTAGATATATGACCAAGATGGGACACTACAGCACTTTATTGATGGTGGGGAACCTAGTAAGTCGAGCTGGATGAGGTATATCCGATGTGCAAGGCACTGCGGAGAACAGAATCTAACAGTAGTTCAGTACAGGTAAAGTATACCTTGATTTACCACTTACAAAGCCAAAGCCCTTTGCCTTGCATATATAAATTCAGGCTTGCTGCTAGTTTTGAAAAATCCTGCAGAGTCCTGAAGAACTGTGCAAGGACTGGCAGGAATTTTTTTGCTAGGTTTGTGATATCTCCTTAGTTCTTGTAACAGTAATTTCTTGAGAATTCAGGAAGAAAGATGCTAGGAGAAGGCTTTTTTCACTCACTGCATGTGATAAAGTTACTTCCACATCATTACCTGAACTTTCATAATGCCCTGAGTGAGCCCAGCGAACTCACTGACTCGGAGTGATTTCCGCCCCAGCAGACGTGTCCACACATAAACAGGAGTTTATAGAGATTCAGTCCCGGGTCGTTTGCCTTCAGTCCCCTTCAGTGTGGCTGTCTCCTAGAGAGAACAGTTTGATTTGTACAAAGGCATGGGAAATCAAGAACTCTCAACCCTCCCAAAGCTGCTTTTCTAAAACCATTATGCTCGGCAGCCTTGGCGGAGTCAGAGCAACCTCTTCTGATCCCTTGAAAGGTGCCAAAGCATTTGGCTTTGGTCCTGCGACAATTCAGAGTACCTTTCAGGGGATGAGGTAGTTCCGGAGCATAGAGAAGGCCCTGGTCTCCTGAGATGTTTGGGCAAAGCCCAAAGGGTAACAAAGATGAGGTGAGCCACCCCCATTGCCCAGAGTCTCATCGGGAGGCCTGGGGTGGGGTGGGGGCATAGAAGCAGGGTGGATTCCCAGAGCCTAAGCCACACCTGCCCAGTGCACCTGTTGGTCAGGCATTTCCATTTAATGCTAAAAGCTGGAGTGGAGACAAAAAGGCAAAGACACATCCCATAGGAAAAAAGCCCTGCCACTAAGCCTTCTTTTCTCAGAATCCCTCGAAAACATGCGCCCTGTAAATATATGACCTCAGTTATAAACAGCCGTGTTTCCTTTCGGATCAGAAGCAACTGTTTAGCTTTACCAGGCACCACAGACACATCAAAGCAGAAGAGCCCTTGCTCGGCAACTTGGAGTCCTGCCTATGACGATTTATTTTCATTCTCATTTTTTTTTTTTAATGAAGACTTAAAAAAAAAAAAAAGCTTTATTCCCCTTATAGGTTAAAGGCTGCACAAATCTGGCTTGCTCTCCAAAGGCCTCCAAATTCAAAAGGAACATATTTGGGCAGCATGTGACTCACTGCCTTGGTTTCCTAGGCAGTTATCTTTCATTACATAAGGGTTTAAACGAACTTGTGCACAACGGGATCTGGTTACAGTCTGTATATGGGCTTCACCCACCTTCCCTGCAGCTGCATCTCTGTCATGAAGTTTTTATAAAACTTGGAGCTAGCTAGAAAATTAGTAAAGGTTGTGCTTCTCCATTCGGCAAGAGATAGATTGGCTGGTTCTGTCATGGGCACCCAGGGAGCTCTTGAGACAAATTCTGACTTTGGGAAAATAAGAAACCCCTACGAGGAAGGTGGGTATGAGCAAGTCATTACCTTTCTGTCAATATTAAGTGGATTTTATTGCTCCCTTTCCTGATGGCACTTACACATCAAGTTCTCTCTGCCAATCTGTTTTCGATTACTTCAGATCTTTATAAAATGAACTACAAAAACACAATTTAAAAACTGGCATCCATCACCAGTGACCACGTCCAAGAGTAAGAAAATAGAAAAGTTGGACCCCGAAGAGCCAGCCTAATTTTTATTGTACATGAATGTCCTCTTCACAAAAAGTCAGCTGGTTTAGATTCATTCTGTTATGATTTGTAATATCTAAATGGAATTTTCTTCAAAGCACCCTTGATTGATTGACCCTTAGTTGAACGTTTTGTTTTTATTTTGAGGCTGACAATAATGTTTGTTGGCGTGTGTTCTGCTTCAGCTGCGTTGGGACGCCATGAAGCTATCTTTATGAGTCATCCAACCACAATACTAAATACATGTCAGCAAAGGAAATATTATCTGAAAAGGGAAAAATCCCTTTGATGTGCTTCAACATGCAGAGATTTCTGCGAGTTTTGGAAGCTCTGCCCGCTTGTAAGGAACGGTGTACGCTTACACATTTTTTTCCCCCTTTCGGCCTACTCTGTGCCTCAAAAGACCACCCATTGCTCGAAAACAGTTCTGCTCTTTCAGCGGCAAAGTGTGTCATTTGGTTTTAGCACATTCATTTGCCGGGCGCTGTGTTTATATTAAGGGAAGCCAAACGGAGAGATGAAATGTTACAAGGGTGAAGTACAAAGTCGACTCAATTTTTCTCAAGTTAGGAGATGCCAGTGATTTATAGCCCGGCTCCAATTTTGATTTTTTTATGTAGCAGTGGAAAGAATTAATAAAATGCACAGCTCTTGGAGGTGCGGAGGGAGGAAGGGGAGTGAGGTCCGGACAGCTGGCTGGAGTTTTTGTCAGATATTCATAGAATGTTGGGAAAAAACACTCTGCTTAGCTAGCAGTGCCCTCGTGAGACAGAATGGCAGCAAGTAAGGAAAATAACAAGATAAATGAAATACTTGCAGCTGCAAGTAAAATATTGAGAATCTGCACTTTTTTTTATTGATCTTTATGATCCTATTGCCAAGAGCCACTTTGTGGTGACAAAATATGTTGACAAGTGCATATCTCACTGCCATGAAAAATGTGGTGAAGGCTTCGCATTATGTCTGCAGTGTTATACAAGGAACAAATTGCCCTGCTATGGCCAATTCCTTACAGAAAGGCTAAATTTAAGGTCCACCAACCCTAAACACTTTTATCTTGGACTTGAGGCTAATATTTGTAGCAATTCTTCATTGAGAAAACCGGTCGCAGGCTCCTCTTTCTTCTAATCTGTAGATTTTTCTTTGCAGTGCCACAGCTGTTATAAAAAATGATTATTTCTTGGTACCTTCACTCCATCATTTCAGAGTGTAATCTTTCAGCCAGAGTAAAGTGCTCCTCTTGTATTTACTGAATTTCCATCCATTTCACTTAAGAGGGTTTTTCTCTTCTCCTGTATCAAACTTTAGAAAAAAGGCGATGGGGAAGATTTTTATTTCTCTCAGTCCTTATATCACAAAGCTGCTTAATTTTAGTACACATTTGAGAACTCCCAATGCCAAGTTGTAAGAATATACACAATGCTTTCCCTTCAAATAAGAAATCAATAGTATTAATTTATATGTGAGGTTGAGGCACCAGAGTCTGCAATTTGCCAATAGAGAGACTCTTCTCATTAGTATGAGATGGAATTTTTTTTTTTTAATGAACTCTTCCTTTCTGCTGTCTCCCGGGCCAAATATCTTGTCTCTTCAGCCAAGAGGTTCTGTGGAGGGACACTGTGGAAATAAACTGTGAGCTATTTATCGTACCAGGTTACAGGCTCTAATTGGTTGTTGGGAACGATAAGGTGGGTGCAGATTTTATTACAAACAGAAACTGTTTAGGTGGAAAGCTGGGCAGAACTTTTTCGGGGCAATAAAGGTGTGGATGGGGCACATGAGTCCTACCGATTACTAAGCTGGGTTTTCTTTTGTTTTGAATAGGTCGAATATATTCTACCGAGCCTGTATAGATATTCCCAGGGGTACCGAGCTTCTGGTGTGGTACAATGACAGCTATACGTCTTTCTTTGGGATCCCTTTACAATGCATTGCCCAGGATGAAAACTGTAAGAATTTATTTTAGCTCTGAATTCACATTTCCAAATACCTATTTCAAAGCTAACTTTTTAAGAGTGTTGTTTGAAACTCCTGAAATGCAGTTCACTCTGCTGTGTAACACAAATGTGCACAAGTCTGTTCCATCATTTTCTTTTCCTTGTATGTCCTTTGCTTTTTCACAGGGAGTCTTGACTTGTACAGGCCAATTTTTCTTCGCCTGCTTATGATTTTAAAACCTTTGTCCTGGTTTTAAATCATTGCCAGCAGAAATGTTAAGGCAGTTGGTATTTACTGAGCACCTACTATGTGTCTGTTTACAAGAGCAGCATAAGATACAATTTCTCTGAAGGGATGCACAGTCTTGCTGGAGTCGCATTATTTGCAATAATGAAATAATGAGAAAATACTGTTGTTTAATCAGGAGTAACACCCCTCCAGTCGATTGGCTTTGTTTCCTCTTAAGTAGTCATTGGAATGAGAAATGGTAGGAAAAATCATAGACGTATGATTGAGGAATTTGTCTCTCTCTAAAGAACTTAGTCTAAAGTGAACCATGTAATTTTCTTCTATCTTTCTTACCATGGCAATCATTATGTTTAAAAAATAATCTAATGTCTAGGCAGATGCAAACTTTTGCAGCAATTTTCACCTAAACTTTATATATTTGTTTTTATCAATTCTTTGGGAAAATGTTATAAAGTGATTTCCAGTATTTGGAACAGAATTAAGTGATTCTGATGTGCTTCAGTGAGAAACACTGGTTTTAATGACACTTTTTTCTTGTCATCAAATTGACTAATCTGTGAACTGATAATTTGGGATTATACAGTAGAAAAAGAAGCAGAGAGAACAGATCTATTTAAGAAACTTCATTTTGGAAAAAAAATGTGTTATTTTAATTTTTCCTTCTCTACTTACTTTCTCTCACACACATATAAACTCCAAAAAAAAGTTTATAATACTACTGATTGAAATGCTGATCAGGTATTTCTTTTCCATGTTATCTTTATTTTCTTTGTAAAAAATAGAATCCTCAAAAAGCGTATGACTCTCAACTTTCCTTTTCTACTTTACCCTAACCCCAAACCAATCTCAAATCAAAAAATGAATCTTTGGACTTGTAAGTACATTCTTCTTACTTCCCAAGTTTCCATTGGAAAGTTTCTTTTCTGCAGTCATACTCCTGTTTGAGGGAGTGTCTGTTTCATGGGAGAAAATCTCAGTGTTGGACATGAGTGTGTGGTTGGTATTACAGGCAGAAATGGCCATGGCAGCCAGTGTGCTTTGTCTTCCCACAATGGCTTCATTCCCAGCTCCCCTAAAACTAGATGTAGATACACACACGGAAAAGCACCAGTATCAACTCCCTTGATCTGCTGACATGGGCCTGTCCATACATTAGAACCTTGGTGGAACTTCGCCTTCTAAAGGATGGAATCTGATCCAAAAAGATCCCAGAAATCTTATAAGGCCTTCTGTTTCCTCCTTTAGTACAGCCTGCTCCAGACTCTGAAAATATTGCGGTATGTGTATCAAGGAATGTCTGGGAGTAAACATATCAAAGTCTAGAGTTGTAAAGTACATAGCACACAGTCCAAAAATAAATTCATTCATTCATTCATTCATTCATTGATATTAGTTGAATACTTATTAAGGACCAGCATCATTGCTGGGTGCTACAAATACAGCAGTGAACAAAACAGACAAGAATTCCTGTCCTCCTAGAGCATAGAGTCTAGTAGAGGGAGGCAGATTATCAACCTGTATATGAGTAAATAAATAGTTTGTCAGGTGATGATAAGTGTCATAGAGTTAACAAAGCAGAGAAGGGGTGAGGAGTGCCAGGAGTTGGGAGTTGCAATTTTAGAGATGATCGGGGTGGGCCCTACTAGAAAGGTGGCCTTTGGGCAAAGACTTAAGGAGATGAAGGAACAAGCCATGTGTTCTTTGGGAGCAGAGTGTTGCAGGCAGCTGGACTCCAAGTGTAAAGACCCAAGATGGAAATGCTACTGGCCTGTCAGAAGAGCATCACAAAGATTGACATAGGTGTGTCAGTTGGAGTGTATTGGTTGAAGTGGGGAGGAGTTACCTTAGATTTGGGGGCAGGAATCTTGTAGGGCCCAGGAGCTCACTGTCAGGACCCTGGCTTTTACTCTGTGTGCATTGGACAAAGGGGGTATTGCAGAGTTTTGAGCAGAAGAGTGATATGATCTGACTGAAGTTGTAACAGGATTACTCTGGCTACTGAGTGGGGACCTGACAGTGAGGGTGAGGATGGAGCAGGACCCAGTTAGAGGCTCTTGCTGGAATCCAGTGGGGGGAGGTAATGGTGGTTTGGACCAGCGTAAAAGTGGTGGAGGTGGTGAGAAGTGGTTGGATTCTTGATATATTTTGAAAGTAAAGTCAGCAGCATTTGCTGACACATTGGATGCTGAGTGAGAGAAAGGAGTCAAAGATAACTCCAGGGCTTTGGTCTGAGGAGCTGGATGGATAGAATGGCCATTTACTGAGTTATGAGTCAGACATGGGAACTGTGGAATGACTGCTCAGGGAATGTGTTTCTTCCCCTTGATGTGGATCTGTGGGGTGGAAGTCTCACATCTACGACATTGCTTCCACCTCGTGATGCTGTTACATGGACGAGAGGCATTTAGGGGCTGAGCTGGAGGATTGGGGGTTGTATGTGCCATTCACAGCCACCTGACGATGGTGTCTAAGAGTGTACCAGCTGGTCTCCAGTTTCAGTGTGATAGTGCCATCAAAAATGTACTTTCTGGCAACACCAAGTGCTTTGCTTCTGAGGCCTTCTTTCTCCCATTGTCCAACCTGTGTGAAGCATTCTTGAGGTTGCTGATTAGAGTATTGAATAAACTCTCCCGGGGCACATGTTATGTATCATTTAGCACCTGAAATCCTTGGAAGAAAATTCACAAAGCTAACGCACCTGGAAGTATTGTGGATTCAGTAGGTAAACTATGCAGCTCTTTTAGGTTGAGTTCAGAGCTCTAAGTAAGGGTGGAGGGAAGTTTAAAGGGAATTAAGTCATTGACTAAAATGCTCAGCAGTGACCATCTCTCTCCCCCCTAAGGGTATTACAGGAATTTTATTTCAGTCCTTGTCTCAAAGTCATATATCTGTCATGTGATTGGCCACCCAGGAAACCAGCAGAAAGCTTCATCAGATGGTGTGGGGGTAGATATATGACTTTGACTCTAACTCGAAGATGGATTGTCATTCCATATGATTCACGGAGAGACCTAGGGATGCTTTATAATGAGGGATCCTTATTCTGTACTGAGAAAATACTCTGTGTGATTTAAAAGCACAACTGTGTGAAAGGGCATGGACAGATAATTTAACAGATAGCCTTCTGCAACCCTGAGTAATTGAAATCATCTCAATGGGATTAGCAGTTTGAAGACAATTTTTATCCTACCCAGTTAGCCACAAAATAAATCAGGTACCCTAAAAAGAAGCTTCTTGAGATCAAAGACTTATTTGACAAAATGCTTCCACAGAGCCTCCTTCTAGTGCTATGCACACAGTAAACAATTAATACATGCTCACTGGATACATATGGAGAATTTTGTTGCCATTACTAGAAGGGGTACATAGTTCAGCTAGATTTTTTTCTTGGTTAATGAAATTGATACATGGTCCAAGACATTCAAGGAAAATATGATTTTACTTAGTGAATAATACTTATTAAGCGCTTTCATTTATAAAAATATCATTTTCTTCTCATGGTTCTTTCAACGGCGAAAGTACACATTTCCTATTGAGCATGTGGGCGGGTTCAGGCTTCAGTCACTGGCCCCTCTGGCAGCGGCCACGAAGCAGTGGGACACACTCACTGCCTGGAGGAGCCATTGAAAGCAGCCTTGCCTCAAAGAGAAGGCAGCGTTTCACACAGGCACTTGGGTTCTGGAAGCAATTCCTATGTTATTTTCTTTAAAAAAAAACAAAAACAACCCATAGTTATAAGTGTAATAGAGCTCCAAAGAGAGCGCAGCTCTGTCCACTATGGGCCTTTCAGAAGAGCCTGAAGGAACGCCTGTGTCGACAGATTGTATCCGCAAGAAGGAATGAGGTTCCCCAAAGCTTCCAGTGGGGGATTAGCTCCTGCAGAGTGTAAAGACCATAGTGTATTCATATTCATTTCAGAGGAAATTGAAAAAAGAAACCTGGGAATAAATGTTAAACACGTCTTCCTGCTGCTTTTTCTGTCTTGGCATGTGAAGCTGAGGTAGCAGAATGTGACACTTGATGGCAGCGCAGAGGTTCGCTGCACTGGAGTAAACTCTGCCCGCAAGAGGCCTGCCTTTTTTCTTTGATTTTAATGAGAAGAAAATAAAAATTGGCACCTCTGCATGGCGCCCTGACCCCACCATCCCACCAACAATAAGGAACTAGGCCCTGGATAGAAAGGCCCCGCTCAAGCCTTCTATGTATGAACATTGAGGCGATTACAGTATAGTTCAGTCCAATGAGAACATCTGTGTGCAAGGCCCTGTGGGAAGCATTATGATGGGGTACAAAACCTCAGACCCTGTCCTCAAGGAACTCCATGTAGGAGAAGGCACGTAGCAAAAGCTACAACACCAAATCTAACGCAGGTGCCATGTGAGACGGCCGTAGCTGCGAGCCTGGGCTAGGCGGGTGTTAGGCTCAGTCTTACTGCAGTTGGGAGGGGCCCGGATCTAGGCTTCTTGTGCACAGTGAGCAGCTGGGACTGGATCCTCACATAAATCCAAGAACCAGAAGTCACTGTTTTGTCCCTTAACGGGACTAGAAAAGTGCTACCCTCAAGCCAATAGGCCATTGGTGAAAAAAACAGTATGTCATGCTCCAAAAAACCAGCCCCAGCTATGGGAGGATACAGGGTTGGATTTTGCATTACCTGCCAGTTGTGGAAACCCTGGGCCAAGAAGTAATATAAAACTTGGCTCAGAACTGGAGGAACCTGTAGGGTCCTAGAACAAACAGAGGAGAAGTCACCCCAGAGGGATGTCTTGATATCTGCACAGGACTCTTAACAGAAAGCAACAGCCACTGAAAACACCTTCACAGAAGGAAGTGGCAAAAGACACAAGGAAACCCATTGTCATGAGAGATTTGACCTCTTGGGCTCCTTGATCCCAGCCATGCTTTAGGATTGAGGCCCTCATTCCCCCATTTCTGGGGGTGTAAAGGGCTGAAAGGTGCTCCCAGATTTATACTGCCAACCCAGACCTCTCACCGGAGCCCCAGGATCTTGTCCACCTGTCGAATCCCCACCTGCACTTGCCTGTCTCACAGGCGTCTCAAACTAAATGTGGTAAAGTGAAACCACCCTACTCTGTCCTGCAAGCTGCCTCTCCCCCAGTTCAGTACCTCTCACTCCCATTCATCCAATTGTTCTTTCTAGAAACCTTGACACCTTGTTCTTTCTCACCCCTTCTATCCAGTCATTCATAAATCCCTGTTGATTGTGTATTCGTAAATGAGTTTCTTTTCATTTCTGCTGCCACCTCCCGATCAGCCTCACCATCAGCTTTGGCCTGGACCCCTGCGGTAGCCACCTGCATGTCACATTTTCCCTTTTAGTATCACAGCAGCCAAAGTGAAAATTCACTGATTTGTTTCAGCTTATTCACTTGTTTTGTTAATAGGTAGTTCGGTTCCATAGATCAAAATACAGAAAGTAATATGGGCATAGTAATTCTTCTTCCAAAAGGCAATCAGTTGAAACATTCTTAGGTGTCCTTCCAGATGTATTTTTTGCCCGTTCTCTCACTTGAGCATATTCTCCCTCTCTTTCTCTGGCTCTCACTGTACCCCTCCCCTTGTATGCAAATAGCAGCATACTATATATTCTTTGTTCGGTACCTCGCTTTCTCATTTAATGATACAGAGTGATGATGCATTTAAAGCATAAATCTAATAACCTTATACCCTAGCTTAAAACCCTTTATTGGCTAGCCATTACTCTTATAATCAATCCCTCGTTCTTTCATATGGTAGCCCATGGGCTACATATAGTTTCCAGAAATGTTTTGTATGGCTCACATAGTGTTCTGCAAAATTCGAATTCAAACATCTTTACGCTGGCCATGCCCTATTTAGTTTGCTGAAGACCCCACCATCCTCTGTTGTATTAACCTGCTTCCCAGCACTTATTTCTGCTATGTGCCCTGCCGCCACGGGCGTTGGGAATTGTGCTGCCTTCTTCTCCAGCCTCAGCTACAGCCCATCTCTGCCTCGTTCT
Source organism: Mesoplodon mirus (assembly GCF_964341445.2). NCBI lineage: Eukaryota > Metazoa > Chordata > Mammalia > Artiodactyla > Ziphiidae > Mesoplodon > Mesoplodon mirus. The sequence continues at coordinate 82,519,973 of NC_138980.1, read as the reverse complement.
CTGGCCACATGAGTCTGCTTTCCATTCCTTCCGTGCCCTGAGCTCCTCACCTCAGCGTGCCATGCAGACTCAGTGGCACAGCTGCCACCGTGTCATCTCCTCTCATCCCCTTTTTCCTCCCTTTGCACCTGTCTGATGCTGTGTACCCTTCAGGACTCATGTTCAAGGTCACTGCCTCAGGGAAGCCATCATTCCCACCCGAAGTTTAGCCATCCCTGTTAGACGTTTTCTTGACCTCCTTTCTTCTCTGTCATAGCACTTATTACACTTGTAGCAACTGTGTATCGTCAATTCTAAAACTCGTATGTTTTTCACATTTTAATCTTTCTGAACCTGGTAAGTGTGTTATAATGATCAGTGACTTACAGTTAACGGTGTGGCTTGCAATTAATGGAATTTTAGATTTGATGAAACTGAGTAAATATTTACCTGTAAGGACATTTGTATAATATCTGTGTCTGTCACTACAGTTTACGTGGCCTGAGAGCTGGGGCTGTGGCTCTCTTGTTCCCCTGTATCCTCAGTGCCAGCAATGTCAGGCTTGTCACTGATGCTCTGTATGCATTTGTGGACTGAATGAATGGATGAGGGTGTAAAGTAGGACTTTGTTGTATAGATCCTGCATTGCATTCTCTCAGGGGTTTAATTTTGCAGGATTTGATGAGTTCATGTTCTTTCCTGACTAAATCCTTTAGGGCTTTGAAAGTTTGCCCTCTTTCCCTTAACCTTTGTCTTATAGACTGAAGAGATTTTACTTGCTCACTATGTCTTCGTGTAGAAACCCCTTCATCCTTTTGGGGAATTGCCTTAGTCATTTCTGGGCCTTTTGCAGTGGTCTGGACTGTCATGGCTTGGGATAACATAGTGTTTTCCGATTCATTTCTTGTCCTCTTATAATTCCCTGTGTTTTGTTAATACTTTTGTTTGTTGGGCCAGTCAGACTGGTATTAGGAAGAATGATCCTCTGTGTCCTTTTAAGTCCTGCTTAAAAAAGTGTGCTTTGTATCTAGACCTCTACAGTCCTGTGGAAGTACACAGGAGCTCTGCAGGACAGCTTCGAGAGCAAATATGGTTGCTTTCATGAAACTTATCCATTCTTAGCCTTACTTTTTTTTTTTTTGCTCTAAATTATATGCTCATTTCCTTCAGCAGGATTGAATTTATTCACAAGTACAAGAAAAGATCATGCCAAAAGCAGAATATAGAGTGCAGGTGTCTCTGCTATATCTTGAGAACATAGTATGTTTGTTTTGAAGTGTCCCATAGGAGGAAATAAGACAGAGGATAACCATCCCAACTCTTATTACCTAAATGCTATTATTATCATTAACTCAGATCCCGTTTATCCCAAATCATTATACAAACTGGTATATACGTTTCTTTATTACTATTTTGACATTGATTATTAAACTTAGAAAAATCCATTGACCCACACATTCTTTTGTTTAATAGAAAGGTGGTGTGACCATAACAGTTTTTGAAAATGAATTTATTGGGTTACTTTCCAGGAGCTTAAGTGAGAAGTCAGCATTTATAATCTATACTTAGAGTATTATTTGTATGGTTTCCCCCAGAGGCATCATATTCCTCTTTCCAGCAGTGAGCTTCTGGCTGGTTTTCCTGCTCTCTTGCATGTTGATGACATCTTCATTCCACAGTCTCCCCACCCCGCCTTCCTTCCTGCTAGTCTGGCCTTCCCAATCCGCAAGAGCTTAGTGTTGCCTGAAGACTTGCGGGTTTCCCTGTGCTTTGTCTCTTCCAGATTAGTTATAAACAGGCTAAATAAGATGAATTTTACCCTAATCTCTGACAATGCTGCTGGTTTTTTTTTTTTTTGATTAAGAAAGAGCCAAAACATAAAACATTTCTTCTTTTCTTTCAATATGTATTTTAAAAGTCACAGTCTGTGTACAATCAAAGATTTTTTGAGAGTCTGATATGTGTGCACACATTTCATATTGGTTATACACTTTGCCCCAGAAGTTGAAATTATACATAAATTTTATATGTGAAATATATACATAAATATGTCTATACATGTGTATATAGGTGCATATATAACATATGTTTATGCATGGGTATATATATATACACACACACAGAACTCTGTACTAGCTGTAAAATGTCCTTTTTATTTTTGCAACACAGCTATTGAGCAGACACAGAATAGGAGTGTGGTCAGAAAAAAGTGCCTTGGAAATCAGAAAGCTAAAGCTTCCAGCTTAGCTGTATCCTTAACCGAATGTATGACCATGGGCAAATTATTAGACCTGCTTGGTCTTTAGCATTTTTTTTTCCTTCTTTCTTTTTTTGGTAATAAGAGAGGGTAGGATTAGATCAGTGGTTCTCATCTCTGATTGTATATTAGAAGTACTTGGGGAATTTTTAAAAATGCAGATGCCCAGGCCCTACCAAGAGATTCTGGTATTTAAAAAAAAATCTCCCCTGTGAGTCTAATATGCATTCAGGGTAAAGAACTGCCAACTAGACAAACTCTAGGCTCTCCCCTGGTCTGTGAGTCTCTTGTTTTATTTCTCCTTCCTAAGATAGGATGGGCGAGGCCAACAGAACCCTGTAGGATGAGCTATCCCTTTTGTTGGGTTCATCAAATACATGTGATTATATAGAACACTCAGAGTTGAAGAGTCCTTACTAGCAGCCCATTAACCTCCACACGTGGTGTCTACCTGTCCACTCAAGCGTGGAGCCTCCTGGCGGTCACGGTCCCCTACCACTCTCTTTTTATAGTTGAGGACACCTGAGTCTTCATGCTTCATAGGACTCTCAGAGATGGTCCATGTCAGGGAAGAATGAGAGCTCCCAGTTCATGTATTTCCTCCACGTGGCCTTGAACTAGTGGCCAACAGCCATATTTTACTTCCCATCACTAACCTTTTTGCCAGTCATCCTTTTTAAACTTTTTGGTCTCTAATTTCCCTCTCTTGACCACCCTGTAACCTTTAATCTCTATGATCTCTGAAATACCAAGAAATACATTTTATTGACAGAGTGGTTACTTAAAAAAATAATAACAGTTTTTAAGCATATTAGGTTCTAATTACCTCTGAACCTGTGGGTTGACCAGTGAATACATGATATATATTATTAACACAATGACAACTTAAAAAAAAGAAAGAAAAATTTCAAGTATATTAGGGTTCCCTCTTCAAAAATGTTTCTTTTAATTCTTTCCCCACTCCCACTGCCACCACCCGTACTTGAATCCATCTCCCTTCATTCCAAGCTCTTCTTCTAGAATAAGAATGATGGCTGTTGTTGATGGTAGGCCCTGTGATGAGTACTTTCAGTATCTCATTTAAACCTCATAAAAGGGGGTTTAAAGATAAGGAAGCCAGGGCTCCTAGAGCTCAACATCTACCGAGTGGCAACCATAGCATTTACTAGCTGCTGTCTATGCATTATCGCACCCAATCCTTCCAGTAACCACTTTACATTTTACCAAGGACTAAATTGTGGATTCAGATGTTCTGTATTTTCCCACAGTCACAAAGGTATTACAGTCAGCCTTCTGTATCCAAGGGTCTGCATCTGCAGATTCAACCAACCACAGATGGAAAATATTTGGGAAAAAATTTCCAGAAAGTGCCACAAAGCAAAACTTGAATTTGCTGCATGCTGGCGACTATTTACATAGCATTTACGTGGTATTAGATATTGTAACTAATCTAGAGGTGATTTAAAGTATCCGGCAGGATATGAGTAGATTATGTGCAAATACTGTGCCATTTTATATACGGGACTTGAGCCTCTACAGATTTTGGTATCTGCGAGGGTTCTGGAACCAACCCGCGTTGGATACCAAGGGACAGTTGTGAATAGTGGAGTTTAAATTTAGGCCATCTCAACCTCTAAGCCATAATGCTATTACTGTTAGGATGATTACTTCCATTGTCCTCATCTGTAAAATGAAACAGAGGCACAGGGAGATTGCGTAACTTGCCTAAGGTCACCAAGCTGATAAAAGGCAGAGTCAGGATTTGAACATAGATCTTTCTGATTCCAAAGCCCGAGTGTCAAGTCCAAGATTGCGTACTCTTTCGCCTCCCACTGTTACCTTACACACCGCACCCGGTCTGTGCATCGTGCCTCACTCAGGCCCTTCCTGAACACTGATTCTTTTCTTGCTGTTCCTGTGGTCAGAAACAGTCAGTGTCTATTTCTTAGGCCTGAAGTCTTCTGTTTATTTATTTGGACATTAAAGGCCCTCTGAGATCTGCCCCCCGAGAGCCCACGCTGTGCTCGGTCAGCTCAATTCCCGTGCCATCCCACCAGCGTGCCAGACTTCTGTCTCCAGGCGTCTTTCATAGGGTTGCCTTCATCTCTTCAGCCAGTTTTTCTTGAAAACCTGTTTTGTGCTGGCAGGGTTGGATGGAAGGCCTGAAATCCTGAAGGCTTGAATCTACCTTCTCTGCCCAAGGCCACCCTCTCAGGGGAGCTCCACCTTTCTCTCCCTGTCTCTTGCTGTACCTCCCATCTGAGAACCCCCAAATCTAGGCTGCAGTGTGGAGCCTCATTATGGAGTCTTTTTATCTCAAGTCATAAGTGAGCTCTGTGAGGGCAAAGACCATGAATGAAAAATCTCGAGCAGAAAATAGGTGCTTAATAAATACAGGCATTGAATGAGTTCATTTGTGGTAATTGTGCTTGCCCCCTTAAATCAAATTGTCTGCTCTATGTCCATTCTGAGTCCAGAAAAACCAATTTTTAAACTGTTGACTTATAGGAATTTTTTAGAAGTGTGTGTTATCATGCTTATTTGAAGGGCTAATAAAACTGATCTTTTCAACCCCTTGCTGTTCTCCCAGTAAATGTCCCCTCGACGGTCATGGAAGCCATGTGCAGACAGGACCCCCTGCAGCCCTTCAACAAGAGCAGCAAACTGTCTCCTGCCATCCAGCAGCGCTCCGTCGTCTTCCCACAGACTCCGTGTGGCAGGAACTTCTCCCTCTTGGATAAGTCTGGGCCCATGGAATCAGGATTTAATCAAATCAACGTGAAAAACCAGCGAGTCCTTGCAAGCCCAACCTCCACCAGCCAGCTCCACTCGGAGTTCAGTGACTGGCATCTTTGGAAGTGCGGGCAGTGCTTTAAGACTTTCACACAGAGGATCCTGTTACAGATGCACGTGTGCACACAGAACCCCGACAGGTAACCCCACCTCTCGTTGCTCACCGGCTGTGTTTGCTTCTGAGACTCACTGCTTGCCTTCCTGTCGCCTCCTCCAGTCACACCTCGGGGAGAACTCTGTGATCAGAGCTCTGCATTCTGGAAGGTCAGAGAGTAATGTTGGGCCCCTCTTTGGCTTTATTGTGTAGAAGGGCTGCATGAACAGTGGCTGCAGAAAGGAATCTGCTGTCGCTTTCCAAACAGCTCTGCCCAGGTCTAACGGGAGGCAAAATAGAAGGCACATTGATAAGTATCATAGATGGAAAAATGAGGTCAGGATAATTAGAATCCTCTCTGTCTTCCAAAGATAATATAGCTGGCTGCTCTGCTGCTGTCCAGTCGTCTCAGGGTTCACCTCCAGTGTGCCGTGGGTATGAACTTAATTAAGTACTAAGAGGTAATGAATTGGAATTTTTTGCTTAGTACTATTTTTCTTCAGAGCATGCAAACCCATAAATCCTGCAAAGCTGTCAAAAGGAAATACCTACTCTGCTAGTGATGTGGAGGAAAACAGATGCCACTTATTCAATAAACTAATATCCACACAGAAGAAAAATGTTGACTAGATACCTCAGAGTCAAAGTTGCTTTGAAAGTTTGTCAATAAAGAATTTTATGGCCATGAACTGAGGATGGAATTTAGCTGAACAAGTGAATTAAAATTTCAGGTACTCTGACGAGTGGCACAGAGGATATAATGGAACTATTATTTATGAGTCAAAACTGGTTTATTCGACAGTCTTGATAGCTGGGAGTGCAAAAGACAAAAATCAAATTAATTCAATAAGAAAGGACAGTGTTTTATCTCCCCTTCACATCCTATGAAAATTTGATTAAACCCCAAATATCTAAGAATATTTTGAATATAAAAGCAGAAAGTAAATTTTGGAAGAAGGATAGGAGACTCGAAAGCAGGACTCCGGAATTATTTTCTTAATTTGGCCACTGATTAACCTTAACCCACTCAGCTCTCCTTGCCTTATGCTATACACCCAACTCTCCCCTCCCAGCTCTGCAGGATACGACAGTGTACTCGAACCCAAGCAGGCAGGGACGATAGAAGTGTGGTGGAGAGGGGGTGAATCTTTTCAGAAAAAATAATGATCCATTTTAGGGTACATGTGCACATTTACATGTGTATATATTTTTATTTGTGCCATTCTAGAAACCACTTGCTTGGCATCAAGCATTGCTGTGACTGATTGACGTTGAAGCATTTGTATTACAGATGTTAAGGCGGTTGTGTCTTTATAATCTTTTACCTTCAGTAGGAGAGCCCCCTGGTGAAAATATCCACAGACTTCTGCATATCTTAGTACTATGGGCTTTAGAGGGGACACAGAAGTTTTGAAAATGTTTTCCTTACTCCAACAGGGTTTTTTTTTTTTAAGTCTGCCTTCCTTGCAAGTATACAGATAGCCTCAAGATATATCTATTCAGAGTTTGCAAAGCATTTTATTTTTTTTAATATAAAAATGCATTAAAATCTTGTTATTATAAACTTGCTTTTTGAATTGAATGAGTTTAGGTGTATGGATCTGTTATTTGCACAGGTTCATTGTGGTCATAGTAACTGAACATACAAGGTAAGATGAAATGATAGTTGAAAGTTTCTGGATACAGGAACTGAAAGCTTAGCTTTGGGTATGATACAGTTTCATGCTGAATGTCATATAAAACAGTGAAAATATGTCTTGGTAAATAGAAAGTTAGCAAAACAGACTGTTTTGTCTGACCCCCAGTTACACTTTGAAAACCGTATGTGGATTATGGTTTAAGTCCCTATGAAGTCTGTTCTGTCAAATAATAATGTCAGAATTTGTAAAGCATCTATGTAATCTGTCAGAAAAGTACCCTACAAAATTAGAAAACTTACAGGTACAAAATAGACTTCCACGAGAGACTGTTAGGTCATCGCTGATTCCAAGCTAATCTAGAGTTACTGGCAAAAATCCAAGTGGCTTGAGACTCCCATCCAGTGCGAGACCCTGATGGGCTTATTTGGTGCAGATGCCCAGGTGTCGTTTGGCCAGGTTCCCAGATGAGGTGAAGTAATGTGCTTGATATTCAGGTAGATCACCAGGGTGGAATCAAATTATTAAAGCAGTGGGTTCCTACTTCTCTCTTCCCTGTGCTTTGTTGGTGAAGACTTGAGAGGTGATATGATTCACCATCATTCATGAATAAGTTAAAACTAAGAATTAGGAGTTCAAAGAATTAGTCCCTTTATAGGCAAAGTAAGAAAGTACAATGTTTCTTACTAGTAATGGGGAGATGCTTGAATTATTCCATTACATCTGAGTTGATTATTGGAGATAAGGGAAATAGAGATGCCCAGTCTCTTTGACCCACTAGTTTCATTGAGATACATAATTTCATTGAGTTACATAATTTGCTTTTAGCATATAGGTTCTGTATGGTGTTCTAGAACCTAGCATGCTCTCCTGGTACCGGCAAGTTTTGAAGTAGAAGATACTTTCCCTAATTCTTAACCACACAGGTGAATTGCTAAAGAGGAGAAATATGCAGAACTAGAATGGAACATCAATTTGTGCACGGTTGTGAAATTTGGAGTCTTTCCTCTTATTATCCATGTGGAGACTTACAACTGCTGAATACACATATTTTCTTTAGTGATTGACTCCATAAATTAGGTGGCTTTTAGTCTTTGGCAGTTTGTGCCCATTCAGCCATATACAGTGAAAAAGCTTAGAACCTGCCAGTCAGAAACCATTTCCCTTTTATTTGAAAAACTCAAACGTTTTATTTTGATAGGAAAATCTTGCTAGAACTAGAGGCAAGAAAGGGAGACACAGAAGACAAAGTCAGAAAGTAAACAGGTTAGAGTTTCAAACACGTCCAAATTTGAAACAGGCCCCCAAATCTTAGGTCCAAAAGATTTTTCACTCAGCACACTGAATATTTGGCCATGAAACCCAAGACATTTGAACCTTCATGAAAGAGACTGTGTGTGTCTTTATTTGTGAGCTTTTTCTTGTGAGGGACCATCAGTAAGTCTATGCCTTGATATAAAGGAAGGAGATCCGAGGATACTCAGGGTTGTCAGCATTACCATTTTTCACTACTGTGTTATTTACATTGAACACAGAAAAAAATTCCGTTTGACCTTTCAAAGTAGGAATTAGCATTAAAGATAAAAATACACCCGTATGAGGGCCCAGGAGCCACAGAATTGTTATTTCTTGATTTTATTCTGTTAATATTAAACATACAAAACCAAAAGTCTCTTCTTTTTTCTCAAGCTACTGACTTTTTCTTTCCTGAGTGAATTCAAAGGGAAGAAGCTGTCGGAATCTAGATCAACCTAGATCTAGACTAAGGACTAGGGACTTAGGGACCTCATAAACATTTGAGTTTTGGCATAAGCTTATTACCTGGGCCAGGGCAGCTTGACTGACTTGTGCCTGAAACAGGAATTAGAAATCCCTTTTCTCTTCTGTTTTTCTGCTACAGAAACTCTCAACAGTCCCATTTGGGGGCGGGGGCAGTCCAGAAAGGGGTAAGCAATGCCTTCAATCCTAGTGGATTATTTTCTGATGAATATGTTCTCTTTTATTTTCTGCAGAATATCTTTTTAGTGCTTATCTTTATTTTGCATCCTTTTCCTTTCCTTTCTGATTGTGCTACCTGGGGATAGTTTGCCTTTAGCCTCCTGGGCATACTGTCAGCCGTTTCACATTTATGTTTTGAGTATCCTTGTTTATAATTGGGTGTGGTGGTACCAGAGGGGAAGATAACTCTAGAAGGAGCTGTTTGGTGGGAGGAGCCTGGAGATAATCCATCACCATAATAGTTTCTTTGGAATGTGTCAGTGTTCTCGTGAGTTCCGTTGTTTCCCCCTCCCCCAAGTGTGAAGGTTACCTTCTTTCCATGTTCTCCCAGTGTTTCGGCTGCATACTTGAGCCACTTTCCTGAAATCTTTTTCTCCTTACATAGAGCTTAGTTCTTTTCTCACTCCACACAGCTAGCAGTGGACCTAAGTAGCGCCCTGTATGAAGTCTCAGGAGATGTGCACTTGGGCTTGACTGATGGGGAGCAAGGAGACATTCCTTGCTTGTTGTTCAGTTGTGGGCCCAACTGAACAACTTTTGTCCTGGAGGCTTTCATGCCATGAAAGAAAAATCAAAGAAGGATTAATAATATTTTTAACCGAACCACACTTAATTTTGTTCAATGTTTCTTCCTTTTCCTATGTGTACAGCAAACCAATTACAGACTCAAAGTAAATGAATTGCACATTTTACTGGAGTCATCTTTAGCAGAGGAGCCACCAGTTACAGAGAATGCCAGGGGACATACAAAATTGTCTTGCTGCTTTCTTTTTGCTTAAAAATCTACCGGCATTGATATACACTAACTAAGTCGACCCAGGCTTTGTCTGTTTTTTAGATATTTCATTGTTGAGGACAGAGCACATTCTAGTTTTTCGTGAAGCTTAATATTTCTGTGTTGGAACAAGCCACACGAGGCTATTTAAATTTAAATTAATCAAAGTTAAGTAAAATAATACTTCAGTTTCTCAGTCACCCTAGCCGCATTTCCAGTGCTCAGTAGCTGCTTGTGGCTAGTGGTTCCCATATTGGATAGTGTAGATATAGAACACTTCCATCATTGACAGAACTGCTAGATGTCTCAAGTAGTGTTTAAAAAAAAAAAAACCCTCCAAAAGCTTTTACTGGTTATGAAATGTTATCTCTTTGTGAAGAATGCTCATTGCATTTGTTTTGAGAATAATAAAATGCTGTATGTGTATGATGACTTGGAAAGAATCAAAGTGCTTTAGAAGGGAGAGTCCCATTTAGCTGCTGAATGACATGAGATCCTACAAAGAGTGAAGCTGAACACAGCACTTGACTATTCCAGTCCTCCTGGCCTGCTTCTGGTATGACACATCAAAGGGAGCAGAACTTGAGATTTGAAATTGATTGTATCCAAAAGTTTAATAAATTAAGGCTTACTTTTTAATTTTTTTTGGCTGATGATGATATTTTCTTTTCTTTTTTTCACTTTTTTATCCCTTTAGTATCTGTAGAACTTTTCAAACCCCACCCTTTATTCTGAGTCTTTTTTTTTAATATCCAGTTTTTAAAGGTTACACTCCATTTACTGTTATTACAAAACATTGGCTCTATTCCCCATGTTGTACAATGCATCCTGGAGCCTGTCTCACACCCAGTAGTTCGTACCTGCCACTCCCCCACCACAGTATTGCCCCTTTGACCAGACCTTGAAAAGTTAATGGGAATGTTAGTCATCACAATAAAAAGCTGAGTAATGGCAACTGATTCTGTGCCCCCAAAGCCCTTTAGCTGTAACCTGAGAGGTGAGGAGTCAGGGTGTGCTACTAAAAACATCCATACGGAGTCTTAAATCCTGTGGTCAGTTGTCCCAAAAGAAGTTGTGATGTCTGAGATTCTATGGTGATGATGATGTTTTCTAAGTAAGCCTTGCTCTTGCGCTTGAAGATTTCATTCTGTCTTGAATGTATTCCTATGCCCTTAGATGAACTCTAGGATACAATTAATGTTAAAGTTACTTTTTGATCATTTCCTTTTATTCATTTTTAGGAAATATTGAAAACCTAGGAAAAGAAGTATCTTGTCTGTATTTTCTGAGGCCTAACTTTCCATATATTTCTAGGCTGAGAGAGAGAATCTGTTAACACAGTGGCAAATAGAGTACACATTTTAGTTCTAAATTCTACATGAAATCAGTTTCTGCCACGGTGAATATGACCATGTGCCCTAAAATCTTACTCTTTAAGGTACCAGAATTAAAGGGATATCACTTTGTTTTTTGAGATCAACTAAAGTTGGGTCCTGTATTTTGGTACTAGATTTTCTTCTTGCTCTGAATTCTCAACTGTTTACCAAGTAAGTTTAAATGGTCTGTATTCTAGTTAGCATGACTAGACACACAAAACCGTGGAAAGCTCTCCCTGCAGGTCACTGGCTGGTACACACGATGGAGGATGGAGGTCACATTGTCCATGCTGTCTACTGTGAGGCCATGTCTTGGACAGATCCTTAGGTGGCACGTGCTTGTTGATTATCTGAAAGCAGGAGCAGAACATGATGGGGTGCGAGAGGGCGTCTAGTTCAGTCCATCCTGCTTACCAGAGAGATGAGGAGGTGGAGAGTCAGGGACGTTGGGCGACTTGTCAAGTCCCACAGCTGATTGGGGTCGGAGGCTGAAGCAGGACTCACCTTTCACATCTCGCCCGTTCGAGGCTGTTCCATTCTGTCAGCTGAATTCTGCAGAGTTTTAAAAGCTGTGCCATAGGTCACGGAATACCTAGCAAATACTGCTCAGGCTGGTACTGGCCAAGGTGATGTTTTATAATCTGATTTGCCTTTCATTGGTGTTACCTTGATATTAGAATTCAGCATAAGCCTCTCTGTGGTCATCTCTTCTGTGTGTAAATCTTTGCCACCTTGACTATTAGCATAAAAAGGATGGAATGACTTCTGACTATAGGAAATAAATCACCCCAACTTTTGACAGCAGAGTCAGAAAAAAAAAGATTAATTGGTTTTATTTAGTGGCTAATTGTTTATTGTGATAGCTATTAAAAATAGATAACCAGAGGCTAATAAATGTTAATGGTCCTTCACTATTAGAAAAATCAATTGTCAGTGGATATAGCATATATTAATATATTATTTTGTTTATAATCTTCAATACATTTTAAAAATTCACCCCTGAGAGAATGATTTCTTGAGGACCCCTTTAAGGTTAATGGTTACTACAAAGAATAAATTTGACAAAAGTATATTTTCATCTACGTATGATTTTAATGGCTTCAAAGCTTTATTTCATGATTGTAGTAAAATGCATGTGCAATTTGTCAAGTTTGATAAACCCCTTACCAAGGACTCTTATATATTTCTTTGAAACTTGTTTGAGAGCAGTTAGATAGATTTCTAAATGTAAGTAATTAAAATTGTATAGTATTGAGTTATTGACCAATCCCAGACTATTAATCAAGCTAAAAAATTCTACAATCAGTGCTCAGTGCGCTGAAGCCTGGTAAAATAATCGTATTTGTGTTCAGTGAGGCAAGTAGCCACAATTAAGCACTTCACTTGACAAATGAGAGGGTACACTTTATTTTGCATGTAATTGAATTGTTGTACATGCTCGGTCACCATTGTTTCCTAGCCCTTCATTTTGGTTTCTGGTCATTGGAGCTTATGCATTTGCTAAAGGTAGAGCAATTAAGTCTGCTTTTGCCATTGGCTTTCTAAATGCAGCCAGAAATGTCTGAGCCACAAACCAAGGCTTCCTGAGCTCTGTTGATATTGCTCATGACAGATTATTAATTTTCTCAAGAAAAATTTTGATAAACAAATTAGAGCCCTGTCAAGGAATGATATGAAATAGCCTCAAATAGGGAAAACTCCCCAGGTTTTATATCACTCACCAGATTCTGCTTAAGTAAGCAGAAGAACTTCTGTAGAGAAGACAGAATTTTAATTTATTTTATGAAAACCAAAAATTGATTTCCTTCTCATGAGCTGAAAAGAATGCGCTCTGATAATCTTGCTAATTATCAGGTATTTGTCACAACTTCCTTCCATTTGTTTTTGCATCCCAGTCCTCCTCCTGCAAACATAGTGACATCCTGTCATTTCTGTGCTGCTATAAGTCATTGCTTGCTACCAGATTAAACTGGGGAGCCGAAGTTCACAAAAAAAGACCCAGTGGATAAATATGAGTTTAGGTTGGGGCGGGGAGAGAGTAAGTAGAAGTCAGGATTTCTTTTACAAAGAAACAAATCTGGGTGCACGCCCGTGTTGGTCTGTGCACTATCAGACAACCCCAAGTTGGGGATGTGCTATAGACAGACCCCAGGACAGTCTAGTATCTATTAAAACACGCATGCAGCTTGCTGACTTGCCTGCATCTTTACCTGGGACTTAGAATAAGGTCCAGTCACCCTAGAGTAACCTTGGCATCAAGAGCTTATTTCCTTTGAGGACAGTTTATCCTCACTTTTCTGAACTGACAGAGATCATAACATCTGCTTTTCCTGAGAGGATTATTGTAAAGATTAAACTAGATAATTGATGTTAAAGCACTTTGAAAAGTTAAAGTGCCCCAGAATTATGAGAGACAATTACATATCTTCTCTTGTACTCTTGTGCTTCATCAATACTCTCAAAGCTCCAATATTTGCCTGGGGGTGGGGCTCAAAACAAGAAATAGGAGTTCTTGAAATGGTATGGCTAATACTGGAAAGGAATATTCTTTGGGGAATGAACGGGTCTCATCAGCTCTGTTAATTTTGTTCGTGTGGCAGCAAGTATAGTCATGAGAACCTAGCGGCCCCAGCGCTATGCTTTGTTACAGAAACTGAGAGAACGTCACCAGAACGTTTTGGCCCTTGCCTCATGATGCTAACGTCTGCTGACTGACATAGAACGTAATGACCAGGCAGTGTCTTCATGTGTTTCAGACCATACCAGTGCGGCCACTGCTCCCAGTCCTTTTCCCAGCCTTCAGAACTGAGGAACCACGTGGTCACTCACTCCAGTGACCGGCCTTTCAAATGTGGCTACTGTGGTCGTGCCTTTGCTGGGGCCACCACGCTCAACAACCACATCCGAACCCACACTGGAGAAAAGCCCTTCAAGTAAGTAGCGGCTCGCACTGTATCCCTTCTTTCTCTGAGCCTTTCCTGAGAGCCGGCAGACAAGGTGGCCCAGCACTGCCTGGCTCAGCCAACTGGTGGAGAAAGCTGTTTAGAAAGTCAGCGTCCAGGCTGCAAACGGCCCCACTTGTTTAGTGGTCGATACTGGGAAAATGAAGTCAGGAAATTTATACACTGATCCTGGGTTGAGCTATGCAACCTTGGACGTGAGACGTTCTTCGTGGTCTGTTTTCTCACCAGTAAAATCAGGAAGTAGGAATAAGTAATTTTAAGACTCTTTCTGGTTTCTGAGGGTCTGTGCTTCTAGAATTTGAGCTAGGAGGCATGCAGAATGCCATCTCTGGCCATCAGCATGCAAGTCCCCTGACCATCAGCGAGGTGGCCACAATCGAGGACAGCTGAATGAATCGTCTCTTGGGAAATCTGAACCCTTTAGGATTCTGATGAACAATTTCCTCTTTTATATTTGTTAAGGGGGTTTGAATCTATTATAGCAGCCAATTGGTAGCTTTTCAGCGTGCCCTTTGGATCTCAGACTTATCATGTTAATGCAAAAAAAGAAAAACAAAACCAAACCAAACATAGGGCATGTCTGAGTCCTTGAGGATTCAGGGAATGTGGAAAGAGAACGGAATTCTAAGGGCTTTGGCAAGGTAAGGGCACCTGAATGAGAGACTATGTTTCTAGATATAGCACAGTCATGAAAACGGTGGACATCTGAATCCTGCAAGATGGTCTGTTCATTCACTCGCTCACTCATTCATTCATTCATGTATATATGTGTTCATTCATTCAGCAAATATTTATTGAACACCTTCTTTTGTACTAGGCACAAGAGATATAAAGGTGAATGAAACTCAGCCCCCTAGTCTTTGAAGACCTCATAGTTTATGGGGAAGCCCAATTAATAAGCAAGTGTTACCACCTAGGGTGAAGGGTGCAAAAGTGAAAAACAGTAAGGCATGTATATACAGTGTTTCAGGGTAGCACGAAAGTGGAGTAATCAATGCTATATGGAGAAGATATGTTTAAGATGTGTTTTGAATGATGAGTAGGAGTTTTCCAGACATACAAAGGAAAGGAGGCTTTCTGGTAACCCATGTGGGACATGGAAAGGCTTGGGAGGGTGAGCCAGCTTGTGTGAGTGGTTGGTCATCTCAGAGCAGATTTTACTGTCTGTGTGATAGACTCTTTTTTGTTCAACCCTCTTATATCTCTCTTTCCTCATTTGCCATGATGACTTTCCTTGATTAAGGAGGAACATGAAAAGGGCATGGTTGAACGGCCTATTTACCTTCTGTAGGACAAGATCAAGCAAGAAAGGAAATGATTCAGGCAGTAGGAGGTGAATCCCCTTTCTTGGTCTCAGCCAAGGAGTCTTCCCAGAGTCTCATTACCCATGCTTTTCCCTCTGGACCTGCTGGCGTAGCATGCAGTTGCCATGGTGCTCAGCCTGAGGCCGGGCTCAGCTTGGGGTGGCAGAGTCCTGCTGGTCTGGGTCCTGCCTGCCTTGGTGTCTGCCAGGAGAGGGAGAGGCTCATAAAAGGCTGTCATCTTTACCCACCTCCCCATGAATTAGTTACCTTTATTCATTATTCTTAACTGTTTTCCATTGTGGTTTAATTTATGATATTAATTAATAATGAAAAGTTTTAATTTTTGTCTGTGTACACAGGTGGGGCTTATTTACTGCATAAAGGCATCTGGCTGAGGGCACTGGATGGGGTCTAAAAATCCACCCTACACTACGCCAGCCAAGCTGTGCCCTCTGGGGCTGCCATAGCCCCAAGGGGCCCTTTTTTAAAATTTACCCTTAAGGGCCTGGTAGGTTAGCACAGTCCTTGAGTTCCCTATGGCAGTTGTCTGTGTCTGCACAGTGGGCTTTGTCATTTCCCCCAGGCCCTCGGGGGTTCACAGATTCTCATTTCACCACTGTTCTAGATGTAGAAGTTGACAGTGACACATTCCCCATGCCTTTGAGCAAGAGAGCTCTTCAAAAGCAGAGATGCAGGAGGACTGACAATCCTCCTGGCCCCTTATATTAGAGAGGGTAGCCAGATGGATACAGTGCCAGGAATCAGATTGATTTTTATCTTGTTGCTGTGTAAATAGATTTTAGTAATTAATTGAAGAGGTTTCAGGGTCAGAATGGGAAATAGATTTCTATTAATGTTAAGGTGTTACTTAAGTATAACCTCGTTGACTCCAGTCAGTTTTTTTTCCTTAACATACTGTTTTCGTCCTGTTTCCAATAGAGGTGCCATTTTAACTTAATTTTAATTCATCAGATTAATATTTGAAGGGCTTTAGTACTTGTATGTTTTTCCTTTCTCGAAGTATTTTTGGGGACCATAACCTGATTTCATCTGGAAAAACAAACAAGGAAACACCAGAGTTGGTTGGATTAGATTCACTGTGCCTGTTTGAGTTCCTCCTGCTTCTTCTCATATTAAGATAACCATATGCTGTAGAGTTTGTTTTTTTTAATTTATCAAATGTTAAACATATTGCCAGGGGAGAACTGAGTGTACGCTTATTTTATAAGTGCAAGATTTAAACGTCTTCTAGGAAATGGAAAGCTAAATCCTTCAGTGTATACAACCAGATCATTCAGGATTGAACTACCCCAAGGGAATTTTGGGAATCTTCCAACCATAGCTCATGGAGATCCATCCCATGGACATTTGTAAATATTATGAGGATATCCTTTTACAAGCCTATAAAACAAACATTCAAAAAAAGTTTGTTGCAGATTAGTCAATAAAATGGATTTTGCCACAATGGTTAATTTTACTACTTCAACTAATGGGTATTGGCTGAAACAGTGTTGCAAAGAAAGAGAATCTTGTAAAGATACGCAACCCATGCCCCAAATGGCTCAGTCCCCAAATTGTCCTACCCACCCAGGGCCTGGGAGGCCTTCACAAGATTCTTAGGGGCCAGGCCACAACAGGGGAATGCCTCTTCTAGCTTCTAAAATCTTCTGCTGAAAAATGATTTTTCAAGGCAGATCAAGATTATTGCCATACAAGAAGCCTTGGAGAAGATTTGGCAGTAAGAGATGAGAGTTTCACTCCAGGCTTTGTCTCACAATCTGATTGGCTGAAATGCCACTGAAAGACTCCATCCCCCATGCTCTAGGTAGATCATGGGCTTGTCAGCAGCTAACCTAGGCTGTGGATGCAGAATTTTTAAGGTGAAGGAGATCATAGGAAAAGCACATATCAAAGGATCATATTGAAGTTTGTACTTTCCGTTTGCACTGTGAGACTGGAAGTTGTGGAGAACAAGGAACAAAATCAAGACATTTCATCTCACAGCAATTGCCAAGCACTTTATCGAAAAGAGGAAAGAAGGAAGGAGGGAAGGAAGGAAGTTGTCAGTCTCAAACTTACTCTTTACAGTGAGAACCCCTTCTCCTTCTCTGTTACTAAACATAATCTCTCAAGATCTCAGAGAGACCGCTCTGCCCAGGATCCATGTGAGCTGCTTGATGCCTGGCTTTTGCGCCTGGGAAGACCAGGACTTTCCATGGGAGAGTTTCTTTTCTTCCTCTTCATTAGAAGCAGGGGAAAACCCACTAAGTTTATTTAAGTGAAGACAGTTTGGCTTAGTATAAAAAATAATCAAAGGATTCCAAAGAGCATCTGATATTTTAGCAAGATCTAGTCAAAATCAAAGCAGACCAAAAAAACACATCAGTAGAATGCATTAAGCACATCATACGTATGAAGCAATTTGGTTTAATTCAGGAAATATTTGGTGACAGGCCATAGAGGACCAGAAAGAAAGCTTCCTGTAGGTTTTCTGTGAACAGAACTTAACATCGTTTTGCACATCTGTCAGTTTCAGATGACAATTGTTAAGCTCCCTCTGTACCTATAAGCCAGTCAACTATCACATTAAGTAAAGAATGATTGCAAATCTAAAAGGAACTCAAGTCTAATTAAGATGCCCACACTGGCAGAAAGTTGGGGAATTTCTCTTTGCTGAAATATTTGGATGGCTTTCCACTTCACTGTTCCTGCAGTGTTTCCTTAAAGGCTGTGACATCAGCACTGAGAGGAAGACCCTGTGTGCCAGAGCAGTTTTAGTCTCCTGGATCATTACCCGCATCTTTCTTTCTTTCTTTCTTATTCTGCTAAACCGCATGAAATCCAGGCTTGGAGGTGCCCATGGCCAGTCACTTGGCTGAGATTGTAGTTCAGGGTTAATTCAGTGCCAACACAGCTGAAGTCCAACTCTGACCTGCCAGAACCTAAGCATTTGCATTGAGTCTGTCCTTCTGATGTGTTCCATTAAGCCATGAAAATGATTTGTGAAGGGATTTTTGTTCTAAAATTAAAGATGATGAACATAAAACTGAGGCTCTCCCCTTATTTAAAACTATTTTTATGTCAAGTTCTCTTTACATCCTTAATTATACAAATTACATTCTTATAATTACCAACACACATAGGTATTATTTCTAGTAGCCCACTTTCCTCAAGAAGGGGAAATTCCTAGAAAAAGGATCTAAGTTAAGGTAATTTTCTACACATCTGCATGTGTTTTTACTCACACTTGGTGAGCAGATGGCCCTAGAGATGATTTTTCAGTAATGATCTCAGGAGAGCCCTATAGACTTAGTAAATTTCCTGACTATGACAACAAATGGTTCCATGAGTGTAAATATCTGTGAGGCAGTTAGGCAAACACAGGAGAAAAATGTTAACTCCCCTCTTACTGTCTGTGCCCAATATGGGTGTTTAATATTACATATAGACATACACATTTGCTGTATGTGAAGCACTACACCTCCCACTTCTGAATTCTTTATATTCTGATACACAAGATCAAAGGTGCAAAAACATGACCTAGGTAACTAGTCATAACTTATAATTTTTGAAACTATTCTGCTCTCTTTGAAATTGATTCTAGAGCTTCAAAATGTTTAAAAAGGAATATAATAATTAGAAAGTTTGTCAGGCAGTGAAAGGTAGTATATTTTGACACACTAATCTAAGTAACTAATCAGTTTTCTAATAAACAATCAGCAATTCACTAGCATGTCATCAGCACTTCAGGAGCTCTGGAGAGGGGATGAGCTGCCCATGGATGTTAATGAATACACCAAAAATCATTAGTTGATCAATACTTCTGAGTTATTTTCATTGAGCTGATAGGTCTGATACATTAAAGCTGACATTATACATTTGTCAAGATCACAGTGCAGTTTTTAACAGTGGAACAGGCTGCTAAAAATATCCCCCAAAAGACAATCGAAGAAACACAACTTCCTCATGCTGACACATTCAGCTGGTGCAGGAGCCCTGAAAAATCCAAGCGTGATAGTCAAGCTCCAGCCTCCCAACGATAAAACATATGCAAGACTCCCTAGTAGGGATAGATGTGTTTTATTTTTTTTTAGGTAATTATTTCCCTGGCAAGGCACTTTGTATAATTTACTCAAAAGGAAAAAGACAGGGCTGCCTATCGGGTAGGGGTGCATGTGGCAAGTGATTGGGCGTGTGCGGATTTTCTTCTGATGGCTTTGCCACAGCCCTACTAGTGCAGGGACCTGAGACCAAAGGTTGCGTTATTTAAACGAAGAGCAGCTGTCTGCAGCTCTCCTGAATATCTCTTCCTTCTAAGGTTTCAGGAGAGGGCATTAGGGGGAGCGCTGAGGGGGCTGCTGTGCCCCAGTGGGTGCTCGGCCAGTGCTCCAGGCAGCCCAGACAAGTGGAATAGTGACAGGGAAGCCACGGTCTGTGCCCAGCTTGCTGCAGCAGTGTGCGTGTGTGTGTGCGTGTGTTTTGAAGATTGTGTAGCTAGTCGGTGTGTGTTGCAGGGAAGATGGCTTAGGCCCAGGGTCTCTAGGTTAGCATGTTTTTTAAGTTAAGGAGAAGAGGAGATATTCCTGAAGTGCGATGCCAGTTTTCTCCTTATCAGACACACCAACCCTTACTTACGGCCCACGTGTACATTCTTCCTGCTGTACCTTGTAGAGGTGAATTTGAAGCACACAAACATTGGTTGATTTCGGGTTTTTCTGAGTCCCCTATCCCAATGCAAACATTTTTGAACCCTGACTTTGGTAGAGCTGTGATACTCTAGCTTTTGCCCAAAAGCGATCACCCACACCCACCCATCACAGTCACTGAAAACTAATGCACTGCTTCTTCCAGTTTCCGAATTCAAAGATGATGGCTCTCTGGCTGCTGTGCTGAGGGGAGTAGAATTCCAGATTTTAAATTAGCAGCAGGTGAAATTCTATTTGTCATCAATTGCTCTTTGGGGTTACCGAGCAGAAAACTACAGACAAGCTGCTGCTTTGATGGCGCACTCCTAAAAATCTCTTTTTGTTCTTTATCTATTTGAAATGACAGTGTCAGAGCTGCAGCAGGACAGGGCTCTCTGGAGAAATCACCTTCCCTCTGCCTATTGACAGATCCCTCTGTTCTGCATCAGCCGGGCTTTGTCCCATCACAGGCATCCAGGCTGTGGAAGGAGCCACCAATTAAACCTCTTGAGCCGGTAAAATCTGAAGCCACTTTGGAGTGTCTGTTCTGATTAGGCAGGATGAGAGGAAGTCCATCAACCTGCAGGCCCTGCTCCCTGGTCTCAATTTTCTCTCTTGCCTCCACCAGGTGCGAGAGGTGTGAGAGGAGCTTCACGCAGGCCACCCAGCTGAGCCGACACCAGCGGATGCCCAATGAGTGCAAGCCAATAACCGAGAGCCCAGAATCAATCGAAGTGGATTAACTGATTGACTGGTTGGAATTAAACTTCAAGGAAAGTCATGATTAAATGTCACGGACACTTAAGCAAAACCAAAGATTTCCTCTGAGCAACTTTCAATCAGTCCCTAAAACCAAAAGCAGTAATAAAATAAGTAAGATGTTAAGAGATATTGATCCTGGCGTGGAAGCCAGACCAGGAGAGAGATTATTTATTTATGACTAGGGATGAGACTCATTTCAGTGGACAACTAACCTGGGATGGCTCACATTTCCAGTCCCACCGTGTATTTGCTTTGTTTCTAAAAAGCTTTTTTAAACTGTTATTTAATACCAAAGGGAGGAATCGGATGGGTTCTTCTGCCCACAGTTGTGACTAAGAATGCACAGGGACTTGTTTCTCGTTGCACCTTTTTTAGTAGCCTGATTCAAGGGGACCCATTGTACAGCGCTCTTCCTGCTGTTTCAGTTTGGCCTGGCCTGCCTCAGGCTGCCCAGCAGGGACCACAGATTCGGGAGCCAGAGCCTTCGCTGAGTCCAGGCCATCTTCAGCCCCACGGGTGCTCCATTTCTGTGTTTTCCACACTTATTATTTCTCATGCACTTTTCTCACGGCTCCTTCCATCCAGCAGCCTGGTCTTGATGCAGAAGAGCCTGGAAGTGGAAGAAGATTGTTTAAAATTCAAAATTCAAGGGGAAAAAAAATGGGGACTTAACGGTGTCCTGTCAAGATTTCAAAAACATTTAAAATGTACGGAGCTTCATAATACAGTATATTGTTCTGAAGCAGCTAGTGAGAAAATTTTGTTTTCAGTAACATTTTAGCTTAAAAAAGAAAACACGAAAATAAAGTTCTTCAGTATGAGGCTGAATATAAGGTATTAGGCTTCCAGTAATTTTTTGTTGTGTCTATGAAAGTGTTGAATATGTGAGCAAAAACAGTGCCAAGCCCCACTGTCAAGACCATTCTAGGCACTTTCATCTTCCTTCCTCGTACCTCTAGGGGAAGCCTGGGAGGCCCTCCTGAGTGTGGGGCATTTCTGCAAAAATACGTGAAAATAGCCCAGACAAGGAAACCTTGAGAGGAGGAGCCACGGAGAGGGTTGTGGTTAGAAAAGACCGCCCTGAACAGCTAATTTTTTCAAGAGGAGTTCCCTTCTCATCCCCTCTGGCCCTTGATAATATTCTTCTTTCAACACTGATCCACTGAAAGAGAAAGGAGTATGTACACAGTTTCACTGATCTTTGATTGAGTGCCAGGAAAATGGGTGTCACTTCAGCCACCCTTTGGGCAATTTAGCAATGGTGCTCAATCAAATTGTGTTGCATTCCACACAATAATCCCACATCAGGAAGAACTGACGGCTCTTGCATATTAGCCGTTAACTCCCAGCAGCATCACGAAGACCGAGTCTACCTTGACGGCTGGTGTAAATCTGAACAGTTTAGAGTACTTACCAGCAGCCATCTCTTGTTTGTAGATTTCTTGGTCACCTGATAGCAGGACACAGCCCGTTAAGGAACTCCTTGTCTTTTTAGCCTTGCCATTGTCTTCTCTTAGCAAAAATGTGAGACACATAACTGGCCACTGAAAGACGAGGATAGCTGTGGTTTGGTTTAATCTACCATCATGTATTTTGTCCTCAGAAATCTTCCTCTTCTTTTCATTTCACTTCCTCGTCCCTTAGCACTCATCTGCCACATTTAAAATGGAGTGAAACGGGGCCTCACTAATTGTGTTTGTAACTTATTTATATATGTCTCAAAATAATGTCTCACAGAGGAATTTGGCGAATTCTGACCTCCGTTGCCCAATCTGAAGTCGTTCAGATTTTCCCCCATTTCTTGCTGTCTCCTTGTCATGGAAGTAGTAAGCAATCTGTGCTGCTGTGTAACTGTTTCTGATGGAAAATATTTTCTTTGGTAGATTGGAATGTGTTGTGTTTTTATAGTTTCTTGCCCTAAGTGATAGAGACGTTTGACAAAAGTGTGAGCCATTGGGAAGGGTGGAGAGAATATGTAGCCATATTAACCCAAAATCGGCAAGAAAGTGACAGACTGGCTATACAGATGAGCAAGCTGCTCCATTTATTCAAGTTGAAACATTTGGTTGTACTTTTTCAAAATGATAAGGGACTCATCTGTATGTTTCTAATACTGTTTTCAGTGAGAAAAACCAGTTCTGCCTTTTGCCTCATTTCACAGTTTTACACAGTGCATCCCACCCTGTGCTCATGAGCTCCCATGCGAGTATGAGAAGCCTTCACTCCAATCTTGATACCCCGTCTCTACCACTCTAGTGGCTTTGCCAGCTGATCCCAAAGTCCCACTTAATATGGCGGTAGCCCCTATACTGAAAGATTCTTCTAGCCTTCTGCTCATTTAAGTCTCTTTTTCTCCTTTTTTAGTAAGGGCAACTTTCAGCCTGTCTTTTCTACCAAATTTGGTCTGAAACTATTTGCTACTGAACAAATAGAAAATTGGGGACATTCAAAATTTTCACATTGCTGAGCCATTGCTGACTTCTAGCAGACTGGCCTTGGCCATCAGTCTACTGGTAAGATAGGCCTATACCTGCCAATTGACTTGGAGCCCTGAAGCGGGTACCGCCATCGCTTGGGTCCCAAATGCTCTTAATTGAAGCTGGGAGTCGGGGGCAGTTCTCCTTAAAACCTCCCAACAATTGCTTTAGCCTTTTCTATTTAAAATTGACAGATATTTCCTATGGACACTGCAAATGGGTGGTAAACACTGCAGTCATCAAGATCTGTCAGTTTTCTTTATTAGCAACTTCCTAATTAATCATGGTATAAAAAGAAAAAAAGAAAAACTCTGAGTCATTGAGGAGAGGGGAGGATATCTAAGATGAGAAAGAGAGACTGTAGGAGCTGAATCAGTGTTTGGCTTTTGGAGCAATCCTTTTTTGCCCCTTTCTATCAATGAGGACTGAATTTTTTTTTTTTTCCAGAATAAGACATGCCATCCTAGCACATGCCAGTTTGTCTAGCTAAGAGCCTAAGCTAATGGGGGTGATTCCAGGTGGGTATGCAGACATCACATTTCTAGAAAAATCTCAGTAACTTTAGGTAAAGCTGAATATTTTCCCCAGGAAATGTGCGTAAATTTTTTTTAAGATAAGCTTTGCGTTTTGGTTGTCTTTGTCTTTAAAAATGACTTTTTTTGGAAGAGATAATGCTTTTATAGAGTTGTGTGGATAGTTAAAACTATAAAACTCAATCTTGTGTAATTTATATAATTTGATTCAATTAGTAAATATTTATTGAACGTCCATTCAAGTATAGCATTATGGGGGAAAACTGTGTATAATAGAGAAGGTTTATGGTACACTAGTGTCCTCACAGGGTTTACAATTTATTGGATTGTACTTTGGGAAAAGTTCATTCTAGTCGAGATAAACAAAGATTTACTAACATTTACCAACTCATCAATCTCGTCAATTGATTGCTTCATTGTTTCATTCATTTATTCATCAAGTATTTATTGAACTCTTATTTTGTATAAAGACCCCATTTTAGGGCTTCCCTGGTGGCGCAGTGGTTGAGAGTCCGCCTGCCGATGCAGGGGACACGGGTTCGTGCCCCCGTCCGGGAGGATCCCACATGCCGCGGAGCGGCTGGGCCCGTGAGCCATGGCCGCTGGGCCTGCGCGTCTGGAGCCTGTGCTCCGCAACGGGAGAGGCCACAACAGTGAGAGGCCCGCATATCGCAAAAAAAAAAAAAAAAAAAAAAAAAAAAGACCCCATTTTAGGTGTTCACTGTAAGGAGTTTTACTTAATTGAATATTGGTGAGAAAATAATATTCTCCTCCTAAGCATCTGGCTAATAGCATGGGCCTTTTAGGCCTTTAGACCGTTGTCTCAGTGAAGTTACAGAGATTGCTACTACTGGGAGAATCAGAGAGATGTAAACTCAGCTGGGGACCAGAAGGTAGCAAATTTCAAAATAAATTAAGATACACAACTTGGATGTCTTTGGCTGATCAGCCCCACTGTTGGTTCTTAGCAACAATCTCAAGATACCAGGATTAGGGTCTGGGTCTTAAGATTTTTATGACCCTATTCCAGTGATAAGGTAACAAATGGGGACAGGGCCGGAGTTACTCAGGGCAGGAGCTCTGCAGACCCGGTGTGGGTCTGTGTGGTCTTGTGAGTGTCAAGCCTTGGCAGTGCAGCCCTTGTCCCCAGCGTGTGGGCTGTGGTGCTCTGAGAGGTTTCAGAGAGCACCATCAGGGTGGATATTCACTGCTGGTTGAAAGGTAGCAGTTGTTTGGTTAAGTTTGTTTTTGAACCTCACTGTCAAGCTCTTTATGCAGTAAAGCTGGAGGATCTTCCTCTTCAGTGGCACCGCCTCCAAGGCCCCAGGTACCTGGCACATCATTGCAGAACTAATTGCTAATAATTGGCTCTGAGTTGTGCATTTAAGAAACTGATGTTTCATTGCTTTTCATAGTAGAAGTAGCATCATTACTGTTATTTGTTTTGCACCGATTTTAAAAATCAAATGCAAGTGGCTGTTGAGTTGTTTAAAATGGGAAACGTGGCACATCTCACAAAGAAGGGCATTTCCAGAACAGCATGGGGTCATGGGTCCTCCGAGCAGGCCTAGGAGCCTGAGTTGAGAAGCAAATCCATCATTCTCATATTAAGGCTACATATATCTACAGAAACCAGGCCAGGAACAACAAATAAACTAAATAAACACATTTTCAAAAAAGTTGGTTTCAATTTCCCTTCCTTGACGTGAATTTAATTTTATTTCCCGTAGCCTTTACCAATTCCTGACACCAAATCCTGAAAGATACTAAGAGATATGCTTCTTTAAGTGATAACAGTAGGTTTCAGAAATGTCACTCCTTTGTCAAGTTCCTTTCAAGGTGAAGAGGTTTGGGGACATTTTATGAAGTGACAAGATGTTTAGGTCCTTATCCACCCAAGAGTTTGAGGCTTTCCCCATCACTAGCACTTATCTGAACTACCACAAAATAACAACAGAGTCCCAGGAAAAGCCACATATTTCAAGCCTTCTCAAGATTAAATTCTACAAACCCAACAATCACCTGTCACATACAACTGGCCAAAGAGAGCCAAACTGAAAAGAATATTGCTTTATCTATGGAAGCCTTGCCACAGATGTTTAGCCTGTAATCCACAGTTGTGTTTAACAGTTAAAATATTTATTTGATTTATTCTTTTAAGTAATGTATGTCAGATGTTTCATCAAATCAATATGAAAAATGATAAAAAACCAAAAATATGCTATAAAACAGGGCAAAGACATAAAACCATTGAATTGTCTGCCCTGTATACTGAGATGCTACCATTGTACTTAGGATTGCAAAAGAATCTGCTGAGTATATTTTAATGGAAAAATAAAATCTGAGCTTATTCCCTCAGATGTCGATGGGAATAATAATAATACTGATAGCAATTTATATTGTGCAATCACTGTCAGGCACTGTTCTAACTGCTCAACATGGATTATCTAATTTAATCCTTGTAACATAGATACTATCATTATCCTTTTCTCCTACATACTTAATCTTATCTTAGCAACTTTACATTTTCACCCTCCAAAACCACACAACAGTAATTTTTTAAAAGGGAAAATATCTCTTTATTCAAACTCTTTTTAAGCATATGAGCTTTTTAAAATAAACACAAGTATAGTTTATTTATCAAATGAATTTGTGGAAACAATACTAAAATACTCTCAAAATATGCATTATTATAGTTGCTGATTTTGTATCTCTAAATCTGTGCCTCTGGACAGCAGAATTTCAGATATCCCACGGCTGGCAGGTATTGTTTTATTTTTCTAAACATGCAACTAAAATTCCACAGTAAAAGAAAAAAAATCCTCTCAAGTGTGTGATACACATTAGGACAAATGGCAACAGACAGGAAGGCAGGTTATGTTGGACACTGGCCAAAAAAGAACTAGGCTTGAACGCTATTGACAAGTGAAAACACATCCTGAACGGGGCTAAGTGAAATCTAGTTTTCTTTCTTTGTTCCGACTGAATGCCAAGTGAGTTATTTTCAGGCATCAATGGAGTAATTATGCAGTTGTGTCCATTAAGAATATGAGCTTCTGTGGTTAGGCTGTTGATTTAAAGCACTGAGGTAGAAAGACTGGAGTCATTACAGGTTTGGTTTGTCAAAGGCACAGATAATGTAGTTCTGTGCATGAGGTACTCAAGGAACCAGTTCAAGTTCTTAGAAACAATCTAGATGAGACTATTTGTGAGAGGTATTCAAGAAGAAAGTTAACAGAACTTCTTCATGAACTGACTTAATTACAGGGCAGTTCTTTACCATGGTCCTGAAATTACAATCTATGTTACTTTTTTCCAAATATGGATTCTAACAGGCGCAGTGGTTGTCAAAACGATGAACGTGTTTTCCCCGTCAGTCAAACACGATGCGCTCCAGTTGGTATTTCCTGTTTCCTGCCTTGCAAAACATCCCTGTTGCTGCTTTTCTCCCAAAAGCTTGGCACATCACTCCTGACTGAAAACAATCTTGATATAGACTTCAACAACTTGGAGATATTTTTCTATAGCATGACTCATTCATGTTTTTAAAAGCGCCTATCACCACAGATGATAGGTGATCACCGCATGTTGGAGAGAACGGCCATTTTAGACCAAGTGTCCGGCAGCTTACTGTCC
This sequence comes from Mesoplodon mirus, assembly GCF_964341445.2. Classification (NCBI taxonomy): domain Eukaryota; kingdom Metazoa; phylum Chordata; class Mammalia; order Artiodactyla; family Ziphiidae; genus Mesoplodon; species Mesoplodon mirus. The sequence continues at coordinate 82,492,704 of NC_138980.1, read as the reverse complement.
CTGTTGATCCCCATTCAAGCGTTGTCTAACGCTAAAAATCAACCCTGGTAGACTCACTTTCTCTGAACAATTTAGTACACATACTCAAAGCTTCTCCCAACTTGGAGAGAATAAAATAGCAAAAAACAGGCAAAATTTCTCTCCTGGGAAGTTCTAAGTACTCTGTGAAAGAGGTTTCCCCTGGTCCGAATGCAAATGCCAAGTTGGTGACTCAGATACCGAGGAAAACTTTGGCTTAGATCAGCAAAATTAGTTTGGAAACCTGATGTCCCCTTAATTTATTTTGTTATATCAAGGGGAGGGCATCCAGCTTTGTAATATGCTAATAGAAATGTGATGTTTAGATGCTATCAAGGCACTGTATAAATTTCCCTCATATGCTAATTTAAAATTTACTGTAAATGTTCCCCATTGAAATAGAAATATGTCTCTCTTCAACTTCCCTCACAAAGAAAATAGCTAGAGTTAGGGCTCAGTTTCTTTTCTTGATTTTTGAGGTTTGGAAAGTTTAAATAAGTCAGTCAAGAGAATGAGGAGAAGCTCACCATGGGTAGTGAGGATCCCTTGCTGTAAAGACCACTGATGTGACAAGAACAAGTATTCTGCAGTTAGAATGGTAAACAACTTGCTTATGTTTTTTTAACTTACTAAACTCACATCTTAAAAAAACCACAAAGAACCAATGCGATGATGCATGCAGCTGTACTCTTATGATAGAATCTACCAGGATTTGATTGTGTTTAAGTGAAAAACAGGCCCACATTTAGAGATAATTGGCCAAGAAGTGTAAATATATTTGATTAATAAAACATCCCTATGATGACTTGATCTGCCCTTGGTTTCTTTCTAGTCCCACATTGGTCCTCTTCCCAAGTGCAAACTGTTCAATTCTAGCATGCAGCTTAGGGACCTAGTAGGCAGTCAACAAACTCTTTGGGGGAAAGTATTAGCTAGAAAATGGAATGAGAAAGCTTGTAGAACTTGCTAGCAGAAAGATTGTTAAAATTCATGCCTGTGGTTTATTAGATATATTCAAGATTGCTCTTTCCCTCACTCATGTGCTCTCATGACCATTTGCTAAACCAAGTTGGGACCCCTCTCAACGAAACTCATACACAGAGGCCCAGCCACAATTCTGTGGCAGGATGGATTTGATATTTGATCTCTGGCCTTCATAAAACTTCAAGAAGTTTACTTGCTCTGTGAGTAACCTGGATCTGTGACTCTTCTTAATGTCCAAGGCCGTGGGGCTCTCAGTCAGAAGGCTAAAGTCAGCTGTTTTTCTCTTATTCTGTTAGGAAATAAAATTCCACGTGTATCTGAGAAAGAAATATATGAACTTCAAGGATTAGCAAGGACACTGAGGCTGGAGTGGATGGAAAGAGGCAGATATTGTAGGAGGTGAGGTTGGAGAGGTAAAGTGGGGTGGACCATTTAGAGCCTGGAGTGGATGGAAAGAGGCAGAGATTGTAGGAGGTGAGGTTGGAGAGGTAAAGTGGGGTGGACCATTTAGAGCCTGGAGTGGATGGAAAGAGGCAGAGATTGTAGGAGGTGAGGTTGGAGAGGTAAAGTGGGGTGGACCATTTAGAGCCTGGGTGGCCATTGTGAGAACTTGGCTGTTTCCTTTGAGTGAGGTGGGGAAAAACTGGCTCTGATCAGAGATGGGGCATGGGCTGATTGAAAAGGATCATTCTGGCTGATTTGTTGAGAATAGACTGTAGGAGAATGTGGGCTGAAGATGGGAGATGGTTAGGAGGGTATCTCAATACAGATGGAGATGATAATGTCTTCTGCTAGGGTGGAAGTGGTCAAGGTGGCCCGAAGTGGTTAACTTCTGGGCATAGTTTGAAGATTGTCAGGATTTGCTAATGGGTCAGATGCAGGCTGTTAGATAAAGAGAGGAGTCGAGGATGACTCCAAGGTATTTTGGTCTAAGCAACTGGAAGATGCACTGTTTCTGTTTGGGAGTCTACACTCCATTTTTCGGTTGCTTGTCCTTTCCATAAGCACCAGGATGATTCCAGTATAATAAATGTGAAAACGATCCTGCCAACAGGCAGCTGCTTGACAAGGTTGTTGACTCTCCTGAGTGGCCAAGCTCAGCAGCGAACCCCAACCTGGAAACAAGGAGTTTTCAGGTTGCTTCTTCTGTCATACCAAATGGATTTCCCATTGTCCAGGAACAACATGCAAAAATTTCTCAAGTAAAAGATTACATCAGAAGTGAGGATCTACTTTCAAAATAGTAGTACTCAGCAGCCACCAGGCACCTGCGTTTTATTCTGGAGATTCTTTAAGGAAGGGTGCTCTGGGAATACACATGAGACTGTTTTCCTGTGTAGCTTGTTTCTCTGGTCAGGCTCCATGCTTGGTGGAGGGAAGGCAGGGCCAGCCAGAAGGGTGTTTGTGGTTTTCAGCCTCCTGGTTGGTACACTTCTAAGCAGGTTTAATGAGGCTTCTAGTCCTTAGACAACTCGTGTTTGTCATTCATCCATTCATTCATACATCCACTTAACAAATATTTTTTAAAAATTTATGTGCTAAGATTCCATTTTGCTTAATACAAAAATCACTAGGACATGGTGGGTGATGAAATTTGGAAGAGAGAGAAAGACATGTAATCAAGTAAAATATAGAGGTTGTAGGAGACTGTACAAGAAGCAGTGGGGACAGATTTGAGAGAATGGTCAGTTCTCCCTGCAGGCAGAGTTCCAGCAAGTCCACAGAGTTGCCTTCTGAGATGTGAGTTGAAATGAACAGAGACAAGTGTTTGTATTCCCTACTAAATAGCTACCACAGTGAACTGTCCATGTGGGTTCTTTTGGAAGAATTTGCCACCTACGTTGAAGGCCACCCAGTGTGCCCTTCACTAGGACATTTGTATTATATTTGAGTCAAAGTTTTTTTTGTTTTATTGAAATTTTATCATTGCTGTCATCCCCATGTGGATAATAAGTTTGCACATGGAAACTAAAGAACTTACCAAAGGTCAATAACCAACTCATGGTTCATAGCATTGAGTCAACCTGTGGATATTCTTACCTTTTGGGGGTGATGGACTTCTTTGAGAATGTGACTGCTCCACAGAAAAATTTACAAACACACCCAACTTTATGTTGATCTTCAGTGAGGGATCCTGGAACTCAACTTAAGAACCCCTGATTCAAGAGTCATGTACCACAATGTTAATTGCAGCTCTATTTACAATAGCCAGGACATGGAAGCAACCTAAGTGTCCATCAACAGATGAATGGATAAAGAAGATGTGGCACATATATACAATGGAATATTACTCAGCCATAAAAAGAAATGAAATTGAGTTATTTGTAGTGAGGTGGATGGACCTAGAGCCTGTCATACAGAGTGAAGTAAGTCAGAAAGAGAAAAACAAATACCGTATGCTAACACATATATATGGAATCTAAAAAAAAAAAACAAACCCATGGTTCTGAAGAACCTATGGGCAGGACAGGAATAAAGACACAGACATAGAGAATGGACTTGACACAGGGAGGGGGAAGGATAAGCTGGGATAAAGTGAGAGAGAGACATGGACATATATACACTACCAAATGTAAAATAGATAGCTAGTGGGAAGCAGCTGCATAGCACAGGGAGATCAGCTCGGTGCTTTGTGACCACCTAGAGGGGTGGGATAGGGAGGGTGGGAGGGAGATGCAAGAGGGAGGGGATATGAGGATATATGTATACGTATAGCTGATTCACTTTGTTATACAGCAGAAACTAACACACCATTGTAAAGCAATTGTACTCCAATAAAGATGTTAAAAAAAAAAAAAAAGAACCCTGACTCTAAGGTCTTGCATTTCGAATGGTGCCCTTCAGTTGTCAGTTAGAGCTTCAAAAGTTTGAATGGAAATAATAGGTAATAGTAGATATAGTAGCTAACCAAGAGATGTGCGTTTCTTCATTCTCTACATGAAGATTCTAAGTAATGAGGAAGAACAAGCAAGGTGGATTGGCTCCCTCTTCTAGCAAGAGTGACAAGAGGCCTGGGTGCCTGCTTCTGAGACCAAGAACTTCTCTCCCTGTTTATGATGCAGTATGAGGCCCACAGAGACCCAGAAAGGAAGCCAGGTCAAATCAACAAGTCAGAGAGGTCATTTTCTTATTCATTTAAAGGGGAACTCACAGCCAGGCAGAGATTTTTCCCACCTGTTATGCCAGATTATTCCCCTTTCTGATCCCCAAATTGAAAGCAAATCTGAGTGTACAGAAATTATGCACGACATGCATACAATTGTGAGGGAATACTAATTATTTAGAATCCCAGTCACAACCAAAATCAATTCTTTAGTACCTATCAGAGCAGGTAAAATTGAACTTTTAGTCCCAAACTCACCATATAATAAAATGGGGAGTGATCTTACAGGGCATTTCTGTCAATTTTCTTTGCTTTCAGGTAACTAGTACACTCACATACATACACACACATTTTATAAGAGATAACAATCCATTTTATCTTTAACATCCTTAACAAGACTTTCAAGCTTCCATTTGTATTCTCTTCTGAGTTTTACCATCCTCTTTCCTATTTGTAGCAGGTTGAATGGTACCCCCCACAACCACACACACACAAAGATATGTCTACCCAGAACATATCTTTCTGGGTAGACATATCCACCCAGATATGCAAGAATATTTTGCATATCTGGGTAGATATGTCTTATTTTGCAAAACGGTCATTGCAGATATAATTAAGCTAAGGATCTTGAGATGATCCTGGATTATCCAGGTGGGTCCTAAATCCAGTGATGTGTCTTTATAAGAGACAAAAGAAGAGAAGACACACAGAGGAGAAGGCCATGTGAAGATGGAGACAGAGATTGGAGTGCTACAGCCACAAGCCAAGGAATGCCTGGAGCCACCAGAAATGGAAAGAGGAAAAGACTTTCCCCTAGAGCCATTGGAGGGAACATGGCCCTGCTAACACCATGATTTCAGACCCCTAGAGACTCCAGATTTGCGAGAGAATAAACTTCTGTTGTTTTAAGCCTCCAAGTTTGTGGTAATTTGTTATAGCAGCTATAGGAAACTAATGCACCATTGTAGTTCATAACCCAACATCTTGCAACTAGTGAGTGGCAGTCAAATTCACTTTTGGGAAATTTTCTCCATTAAGGTAATTTCATTTGCGCTTTTCCTCATTGGTCAGTGAGGCTTACCGTGTCACTTTTGCAATGCAGAATGACAACATTCTCTAATGATAAGTATTCTCGAATCTAACTCCAAGTGCCTGCATCTATACAGAATCTATTCTGCTGATTCTCAGGGTTGGCAAGCTCTTTTTTATAATTTGCTGACCATTGTTTGTTTTTCAAACTTTTATTGTCTACAGAACATATAATGGCAAAGAGCATATATGTAGTCCACCAATTTTAGGTGTAAAGAGTTGTCATAAGTTTTTAAATAATAAAACATTTAAAAATAAATCATAATCTTTTTCATGTAAACAGTAGGAATGATAGCGTCCATTATCTTTCCCCAAATTGTCTTCCTGAAAGGTAATCTGGTCTGGTTCCATGAGGGACAGCTTGAGCCATAGGTCTGTTTCCATGGCTTGGCAGTTTCTTTTCTTTTTCTTTATTTCTTTTAATTTAGAAACACTTAATTCCCAATTATATTATTGGCAATGGCAGCAGGTATTTGATGGTTCATTCAGAGTCATCAACATTCAGGTTAGCCACAAGCCCAGGAATTAAGGAGAATTGTATCACTGAAAATTACTTTCAGCTGTGTGTCAGAGTCTACCCTGAAGAACATACACTGTTTCAAAGCTGGAAATTTGAAATTTCAACCTGAGAGTTAAAGGCAAATGGTTTCCTAATCCACTGTGGTTGTATATGGCTGTAGAAAGTATTTCTTCCAGTTCTGTTGTAGTATTTGTTTATGGTTTTAAAAAGTGTCCAAAATCACTGATTTCTTTCCAACAAATAATAAAAATAATCAAGTATCAAAAAGCCCTTAGCAGTTAGACATTTGTATTCCAGTTTGGTCTTATAAGAAAGTACAATTTTAACTTAAAATCATGATATCTTAAGGCTGATTGTAGAATCAGCGTGCTCTCAAACTGTAGAGCACATTGTGAGCAGTTCATAGACACAGCCCACCAATTTTAGGTAAAATTTTAAAATACATCAACTGAAAAATAAATCTTGAGGAGAGAACATTTTGAATCATTGAAATGGTCTTTCCCTTTGCTTCTGTGGATTCATTCCCTTTGCCAAGTTGAGCTTGTAGTTTTGGTTACCAAAGAGGTGGAGTCTATTTCCCTACACCTCAAATAGGGGCTGGCTTTTAGCTTCTTGGTCAGTAGTGTGTGTAGAAGTGACTGTGGCTAGGTCTGAGCCTAGCCCTCAAGAGGTTTTGTGTGTTTCTGCTTGCGCTCTTGTATTTCTTCGATACCAAGAGAACATGTCTGGTGTTGTCTGCTGGAGGATGCCAGGCCCTTGGAACTAAGCCTCGTTGCCCCAGTAGCCCCAAGCTGAGAGCCAGCCAACCCCTGAATGTGTGTGAGCCCCACCAAATTCAACAGCACTGCCAAGCGAATTCCCAAATGATTCTGACTACATGAGCAATACCGTTGCATGCCACAAAGATCTGGTGATTCTTAGTTATATGGAATAACTGTGGCAATAGATAATCAATACAGTAACCAACACAGCTCAGTGTAAAGAATCTGAGAGCTTGTGTTCCTGCTGCTTTTTCATACAGCACATCAAAAAGACAATCAGTGGCTGTGAGTCCATTATATTTACAATTTTCATTATTTCCTTCAACATCTAATTAAGATTTGGAGGCAGATTTTTGGCCACGCACTGTTCTTTGTGAATAAAGCTGGCTATGGATTGACACTTATTTAATAATTGACAATTATTTTACTCTTTTATTCTTAGTACGTACATATTAAGTACCCCATCAGTACTCAAACTGACTCACCTTTTGTATTATAGCTCACAAAATGATTATTAAGGTAACCCCAAAGGTCTCTTCTTCTGTAGTATTAGCTTTCAGTGTTAATTAGAGCAAGAGTCATCACACGTTTCTCCTTCATATTCACGTATGCTGAATGTGTACACTGTACATCAGTGGTTTTGTCCAACTCCAGGGTGGAATGTCTGTTAGCACATGTTTTATTTACTTGTTTGACAAACACTTATATAGCAGGTACTCTGTGCCAGGCACTGTCCTAAGTGCTTTACATTATTGATTTACTTCAACCTCCTAGCAGCAGTACCACTGTTGTCCTATTTTATACGCAAGGACATTGAGGCTTGGGGCAGGGGGTAAGGAACTTGTCCAAGGTCACACTGTTAACAAGTAGCAGAGTAGCTATGAGGACTGAGGTATTCTGGCTCTGGAGTCCATGTTCTTAATCACTACACATGATGGAAATTGCTCCTCTTTATGTCATTGTCATGAAGTGGCACCCACAGTGCCATCTGAAAAGGGAGCTTCTCCAATAGCTTGTTCTGCTTTCTTGCCAACCATGATATCAATCAGTAAATATTTAGCTGGCTTTTCAAGCTTATGAGAAATAGTGTGGCTTGTTTTGCTGTAGAGAATGTCACTTTAAATGATGCCTCTGTACTTTTGGTTTTTTGTATGCCTTAGCAGCATAATTTGTAAATTTCTTGCTGAAAAGTATTATTTTGAGCTTGTTCTAGAAAAACCGTTGGTTTATCAGGAAGGTTGTTGTGCTGTGTTTAAAAATAAGGGGAAGACTCGAGTTGCTTTATGACACTACAGGACAAAGTTTTTTTAACAGAAAACATACTAGAGACCAGGGGTAAGTGGAGAGGGGATCTTATAAAATCTATTTTTCAGATATCATATACTAGGATTCACTCATCCCAGCCTATATAGATGCATATTTTATATATTTGCATTTGAGTTCTGGTGATCATTTACATTTATGACATCATCCTGAGATGTATATTTTTAGTACTATTTTTATTACTTCTTTTGCATTTCAGTGTATCACTTTGGAATTCGTGTGTGTGTGTGTGTGTGTGTGTGTGTGTGTGTGAATTGGGAATAAAATGATCGATAATTGAGAGGCAGCAGAGGGTCAGAGTTTATTAACTCAAGCTACATTGCCTGGGGTCATGTTTCAAATCCAACACTTAAAAATTATGTGACCATGAGCTAGGTACTTAATGTCTCTGTGACTCAGTTCTCTCATCCATAAAATGGGGATATATCTTCCATCTAGCAAATAAAAATGTATGGATAGCAAGAATGAAAAATACAAATTTAACTGTTGTTGATAATAACATGCAAATATAGTGAAGAACTGTAGCCTGTTAATTGAAAGTTAGCCATGAAAAACTGACTCCATGTAATCCTAATAGTGCATGTATAACTTAAGAATATAATGGTTACTGAGAACAGAATGGGATTTTTATAAAAACCCTACTCAACCATACATTACAAATGTGTTACATGTGTGTAAATAAACCTGCCTCCTCACCGTTCCCACTGAAACCACTAAAACTACCAAGGGACACATTCAGACTACCATTGCTGCATAACTAGTTACCCCAAAATTTAGTGACTTAAAACAGCCTTTTTATTTTGCTCACAATTTTGTGGTTAAGGAATTCAGGAAGGGCTCAGCTGGGTGATTCTTGTTTAGAAACTCTCAAGCCAGCAGTTGGATGGGGCTGGATCATCTGTGAAAAGCTCTACTGGGCTGCAATCCAAGATGGCTCTCTGGTGTGGCTGGCAGTTGATGCTGGCTGTCAGCTGGGAGCTCAGCTGGGGCGGTTGACAAGAGTGCCTGGACATGGCCTCCCTCGCATGGCAGTCTTAGGGGGAGTTTAACGCGTTACATGGTGGCTGGCTTCCCCCAGAGTGAACATCCCAAGAGGACCAGCCTTGGAAGTCACATAGTGTCACTTCTATCATGTTCCATTGGGTGAAGCTGTTACAAACCTGCCCAGACTCAAAAGAGGAGACATTGACCCCCACCTCTCTACTCAAGGAATGCCAAAGAACTTGAGGGCCATGATTTTTTCTTTTTTATAAATAAATAGATTAATTAATTAATTTATCTTTGGCTGTGCTGGGTCTTCATTGCTGCGTGTGGGCTTTCTCTAGTTGTGTCGAGCGTGGGCTACTCTTTGTTGCCGTGTGCAGGCTTCTCACTGCAGTGGCTTCTCTTGTTGCAGAGTATGGGGTCTAGGCACTTGGGCTTCAGTAGTTGTGGCACACGGACTCGGTAGTTGTGGCTCGTGGGCTCTAGAGCGCAGGCTCAGTAGTTGTGGCACACGGGCTTAGTCACTCTGCGGCATGTGAGATCTTCCCGGACCAGGCCTCGAACCCACGTCCCCTGCACTGGCAGGCAGATTCTTAACCACTGCGCCAGTAGGGAAGTTCCGGGCCATGATTTTAAACTGCCAAAGACCACTTAATAGAATTCTAGTAGCTGTCAAAGCTCTGCAGAACCATTCGTCTGCAGTGTGTATATCTAGATTTCAATAGCAGTTTATTTTTTCTTAAAGGTCTAATGTTTTAATCTTTGAGCCATTCACAGAGATTTATTCTGGGACTTTCATAACAGAAATAGCCCAGGACCAGGACAAAGAGAACTTGGAAATCAGCTAAAACTTTGAAAGAGTGAGGAGAATCCTGTGAAGTTCCTTGAAAGTCATTCATAGCAGTGCTCATCTCTCTCAGAGCTTGGAGATCTCACTATTCTGCAACCAACAGGCATTTAAATTGCTCTCTTTATGGGCCAAGTCACACTGACTCAGCAGTGTCTAAAAGTCACTTTTCCTGAGGCTTGGGACGTGACTCACTATTTCCTGGCCCTGCTGCTTCTCCAAACAAATTTTGGACATGACTCTGGAAAAAAAAAAATCCCTTCTTCACACTACGCTCCATTTGTCCCCCTTCACGCACTGCCCACTCCTCCATGGGCATCTCCTATGTGAGGAGTTTCCCTGGCTCTGAGTCTTAAAAAAGCCTCTTGACTAGGCCCTCCTCTTTAAGAGCAGGAAGGGACCTGATCCACTGAGTCCCAGATATGAGGGCAGCACCCACATAAAACAGACCTCAAAGTAACTTCTCTAGGAGAAATTATTCTTAGGTGAATCCTTATGGAAATAGGCCAAAAGCCACAGCTGGATGAATTCTGTTTTCAGGTTTAGAAATAGTTTGCTTTCTAAAAGTTGACATTGTCCATGGGACAAATATATTTAGTATCTCCCATTGCTACTCACTGGGGGCAACTTTGATACATTTACTTTAGGCCAAATAACAAAAGGCCACAGTCCCTCTGATGAGGCAAATACACTGGATTCAGTGTGGAGGTTCCTTGAGTCTCACAAGGTGAGGTTTGAAGAATCACTGATAGGTTTGCCTCGTTTTCTTCTTTTTTTTTTTTTTTCTTTTTGCGGTATGCGGGCCTCTCACTGTTGTGGCCTCTCCCGTTGCGGAGCACAGGCTCCGGACGCGCAGGCCCAGCGGCCATGGCTCACGGGCCCAGCCGCTCCGCGGCATATGGGATCCTCCCAGACCGGGGCACGAACCCGTATCCCCTGCATCGGCAGGCGGACTCTCAACCACTGCGCCACCAGGGAGGCCCTGCCTCGTTTTCTTTTAAAAGACCATTTCCCACAGTTAAGAGCTTCCTGCCAGCACCCTGGTCTTTCCTCTCCTTTCCAGCCTTTTTTCAGTTTAAGATGGCTTTCCTAGACTGGGTTGTTTTCATGTGCTTCCTGAGCGTTAGCCTGGTGGGTTACCCTTCTGTCAGCTGTGCCTACATGAGCCAGGCAACCAAGAGAGAAGACCTGGGTCCTGGCCTCCTGCCCTCCCCCTGCTTAAGGAGTTAGGGTCCATCCCCAGCTCATTCTTTGGGTACCCAGCCTACCGCAACTTTCATTCTGCAGGATTTCCTTCCAACCCTTTCCCTTTGAGCCAAGTTTTGGAAGTGCTCAAACTCCACAGGCCACAGCTTTGGATATGAATTTGAGTCTTACTGATTTTATGATCTTCTGGCCAATCACAGAGCCTCTTTCATTAAAAACAAAGGAGATAAGAGGCTAAGGTTTTCTTGCACATCAACAAGCTCTTCAAAGCAACATTTCAAGAAGTGCTAGTGACTCAGACCAAATGGAGTCCATTTCCCTGAAAAAGACAAGAATATCTAAAGAAGCAGGAAGTGAAGCTTGGGACGATCAGTGTTTTTTGGATTTTCCAAACTCCAGCCTCTTTCCAAATACCATCCAGCTGCATCCTGCCTTCTCTCCTCACCTGTCTACTTGAATTGACCCTGCTCTTCAGCCTTTCAAAGGAAACTGACTTAACCCATAAGGAGAAAAACCTCAGACTTCAAACCTTGGGTAGGATTCTCAGATTCCTTTCATTACCAAAATGCTTTTAGTTCAAAGTAAATGTTTTATTTTTTAAATTGTGGTAAAAAAAAATACATAACATAGTATTCTACCATTTTAACCATTTTTAACTGTACAGTTCAGAGGCATTAGGTACATTCACATTGTTGTGCGTCCATCACTACCATCCATCTCTAGAACTTTTTTCATCTTCCCAAACTAGAACTCTATACCCACTAAACAATAACTCCCCACATTCCTCTCCCCCTGGATCCTGGCAAAGACTGTTCCACTTTCTATCTCTATGAATTTGACTGTTCTTGGTACCCACATGAATAGAATCATACAGTATTTGTCCTTTTGTGACTGGCTTATTTCACTTAGCTTAGTGTCTTCAAGTTTCATTCATGTTGTATCATGTCAGAAGTTCCTTCCTTTTTAAGACTAATAATATTCACTGTATGTACATACTATGTTCTCTTTATCCATTCATCCACCAGTGGACATTTGGGTTGCTTCCACCTTTTGGCTATTGTGAATAATGCTGATATGAACATGGGTGTACAAATATCTCTTCAAGATTCTGCTTTGAATTCTTTTGGGCATATTCCTAGAGTTGGAATTGCTGGATCATATGGCAGTTCTAGTTTGAAGTTTTTGAGAAACCGTCATACTGTTTTCCATAGTGGCTGTACCATTTTACACTCCTACCAGCAATACACAAGCTTTCCGATTTTTCACATCCTCATCAACAGTTGTTATATTCTGTTTTTTGTTTGTTTGTTTAATAATGGCCATCTTAGTGGTGTGAAGTAGTACCTCATCGTTCTGATTTGCATTTATTTCCCTAATGATTAGTGATGTTGAGTATCTTTTCATGTGCTTATTGGCCATTTGTTATATCTTTGAAGAAATGTCTGTTCAAGTCTTTGCCCATTTTAAAATCAGGTTAGTTTTTGTTGTTGTTACTGAGTTGTAAGGTTTAGTATATTCTGGCTATTAACCCTTTAGCCAGGGATTATATGATTTGCAAATATTTTTTCCCATTCCTTGAGTTGGCTTTTCACTCTGTTGATAGTGTGTTTTGATGCACAAAATTTTTAAATTTTCATTGAAGTCCAATTTATCTATTTTTTCCCTTTGTTGCCTGTGCCTTTGGTGTCATATCCAAGAAATGATTGCCAAATCTAATGTCATGAAGCTTTCCCTGTATTTTCTCCTAAGAGTTTTATAGTTTTAGCTCTTACATTTCGGTCTTTGATCCATTTTGAGTTAATTTTGATATAGGGTATAAGGTGAGGGTCCAACTTCACACTTTCACGTGGGGATATTCAGTTTTCTCAACACTATCTGTTGAAAAGACAGTCCTTTCCCCACTGAATGGTCTTGGTACTCTTGCTGAACATTATTTGACCATCTATGGGAGGGTTTATTTCTGGATTCTCAAAGTAATTCTTGACTCATTGGATTCTGTTAACAATCACAGAATTGCTTCCAGGTCCTTCAGACCAGATGCTAGACACTGAGGCCCCCAGGATGTCCTAGAAAGTTGATTCACCTCATAATTAGTTCATTCATCCATGAGCCACTTTGGGGGGGGGGCGTTCTTTGTGTGTAAAAGATTTATAGTGCATTTTCCAAGTGAATGAGTTTAACACAGCCCTGAAAGTGCTAGTAGGCTGAGGTAGTAGGGAGTGCAATGAACAAGCCATTATATACATGATGAGTGTAGAAAGTGGGAAACATGGGGTGCCTTTGTATTGTGTAGCAGCTTGGAGTTCGGGAAAGCTTCCTTGACCAAGTGAAGTTCAGTCTTAAAAGTGAAGGACAGTGGGAGATTGGGATTGACATATATATATATACTAACATGTATAAAATAGATAACTAATAAGAACCTGCTGTATAAAAAATAAATAAATAAATAGAATTTTTAAAAAAGTGAAGGACACTAGGAGTTACTTCAGTGAAGAGTTGGAGAAAGATGTCTCAGGCAAGGGAACAGTACGTTATCGAGTCTTTTCTGGTCTTCTGAATATGCTTTGACAAGACCAAGAGCCACAGAGAATTAAAAAGATGTTTCCTTATGTGTCTCCTTCCCTAGACTTGAAGTTCCTTGAGGGAGGACTGTGTGATATTCACCTTTGTATCTTCAGTATGTATTGTTGAAGCACCTGCCCACAGTGGGAATTCAATACGTGCTTATTTCATCAGACCCATGAACACTGAGCGTGTATCTGTGGTTTCTGACAGCTTCTAAGCCAGATATCACCATCAAATGAAACATTTTCCTGTGTGGAGCCTCTGATTTTGTCCTCATAGCTACCTTGTGAGATAGGCGTTGTTATCTGGTTTAGAGAAGAAAACCAAGGCTCATAGAAAGTAATTTGTCCAAGGTCACATAGTTAGTGAGGAAAGAAATCAAGATGTGAACCCAGATATGACTTGTAATTACTTCATGCTGCTTCATTTTGCCCCGGTAATTAAGAATTGTGGGTAGGGAAACCACCTTTCATTGAGGGCCTAGATATCATGCGAGGAGCTTGACTGTCTTCTGATAATAGCTAACTTTCACTGAGTACTTACTACATACCAGCCTATTACTAAACACATTGCCTGTCTTTTCTTACTGAATTCTCACAACAGCCCTATAAGGTAGACACTATAATTTATCACCATTTTACAGATGAGAAAAATCCAGGCACAAATAGCCAGAATCTGACCTGGGCACACTGACTGGGAGACTGAGCATCACCCTTGAATCCTCCCCGTGTCACTGGGAAGCAGTTACTATTATCTTTATTATCAAGAGGAGGGTACTCAGTCAGAGGGATTGATATTTCTTGTCTTTGCTCTTGGTTTTAAATCATTTTTATTATTTGGAATGACCTCTTCTTTCTCCCTTGTCCATCCCTCATCTGCCTCCAAATAATCAGAAAACACACTTACGATGGGGTCGAATCGCTAAGAAATTCTTTCTCTCAGCAGAGGCTGAGTCACTTAAACCGCCAATCCTTCTCCAAGGACTTAGTTGTTTGATGTTCTTTCTGCCTTTGGAGGGTTGATTAAGAGCCCAGCAAAAAGAGGAGCTTTAGAGCTTCTAAGTTCTGAAAGGGTCCAGTGACCCCAGGCACCCCAGCAGCTGGGTCAGACATGGTGACCATGATTTATAGACCAATAAACAAAGCCTTTCCAAACCATGTTTCTCCTCCTTTAAGGGAGCAAGCAATGAACGTTTTGAGTATAAAGCCTAGTTTTCATAAAATATTTTTGTTTGTTATTGAGAAAAGCCTTAGTATTGGGGGTCGGGGTAGGGGATTAGTGGGAGCGAGAGTGAGGGATACGTGAAGAAATTAGACAAAACAGAGACTCCAAATCCTCACAGGCACAAACACCACACATTCTGACTTAGGTGGTTATATCCAAACGCTCTTCATTTTGTTCCCCTACAAACCATGTTTGCAGACAGTGACTGTTAGCTCATGTGTTCCCCTGAGTAGAAAATTACACATGTGGGAAATGAGCTTCTCCTCCTCTCTGCCTTCCTCCCTGCCCCCCACTCAATGCTATCCCCTTCCCACCCTCCCCTCCCCAACCAAGAAAAGAAAAAAACACAACCCACCACACTTTTTTGAGCTACATGATGCAATGTTATTTTTTTTTTTTCTGAACAGTGAAGCAGCAGTTGTTTCTCTCTCAACTGATTTTTATTCCAAGACCTCACAAGGCGTGAGGAGAATAACTTCCTGAGTGAAGAAAGCATTCGAGTGCCTGCATCTAAAGATACACAAATCCGAGAACTTAATGGGAGGAGGGTGGAGACTAGAGGGAATGAAAACAGAAGTAAGTCATTCCTGCTGCAGGGAAATTAGAAACCAAGACCTTTGTTTTGTTTTGTTTTGTTTTGCTTCCTTTCTTCCTTTCTTTCTCTTTCTTTCTTTCACTATCCCCTCCGTCTATAAATAACCCTATGGACTTAAGTTCAGCTTTCTTCAGCTGGAAAAAAAAAATTCTAAGGCATGCTTTTCTTTTCTCTTTCTTTTAAAGATCCAGGTCACTGATCGTGGAAGTTGGGATATGGAAGATTCTTAGGAGATGTTGTTCCAATAAATTCTAGTCTGACTTATTGGGTTGTTAAATTATAAATTCTATTAAGACGTATTTTCTTCCACTTTCAACTCCAGCAAGTTTTCCAAGTATAAAATCCTCAGATTACACACAAGTGAGCACTAAAGCGGAGACTGCGGGAGGAGGGTAGATAAGGGTTAGGCGTCACATCCAGAAAATTCCTATAGCCATGAACCTTAGGGGCGCACAATTAGCAGGCTTCCCGGGAAGGTTATACATCATGTCCAGCACTTTACATTAAAATGACTTTTTACTTGAGTCATTTGTTAGTCCATTACCAGTTCTCATATCAGATTGCATTTCATCTTGTATTAAATCAAGGTAATCTGGCATGTAAAAATAGCCTCCTTCATGTCACTTCCAACTCTGGACAAGACTTGGAGATTCCGTGGCATTTTGCCTCACCCTTCTCCATGAGACATGCAGAAAGAAGCACAGCCTTTTGCCGAAAGCATTCATTGTTGATTGAATCCCAGATTCTCCCACAAAGATGTGCAATGCGCAAATGAAGGCCGAACCGTGTGTGCTAAATGCTGATTTTTCTCTTTATGGTTCAACTCACTCTCCTCCACCTACAGTCCTAAAAGGACCTGAAATTGAGTGACTCCTGTTGCTAATCCTGCAATCATTACAGACCCAAAAGACAGAGGAGAGACCCAGAACTAATTACAAAGGAACAGAGGAAACCTGCATGAAAAAGCCACGTCCTTATATTTTGAGGCCAACTGGATCTTCCTTGTATGATGACTAGCTCCATTTCCAAGCAGCGTGTCCTTTTATGGGGACACAGGGGAGGGTTGGTTAATTACCAAGACATCACTGGTAGGAAAACTAAGAGTCCACATAATTCACTCTATTTATTGCATGAAGGTACTGTTAGGTTTTTGTGCCACCCAGGACAGGACAGGAATGGCTACAGTGTTGGAGTGAAATCCTGCCCTCCGCAGGCCAGGACCACATGTGTCCCATCAATTACATTCCAAATGCTCTTCCCCAGTACCCCTGTGTTTCCAAACGCTTAATGTACCTATGAGTAAATGATTTCTTTCCGCTACTTCTTAAAGTGCCAGAGGCAAGAGAAATTTAAACAGACCTAAGATCAACATTGTGCGTTTACTTGGCCTCCCCATCTAGCAACACTGCCATAAATTTCCTCGGCTTCTTAGTTGGGAATTTAAAGGGCCTAGAGTCTTGGCAAGGTTTACATGACAATGTTTCTTCTGTATGGATTATAAACTTGCAAAGTCCCAAGCAGTGGTAAGGTATCATATTTGGTCAGTGGGTCAACCTGAGAAGCCAACAGAAAAACTCAATACCATGTGCAGCCAAACCCTTTCTTCTGGGTTTGGCCTGGTGGGTAGAAACAGCTTGGTTGGCTCCATCACTGACAGGGTCAGAAGCTGGATCTTGGGGGCCTTTTTTTTTTTTTTTTTTTTTCTGTACGTGGGCCTCTCACTGTTGTGGCCTCTCCCGTTGCAGAGCACAGGCTCCGGATGCGCAGGCTCAGTGGCCATGGCTCACGGGCCCAGCCGCTCTGTGGCATGTGGGATCTTCCCGGACCGGGGCACGAACCTGTGTCCCCTGCATCGGCAGGCGGACTCTCAACCACTGCGCCACCAGGGAAGCCCTTGGGGGCCTTTTTTGCTGTTGTTTGAGGCTTTGCTATTCTAGAGGCCTGTCTTCTGTGGCCTTTGCAGAGCCAGGGGCCCTAAGCAATGCTCTAGCTGGCAGAGCCCCAGAAGAATGTTCCAGAGGGAAGTTATAAGCTCCAGCTTCGTGAAACTCTCTCAGACAGCCATTCCTCAGAGCGCAGGAATTCACAGAGAGCAGGAATCAGTGCTGGTCTGTGCTGAGGGTTACCCTGGGAGGCCTGGGGTTCATCAGCCAGTCAAGTGTGCTTGATTCTATCAAAGGAGGCTTTGTGATAAGGAGATGCCCCTCCTTCTCTGCCCGACTACATTTTCCTTTTCAGAAAATGGGTCTTCAGAATGACCTGCTCTGGAGTTATATATGCCTATTTGCCCAGGTGCGTGGTGGTTGGCATGCAACCTTCTCACACAGGGCTGGTGAGTGATCTTGTAAATGACTTGCTCCAAGGGGACTGCAAATGTCCCTCACTAAAGCTGAAGAGCATTTCCTTGATGAGAACTGGTCTCCTCCAAATGAAGCTCTTCCCTCAAAACAAGCATGAAGTTTTTGCCTCTTATGGGGTCACTCAGTGAACAATAAGTCTCTTTGCATTGAACATGAGTCCTCATATGCAAAGAGCTATGTGTTAGGAGCTTAAGGCCAAAAGTGGTGTAAAAATTGGCCAGCAATTGATGAGCTCCAGTAACCACGTGTCAGAGTGATGTATGCATGCATGGAAAACCTTTATCTTTTCCTGCTGCCAGGGAAAGTACAAAACTGTGGTACTTTATTCTGACTTTGGAAGGACATTTTGGTTTCACTCTTAGTTAGAAAAACTGTGAAGGTTGTTCTCATATCTCGAAATGGGCTGACAAAGAAGTTTGCAACCAGCAAGACTGACCAGCAAGAAGAGGAGGGAAGGCTAAGAAATTCTTGGGTTGGAGAGCAGTAGGGGCTAACTTTGCATTTTACCAAGACTTATTAGAAGGAAACTAAAATATAAAGTTATGGAAATGATGCAGAAAACCAATTGGAAGTCACTGGTATATAGTATTTAGACAGAATGAGGCATATCAGGGGAAAAATGACAGACATTGAAATAATGCATGGTCACACAGGTGTTTCTGGTTTGTTCTCTCATAATTCAAGGCCCAGACAATATTCAATTAAAATTAAGTCCAAAGGCTTCCACTGAAAATTGATTCAAGTATATACTCTTTACATCTATGCATCATCAACCTATGAAAGTCATCACCTGGGGGTATCATTTCCGTCCAAGTGAAGTAGAAAAAATTACCAGTTGGAAGCACAGTTTAGATCAGTAATTTTTAAACTTTTTTTTTTTTAACAGTGGAACTTTAAAAAAATGAAATCTTAAACAAAATCCCAATATATAAAACAGTGGAGATGTTTTGGGTGGAGGAGGACCCACTGGCCTCTTCTTTGTCCCTTGAAACACTCATGGCTCCATAGAAAAGAGTGTGAAATTTTGCGTTTTAGGTAATTATTTTTAAAACCTAACCAGTGGGCAAGCATTGACCCAAGTATCCTCAACAAACCTGTTCCCCAGAGTCAATGGCTGGCAAAGCTTATAGCCCCAGTATTTCTGGAGCTGAAGCTTCTAGGCTTAGTTTTGCCATGAATGATGCTGTTAGGGACAGAATTAATGCTGCTTGCTGCCATTATTTTCCACTTGCGTCCCTTGGATATGAAAAACGTAGGGTATCCATCCTCTTGAGTCTTTCCTGGGCTGGCAATACCTGTTACAGTCACTATCTACTTCTGGAATTTGCTGGTGTTTAGAAGTAACCAGTCTGAAAGGCATCAGAAAAACAGATTTTATCACAACTTTGCCTATTGAAAAGGTCAATAATAATTTCCTATCATTGTACTTGCAGAAACATTCTCACCAAAAATTCATGTAGATCTCCAGAGACTGTTAACAAAAGCAAAAGAGGGCACTGAAGATTGTTTTCTGACTTCCTGCCTGTACTATCCCTTCCTGAGGATTGCATGTCCATCTTCTTAATTTGGGATGTGATTAAAATGGATTGGTTTTCAAATCAGATATCTCTGCCCTACCTCAAGCCTTGGTTATGCATGTGATGCCTTACTCACCCTACCTTCTGTTCCACTTGTGAAGCCAGTGCTTCTGGAAGCCAAATTCCTGAGGATTTTGAAAATACATTGTCAGCCCTGGAATTGGGTTAGCTGGGAGTGAAATAAACAGGTTGGCAGAGGAGGTGCAAATCTTATCTAGAGGTCTGTAAATCTAGTAAGGATATTCACTTCCAAATCAATTTGGGATCAGTTTGTTTCTCCAAACGTAGGTAAATATGGATAAGATGACTCTGCCTTAGAGAGTTGCATGATTCTTTTGTGTTTAAAATTTTGTCAACTTAGCAAGAATTGACTACTAAGTTATGTAAAGAAGTTCCATTTTATATGGAGATTTGGCTCCAAAGTCAGTATTATTTAAGGCAAGAAATGTGCGTAGTCCAGTCATCCCTGAAAACCCCTTATAATGCATGTAAAGTACAGAAATGTATATGTATAAAAGTTTCATTATATAGTAAAGCAAGATATAATAAATATTACTTGTGCAAGAAATACTTTTATAATATTTTTAATTGCACAAAAAGACAGACCTGCCTGAGTACGTGTGGGCGCGCTGTTGTAAGTTAACCTGGTGTGTGTATGGCCTTTCGCAGGCATCCGTGTGTGTGGGCCACACAGGCACTGGGGCCATCGCTGAAGAATTCCTCTGAATTTACCGACCACCACTCCCTGACTTTGTTTATCCATCACCCAGTCCTGTTTTTTATGGTCCCATTTCTTTGCAGTATCTCGTAGCTTCTTGGCATCTGATTTACTTTCCTTGAGATGAAGCATGAGAGGATTGACGTTTCTTATTTAGATTAGTTGTTAACTTTATAATACATTCTTCTGATATGAAAAACTAGTCTGATAGGGGGAGTCAGAAATCAGCCTTGTAAAAGAAAGAGGAATACATGTTTGGACCAAATCAATTTCAAGGGCTTTCCCCCTGCATGTTGGATGAAGGTCAGCTAGGGAGATGTAATGCTTTCCACACTTACCTGATTTAGATGTGATTAAAATCATAGTGTTGAAAAATAGTCAAGACTACCAACCATTCTCCTAATATACCAGTTAAGAAGAATTATTTAAAATCTCAAGTAAGCTTTTGCTCCTTAGATCTTGAGGGCAGACCATTTGAATGACCTACATGCACGCAGCCGAAGGCTCTTGTTGCCTCTTGGAACTGATTTCCCCGTGTTTCTGTTCCTCAGAAAGAAATAGTTGAGATACCTTACATTTATGCAGTGTTTTGTAGCCTAAGAGGCACATTCACATACTTTCTTATTTGACCTTCACCGTGACCCTATGCAAGTCATTGTGAGATACAGCAGTGTTATCCCTACTTTACAGATGAGAAAACAGAGTCTGGGAAAGACCAGATGACTCACTGAAGCTTACACGGCTAGTGAGTGGCAGGGCTGAGACTGGAACTCCAGTCTTCTGGTGACTTTCCACTCACCAGGGAAACTTTCATTCTTTCATGATTTACTAAGTCAAAGTTTACTTGGCCTCTCTGTCTTCTGCGCAGTACGTTGTTGCTGTTTGTGTAGGCGTTAAGGAGAGTATTTGTTTCACACTACACTTGTGGAAGATAGAGTTCTCAGGCCACAAACTTATAAGAATTGTGGCTCTATTCCTTACATTTCATTTCTGCCTTCATCTGACAGCCAGAACACAATCTAGTCAATTCTAACATTTGATCCGTAATTTTAAGGGCAGATTCAGTCACTTAAGGGTTTCCTTTTTCTTTCCTTCTCCTATGAGGGATTATGGGTTCAGAAGGTCTTCCTTAGCAACGAATCATCTCAGTTGACTTGAGAGAGTCTTCCTTAGCGATAGGGTGTCTGGGGTGACTTTAGGGGGGTGCATGAGCTTGTGATGGTGAAAAGTGCTCGGGCTTCTTCATATCTATACAAAAGATCTGGCTTCTGCTAAGCCATGCCATGTACTTTGGGTCTTAGCTGGTCTTCACCTCTCCATGCTGGCATCTGCTACGGTGAATGATGCTTCATCAGAGCCCTGGTTGGAAGCCCCAGGCCGTATCTCTTTTGCAGGGGCTGCTTACCCTGGCCTCAGGACCTCCTGAGCACTGCCTTTCTCTTCCCTGTCTCCTCACTGCTGCACGCCATTAGCTTGCTTTCCAGGGGCACGATGACAAAGGAATTGTAAGGGGCTTGGCCACCTCTCAGTACCCACAATGGAAAACACGCCCGATTCTCTATATCTAATTACTCACCCCCCAACCTGGGCAAAGTGTCCACCCCATCTTATAGCCAATCACAAATCCTCTCAGCTCTGTTTTGCTCACCAGCTCTCAGGATCGCTATTTTGGGTGAGGGTGAGGGGTAGAACCCCACAGAGATTAATTAGGTCTCAACGCTTCCTCTGTCAGACTCAAGGATAAGCAGCTTTTGAATTTAAAAACTCATGATTTGCCCCTTTGTTCACCTATCCCCTCTGAAATTGCCCTCCATTGGAGGCCGTATGGCTAATGGCCCTAATGGGAGACGCTCACGGGGTCACAGTGCTAAAAAAATGCAAACAAAAAAAGCCTCACATGGTTAATATATCAAATTATTGTCCCACCACACTAAAAAGTATGTAGGGATTTGATACATGGCTATTAAATAGAAAACATATATGAACACATAACTTTAGTTCTCCTCTCCAAAAGGCAAAGACAAATGGTCCATCAAAAGGTCTCTAAAATTACAGCTGAAACAGTCTTGCAAATCATATGTGCCCAAGGAACCATTAAAACATGCATCATTTTAAAGGGCAATGTAAAAGCAGAACCCTCAGAAGTGAATTTCACATTTGGTGAAACCTCAGTATTATAAGTCGCAAAGTGGGTAACTGCAAATGTTCAAGCTTCACTGGTAATCGTTTTTTGCAGTAGCAGTGTTTAACAATTGTTAGGAGCTTGTCAAACATTACAGTGGATTTTTAACATTCTCTTGCCCCACACTTAGAGGTAAAATTTATAATATAATATACATATCATTAAATAAAAAATGCAGAATGTCATCTTTGAGGCATACTGATTGATGCAAAATTGAATCAAATAAATGTAGTTTATGGCTATCTTCCAGCAAGTGCTTTCCATGCTAAAGAGTTCCATACAATAGATTTCCATTTTAAAAATCACATCAAGTTTTACTTAGAACATTTCTGAAAACAAGTACAGCCACTTCCAATCAGCTGCCTGGTGATAATTTAAGATTCTCTTTCCATTAAGTTGTAAAAGTTTGACCAACACACAGCAGAATCTCACTCCTTTGGTGTCTCGTTCTGGAAATCACTGTTTCCAGGGATGCCAAGGATTGTGCCGTCAGTTGCTGTGGGACAAAAACAAACAAACAAACAAGCAAAAAAACCACCCAGAACTTTTCCTGGAGTTGGGAGCCACATCATTTGGAAAAGAGAGATAGGTCTTGGGCCAAGCTCCCTTCCATGACTGCATGTTTGGAACAGAAAGCTTCTCTGTGCTGGAGAATTGATTGATTGCTTGATATTTATTGAGGACCCGTGGTGGGTTTAGTTCTCAATCTATATGAATACGTCAATAGTTTTCTTTCTCAACCAGAAACATGATGCCTCAAGACGCTGCGTCCAGTACTTTCCAAAACAACGCTACCTGGAGTCATTCCTATATCCTTTCAGGATGGATATAAACAAAAAAGTAAGTAAACATAGTTTTATCAGAAGTTTCTTGTCCTTCTTATACAGACCCCCAGTACTTCCCAGTAATGAGTCCAAACTCCAAGTAGAATTAGAATGGCCTTTCATTATCAGTAAAGTCTGTGGGAGCCAGTCGCTTTTGGACCTCCATGGTAACCAATGGTGTATTTCAGAGCAAAGATCATCTGGAATTAAGAGGAATCCTACCATTTCTAGCACCGGCAGGA
Source organism: Mesoplodon mirus (assembly GCF_964341445.2). Taxonomy (NCBI): domain Eukaryota; kingdom Metazoa; phylum Chordata; class Mammalia; order Artiodactyla; family Ziphiidae; genus Mesoplodon; species Mesoplodon mirus. Next base: position 82,469,582 of record NC_138980.1, on the reverse strand, counting down.
ATAAAAGCCCCAGGTGTGGCAAACCAAGTGGATGGTCTATGCTTCCAAAATGACTGCCCAGGAGGATTGCTCTCCTCTGGCCTAGACGATTTCATTAATTGGTGTCTAACTCATATGTCTGAGTTATTTATTGTAAAACCCAATAGGGACCATGTGACTTTGAAGATCTGATCAGACCCAGGCTCTGTGGGCCAGACACTGAGCAGATCAAGTCTCCCAGCATTAATCTATCACAGTCCATTTTTCACTTGCTAAATCAGCTTTATGCAAATATTCATTCCCCTAGCGGAGCTCACCTATTCAGAAACTCCTCTTCCTCATCTCTAGCATCTGTGGATGTTTTGGAGCTATGGGCACATAATCTTAAGTCTTTAGACGCACACTTCGAATTTTAGAATGGGAAGAAATATTAGCCACCATCTTATTTAAGCCCCAATTTAACATATGGTGAAGTTGAGGTGAAATGACTTGTCCAAGATCACAGAGCCAAAGTGACACCAACAGGAAAACATTGTTATTACATAGGTTCTGCATCAGCAGTGCTAGAAAGAACCCAATGTTTTATCTAGCCCTTGGAAGACATCCTTCTATTCCCAGAAGCTTGCCACCCACCCCCCCCAACCCACATTATTTAATAGGTTATAAAAGCAAAACATAATGTAAATGAACAAACCAGCAAGCAAAAGGTAATATATATTTTGGAAAATTCCCTCTCCTCTACTCAGAAATAACTATGGTTAGCATTTTGATGCATATACTTCCACTCTCTGTTTTTAACCTGGGCATAGAAGGCATATGACTTTTTACAAAACTTTGATCCCATTAAAATTGGTGAAAGTGATAGAATTAGTCTATTCTTTTGAGACTTCTTTACTTCATTCAACAAACAGATTAAGACTTTGCTCTGGTTATCTAGGGAACCACAGGGCTGTTTAGGCACAGCCCTGCCTCTTGCATGCATTAACATAGAGATCTTATTTGGGTCCTAATTCTTGCATGGGAAACTCAGGTCTCTAGATTTAGGAATAGTATCTATTCTGTCACAAATCTTGTTCTGTGGATATTTACTCTCTTGCTGCAAAGACTTCTGACACCAACTCCCCAGAGTTAGATTTCGCAGGTTGAGGGCACAGTTAGTCCTCCACAAGACTACCTTCACTTCAAACACCAGCCACAAACACAGGGCCCCTGGGCCACCTGCACTTCTGACCAACTGGTTACAAATTTGAGGGTTCCCGCTACCCCCTCAGGTTTGGTAATTTGCTAGGATGACTCACAGAACTGAGAAAGCTGCTTTACTTATGATTACAGTTTCATATGGTGAAAGGATACAAATCAGAATCAGAAAGAAAAGACACACAGGAGGAGGTCTGGGAGGTTTCCAAACACAAAGCTTCTGAGCTCTCAGTGAGCACACCCTCCTGGCACATCGATGTAGGACAACCAGGGAAGTTCACCCCAGCTTCAATGTTCAGAGTTTTTATTGGGGTTTGGTTATGCAGGTATGAATGAGTGAGTCATTGTCCACACAGCTCAATTTCCAGTCCCCATTCTCATAGATGGTGCTGACATCACATGGCTCAAAGCCCCAACCCTTGAATCACATGGTTGGTCTTTCTGACATCACCAGCCCCATCCTGAGTCATCCCATTGACATAAACAGGGTTGTGATGGGGAAGGGGAGCACCATGAATAACAAAGATACCACTGTCACTCCAGAAAGTCTAAGGGATTAGAGGCTTCCTCCCAGGAACCAGGAACAAAAGTTAGCCAAATTCCTTATTATATTGGACCTGCATGAGTACCATTTTTTTCCTATCACCATGCCCATACCTCCAAAGTAAACTTTTAACACTGGGTAAAGAAATGCATTTAACTGACACCAAGTCTTTGGATTTCATGAGAAGCCGGAGATCTTGTACTTTGTGTCCATCAGCCTTATTCCCCGTATCTGGGCAGGGGGAGGGGGGAGGGGGAGTCTTCTCATTCAGGGTTCTCGTTCAAGACCACCTCCAGTGTATTGACTGTGGCTAGTGGTTGGGTAGCCAAGTCCCCGGTTTTCTAGGTTGCCTGGAATGCTTAAAGACTCAGTGTTGGTCTCATCTAATATCTGTACTTCTCTCCCTCACGGGTGACCTTGATCATTTAATTTTCTAAATTGGTTATTAGGCAAGCCCTCACGTTGAATGTACGGTAGGGGGAGAACTCTTTGTAGTTTCATTCCTGAGCTGCTGCTATTTTTTTTCCTTTGCAGTTCAGGCAATTTGTCTCTCCCACCTTCCAAAATACTAAGAAGGAAAAAATGTATGTTTTACGAAAGAGAGGTACAGAGTAGATGCTGGAGTGGAGTGGGGTGTTGGGAGCACCAAGAAACACAAACCCCTGTCTCTGGAATCAGAGTCACCAGCTGGTCCTAGAGTTGTCCATTCTTTTTGTCTAGCACTCCCTCTAGTGACACCAGAATTCTCTGAGGTTACAGTTGGACATAGAAAATGACAAGCATCTTTAAAGAGGCATAAGGTGCTACAAGGTTACAGAGAGCAGTGATTGCTTCCATTTGGAACTAACATTTGACCTGGGACTTGAAGGATGACTACAGTTTGGAAATGTTGAAAGTGCAAAGAGAAAGGATCACATTAGCTAAGACCTGGAAGGAAAGAGAATCAGGCAAACAAAGAGTTACCCAATGTGACTGAAATTTTGAGTTCCTAGAGAAGAATTATGGAAGGTAAGTCCAAAAATTTTCCAAATGTCAAGGTCCATGGAAGGCTAGGCCAAGGACAATGGGGAGTCCATAATCTGTGTTCTATTCTGAGAAGTGTTTTCACTTCTGAGGATCATGGGCCAGACCCTGTTTATTCCCCATCCATTGAACAGGAACATATGCAAACTGTCCTGGGCAAATGGGTGTTTATCCAGTTATCTCAAAACTCTTTCAGAAAGAAACTACCATTTGATCATGGGCTGCTTTTGAATCCATGCTTTGAGTCTGGGCCTAGGCCTCCTTCATCTGTGTATGGGAAAAAGTTGTATAAAGAAAGGGCACTGATAACATTTGGCCATGCCCAAAGGCTGACTTGAACATGAAAAACAAGGTTTCACAGACTTAACCCAAAATACCTCTCGTGTCTGTGCAAAGAAAAAGTGGCCAACTTAATTCTGTTTTGATTTTCCCTGATGTGTGACTTGATCTGTGGGCTGGATTTGCAGAGCCATGGTCGTGCCAAACTCCATTTGTGTTTAAGGCATACTCATGACCAAATATGGATCGCTCATGTTTTGTGTGGACCATGTGTCTTGGTCCAACTACCCAATCCAGGACAGAGCCCTGGCCAGGGCTTGAACAGACACAACATAGACCAGCATTATGCGATGCATAAACAATTTTGCCTGAAATGACAGCATGTGAATAGCTCAGCTGGTAGATTTGTCAGTAGGAAGTATGATGTAGCCTGTGAATGGCTGCTGCTAAAATCGCATTCTGATTGTTCCCTGCCAGCTTTAATCTCAGCCTCCAAAGCAAGGACAAGGAGGTTCTTAACTCCTCTTTGGAGCTTCTAAATTCCAGTGTCTTCTAGAGAGAGACTGGTAAAGACTAGTGTGATAGAAAAGAGACTAAAAAAGAAGGTATAGAAAAGAAATAAGGAAGGAGGGAAGGAAGCGGGGAAGAGAGGGAGGGAGAGAAGGGGGAAGGAAGAAAAGAGAAAAAGAGACTCAGAAAGAAGGAAATAGCATGGTAGCGGGGGTGGGGGTGGGCAGGAGGAGACTGGAGCAGAACAAGAAAGGACACAGGTAGGAGCAGGATGGAGGAAAACCCTTACAGACAAGGGCTGACACTTACAAGAGTCAAACAAGGCCTGGTGTATGTGGAATCCATCCCCTAGTGTCTGTTTCAGGGGAACTTTGGAGAGCTCATACATTCCATGGCATTGAGAAAGCCTGGCTAGCTGGATTGTCTTCTGACCCACTCCCTAGTATGGTTATGCTTAAATTATTCCAATCCAACGGAACATCTGCCAATGTTGATTTAAGAGGGTCAACACCCAACACCATGCTAAGTCTGGGTGTTTGTATTGGGTTTAAATGCAGGGCTTCTTGAACAGTAATCTGCATATCTACTTCACGACACTGCTGGCCTGGGTATAGCTCAGCTCCACAACCTCCAAGGAAATTAGTCAGGGATAATCAAGATCTATGTAGTGTCAGGGTGAGTGTGTGTGTATGTGTATTTGGATTATTTCTTTTTTCCCTAAGCCATCCCCCGCCCCACAAACTGTCTCATATATAGTAGCTGCCTGATAAATAATTATTGTATGAGTGAAGCTTTTGTCTCAGAGAGAATTTTATATGTGCCCACTAAGGTCCACATTCATGTATTCATTTTAACAAACATTATTGGGCACTTACTTTGTGCCAGGCAGTGTTCAGGAGAAAAAAATCTCTGCTTTCACAGAATTCCACTCTAGCTAGCTTGGACCCAAGGTATCTACTTGGTGACTTCTTTCGGCTGCCATTATTTATTTATATAGACTCTTTTACTACATAGGGAACCTTCCCAAATTATCCTATTTTGTGTTTAAAATCTCTTAAAATTATTCCAAGTTCCACCATGCCATGGATCATTGTGAGGATTAAATGTGGTAGGGTAAAGCACCTTACACAAAGTTTGTGCTTAGTAAATATTCGTTCTCTTCCCCTTTCAGGGGAAAAAGTCATTATAGTATATTACCTACCAGTTCAGATCACTCAGTGATTAGGGCTGATGATGGGCTCCACTTACTAACTGTGAAATCTTAACCTCTCTAAAACTTGCTTTTCTCATTTCTAAAATGGGCAGGAGGAAAAGATTAAAGGAAGTAAGCACAGAAAGTCCTTAGTACAATGACTCATCATAGTATGAATCCTAAGATACTGTTCCTCCCACCGGGCTGATTCCATCCCAGTATGGGATAGTCCCAGATGGGATAGTCATCTGGATGATTGAAGAAAAATGTGGACAGGCTAGAACACTGGGTTGAAATTATCAAGAAGAAATTAAACAGGATGGATTCTAAAATCTGCCCTTAGATTAAAAGTAATTATTTAAGTTCCACCTGGGGCAGGGGTTTAGCAGTGGTGAGAGGGTCTAGGAGTGTTGGTTGATTAAAGTCAGTGGTCCTAGGATGAGGCTTGGCCACTAACATAACGAGAGGGCTCCTGGGCTTCATTCATAGAAGATGATTCCACAAGAGAGAAGTAATTTAAGTCACATCCCCCTAAATTATTACATAAATTATTGTGCTCAGTTCTGAAAAAAATGTGGACAAACTCAGAACATCCAGGGATTGTGAGCCAGGGGGTACAGGATCTAGAAGCCTGCTCTCCTGGGAAACAGAATAGCACATTGATTAAAAGTATGGGCTTTGGGGGCTTCCCTGGTGGCACAGTGGTTGAGAGTCCACCTGCCGATGCAGGGGACATGGGTTCATGCCCTGGTCCGGGAAGATCCCACATGCCACGGAGCAGCTAGGCCCGTGAGCCATGGCTGCGGAGCCTGTGCATCCGGAGCCTGTGCTCCGCAATGGGAGAGGCCACAACAGTGAGAGGCCCGCGTACCAGAAAAAAAATATATATATATATGGGCTTTGGGACCAGACAGACTGACGTTCTGGCATTGGATGTCCTTCTTACTAAATGAGTCATCCTGAACACGTCATTTAACTTCTCTAATTTCTTCATCTATAAAATGGATATTAAGTGAGATAATGCATTGTATTTATTAAGGTAAGACCTACTGCTGGAACAGAAAAAACTCTGACTTCTCAGTGACCCAATGTAATTACAGTTTATTTCTTGCCCATATCACAATCCAATGTGGTTATTCTCATCAGTTGGCCTTCCATGAGGTCATTCAGGGACCCAAGATCCTTCTGTCTCATAGTTGTACCTGCAGATGAGGTGAGAGACTATTTTCTCCTTAACCTCATCAGCAGGGAAGTGACAAATCATTTCCACTCACATTCCATTGTCAAGAATTCAATCCTGTGGCCATACCTAAGTGCAAGGGTTTCTGGGAAGTATACTAAATGCAAGTGCCCAAGAAGAAAGAAAATGAGTTTTGGTGAACACATAGCAGTCTCTGCCACAGTCCAGCATTCTGGTCACCAATTACCCACTTCCTTCTTCCTCTACACTTACCTCTTTCCCAAAGGAGACAGCTCTGAATCCCATCCAGTTACTGCATCTGGCTCAGAGTCCAGGATCTCTGAAATATATAACCCTTTCTATCAGGTCTAGAAGAGGCTCCTCGTGGCCCTACTCTCTATGAGAAACCCTCTGTCCATTGCCCTCCACCTGAGGATCTGGCTCCACCCTCTGAAAATTTTTCCATTATCCTCTGTAAGTACACCTAAGTTGGATATTGAGGAGTGTCCCTTTCAGTCTGTTCAGCTTTCTGATGGTGTAAGTTCAGGGACCTGAAGGATGTTTATCATTTAAACAGTCAAAAGAGTTTTTGTTTTTGTGTTTCGGTTCAGGCTCAGGGCTTCTCTGGCAAGAGGATATTCTCAGAAAGTCAGAAAGCTTCTGATCTATTTGCTTCTGTGAATTCCTTGTGCTAGTAACCATACACAGAGTTCTTTCTCAGATATTATTCTCCAACATTCATATTTCTTTGCTTTCTTCTCTCCATCTCTCTCAATTAAATGACAGCTTCTTTGAGGTCATTACATGTACAGTAATACAGCTTTAATCTGGTTTTTGCTCCAGGACTGAGTCACTTTGTTCAACTGAGAAGTCTCACTGGGCCATTATCCCCAAAGCATTCTTTAATTTCATCTCTTAACCTTTGGGGTCCAGAAGTGATTGATCTTTCCAACCTTATAAGATCCTTGATCCCTAGACTTTCTCTGTTCATTCCAATCTTGCTTGAAAATTGGCCAATTCTTTCCCAAGCTCATCTCTTTCTTGTAATACCTTGCTAAAGGCAGCTAGTAGCCAACATGCACCAGCGCTCTGACCCTTTCTACAATTTCTAGAACTTCTGGAACTAGCTGCTAAGCCACTGCCACACATTTTAGGTTTTTGTTATGGCATCTGACTTCCCCTACAGATCTCTGTATTAGTTAAGGTTACACTGGTTGCTGTAACAGACAAACTTCATATTCTCAATGGCTTAACCCAGGAAAATGTATTTATTCACATCACAGTCTAATGCAAGCATCATGGTGGGGTGGCTGTCCACGAACAGGCACCCAGGCTCCCATGGTCTTTTTTGCCTCCACCCACCTCTTGGTCTTCAGAATCCTCTCCATTCAACAGGCAGAAGGCAAAGACATCCTGCTACAGCAGGGAAGACATTCCTACCCCTTACCACATTCTCAACACACAATAAATATTAGTTGCTCTTTCTGTTACTACACGTCCCTTGAAAATGAAGGAAATGATGTATAGTTTTAGCCTGGAGTAAAGAAAACTTAGAGGAAACATGATAACAGCTTTCAAATGTCATGTAAAAGAGGAATTGGACTTAAGCATAGCTCCAGAGGGCAAAACTGGGAGCAGCAGGCGAATGAGGCAGTTTTCCATGTAAGGTAAGGAGAACTTTCTTATAATTAGGCATGAATCCCAAATGTGGTCTTGCTTGAAAGATAGCAAGTGCTGGGGCACTGGGAGTGCAGAAGCAGAGACTGCTGTCAAAATCCTTCGAGAGAAGATTCCTGCTTTAGGGAACACTTCCAGCCAGAGGACTCCTGAGTCCTCTTTCAGCATTAATATTTCATTTTCTGTATTTGAGACAGTGGACAGAAAGGTTTTTTTTGTTTTTTTTTGTTTTTTTTTTTTGCGGTACGTGGGCCTCTCACTGTTGTGGCCTCTCCTGTTGCGGAGCACAGGCTCCGGACGTGCAGGCTTAGCGGCCATGGCTCACGGGTCCAGCCGCTCTGCAGCATGTGGGATCTTCCGGGACCGGGGCACGAACCCATGTCCCCTGCATCGTCAGGCGGACTCTCAACCACTGCGCCACCAGGGAAGCCCCAACAGAAAGGATTTTGATTGGTGATATCTCCAGCAATGTGTTGACCTCTGAGATTATTTCTCCTTAGCTAATAACTGCATTTTCTGCCTTTGGGAGCATTTACTACATCTTTGTTCATACGCTATTGGTAAAATGTTACGTCCTCCCTATCTCATTGCTGCATCTGACCCAATAAAATCTCTAAGAGACCTTCTTCAGCCCCACTGCACAGTTAGTCACTGAAGGAAATGGACTCCTATATTATTCTACCACCCACCTAATCGTTCAGGCCTGAAACCTGGGAGTTATCCTTGACTCCCCCATCTCACTCACTGCCACCTCTGACCCATCACCAAGTACTTGCTCTTCCATTTCCTAAATATTTTGCAAATCTGTCCACTTCTTTTCATTCCCATATGTTTCTCTCCAGTACAGGCCGCTATTGTCTTTCACCTGCCTCTTTCCCGTCCATTTTTCACACAGGAGCCAGACTGAGCCTTTTGCCTTTCAATATGCATAAATGGTATGAATCGTGGCCCACAACGTCAGCTGTGTAAGAAATACCACGGGACTTTATTTTTCATGGATCACCCTTCTCTTAGTTTTGAAGGCCAATCCTTCCAGGCTGATAGAAATGTTATCCCCAGGCATTCTTGAGATTTCTCTGGCTCCCTGGAATTGTGTCAGTCTTCCAGGTTCTTATATGATCAAGGTTTAGGGGCAGCCAACAGATGTCCTCTGGGATGACCATCGCCCACATCTCTGTTTCTTTTTTAGGAGCTCCCTGGTGTCTCACTGCTGCTGGTTGTCACCATACACCCACCATTCCAGAACCTACTAATCACTCTCTTCTTCCCTAAGTCCAAAGGACTCGATTTTTCTAACCTGCAAGGAAGCCCCTATCTCCATCCTCCTTCACCCTACAATGCCTTCCTACTTCCTTTGCAGATCTCCAAGTTCCCTAAGTGTTTAGGCTTTAAAAATTAAAGCAGAAATTCTTGCATGGTGTATCTTCTTACTACCCTGCAAGTAGCACACCTCCCCCAAATACTGAAAAGCACAGTCAGATATTTGTTTAAAAAGGAACAAGATAAAGAAGAAAATGGTGGACAGAAAAAAAAAGCCTAAACTACTATTTCAAAATACTCTCAGGCCCCATGTACAAATCTGCTTGTGTTGCATCCCCACTTAATTGCTCCCTACCGCCCTTGGGATCGAGTTCAAATGTATCTCACAGTCTTGGGGGCTTTTGTATGATAGCATCCCTGCCCCCACCCCCTGCAACTTCTCTAATCCTCCTCTTCCTTTTTCTCAGACACCCTGGACAGTCCTCTCTGCCTGCAGTAAACCAGGTATGGAGTCTCCAAATACATGGGTCCTGGGCTTGGAATGTTCTTTGCTTGCCCCTCTCCCCACCTGGCTCTCTGCTTAGCAAGCTCCAGGTCTGGGCTAAAATTCATGTTCCTCAGGGAGGCTGCCCTGCCCTGACAAGGTTTGATCCATTGTTCTGGGATCTCACAGCAGCACCTGTACAGCTCCTTCCCTGCCTGGGCTGTGTGCCTGTTCAGTGTCTGGAAGGCCCACAAGGGTGCTGATGGTGTCTGCCATATTGACTGCTCTATCCCCAGTGCTGAGCAAGGGGCCTGGCTACTTGAGAAGCACTTTCTCAGTGCTTCAGAGAAGGCCCTAGAATGTCATCTTACTACTAGGTAACTTGATGCACTGCAGAACTGGAGCGAGTATGTTTGTGATTTTCTGTTCTGGCTTATCTGTGCCCTCCTTTTCCCCCTATGGAACTATGAGTAAGGATTTGAATGTAAACCAAGCTCATCTATGAAACATTTTACAGACACTTATATTCATCCTTACTAGAGATTTGCTTTTCATTCAGAATATTCTCATACTTTTTCTTGGACTTCCTCCTACAAATGTCTGCACAGCCTAGTTTCTGTGGGAGCAAAGGGGAGGAGGGGGAGGATAAGAGAGGGAGGGGAGGGAGACTGAATTTTTGTTCACAGAAGCAATGGACCCTAGAATAGCAGGGCTCTGGGAGCGAGGACATTGAAGCTCAATTATTTTTAGGGAATGTGTGTTTGTTTTTAACACATTGGGAGCTTGTTTCAGAGAACTCCACGCTATGCAAAAAAGAAAAAAAAAAGAGAAACAGGAAATGAAAAAGTCAGCAGAAAGAAGGTCAGACAAAGTTCCCAAAGCCTCCAACATCAATAATTTTTTTAAAAGGGGGAAAAAAAGCCAAATTTTTTTTAATGAAAAGAAAACCCTTTTTTATTAACTGATGATAGCTTTATGACAGTTGTGTGATCTGGTCTATAATTTCTAAGTCATTCTTGAACTTGGCCCTCTGGAATCTCTCTTCCAGTTGCTCAGGAACTAAATCTCGACAGCATGATTTCTATGCTGCAAACTGACATCCCGGCCTCCTGGCACAGTGATATTCACATGGCTAAGCAGATGTGAACTGTGTGCGTGGGGACATTCCCATACCCTGGTGTCACACCCTTCCAGGGACTATATAACATAATGGTGCAAAAACAATAGAAAATTAGTCTGGTCCCGCCACATAAATAATACTTTAATATTGCCGAAAGAAGTTGTCTCTCTTTTTTTCCTTCCAGTCTTTAATGAGTTCCCTTCTCTATACTAAGCACTGAATCAAGCCCTAGATATTTCCAAAACGGAGCTTTGAAATCCTGACTTTGAAAAAGAACAGTGCGATCATATCAAGATATGATTTTCCTAAAAACAGGGACATTTTGAAAAGGGAATCATCTGAAATTATGAAGTTATTTATTGCAAACTTGAGATCACTTCTCTTATGGCAGACAAGTGAGTGCTCCCTAGGGCAGGGGAAAAAGTTCTACTTAACTAAAATAATTGTAGACCTCAAACAGTCTTGTAAATAAAGATGAAAAATTGTACTTTCGCTTCTGAAAATTTATCCAGTGAAAATTAATCCTAACGATGGAGAAAGCTTCATGCACAAAGATGTCCAATGTAATTTTATTTAAAAGAGGAAAACAATCTAATGCCTTTAAATTAATTATTTGCTTAATGCAATATTATGCAGCCTTTTAAAATAAGGTGTACAAAGAATCAACAAATGCTTGGAAAGTCATGTTGTCATGTTAACTTATAATGTAAAAGTTTAAATACAGTGTGACCACAAACATTCAACTCAATAGCCATGAATAGAGAAAAGAACGGACATAATTTACCAACACTTGTGATTTGTTGCTCTTTGGGTGTTTGGATTATGGGTAGTTTTTCCTTTTACTTTCCTATATAAGTATGTAAAGTATGTAATGTTTACAGTGAAGGAAGAAAAACCTATATTTTTCCAACAAAGAATTATCTTAGCCTAAGCTTTTCTTCCACTCAAACAATGTATGTACTTGACTTTTTTTCTTTTAATTAATTTATTTATTTAAAAAATTTTTTTATCTTTAAAATTTTTTTTTTATTTTTGGCTGCGTTGGGTCTTCGTTGCTGCACGCGGGCTTTCTCTAGTTGTGGTGAGCGGGGGCTACTCTTCGTTGTGGTGCACGGGCTTCTCATTGCGGTGGCTTCTCTTGTTGCAGAGCACGGGCTCTAGGCGCGCGGGCTTCAGTAGTTGTGGTGCGCAGGCTCAGTAGTCGTGCCCCGTGGGCTCGCTCAGTCGTTGTGGCGCATGGGCTTAGTTGCTCCGTGGCATGTGGGATCTTCCTGGACCAGGGCTCGAACCGGTGTCACCTGCATTGGCAGGCAGATACTTAACCACTGCACCACCAGGGAAGCCCCATACTTGACTCTTAAAGCAAATTGGATGAATGATTTTGACTACTCATCTGCCATATACTGTTATTTAGTTATAGTTAGAGAGTACCACATTAATTATATAAAAGTGATGAAAGACCAACTTCTCTTCCTGCTGCCCTGGATGAAATAGTACATACCCATTTATTTTTCAGAAGAAGAAAAATCTTATTGGTAGTTTAAACCTAGAGTAATGGATCTGAATTGCGCATTCACTGGTGGAGAATTTCCTGTCTGGGTTGCTTTATCTAGTGTCTAGTTTATAAATTGAAGAAACAAATTCAGCCAAAATAATTATAATAAAATCATAACAAAAAAAGAAACAAACCCCCAAATGCTAGTTGCTATTAACCAGATGATCCCCAAGCAATTTCTGTACAACTACTCACTTAATGTCACAGATCTTTAGAACTGGTCCCATTTGTAGGTGGAAAGATGAAATCACAGTGTACAAGTTATCAGCTTCCAGAGGAATTTCATTTGTTATGACGCTATCCAGTTTTTTCTAAATAACATGCATGAATGTAATCCAAACACACACTGTTACTACATGATAGAAGTAGAACATATTTGGTTTTAATAAGTGACCACATTAAAAAAGAATTATGAGTCAGATTGATGAAGATATAGGGATACATGGGAAAACTGCAAGCTTCCAGCAAAATCAGAGAATCTCGAGTAATTCATCCACATGAAGAATGAATCCTTTCTCATGTCAGGAGAAGTTTGTGTAGGAGTCTCAGTTTGTGTAGCTGAAATGTTCTTTTTCAAACTTGGCTGGTTTTCTATATGAGGATGTGAAATGACTAAGGCATCATTTTCCTTCTTCTTTTGAAAAAAAGGGGTAATAATAGCTTTCTTTTGGTATCTATGATTGTATGCTTTCATTTACGATCACTAAAGGCAGAGGAAATTGTAGGATATAACTAAACAGGAATTGATGCAAAGCAGATACCTCCTCTCCTGAGAAGATGACCCTTGGTTAAGGACCATCTTTTTCCCTGTGAACTCTGGCATTGTGGAGTGGAAGGACAGGCAGTTGCCTCTTGAATGTGTGACCCCAAATCAATGAGAAGAGTAGAGTGGGTAGCCTGGGTAGGAGGACGCTCAAGAGAGGGAAGCATCCAGTATCAGGCTGGACACATCAATTTCTAAACCTCATCTTCTCAAGAAACTCTCTGAGTTAGAAACAACCGTTTCATTTTCAACTCTGCCTTATGACTTGCGTGTTTCCCAGACTAAAGGCAGCGGGCTGAACTATGTACTGTGGAGCTCCCTTTGCCTCCAAGGCTATAAGGCTGGCACTGGCTTCTCTCCCTGTCCGAGCCACTGCCAAACACCTGGCAGACAAAATGCTTTTGTTGACTCCCGGGATGGGAGAAAACGATCACGTGTGTCCAGCAGTGTATGAGAGTGCCTTGACTTCAGTCCTCTGACTCTGACCTAGAATGGCAGGGATGGCTGGATGAGTTTGTATTTCTGAACGATCCCCAAAGTCTTCCTTCATCTGGCATTGCTGCAGTTTGGGTTGTGGCTGTTCTTCCCTTGTCATTCTTGTGCTCCTGGAGTGGAGTGTCTCTAGCTGAAACAGGGGGATGGGTGGTAGCAGCAGGAACAAGGGGAACAGGGGTGACTCCTAGCCCCATACATCCCAATCCTGCTTCCAACCTATAGACCCAAGGATTTTTTAAAGTAAGTGAAATACGCCTTATGTGGGAGAGAATTATTTGACAGCCAGACCATAAATCCATCATTTCCCCCAACTCTTCCAGGACCCATCCAAAGTTTGCAATGCCTGCCCCCCTGGTCTTTGCCCATCAGAATCTCATCTGATTTCAAGATGTAATTCAAGTTCCCTCCTCTCCAGAATCCTTCTCTGATGCCCACAAGTCAGAAGGGTCAGTTTTCTCTTCCGTGTGATTATCTGCATTTTCTGTATTGTGTATTAGGACATGTGTAGTGGGAGCTGTATCATACCTGCTGGCCTCTGCCATAATCCAGGATCACTGGGGGTGCCTCACACCTCTGCATCAGCAGCAGGCTGGACAGAGGAGAGAGCATGGCATTCACCTTGTAACCCACGTGGGACTTGGTGGGTCTTGTGGAAGGGAAGTGACCGGGCTTGTGGAGGTTCTGGAACAAGGGCTGATTTAGTACAGGCATTTGCAGTGAATTCTCCTAATAATGAAACTTTTAAGTGAGCTGAGGCTTAGCTGCCTCTAAGTGATAGCCTAGAGCCTGGGGAGCCAGATGGAGTGAACCGCTGGCTGGGAGAAAACCAGGCCCTGTGATGTGAATGAATGCTTTAGTGCTGTGCCTCACCAGTGCGCCTCCAGGCTCTGAGAAATTTCCTGTTTGATACTGTAAGCTCCCAAAGGGTGTGGACTGTGACAGCCCTACTTACTTGTGTAGCCCGGTGCCCCACGCATAGGACTGTTTAATAAATACTGTTTAATGCTGACCACTCTCATAGCATGAGGTGAGGGTGCTCTCTCTCCCTGTGTCCCAGGAAGCAGAGGGCTGGCGGTGGCCCACCAGATACAGCATATGGACTGCTTGTGGTTAATGATGTTTGCTGAATGCTGGAGGAGTAGTGCGATCCTGGCCAGCTTTTGTGGGAAGTAACAGGAAAATAGAACTTATGTGCCTCTCCCTGAAACCTGCTTATGGTCTGATACAAAGCTTAGTCCCAGAATTTCCAGAAAATAAGGCCAGAGCTGAAGAAATATGTCGAGGCAGGAAGGATTTTAATAAAGATTGCAAAACTCCACCTGATTATTCACTATGCGTCTTCAAGCCTTCTGTGATTGCTGACTCATTATGACGTAGGAAAAGTGACTTTTTCTGTGAACTCAATTCTTTCACCAAAAAAAAAAAAAAAAAGAGCAGTTACAGGTGTTTTCATGTTTCTGCTTAAGGTAGCTCCATAAAAATCTTGTAAGTTATGTTTTAAAAATAAAACTCACAGGAATAAGAAGAAGGTTTGCGTCTTGTGCTGAAAAAGGCCATAGCGTCATATCCACCTGGGAACAGAGGGAAACAGGCTTTCTCTCTGTTGGCTCATCACAGATGAGTCCCCTTCAAAATGAAGCCAAACACAGGATTTTCTGTCTTCTTCCTTAATCTTCCATTTGTTCAAGTTGTTCAAGGTCCTTCATATTTTATGTGTGAATTTAGAATTCAGAATCTCTGGAAACATTTGTTAACTTGGCTGACAGGAACACAAGGACTTTCTAACACATCTACCCCATTTCCTGGTCAGAATATGCTCTGTTTTTCTTCCACAGATGCTCTCGTGACCCCTGTTTTCTGCCATTAAACCTCTCCGCTGAGCTCTGAAATTCTGTTATGTGCTATGCTGAGCATTTCATATTCATGAGCTCATTTTATCCTCACAGTAATCTTTCAGACAGGTGTAGTGGACATTCTTTGTGGCCTACCAGCATCTGAACTCCCTTTCTCTTGGAGGATTTCCCAGCCTGAGGTCTAAGTAGAGTCAGAGACTCCCTTCCTCCCTTTATGGAAGCTAAAAACCTACTTTCTCAGCCTCCCGTGTAACTGGGATGGGGACAAGTCACTGAGGGCTCCATCAGTCAGATGGACCTGTTCTGGACCTCAGTCAGAGAACGAATGACACAAAGGGGCAGGGACCGCCTGGAGCATGTCCTGGTCAGGAGAGCCGTAGCCAGGTTCCAACAGCAAAAGTTTCCAGCATCAGCAGCCAGTGAGCACTGCTGTCACAGTGGCATCTCCATGGGACCAGTGACATCTGTTGCTGAAACTAAGACTCTCGACAGAGACGTGGATACTATTATTAACCCTGCTTACAGATACTAATACTGAGGCTAGAGATGTTGAGTAACCTGCCTAAGGTCTACCAGCTAACAAGAGGTAGAGCTTTGGGTCTCCCTGGTGGCGCAGTGGTTGAGAGTCCGCCTGCCAATGCAGGGGATACGGGTTCGTGCCCCGGTCTGGGAGGATCCCATATGCCGCGGAGCGGCTGGGCCCGTGAGCCATGGCCGCTGGGCCTGCGCATCCGGAGCCTGTGCTCCGCAACGGGAGAGGCCACAACAGTGAGAGGCCCGCATACCGCAAAAAGAAAAAAAAAAAAAAAAAAAAAAAGAGGTAGAGCTTGGACTCAAACACAAGTGTGCTTGACTTCAGAGCCCGTGCCCTTCACGTCCACCTCAGAGTACCCTGGGTGCTACATTGCATCACAGAACTCCTCATACCTCATAGTGTTGAAAGAGGGGGCAGGGATCTAGGACAGGTGCCCTCAACGCACTCTGAACCTTATAGTTTAGAGCACATGAA
This sequence comes from Mesoplodon mirus, assembly GCF_964341445.2. NCBI lineage: Eukaryota > Metazoa > Chordata > Mammalia > Artiodactyla > Ziphiidae > Mesoplodon > Mesoplodon mirus. The sequence goes on along the minus strand of NC_138980.1, from coordinate 82,453,462 downwards.
CTCCCATTTTCTAGGCCCTTAATGTACTAGGTTGGCCAAAAAGTTCATTCGGGCTTTTCTGTTACCATCGTACGGGAAACCCCGAACGAACTTTTTGGCCAAGCCAATACTTGGTCTCTTTTAAACTCCTATTAGTATTATTGCTGTTTCACAGCTGAGGAAACCAAAACTAAGTAACTGAGGTTGTTTCTTGCCCAAGGCCACATGCTCAATTCCAGGTGATTCCAAGACTAAGCACTTTCCTCTCTGCTGTCTGTTCACAAATCCTACATCTCTACTTGTCTATAAATTATGGCCTTTTTATCTATCTGCTTAATCTCATATCACTATGTGGGAAATAAGGGTCTGATCACTGAAGATTTTAGGCTAGAGATAGTTTCTTTTGTCTTGATTTAATATTCCTGACTGATAATTTAACCATTTGGTAAGATTGTCCCATTTTCCAGGTGGAAAGATTTTCTACTAATAAAAATTCATTTTCTGTGTATGGCATGAGACAAGATTCCAATTATATGTGTATTCCCAATGTGAAAAGCCAGTTGTCCAGCACCATTGAATGAATAGCCTATTATTTCCCCACTAACTTGAAATGCCACTTCTGTCATATACCGTTTCCATATAAGTTACACACCTGTCTCTGGATAGTTAAAGCAACACATTTTGTCCCCAGATTTTGATATCTATGTTTGCATTTTGTTCAGTTCTAAATATTTCATAATTTCCATTTGATTTTGCCCATGAATTATTTAGAAGTAAGTTTTAAAAGTTTCCTAATGTCTAGATTTGTAATTTGTTTAAATTTGTTATTGAAATTTCCAGACATCAGGATTTGTTATTATGTAAACGACACTTTGACTTTGATTTCTAAGTGTAATACACTGAGGTATGAGAGTATGGTCTGTATGACAAGGTACTGCTCTGTCCATTACAATAGTCATTAATGTCATGTGGCTGAGGAGCTCTTGAAATGTGGCTAGTCCAAATTCAGATGTGCTATATTTCTAAGACTTAGTATGAGAAAGAAATTATATTCGGATATAGTGGATAAAATAAAATATACTGTTAAAATTAATTTCACCTGCTTCTTTTTCACATTTTTTAATGTGGCTATTAGAAGCTCTATAATTACCTGTATGACTCACTTTCTATTTCTATTGGATAACACTGGTATAGATTATTTGGTATTTTTGACACTAGCTTTGTGGCTTAGTGTTTGGTCAATTTTTGTAAATATTCGGGTGTACTTGAAAGGAGCGCAGACTCTTTTGGTGGGTACAGAGCTCTCTACATATTCATTAGATCAAGCCTATTAATTGAATTGTTCGTCTAGCCTACATCCTTATGAATTTTTTGCCTATCAGATTCTGAGAGGTGTGTTAAAACCCTCCTACTAGAAGTGTGCATTTATTAATTTTGTCCTGTAATTCTGTCCATTTTTGTTTCAGATATTTTTGAAGCTGTTTTGTTAGGTGCATTTGCTTTTTTTTTTTTTTTTTTTTGAGTCTGAGGGTTGTTGTATCTTTTGGGTGATTTTTGCCCTCTACCTTTATATAGTATATTTGTGTTCTTTTAGAGGTTATTCAAAATGTTAACATGTGACCTCTGAAGTTAATCAACATTTCTCCCTTCTTCCCACACTTCTTGAGAACCTGGGCTGCTGTAACTCATATCACTACCAGGATCCCACCTTCCTCCATCCACTTTGTATGCCTTCTTGTTTTTCAGACTTTTAGAATTAGTCTTTCTGTCGTTGTTTTTAATATAGTTAATGCATATATTTGCATTGTTTAAACTTGTGCATCTTGCTTCTCAATTATTACTTCTGTATTCAGGTTTCTTCTTACTGAAGAAAAGGCCTTAGGGGTTTTCTCAGCAAGTATCTATGACTGTTAAACCCTTGATTATTGTCTGAAATATCATTATTTTACCTTCACTCTTTGAATGGTTTATTTAACTGGATGCAGTGTTTTAGGATGACTATTCTTCAAAAGTGAAAGTGAAACAATGACACAATAATGTCGCCCCAAAGATGTCCAAGTCCACATCCTAATACCTGGAACCTGTGAATGTTACCTTCTATGGCATAAGGGACTTTGCAGATGTGATTAGGATCCTGAGATGAGGAGAATCTCCTGGGTATCCAGGTGGCCCCAGTGTAATCACAAGGGTCTTTATAAGAGGAAGATAAGCGAGTCAGTGTCAGAGATGGGGAAGGAGACGTGATGATAGACGCAGAGTGTGTGAGTGAGAGAATGGAAGGGAGGAAATGAAGGAGAGAGAGAGAGGGAGACGTTAAATATGCTACACTGCTGGCATTGAATACGGAGGAGGGGCCAAGAGCCAAGGAATGCCGGCAGCCTCCAGAAGCTGAAAAGCAAGAAAATGGATTCATTCCTAGAGCCTCCAGTAGGAGCCAGCCTGCCAAGACCTTGACTTTAGCCCCGTGAGACCTCTAGAACTGTAAGGTGATAAATCTGTGTTATTTTTTTTTTTTTTTTTTTTTTTTGCGGTATGCGGGCCTCTCACTGTTGTGGCCTCTCCCGTTGCAGAGCACAGGCTCCGGATGCGCAGGCCCAGCGGCCATGGCTCACGGGCCCAGCCGCTCCGCGGTATATGGGATCCTCCCAGACCGGGGCACGAACCCGTATCCCCTGCATCGGCAGGCGGACTCTCAACCACTGCGCCACCAGGGAGGCCCAAATCTGTGTTATTTTAAGACACTAAGTGTATGGTAATTTGTTATAGCTGCAACAGGAAACTAATATAACTACTACAGACTGTATAATAGTAAAAATGAGAATAGGCAGATTGAGTGCAATATAACTAGATCACAGAGGCTATAATTAGTGAGTTACTTATCACAAGGTTATTTTAATTTAAAGATATTATTCCATCACTTTCTGACCTTTTCTTTCTCCTTTCTGTCTTTGTTCAGTCTGTTCTGTTTGCACCTACAACAGTGTCTGGCATAAAGTAGGGAGGGGTTTCATAAATATTTGAGGAAAGTGTTGAATACAGGAATGAATGGATAGTCACTCTAATTGTTGTTCCTTGGTAGGTAATCTATCTTTTCATTCTGGTTGTTTTTAAAACTTTCTATCTTTGGTGTTTTGCTGTATCTAGATGTGTGTAGGTACACAGTGATTCTCATTTATCTTGATGGACTGATTTGCTTCCTAACAGGAGGATGCATGTCTTTTCTCAATTTCAGAAAATTCTCCAGCTTTTCAGCCATATCAGCTATGGAAAAATGGGATACTTTTCTTGAGATTTAAAATAATCTTTAGAATAACTGCATTGTTTTATTTTATTTGGAAAAGTTTGTTCTTTTTCTAACTTAATAAGAAAATGGTTTATGTCACGATCCCTGAAGCCATAGTCACAACCACCTATCTACATAATATACAATTTAAAGTGAACAAACACAGTTCTCTACAACAGAATAATCTAATACATGTTGATCCCTAAAATAAGCATCCATAGTCTCAAGCACTCCTTGGAAATACTAAAAGAAATTCTGAATATCACAGGGAAGTTCTTTTCTTTAAACTGTGTTTGAGGAAACTCAGTTTTATAACCTTCTTCTTTATCTAAATTAAGACTAAGGGCTAACCTACTACTCTGCATTCTTAAAGTTCTATTAGGGCTGTCTTCTCATTGTGATGCTCTTCACTAACTGCTAATGAATCATGCATCCTCTAGTTTTGAACTATAATTGTAACACACGTTCTAGTAAAATTATTCAGGGCTTATGATAATTTAGTTCCATACCCTCGTTCTTCCTTTTTTCTGTTTCTAGAGTGTGTATGTATATTGGATTTTGCTTTTTATTCTCCATCCTTCTTAAACTCACCATCATATTTTCCATCTTTCTTTTATTTAATCTCTCTGTGATATTGTCTAGGTAATTTGCCCACACCTATCTCCTAATTCATTAATGGTTTCCATAGCTGTGGCTGATATGCTTTTAATGCAGCTATTAAGTTTTAACTTCAGTGCCTACATTTTTATTTTCAGAAGTTTTATTTGGTTTTGTTCAAAATCTTTTAGTTAATTTCATTGTGTCCTATTATTTCACTATGGTTTCTATTCCTTCCTTCGTTTCTTTAACCATTTCAGAGTATACTTCTTTATAGTTCTTTTAACATTATCAAACTCTGATTATCCTATTAGTTATATAGGCTGAGTCTCATTTATTGTGGATTATTTCCTCATTAATTTATAATTTTTTAGGAGGGCTCATTATTGGTAGGGATTTTTAAGGGAGTCTGATGCACCCTAGATTATGGGAGTATTTTTATAAAGCAGTTTGCTTCTCTTGTGCTCAGTTGTTAACATTAAATTTTCATATTGATACTCCATGATACTCAGTGACATAAATTTAGACTCAACATTTGCAAGTGACCTAGGCTTCAAGTGTCTGTCTCTTAGTGAGAGACATTGGAGTTTTCTCCTCCCTTCCTCCCTCCCTTCCTTCCTTCCTTCCTCCCTCCCTCCCTCCCTCCCTCTCTCCCTCCCTCCCCCCCATTTTTTGTACCTGCTTCACTGAAGTCCTGAATCTAATGTCTGGGTCTAACTAAACTACAATACTAGTAGCAAATTGGGAAAGAAGAAATCATTGGGAAATTCCTCTCCATAGCCACTCAACACACCTAGTTTATACAGATTTATAAATCAGTAAAATATTTCTCACTGAATGTCATTTTACCATGTATTTCAACATTATCTGTTCTCAGAAAATGAAAGAAAAAAGTGATTACTCAATAGAGTAGTGTCCCTATGACTCCTGCTTTTCATTTCAAGGAGCAACAGTTTAATAAAATAGTAATGCCAGAAAATAAGTCCATTAGGTTTCACTTTTGCTAGCTGCATGTAAATACCCTTACTCTAATTATAACAGAGAGGTCATTCCTAAGGAATTACTAACTTTCAAATAATATGAGATAATTATTCCCAAGAGAATCAGACAAATTTGTAAGACAAATACAGTTGAAATTTCAGACATCAATCTCTTTTAAACCATAGCCTGGGAACAAGGGAACTATGAAATATAATTTTACCCCAAGGTCCAACAAATGACTGCATAAAAATGATTTCCCGCCTGCCAAAAAAGAAAAAAAGAAAAGAAAAGAAAAAACAACAACAACTTTATTTTGGTACATAGCCTAATACTTGTATAGGGTGTTGTTTTGTTTAAATAATTAAAAAAAATCCCTGAAGGAAAAAAATCATTTTATTCCAAACGGAGAGTTTTAGAAATAAATTTAGTGTGTATTTTAGGAACCATTTGCTCTGTGTTAGTCAGCTTAACGTTGAGTCCCTTCAGCATGTAACCAATAGAATATTGGACCAGCCTTCTCATTTAGAATAGCATTTGGGTTGCTGAGTGTCTCCCAACTTTTCACTAAAATACACATGAAGACATTGGAAGAGGTGAAATGTACACCATCGCCAATAAGTGGAACTCACGGTCAACCCACAGACCAAATTGGAGATGAATTTCCTTTAGATTCAACACCAATTATCCTAGATTTTAAAATGAATAGTCTACCTTCCTGAACAGTGCTTGTGGAAAGAGAAAAAATATCTCCCTTGGTACTAACCCCCAAATCTTGGAAGCAACCCATTTATAGCAGAGTTTCCCAAACTGGTGCGTCTAGGAGCTTGATTCCTAAGGGGTTTTCCTCTTGGAAAAGAGCCTATGTTCAAAAGTTTGGGCATTTCTGCAAAATATATCTCTTTTTGGAAATTCAAAAAGTACGTCAGCGATAGTAAAGTTTGTGAGAGTTCTTGCAGAATAAAAACTTTGTAAATATTGTTTAACTTAGAATTTCTGAAATGCATTTAACCACACAGCCCACTATTTTTTCCTGTGTAATAAAACCTGTTAACACTCTATAGCACCTGTATTTCAAGAAGCGTGCTTCGGAAATGCTCCCTACGTGCATAGCCATATAGATTCAGCTTTTAGAGAACCAGAATATTATTTCTCTTCCCTCTCCTCTCTTTTCATGTTGAGATCAAATTCTTTAAAAATAACTGAGTAAGTATCAGGTCTGGGGGGGCTTCCCATAGAGAAAAGCCTTAATAGTGTAGAATAAGATAAAAATAAAGCAGCATGTAACGAAAATGAAGAGCAGTAAATTATACAAGGATTGTAAAGGGTCATGTATTCAAATATTCAGCAAATATGATTTAAATGCAAATAATAAGAAACCAATTTTATTTAAGCAAGTTTTTTAATGTTCATATAGAAAAATGGACAAGAAAGTATAGCCAGAAAAATTCTGATAAAGAAGCGTAATGAGAGGAATTAGCTTAACCAGTTTGGCCTCTTTGTATAAAGACAAAATGTAAAACAAGGTAGCTCTGGTACAAAAATAGACAAAATGCTCTCAGTGGAAGAAAATAGAAGATCCAGAAGTTCCCAGACTGAAATACACAAGAACATTCAGCATATGACAACAGTGGCCTCTCAAGTTAGTAGGAAGAAATCATACTAACCCCTTATACAGTGTTCACTATGTGCCAGACAGTGTCTAAGCATTTTACGTGTATGAATTATTTCATCCTTACAAACACTCTCTGAAGAAAGTAATATTATTATTATTATTATTTTTTAAATTTTTGGCTGTGTTGGGTCTTCATTTCTGTGCGAGGGCTTTCTCTAGTTGTGGCAAGCGGGGTCCACTCTTCATCGTGGTGCGCGGGCCTCTCACTATCGCGGCCTCTCTTGCTGCGGAGCACAGGCTCCAGACGCGCAGGCTCAGTAGTTGTGGCTCACGGGCCCAGTTGCTCCATGGCATGTGGGATCCTCCCAGACCAGGGCTTGAATCCATGTCCCCTGCATTGGCAGGCAGATTCTCAACCACTGCGCCACCAGGGAAGCCCAAGAAAGTAATATTATTAACCTCAATTTATAGATGAGGAATTTGAGGCTAGTATGTGAGCAGAGTTTGAATTGAACCCCAGGCTACAGATCCTGTACTTTAAAAGTTTATACTCGGGCTTCCCTGGTGGCGCAGTGGTTGAGAGTCCGCCTGCCGATGCAGGGGACACGGGTTCGTGCCCCGGTCCTGGAGGATCCCACATGCCGTGGAGCGGCTGGGCCCGTGAGCCATGGCCGCTGAGCCTGCACATCCGGAGCCTGTGCTCCGCAACGGGAGAGGCCACAACAGTGAGAGGCCTGCATACCGCAAAAAAAAAAAAAAAAACCAAAAAGTTCATCAGATAATTACTGTTAAGTAAAAACAGTACGATATAGCCTTAAATATATGTATACACATATACATATAAATTACGACCTCAAACTATATGTATGTATTTACATAATAGTATATTTATATTTTGTGTATGTATATGAAAATAACTAGAAGGGAAAGTACCAACTGGTTAGCAGTTTGGGAATTATATGTGAGCCTAATTTTTTTAATTTATAATTTGGTGCAGTTTTCTAATTTCCTACAATGACATTGCTTTTATGATTGGAAAAAAATAGAAATATTAAGAAATATTATATAAATATAAGATAAACAATGCTCTGATATTAAAATAAATACACTTAGTATAAGGCTTTAACTGCAAAATTGATATTAGTTTTTAGGAAACTGTGAAACTTCAAAAAAATGTATTTGTTGGGGGTTCCCAGCCTTTGGTTCCTCTTGGCTGCCATTACTGGCCCTCTGGAGAAAGAGTTTGAGAAGCATTGGGGTAAGACTGGAAATAGTGGAGTTAGATATCTAGGGTGGTAAAAATTATTATTATGATCCCATCACTCTTTCTGGCTAGTGATATCTAATTCTTAAGGTAGCCAGTGAGAGAATGATCATAGACACCATTTTTGGAATCCTGTTTCAGAAAACCCAGACTTTCCACTGCCAAGCAAATTGTACTGAAGGTTTATGGTGAGTTCTATAATTCTTGGTACCATTCAGGCCCAACACTAATAGAGCTGCAACGTAAAGAAATGGTTTGACAGGCCCTTGATCATTGTCCCTACTGTAGAGCAAACCACTGTTAGACCCCTGAAATGGATAAACATTCACCTCTTTTTAAAAGATACAGAGGGAAAGAGAGGTTGAGCATATCGACCATGTTTTAAGTCTTGGTGATGTTGAAATGTTACCTCCGCAGCCCCTCTGGCCACTGTAAGCCCAGTCAGCGGCCCCTGCTCTGCCTCCTTCAAGCCCCATCAGTCATAGCATTTGGGATGCTGTGTGGTTTACGTTGGTTTTCTTGTCTGTCCCGGCTCTCAGATTGCAAACTTGAGGCCCACACCACATGCTCTCCATATCCCATCTCTCAGCACAGAGGAAGCACTTAGTAGTAAGTCCGTACTCCGAGAATGAATTGAGGAATTAATGCCTTTTAATTCTGCCTTAAAATGGACAGTAGGCAGTTCGGGAGTGGATCTCAAGGGATTGGACAGGGATGGAGATAAACTCAGAAGTCATAAAAGTGATACCACATACATCTAGAACCTTATAATGCAAAAACTGTTCATTTTCATATATATTGTCTCTACTGAACGTACTGGGTTGGCCCAAAAGTTTGTTCGGGTTTTTCTGTAACATCTCACAGAAAAACCCAAACGAACTTTTGAGGCAACCCAGTATGAGGTAGGCAAGTATCATCATAAGCATTTTCTTAGGTGAGAACCTTGAGGTTCAGAGAGGTGATAAGGCTTGTTCAATGACGTTCAGCTAGGAAGTAAAAAAAAATGTTAAGAATGGACAGTTATGGAGCCCTTTGTGTATGTTAGACACTGCTCTTGGCAGGTTATTTATATCAACTCCTTTAATCCACTCACAACTCAACAAGGTCTTATCCCCATTTTAACTGCAGAGGAAAGGGAGGGGAAGAATGATTAAGTAACTTGCTCAAGGCCAGAAAACTGATAGGTGGAAATGGGCTCTCAGGGCCAGCAGGCTGCTTAAGGTCTCCTCTAGTTGACCTTGAAGCTTTACTACCTGTGGAGCTAGAATTTTAATCAGACTCTAAGTCCAGTGCTATTTCCACTAAAGGGCATCATTTTTCTCATCTATGGGATAAATAAATTAGATGAATGCTAATAAATGTGAAATATATATAATGCATCATATGCATAGCTCATAGGTTTGGATAAACAGATTAGATTAATGCATATTAAACAGTAAGCAGAATACCTTTCACATAGTAAACACTGAAAAATATTGGCTCTTGTTTCTGGAGTATTAGTTGTTGAAGTAGATGAACTCTTCAGGAACTTGGTCAATTTGAGGAGAAAACTAAAATCTCTTTGGGGCCCTGATTTTTAAATTAGTAGTATTAATAAGCCCCCCTCTTATTGCTGGATGGATAAAACAAGATAAGAATTTGGAAGTAATTTGAAAAGTAGAATCTTGTATGCAAAAATATTAATTACCTCTTATATGCAATCAAAATGTTCATATTGTGACTTCAGCCCAATTCCTCTTTCTCACACTTCAATAAGAGCCAAATGATTGATGCTCTGCCCGCTGTTGGGGGCTCTGCCCACTGTTGGGGACCCCACCCACCACTGACCCGCTCACTGGTCACTGGTGAGCAGAAGGGAATGTACAAGCTGAGTCTTTCCTTTAGGACCTGCCCCAAATCAGGATTGATTCTTCTCTCTAGCTTCTCTATGCTTTGACTATTTTTGCACAAGAAAGAAATTTCAGGAGATCGAGATACAGATGGACTAGACAAAGGGTGTCAACAGCTTTATTCCCTATTAAATGCAATGTCCCCAAAATACTTAGTTACTACCCACATTGCTTTTGTTCCTCTGGCAGAAAGTGGTACATTTCCCCAGGGCCTGATTCCACTTTTGTGTGGAATGCAGATGAATGATGCCTGCAGCTGAATCTGTGCTGCAAAGTTCTCATCACAGCTCCAGCAACTGTTGGAAGGGAGAGAGCCCTGACTACTTATTATAACCATTCTGGGTCATTAGAGGACTGAGGCTTTAGGATGAAATCGATTTAGTACCTCCCAGGACTCAACCACCTTAGACCTTTGGGCGAGTCCTCCCTTAAGAGGTATTATTAGACCTCAAACTAAAGTACATGTCTCTACACATAAACAGGGAAACAAACATCTCTCTCCGGCAAGACAGTTCTCAAAACAGCCTGTACTTTTATGCTGTTAGTTTTCCATCAGTGTAAACCTGCAGATATCACAGGTGAAGTGATGTGCTCCTGCCATAGCTCACTGAGGAACAATTGCAGCAACATAATAGTCTCTGTTTCAATAAGGAATGTTGCGTTGCATATCTGGTACCAGGGGAACTTCCGGTCCCCTGGGAGGATTTTCCCGAAAATCCCCTATATCAGCCTTCCTTTTAAAATAACATCTCTCTGTGGGAATTGTAGGTTCAGTCCCATGTCAGTAAATGGTCCCCTAATAGCTCTCCATGGCAAAGTTATGACTTATCCCCAAAGAAAAATGCTGCCTTGTGAGCATGTTTTATCGAGGCTAAGAGTCAAGTCATAAAACATCAGCCCTCACATATGAGTGCCTGTTCGCTAAAACACTATTTATTTGTACATAAATATTTGTCTTTTCTTTGTAGGGGTGTATTTGCTTGCGTATTCAAGTAGACCATATGCATAAATTAAAAATGTCTAAAGTGTTATAATGGGAATGTAGATTAAGAGCTGATTATTTTGGCTGCTAGTTTTCAAATATATGAAACAGCTCCTTGCTTTATCTAAAGAATACATGCAAATACAGTTCACGTATTGAAGTTCTCATATTGAAAAACCATGTAATGCTATAAGTATTAAATTAAAAGTTGACAGACCACACAGCTCTTCACTGTAAAATTAATTTTTATGCATATTTTTGGTTTTGTTCCTTATGGAAGAAGATGATTAGTTTCTGTTCATTTGATATCATAGAAACATTATGCTAAATTAAAACTATCATGTAAATATAAACATTAAGCAGTTTAAAATAATGCATGCTAAAATGATGAAAGGTCCATAAGAAGTCCTATATGTCCAACTGTCCATCTATATATCTATTTGCTACCTCATATGGTCTCTGAATCTCTGGGGATTTTTCCTAATGCATGTTATAAAATTGTCTTCTCTTTAAATTACTCATGCCTGCTTCCTGACTTCCATTAATAGAGCATATATACTTCCCAAGTAAAAATATATCTTCTAATTGCTTTCAGTGAAAATTTGAAGTTACTTCTCAAAGCGAGCACAAAGGCGGATTGGGTATTTTCACTTATTTCATTTTTTCCCCAAAGTGTCTGTAGGGTGAAGCTATTTTTCTCAGAAACTCCTAGTATTGCTAAGGTGCCAAGGTAGATTATGAAAATGATATGCATAAAAAGCAGACAGAAATCATCTATACTGTGCTTTCATAAGGAAAGATATAAGCACTCTTGTCAAGAGGGTATTTGAATATATGTATTCATTCATTATGCTCCTTTCTGTCAGGTGTTGATAACAGGCTCATTACACTTAAGTTTGAGCTTAAACTTGGAATATAGTATTTGAAAAGAAGGTGCTGAAAGCAATTTTAAAACTTCTTTTTGTCTCTGCTAAAACTAATTAAATGGAACAGAAGAAGAAAAGAAATGCTGTCACCTTCGTGTCAAATCAGCTTACGGTAGGCCCTGACACAAAAGGGAAACCAGAAAGGAAGTACAGTTTGGCCCTTGAGAGTGAAATAAATTTGGTGTTGGTTTATTCTGCACCCTTAGCAAGGATGCTGACAGAAATTGCATGAGATTCTAATGACTAAATGTGAGCTGCATTTAGCTCTCTATGGGAAAACCATGGGAAATCCACTTACACAAAAAGATCAGTAAATTAAAAGTAAATTTCAGAAGATTTGGATTTGACATTTTGGGCCTGAAAAATGAAGTGAGACCTCTATGTTAAGAAACTATGTTACTGCTACTGTTTATTTCCAACTGCTTTGGAAACTAAAAAATGATAATTTGCTTAGTGAACAATAAGAACCTCTCACAGTTAGAACCCAGGAAATAGAAGTCATCTGAAAATAAATGGGAGAGGCAAAACTCTAGGGGCTGACACAGATGGGTGGTTGCCAGGGGCTGAGGTCGGAGAAGGGGTCGACTATAAAAGGTGATGGAACCGTTTTTGTATCTTGGCTGTGGTGGGCAGACTCTGCGTTTGTCAAAATTCATTGACCTGTGCATCCAAAGGAGTGAGCGTCAGTGCATGTAAATTAGCTAAAAATTCACTATAAAAAATCACCATAACCAAAAGTAGTTTTAAGTTAATTTTAAGTTGCAAAATTTCATTACTATGTCTTTTTAAATCTCTGGACATGGTTTCTGATTCCAGGCAAGTGGAGACAAGAAAGACAAGTCAGAGGGAAACTACTCTGTGCCTTCAGGGTTGTTTACCCTGAGTTCTCAGCAGAGCCTTTTAAAAATTATTTTGAAAAGAGTTAAAATACTATTGAAATAGTAGGGAAAACAAATATAACAAGCACCAGAATGGTCACTACCCAGAATTAGCAAATGTTAACATTTTGTTGTTTCTGCATCAGATTTTTATGTGTGGGTAGACTAGAACTTCATAGGTCAAGGTGCAGCCTGCTTTATTCTCCTCTCCTGGCATGCTCTACTACCTCCAAAAGTGATTTTGAGAAAGAATAGGGCAAAAATTGTGGGGAAAATGATGGATGCTCTCTTCAGTAAATGGAATGATTTAGTCACATTCACCACATAATCACTGGGTACATACCTCCACAGTTGGTGCCCTTAGGAAGGCAGGATTAATACACACATGTTAACATATAAAAGACACATAAACACATGGCAACTAGCTGGTTATGCAGAGCTAAATGCAAACCTGGGAAAGAGCACATTTAGTTTAATGACTAGGGTGGATGAGATTAGTGAACCTGGGTACCCATTACCAATATCCAATTTTTCCAACTTTCTCGTCCACTTCCCCCAAGAACTCTTGGGATAAAGTCAGTCCAGATTAGAGGGAAAGAACAAGATACAACAGATCTGCACTTAACAGGATTAATAAAGTTTTTAGCTTTCAAGAGTATCAAACCAAAGAGCCCACAAGAGAAAACAAATTTGGGGCTAATGCTGAATTTGCCACGTTCATCTAAAAGAAAATAACTGTAGATGGCTTTTCAAATTGTAAAAACTGCCTGAACTGTCCAAATGTCCCCACTCCCTTTCTACCGCATGTCTGTCTCTGACAAGAAAATTGCTAGTCTTAATCCGAAATAAAGCAATTACCAAATAGAGATGTGTCATATTTATAGTCTGCCCTTGGTGACAGGAACAACTTGCTTAGAGCATTGAGAAAGTCACCCAAAATTGCTTTCTTAAATGTTTAGTGGAATTACCAGAGCCCCAGAGTAGCATATTAGCCTAACTTGTTTAATATGAATCTATTTATATAAGCACTGGGTGATGTGACTCCAAGAGGCTGATGTCATCTTGCCATGAGCTACATGAACTGCTAAATTCTTCCAAAGCCATTAAGAACAAGAATTGTTTCTTCAAGCCCAGATTCTTTTAAGTGGCATTTGAGACACTCTACAACCAGACTCCAACTTTGAGCTCCTAACTAGTTTTCACAACCCTGGAAAGAAGCCTTTTGGTCCAGCCACCTTTGCGTGCATGAAATGCATTATCAGCATTATCAGTGTGGTCTTCCCTCTCCACACTCCTGCTCTGGGTGACTTCAGCGAGTCTCATGGCTTTAAATGCCATCTATATGTCTGTAACTCGCCAAATTATATCTATACCTTTCTCCTGACCTCCCAAAGCATTTATCCTCTTGCCTACTTGACACCTCTGCTCTGATGTCTGATGCCTCATTACTTAAAGTGTGATTCTCAGATCAACACCATTGCATTATCTGGGAGCTTATTAGAATTGTGGGATTTAGGGCACCATCTTAGATTGACTGAATCAGAATCTGCGTTATAACAAGGTCCCCAGTTTCCTATGCACATTAAAGTTTGAGGAGCACTGGTCTATATCACGATTGAGGATTCTGCATATTCTACTCTGATGATGTTATTTATTTTGGGCAATTATTCTGTCAGATTATAAACTGTGCATGGTTTGAGACCAAGACTCATTTTGCTTAATACTTCTAGCACCTAGCAGAAGAGACCCTAAAGGTAGATACACGATTTGTTCAATTACACTAAAATGCAAATTTGCAAGTTTGCATGGAAGCCTGTTGCATTTGTGTCTGGGGTGGAGGAAAGGTGACTGACCCCTGTTACTAGCCATTCACTGGCAGAGGCATCATTGCTCATCACTGTGGACTCATAAGCTTGCAAGTGGCACTTCGTGACTGGTTCTAGGAGGGGCTGTATTTTGCTTTAGAATGTCAATAAAGTAATGCTTTTGCAGGAAGTTACCACTAAATGATGCTACAACAACCTCACCCTTTCTCGGGCTTATTCAAAATTTGAATTCGTCCAAGGAGCCAATTAGAGTGGCTGCCCCATTTGTCCTGCTCTAACCGGGACATCTGTACAATAATTGGGGCATGGCTGAGGCTTTTCCTTAAAATATGTGTTTACCAACATTGGCCTGGGCTTATGCAGGATCACACTGGGTCTGTGCTTTTCAGCAGAACAGACAAACATTCACATTTCACCCTGAGCTATGGCATTTCCTATTCAATTTCCCAGTTTTGTTCCTGTATCTGATTCTCGTTTAAAAGGATTTCACAGGACCCACAGGATTTGTGAGAATCAATGGGCAGTAAATGTAGCTCTCAGACAACCTCAGAATGGCCCTCTTTTACATCAGGAATTGAAACTAGGAACTGGAAGTAGTAACAGTGGGACTGCTAAGGTCCAGCAACCTCAGAAGGTGGGGCTGCTAGCCTGGTGCACTGGGGCAGAGTTACATTACTTAGTGATCACTCACTATGGAGAGGAAGGCTGGCTTTGAAACAGAACTTCTATGTAAATGAATACTATCATTAGGTTATTTTTTTTCAAGTATGTTTTAGGTGTCAATGCTTATTGTCTATACAAATAGGGTCTCCAGCTAAAACATTATTCCTTAGTTTTCAATTGCTCGTGTATCTATATTGCCATGTTTTACTTTGGAGCAGAGTTTCCCGAATGGGTCTGATCAGAAGAACCACCTGGGGAATTTGTTAAAAACTTACTTTCCTGGGCTTCCCTGGTGGCGCAAGTGGTTGAGAGTCTGCCTGCCGATGCAGGGGACACGGGTTCGAGCCCCGGTCCGCGAAGATCCCACGTGCCGTGGAGCGGCTAGGCCCGTGAGCCATGGCCGCTGAGCCTGCGCGTCCGGAGCCTGTGCTCCGCGACAGGAGAGGCCACAACAGTGAGAGGCCCGCGTACCGAAAAAACAAACAAACAAACAAACAAAAACTTACTCTCCTGAGACCCACCCCAGACCTAATTAAGGTGTCCCTGGCAACTGCCAGGGGCATGAGCATTTCAAATCAACTCTCCAGTTGATTCTTAATTGAATTACCTTCTATTAAGTGTTGATCTCTTTATTTTTTCTGAGGCAAATTAGTAAAGCTCCTCTGTTTGTGTTCATTCATCTATTGAAGAATTTTTCTGAGGAATTTTGGATCCTGGGCCCTCTGCTAAGCCCTAGGGAGACAAGGATGAATAAGAGCCCACCCCTGCCGTCAAGGAGATTAAATCACAGGAAGACAAGACACACAATAAGATGTACAGAACATAATGTCCTGCAGACCATGTAGGAACTAGACACAAATCAAACCCTACAGTTTCACCTCTTTGAGAGAAATAATAATCCTACACATTTTAAAATAGAGCCAAAACAGAATTTTCAGGAAATTAGCATGTCTCCCATTCCACGTTAAAATGAGATTCTTTATGTTTTTAAGACAGAGCCAGGAGCAGCTTGTAGCTTGTCCAGCACCTGGCACAAAATTGGCACTGAATAGATATTGATTAAACAAATTAACGGAAAGAAATGTCCACAAAATTATATACTAAAAGCAAAACAAAAGGATTCTTCCAAACTAACCATAAGTGAAGAGGACTGGCAGAGCCTCGGAATGCTTGTTGCAAGAGTTCACACAGGTGTTTCAGACATCTCACTCTCCCTTTAGGTTCCATCGCTGGCTGTCTAATCCCTTGGTTGCCATGGAATAAAATATTATGTTCTTCCCATGAGTCACTTTGTTCTGTCCCCATCAGCATGGCAGAGGAAAGTTGCCCTCACTCAGGACTTCAGCGTTTTTTTGTTGTTATTGTTTCTTGCTATTCCTTTTTTCTTCCAAATGCAAACTATTTAATATGAATGTTATTTTTTCCAAGCAGGCCATAATGTCTAATGTCTAATGTTGGGCTTTCTACCAGGGGAATATCTTACTAAATAGAGCTTAGTGTCATATATTTTTTAGGTCTAGATTTAATTTTCCAGGAAAGAGTTTCTCATCTGCTCTGAAGGGACTTCAGGTTGAAAGCCTTCATGACAAAAATAAATGCATAAATAATAAAATAAATCTAACACTAGTTTCTCCATCTACATTCCCATATAAAGAACCCCAACTGAACCAGAAATGAACACCAGAATATTTGTGTCCTGTCATATTCTCCCTGTTTTTTGAAATAACTGTGTTCTAAGTGTCATAATTATAGCTGGAAAACAATGAAAGAAAACACTTGCAACTCCATGCCAGCTTTCTAGAAGTTGAGATGTAGGTAGAGCTATTCTAAAATTAAGGGTTTCTTCCCATGTCTGAGGGAATCTGGCTCCATTACTCATGAGCTTTGGGAACCAGTAACTTGTAAGCAGGAATATTCATCTAACAATTGTGCCCTGGCTCTCTAGGAAATCATGGTAAGTTGCTGTGGGCAGAGTCACCGAGCTCCAATGATCAGTGTCTATGTGGCAGCCACACTGCACTCAGGTGAATCAACCATCTTGTGTCTGATGTCTCAGGGTTTCTCTGATGTAGCTGGACCTTCCAACAGGAAGACTATTATCCTGCCAAAAAAGTATTTTCCCAGGCTGTGTGGTCACCATATGTATTCCCATATCTTTTGAAGAGCAAAGAAAACCAAAATAATAATTTTAAAATCTTCAGAGGATAAAATGATATTGATGATGATAGCAGCTGGCATTAGGTAATGTGGCCCAGAACTCTGCTAACATTCATTATATCACAAAATCTCACAGACAGGATATTGCACCAAAGAGGGTGATTCTGTACTTTATACAAAGCTCTAGAACAGGCAAAACTAACCTATGGTGGTTGGAATTAGATCAGTAGTTACTTAGGAAGGAAGTGAGGCGAGACTGCAGTGGGGCTGAGGGATCTTTTCTGCGGGGAGGAAAATGTTCTATGTCTTGGTTGGAATGGGTTGTTACATGGGTGTGTTCATTGGGAGACCTAAGCACCCATGGCTTTCTGGTGAACTTTCTGCTGGGTATGTTGAGCACCAGGTGTGTCTACCTATTCTATAACAATCCACCCCTGCTCCCAGAAAAATCATTTAGCGCACATGAGAATGATAAGTGGCTGCAGTTTTGTATTTGAAGGAGATACTCAAAGGAAACAGTTTTATTTAAAACAAAACAAAAAGAAAACTACCATGCATGGAATTGACCAGTCATCTCTAGTCCTTTTCCTGGGTGTTTCCTCCTACCATTTCATTTCATTATTCATCCTCTTTTCATGCCCTGATAATGCTTTTTGTTTACCTGGGGCAACTGGTTTTTAATTGATTTTTTAATAAAGGTATTTCTTGCTCTCTTTCACTCTGATTAAGAACCATAGCATGATCTCATCAGGCTGGACAAGTATTGACGGGCTGGGGTATCAGGGGGCTAATAAAGAGTGTTATCCAGTATTTTTTAGTGACACATAAAAACTCCCTCATGAAAGATACAGGAGGCAGAGCATAATATAAATGTCAGGCTAGAAACAGTGGTATTAGAGTGTATATGGCCAGACATCAGTGATTTCATTAATGCACCGAGACAGGTCTCTCCCAGGGATAAGTGGTGGTGAGTGGGCACTGGAGGGTCAGCAGGAAAGCAAAAGTGAAGCCATCACACAACAAAGAGCAAGCCCTAGATCTCTCTAGGTTTTTCTAGGTAAGCTGCAACAAGTTAATAAAATGCTTCAGATGAATGGGAAAAGGATAACTTAATTCAACTCTTCATTTACCTATCTCTGCCTTCTCTTTGGCCCAAAACACTATTTACAATATTTCAGAAGAAACAAAGTGTTGAAAGCCACAAGCGCTTTTGGATTTATCTTCTTTTACTCATTAAATCTTTAAATTCAATGTGATCCACTCCACTTCTTAGATTACTGAGGGGAAGAAAGATGGAGGTTCTGTGAACGAAATTATTTGGGACTTTCCCAGCTACTGCTCCTGGCTCCCATTTCAATTAACAAGTATTCTGTGCAGAGAAACAAAAACTGCCCAGTATTAGCACAGAGAGCCCAAGCCTTGCCATGAAATGACAGTCTGGCTTTGGAGAGTCCAGGAAGCACCATTTTGCCAAAGGGCAGGAGAGATTTTGAAGCTTTTTCCTGACTGAAAATGTGGTATTCCTGTGATGCATGCCCAGTGCTGACCTAGGGCCATGGAAGATAGAAAACATCTAAGACCACCTGTCCACTTCCAGGGAGAGGCTGGCTGAAGAACACAAACTGTGCAGGAAAGGAGACTCACATACACACACACGCTCACATATAGACACACTCACACATAGACACACTCACACATAGACACACACACACGCACACACATGCACACACACACACACTCCTGCACATTCACACACCTTTAGATTTCACAGAAGCAGAGAAATGTAACAGCCTTTCCAAAGAGTACATTTTGAAGGTTATGTTGACAGTCTGATATGTTAAAAATCAACTGAGAAAAACCACTTTAAAGACAACAGAACATAATTTTCTTTTTACGTTTGTCTCTACTTTTTCATTATCCATTGAATTCATTATTTTCAGGGAATTCTCTGTTAAGCAGTTAGAGACAAGCACCGGTGGAATCTGAATTATTATCATTAACATAACTTCATTTGTGCCCACAGGTTTTTAGGTCCTGGAGAAATTCATGGTGTGTGTGTGTGTGTGTGTGTGTGTGTGTGTGTGTTCCTTGTGTTCCTGCAAAATTGGAATCATGCTGTGAGTCATATTAAGAAGCCTCATTCTTACTCTGTGTACTATCAGTTGCCATGTCATGAGCATCTACTTACAATATCATATCATTCATTCGTTCACTTAACAAATAATTATTATCATGTGAACCCTTCCCATGCTTCAATTTCCCACTGACACTTCACTCATTCAGTCTTGGTTTTGCTTTGTTCTGTGATCAGAAGCCCAGAAACTGTTGTATGAATAACTTCCAAGTGGAAAGGTACAGAATAAGAATGACTCAGGGTCCCAGATGATGAGTGATCTATAAATATAATAAAGCCATTGACAAAAATTTGGTTTATGTTCTCCCTCTCCTCTGACCTGAACATTAAAAAAAAATAGTTTTCACAGAGTAATATTGTACATGTTTGCCGAATAAATTTAGAAAGCACAAATAGGCAAATAAGAAATAAAATAGAAAATATAAACCATGGATAGTACCATCATCTCCCCCCAGAGATAAAGTGGTGCTAACATTCTTTTGTGCACCTCCTTCCTATCCCTTCTCTGTACAGTTACAGTGGGTTTTGTATGGAATTTTGCAAAAATGAGATCAAGGCATATGAATAGTTTGGGAACCTGCTTATTTATCTATGTCCTTAGCATTATTTTCTTTGACGTCATTTGAGTACAGATAGTAGCTGAGGAATTACCTTTCTTCTACTCTGTGTAAGTGATCACAAGCCTTTGGCTGTCTGTGGTTTATGTCTTTTCTGGGCGTGGTTTCCTATGTCAGAAGACAGTAGTAGTAATAGCTCATATTTATTGAGCATTTATTATGACCTGGCCACTTTAATAGAGTATCCCTTGTAATCTTCAAAACAACTGTATGAGGCCCATTTTACAGATGAGGAAGCTGAGGCACAAACAGGTTCAGAGCAGACAGCAAATATATGATAGAGCCAAGATTGGAATTTAGACAGTCTGACCCCATGATCATAAGCACTAACCCCAGTGGCTGAAAAATCTGTTCAGATCTGTTAGATCTGAACAGAATTCAGGGTCTTCTAAGCTAATCATAAAGCTGGTAGACAGCTTGGCCATCACCTGGTACAACCCTCCTGTTTCTGGTTGAGGGACTTCAGGTGGCCAGGCTCTCAAGTCACCTTCTGTTGTTCTTGCTACTCTACCCTGCTGCCTGCCTGCCATCCCACTTTATTTTTCCTTTTCAAAACTCTGTGATTTGAGTGTTTGGGGACATGAAAGATTAATAACCTCAGTCTGGACTGGACTGACTGTGGGCAGGCCTTGTGAGAGCTTTTCCCACACTTTGGTGCCAACAGGTCTCGGGCCTGGACTGCACACTCCTGTTATTCTTTCTAGCTGTGGGCCTCTCTGGAGCCAATCAGACCCACCGTGACAAACTGATCCAAGATTTTGAGAGAGAGAGAGACCCAGGGGACCCTGCTACCCAACTCGTCACGGAGCCAGCTCTGGACGTCTTTACCTTCATTCTAAAACTAGTGTCAGACCAGACATGCTGGAACCTTACCAAGCTGACACTTTAATCTATGTAACTAAATCCATCAGTGAAATACTAATGCTGTCTACATTATTTTTCCTTTCCTTGTCAGTTATTCGCAGCCAGAAAAAGTTCGTCTTGAGGAATTCACTTCCCCCAGGACCTTTATTCAAGTGCCACAGAGTTCACTGAGAAAAATGTGAGGGGGCTTATCTCTGGGTCCACAAGCAGGTCCTGCTGGTGATCTCAGTGACTGTGGACATGTGTCTTCTTCGCTCTGGACCCATTCTTCCTCAGTTAACCAACTGGCTTGGCTTAAGTGGATTCTGAATCTCTTCCAACTTAAAAGTGTCTATGGTCATTGTCAGCCTCCATCAAACAAACTCTAAGCTTGCCTCAGTTTTCATGAATTTGTGTATTTATTCAATTATTTAAGAATATTTTTAAAGTACTTAGCCTGTGCTCAGTCCTTGGGGTAGAGTGGTTGACAAACAGTCATGTAATCAATTCATTTCTGTTGTGATAGTGCCACCAATGAAAAATACAGGGAGATATGAGTATGTAGTAGGGCCTGATCTCAGCTGGGAGGCCAGCCATGGCCACTGGATTGGCATCAGCCAGATGACAAAAGAAGGAATGCGCTTTGCAGACAGGAGAGCATCAGGTTTGGCTGATCCTGGCCCGGGCTGATGTAGAGCCATTCAAAGATATGAAAGAGCCCCAGTGGGATTGGAGTGTAATCAGTAAAGGGAGTGTGGTTTCCCATTGTCCTTAGAATAACACCCCAGCTCCTTCCCTGATCATGGTGATGAGGCCCTGCCTAAATCCCCAGCCTCATCTCATGCTATGCTGTGGCTCACTCTTCTCCAGCCACACTGCCTTTCTCTTTCTCTCTCATGTCACTTATTTTAGCCTTAAGACTTGGCAGGTGCTAACCCACTCTTCCTTCTCATCTCACAATGCCCAATACCTCCTCATACTTGTGGGATCAACTTTAACTATTATCTCTTCCCAGAGGCCTTTCCTGATCATCCCATCTCAGGGAGGTCAGCTCTTGCCTGTTCTCAGACTCTGTTCATTACTATCCTAACACTTGTCATGGTCATGCTTATTTGTTTACTTGTTTATTCCCCTAGGGCAGGTCCCATATCCATTTTGGTCTCCTCATTTAATATTTGGGGTATGAAGGAGGCTAGAGTGTAGTCAGATTATAAAAAGCCTTACAGAGCTGACTAAGGCACTTGGGCATATGAAGCATCTCAAGGAGAAAGTGACCATCCCTCCATGTCACACATGTAGGAGTGCTTTGTGGAGACCAGCTGGGAAAGAGACGTGAGAAGATGTGGGGAGACCAGGTAGAGGTGACTGCAGTAGTCTATTTAAGAGATGAGATGGGATGCGGCAGTAAAGAGAAGCATGGTGGCTGGACTCGAGAGGTATTTATTTATTCATTTTTAATTAATTAATTAATTAATTAATTTTGGCTGCGTTGGGTCTTCATTGCTGCACGTGGGCTTTCTCTAGTTGCAGAGAGCAGGGGCTAGTCTTTGCTGTGGTGCATGGGCTTCTCATTGCGGTGGCTTCTCTTGCTGCAGATCAGGGGCTCTAGTTGTGCGGACTTCAGTAGTTGTGGCACACGGGCTCAGTAGTTGTGGCTCATGGGCTCTAGGGCTCAGGCTCAGTAGTTGTGATGCATGGGCTTAGTTGCTCCGTGCCATATGAGATCTTCCTGGACCAGGGATTGAACCCGTGTCCCCTGCATTGGCAGGCAGATTCTTAACCACTGCACCACCAGGGAAGTCCCCTCAAGGGGTATTTAAAAGTCCCTAAAACTTGTTGATGTTTTGGATATGGGAATAAAGGAAAAGGAAGCATCAAGGGGACCCCAGGTTTGGGGCACAAATAGATCCTTTTATCAGGATGGAAGGCTCTAGAGGAGGAGAAGTGAGCTTGTGGAAGGAAGATGAAGGATCAGACTTGGGATATTTTTTGGTTTTGGTGCCTATAAGACACCCCAGTAGAAGATCTGTTAAGGGGGCTAGGGCATACATGGATCTGGAGCTCAGAAGAGAGCTATGGGCTGGAAGACAAATGTATCAGGGGGTCAGAGTGGTTTGGAAATGGCAGTGTCATGAGAGGCAAAGGTAGACCTGATGGGTAGGATATGAGGGAATAAAAACCCTCCCCCCTCCTGGTCCCTGATGTGATTTTTTAAACTGAGATAAATGTAATATGTAGACCATAACATTCCCTTTAAAGTGTGCAATTCTGTGGCTTTTACTCTATTCCCAAAGTTGTGCATGTATCACCACTAATTCCAGAGTGTTTCTCTCACCCCAAAAGAAACCCTGTACCCATGAGCAGTCGGCTTCCCATTCCTCTCTCCCTTAACCCCTGGCAATCACTAATCTGCTTTCTGTCTCTGTGGATTTGCCTATTCTGAATATTTCCTGTAAACTGTGTCCTATAATATGTGATCTGCGTATAATATGTGGTCTGGCTTCTTTCACTTGATATACTGTTTTCAAGGTACATCCATGTTATAGCATACATCAGTGCTTCGTTCCTTTCTGTGGCTGCATAACGTTCCATTTATGAGCACACATTTTGTTATCCATTCATCAGGTGATGAGCATTTGGATTGTTTCCACTTTTTTGGCTATTGTGAACAACACTGTTATAAACAACAACAACAACAAAACAAGAAACCAACCTCCCCTTGAGAGCCCAATGGGGAAGTCTGGCAAGACAGCCAAGTTTGATGATGGCACAGAAGTGGGTGGGTTTGAGGATGTAGGAGAGCTTTAGGTCAGGGTGGGACAGCTCTAGATGGCACATGTAAGGATTTGAGGGGATGGGGGAAAGAGTAGGCCCTGAGTTAAGGGCCAGAGAGAACGAGAGGAATGGTTCTGTAGGAGAAAAATGTGGGCTGTGGTTTATGGGGCAAAACTGAGAAGTCACTGAGGACCCATGGATTTGAGCCAAGGAGAAATCGCATTGTTTTTCGGAACTGTCGAGATAAAAAGGTTGTTCTCAGGATGTTCAGTCGAGACTTCTCAGTGAGGCTGGATGGCCAGGGAATAAGCCTCTGAGAACCTTTTTCTCTTAATTGCAGGTTTCTGGGTTAGCTACCGGCTTCTTCTCACTCTGCTCCTCACAGACCCACTGGGGCATATGTGAATTTTTGGTTTTTAGTTGAAGTCAACTAAATTTGTATGCTTACATTATTTTGTTCCAATCATTTTAAAATGGGAAAAGCTATGCAGGCAGATGGCAGGGAC
This sequence comes from Mesoplodon mirus, assembly GCF_964341445.2. NCBI lineage: Eukaryota > Metazoa > Chordata > Mammalia > Artiodactyla > Ziphiidae > Mesoplodon > Mesoplodon mirus. Next base: position 82,429,550 of record NC_138980.1, on the reverse strand, counting down.
TTTATGTAGCAGAGAGCAAAAAAATCCCCTATAACGTCATCACCAGATCACAAACTATCTTCATCTGAGAGCATTCTGTTCCTTTTGTCATGTGAATTTGTACTATTTTGCAAATTCAGTTTTGTCTCCTGTTTATCACTCAGCATTCTGAACATTTCCCATGATCATCTAATATTTCATAACTGTCGCTTTGAGTTTTTGTATTGTAAGAGTAAATACCTGCTTATCTGAAGTTATCAGGGTATAAAATTATAGAAAGCAAAAGGTGACTACCAGCTGACTCGCCCCCAAACCATATCTCATTCCCCAGAAAGCCAAGGCCTGTTGCCCACTGTGCCTCTTTCCACACACTTTCTGAGCATTTGCAGATACAGATGAACATATATATGTATATACTCTTTTACTACACAAAAGAAGTCTTCCAAAATACTTACCCTTACTTACTACATCACAGACATTATCTCATGCTACTGAACACAGAGCTGTCTCATTTTCATTTATAGCTGCATAGTATTCCATTGTATAGACATGCCATAATTTATCCAACTATACTCCAGTCATAGTTATTCATATAAAAATGCTGCAGTAATCATCCATGCATATACACCTGATGCACCCAGGAAAGTGTCTCCTTAGAGTAACTAGCCGTGGAACCCTTGAGTAAGGGAATGTGCCTTGTAAAATTTGAGAGATACTGTCAAATTGTGCTCCATAAGGACTATACCAGTTTTCACTTTAACTAACAGTTCCTCTTTCTTCAAACCCTGTCCTCAGTCTTTAGTACTTTGCCACCAGATAAGTAAGACCCAGAATCTCATTGTAATAGGCATTTCTTCAACTTTGAGTGCACTTGACATTGTTTCATATAGTTAGCCATTAATATTTCATTTTTTGTAGATTGCTTGCCCTCCTTGTTCCTTATTTTATTGAAATACTGGTTTTTCACTGTTATTATTGTTGTTGATTTGTAAGAGTTTGCTGTATATTAAGGAAACTGACTTTTTGTGTATACATCACAAAAATTTTGTCCATATTTGTCTCTATTCTGATTTTGTTTCTCCCCTTCTACCAGGATTTAAAATATTCATGTAAAGAAATAGTATAAGGTTTTCATTTATGGTATTCTCCCTTAATGATTTAGAATTTTCTAGCAATTAAATGCATTATAATTTAACTATTTTACCACTAAGTGTGGATCTGTTGCTTCCAACTTTTAGGTAATATAAATACTACTGTGAAGAACCACTTTGTACCTATAATTTTTTCCTTATTTTAGGCAAGAATATGTTTTTTTAAGTGAGAGTACTAGACCATGGCTCTTGATAATACATTGTCAAAATAATTTTCCAAAAAGAAAACCCACGAGCAGTTTGTGAGAATACCAAGAAACCTGTCTGTGTTTCTAAAAGACTGACACCTGAATGCCTGACATTCATTTGTAATATAAAATTTATACAAATGGTCATTGGATTTACTTTTTAAGAGGGGGAGGAGCAAAAAGTGCAGGAGGGAAAAAAAAGTGGATGGTAGGGTTAAAGAAGTATATTAAGGTTTATTTTTTAAAAACGGGAGCTAGGGGGCTTCCCTGGTGGTGCAGTGGTTGAGAGTCGCCTGCCGATGCAGGGGATGTGGGTTCGTGCCCCAATCCGGGAAGACCCCACATGCCGCGGAGCGGCTGGGCCCGTGAGCCATGGCCGCTGAGCCTGCGTGTCCGGAGCCTGTGCTCCGCAACGGGAGAGGCCACAGCAGTGAGAGGCCCGCGTACTGGAAAAAAAAAAAACAAAAAACTGGAGCTAAACAGATACAATCCACCCCTCCAATACATCAGTGGCCTGGCACCCGAGGTTCTTTGGGAACAGCTTGGCTTCTCTTGGAATGCAAACACTTTGCAACCTTGGAGTGATCTTTGCACTTCGTAAAGCACATAATCCTCTAAAAGGGGGTTCTTAGAGTTTGAGGTCTATTGTGTTTGTCAATTAAGTGAAACATCTCAGCTGATTTGGGTTGTGGTCAGTGACTGTGTGATTCTGTTGGAGAAGGGAAGGGAGCTGATCTGGCTCACCTGACGTTACTTGTACGTTAGCCAACAAGCTGCACGTGATATACTGTCTCTTATACAAGCTAACATTTCTTTTACTTATAAAGCCTTTTTATTGTGGAAATGTCCATAGGCACCTATTTTGGGCTGAATTGTATTCCCCCCCAAATTCATATGTTGAAGTCCTAACTTTCAATACCTCAGAGTATGACTGTATTTGGAGATGGCGCCTTTAAGGAGGTGATTAAGGTTAAATCAGGTCATTGGGGGTGGGCTCTAATTCAATTACGACTGGTGTGCTTATAAGAAAGGAGGAGCCTCCCAGAAAAAAGACTGTGTGAAGAGAGAGAGAGAGAAGAGGGTCATCTACAAGCCAAGGAGAGAGACCTCGGAAGGAAACCGACCCTGCAGACACCTTGGACTTCTATCTCCAGAACCGTAAGAAAATTAATTTCTGTTGTTTAAGCCTCTAAGTTGCTTAAGCCACCCATGGTACTTTGTTATGGTAGCCCTAGTAAAGTAATACAGTATCCCCAAATGGAAAGAATTGTATAATGAATTCTAGGTACCCCCCACCCAGCTTCAACAACTAACAATCATTTCTCTTGTGTTTCATTTATCTCCTCCAGTGATTTTTCCTGGACTCTTGTAAAATAATTCCCAGACATCATATCCTTCAACTGATAAATATTTTAGTATGCATCTCTGTTTAAGGGTCTTTTTTTTTAAAGAAAGAAAACATTCACCAGGCCATTATTTCTCCTAATGAAACTAACAATAATTTCCTATTATTTGTTAGCCAGATCATATTCAAATTTTCCAAGTTGTCTCAAAGAAGGTGTTGGTTTGTTTACAGACAGTCTGAATCAAAAGTGATATTCAATTAGTGTATTTGGTTGTTATTTCTCTTAAGTCTCTTTTATTCTAGAATATAACTCGGTCTCTACCCTTTTCTGTGGTATAAATTTATGGAAAAAGCTGAATTACTTGTTTTGTAGACCACCTCATGTTCTGATTTGGCTCAGTACTTCTCTGTGGTGTGAACTCAATCCTTTCTCCCTGTTTCATCTAATTTGGTAATTAGATTTAGAGACTTGATCAGATTCAGGTTCTATATTTGAGGCAAGATTATTTCAGTGGGGGTATAATTCTGAATTTTAAAAAGCTGAAGTAACAGTTTATTTTCTATTTGAGATACTCTGAACAACACATAAAATTGGCTTGGGTAGCTAGCAGAGATGGTGATTTTGTATATGAAGCAGGAAGCAAGGACAGGAAAATAAAATGAGAGAAATAAACGAAGCATAGTAAAAGGGCATCATTTTCACTAAGAATCTGTCGTGGAATGAAACTTCCCGGCTTCAGGGACAACTACTGTACACTTCGGAGGTCATAATGAGTGAGATTTTTTTTTTTTTTTTGCTTATTTATTTTAAAATCATGTTGGTGTGGCAGCTTCATAGCTATAAATGTGACGCCTCCAAACAAAAGTGTGCTGTGTCCTTCACTTTCTAGGGCTTCCTCTTCCCCTTGGAAGCGGGGATTTGCTTCTCTGTGGCATTCATGCTTTACCCCCGTGCTTCCAGAGGTCTGCCCCTCCCTGGGAACAGGGCTTAGTGAAGCACTGATGACAGCAGCAGAAGGCTGGAAATGACCTCCATGTCCATCAAAAGGGGACTTGTTAAATACATAAGGAACACTAAACAACCTTTAAAAATATTGGGTTGGCCCCAAAATGTTCGTTCGGGTTTTTCTGTAAGATGTTACAGAAAAACCCGAACGAACTTTTGGGGCCAACCCAATACTTCTGTAAAGCTATTAGGTGCGAATAAGACACCATCTCCAAAACACACCGTGCAGTAGGAAAGCAAGATTTTAAAACTGCATAGGAAGTAGGCTACCAATGTTTATTATATGCATGGAATATTATTGTAAGAACACATAAGAAACAAGGAAGTTGGAGGACCAAGGTGCTAGTGTAAAAGATTTGTTTTTTATTGTAGACTCTGTGTCTTTTGAATTTTTAGTTATGTGTAGAAATTTTTCAAAAAATTAATGAATTCCTTGCAAATCGGGATGGACTGAGAAGTTGTCAGTGACGCTACAGAGTTGAGCCAGTAGGTTTCAGTTCTCATCTGTGTTTATCAAGCCCAGGAGATGACAGACAGCAGTGGGGTTTTCATATGAAACATTTTCAGCTTGCATTTGACCACTTTGAAGAGGGAAACCAAACAAACTTTTGGAACAGTTTTCAAGTATCAAACGTGTTCTGTGTTTCAAAGGGTTTTAACTCACAAATAGTCCTTTCTCTGCACTGACATTCCTCACTTTGAGAAACTAAAACAAGTAGCTTGTACCAAAAAAAAAAAAAAGTATAAATTATGATTACTTCTGATCAAACACGTAATGTCAAGTCTGCAAGAAAGAAAAAGAAACTTCCAAAACAGTCTGTGTTAGTGTTTCCATAAAACATGCCATGTACTATACATTGGCACCAGGGCACCAGCTAAGGAAGTCTATTAATAGAACTAAGAAAACAATAATAGGGGCCCCCTGGGCCTGGTTATTTTTAAAGATATGAGAATGAGCACTTGATTTTATAATTTTAGAGCTGTTAAAACACCTGCCAGCGGGACTTCTTATTTGCGTGGATTTTTTTTTCCCCATTACACTGTGTGTGGAAAGACATTTTCAAACAAAGCATAAAAGCCATTCAAGAAAACTCCAAGTCCCAAATATGAAGCTTGATAAAGTGTCCAGAAAACCTATGTTGACAAATTTGAAAATAGTCCCTGAGTGCTATTTATTAACCCTCAAGCACCCTTGAAGCTTAACTATGGAGGTAATCCCTATAAAAAGGGTTGCCGTGAGCACAAATCACACAGAGCAGAAAACCAAAAACAGGTAGACTTCAAAATAGTTATCACAGATTTAACTTATCAGGGCCCGGAACATCATCCATCATAGTGATGAGGGCATGTTGCCACTGGAGGGGATGCTTCCTGCTTCTAGGCTTCCAGAATCTCTGACTTTAGGTACCAAACCCAGGATTACCCTGGAAGGACTGACCTCCCCCTTGTTGGGCCCTTTATTCTAACAACTGAGCCCATCCTAAACCCAGGCCACATATGGGAACATCTTGGGGGTGGGACCTATGAACCTGTCTGCAATTCTTTTCTCTATTAGCTGATCAAATTCCTCATTCATTCTTTTGGGTTCAGTAATGGACACTGGATATAACAAAATGTTATGACATTAAGTGCAACATGGTGGTTAAGGGCTCCCGTGGTACAGCCAGACAGACAAGGGTGTGAATCTCAGTACCCCCACCTGTTAGCTGTTAAAACCCACCTCAGATGCTAGAGTGACGGTTGAAAACTATAAGGCCAACACCTGACTCCAAAGATGCCTCACTCCAAAAGAAGACCTTCCCTCCAAGGCTCCCAAATCCAATCTGGAGGACAGGCATGTGTAGTAATAACTACATAAATGATCAGAACATCAGAGAAATGTGACCTAGGTCCTAAGAAAACCAAATGGGAAAGCAGGTGGCTCATTTGGGGAGAGGGGGGCAGGAGAGGGCTTCCGGAAGGGGAAGCATTCTGAGCATAGAGTAAGGGAAATGCATTACAGGCAAAGATAAAACAGCTTGTGGAAAGTTGTGAAATGCTTGCACCCCTAGCTTACAATGTGACAAGGACTCATTTATGATGTTGCATTAGGTTGCTATGTTTGAGGGACTTGTGCAGCCCCAGAGGGCTGTGTTATATATGATGTTTCTTTTCCCCAGGGCTTGCCACCCTGCAGTTGTAGCAGGGCAGAGTTCTCAGCCCTCTTCCTATATTCGGGACACTTCATGATCTTTTCTTCTTTGCTCATCTCCTGCTTCATCACTTCCAAAGATGAGGGACTATTAATCTGGACGAATTGCAGGGCATTTATTAGGCCATAGAGACTAGTGGGCAGGACCATTGTATATAAAATAATTATGTACCTCTTTCCTGATTCTCAGGGATCTGTGTCCCAACCCCAGTCCCAGATGTTCCAAAGTATCAAGTGCTTTCCACTGACCACACTGTGATTGCAAGGTCCCTCCTCTTGAAGGCCCCTGTGAGGCCCAGCTTCTACCCAGGAGAGGCAGTGCATAGAGGAACTCAGTAAATGATGGCTAGATTGAATAATGCTCTGGCTAAGAGGAACTCCATCCTCTTAAACATGCTTAGACTTGGCATAATACGAGAAGCTGGCACTGGTTTTGTCATATTTATGATTTAGACAGATAATGAGTTTTCTTGGAAGGCGTTACTGGCATCCAGTGTGGATTGCACATAAATTAGATGTCACAGTTGTGACCTTTGTGGAATGACTTGACATGATTGACCTGTATCAATTAGCAAATGCTGTCCAGCAATCCTCTGCCCAGGTTTGAAGACCACATCCTAGTCTGTTCTGAGGCACCAGGGAACTCAGAACACCTGGATTTTAAATGATACTGACGTTTCCAAGTTCAGGGAATGGAGAAGATAACTGTCATCAGAGGTGGGTCCGAAGGTTATCAGGGTACCTGAAGTAGAATCATCCTTTTGCTAGTGCAGATTTCTACATGTGTAGAATGGGCCTGGGGGACAGGCTCTCAGCTCCCCTGGCAGCGTCCTCCTCCAAGCATGCCACAGCTCTGTGGAGTGACTTCAGGGCTCATCCTGCAAGCTCATCCCAAATCCTTTAGCCCTCCCAACAGCTCCAAGGAAACACATAGTAATGTCTGAATTTTATAACTAAGGAAGTTAAAGAGCAGTGAAGAAAATAGATGCAAAAGACACAGAACAACTCAAAAGTGGATCTGGCAAAGAGAAAGCAAATTCTAGGGCTCCCAGACGCATATCTTGTGATACTGACCTCAGTCTCTCCCTTAGTTTCCTTCCCGATATCCCTGTGGCTCACCACCTCCACTCAGCACTCTGCTTAAATATCAGAAACACCTGCCCTGACCTATTTTTAAGAACTTCTCTCCTAAACCGGCATTCTCTTTCCTTACCAGGCTTTGGGGTTTTTTTGTTTTTTGTTTTTGTTTGTTTTTTTAAACATCTTTATTGGAGTATAATTGCTTTACAATGGTGTGTTAGTTTCCGCTTTATAACAAAGTGAATCAGCTATACATATACATATATCCCCGTATCTCCTCCCTCTTGCATCTCCCTCCCACGCTCCCTATCCCACCCCTCTAGGTGGTCACAAAGCACCGAGCTGATCTCCCTGTGCTATGTGGCTGCTTCCCACTAGCTAACTATTTTACATTTGGTAGTGTATATATGTCCATGCCTCTCTCTCACTTTGTCACAACTTACCCTTCCCCCTCCCCATATCCTCAAGTCCATTCTCTACTAGGTCTGCGTCTTTATTCCCGTCCTGACCCTAGGTTCTTCATGACCATTTTGTTTGTTTGTTTTTTAAATTCCATATATATGTGTTAGCATATGGTATTTGCTTTTCTCTTTCTGGCTTACTTCACTCTGTATGACAGACTCTAGGTCCATCCACCTCACTACAAATAACTCAATTTGGTTTCTTTTTATGGCTGAGTAATATTCCATTGTATATATGTGCCACCTCTTCTTTATCCATTCATCTGTTGATGGACACTTAGTTTGCTTCCACGTCCTGCCTAATGTAAATAGAGCTGCAATGACCACTGTGGTACATGAATTTTTGAATTATGGTTTTCTCAGGGTATATGCCCAGTAGTGGGATTACTGGGTCATATGGTAGTTCTATTTTTAGTTTATTAAGGAACCTCCATACTGTTCTCCATAGTGGTTGTATCAATTTACATTCCCACCAACAGTGCAAGAGGGTTCCCTTTTCTCCACACCCTCTCCAGCATTTGTTTGTAGATTTTTTGATGATGGCCATTCTGACCGGTGTGAGATGATATCTCATTGTAGTTTTGATTTGCATTTCTCTAATGATTAATGATGTTGAGCATTCCTTCATGTATTTGTTGGCCATCTGTATATCTTCTTTGGAGAAATGTCTATTTAGGTCTTCTACCCATTTTTGGATTGGGTTGTTTGTTTTTTTTTGATATTGAGCTGCATGAGCTGCTTGTATATTTTGGAGGTTAATCCTTTGTCAGTTGCTTCATTTGAAAATATTTTCTCCCATTCTGAGGGTTGTCTTTTTGTCTTGTTTGTGGTTTCCTTTGCTGTGCAAAAGGTTTTGAGTTTCATTAGGTCCCATTTGTTTATTTTTGTTTATTTCCATTTCTCTAGGAGGTGGGTCAAAAGATCTTGCTGTGATTTATGTCATACAGTGTTCTGCCTATATTTTCCTCTAAGAGTTTGATAGTGTCTGTCCTTACATTTAGGTCTTTAATCCATTTTGAGTTTATTTTTGTGTATGGTGTTAGGGAGTGTTCTAATTTCATTCTTTTACATGTAGCTGTCCAGTTTTTGGAGCACCACTTATTAAAGAGGCTGTCTTTTCTCCCCTGTATATTCTTGCCTCCTTTATCAAAGATAAGGTGAGCATATGTGCGTGGGTTTATCTCTGGGCTTTCTATCCTGTTCCATTGATATATATTTCTGCAAATGCCATAGCATAACATTATAATAGACTCACCTTGTTGATTTGGAAGAGCTGGATTTGATGGATTTGAGACTGATGAAACAGTACTTTCTCTTGAAATTCTTATTAATATTCTAACAAACTGCAGAACTGGATCTTTTTTGAAGTTGCATTGTATTTTCAGATCTATTTCCTTCCCAAGAATGAGTTCTCTTAACTACTGATAAACTGTTCTCCTTGTATGGAAAATTCCTCATAGTTTCTTTATATTTCTTTGCAATGTGTGAGCACCGAGAACGTCACTGCACATACACGTCTACACAATCCAACAAACTCCCTACCATCCACCACCTTCTCTACTGGGTTATTACAGGGTTGAAAGTTCATCACAGTCCCCCGCCCCACCCTTCACAAACAAACTAGTGAGGAAAAAAGAAAATCTGCCACATCAACTGTTAGCAGGATACCATGAGCAGCTGAATGCAGTTCTAAGACACTACTGCTGATCAGACTTAGAGTTCATCCGTGTTGGGGGTGTTTTGCCTCTTAAATCAGGCTTTGTATGTGATCATGGGTGTGCCACCATCATGACAACCAACAGCATACTAAAGCTCACAATGGCCTAGCTGGTCCCATGGTGTTCTAAATAAGAGAAAAGAATGCACACCTTAAAAGATAATGTGGGGCTTCCCTGGTAGCGCAGTGGTTGAGAGTCCGCCTGCCGATGCAGGGGACACGGGTTCATGCCCCGGTCTGGGAGGATCCCACATGCCGCGGAGCGGCTGGGCCCGTGAGCCATGGCCGCTGAGCCTGCGCGTCCGGAGCCTGTGCTCCGCAGCAGGAGAGGCCACAGCAGTGAAAGGCCCACATACCGCAAAAAAAAAAAAAAAAAAAAAAAGACCGTGCAAACTTAGGAAGTAAGATTTACTCTCGTATGTCGTGGTTTTGAGGCAATGTAGAAACAGAATTGTATTTACCCTTCACATTAGAAACATTTTGAGTATAATTTTAGTTTTTGATGTTTATAATTTTGCTCCCTCTCTCCAGGAAATGGGGTAATCAGGGTTACAGAGCAGGGTAACTTTATTCTTGTCAATCCCTAGCCTCCACCACCTTCTAGGAAAACCACAATGGAGATTTTTTAATGCCACGTTCAGAGAGACATGTGGAAGGTCTCTCCCTTGAAAGCCAACTCTTACTCATTAGTTACCAGACAGTACCTAAATGCTCCATATGTGTTTAATCTTGGCAACAGTTTTCTGAGGCTGGTGCCTTGATCATCACCTCATTTTACAGATGAGGAGACTGAGGGATAAAGAAGTCTTTACCCAAGCTATTCAGCTGAGAAGTGGCCAAGTCAGAATTCACACGCAGTCAGCCTGAAGGCAGAGCCCACTCAAGATCTAAATCCCTGAACACATCGTCTTTATAAATAGCTAACAGAGGGAAGTGTGCTCTAGGGCAACTAGATCCTCCCCCCACCCCACCCCCACTCATACTGTTATTCTTCGTATTTCCTTTCGTTGGAAGTAAACTTAAGGATAATATCAACTTGGATTAAAAGTCACATCCTTTTTACTGTCATCTTAGATTGTTGTGTAACCCGATAACAAAGAACAGCTAGAAAAGCAAAACAAAACCAAAAAAATCAAAGTATGTGTCACTGTTGCATTACCCTCTCAGACGCTTTGGTTCTGCTTAAGAGCTTATCATTTTCCACACAAGCCCATTTGGGAAGGAGGCAATATGTCTTTTGGCTCTTGAATGTTGCTCGCCTCCGAACCTCATTATGGCAAGTCATTTTCTGAAGCTGGGCTGTAGCTCTAGACAAATGATTGTATTAAGTTTTAAATAAACATAAAATATTTATGTTATGCTGTTTCTTGAAATGATTTATTGTCATTTTCTTCTTTTAGTCCTGCTCTCTGGACATAAAAGACACAAGCTTTTGCTGTTTATACAAACCAAATCCTCTGTTTGCTCTGATTATGCATTCATGGGTCTTTAATACAGCACAGGCTTTAGATTTGGGATTATTCCCTATGGGAGTGGTGGAATTAAATACATTTAGCCAGCAGAGATAAGAAAGGGCACCAGAGTTTAATTGCCATTAAAATAGATATGGTGAGTCACAAAAATAGAAGGCAGGAAAACAGTCTGTGTTCCCCTTTTCTGCTATGGTAGATGAAGCTCTACGATCGTGTGACTTGTAGCTTCTCAAAGTCTCAAGTTAATGGCCTGGAAGAAGAAGAAAAAGGTGAAAATTGTACTGGGGGGACAAGTCTGGTCCTGAGTTCCTAAGATGCCTTGTGCCTAAGAAGACGTTACTGTTTAGAGAGGGAACTGCAGCACTGCCTGCTGTGGAAAGGATTCTACTCTTTCTGGACTGGGCACAGTTGGCGATTAGTGGAATCAATTATGTTACCCCAAATTCTCCTGCCTCTCAGAAGGCATTTTAGAAATGTTGAGAGAGAAACCACCTTCTTCTGTGGTCCTCACCAGCGACTGGACAGAGATGAGATTTTCATCGGTGATTCCAACTGGCAGCTCTTTATATTTCACTCCTTCAGAATTGGCTGATCTGCCAGCATTTTCTTTTTCGTTCTACTCGTGGATATTGTAAATGAATCTTGTCACACTCCCCCAGCAGCTGACACTTGGAGTCAGCCGCAGCCATGGGGTTGGGCAACTTGTCCAGTTAACTCATATGGAACAGATAGGATGGAAATGTTTTTTTAAATATCACTCCATGAGTCATACATATTTGCACTTCAATTTAGAAACCTTTAACTTTTCTGTTTTATAAGTTTAAAATCAGGCCCCAAGTGCTCCCTTCAGCAGTGCATGTACTAAAATTGGAGAAACCAGTTTGTGCGGGGGGAGGGAGGATTAATAAATAAGGTCGTGCCATTTTGAAAAAAATCAAGAGAAACGCCTCAAAATAATACAAGTTTATGGCTTCCCTGGTGGCACAGTGGTTAAGAATACACCTGCTAGTGCAGGGGACCTGGAGTTCGAGCCCTGGTCTGGGAAGATCCCACATACTGCGGAGCACCTAAGCCTGTGCGCCACAACTACTGAGCCTGTGCTCTAGAGCCCGCAAGCCACAACTACTGAGCCCGGGCGCCTAGAGTCCATGCTCTGCAACAAGAGAAGCCACCACAATGAGAAGCCTGCGCACCGCAACAAAGAGTAGCACTGCTCGCCACAACTAGGGAGAGCCTACATGCAGCAACAAAGACCCAATGCAGCCAAAAATAAATAAATTTATTTTTTAAAAAAAGGAATACAGGGCTTCCCTGGTGGCGCAGTGGTTGGGAGTCCGCCTGCCGATGCAGGGGACATGGGTTCGTGCCCCGGTCCGGGAAGATCCCACATGTCGTGGAGCGGCTGGGCCCGTGAGCCTGTGCGTCCGGAGCCTGTGCTCTGCAACGGGAGAGGCCACAACAGTGAGAGGCCCATGTACAGCAAAAAAAAAAAAAAAAAAAAAAAAGGAATACAAGTTTATCAGAATGGAAGACCTTGAATTAAAAATATATTGGCTGATTCAATTTATTTGGAATTCTAGAAATGGCAAAACTAACCTATAGTGACAGAAAGCAGATCAGAGATTGCCTCAGGCCAGGGGTGCAGGAAAGAGGGACCATCATCGGGAAGGAGGAGGGGAGCTTTGGAGGTGTTGGAAATGTCCTACATCTTCATCGTAGTTAGTTGCACAATTTAAACTCCTAAAACCATACACTTAATGAGTGCAGTGCATTGTATGTAAATTATACCTCAATAAAGTTGATGTAAAAACTATATACTGGCTCTTTGCCGCATCTACTGCGAGAATGAAGACCATTCTCAGCAATCAGACTGTCGACATTCCAGAAAATGTCGACATTACTCTGAAGGGACGCACAGTTATTGTGAAGGGCCCCAGAGGCACCCTGCGGAGGGACTTCAATCACATCAATGTAGAACTCAGTCTCCTTGGGAAGAAAAAGAAGAGGCTCCGGGTTGACAAATGGTGGGGGAATAGGAAGGAACTGGCCACTGTTCGCACTATCTGTAGTCATGTACAGAACATGATCAAGGGTGTTACACTGGGCTTCCGTTACAAGATGAGGTCTGTGTATGCTCGCTTCCCCATCAACGTTGTTATTCAGGAGAATGGTTCTCTTGTTGAAATCCGAAATTTTTTGGGTGAAAAATACATCCGCAGGGTTCGGATGAGGCCAGGTGTTGCTTGTTCAGTATCTCAAGCCCAGAAAGATGAGTTGATTCTTGAAGGAAATGACATTGAACTTGTGTCAAATTCAGCTGCTTTGATTCAGCAAGCCACAACAGTTAAAAATAAGGATATCAGAAAAATTTTGGATGGTATCTATGTTTCTGAAAAAGGAACAGTTCAGCAGGCTGATGAATAAGATCTGAGTGATCCAGTTACAGAAACTGCAAGAGGCCAGGCTCATGTAATATTTTAAAAATGAATAAAAGCTCTTTTGACTTGGGAAAAAATAAAAAAAATAAATAAAAAAAAATAAAAACTATATACTGGCATAAGTTACTGAGATGCCATGGGAAACCTTCCTAAATCATCTTTCATTTTAATAAAAAAAAAATAGTTGACCTAACTCCAAGCAAAAATAATGTATATCCATCAGCTTTAAGTGCTGTAGTTGACAGGCTCAGCTGTTACTGCCAACTGCTATCTGAGAAGTTTTAGGTTGGCTCTGCCCGCAGAGGGCAGGCAGCCTGCTCTCCCCGGCAAGCGGCTCAGAGTTTTCCTTGCAAGCGGCTGAGATTTCCTTGCCGCACACCGTGTTGTGTTTCATTCTTGGGAAGGGATCGCAAGACAGGCACATGAATTGCAAGATGTACTTTTATCTGCCACGTGAACATGGAAATAAGTATCTTATCAACTTCGTACCCAGCACATCTTTCTTTTTCATTTTCCAAGTTGCAGTTCTGGAATATTATCTATGATTTCATTCATCGAGGCCAGTTAGACGTGGGAGGAAGAAGGTGCTGAACTAGTCTGCGACAAGGAGGAGAGGCCGTGGTAGGTGGGGGTGGGAGGGGGACAGGCCTGTGGAGCTGACGCAGCCTGATGCTCAGCTGCGCCCTGCCGGGCATCCCAGGACCAGCCTGCACTGGCCTGACTGGCCCGGGCCCTCCCCCCCTCTCCTACCCTCCCTTCTGCCTTCCCCCAGCGTGAGATACTTTCCCCACCGCAGGGGCTCACAGCCCTTGATAGAGGCGGAGAGTTTGGGTTTTGTGATTTAACAGCTGATAGTGAGCATTCCCTCCAGAGGAGAAGCAGCCAGAGCCATTTCTCTCTCTCTCTCTTTCTCTGTGGTCCCTCAGGCTCTTGAAGTATTTACACTAAACTCCAGGCCAGCAAAGAGAATTTACAGCCTTATCACGGAATTAAAGGCGCTGGCGGCTGGCGGCTGGCGGTGTGTGTGTGTGTGTGTGTGTGTGTGTGTGTGTGTGTGTGTGTGTGTGTGTGTGTGTGTGGAATGTGTGTCTCTTTCCTTTTCTAAGGGAGACTTTTGGCTTCATGTAGGGGGCTGATTATTCTCTCTCTCCTCTTCTGCCTGAAGTTCCTCTCTGAAGTTTTTCTGTCATGTTTATTGGGATAATGAGGATTTATTTTTTTACTTCTATTCCAATATTAATGTTAGGAAATGATTTCTATAGGAAAGTATCTTAAAAACCACAGACTGGGTTTAATCAGTGTAAAGATTGCTACAGGTCAATATTTCTCTTTTTAAAAACATTGGCTATCAAGCTGATAAAAAGAATACTTAAAATATAGGTAAGGTATAAAGAATAATGATACAGTGAATATGTAGTATAAGGACATAGCTGTTTCCTTTTAAGATCTTTGATCTCTCTAATCCAGTGTCCCCGTCTCCTCCCCTGTGAATTTTTCAATTAGTAGTCCCTTATGATTTTAATATGTAATTTTACTATGTGTTTCCTTCTGTAAAAAAATATTTTTAAGATTTCTGCATGTTTTTGAACGTTATATACATAGAATCATACATATTCTTTGTGGCTTGCCTTCAGATAACACTGTGTTCCTAAGAGTTAGCCATTTTGCTGCATGCAGTATGGTATAATTCACTTATATTCACTCCTGTTTTTATCCATTCTATTGTTGGTGGACACTTGGATTATTTCCAGTTTCTTCTATTACAAATAGTGCTACTGTAAACATTTTATAGATTTTTCCTGGTCTTCACTCTAGGATTTCTCTAGGCCTAGGGTGTATAACTGGGAGTGGAATTACTGGGTGTGTGCATCTTTATGTACTGATAATGCCAAATGGGTCTCTGTACTGAATGCATGGATTTACTCTCTCACTAGCATATGTATATATAGAAATTATGCATCCCTTCACCAATATTTAATAGTATCAGATTTTTTCAATTTATTTTTTTGCCAATTTAGTGGTAAGAGAATGGATACTTACTGTGATTTGTACTTGGATTACTCCACTTAGTAATGAGTTTGCACATCTTTTCATTGGCTGTCTGGATTTTCTCTTCTGTGAGGAGGCTGTTTTCTTTTCCATTGTGTATTTCTGCTTGTTAGTTATATATTTCGCAAATATCTTCTCTTGATTTGTGGCTTGTCCTTTCATTATCTTAATGGTAAATTTCAATGAACTGAGGTTGTTAGTTTTAATGAAGTTTAATTTATCACTTTGACTATATAGTTCATGGGGTTTTTGTGTCTTATTTAAGAAAGCCAAACCTAATCCTAGGTTATAAAGATAGTCTCTTATATTGTCTTCTACAAGTTTTATGATTTTACCCTGCACATTTAAGTTTTTAATGCACCTGGAATTGATTTTCGTATGTGACATAAGGTATAGACACAATTTCAATTTTACTGTATGGATATCCAATTATTCCAACATCATTTACTGAAAAGTCCCTGATATGCAATGGCTGTTGTCATAAACTAAGTGTGTAAGTATATGTTTCTTCTCGGCTGTCTCTTCTGTTCCTTTGATCAATTTGTCTATCCTTAACTTGATACCATACTGAATCAGTTATACTTTCATTGTAAATGGTGATATCTATAAAATTAAATTCCCCCTTGACCCCTTGAAAATATTAAAATCACTTGTCAATTTCATATGAAAATAAACTTTGGGAGATTTTTATTGGAATCATCTTGAATTTAATATCAATTTGAGGAATACTGACACCTTAACGATGTTGAACTTTTCAATCCATGAACATGGTATATGATTTGATTTCTCTAATTTAAAAAAAAATTTTTTAAAGCTCTAAAAAAGCTTTATAATTTTATTCATAGAAGTTTTACACAACTTTTCTTAAATTCCTGTAATCTCTATACTTTTGATATATTAATGACATATTTTTAAAAATTGTATTTATTTATTCAGTGCTGGAGTATAAAAATGCAGTTGATTTTTGTATATTGATTTTGTATTCAGCAGCTTATAATTCTTTATCTGTATATTATTTTTTTCTACACGGTGGTTTTATAAGTGGAATATTGCTTTGGTTCTTTCCAATGCTTATACTTTTTATTTATTTTACTTGCCTAAACTTCACTGGAGAAAGGTTGAATTTTTAATAGCAGGCAACCTTGTCTTACTTCTGACTTTAAAGGGAATGCTCTGAACATTTCACCATTAAATGTGATGTTTACTGTAGATACCCCTTTATCAGTATTCAGTAACTATAGTTCTATTCCTTCTTTGATAAGAGGTTTTTATTATTAATGTAAATTCAGTTTTGTCAAACACTTTTTCCTTATTGAAATAAGCACATGATTTTTCTCTATTACTGTGATGAATATCTGTAGCTGATTTTCTAATGTTAAATTAACCTCAGATTCTAGGAAAAAACTCAACTTGATCATGATATATAGCATATTTTACATTGTCAGGTTTGACCTGCTCATAGTTTTCATAGGATTTTTTCATCTAATGTTCAAGTTTTATTTCTTACAAGAAAATAATTTCACCGGTCATTATCCAGTCTTAATAATATTGAACCTTAGAAGAATTATTAAAACTGTATTACACTTTGTGATCTTGAAACATATGCATACAAATAAAAATCTTTGATGAGCATCCTGGAAGCATCATATAATGTTGTTGTTTCACCCCCCAAATATATTCTGCATCTTTTGACTTTTAGACCTTGAAATCATTATTTGAGCAACTTTTCAAACATCAAGAGAAAAAAATTAAATTTTTTAGACTACATGAAGGTGATATATGTAGATACAGTATTTTCACAGGTTCCTAAGTACTTTTAACCATAAGGAAGTTTCCAGATTTTGTATCCACATATATGGTAGTCAATTTATTTCTGTGCTTCTCAATAATAGTACTTATTAGATTGCCATGCTTGCCTGGCTTTTCCTCACAATTAAACCATAAGGTTTTTGGGGTTTTTTTAGTCATTAAAAATTTTTCTTTATTGAAGTATAGTTGATTTACAATGTTGTGTTAGTTTCTGGTGTACAGCAAAGTAATTCAGCTACATTCAAGGTCCTATATATGTAGGACCTTGTTGTTTATCTATTTGATATATAGTAGTTTGTATCTGCTAATCCCAAACTCTTAATTTACCCCTCCTCGCCCTTTCCCTTTGGCAACCATAAGTTTGTTTTCTATGTCTGTGAGTCTATTTCTGTTTTGTAAATAAGTTCACTTGTATCATTTTTAATTTTCATTTATTTATTTTTTGAAATGGATGCTATTTCTCTTTTTTTAATATCTTTATTGGAGTAAAATTGCTTTACAGTGGTATATTAGTTTCTGCTGTATAACAAAGTGAATCAACAATAGTTAAACATATATCCCCATATCTCTTTCCTCTTGCATCTCCCTCCCTCCCACCCTCCCCATCCCACCCCTCAAGGTGGACACAAAGCACAGAGCTGATCTCCCTGTGCTATGTGGCTGCTTCCCACTAGCTATCTATTTTACATTTGGTAGTGTATATATGTCCATGCAACTTTCTCACTTCATCCCAGCTTAACCTTCCCCTTCCCCATGTCCTCAAGTCCATTCTCTACGTCTGCGTCGTTATTCCGGTCCTGCCCCTAGGTTCTTCAGAACCGTTCCTTTTTTTTTTTTTTTTTTTTTAGATTCCACATATATGTGTTAGCCTATGGTATTTGTTTTTCGCTTTCGGACTTACTTCACTCTGTATGACAGTCTCTAGGTCCATCCACCTCACTACAAATAACTCAATTTTGTTTCTTTTTATGGCTGAGTAATATTCCATTGTATATATGTGCCACATCTTCTTTATCCATTCACCTGTCGATGGACACTTAGGTTGTTTCCATCTCCGGGCTGTTGTAAATAGAGCGGCAATGAACAATTTGGTACATGACTCTTTGTGAATTATGGTTTTCTCAGGGTATATGCCCAGTAGTGGGATTGCTGAGTCGTATGGTAGTTCTATTTGTAGTTTTTTAAGGAACCTCCATACTGTTCTCCATAGTGCCTGTATCAATTTACATTTTCACCAGCAGGGCAAGAGGGTTCCCTTTTCTCCACACCCTCTCCAGCATTTATTGTTTGTAGATTTTTTGATGATGGACATTCTGACTGGTGTGAGGTGATACCTCATTGCAGTTTTGATTTACATTTCTCTAATGATTAGTGATGTTGAGCATCCTTTCATGTGTTTGTTGGCAATCTCAATACCTTCTTTGGAAAAATTTCTATTTAGGTCTTCTGCCCATCTGTGGACTGGGCTGTTTGATTTTTGATATTGAGCTGCATGAGCTGCCTGTATATTTTGGAGATTAATCCTTTGTCAGTTGCTTCATTTGCAAGTATTTTC
Source organism: Mesoplodon mirus (assembly GCF_964341445.2). Classification (NCBI taxonomy): domain Eukaryota; kingdom Metazoa; phylum Chordata; class Mammalia; order Artiodactyla; family Ziphiidae; genus Mesoplodon; species Mesoplodon mirus. The sequence continues at coordinate 82,411,109 of NC_138980.1, read as the reverse complement.
TCCCATTCTGAGGGTTGTCTTTTTGTCTTGTTTGTGGTTTCCTTTGCTGTGGAAAAGCTTTTAAATTTCATTAGGTCCCATTTGTTTATTTTTGTTTTTATTTCCATTTCTCTAGGAGGTGGATCAAAAAGGATCTTGCTGTGATTTATGTCCTAGAGTGTTCTGCCTATGTTTTCCTCTAAGAGTTTGATAGTGTCTGGCCCTTACATTGAGGTCTTTAATCCATTTTGAGTTTATTTTTGTATATGGTGTTAGGGAGTGTTCTAATTTCATTCTTTTACATGTAGCTGTCCAGTTTTCCCAGCACCACTTATTGAAGAGGCTGTTGTTTCTCCATTGTATATTCTTGCCTCCTTTATCAAAGATAAGATGACCATAAGTGTGTGGGTTTATCTCCGGGCTTCCTATCCTGTTCCATTGATCTATATTCCTGTTTTTGTGCCAGTACCATACTGTCTTGATTACGGTAGCTTTGTAGTATAATCTGAAGCCAGGGAGCCTGGTTCCTCCAGCTCCATTTTTCTTTCTCAAGATTGCTTTGGCTATTCGGAGTCTTTTGTGTTTCCATACACATTGTGAAATTTTTTGTTCTAGTTCTGTGTAAAATGCCACTGGTAGTTTGATAGGGATTGCATTGAATCTTTAGATTGCTTTGGGTAGTATAGTCATTTTCACAATATTGATTCTTCCAGTCAAAGAACATGGTATATCTCTCCATCTATTTGTATCATCTTTAATTTCTTTCATCAGTGTCTTATAGTTTTCAGCATACAGGTCTTTTGTCTCCTTAGGTAGGTTTATTCCTAGGTATTTTATTCTTTTTGTTGCATTGGTAAGTGGGAGTGTTTCCTTTATTTCTCTTTCAGTTTTTTCAACATTAGTGTATAGGAATGCAAGAGACTTCTGTGCATTAATTTTGTATCCTGCTACTTTACCAGATTCATTGATTAGCTCTAGTAGTTTTCTAGTAACACCTTTAGGATTCTCTATGTATAGTATCATGTCATCTACAAACAGTGACAGTTTTACCTCTTCTTTTCCAATTTGGATTCCTTTTATTTCTTTTTCTTCTCTGACTGCTGTGGCTAAAACTTCCAAAACTATGTTGAATAATAGTGGTAAGAGTGGACAACCTTGTCTTGCTCCTAATCTTAGTGGAAATGTTTTCAGTTTTTCACCACTGAGAATGATGTTGGCTGTGGGTTTGTCATATATGGCCTTTATTATATTGAGATGAGTTTCCTCTGTGCCTACTTACTGGAGAGTTTTTATCATAAATGGGTGTTGAATTTTGTTGAAAGCTTTTTCTGCATCTATTGAGATGATCATATGGTTTTTTATCCTTCAAATTGTTAATATGGTGTATCACATTGATTGATTTGCATATATTGATGAATACTTGCATTCCTGGAATAAACCCCACTTGATCATGATGTATGATCCTTTTAATGTGCTGTTGGATTCTGTTTGCTAGTATTTTGTTGAGGATTTTTGCATCTATGTTAACATTTTACATGTTAACCAAATGATAGACTTGGTGGATGAGGGGAGAGTTAAATATGAATAATTTTGGATTTTTCTCTTTTCCTGATCTGTGACTGAAAGTCCTTTACCATCTGTCACCAGCATATAGAGCTTGTCTATTCCTCTTTTGGTGCTTAGCATGAGGGCCTTGGTTTGATACTATGCTCTAACCTCCATGTTGTAATTTCCCAACCAGCATCTCCAATAGAGAGCTATTCATTCATTATTCATTCATCCAAATTGCCTATCAGAATTCTTTATACTCTGGTAGATGTTCATTAATTATTATTTTAGACAGTAGAAATAAATAACTAGGCAGTACCCAACTGAATGAAAGTTCATGGTGTATACAAAGAGTTTCCAGTGATTTAGCTGTAATTTAGGGGATGTTATTTTTTTAAGGTTTGGTCTTATGCCCTCTGCTTTTTAACATTTACATGATTGATGTAACATGGATAATAGAATGGAAATCATGATCCCAGGATTTTAAGATGAGGACATGTTTAGAATTGAGATCTATTAATTTAAGTATTCATTATTATATCCCACAAATCTTTATGAAGCACTTAGTCTAAGCCAAACCCTGTGTTTGTACTTGAAAGACAAAGCATGATCCTTATGGAGCTTCCATGATCATGGTGGCCACAGATGGAGTAAGACCACTCTCCACAATGGCAGGTGACATTCACCAAGGGCCAGTATGTGCCTGGCACAGTTTGAAGTGGTTTATATGTACTGACTCATCTAATTCTCACCACAGCTCTTTGTGGTAGGCATTGCAAAATCTTCATTTTATAGATTCAGAATCTTAGGCACAGAGGGATTCATTACATTGCCCAACATTATGCAGCTAGTGAGTGTTAGCCAGGATCAGAATCCAGGCAGTCTGCCTCCTGAGATACACTGACTTTCAATAATCAAATAATCTTGTAGACCAAATGATAACTTGTAGAAAATTATAACTGTTCCAAGAGCTGTGGAGGAGACATTCGTGGTATTCTTAAGCCTATTTTAAGAGGAAATTACCCAGGGGAGCCTTCCTGGTGTCGAGACAGTTAAGATGGCACCTGAAGGCAGAGTGGGCATTAACTAGGTAAAAAGGGGCTAGTGGAGTATTGTGTACAAAGGAAATGCCTATTGATGGCAAGGAGCAAGGGGGGATTCAAGAAAGTTGCTACCAAAAAATAAATAGGTAGAGCAGAAGGTGGGTGTTGATGATATAGATTCCAGTTTGCAAAGCATTTTCACTTTTGCTCCTGTGTTTAATGCTCACAACCAACTTGGGTAGTTTAGAGACTTAATTTAACCAAGGCGATGGACCAGAAGTAGTAAGTCTGGGACCTGAACCCAGATCTCCTGATTTCAGTTCCCACAGCTATTCCACCAAACCAGAGTGGCTCAACAGTGCAAAAGAGGACCAAAGCAACATGTGGAGGGCACTGTGAGTATGGTATTTCTGGTTAGGGTCCACATGACTCAAAGGTGTGTATAGATCAGCAGTAATACTAGTAACACTGGTGCCTAAGGAAATGCATTTTATCTGGTTGTAAGAACGGAAGTACAATTCAAAATCAAGCCAAGACACAATTACTCTCAGATCTGATAGAATTCAAACATTACCTGTAACACCGATGTTGGGACAGGGCCCCATAACTTCAGGAGGGCATGAAGAACTAGAAAATAAAGATTCAGGAGGGAAAGTCAAAGAAATTGGGTTCTTTGAAGAAAACTATCAAAGGTTGCTTATCAAAAACATTCTGTGACAGACAATGACCAGCTTACTTTTTGTCATCTCTCAGGAGGTAGAAAGCAGGAAGGATTGATACCAGCCCGACAAACTATTCTCCATTTCCTGGCAAGAAAAAGAGACACCCTAGGACCAATACCTCAGACATCAAATCTGTAAATCATTTGTGCTTGGCTCTGGAATTCTAATGTGATTCTCTTTCCTATTCCAGGTTTACCTATTTGTTTCACCTAGACCATTCTTAGGGTTGTTTTGAAATCTTCCAAGCATGGTCATAATTGTGCTAAGGAAAAGCTAGTCAAGGATTAAAATGAGACAAAAAGACACCATCCAATAAAATAAAGCTGCAGATAATACATATGGGAGATAATCCACAGAAGGATAATTGAAAATAGTCAAATACTTGTTACAATAGCTGTCTAGCATCCATCCCTGGCAGCTGCCCACTTAATGCGGTTAAGCAGAATGCCTATAGTAAAAAAAAAAAAAAAAGCCTGCTGAGGATATGGGGGAAGATAAGGCATGATCACTAGCCCTAGAGCTCCCCTGCTATATTATAAATTCCTTGAGGGCAGACACTCTGTTACAATCACCTTTATGCAAACCATAGCACCCAGTTATAGGGTGCTAGCACATAAAAGAGGATCAATAAATGTTTGCAACTTATAATTGTTATGCCTTTCCTCCTCATCTCTCTCCATAATTGTCATTATTCAATCACTGTAAAAAAAAAAAAAAGTGTCTCTCTCCTGCTCCTTTCTTCTTGTCTTCAACACATGCTTAATGCCTGACAGTAGATCCAGAGGCACCATTTAACCTTGCCAAGTGGCAATCAGAAGTAAGTCAGATAGAAATATTTCATGACTCTCAGAGATGTTAAACCCTGGCATAAGTTGATGAGAAAGATTGTAATATCATTTCTCCAGGGAATCTTTGAAAATGTAGAATACCTAGTGTGATTCAGGGGTAAAGATATACCTAGAAATCTAATTTAACATTCTACAAACATATACATGCATACACACACTAGTTTTCCTTATAAAAGTTATCCATGTTCAGTGCAGAAAATTTGTACAATCTAGGGAAGTATAAAGAAGATAATAATCACACCATCTAAAAAAGAGCAACAGTTAGTATTTTGGTGTATTTTTATTTTTTTAATGTATCTGTCCACATACAGTCATTCATTCATTTATTCAACGAATTCTCATTAGGACTCTACCAACATTCTATGTAGAAAAAGACAATAAACAAACATCATAATAAAAGGAAAATTATGTGGTATGGTAGAAGGTGTTAAGTGTATGAAAAAAAGTATTGCAGGTTGAGTAATGGGGTCAGAGATGCTGGGACAGAGTGGAGGAGGTTGTGATTTTTTTAAAATAGGGTAGACAAATAGTTTTATTTTGTCAATGGAATCCTTATTTTTTCTTTAGGTATAATTGACAAATAACATATTAGTTTGAAGTATGCAATGTAATGATTCTATATTTCTATGTATTACAAAATGACCTCCACGAGAAATTAACATCTGTCATCATACATAATTACAAAAATTTTTTCTTGTGATGAGAACTTTTAAGATTTACTTTCTTAGCAACTTTCAGATATGCAATCAGTATTATTAGCATAGTCACCATGCTAAACGTTACATCCCCATGACGTATTTGTTTTATAACTAAATTTGTAACAATTTGTACCTTATGACCCCCTTCACCCATGTCAACCAGCCCTTACCTGCCCCCCCACCACCTCTGGCAACCACCAATATGTTCTCTGTATCTGTGAGTTCAGTGTTGTTTGGTTTTTCTTTTTTAGGATCCACATGTGAGATCATATGGTATTTGTCTTTCTCTATCTAACTTATTTCTCTTAGCATGATGCCCTCAAGTCTATCTATGTTGTCCCAAATAGCAAGATTTCATTCTTTTTATGGCTGAATAATATATATAGATAGATAGATAGATATAGATATAGATCTCACAATTTCTTTATCCATTCATCTCTCAGTGGACACTTAGGTTGTTTCCATATATTGGCTATTGTAAATAATGCTGCACTGAACATGGCAGGGCATATATCTTTTCAAGTGAGTGTTGTTGTTTTCTTCAAGTAAATACTTGAAAATAGAATTACTGGAGCATATGATAGTTCTATTTTTTAATTTTTTGAGAAAGCTCCATACTTTTTTCCATAGTGGTTACACCAATTTACATTTCCACCAACAGTGCACAAGAGTTCCAGTTTTTCTACATCCTCGCCAACACTTATTTTTTGTCTTCTTGATAATAGCCATTCTAATAGGTGTGAAATGGTACCTCACTGTGGTTTTGGTTTGCATTTCCCCAATGATTAGCAATGCTGAGCATCTTTTCATGTACCTATTGGCCCTCTCTGTCTTCTTTGGGAAAAAAATGTCTATTAGGATCCATTGCCCGTTTTTCAGTTGGATTGGGGGTTTTTTGCTCTAGATTTTGCTTTTGAGTTGGATGAGTTCTTTATATGTCTTAGATATTATCCCCTTATCAGATATATGATTTGAAAATTTCTTATCCCATTCTGTAGGTTGTATTTACACATTTTTGATGGTTTCCTTTGCCATGCAGAAGCTCTTTATAGTGTCACCCCACCTGTTTGTTTTTACTTTTGTTGCCTTTGTTTTTGGTATCAGATCCAAAATAATCAGTGCCAAGACCAATTTTAGGCACTTACCACATATGTTTTCCTCTAGATGTTTTATGGTTTCAGGTTTTACATTCAAGTCTTTTATTCATTTTGAGTTAATTTTTGTGTATGGTGTAAAAATATGGTCCTGTTCCTTTTTTTTTTTTGCATGTGACTGTCCAATTTTCCCAACACCATTTGTTGAAGAAACTGTCTCTTCCCCATTGTATATTCTTGACACCTTTGTCATAAATTAATTGACCATATATTCATGAGTTTATTTCTGGGTTTTTCTATTCTGTTCCATTGATCTATGTGTTTTTAGGCCAATGCCATACTATTTTCATTACCAGAGCTTTGTAATATAGTTTGAAATCAGAGAGCATGATGCCTCCAAGTTTGTTGATCTTTTTCAAAATTGCTTTGGCTATTTGAGGTCTTCTGTGTTTGCATACAAATTTTAGGGATGTTTGTTCTATTTCTGGGGAAAATGCCGTGGGTATTTTGATTGGGATTGCACTGAATCTGTAGATAGCCTTGGATAGTATGGACATTTTTACAATATTTATTCTTCCAATACATGAACATGGCATATTTTTCCATTTATTTGTGTCTTCCTTGATTTCTTTCATCACTGTCTTATAGTTTTCAGTGTAAAAGTCTTTCACCTCCTTGGTTAAATTTATCAGTAGATATTTTATTCATTTTAATGTATTGTAAATGGAATTGTTTTCTTAATTTGTCTTTCTGATAGTTCATTATTAGTGTATAGAAATGCAACATATTTCTGTATATTGATTTTCTTCTGCAACTTTACTGAATTTGTTGATTAGTTCTAACAGTTTTTTGGTTTTTCTATCATGTTATCTGCAAAGAATGGCATTTTTATTTTTACTTTCTGATTTGGAGGCCTTTTATTTTTCTTCACTAATTGCTTTGGCTAGGACTTCCCATACTATGTTGAATGAAAATGGTGAAGGTAGGTATCCTTGTCTCATTTCTGATCTTAGAGAAAAAGATTTCAGCTTTTGCAATTAAGTATGATGTTAGCTTGTCATGGATGGCCTTTATTAGGCTGAGGTAATTTCCCTCTATATCCACTTTGTTGAGAGTTTTTAATCATAAATGGCTATTGAATTTTGTCAAATGCTTTTGCTGCATCTATTAAGAAGTTCATTTGATTTTCATCCTTCATTTTGTTAATGTGTATCACACCGATTGATTTGCAGTTGTCAAACCATCCTTGCACCCACTTGACAGTGCTGTATGATCCTTTTAGTGTATTGTTGAATTCAGTTTGCTAATACTTCGTTGAAGATTTTTGCATCTGTTTGTCAGGGATGTTGACCTACAATTTTCTTTTCTTGTGGCATCCTTGTTTGGATATGGTGTCAGGATAATGCTGGCCTCATAAAAGGAGTTTGGATGTGTTATCTTTTTTTGGAAGAGTTTGAGGATTGATATTAATTCTTTTTCAAATGTTTGGTAGCATTCACCAGTGAAGCCATCTGGTCCTGGACTTTCACTTATTGGGCGTTTTTGATTACTGATTCAATCTCCTGACTAGTTCAGGTTTTCTTTTTCTTCATGATTCACTCTTTGTAGGTTGTATGTTTCTAGAAATTTATCCATTTCTCCTAGAGTGTCAAATTTGTTGGTGTATAATTGTTCTTATTAGTCTCTTATGATCCTTTGTATTTCTGTGGTATCTGTTTTGAAGGCTCCTCTTTCATTTCTTATTTTGAGTTCTCTCTCTTTTTTTTTCTTGGTGAATCTAGCTAAGGTTTGTCAACTTTGTTTATCTTTTCAAAGAGCCAGTTCTTAGTTTCATTTATCCTTTCTAATGTCTTTTTAGTCTCTATTTCCACTCTGATCTTTGTTATTTCCTTCCTTCTACCAGATTTGGGCTTTGTTTTTTCTTCTTTATATAGTTCCTTGAGATATAAAGGTAGGTTGTTGAATTGAGACTTTTCTTGTTTCCTGATATAGTCATTTATCACTATGACATTCTCTTTTAGAACTGCTTATGCTGCATCACATAAATTTTGGTATGTTACATTTTCATTTTCATTTGTCTCAAGGTATTTTTTTATTTCTCTTGATTTTTTCTTTTTGACCCATTCGTGGTTCAGCAGTATGTTGTTTAATATCCACATATTTATTAATTTTCCTGTTTTCTTCTTGTATTTGATTTCTAGTTTTATACTATTGTGGTTGGAAAAGATGCTCAATATGATTTCAGTTTTCTTAAATTTATTAAGACTTATTTTGTGGCCTAACATATGATATATCCTAGAGAATGTTCCATGTGCACTTGAGAAGAATGTATTCTGTTACTGTGGGATGAAATGTTCTATATATATCTGTTAAGTCTATCTGATCTCACATGTCATTTAAGGCCAGTGTTTTCTTACTGATTTTCAATCTGTATAATATCTATTCATGTAAGCAGGGTGTTAAAGTCCCTTGCTATTATTGTATTGTTGTCTATGTCTCCCTTTAGGTCTGTTAATATTTATATATTTAGGTGCTCCTATGTTTGGTGCATAAATATTACAAATGTTATATCCTCTTGTTGGATTGACCACTTTATGTGCTGACCTTTTTTGTCATTTATTACTGTCTTTGTTTTAAAGTCAATTTTGTCTGACATAAGTATTGCTACTCCAGCTTTCTTTTGGTTTCCATTTACATGGAATTTTTTTCCCCAGCCTTTCACTTTCAAGCTGTGTGTGTCCTTATATCTGAAGTGTGCATCTGTAGGCAGCATATAGATGGGTTGGGATTGTGGTTTTAAATGTAATGGCTAGAGGAGGCCTTATTGAAAAGGTGATATTTGAACAAAGGTATTAATTGGGATCATTTTGAACAGCCTACTATGCAATTTGCTTTGATCATTATTCTTTAAAACATGCTTATTTAATGGATGCACATCATTTTATCTTATAAATCTTATAAATAATTTTTTAACCCCATGGTTGGACATTTACATCAACTCCACTTAATTTTTTCTGTGTTATACATTCTTAAATGAATCTGTGGCTTCTCTGTTCAGTTATTGCAATTAACAGCATAAAGGTAAGATTTAGCTTAGAAAAGAGGAGACAGCATCAAGGTAATAATGTTAACTTCTTGTGAGATATGTTGCAATAGTTTTCATTTACTTCTAATCTGATTATGATGTGTTTTTAAAATACCATTTATTGTGATTTCAGTTAAAATATACATATTTATATTTAAATTTTGTAAAATATACAAAAGCAAAAGAAAATTCAAAATACCCATAATCACATCTTCCAAAGTTAATCATATTTGCTCAAAATATACACTTATTTAGTTTGTATTATATTAAACATACTGTTTTATAATTTTCATTTAATTAAATGTGAGCATTTTCTAAGTATTTTATTTATAACTATATTTTAAGTGTACTATTTTAAAGTATTCTTTTATAATCTAATTTTAATAAGTGTACACTATTCACTTTTTACCCATTCCATAAACTATCCCCATTTTATAAACTGAATTATACAATTTATCACTATTGTAAAATATTTTCACATATATCCTTGCCCACAACTCTGATTATTTCCTTCTGTAATTAAAAGCATAAATCTGTCATTTATATAGCACATATTTTTACTAGTTTGTTGCTTTCCTTTTAGTTTTATTTATGTTGTTTTTTTGACTGAAAGAAATTAAATCTATCAATCCTTTCCTTAAGGGATTCTTCATTTGCCTTTTAGGTTTTGAAAATCCTTTAGCACCCTGAGTTTTTTTGTTTTTTAAAAAAAACTCTTTTCCCTGGTGGGATTTATTTTGGCCCATGGTATGACATTTAGTGAACCAACTTTATTTCTTTTGGAATAGTTACAGCTTGGTTAACCTTCAATAGGCCTTTCTTTTCTTTATTTTGTTATTCTGTCAGTCAGGACTCTTATCTAAATACTTCTTCAAACCATATGTAAGAGCAAAGGTGGTACTTCTACTGACATTCCAAGGATTCACATATTTGTGAATTGGGATTGAAGAGGGCAAGAATTGTTTCAAGGAGAACAAATACATACACAGACTTTTGAAATTTTAATAAGACATGTTAAGAAATAATGCATAATTCCAGAAAAAGTCTTTAATAATTGTAACTCTGAACTTCAAAACACCTTTGTATAAATCCTCAGGAGTAGATTCACAAATTGGAAAGTTGGTGTTCCCATTAGAACTTCTATAGTGTATTAGTACTCTCTCATTGCTCTGAGAATAGGAGGAATATAATAATAAGAGCTGTCATTTAATGGGAACTTACTACATGCAAGGCATTGTGCCAAGTACTTCACATGTGGTATTTATTTAATCTTCAAAATACTTTAGAAGGGAGGTATTATCAAGATCTCTCATTTACAGATGAGGAAACAAAGGCTAAGTGGGATAGTAGAAAGCTTCCACGGTCATGCAGCTAGTTGACTGTATAATGGGGACTCCTCAACTATTTCTCAACAAAATTTAGTCAATGCAATAGTAAAAATAAGAATATGAAGGAAAGTCCTAATTAGATACATCATATGCTGTCTCCAACTTCCCTTCTCCACAATGTGCTTGGAAAGCTTCCACTAGTTTAAGTCACACCTAACTAATAACAACTACAACTGATAATTATTTATATTTTTTAAAGCACATTCAACCAAGAGAGTTGAGGCTTACAACATATGGTCCAGGTCATACCATTTGGACAGCTTAGAAAGCAGAGGTGCTAAGAGGTTAGGTAGTAGAGCTGGGATTTAAAACCATGACTCCTATCTCTGCCATCAGTTCTTCCCCTGACCTCCACACTGTAAGTTTGGGAGGTTTCTCTTGGGGAATTTTTTTTAATCCAAATTTCAAAATATTATGACTTCTTGTTGTTGCCGCTGTTATTACCTAACCATCTCTGACCTTTTAAGCAATGAATATGTTGTATTTTAAATTCTCATGACTGTAATGATCTAGGCCATCTGATACTTTATTACACATATTGAATAAGAAACATTATAGGTATTCTTTTATCTAGTCCATCCTTTAGTGAATCAGTGATATAGTTTAGACTTTTCTGTTGGATATGTCTCTTGAGAAGACATAAAATAAAATTACTTTATATGCTGTTAATAAATATATCATTACATATATGATGCTTTAACACTTCATGATAACTACATTTTTTGGCAGTGCACACATTTACACAAAAATCATTTTTCTTTAGGTAGAAAAATTTCAATAACTGCATTAAAAGCAGTAACTTTTGAGCATTTCCCAGAAAAGAAGAGTAATTTTAAAGGAAACAATATAAAGGCATTATTAAGTTTTTGATCTTTTGTGGCCTGTTCAAATGCTATCTCTTCTGTGACCTTCCTCCTCTGAAGTATTTCTATCCTTTGAGCACCATTATAGTATTTTTAACATTCCATTATAGTGCTAATCCCAAATTATACCTTGTAAAAGTGATTTGTGCACATGACAATTTAGATTAAAACCCCCATGTTTTAGTCTTCTCTCTCTCCCCATATCTAGCCAGTTGCCCAGTACAAAATGTTAAACTGAATAACAGGTAATCAAAGTTTAAATAGTGAAAAAATACATAAGCCTTAATTTAAGGCTTTTGTCAGATACGTAGTTAATATGTGAGGCATGCCAAATCAGAATGCAAGTCTACCTTGGTTCTAAAATAGAAAGGACAATTTAAGTATTTTTAAATATAACCTGGAACAGAAAACTAAATCTGTTATGGTAGAAACAGGATGTGTGTTATAAGTTAAGATTATATGAAATTTCTGTAAATGAATTAATATATATTCCCAGTAATATTTTAAGATTTTAAAATCTTGATACTAAGGTCAGTAACTTTTTTCACAAAAATCCGTTGCACAGAAGAGAAGTAAAAGTGTAAAGTTTAGGAATTCTGTTGAAGTTAAATTATCAGGTTAAAAAATAGGGTGTTATTATTTTAAGGTATTTTATGTAAGCCTCATGGTAACCACATGGGAAAATATGTAGTGATTATGCAGAAGAACATTGTAAAGGGGTCAAAACACACTGATATCAAAACACAATAAAAGACAGCAGGGTAAGAAACAAGGAACAGTGGATCTACAAGACAACCAAAAGACAAATAACAAAGTGGCAACTGTAAGTCCTCACCTATCCATAATTACTTTAAACATAAATGGAGTATGGATCAAATTCTCTAATCAAAAGACTTAGGATGGCTGAAAGGATAAAAACAAGATCCAATGATATGCTGCCTACACGAGACTCAATTTAACCATAAAGACACACATGGACTGAGAGTGAAGGGATGGGAAAAGTCATTTCAAGCAAATGGTAACCAAAAACAAGCGAACAAATGGGTGTCTATACTTATATCAGACAAAATAGACTTTAAACTAAAAATGGTAAAAATAGACAAAGAAGGTCATTACATAACGATTAAAGGGTCAATCCATCTGGAGGATAAAACAGTTGTAAATATTTGCGTGTCCAACATTGGAGGACCTAAAGAAAGTAAAAGCTAACAGAGCTAAAAGGAGAAATAAACAGTAATACAGTAATGGTTGGGGACTTTAATTCCCCATTCTGAACAATGGATAGATCATTCAGACAGAGAAGCAATAAGGAAATAGGAGATTTGAGCAATACTATAGACTAAATAATCCTAATAGACATATACAGAACATCCTATCCAACAACAGCACAATACACGTTCTGAAGTGGAATATTTTCTAGGATAGACCAAATGTTAGGCCACAAAACAATTCTTAGCAAATTCAGGAAGATTGAAATCATACAAAGTGTCTTCTCAGACCACAATGGCATGAAACTGGAAAGTAATAACAAAAGGAAAATTGACAAACACATGAAAATAAAACAATACTCAGTAAACAGTGGTCAGGGGCACTGAATAGACAATTTTTCAAAGAAGATGTAAGAAAGGCCAATTGGGTACATGATAAGATGCTCAACAAAATAGTTATTAGGAAAATGCAAATTAAGGCCACAATAAGATATTACCCCATACCTGTTAGAATGACCATCAAAAAGACAAGAGCTAACAAATGCTGACATGGATGTGGAGAAATAGGAACTCTTGTGCACACTGGTGGGATTGTAAATTGGCACAGCCACTATGGAAAGCAGTATGGAGGATCCTTAAAATATTGAAAGTAGAATTACCATATGATTCAGCAATTCCATCTCTGGGAATATATCCAAAGGAAATGAAAACACCAGTTTGAAAAGATATCTGCAATCCATATTCATAGCATTTACAATAGCCAAGATATGGAAACAACCTAGTGTCCACTGATGGATGAATCGATAAAGAAGTTGTGAGATACACACACACACACACACAATTGATATTATTTATCCATAAAAATGAGGAAATGCTACCATTTATAACAACATGGTTAGACCTAGAAGGCATTATGCTAAGTGAAATAAATCAGAGGAAAAAAATAGTGTATGATATCACTTACATGTGGAATCTTAAAAAATATCAAGCTCATAGAAAAAGAGATCAGACTGGGACTTCCCCAGTGGTCCAGCAGTTAAAATTCCACACTCCCAGTGCAGGGGGCCTGGGTTCAATCCCTGGTCAGGGAACTAGATCCTGCATGCTGCAACTAAAGATCCTGCATGCCACAAGTAAGACCTGGCGCAGCCAAACAAACAAACAAACAAATAAATAAATAAATAAAATTTTAAAAGAGATCAGACTGCTTGTGGTTACCGGAGGTGGAGGGTGGAGGAAGGGGAATTGAATGAAGGTGGTCCAAAGGTGCAAATTTCCAGTTATAGGAGAAATAAGTGCTAAGGATGTAATGTACAATATGATGGCTATAGTTAACACTGCTGTATGATATATAGGAAAATTTTTAAGAGTAAGTCCCAATTCCTTTTTTCTTCATTTTATTTTATCTATATGAAATGATAGATGTTAGCTGAACCTATTGTGGTAATTATTTCACAATATATGTAAATCAAACCATCATGCTGTACACCTTAAATTTATACAGTGATGTTTATCAATTACTTCTCAATAAAACTGGGGGAAAAATCCAGTGCAATAGCAACACAATGCTATATGTTAATATTTAGTAACTTTAAAATGGACTGGTGTACAGACATAATGCTGATTAAAAGATGAAGATAATATTTATGCTTTTCCCATAAGGTAGTTTTAATAAAATGTTCCAACTCAAAATATGTGTGATCTCAAAATTATGTCTTCAGTTCTTAGAATAAAGTCCTTTCTGGAAAATTATATGACTAAATAGCATTTTAGAACCTGTAAATACCTTAAAGATCATATAATCTAAACCACTTATTTAATTATGCTATTTATTAATAAATATCACTGAAAAGAAATATTCAGTTATTACTAAATGTTATGCAATGAAGTTAAGGTTCTTTCCTATCCCAGGGGCAAGGACTAATAACAGTTTCCTGGGTAATCTTCTTAAATTTTTCTGTACAAAAGCATACATTTAATTTATTTAACAGCACCAATGCAAGCCAGCTATAAAAGTGTGATGGCTTGCAGTAAATCTTGGAGATAATTTTCTCTTAATATAAAGATCTATCTCATTTTTTAATATGAAATATTTAAACAATGGTTACAGATAAATATCTAAAAACACTCTTAAAGACACTGCCTAAATTTAACAAATATTCACATTTTATTATTTTTTAATCTTTGCCTTTTAAGAAACAGTTGAAGGGCTTCCCTGGTGGCGCAGTGGTTGAGAGTCCGCCTGCCGATGCGGGGGACACGGGTTCGTGCCCCAGTCTGGGAAGATCCCACATGCCGCGGAGCGGCTAGTCCCGTGAGCCATGGCCGCTGAGCGTGCGCGTCCAGAGCCTGTGCTCCGCAACGGGAGAGGCCACAACAGTGAGAGGCCCGCGTACCACAAAAAAATAAAAAAAAAGAAACAGTTGAAGACCCTTTTGTATCTCTCTTAATCTTGTTTACCCTCCACTACTTTCTTTTCCTTTTTGACCATTTTCCTAAATGTTTCCGTTGCTGTTCACAGTCCTGTCCTTTTTTTTTAACTTTATTACATATGTGTGTTCCATAAACAACTTATAGCCTCGTTTTACATGTAACTGAATGTTCCATAATGGAATTGTAACTGGTTTAGTGAGCAGTCTCTAATCAGTAAGATGTAAGGATAAATCCATGTCATTTTTCTTCATTCCTTTTACTCTATTAAATGTCTCCTGTGCTTAACTACATCCTGGACAGATGTCAGAACTTTCCAGTTATTTCAGGTTATTAAAATTCTGTTTAAAATTCTAATTTCATCCTATTTAAATCTTAACTTTTATGTTTTATGGTACTTTATTAAGATATAATTTATATACAGTAAGGTCCAAAAATATTGATTACATAAAGAAAATTGAGAATTTCACCATACAATGGATTATACAGTATTGTGTAAAAATTATATAAATACATATCTACACTTGTATCCACCTATGTGACCACCACTCAGATCAAGAAATAGAACATTCCTCACTCCCAGAAGTGAGGCAATATCCCTTCCTCCCCTCTTCCGAAAACAAAATATAACACTATTCTGACTTCTAACAGCATTGATTAGTTTTGCCTATTCTTGTGTTTCATGTAAATGGAATCATACCATATAATGTCTGGCTTTTTTCACATAATGATTTTGAAATCCATCCATGTTGTTACATACATCAGCAGTTCATTCTTTTTTGTTTTGGTATTTTTGAGTACTATTGTGTTGTGTGAATATTCATAATTTGTCCACTCTCTTGTTGATGGGTTTGTGTTATTTCAAATTTTGAGCTATTATGAAGAAAGCTGCCATGAACAACTTGTACAAGTCTTTTGGACATCTGCATTCAATTTTCTTGAGTAGATGCCTACAAGTAAAACTGCTGAATCACAGGATTGTATATGTTTAACTTTGTTAAAAACTGCCAAACACTTTGAAAGTAGTTGTCACATTTTACACTCTTAGCCAGTGATATATGAGGACTCTAGTTACCACATGTATGTCAACACTTTGTGAAGTCAATCTTTTTTATTTTAGCCTTTCTGGTAGGTGGGTAGTTGTATCTTTTTGTGGTCATTTTTCTATATTTTTAAATGGGAAAATCAAAAACATGGTTAACAGTTACTGTTGCTTGTACCTGCACAGAATATCTCTAGAAGGATTAGAAGAATCTGAACATTCTGGTTTTCCTTTGGTGAGGATTGGTGAGCCCCTGTTTTTCTGGGTCACTGGTGTGGGAGGTAGGTGTCCCCTTGTAACCTTTAGTTACTTTTGAATATTGAACCATGTACATGTTTTACCTATTGAAAAAATGAAATTATTTTAAAAATCACTCAATTAGTGGATAATGAAGCTGTACTCTACTCCCTGCTCAGACCAGGCTTGTGAGTTGGGGGATTCTGAGTGGGGAGAAGGCACTTTCCGCCCTTTCACTCCAGTTTCACTAACAACTAACTCCAGTTGTTAGTCACCCAGTACCACTTTAGAGCATGGCCAGATTAGTTTCTGGGAACCTCCACCTCCTTCCTCTTCCTGCCTCTAGCTCTTCTCATTGGCTGGATGAGGCGAGAGGGAAAGGGACAGATTTATCTTTCTTTATTTGTGTCCTTCTCTTTTGAGGTTGTTGAAGTTTCTATATTATGGCTGCCCTTGGTTGCATTCTTTGTGGCAGGTCCAAAGTCACCTCTCTCCTGGGTCACATGTGAGGTTTTTATGGGATGGAAGGTGAGGAACTTGGGGAGCCTCCCCTCTGTACCATTCTCTGATGTGGAACATCCAGTTCCAGCTTGACTTCTTTCTACCCTCCTAAACTCTAATACCTGGGGTGGGGACTAGGGGAGCAACCTGTAACCTCTCATTCATGGGCCTATCTGTGGGTTCCAGCAAGGTTAACTCAGGCCCGTCTCCCTTTCGTAGCACTCCCTGACCCATAGGATCTGATGTCAGGAGGTGAGAGGACCTCCACCCTTGTCTTTTTTGGAGAAAGAATTCCACAAAAAGACAATGTAGAGCAGGCACAAAGTTTATTGGAAGCACAGTATGTGCAAAGAGAACAAAGGAGCAACTTAGAGCAGAAGGAAGGCAGAAATACACACCCAGGGAAGAGTGTGGGCATCCTCCCTAATGAGGAGCATGCCACAGAGGTGATTTAAATCACTTACATGGAGCATTTCTTCTGGGTCTTTGTTTTCCTCTGGCCAATTATCTCGCCTCTTTTCCCACATCTGACCTGTCTTAGGGCCCTTCCCAATATGCGTGCATGTCTTTTTGCCAAAACGGATTCCAGCATGGAGGCCTATGGGATATTGATAGCACCTATTATGGGGTGGTGCTCCCGCCCTTTTTGACCCCCGAGGAGCCTTCTTGTGCATGTGTAGTTAGGGAGGTCTCCTTGACCTCAGGGGAGTGATAGATGTGGTCATCTTATCTCTCTACTCCAGCAGAGCTCAGCTTCTGCCATTAACTTTGTCCTTGAAGTGTCAGGGAAAACAAGCTCCAATTTACTCCACTTGACAAACTCCAGCTGCTCCGCCCAGAGGCCTATCTACCTCCTACCTCAGATCCTCACACATCTGATGGAGATGCAAGTTACTCCTCTTTGTTCTCATCCTACCCTCTCTCATCGGGTCTCTCCTTCCCGCTTAGGAAGCTGCATTCAGTAAATCTAAATGTGACTTAGCAGATGGTCAATAGAGGAATGAGATGACAGTCTCTCCTCTTGTGGGCACTATCAAACTTGATGGGTAATTGCCTTAGAACCCTTCACACTGGGACCACCAGTTAGAGAGGGAAGGGGAGCCGAGAGGAGAGAGAGGGAGAGGAAGGGGAGAGACAAAGCCCCAGTGCCCTCCTCTAGGTTGATCGCTCAGAGTTCCAACGATTTCTTCTTCCTCATTTCCTCAATCTTCTTACATATAATGCCTGAGTTAGGTATTATAGGGCCAGTTCTGCTAATTCTTACTAATGTCTGTGTGTATATAACCATGTGTGGAGTGTTCCTGAGTGTGCGTTGGGGGTGGCGTCTCAGTGTGGGATGCCTGTCTAGTCCAGGTCCTGTGATCTTGTTAATATGCAAGCTCAGAATCAGGAAATCCAAGTGGGGTCTGAAATCCTTCGTTAAAACCTTCTTTATTGTAAAATACCCATAATGTAAAATTTACCATCTTAATCATTTTTAAGGGTATGGTCAAGTGGCATGAAATACATTCATATTGTTGAGTGACCATCATCACCATCCATCTCCAGAACTCTTTTTCACCTTGTGAAACTGAAACTTCATACTCATTAAACAGTAACTCCCTGTTCCCACTTCCCCTGGGCCCTGGCGACTAGCAATCTACTTTCTTTCTCTGTGAATTTGACTACTCTAACTACCTCATATAAGTGGAGTTATACAATATTTGTCCTTTTGTGACTGGCTTATTTAACTTAGCATAATGTCCTCAAGGTTCATCCATGTTGTGACATATGTCAGAATTTCTTTTTCCAGCTGAAATTAGTATTTGAATTTGTAGACTTAGTAAAGTAGATTGTCCTCAAAGTGGGTGAGTATTATCCAAATCCATTGAGGGTCTGAATACAACAAAGGGCAGAAGAAGGAGGATTTTGTTCCTTTTTTCCTGCCTCACTGTTTGAACTGAGACATCCCATGTCATCTTTTCCTGCCTTTGAACTGAGAATTTACATCATTGGCTCCTCTGGTTCTCAGGCCTTTGGACTTACTGAATTACACCACTGACTTTCATGTGTCTCTAGCTTGCAGACAGTAGATCTTGAGACTTCATAACTTCTATAACTACTTGAGCCAATTCCTCATAATAAATATCCTATTGTTCTGTTTCTCTGAACAACCCTATTTGTTCTTTATCTCTGAAGAACCCTAATACAATATGATCATTCCTTTTTTTCATTTTTTTGAGCAAATGCCGTACTGTTTTCCATAGTGACTGTACCATTTTACATTCCTTCAACAGAGCACAAGTTTCTCAATTTCTTTACATCTCTACCAACAACTGTTATTTTCTGGGGCTGTTTGTTTGTAGTGGTCATTCTAGTGGGTGTGAGGTGATATCTCATTGTGGTTTTGATGTGAATGTTTAGTGATGGTGACCATCTTTTCATGTGCTTATTGGTAGTTTATATATCTTCTTTGGAGAAATGTCTATTCAAGTTCTTAGCCATTTTTTAATTGGGTTACTTGATTTTGTCATTGCTGTTGTAGTATTTTATACATCTGATATTTTCACTCTGTTGATTGTGTCCTTTGCACAAAAATTTTTAGTTTTGATTTATTCCAGTTTATCTTTTTTTTCTTTTGTTGCCTTTGCTTTTGGTGTCATATCCAAGAAATCATTGCCAAATCCAATGTTGCAAAGATTTTCTCTATATTTCTTGTAAGAGTTTTATGGTTTTAGTTCTTAAATTTAGGCCTTTGATCCCATTTTGAGTTAACTGATGTATATGATGTAAGGTATGGGTCCAACTTCATTCTTTTACATGTAAATATCCAGTTTTCCCAGCCCCATTTGTCAAAAAGTTTACCCTTTCTCCATTGATGGTTTTGGTATCCTTGGTGAAAATCACTGGACCATATATGTGAGGATTTACTTCTGAGCTCTTTATTCCATTCCATTGGTCTATCAGTCTGTCATTATGCCAATACCACACTATTTTGATTACGTTATATGTGTAGTAAATTTTGAAATCAAAGTTAAGACTTCAAACTTTGTTCTTTTTCTCAAGATTCTTTTGGTTATTCAGGGTCCCTTAAGATTCCATATGAATTTTAGGGTGGATTTTTCTATTTCTAGGAAAAATAAAAAGGTCACTGGGATTTTGATAGAGACTTTATTGTAGAGTGCTTTTAGTGGTATTTATGGCTTAGTACTATTAAGTCTTGTAATCGATGAACATAAGATGTCTTTCCACTTATTGGTGTCATCTTTAGTTTCTTTCAGCAACATTTTGTAGTTTTCAGTGTACAAGTCTTTTGGTTCCTTGGCTAAGTTTATTCCTAAGTATTCTTTTTACTGTTGCTGTAAATGGAACTGTTTACTTAATTTCCTTTTTGTTTATTGGTGTATAGAAACACAATAGATTTTGCCTGTATGTTTTGTATCCTACAGCTTTGTTGAATTCATTTATTCTAACAGGTATTTTTTTTGTGGATTTTTAGACTTTTCTACATATAAGATCATACTGTCTGCTAACAAAGATAATTTTACTTCTCGTTTCCAGTTTGGATGCCTTTTATTTCTTTTTCTTGCCTCATTACCCTGGCCAGGACTTCCAGTACTATGTTGAATGAAGTGATAAAAGTAGGCATCATTGTCTTGTTCCTGATCTTAGAGGAAAAGCTTTCATTCTTTTATCATTGAGTATGATGTTAACTCTGGGTTTTTCATGTAGGGGCTTCCTCATGTTGAGGTATTTTCCTTCTGTTTGTAGTTTGTTGAGTGTTTTTTTTAATCAGGAAAGGGTGTTGAATTCTATCAAATAATTTTTCTACATCAATTGAGATGATCGTGTGATCTTTTTCCCCCTTCATTCTTTTAAAGTGGTGTATTATATTGTTGTTGTTGTTTTGGGTATGCTGAACCATCATTGCATTTAGGGATAAATCCCACTTGGTCACAGTTTATAATCCTTGTGGTGTATTGTTGAATTCTATTCACTAGTATTTTATTGAGGATTTTTGCATCATTGTTCATCAAGGATATTGGTTTGTAGTGTTCTTGCAGTGTCATTGTCTAGTTTTGTTAATCTTGTTAATGCTGCCTCACAGAATGAGTTTAGAAGTTTTCTATCCACTTCAATTTATTAGAAGAGTTTGTAGATGATTTTTCTTAATTCTTCTATAAGTCTTTGGAAGTCATCTGGCCCTGGGCTTTTCTTTATTGGGAGATTTTTCATTACTGATTCAATCTCTTTACTAGTTATACGTCTATTCATATTACTTTTTGTTCATGATGCAGTCTTGGTAGGCTGTGTGTTTCTAGGAATTTGCTTTTGTCACCTAGGTTGTCCAATTTTATTTGCATATAGTTTATGGTGCTCTCTTATAGTTCTTTTTATTTATGTAAAACAAGTAGTAATATCCTCTCTTTCATTTCTGATTTTAGTTATTTGAGTCTTCTCTCTTTTTTTCTTAGTCATTCTATCTAAAGTTTTGACAATTTTTTGAACATTTTAAAGAATTAACTCTTGAGTTCTTGATTTTTTTTTCTATTTTTTTCCCTTTGTTTATCTGCCCTAACCTTTGCAGCCTTTTTTTTTTTTTTTTTTTTTCTGTTAGCTTTGGGTCTTGTTTATTCTTTTTTTAGTTACTTAAGGTATAAAGTTAGGCTGTTGATTTGAGATCTTTCTTCATTTTATTTTATTTTTATTTTATTTATTATTTTTTGTGTGTGTGGTATGCGGGCCTCTCACTGCTGTAGCCTCTCCCATTGCGGAGCACAAGCTCCAGATGCGCAGGCTCAGCAGCCATGGCTCACGGGCCCAGCTGCTCCGCGGCACATGGGATCTTCCCGGACCGGGGCACGAACCCGTGTCCCCCGCATCGGCAGGCGGACTCTCAACCCCTGCGCCACCAGGGGAGACCCTTTCTTCATTTTAATGTGTTTATAACTATAAATTTTTCTCTTAGCACACTTTTACTGCATCTCATTAGTTTTTGTATGCTGTGTTTTGATTTTCATTTGTCTTATGATCTTTTGTAATTTGTGAATTCTTCTTTGACCTACTTGTTGTTTAAGGGTGTGTTATTTAATTTCCACATATATATGAATTTCCCAGTTTCCCTTCTGCTTGTGATTTCTTTTTCATTTTATTGTACCTTTGAAAAGATACTTTGAATAATCTCAATATTTGTTAATTTGATTTCTGGCCTAACATGTGGCCTATCCCAGAAGAATGTTTCATGTGTGTTTGAGAATATATGTTCTGTTGTTGTTTGATGAAGTGTTCAGTATATGTCTGTTAGGTCAAATTGGCCTGCAGTGTTGTTCAAGTCATCTATTTACTTAAAGATCTTCTGTTTCAGTGTTCTATCTATTATTAAATGGGGAGTATTGAAGTCTCCTACTATTATTGTGTTGCTATTGTTGTGTTAATATTTTCTCCCTTAGATTCTGAAAGTTTGCTTCATGTTTTTAGAAGCTCTAGCGTTCCATGTAAAAATATTTATAATTGTTAGACCTTCTTGATGAATCAATTCTTTTATGGTTATATAAATTCTATCTTTGTCTCTCATAACAGTTTTTGACCTAAACTATATTGTCTGATTTTATTATAGCCATTCTTACTCTATTTTGGCTACTCTTTGCATGGAGTATCTTTTTCTATCCTTTCACTTTCAATCTGTGTGTCCTTAGATCTAAATTGAATCTCCTGTAGATAGCACATAGTTGGTCCTTTTTCTTTAATCCATTTTGCCAATCTATGTCTTTTGATTGGGGAGTTAATCTACTTACATTTAAAGTAACTACTGAATTATTTTAAAGACTTATTATTATCATTTTGTTACTTGTTTTGTTTGTCTTATAGGTTTTTTGTTTGTTATTTCCTTCCATACTGCCTTTTGTGTTTTGTTGATTTTTGGTGCTGCATCTTAATACCCTTCTCATTTCCTTTCTGTGTACATACTACAGATATTTTCTTTGCAGTTATACTGGGGATTATAAAGTTACAATAATATATTTGAAACAAATAATAACTTAAGTTCAGTTGCATACAAAAACTCTATTCCTTTGTTTGTCAACTATATCCCATTAAAGAGAGAGGGAAAAGGCTCTACTGCTTTAGAGCTACCCCCACCCAGCTTTGTGCTATTGATCACAAATTACATCTTTATATGTCATTACCCATTAACATAGATATAATTTTTATGTTTTTATCTTTTAAATTCTGTTTTAAAATACTGGTTTTATCTTTGTTCATGTATTTACTTTTACTGGAGAACTTTATATTTTCATGTCTTCAAGTTATTGTCTGTTATCCTTTCATTTCAATTTGAAGAACTCCCTTTAGCATATCCTGTGGTGCAGATCTAATGGTGATGAACTCGCTAGCTTTGGTTGATTTCAGAATGTCATAATTTCTTCTTGATTTTTGGAGGATAGTTTTACTGCATATAGAATTCTTGGTAGACTCTACTTTTTTGGGGGCATTTTAAATTTATCATCCTAATGCCTTCTAGCTGCAAGGTTTCTGTCAAGAAATCTGCTTATGCTCTTACAGAGGATCTCTTATATGTGAAGAGTCATTTTTCTCTTGTTACTTTCAAGATTTTTTTCTTTGTTGTTGATTTGCAACAGTTTGACTATAATAGGTTTTTCCTACTTAGAGGTCTTTTATCTTCTTTTATTTGTATCTCCATGTATTTCCTCAAGTTTGGAAGTTCTCAGCTATTAATTTCTCAAATTAAATCTTTGTCCCATTCTGTCTTTCTTTTATTTGTCTACTCCTATAATGTGCATATTGAGCTGTTTGATGGTATCCCACAAGCCCTGTTTATTTTCCTACCTTTTTTTTTCCTCCCCAGAATTGACCATTTCAAATGACCTGTCTTAAAATTTGCTGATTCTTTCCTTTGCATGTTTGGGTAAGTTTATTAAACCCTTCTGTATTTTTCAATTCAGTTATTGTATATTTCAGGCCAGAATTTTTTTGTTTCCTTTTGATAATTTCTCTCTTTGTTGATATTTTTATTATGTTGATTATTTTCTGATTTCCTTTAGTCCCTTGTTCATGTTCTTCTTTAGCTTTTAAGCATATTTAATATAATTTTGAGGATTTTTTGCAGTTATTCAATATTTTTTCTCCTTTTTCCTCAGTTTTATAGATATATAATTGACATAAAGTGCTGTTTAATGTATACAGCATAATGATTTGACTTATGTATATTGTAAAATGATTATCACATAAGTTTAGTTATCAGCTATCATCTCATACATACAAAAAGAAAAAAGAAAAAAATGTTTTTTTTCCTTGTAATGAGAACTCTTAGGATATACTCCCTTAACAATGTTCATATATACCACACAGTGTTACCTATAGTAATAATGTACATTATGTCCCTGGTACTTAATTATCTTATAACTGGAAGTTTGTACCTTTTGACTACCTTGCTCCAATTTCCCCTCCCCCAAATCCTGCCTCTGGTAACCATAAACATTATCTCTTTTTCTATGATTTGGTGGGTTTTTTGTTTCTGTTTTTTAGATTTCTCATAAAGTGAGATCATAGAGTACTTGTTTTTCTCTTTCTGACTTATCACACGTACCATAATGCCTTCGAGGTCCATTCAGGTTGCCAAAAAGACACTAGTTTCTTCTTTTTTATGGCTGAATAATATCCAGTATGTATATATAGCACAATTTCTTTATGCATGTCAAGGAGCTTTTATCCCATGATTTTTTCTAGGAGTTTAATGGTTTTCCATCTTATATTTAAGTCTTTAATCCATTTCAAGTTAATTTGGGAGAATGGTATAAGATACGTGTCCAGTTTCATTCTTTTAATTGTGAATATCCAATTTCCCCAACACATTTACTGAAGAGATTGTCGTTTTTCCAGAGAGTATGCTTGGATCCATTGTCACATCTCATTTGACTGTGTATGATGGCTTTATTTCTGGGCTCTTGGTTCTGTTCCATTGGTCTATGTGTTTTTTGATGTCCATACCATAATGTTTTGATTAATAAAACATTATAATATAGCTTGAAATCAAGATGTGAGATGGCTACCACTTTGTTCTTCTCAAGATTGCTTTGGCTATTTGGGCTTTTTGTGGTTCCATATAAATTTTAGGAGTGTTTTTTCTACTTCTGTAAAAACTGCCAATGGAATCTTTTTTTTTAAATGTATTTATTGGAGTATAATTGCTTTACAATGTTGTGTTAGTTTCTGCTGTATAACAAAGTGAATCAGATATATGTATACATATATCCCCATATCCCCTCCCTCTTTTTCTCCCTCCCATACCCTCCCTGTCCCACCCCTCCAGGCGGTCACAAAGCACTGAGCTGATCTCCCTGTGAGATGCAGTTGCTTCCCACTAGGAATCTATTTTATATTTGGTAGTGTATATATGTCAGTGCTACTCTCTCACTTCATTCCAGCTTAGCCTTCCCCCCTCCACCCCGTCCTCAAGTCCATTCTCTATGTCTGCGTCTTTATTCCTGTCCTGCCCCTAGGTTCGTCAGAACCCTTTTTTTTAACATTCCATATATATGTGTTAGCATACAGTATTTTTTTTTCTGTTTCTGACTTACTTCACTCTGTATTGACAGACTCTAGGTCCATCCACTTCACTACAAATAACTCACTTTCATTTCTTTTTATGGCTGAGTAATATTCCATTGTATATATGTGCCACATCTTCTTTATCCATTCATCTGTCGATGGACACTTAGGTTGCTCCCATGTCCTGACTATTGTAAATAGTGCTGCAATGAACATTGTGGTACATGACTCTTTTTGAATTATGGTTTTCTCAGGGTATATGCCCAGTAGTGGGATTGCTGGGTCATATGGTAGTTCTATTTGTAGTTTTTTAAGGAACCTCCATACTGTTCTCCATAGTGGTTGTATTAATTTACATTCCCACCAGCAGTGCAGGAGGGTTCCCTTTTCGCCACACCCTTTCCAGCATTTACTGTTTCTAGCTTTTTTGATAATGCCCATCCTGACCAGCATGAGGTGATACCTCATTGTAGTTTTGATTTGCATTTCTCTAGTGATTAGTAATGTTGAGCATCCTTTCATATGTTTGTTGGCAATCTGTATATCTTCTTTGGAAAAATGTCTATGTTGGTCTTCTGCCCATTTTTGGGTTGGGTTGTTTGTTTTATTATACTGTTTCATGAGCTACTTATGTATTTTGGAGATTAATCCTTTGTCAGTTGCTTCATTTGCAAATATTTTCTCCCATTCTGAGGGTTGTCTTTTCATCTTGTTTTTGGTTTCCTTTGCTGTGCAAAAGATTTTAAGTTTCATTAGGACCCATTTGTTTATTTATGTTTTTATTTTCATTTCTCTAGGAGGTGGGTCAAAAGATCTTGCTGTGATTTATGTCATACAGTGTTCTGCCTATGTTTTCCTCTAAGAGTTTGATAGTGTCTGGCCTTATGTTTAGGTCTTTAATCCATTTTGAGTTTATTTTGGTGTATGGTGTTAGGGAGTGTCCTAATTTCATTCTTTTACATGTAGCTATCCAGTTTTCCCAGCACCACTTATTGAAGAGGCTGTCTTTTCTCCATTCTATATTCTTGCTTACTTTATCAAAGATAAGGTGGCCATATGTGCGTGGGTTTATCTCTGGACTATATGTCCTGTTCCATTGATATATATTTCTGTTTTTGTGCCAGTACCATGCTGTCTTGATTACTGTAGCTTTGTAGTGTAGTTTGAAGTCAGGGAGCCTGATTCCTCCAGCTCCGTTTTGCTTTCTCAAGATTGTTTTGGCTATTCAGGTTATTTTGTGTTTACATACACATTGTGAAATTTTTTGTTCTAGTTCTGTGAAAAATGCCAGTGGTAGTTTGATAGGGATTGCATTGAATCTGTAGATGGCTTAGGGTAGTATAGTCATTTTCACAATGTTGATTCTTCCAATCCAAGAACATGGTATATCTCTCCATCTGTTTGTATCATCTTTAATTTCTTTCATCAGTGTCTTATAGTTTTCTGCATACAGGTCTTTTGTCTCCTCAGGTAGGTTTATTCCCAGGTATTTTATACTTTTAGTTGCAGTGGTAAATGGGAGTGTTTCCTTAATTTCTCTTTCAGATTTTTCATCATTAGTGTATGGGAATGCAAGAGATTTCTGTGCAGTAATTTTGTATCCTGCTACTTTACCACATTCATTGATTAGCTCTAGTAGTTTTCTAGTAGCATCTTTAGGATTCTCTATGTATAGTATCATGTCATCTGCAAACAGTGACAGTTTTACTTCTTCTTTTCCAATTTGGATTCCTTTTATTTATTTTTTTCTTCTCTGATTGCTGTGGCTAAAACTTCCCAAACTGTGTTGAATACTAGTGATGAGAGTGGGCAGCCTTCTCCTATTCCTGATCTTAGTGGAAATGGTTTCAGTTTTTCAACATTGAGAATGCTGTTGGGTTTTGGGTTTGTCATATATGGCCTTTATTATGTTGAGGTAGGTTCCCTCTATGCCTACTTTCTGGAGAGTTTTTATCATAGGTGGGTGTTGAATTTTATCAAAAGATTTTTCTGCATCTATTGAGATGATCATATGGTTTTTCTCCTTCAATTTGTTAATATGGTGTATCACATTGATTGATTTGCGTATATTGAAGAATCCTTGCATCCCTGGGATAAACCCCACTTGATCATGGCGTATGATCCTTTTAATGTGCTGTTGCATTCTGTTTGCTAGTATTTTGTTGAGGATTTTTGCATCTATGTTCATCAGTGATATTGGCCTGTAGTTTTCTTTTTTTGTACATCTTTGTCTGGTTTTGGTATCAGGGTGATGGTGACCTCGTAGAATGAGTTTGGGAGTGTTCCTCCCTCTGTATATTTTGGAAGAGTTTGGGAAGGATAGGTGTTAGCTCTTCTCTAAATGTTTGATAAAATTCACCTGTGATGCCATCTGGTCCTGGACTTTTGTTTGCTGGAAGATTTTTAATCACAGTTACAATTTCAGTGCTTGTGATTTGTCTGTTTATATTTTCTATTTCTTCCTGGTTCAGTCTTGGAAGGTTGTGCTTTTCTAAGAATTTGTCCATTTCTTCCAGGTTGTCCATTTTATTGCCTTATCATATAGTTGCTTGTAGTAATCTCTCATGATCCTCTGTATTTCTGCAGTGTCATTTGTTACTCTCCTTTTTCATTTCTAATTCTGTTGATTTGAGTCTTCTCTCTTTTTTTTTTGATGACTCTGGCTAATGGTTTATCAATTTTGTTTATCTTGTCAAAGAACCAGCTTTTAGTTTTATTGATCTTTGCTATCATTTCCTTCATGTCTTTTCATTTATTTCTGATCTGATCTTTATGACTTCTTTCCTTCTGCTAACTTTGGGGTTTTTTTTGTTGTTCTTCTTCTTCTTTCTCTTGTTCCTTTAGGGGTAAGGCTAGATTGCTTATTTGAGATTTTTCTTGTTTCTTGAGGTAGGATTGTATTGCTATGAACTTCCCTCTTAGAACTGTCTTTGCTGCATCCCATAGGCTTTGGGTCATCGTGTTTTCATTGTCAGTTGTTTCTAGGTATTTTTTTTATTTCCCCTCTGATTGTTTGGTGATCTCTTGGTTATTTAGTAGCATATTGTTTAGTCTCCATGTGTTTGTATTTTTTACAGTTTTTTTTCCTGTAATTGATATCTAGTCTCATAGTACTGTGGTCGGAAAAGATACTTGATATGATTTCAGTGTTCTTAAATTTACCAAGGCATGATATGTGACCCAAGACATGATCTATCCTGGAGAATGTTCCATGAGCACTTGAGAAGAAAGTGTATTCTGTTGTTTTTGGATGGAATGTCCTATAAATATCAATTAAGTCCATCTTGTTTAATGTATCATTTAAAGCTTGTGTTTCCTTATTTATTTTCATTTTGGATGATCTGTTTATTGGTGAAAGTGGGCTGTTAAAGTCCCCTACTATGATTGTGTTACTGTCAATTTCCCCTTTTATGGCTGTTAGTGTTTTTCTTATGTATTGAGGTGCTCTTATGTTGGGTGCATAAATATCTACAATTGTTATATCTTCTTCTTGGATTGACCCCTTGATCATTATGTAGTGTCCTTTTTTGTCTCTTGTAATAGTCTTGATTTTAAAGTCTATTTTTTCTGATATGACAATTGCTACTACAGCTTCCTTTTGATTTCCATTTTCATGGAATATCTTTTTCCATCCCCTCACTGTCAGTCTGTATGTGTCCCTAGGTCTGAAGTGGGTCTCTTGTAGACAGCATATATACAGATCTTGTTTTTGTATCCATTCATCCAGTCTATGTCTTTTGGTTGGAGCATTTAATTCATTTACATTTAAGGTAATTATCAGTATGTCTGTTCCTGTTACCATTTTCTTAATTGTTTTGGTTTTGCTTTTGTAAGTCTTTTCCTTCTCTTGTGTTTCCTGCCTAGAGAAGTTCCTTTAGCATTTGTTGTAAAGCTGGTTTGGTGGTGCTGAATTCTCTTTGCTTTTGCCTGTCTGTAAAGATTTTAATTTCTATATCGAATCTGAATGAGACCCTTGCTGGTTAAAGTAATCTTGCTTGTAGGTTTTTCCATTTCATCACTTTAAATATGTCCTGCCACTCCCTTCTGGCTTGCACAGTTTCTGCTGAAAGTTCAGCTGCTAACCTTATGGGGATTCCCTTGTGTGTCATTTGTTGTTTTTCCCTTGCTGCTTTTAATATTTTTTCTTTGTATTTAATTTTTGATAGTTTGATTAATATGTGTCTTGGCGTGTTTCCCCTTGGATTTATCCTGTATGGGATTCTCTGTGCTTTATTGACTTGATTAACTATTTCCTCTCCCATGTAAGGGAAGTTTTCAACTATAATCTCTTCAAATATTTTCTCAGATCCTTTCTTTTTCTCTTCTTCTTCTGGAACCCCTATAATTTGAATGTTGGTGCATTTAGTGTTACCCCAGAGGCCTCTGAGACTGTCCTCAATTCTTTTCATTCTTTCTTTTTATTCTGCTCTGCAGTAGTTATTTCCACTCTTTTATCTTCCAGGTCACTTATCCGTTTTTCTGTCTCAGTTATTCTGCTATTCATTGCATCTAGAGAATTTTTAATTTCATTTTTTGTGTAGTTCATCATTGTTTGTTTGCTCTTTAGTTCTTCTAGGTCCTTGTTGAATGTTTCTTGTATTTTCTCCATTCTATTTCCAAGATTTTGGATCATCTTTTCTATCATTATTCTGAATTCTTTTTCAGGTAAACTGCCTATTTCATTTCATTTATTTAGTTTGCTGGGTTTTTACCTTGCTCCTTCATCTGGTGCATATTTCTCTGTCTTCCCGTTTTGCTTAACTTACTTTTTTGGGGGTCTCATTTTCACAGGCTGCAGGTTCATAGTTCCTGTTGTTTTTGTTGTCTGCCCCCAGTATGTGAGGTTGCTTGAGTGGCTTGTGTAGGCTTCCTGTTAGAGGGGACTGGTGCCTATGTTCTGGTGGGTGGGTCTGGATCTTTTCTTTCTGGTGGGCAGTGCCATGTTTGGTGGTATGTTTTGGGGTGTCTGTGAACTTAGTATGACTTTATGCAGCCTCTCTGCTAATGGGTGGGGTTGTGTTCCTGTCTTGCTAGTAGTTTGGCGTTGGGTGTCCAGAACTAGAGCTTGCTGGTCATTGAGTGGAGCTCAGTCTTAGTGTTGAAACAGAGATCTCTGTGGAAGCTCTTGCCAATTGATATTATGTGGGGCTGGGAGGTCTTAGGTGGTCCAATGTTCTGAACTTGGCTCTCCCACTTCAGAGGCTCAGGCCTGACACCCAGCCAGAGCACCAAGACCCTGTCAGCCACACAGCTCAGAAGAAAAGGGTGAAAAGATTTTAAAAAATGAAAGAAAGAAAAAAATAATAAAGTTATTAAAATAAAAAAATTTTTAATTATTTTTTATAAAGTAATTAATAAAAAAGAAGAGAGCAACAAAACCAATAAAGAAATCCACCAATGATAACAATCACTAAAACTAGACTAAGATAAACATAAAAATCAGAAACTAATCAGTCACAGACAGCAAACCCCAAGTCTACCATTGCTCCCAAAGTCCACTGCCTCAGTTTTGCTACAATACGTTGTCTATTCAGGTATTCCACAGATGCTGGGTACATCAAGTTGATTGTGGGGATTTAATCTACTGCTCCTGAGGCTGCACAGAGAAATTTTCCTTTCTCCTCTTTGTTCACCCAGCTCCTGGGGTTCAGCTTTGGTTTTGGCCCCCCTCTGTGTGTAGGTCACCCTCAGGCATCTGTTCCCGCCCAGACAGGATGGGGTTAAAGCAGTGGCTGATTAAGGGGCTCTTGCTCATTCAGGCCAGGGGGAGGGCGGGGTATGGTAGTTATAATTGGAATGTGGGGTGAGCTTGCGATGGCGGAGGCCGGAGTGATGTTGCAACAGCCTGAGGTGCACCGTGTGTTCTCCCAGGGAAGTTGTTCCTGATCATGGGACCCTGGCAGTGGCGGGCTGCACAGGCTCCCAGGGGTTTGGGGAGTGTGACCTGTGCTTGCCCATAGGATTTTTGGTGGCCGCAGCAGCAGTGTTAGCATTTCATGCCCGTCTCTGTGGTCCGAGCTGATAATTGCAGCTTGTCCCTGTCTCTGGAGCTCATTTAGGTGGTTCTCTACCTTCTGTGGGCAGACAGGGAAGGAATCCCCTCTTCTCACGCACCCTGAAACAATGGTCTCTTGCCTTTCAAGCAGGTCCAGACTTCTTCCTGGACTCCCTCCCAGCTAGCTGTGGCACACTAGACCCCTTCAGGCTGTGTTCACACAGCCAACCCCAGTCCTCTCCCTGGGATCTGACCTCTGAAGCCCGAGCCTCAGCTCCTAGTCCCTGCCTGCCCTGGCGGGTGAGCAGACAAGCCTCTCAGGTTGCTGAGTGCTGGTTGGCACCTATCCTCTGTGTGGAAATCTCTCCGCTTTGCCCTCTGCACCCCTGTTGCTGCACTCTCCTCCATGGATCCAAAGCTTCCCCCCACCACCCACCCCCCGTCTCTGCCAGTGAAGGGGTTTCTTAGGGTGTGGAAACTTTTCCTCCTTCACAGCTCCCTCCCAGAGGTGCAGGTCCCATCCCTATTCTTTCGTCTCTGTTTTTTCTTTTTACTTTTGCCCTACACGTGTACGTGGGGATTTTCTTGCCTTTTGGGATGTCTGAGGTCTTCTGCTAGTGTTCAGTAAGTGTTCTGTAGGAGTTGTTCCACGTGTAGATGTATTTTTGGTGTATTTGTGGGGAGGAAGTTGATCTCCACGTTTTACTCCTCCACCATCTTGAAGGTTCCTCACCAATGGCATCTTGATAGAGATTGCATTGGCTTTTGGTAATATTGACATTTTAACAATATTGATTCTTCCAATCTGTGAGTTTGGATTATCTTTCCATTTATTTCCATTTATTTGTGTCTTCTTCCATTTCTTTCAGCAATGTCTTGTAGTTTTCAGTATAGAGATCTTTCACCTCTCTAGTTAAATTTATTCCTAAGAATATTATTGTTTTTAATGTTAGTGGAAATGGGATCAATTTCCTTTTTAAAAATTTATTTTATTGAAGTATAGTTGATTTACAATGTTGTGTTAGTTTCTGGTGTATAGCAAAGTGATTCAGTTATACATATGTAAAATAGTTTGCATCTATTATTCCCAAATTCCCTGTCCATCCCTCCTCCATCCCCCCTCCCACTTGGCAACCACAAGTCTGTTCTCTATGTCTGTGAGTCTGTTTCTCTTTCATAGATGGGATCAATTTCTTTATTTCTACTCAGATAATTAGTTTCTAGTGTATAGAAACAGTACTGATTCTTTATATTAACTTTGTGTCCTGAAACTTTACTCAATTCATTGTTTAGATCTTACAGGATTTTGTGTGTGTGTGTGTGTGAAGTCTTGAGGCTTTTCTATATATAAAATGATGTCATTGGTAAATAGAGCAAATTTTACTTCTTATTTTCCAATTCTGATACCTCTTATTTCTTTTCATTGCCTAATTGCTCAGGTTAGAACTTCCAGTACAGTTTTCCATAGGAGTGATGAGAGTTGAGACTTTGTCTTGTCTTTATCTTAGAGGAAAAGCATTCAATCTTTCATCACTGAATATGATATTATCTGTGAACTTGCCATACATGGTCTGTACATTGTACAGGCCATGTTGAGGTACATCCTTTCTATACCTAATTTGTTAAGATTTTCTATCATGAATGGGTGTTGAATTTTTAAATGCTTTTTCTGTGTTTTGATATGATCATGATTTTTTTCTTTCTATTATGTGATATATCACATTTATTGATATGCACATATTTAACCATTCTACATCTTAAGGAAAAATCCCACTTGATCATGATGAATGATCCTTTTAATGTGCTGCTGAATTCAATTTACTAGTATTTTATTGAGAATTTTTGCGTCTATATTCATTAAGAATTTTGGCCTATAGTTTTCTTTAATGTCCTTTTCTGATTTTGTTATTAGAGTAATGCTGTCCTTTGGGAGTGTTCCTCCTCTTCACTTTTCAGAAGATTTGGAAGTATTGGCAATCTTCTTTAAATATTTGGTAAAATTCCCTGTAAAGCCAACTGCCCCTGGGTTTTTCTTTGTTGGGAGACTTTTGATTACTGATTCAATCTCCTTACTAGTAATTGGTCTGTTCAGATTTTCTGTTTCTTCCAATTCAGTCTTGGTAGGTTGTATGTTTCTAAGAGTTTTTCCATTTCTTCTAGGTTGTCCAGTTTGTTGGCATATATTGTTCGTAGTAGTCTGTTAGGATTCTTTGTATTTCTGGTATGTCAGTTGGTAAAAATCTTCCTTTTTATTTATAATTTTGTTGATTTGAGTGCTCTTTTTCTTCCCTTGGTTAGTTTAGCTAGACTTGTCAATTTTGTTTATCGTTTCAAAGAACCAACTCTTGGTTTGGTTAATCTTTTCTATTGTTTTCCTGTTTTCTATTTTATTTATTCTGTTCTAATCTTTATTATTTCCATCCTTCAACTAACTTTGGGCTCAGTTGGTTCTTACTGTAGTCCTTGAGGTGTAGAGTTAAGTTATTTATTTAAGAATTGTTTTTCTGGTGCTTCCCTGGTGGCACAGTGGTTGAGAGTCCGCCTGCCGATGCAGGGGATACGGGTTCGTGCCCTGGTCCGGGAAGATCCCACATGCCACAGAGTGGCTGGGCCCATGAGCCATGGCTGCTGAGCCTGTGCATCCGGAGCCTGTGCTCCTCAACGGGAGAGGCCACAGCAGTGAGAGGCCAGCATACCACAGAAAAAAAAAAAAAAAAGAATTGTTTTTCTTTATTTTTTTATTGGCGTATAGTTGATTTACAATGTGTTTCAGGTGTACAGTAAAGTGATTCAATTTATATTTATATATATATATATAATCAGTTATATATAAATCTGAAAAAGAATATATAATTTTTAATATTATTTAATATTTATATTTTAACAATATAATATATATTATATATGTTCTTTTTCAGATTCTTTTCCATTATAGGTCATCATAAGATATTGAGTATAGTTCCCTGTGCCATACAGTAGGTCATTGTTGTTTACCTATTTTATATATAGTAGTATGTATATGTTAATCCCAGCCTCCCAATTTAACCCCCACTACTATCCCCTTTGGTAACCATATGTTTGTTTTCTATGTCTGATGAGTCTACTTCTGTTTTGTAAATGAGTTCATTTGTATCATTTTTTTAGATTCCACAAATAAGTGATATCATATGATATTCCTATTTCTTTTTTTAAATCTTTTCATTATTTTTTTAATTTCTTTTTATTTCTTTTTTGTTTGGCTGCATCAGGTCTTAGTTGCAGCATGCGGGATCTTTTCCTTGTGGCACGTGGGCTCTTTGTTGCAGCGTGTGGGCTTTTCTCTAGTTGTGGCATGCAGGTTTTCTCTCTCTAGTTGTGGCACATGGGCCCAGTTGCCCTGCGGCATGTGGGATCTTAGTTCCCTGACCAGGGATCGAACCAGTGTCCTCTGAATTGCAAGGTGGATTCTTTACCACTGGACCACCAGGGAAGTCCCCATGATATTCCTATTTCTTAATGTACACATTTAGAGCTTTCCTCTTAGAATTGCTTTTGCTGTATCCCATAAGTTTGGATATGTTGTATTTCCATTTTCATTTTTCTCAAGAAACTTTTTAATTTCTTTAATTTTTTTCTTTGATCCTTTGGTTGTTCAGGTGGGTATTGTTTAAATTCTAAGAATTCATGAGCTTTCCAGTTTTCCTCCTGTTACTGATTTCTAGTTTCATATCATTGTGGTCAGAGAAGATATGTATATGTTATGCTCTCGAGCTTTCTAAGACTTCTTTTGTGGTCTAACATTTGGTCTATCCTAGAGAGTGTTCCATGTGTGCTTAAGAAGGATGTGTAGTTCTCTGGTTGTCAGATTGAATGTTCTATATGTGTTAGGTTCATTTGGTCTGTAGTGTTGTTCAAATCCCCTGTTTCTTTATTGATTCTCTTTTTGGAAGATATATCCATTGTTGAGAGTGGGGTATTAAAGTTTCCAGCTATTATATTGCTGTTTATTTCTCCTTTTAGCTCTGTTAGTTTTTGCTTTATGTATTTAGGTGCTCAATATAGTTGATCACCTAAATATAATTATTTAAAAATTTTTGTTAGGTAAAACTGAAACCTGTGTTTCTGTAGGGTTGCTTTCTAGAGATTTATTTTGTTACTTTGAATAGGCCATGTTTCTTTTTTTCTTTGTATGACTTGAGATCTTTTGTTGAAAATTGGGCACAGGAGGAATGAGCCACCTCTCCAAGTCTTTGCAGACTGGCTCTGAGCAAAGGAAGAATTTCACTAATTCAACTGGCCTGAAGGTTTAATTCTTTTCAGACCTTTTCAGGGCATGTGTCTTCCCTGAACCTGTGTGTGTGTTTTCCCCTAGCTCCCCAGTATACATGCCTGCTTTTAAATCTGTTGATTTCCCTGAGTTTTACCCCTGCTTTTTCTCAGGTCTTCAAGGCTTTATTGTATTCTTCAGCCTATAGTATCTTGCCCCCCAGGCACCCATGGGTCCGCAGTCCCCTGTAGTTTTTATGTGTCATTTTGCCTGTCACTGCTCTCAGCAGCCTCCAACCTGATAATCAAATTATGCCACTGTTCCTGTCTGAGATTCAAGTCAGGAGAAAAAGAAACTAGTCCCTCAGGGTTTTTCAGATAAGCCAAAATGTTGCAAGCAACTTCTACTCTTTCCCTTCTGTCCTGAGGAGAGGACCAGGGATTTGGCAGCTTTCTCCTGACTGCCTTACTCTGCACTATTCCACATCAAGGATGGGGAGGGGTAAATGTGAGCAAAATATGACACAAAATTTCCTATCATTTTGTGTGACTTTTTAAAATTGTTATTCACTTGGTTGCTGCATAACTTCGATTTCTAGAGCTCACCAAAATTATTCTAGTCAGTCCGTTGTTTACTTGATGTTTCCATGGGGGAATGAGGGCCTGGAGCCTCCTGGTCCACCATCTTGCTTGTGTCACTATAACATTAATTTTAATAAGTGTACTTTTCATCACTTTTATATTCTAGAGGTCTTGTAATTTGTATTGATTTGTATTTTTCTCTTTGATGAAAGTGTAAAGAGAGTGTTTAAGTAATTTTTAAGTAGAAGAGCCTCTTTATAATCTAGTTTTTGTATTAATTCTTTTTTTTTTAACTGGGGTATAATTGCTTTACAATATTTTTTTTAATTTATTTATTTATTTATTTATTTTTGGCTGTGTTGGGTCTTCATTTCTGTGCGAGGGCTTTCTCTAGTTGTGGCAAGCGGGGGCCACTCTTCATCGCAGTGCGCGGGCCTCTCACTGTTGCAGCCTCTCTTGCTGTGGAGCACAGGCTCCGGACGCACAGGCTCAGCGGCCATGGCTTACAGCCCCAGCCGCTCTGTGGCATGTGGGATCCCCCCAGACCAGGGCTCGAACCCGTGTCCGCTGCATTAGCAGGCAGACTCTCAACCACTGCGCCACCAGGGAAGCCCTGTTTTACAATATTGTGTTAGTTTCTAACAAACAGTGAAGTGAAGTAGAGTTCCCTGTGCTATACAGCAGGTTCTCATTAGTTATCTATTTTATACCTATGAGTGTATATATGTCAATCCCAATCTCCCAATTCATCCCTCCCCCACTTCCCCCCTTGGTGTCCATATGTTTCTTCTCTATGTCTGTGTCTCTATTTCTGCCTTACAAACACGTTCATCTGTACCATTTTTCTAGATTCCATATGTATGCATGAATATATGATATTTTTCTGTTTCTGCCTTACTTCACTCTGTATGACAGTCTCTAGGTCCATCCACATCTCTACAAATGACCCAGTTTCATTCCTTTTTATGGCTGAATAATATTCCATTGTATATATGTACAACATCTTCTTTATCCATTTGTCTGTCAATGGGTATTTAGGTTGCTTCCATGACCTGGCTATTGTAAATAGCTGCAATGAACATTGGGATGCATTTGTCTTTTTGAATTATGGTTTTCTCTGGGTATATGCCCAGTAGTGGGATTGCTGGGTTTAATTTTTAGTTTTATCAAGACTGTGCTTTCTACATTTTTAGGTCATAAAATATTCTATGGCCTAACATACTCAATTTTTGCATATTTCATGTGAACTTGTAAAGGTTTATATACTGTTTTCTGGGTACAAAATGCATAATATAAATTATATCTATCTAATTAATAATATTGAGGTCTCCTTTTTTTCACCCCTTAATGTAGTGAAGGAAGGAGACTTTAAGTACAGAGAAGCAAAGATAACAACACTCAGAATCCTAATGATGTTAATCTCGAGGCCATTCCCAGTTCATTACTGCTGTATTTTTTGGCAATTATATCCTCTTTAGTGCCCAGGCAATTTCAAGCTGGGTGACCTGTCCTTTAACATCCCACTGACATCAAAGTCCCCTACTATTATTGTATTATTGTCAGTTTCTTCCTTTGTGTCTGTTAATATTTACTTTGTATATTTAGGTGCTCCTATATAAGTTGCATATATATTAAGAAGTTTTATATTCTCCTCTTGTACTGATCTCTTTATCATTATATAATGTCCTTCTTTGTCTTTTTTATAGACTATTTTAAAGTCTATTTTGTCTGATATGAATTTGCCACACCAGCTGTCTTGTCATTTTTATTTTCATGAAATATCTTTCTCTTTGCTCTCACTTTCATTCTGTGTGTGTCTTTAGCTCTGAAGTGAGTTTCTTGTAAGAACCATATGGATGCATCTTGTTTTTTTTTTTTCAAATCCAATCAGCCCCTTATGTCTTTTGATTGTAGCATTTAGTCTATTGACATTTAAAGTGATTATTGATAGGTATGTACTTATCGCAATTTTGTTACTTGTTTTCTGGTTGTTTTTGTAGTTCTCTGTTATTTTCTTCTTTCAGTTTCTTCCCTTCTGGTTTGATTATTTTTTAGTTGTATGCTTATGTTTCTTTCTGTCTAGTTTCTGTGTACCTTTGCATGTTTTTGATTTATGGTTACCATGGGGTTCCTATATGTTGACTTATAACTATATCTACTTGTTTTAAACGGGTAATCATTTAAGTTCAAACACATTTTAAAAGATCTGCATTTTTTACTCTCCTCCCCCACATTTTCCGTTTTTGATGTATTATACTTCATGTTTATCCCTTAACTGTTTATTGTAGTTATAGTTGATTTTACAGTTTTTTATCTTTTAATCTTTATACTAGCTTATTTAAGTGGTTGATCCACAACCTTTACTGTTTATTTGCCTTTACTAGTGGGATTTTTCTTTTCCTATAAATTTTTATTTATTGTAACCCTTTTTTTTTTTCCACTTAGAGAAGATCCTTCAACATTCCTTTTAGGGTCAGTTTAGTATTGATGAACTGTTTTTGCTTATCCAAGTTCTTCATCTCTCCTTCAAGTCTGAAGGAGAATCTTGCTGGGTAGAGTGTCCTAGGTTTTTTTCCCTTTCAGCACTTTAAATATATCATGTCACTCCATTCTGGCCTACAAAGTTTCTGCAGAAAAATCAGCTAATAAACTTATGGGAGTTCCCCTGTATGTGATTCTGATTTTTTCTTGCTCCCTTTAGATTTCTCTCTTTATCTTTTACTTTTTTTTTTTTTTTTTTTTTTTTTTTTGCGGTACGTGGGCCTCTCTCTGTTGTGGCCTCTCCTGTTTTGGAGCACAGGCTCCGGACGCGCAGGCTCAGTGGCCATAGCTCACAGGCCCAGCCGCTCCATGGCATGTGGTATCTTCCCGGACCGGGGCACGAACCCGCGTCCCCTGCATCGGCAGGCGGACTCTCAACCACTGCGCCACCAGGGAAGCCCTATCTTTTACTTTGACATTTTAATTATGATATGTTTTGGTGTGGGTCTTTTGGGGTTTATCTTGTTTGGGACACTGTCTGTTTCCTATACCTGAATATCTGCTTCCTTCTTCAGGTTTGGGAGGTCTTCAGACATCATTTCATCAAATAGGTTTTTGACCCCTTTCTTTCTTCTCTTTTTAGGACCCCTATAATGCAAATGTTAATATGCTCGATGTTTTTCCACAGGTCCCTTAAACTGTTCTAATTTTTTTTTAATTTATATGCTCTTTGCTATTCTGATTGAATGATTTCCAGTATTCTATTATCTTCCAGAATACTTATGTGTTCTTCTGTATCATCTAGTGTGTTTTTCATTTCAGTTATTGTATTCTTCAGCTCTGATTGGTTCTCTTTAAAATTTTCTAGTTCTTTGTTAAAATTCTATGTTCATCTATTATTTTCCCTAGTTAGCATTCTTATTGCTAATGCTTTGAACTGTGTGTCTGGTAAATTATTTATCTGTTTCATTAGTTGTTTATTTCAGAGGTTTTTTTCTTTCTTGTTTTGAGTAGTGTATTTATTATAATAATGTAATTTTTTCCCTAAATGAAAACATGTTCATTATAAAAATGCAAAAACATACACGTATATAAAGGAAAAGAGTGACATTTGCTCTTTTTGTGTTCCTTTTCCATAATACCCCTTTCCTCATCCAGAGATAAACACTGTTAATGATTTTGTATACCACATCCTTCCCAAACCATTTCTATGCATTTACCAAAATATGTGTTTGTGTGCCTTTATATTTATATATATTAGACATATATACACATGTATATGGTTTACACATTATAGTTTCATATTATACATATTGCTCTGTAAGCTGATTTCCCTTTAAATATATCATAGATATATATTAATGGCCAATTGCCTTCTCATGATGTTTTACCAGTTTACATTACCTCCAAGAGGTGTGCTTTGTTGTTGTTTTTTTAATTTTTATTTTATATTGGAGTATAGTTGATTTACAATGTTGTGTTAGTTTCAGGTGTACAGCTAAGTGATTTAGTTATACATATACATATATGTATTCTTTTTAAGATTCTTTTCCAAAATAGGTTATTACAGAGTATTGAGTAGAGTCCCCTGTGCTATACAGTAGGTCCTTCTTGATTATCTATTTTATATATAGTAGTATGTATATGTTAATCCCAAACTCCTACTTTATACCCCTGCCCCACATTTCTGCTTTGGCAATAATAAGTTTGTTTTTGAAGTCCATGAGTCTGTTTATCTTTTGTAAATAACTTCATTTGTATCAATTTTTTAGATTCCACATAAGTGATATCATCCATTATTTGTCTTTCTCTTTCTGACTTACTTTACTTAGTATGATAATCGCTAGGTTCATCCATGTTGTTGCAAATGGCATTATTTCATTCTTTTCTATGGCTGAGTAATATTCTATTGTATATATGTACCACGTCTTCTTTATCCATTCCTCTGTCGATGGACATTTAGGTTGATTCCATGTCTTGGCTGTTGTAAATAGTGCTGCAATAAACATTAGGGTGCATATATGTTTTCAAAATATGGTTTTCTCTGGGTATATGCTCAGGAGTGGGATTGCTGAATCATATGGTAGCTCTATTTTTATTTTTTTAAAGAATCTCCATACTGTTTTCTCTAGTGGCTGCACCAATTTACATTCCCACCAACAGTGTAGGAGGGGGTTCCCTTTTCTCCATACCCTCTCCAGAATTTATTGTTTGTAGACGTTTTGATGCCATCCATTCTGACCAGTGTGTGGTGATACCTCAGTGTAGTTCTGATTTGCATTTCTCTAATAGCTATGTTAAGCATCTTTTCATGTGTTTCTTGACCATCTATGTGTTTTCTTTGGAGAAATGTCTATTTAGATCTTCTGCACCTTTTTTGATTGGGTTTTTTTTTTTCATATAGAGCTGCATGAACTGTTTGTATATTTCAGAGATTAATCCCTTGTCGCATCATTTGTTGGTCGCATCATTTACAAATATTTTCTCTCATTCTGTGGGTTTTTTGTTTTGGTTTGGTTTCCTTTTGTTTTATTTATGGTTTCTTTTGCTATACAGAACCTTTTAAGTTTAGTTAGGTCCCATTTGTTTATTTTTGGTTTTATTTTCATTACTCTAGGAGGTGGATCCAAAAAGATATTGCTGCGATTTATGTCAAACAGTGTTCTGCCTGTATTTTCCTCTAAGAGTTTTACTGTATCTGGTCTTACATTTAGGTCTTTCATCCATTTTGAGTTTATTTTTGTGTATGGTATTAGAAAGTGTTCTAATTTCATTCTTTTACATGTAGCTGTCCAGTTTTCCCAGCACCACTTACTGAAGAGACTGTCTTTTCTCCATTGTATATTCTTGCCTCTTTTGCTGTACATTAACTGAGCATAGGTGTGTGGGTTTATTTCTGGGCTTTCTATCCTGTTCCACTGATCTATAAGTCTGTCTTTGTGCCAATATCATACTGTTTTGCTTACTGTAGCTTTGTAGTATAGTCTGAAGTGAAAGAGCCTGATTCCTTCAGTTCCATTTTTCTTACTAAAGATTGTTTTGACTATTCGGGGTCTTTTGTGTTTCCATACAAATTTTAAGATTTTTGTTCTAGATCTGCAAAAAAAAAAAATTGCCATTGGTAATTTGATAGGGATTGCATTTAATCTGTAGATTGCCTTGGGTGGTACAGTCATTTTGACAATATTGATTCTTGCATTCCAAGAATATGGTATATCTTTCCATCTGTTTGTGTCATCTTTGATTTCTTTCATCAGCATCTTATACTTTTCAGAGTACAGGTATTTTGCCTACTTAGGTAGGTTTATTCCTAGGTATTCTATTCTTTTTGATGTGATAGTAAATGGGGTTGTTTCTTGAATTTCTCTTTCTGATGTTTCATTGTTAGTGTATAGAAATGCAACAGATTTCTTTGTATTAATTTTATATCCTTCAACTTTACCAAATTCATAAATGAGCTCTAGAAGTTTTCTGGTAGCATCTTTAGGATTTTCTATGTATAGAATCATGTCATCTGC
Organism: Mesoplodon mirus; assembly: GCF_964341445.2. Lineage (NCBI taxonomy): Eukaryota > Metazoa > Chordata > Mammalia > Artiodactyla > Ziphiidae > Mesoplodon > Mesoplodon mirus. The sequence continues at coordinate 82,369,055 of NC_138980.1, read as the reverse complement.
AAACAGTGACAGTTTTACTTCTTTTCCAATTTTGACTTGTTTTATTTCTTTTTCTTTTTGGATTGCTATGGCTAGGGCTTCCAGAACTATGTTGAATAAAAGTAATGAGAATGGACATACTTATCTTGTTCCTGATCTGAGAGGATATGCTTTCAGCTTTTCACCATTGAGTATGATGTTAGCTCTGGGTTTGTCATATATTGCCTTTATCATGTTGAGGTATGTTCCCTCTCTGCCCACTTTCTGGAGAGTTTTTATCATAAATGGATGTTGAATTTTGTCAAAAGCTTTCTCTGCATCTATTGAGATGATAATATGGGTTTTTTTTCCTTTTTTTAAATTGAAGTGTAGTTGATTTACAATGTTGTGTTAATTTCTGCTGTACAGCAAAGTGACTTCGTTATACATATATGTGCATTCTTTTTAATATTCTTTTCCATTACAGTTTATCACAGGAGATTGGATATAATTCCCTGTGTGAGACAGTGGGACCTTGTTTTTTATCCATTCTAAATATGCCAGTTTGCATCTGCTGATCCCCAAATCCCAATCCATCCTTATCCCACTCTCCTCCCCCTTGGCAACCACCAGTCCATTCTATTAGTCTGTCATTCTGTTTCTAATTTATACCCCAGATAGGTTCATTTTGGTCATATTTTAGATTCCACATATAATTGATATCATATGGTATTTGTCTTTCTTTTTCTGACTTACTTTACATAGTATGATAATCTCTAGGTTCATCCATGTTGCTGCAAATGGCATTATTTCATTATTTTTTATGACTGAGTAATATTCCATTGTATATATGTACCACATCTTCTTTATCCATTCATCTGTCGATGGACACTTAAGTTGTTTCCATGTCTTGGCTATTATGAATTGTGCTTTTGTGAACATAGGGGTGCATGTATCTTTTCAAAGTGTGGTTTTCTCCAGATATATGCCCAGGAGTGGGATTGCTGGATCATATGGTAGCTCTATTTTTAGTTTTCTGAGGAACCTTCATACTGTTTTCCATAGTGGCTGCACCAATTTACATTCCCACCAACAGTGTAGGAGGGTTCCCTTTTCTCCATACCCTCTCCAGAATTTATTGTTTGTAGACGTTTTAATGATGGCCATCTGGCTAGTGTGAGATGATACCTCATTGTAATTCTGATCTGCATTTCTCTAATAATTAGCTATGTTAAGCATCTTTTCATGTGCTTCTTGGCCATCTGTGTGTTTTCATTGGAGAAATGTCTATTTAGATCTTCTGCCTCTTTTGTGATTGGGTTTTGTTTTTTTTATAGAGCTGCATGAGCTGTTTGTATATTTTGGAGATTAATCCTTTGTCGGTCACATCATTTAAAAATATCTTCTTTTATTCTGTGGGTTGTCTTTTCATTTTGTTTATGGTTTCCTTGCTGCACAAAAGCTTGTAAGTCTGCTTATATCCCATTTGTTTATTTTTGTTTTTATTGCTTTTGCCTTGGGAGACTGACCTAAGAAAACATTGGTACAATTTATGTCAGAGAATGTTTTGCCCATGTTCTCTTCTAGGAGTTTTATGATGTTATGTCTTATATTTAAGTCTTTAAGCCATTTTGAGTTTATTTCTGTGTATGGTAAGAAGGTGTGTTCTTTGTGACTGCCTGGAGCGGTGGGAGGGAGGGAGACGCAAGAGGGAAGGGATATGGGAACAGATGTATATGTATGACTGATTCACTTTGTTATAAAGCAGAAACTAATAAAAAAACTTTAAAAACTAAAAAAATAATAAATAAAAAAAAGGTGTGTTCTAACTTCATTGAGTTACATGTGGCTGTCCAAATTTCCCAGCGCCACTTGCTGAAAATACTGTCTTTTTCCCATTGTATATTCTTGCCTCTTTTGCCAAAGATTAATTTACTGTAGATGTGCGGGTTTATTTCTGGGCTCTCTATTCTGTTCTGTTGCTCCATATGTCTGTTTTTGTGCCAGTACCTTGCTGCTTTGATTACTGTAGCTTTGTAGTATTGTCTGAAGTTTGGGATGGTTATGCTCCTGGTTTTTTCTTTTTCTTCAGGATTGATTTGGTAATTCTGGGTTTTTTATGGTTCCATATGAATTTTACGATAATTTGGTCTAGTTCTATGAAAAATGTCATGGGTAATTTGATAGGGATCACGTTAAATATGTAGATTGCTTTGGGTAGTATGGCCGTTTTAACAATATTAATTCTTCCAATCCAAGAGCATGGGATATCTTTCCATTTCTTTGAATCATCTTCAGTTTTCTTTATTAATGTTTTATAGTTCTCAACATATAAGTCTTTCACCTCCTTGGTGAGGTTTATTCCTATTTATTTTATTTTGGGGGTTGTGATTTTAAAAGTTATTTTTTTTTAGCATTCTCTTTCTGATGTTTCATTGTTGGTGTAAAGAAATGTAACTAATTTCTGTATGTTAATATTGTATCCTGCTACCTTGCTGAATTCGTTTATCAGTTCTAGTATTTTTTGTGTGAAGTCTTTAGGGTTTTCTATATATAGTATCATATCATCTGCGTATAATAACAGTTTTACCTCTTTCCTTCCAATTTGGATATGTTTTATTTCTTTTTCTTGTGTCATTGCTGTGGCCAGGACTTCCAATACTATGTTGAATAGAAGAGATGAGAGTGAGCATCCTTGTCTTGTTCCAGATTTTAGCAGAAAGGCTTTCAATGTTTCACCATTGAGTATTATATTGGCTGTGGGTTTGTCATAAATAGCTTTTACTATTTTGAGATATGTTCCCTCTATACCGACTTTGATAAGAGTTTTTATCATGATTGGATGTTGAATTTAGTCAGATGCTTTTTCTGCATCTATTGAGATGATCATGTGTTTTTTGTCTTTTCTTTTTTTGATGTGTATCATGTTGATTGATTTGTGTATGTTGAACCATCCTTGTGAACTTAGGAAGAATTCCACTTGGTTGTGGTGTATGATCTTTTTTATGGGTTGTTGGATACGGTTTGCTAATATTTTGCTGAGAACTTTTGCATCTATGTTCCTCAAAGATATTGGCCTGCAATTTTCTTTTTTGGTGGTGTCTGTCTGGTTTTCATATTAGGGAGATGGTGGCTTCATAGAATGTCTTTGCAAGTGTTCCCTCCTCTTCAGTTTTTTGGACAAGTTTGAGAAGGATTGGTATGACTTCTTCCTTGTATGTTTGGTAGCATTTGCCTGTGAAGCCATCTGGTCCTGGACTTTTGTTTGTAGGGATTTTTTAAATTACAGATTCTATTTCACTTCTAGTGATCAGTCTGTTCAAATTATCTAATTCCTTTGTCATTCAATTTTGGTGCACTGTATGTTTCTAGAAACTTGTCCATTTCTTATAGATTGTTGAATTTGTTTTAAGATAATTGTTCATAGTATTCCCTTAAGGTTTTTTATATTTCTGCAGTATCTGTTGTTCTGTCTCCTTTTCCAGTTCTCATTTTGTTTATTTGGGTTCTCTCTCTTTTTTCTTCTTGGGGAGCCAGGCCAGAGATTTGTCAATCTTGTTTATCCTTTCAAAGAGCCAGATCTTGGTTTTATTGAATTTTTCTATTTTTTAAAATTTCTATTTTATTTATTTCCTCTCTGATCTTTATTATTTCCTTCCTTCTGCTGACTTTAGGTTTTGTTTCTTCTTCTTTTTCTAATTCTTTTAAGTGGTGGGTTAGGTTGTTTATTTGAGATTTTTCTTATTTTTTTGAGGACGGCATGTATTATTATGAACTTCCCTCTAAGAACTGCTTTTCTGTATCCCATAGATTTTGTGTGGTGTGTTTTCATTGTCATTTGTCTCTGAGTATTTTTTAATTTCCTCTTTGATTTCATCATTGACCCATTGGTTTTTTTAGTAGCATGTTTTTTAGTCTCTGTGTAGCCGTTTTTCTTATTTCTTTTTCTGTCATTAATTTCTAGTTTCATGCTGTTGTGATCGGAAAAGATGCTTGAGATAATTTCTATACTCTTAAATTTGCTGAGGATTGTTTTGTGCCCTAGTATGTGTTCAATCCTAGAGAATGTTCCACGTGCACCAAAAAGAATGTGTATTCTGTTTTTTTTTGGATGTAATTTCCTAAAAATCTCAATTAAATCTAACTGTTCTAGTGTATCATTTAGTATCTCTGTTGCCTTATTGATTCTCTGTCTGGAAGATCTGTCTATTGATGTGAGTAGGGTGTTAAATTCTCCTAGTATCATTGTATTCCTATCAATTTCTCCCTTTATGTCTGTTAAAAATATGAAATGCTTTATGAATTTCCATGTCATCCTTGCACAGGGGCCATGCTAATATTCTCTGTATCATTCTAATTTTAGTATATGTGCTGCCAAAGTGAGCATGATCATATGGTTTTATTTTTCAATTTGTAAACATGGAGTATCACACTGATTGATTTGCAGTTACTGAAAAATCCTTGCATCCCTTCGATAGATTCCACTTTACATGGTGCATGATCCTTTTAATGCACTGTTGGACTCGGTTTGTGAGTATTTTGTTGAGGACTTTTACGTCTATGTTCATCAGTGATACTGGTCTTTAATTCTCTCTCTTTTTTTTTTGCAGTATCTTTGTCTGGTATTGGTGTCAGAATGATGGCCTCATAGAATGAGTTAAGGAGTGTTTCTTCCTCTGCAGTTTTTTGAAATAGTTTCAGAAGAATCAGTGTTAACTCTTCTCTAAATGTTTGATAGAATTCGCCTGTGAAGCCATCAGATCCTGTACTTTTGTTCATTGGGAGTTTCAATTTCAGTGCTTGTGATTGGTCTGTTTATACTTTCTATTTCTTCCTGGTTCAGATTTGGGAGATTGTACCTTTCTAGGAATTTGTCCATTTCTTCTAGATTGTCCATTTTATTGGCATATAGTTTCTTGTAGTGGTGTCTTATAATCCTTTGTAATTCTGTGGTGTCAGTTGTAACTTCTCCTTTTTCATTTCTAACTTTATTGATTTGAGCCCTCTCCCTGTTTATCTTGATGAGTCTGGCTAAAGGTTTATCAATTTTGTTTATTTTTTTCAAAGAACCAGCCTTTAGTTTCATTGATGTTTTCTATTGTTTTCTTCATCTCTATTTCTTTTATTTCTGCTGTGATTTTTATGATTTCTTTCAGCTAACTCTGGGTTTTATTTGTTCTTTCTCTAGTTGCTTAGGTGTAAGGTTGGGTTGCTTATTTTTGATTTTTCTTATTTCCTGAGGTAAGATTGTATTGCTACAAAGTTCTCTCTTAGAACTGCTTTTGCCACATTTCGTATGTTTTGGATCATCCTGTTTTCATTTTCATTTGTCTCTAGGTATTTTTTATTTCCTATTTGATTTCTTCAGTGATCCAGTAGTTATTTACTAATATATTGTTTAGCCTCCACATGTTTGTGTTTACAGTTTTTTTCTTGTAGTTGATTTCTAATCTCATAGTGTTGTGGTCAGGTAAGGTGCTAGATATGATTTCAATTTTCTTAAATTTACTGAGGCTTGCATTGTGGCCCAGCATGTGATCTATCCTGGAGAATGTTCTATGTGCGCTTGAGAAGGTGTATTCTGCTGCTTTTGGATGGAATGCTGTATAAATATCAATTAAGTCCATCTGGTCTAATGTGTCATTTAAGGCCTGTGTTTCCTTATTGATTTTCTGTCTGGATGATCTGTCCCTTGATGTAAATGGGGTATTAAAGCCCCTCACTATTATTGTGTTACTGTCAATTTCTCCTTTTATGGCTGTTAGCATTTGCCTTATATGTTGAGGTGCTCCTATGTTGGGTGCATATATATTTACAATAGCTATATCTTCTTCTTGGATGCTTTGCTTGATCATTATGTAGTGTCCTTCTTTGTCTCTTGTAACAGTCTTTTTTTTTTAAGGTCTATTTTGTCTGATATCAGTATTGTTATTCCAGCTTTCTTTTGATTTTCATTTGCATGAAATACCTTTTTCCATACCCTCACTTTCATTCTGTATGTGTCCCTAGATCTGAAGTGTGTCTCTTTTAGACAGCACATATACGGGTGTTTTTGTATGCATTCAGCCAGTGTATGTTTTTGGTTTAATCTGTTTACATTTCAGGTAATTATTGATATGTTCTTTTTTTTTTTTTTTTTTTTTTTTGCGGTATGCGGGCCTCTCACTGCTGCGGCCTCTCCCGTTGCGGAGCACAGGCTCCGGACGTGCAGGCCCAGCGGCCATGGCTCACGGGCCCAGCCGCTCCGCGGCATATGGGATCCTCCCAGACCGGGGCACGAACCCGTATCCCCTGCATCGGCAGGCGGACTCCCAACCACTGCGCCACCAGGGAGGCCCTTGATATGTTCTTATTGCCATTTTATTCACTGTTTTGGACTTGTTTTCATAGGTCTTTTTTCTTCCCTTCCTTTTTTGTTCTCTTCTGTTGTAATTTGATGACTATCTTTAGTGTTGTGTTTGTATTGCATTTTCTTTTTTGTGTGTACATCTATTGTAGACTTTTCCTTGTGGTTACCATGAGTGTTTGATGTAGCAGTCTATATATATACATAACTGTTCTAAGTTGCTGGTCTCTTAATTTCAAATGCACATCCAATATCCTGCATTTGTACTCTCCTCTTCTCACAATTGCTGGTTTTGATATCATATTTGTGTGTGGATGATCTATTATATTTATGTTTGCCTTTACTGGTGAACCTTCCCATTTGTAATTTTCTTGTTTCTAGTGGTGACCTTTCCTTTCCTTCTAGAGAAGTTCCTTTAGCATTTGTTGCAAAGCTGGTCTAGTGGTGCTGAATTCTCTTAGCTTTTGCTTGTCTGTAAATCTTTTGATTTCTTTGTCAAATATGAATGAGAGCCTTGCTGGGTAGAGTATTCTTGGTTGTAGGCTTTTCCCGTTTATCACTTGAAATATATCATGCCGCTCCCTTCTGACCCACAGAGTTTCTGCTGAGAAATCAGCTGATTATTTTATGGGAATTTCCTTGTATGTTGTTTGTTGCTTTTCCCTTGTTGCTTTAATATTGTCTCTTTGTCTTTAATTTTTGTCAATTTGATTAATATGTTCCTCAATGTGTTCCTCCTTGGGTTTATCCTGCCTGGGACTCTCTGTGCTTCCTGAACTTGGGTGACTGTTTCCTTTCCAATGTTAGGGAAGTTTTCAGCTATTATCTCTTCATGTATTTTCTCAGGCCCTTTCTCTCTCTCTTTGCCTTCTGGGACCCCCATAATGTGAATGTTGGTGAATTTGATGTTGTCCCAGATGTCTCTTAAAGTGTCCTAATTTTTTTTTTTTTTTTTTTTTTTTTTTTTTTGCGGTACGTGGGCCTCTCACTGTTGTGGCCTCTCCCGTTGTGGAGCACAGGCTCTGGATGCGCAGGCTCAGTGGCCATGGCTCACGGGCCCAGCTGCTCTGCGGCATGTGGGATCTTCCTGGACCGGGGCACGAACCCGTGTCCCCTGCATCGGCAGGCAGACTCAACCACTGCGCCACCAGGGAAGCCCCCTAGTATCCTAATTTCTTTTCATTCTTTTTTCTTTATTCTGTTCCATGGCAGTGATTTCCACAATTCTTTCTTCCAGCTCACTTATCTGTTCTTTTGCCTCATTTATTCTCCTATTGATTCCTTCTGGTGTATTTTTCATTTCAGTTATTGTATTGTTCAACTCTGTTTTTTTTTTTATATCATCTAGCTCTTTGTTAAACATTTCTTATGTCTTCTTGGTCTGTGCCTCCATTCTTTTTCTGAGATCTTGAATCATCTTACTATAATTTCTCTGAATTATTTTTTTAGGTAGATTGCCTATCTCTGTTTCACTTGTTCTTCTGGGGTTTTATCTTGTTCCTTCATCTGGAACATATTCCTCTGCCATCTCATTTTGTCTAACTTTCTGTGTTTGCAGTCCCACAGGCTGCAGGAATTTAGTTGCTGCTGCTTCTGGTGTCTGCCCCCATCTTGTTGTTGCTTCTTCTTTGTCTTTGGAAGTAGAATATCATTTTCAGTAGGTTCGAGTCTCTTTTGTCAATGGTTCAGCAGTTAGTTGTGATTTTGGTGTTTTCATGAGAGCAGGTGAGCTCAGGTCCTTCTACTCTGCCTTCTTGTCCTCAGACTGTACAAAGCTTTTGTTTTCCTTTGTGCTCTGTCTAGTTTCACTTGTTTATAATGTGTTGTGGGCAGAGGCCTTTTACCTGGTGATTCAGGTAGAGATCCTGGTGAGAAATGGATGCACTGACACTTCAGCTCAGGATGTGTGCAGAGGTTTTTTTCTTATTCTTGCATTTGAAACAAATTCCTGTCTTCTCATTTTCCATAAGTTTCTCTATTTCTATGAAATTAGATGTAACAGTTACCCATCCTGGTCTTGAAGGGGTGTCCTTATGTGGGTGTGTCCATCTATAGTCTGTGTGTGCCTAGTGGCTTTTGATGGGAGAACACGAGTCATGTCTTCCCCCAGGGTATGCTGACAGCTATCACTGAGGTGGGCCACAGAGATGGCAGAGCTAGAGCCAGAGCCAGGTGTGAGCTGGGCCTTCTCCTATGTTCAGTGCCTGACACCACCGTATTGAGGGTGGGTTCAGGTCTCAAGTTGCTAAAGAAGAGGCCCTGAGGTTTGGATCCAAGCTGGTTCTGTTCTAAATGTGTGCTCCTCACTGCACCCAGCATTGATACCTTAGCTCCAGATGGAAGCAGAGTTGGAGCAAGAGGGGCCAGATCAGGCACCCAGTGCAGGCCAGGGCCTGTACTGGGGTGGTCCCATATACCATTCAGAGTTCCAGACCACTCCTGATCTGCTGCCTCCAAGAGTGCCAGGAAGAGCCACTCCAAACCCATTCAGATGTAGTGCCAGGTATAAGCCAGCTCTGTCCTCCACAACTGCACATTCCCCCTGGCAGCAGCAACCTTCATCCTAGTGGGATGCTCCCCCACAGAGCAAGAGGGGCCAGAGTGGGCACTCAGTGTGGGCCAGGGTGCATGGTGGGGTGTTATGGGAAACTGGCCAGAGTCCCAGGCAATCTCAAACTGCTTACTCAGCCGTGTTTTCGGAACAAGGATGCATGTGCTTGCACTTCACAAGTGGAGTCCAAGTTTCTCACAGCCCCCCTACCAGTCTTACTGGTCCTCAAACCAGCCAAGGGGACTCATCTTCCTGGTATTGGACTCAAGGTCTGGCATGTCCCATATGTGGTTTTAACCACTCACTTCCCAGGAAGTATCTCCAGGACTGTGTAATACCCCCCTTCTGTGTCCCCTCCCAGGGGTGCAGGTCCTGACATGATCACTTCTCTTTCCTTCCTACCTGACTTTGTGTGGATCTTTCTTTATTGCCTTGGTTTCTTTATTGCCTTTATAGTCTTTCTGCCAGTCTACAGTTTGTTTTCAGTGAGAAT